>NC_045427.1:440585979-441817979 GCF_902635505.1 Sarcophilus harrisii
GAAGAAATTGGACTAGATTTTTTCTGAAGTTACTTCACTTCCACCATTTTATATCTCAAAGTTTCTATTTATTTCAACTTTCAGGAAAGAAAAGGTATTTAGGCAATAGTTGCTCTATTACATTCAATGACCTCCGAGGTTCATTTTAATGCTAACATTCCCTATTTCTGCATAGTCCTTTCTTTCTGCAGGTAATGACTTATAGACATGCAAAGGGTACTTATTCTTGGTACTTGTTCAGATGGAATTTATAAGGGAATTAATCCTAAAACAACATTCTGACTTGTATATGAATATGATATAATAGGCAAACTGCACAAAGAAGGTAAACACAAAATCCCATGGTACTTTAGATCACACTATAAAATACATCTACCCAGGTGGCTGCATGTTGAAATGACAGACAAAGCAATAGAGTGATGAAATCAGGGAGAATGAATTTTGAAAAGTGAAACTACTTTTTTTCTAATTTCCCACAAAGCAACAATGACAAAGGATATGAAATAGAGGAACAAGTCTGCTGCAAATGATCTGAATAGTTTCCAAAAATGGACTGCTCTTTAAGTAGTTTATAGAAGAAAATAATATATAAACCCACATAGCTGGCAATACTTTTTAATGAGGGATGAAAGGCAGGAGGAAAGACTGAATGAAAAAAGATAAGAAATGAAACATAGGAAAAGAATAAAACCTCAGAGTAGGCAGAAAGGTAGGGGAAAGGTATGATGAATCGGTAGCAATATATTGGCTTCATAGTTGTTTCACTGATCAGTGGCATAGAAGACAAGGTTTGGGACTCTTAGTAAAAATAGTCTTCCCATATTCCTGACCAGAATAATACTCCAGGTTGACACATTAAGCCCTTAATACACATTATTGCCAACAAGGTTGACAAAAACGATTTATAGACAATTAGGAACATAACAGCAGCTGATATAGGCAGACTTCAAGACTTCTCAAAGGATATGACTGGGTACGTATTTTACTTACCATGATTTTTTTTGGCAACCAGGATAATCTGCCAAAAAAAAAAAAAAAAAAAAAAAAAGAATGGGACTGGGGTGGCACAGGAAAAAAAAATCTCTGATTGAAATCTATTTTCATCTCATGAAAAATATCTTAATTTTCACTGATATTCCATGCCTGTAGCTAAGGGCTATTAAAACTAATAAAACTAAATCATTTGTGACAGATCTTAGAAAACAGTTTCTGCAATCCACCGCACTCTCCCATGCTCATTAGAAATAGTGGTTCTCTTTTCAGAAGAATGCTCTCTGAATGCTTAAAATGTGTTCTCTTCTACTTTTGACAAGCTGTATTGGCAATGAGGCTTTGAAGCAAAGGCTTGACGTAAAAAAGACGGTGTGCCACTATATCAAATATGACCGGGAAAGACGCATCAAAGCAGAAAGCATTAGGATGAAATGCGGTCGATGGGGAGAGAGTCAACACATTTGTTTCTGCTTTCAACATTTCCTGGCATCCAGATAAACAAGTAATTTGCATTTGTTGTCTATAGAAGATTTTCATCTTCACAAATAAGCATTAGTACAAATCAACAGAGGGAGCCAGTTCTTTGAGGGTAGGAAGATCTAGTGATTCAGAGTAAAGTTGATTGGAAGATCCAGTTTCCTAGGAACATACTCTTTATATATAGACCAAACTCTGAGGGAAGCAACTGATTGAGGAAATTTATGGATGAATATTAGTTGATATCAGATAATGTTACCAACAATAATAGTAATAACATAACTACATTTATATAACATTTTAAGGTTGTTACAACACTTTATAATCTCATTTTTCCTTGTAACAATCCTGGGAGCCAGCTGTTATAATTATCTCTAATTTATAGATAAGGAAATTGAGATAAGAAGAAGATAGATGAATGATTTAGGGAGACAGAGTTAGTTATGTGTTTGAGGTTGGATTTGAATTTAGTCTTCCTAACTCTACTTAGAATGCTGTATCATTGTGGCACCTGACTGCATCAAGATCTTTGAGATTTTAGCAGACTACAAGCTCAATTCTATCCAATAATATGATCAAAGATTGAATAAAGGAGGCATAATTTCTAATACAAAGGAAATAAAATATCAAAGTAATCTGCTCCAGAAAGACTACATCTTGCTCAATTCTGGGCACAATATTGTAGAAAGCATATAGAAAAGTTATTGCATATATAGTGGAAAGTGATAGTAGTTATTAGAGAATTGGAGACTATGCCATACAAGAATCAATAAAAAAAAAACTAAGGATCTTCCAAAAATGGAAAAAATAAACAAAACTTAGTTGTACTTGATAGTGATTTCACTCAAGGATATGATGGGCTAATATATGGAAGAGAAATTATATTATTTGTTGTACTTGTCCCCAAAGGACAGGAAAGGGAGCAACAGATAAAAGTTAGAAATGTAGCTTTAGGCTTAATAAGAAAGAACTTATAATTTAAAGTATACAAAAGTATAACAAATTGCATTAGGAATCAATAAGTTCTCCATTTCTGGTGATCTTTTAGATATTAATGAATGACTTAGAGAATGTAATAGAGAGAGTTGATATTCAGATACATATTGTTGTAAACGACCCAAGTTCCCTTATATATATGGGATTTTGTGATCAATAGTTTCTTGAACATAATAATTCAAGCCATGGAATGATAAAAGTTCTAACGCTGGTCAGTTACCATTTCATTAAACATAAGGAAGAAAAATGTTTTAATGAAGCTCCCGACTCCTAGATATATTCCCTTATATTAAATATATATCAAAATTCTTTTGATAACTATTTGTATATGATACATACTATTTCAACAATTGACAAATTAACTTTTATGTTCCACCTCACTAATACTCAGAGCTGATTCAAAGTTTGGGCAAAATAGAGTATGATCTTAGATTTTCTCTGGAAAAGGAAGAACCCACTCTGGTGGCTTAACAATAGAATTTTCAAAACCTTAAAGGGTGATTCTAAATTATGAGTTTGGAAATCAGAGTTTCTGTTTTAACTTTGGTACTTATAATTCATATAACCTTTGGACTAATCACTTAGGATCATGAGAGTAGAGTTTTAGAGTCATGAGAGACCTCAGAGGTAATCTAGTTCAGCTATTGAAACTAAATCTCAAAAAGATTAATTAACTTGCCCAATCACACAGGTGATAAGAAGCAGAGGTAGTAGGTGAATTTATGGATTCTGACTTCAAATCCAGGATACTTTCCAATATAATTTGGTGTCTTATTTCTATGACCACTGCAGTGACTTAGTTCTATCATGGCAATGATTCTCTGACTCCACTTCCTCCATATGATAGAGTAGAGGAGTATTCATAAAGTATTTCCAAGCATATAGAATCTATATTAACTTTATGGCATTGTAGCATCACACCCAACAATTTGACATTTCCTGTCTATGACTTCTAACAATTTATAGAGTATTCTAATTCAGCTTCTCTAGGGATGCATATTGTGGTTTAGTTTTTCAGTTATGTCTCACTTTTCATGATCCTATGGACCATAGCACACCAACACCTCCATTCTATTTTCTTGGCAAAGAGACTAGTATAATTTGCCATTTCCTTCTCCATTGGATTAAGATAAGCAAAGGCTAAGTGATATACCCAGGGTCACATAGCTAGTGAGGACAGATTTGAACATGGGTCTTTCTGACCCAAGGCTCTATTCTCTGAGACATATAGCTGCCTCTACATAGCATAAAGAGAAAACAAAAAAAACAGAGTCATGGAAAATCATCCAGATAACCAGATTACGTAGACTGGAACTGTTTGTTTATGAAGTGTTCTCAACCACTCTCATTCCTTATAGCATATTAAGCTCCATAGTCACAGCAAAATGACTTGCCTAATTATAACCTAGAGGCCTTGCCTATCTTGGCTATCCTTACTTTGTAGGGAAGCCTATTGGGAATTTTAGAGTAGAGTAGAGTAGGACCGATGTCCTAATTAGAGTAATTGGCAGTAGCTATTGTCTTACTCCACAAGACAACTTATGGCATTTTGATAGTTTGTGGTTTGTCTGTAAAATGGTAGAAAATGGAACTCAAGCTACCTGCCCCACACACATTTTGTTGTTCTTATTCTTATTTTTGTGGTGGGGAAGTCATTTTCAATGCATTATATGAATATGAACTTTTATAATGAATGGCTAAGGCTTTAGAAGTAATGGAAATAACAAAGGAAAACCAAATCAGAGATAATTACTCATGCTATGAATTCATAAAGCATTTTGGAATCAGTTAAACAGCTATATGTTTTTCTCAAATAAAATGCCACAATCTCTTTCATCTCCTAATTATGGGTCCAAATAATTTCCTTTTTCTATTCACTAAGTAGATTTGATTTTCTCAATGAATTTCCCATCCAAGTGCATAATTTTGTTGTTGCTATTATTATTGTTGTTGTTGTTTTTTATTTTGAATTTTTTTCAATAAAAAAGAAATTGTCAATACATTTGATTTTACCTGCATAGTTTGGCAAATCAATCTACTTTGCATGGTAATTTTGGGTAGCTTCTATAATATTCTTGGACTTGATATAACTACAATAATTCCCAATCTCCAGTTTTTTTCTATGTACCAAAAACCTGTTAGTTAAAGCATACATATACATATACATATACATATACATATACATATACGTGTGTGTGTGTGTTCTTTTGGTAATGTTGCATGGCTTTGAATCATGAAACATCATAATCTCTGAAGAAAAAAAAAGTATTATACATCTGATTAAAAGGGAAATGGAATGATACATGATCAATACATTGTTATGGTGTGACTCGTATACAAATAATTTAAAAAATGTCATCCAGGAAATTCATGGTTGAAAAAGGTTATAATACAATCATGTAGCATAAACAATAAGTAGCACATGCATGTGTTAATTGCTACATTGATGTCAGAGAAAAAGATTTGAAAGAAGTCCCTAGCATGTTTGTTAGCTAAATCCTGTATAACTGATCTTTAGAACACATGGACAAAGTTGCACAGAATAAAGAAACAAAAATAGTCTGTGAACTATACTATTGCATATCATCTACAACCATTTCAATTAGATCATGGACCCATTAAACTACTGGATCTTGAATTAATAAAACTGTCTCTTAAGTTACTTAATACTTAAAAAGTAACTCAGTCTACATAATAAAAATCTAAAATTTTTATAATATTTTAGTGAAGAAGTAGGGGATGGATAACTTCAAAATTAAGCAGTTAAACACAAACTCCATCAATGAAGCTTACTTGAGAAGATGTATTTGAGGGATTTTGGGAAGTCAAGGACATCAGTACTATTGATGGTACTATGTAGTTATCCAACCATTCTGGAAGGGAATTTGCAATTATGCAAGAAAGTTGTTATTCATACCCTTTGACCTAAAAGTCTCACTTCTAGGCATATACCCAAAAGGTGTGGTGTGTGTGTGTGTGTGTATTTTCCATTAAGCATCAACATATTTGAAGCAGCATTTTCTTAAATATCAAAAATTTGAAAATAAATTATGTATTATATGTTCAACAATGAGCAACGACTAAAATATGTATATACATGAATACAATGGAATGTTATCATGCTGTAGAAAATTATTAATCTGAAGAATATAAAAATAAAAAGTAGTATATGAACTAGTATTAAATGAAGTAAAATGACTATGAAAACAATGGGCACAATGACTATAAAATTGTAAATAGAAAGAATAACAACAACTAAAAGTAAATTAAACACTCTAAAATTATAACTAAACACTTTAAAATTACAATGACCAAATTTGGCTGTCCTATTTTTGCTATATATTATAAATGAATAAATTTAAAATATATTTATTAAAACACTTACTATATTCTATTTTTTTTACATGACCAAACCATTATTTTGCTGTTCAAAAAGAATCAGACTCTGAAATATTGTACAATTAGCCTGTGAAAGAAATGAAAAATGCAGGTGGGCAAAAATATAGGGATTGGGAATTCAATGTAATGGTTCTTAGTCATCTCCCAGAGTTCTTTTGCTGGGCGTAGCTGGTTCAGTTCATTACTGCTCCATTGGAACTGATTTGGTTGATCTCATTGCTGAGGATGGCCAGGTCCATTAGAGTTGGTCATCATATAGTGTTGTTATTGAAGTATATAATTATCTCCTGGTCCTGCTTATTTCACTCAGCATCAGTCTGTGTAAGTCTCTCCAGGCCTTTCTGAAATCATCCTGTTGGTCATTTCCTACTGAACAAGAACATTCCATAATATCCATACACCACAATTCATTTAGCCATTCTCCAATTGATGGGCATCCACTCAGTTTCTAGTTTCTGGCCACTACAAACAGGGCTGCCACAAACATTCATGCACATACAGATCCCTTTCCCTTCTTTATGATCTCTTTGGGATATAAGCTTAGGAGTAACATTGCTGGATCAAAGGGTATGCACAGTTTGATAACTTTTTGAGCATACACTTATTATATTCTAAACGGTATTTTGAGTGCTGAAGATACAAATAAAACAGTGAGAACTTCTGAATTCTCAAAGAACTCACATTGTAAATGAAGAAGACAGCACATATATGATTGCCAGTTATAAGATTTATAGAAAGTGTGGGAAATCCTAAGAGAATGATAGCAGGACAAATATCAAAGTCTAAGTGTCATTAAGATGCATAATCAGGTATTATGGAAGTTCCATGGATCTTGAAGGCCTAGTTGGGGATATGACATAGTGGCCCTCCATCTTATTAGAAAGAATATAGTTATCAAGGCCTGCCTGTTTTACAAGAGGAGGGACCCCACTTACCACCCTTGGGTAACAGAATGCAGATTTTATGTTATTTTGGGAAAGGAAGAGGATGGAATTTGTCTGGTGAGCAGAAGAGAGAAAAGTGACTTATTTGAAATTGTAGCTAATGAATGCAAAATATAAGCAATAAAAATTTTAAAGGCTATATTATGCATATATTTAGTAAAATATACTATCTCCAAATCACCATCCCAGCAAGATAAGCAAAGAAAGCTTAAGGGTGGCAACATCGCCCACATTACAGGTCCTACTTCAATACCAGCCCGTATAGCCATTATATGGGAAAGCAGTTCCTATAGAGAAGAGACAAGCTATTCTTATAGACTGCCAACTCACTGTCTTTCATGGATCAGACAAACCAGACCAGATGAAACAGTGAAATACCCTGAGGGAGAGATAAGAAGAACACACCTGATAAATCTATCACTGACCATTACCTCGACCACAACCTCCCCATAGGCCCAGATGGAAGTGGTATAATACCCTGAACCTAAAAACTTTTGGCAGAGCTATACTTCTAGTTCAGTATTCTAAGGCACTACCCTTAGAATTACCCACTACCCTGGGATGTAAACCCTATAGAGAAACAGTCCAGCAATTTCTCCAGCAGGCAATTACAGTCACATGTCTTGAAGACACAGAAAAGAAAGTTCTCATCTCCAAAGTACTTGGAACTGACAAATAATATAATTTTATCAGTGGAAATGGCATTTAAAAAGAGGTCATGGTCATCTGTTTTGCCACTACATCTTGCGAACCATGGTTCTTTTCTATCTGACTTACAACGGGAAATCTTCCATATGTGTTGTTTCCTCCATTACAATCTGAGCTTCTTGAGAACAGGGGCTGTCTCGCTTTTCTGTTTATATCCTCCATACTTAAGGTACAATGGTTTGCTCACAGTAAGTGCTTAATGAATACTTCATTTATTCATTTAATTGTTCATGTTCTTAATCCAATAGGAACTGATAAGATATATAAAAAAGTCCTTTTAAAAAAGTTCCAGTCTATCTATATAATGCCCACAAACATGAGGAAAGCTAAATAAGGCAAATGCAAGGTAGGGGGCAACTTCACTTTAAGAATGTAGTACAACTTTATAATAGAACCATAAGAAGGAAAATAGATATTTATTAAGGGCTTTCTGTGTGACAGACACTGTGCTAAGTGATTTACAAATATTATCTCATTAAATCCATCTAACAACTCTGGGGAGTAATTCTGAATATTATCCTCATTTTATAATTGAAAAATCTGAGATAGGCAGAAGTGACTTGCTTAGGATTACACAAGGAATAAGTGTTTGAAGTAAGATTTGAACTGAGGTCTTCCTGACTTCAGACATTGTATTCTGTCTATTATGCCAACTCTCTACTTCATAGATTATGAGATATTTGAGGAACCAGACAACACAAGAATGATAGAACAAAGACACAAAGTTAGAATTAGAAGGGATTTTAATAAAATTTTATAGCTAGAAGAATTACTTGTAATAAGTGGTATTAGATATGGGACATGAGAACTGGTCGGGACTTCAGGAATCATCAACCTGGTAGAATTAGAAGTGAAGAAATCAAAAGATATGAGAGAACACAGAAGTAACTCAAAGGATTACACAGTAATGATGATTTTCCCCATGATTTTCCATAGAAATTCAGAGCCCAGAAAAATAGTACAGTAAATGTCAAGGGACAAAAATTATGCCAGCACTTCAATGATCACAGAGCCATGAGCAATAAGCAAGCTGGGTTTACAGAGAATAAATCATGCAAGGGAAACTTGATTACTTTCTTGATAGAATTAGAAGATTAGTAGATGGAAGGAACAGAGTTGATACAATATATCTTGATATTTTAGAAAATCAAGTCAGTTGAGGAATCTTATATGAAAAATTAATTTCAATTGATGTGACTATGAATCCTGTCAGCTGAGCAACAAATAACAGGCAATAACAAAGAAGAATTTGTCAACTGGGGGAGAACAAAAACTGGCATGTGTTGTGGTCTAGAAAACCAACTGTTTCTTTTAATTAGAGTGCTATCTGTTCCTCTCCTTCCTTCAAAAAGATGCTATATAGTTATATCATTGTACCAAAGAACAGGGAAAATTACTCAATAGAATAGAATCACAGTCATACAATATTTAATTTGTATAGAATTTTAAGAATTATAAAGCATTTTTGTCATAAAAACTCATGAGTTAGAATAAGCAGAAACTGAATTTTAAAGAAGTTAACTGACTGGTTTCTCAAAATCACATAGATAATAAATATTAGAGTAAGATTTTAAGGTCAGTTTTTCCACATCATCTAAAACTAGCAGCTTTTCTGTAGACACTATCATATTATTTTATTAAGACAATTAAGTCATACAGTCAAAAGCACTAGAACTGGATGGAGTTAAAAAAAAAGATCTGGATTCAAATCTGAATTTTGATACTTACTAGCTGTGTGTGATCTGATGTAAGTTACTTTACACTATTTGGGTCAGTTTCCTCTGTAAAATGATCTGGAGAAGAAATAGTAAGCCATTGTAGTATATAATGATAAAGTTCCTTTGGATTTTGTTACTTTGTCACATAGAGTTAGATACATCTGAATGACAGAACAACAAATATTATCTCACATTGCCCATTTCCTCTCTTTCACCAACAAATTCTTTATGTAATTCAGTATATAGTTTGACCCTCAAGATCTCTAGAAGGTCTCTAGAAATAGTGAATCCATAATTTCAGAATTCTATTATCAGGACAGATTATCTGTTGGGGACGTGGAGTAAAGACAGGAACTTACTCAGCATCCCCGGCAAACAGCTCTACATTTCTTTAAACAGTGACTCTAAACAAATTTTAGAGCATCAGAACATCCTAAATGACAGAGTAGAACATTTTCCAGTTGAAGGCAACTTAGAAGCTCAGAAGAAAAGGTCTTTGACACCAGAGTAGGAGTCCCAAGGCAGGACTTGCTGGTTCAGCCCTAGACTCAGCCCCTGTTTGGCCCTGACCTGATGTCTGAATCTGTAGCAGTGCTAGTGACTCTCAGAGATGCCAAAAGAAGCTGGAAGGTCAGCAGAAAAACTCTGTTGGACTCCAGCACATAACCACAGCGTGCAAATGCAGTGCAGGCTAAATCACTATGAAACAATTATTTGTTGTAGGATTAAATCAATGCTAAACTAGATTTAACTATTGTCTCCTCAGTTTCACTTAGTACCTTGTTTCAAGTTCTGGCCCACAACAAGACTCCTAGGCAAGGTTTCATAGTGATTTAATGATTGGTTTATACTAAGTGTGGAGCATATAAGCAGGGAGTGGGAGCCACAGAAGAGAAGTATCCATTCAAAAGGCAGAGAAGATAAAGGACTGGCAGAAGGCGCTCAAGCTCTCAGAACCAAGGAGAGAAATAGGTTTCTAAGAAAGCTAACTGGGGCCCCAGAAAAGGAGATAAGACTTTGAAAGAGATAATAAAGGATTTGGACTTTAATACCTGGCTGTACTCATGTGGTTATTACTGAACTGAAACAAAGGCTGCTTCCAGAGACATCAAGAAAACCGAACCAAAGAGAGCATTACAGAATCTGGTGTGCAGTCCCAGAGGAACCCTGATCAACCTCAGCCCCTCAGCACACTAGATCTTACAACTATTGGGGGGAACATTTAATAGTTCCAAGGCAGAAAAGAGTGCTTGTGCTCAGATTCCTAGAAGGATTTCTAGAAACAGCTGTACAAAAGTCCTAAAGCTTGGGACAGTGCTTTACCCTTTACATTGGAAACAGAGCTCTGCCTTAACAAGAGTTTAAAGTTGGGCAATAAACTAGGAAAATGAGCAGAAAGCAAAAAAGCTTCTGACCACTGGAAGTTATGATGACAAAGAAGATAAAACCACACACTGAGAAAATGATAACAAAGTCAAAGCTCCTACATACAAAGCCTCCAAGAAAAACAAGAATTGACTCAGGACATGGAAGAGATCAAAAGGGACTTTGAAAATCAAGTAAGAGAGATAGAGGACAACTTAGGGAAAGAATTGAGAGAACTTCAAAAGGAAATAAAAAAAACTGAGATAAATGCCTTAAAAACAAAATTGGCCAATTGAGAAAGGAGGTACAAAAACTCACAGAGGAAAATAATTCCTTAAAAAGTAGAATTGAGCAAATGGAATGATATAATGACTTTATGAGAAATCAAGATACGACAAAGCAAAACCAAAGAGAAAAAGAAAAAATAGGGGAAAAAACTGTGAAATATCACATTGAAAAACAATTGAACTGAAAAATAGATCCAGGAGAAATAATTTAAAAATTTTTGATCTACCTGAAAGTCATGACCAAAAAAGAGCCTGGACATCATCTTAAAAGAAATTATCAAGGAAAACTGTCCAGATATTCTAAAACCAGCGGGTAAAATAGAAATTGAAACAATGCCCGAACGTTCTGAAAGAGATCCCAAAATAAAAATTCCCAAGAATATTACAGCCAAATTCTGAAACTCCTAGACCAATGAGAAAATATTCAAGCATCCAAAAAGAAAAAATTCAAATATGGTAGAGCCATAGTCAGGATAACACAAGATCTAACAGCTTCTATATTACATGACTGGAAGGCTTGGAGTATGATTCTGGAGATCCATGGGGATAGGATTGCAACCAATAATCACCTACCCAGAAATACTGAATACATCCCTTCAGAAGAAAAGGTAATCACTCAATGAAACAGAAAGTTTTCAAACATTTCTGATGAAAAGACCAGAATTGAATGGAAAATTTGATTTTCAAATACAGGACTTTGGAGAAGCATAAGGGGATTATCAGGAAAGTGATATCATAAGGGACTTAAGATTTATCAGATTATATGCTTACACCGGAGAATGACAGTTGGAAACTCATTAAAACATTCTTATTATTATGGCATTTAGAAGGAGTACATATAAAGAGAAGGCATGGTGTGAGTTAAATATGAAGGGATACAATCTTTTTTTTAATGATGAAATTTCATCATCTCAATAGATGCAGAAAAAGCATTTGATAAAATCCAATATCCATTTCTATTAAAAACACTCTCGTGTCCATTTAATAAATGGACTGTTCCTTAAAATAGTCAGGAGCATCTTTTTAAAACCGTCAGTAAGCATCATATGTAATGGGAATAAACTGCAATCATTAAGGTTGCCCACTGTCACCATTATTATTCAATATTTATTGTATTAGAAATGCCAGCTTTGGCAATGAATTGAGAAAGAGATTAAAGGAATTAGAGTAGGTAATGAGGAAACCAAATTATCACTCTTTGCAGATGATATGATGGTATACTTAGAGAACCCCAGAGATTCTATTAAAAAGCTATTAGAAATAATCCACACCTTTAGCAAAGTTGCAGGATACAAAATAAATCCACAGAAATCATCAGCATTTTCATACATCACCAACAAAATCCAACAGCAAGAGATACAAAGAGAAATTTTATTTAAAATAACTGTCGATAGCATAAAATATCTGGGAATCTATCTGCCAAAGGAAAGTCAGGAACTATATGAGCAAAACTACAAAACACTTTCCACAAAAATAAAGTAAGATTTAAACAATTGGAAAAATATTAAGTGTTCTTGGATAGGTCAAGCAAATATTATAAAGATGATAATACTAGCTAAACTAATCTATTCATTAATGCTATACCAATCAGCCTCCCAAGAAACTATTTTAAGGATCTAGAAAAAATAACAACAAAATTCATGTGGAAGAACAAAAGATCAAGAATTTCAAGGGAACTAATGAAAATCAAATGAAGGTGGCCTAGTTGTACCTGATCTAAAATTATATTACAAAGCGGTGGTCACCAAAACCATTAAAAGCATTAAGTATTGCTAAGAAATAGACTAGTTGATCAGTGAAACAGGTCAGGTTCAATGGACAAAGTAGTCAATAACTATAGCAATCTAGTGTTTGACAAACCCTGGGAAAACTGGAAATTAGTATGGCAGAAACCAAGCATGGACCCACACTTAACACCATACATCAAGATAAGATAAAAAAGGCTTCATGATTTAGGCATAAAGGACGAGATTATAAATAAATTAGAAGAACATAGGATAATTTACATCTCAGACTTGTGGAGGAGGAAGGAATTTGTGACCAAAGAAGAACTAGAGATTACGAAATAGAACATTTTGATTATATCAAGTTAAAAAGCTTTTGTACATACAAAACTAATGCATACAATATTAGAAGGGAAGCAATAAACTGGGAAAACATCTTCACAGTTAAAGGTTCTGATAAAGGCCTCATTTCCAAAATATATAGAGAATTGGCTCTAATTTATAAGAAATAAAGCCATCTCCAATTGATAAATGGTCACAGGATAGGAAAAGACAATTTTCAGATGATGAAATTGAAACTATTTCTACTCATATGAGATGTCACAAATCACTATTGATCAGAGAAATGCAAATTAAGACAACTCTGAGATACCACTACACACCTGTCAGATTGGCTAAGATGACAGGAAAAGATAATAATGAATGTTGGAGGGAATGTGGGAAAACTGGGACATTGATGCATTGTTGGTGGAGTTGTGTGGAGTGGTGAAAACCATTCTGGAGAACAATTTAGAACTATGCTCAAAAAGTTATCAAATTGTGCATACCCTTTGATCCAGCAGTGTTACTAGTAGGCTTATATCCCAAAGAGACATTAAAGAAGGGAAAGAGACCTGTATGTGCCAAAATGTTTGTGGCAGCCCTGTTTGAAGTGACTAGAAACTGGAAATTGAATGGATGCCCATCAAATGGTGAATAGTTGGGTAAATTGTGGTATATGAATGTTATGGAATATTATTGTTCTATAAGAAATGACCAACAGGATGAATACTGATAGGCTTGGAGAGACTTATATGAACTGATGCTAAGTAAAATGAGCAGAATCTGGAGATCATTATACACTTCAGCAACAATACTATATGAGAATATATTCTCATGGAAGTGGATTTCTTCAACAATGAGAAGATCTTATTCAGTTCCAATTGATCAATGATAGACAGAACCAGCTACACCTAAAGAAAGAACACTGGGAAATGATTGTGAATTATTTGCACTTATGTTTTTCTTCCCAGGTTATTTTTACCTTTCTGAATCCAATTTTTCTTGTGCAAGAAGAGAATTGTACAAATGTGTACACATATATTGTATTTAAGATGTACTTTAACATGTATGAGACTGCCTGCCATCTAGGGGAGTGGGTGGAGAGAGGGAAGGGAAAAGTTGGAATAGAAGTGATTGGAAGGAACAATGTTGAAAAATTACCCATGCATATATTCTATCAATAAAAAGCTATAATAAAAAAGATGAAATTTCAAGATACAAAATAAATTCATATGAATCATCAGCATTTTTATATGTTACCAACAAAATGCAGCAATAAGAGATGAAAAGAGAAATTCAATTTAAAATAACTGTCAATAATATAAAATATTTGGGAGTCTATCTGCCAAGACAAAGTCAGGAACTATATGAACACAAATACAAAACACTTTCTATACAAATAAAGTCAGGTCTAATCAATTGGAAAAATATCAAGTGCTCATGGATAGGCAAGCAAATTTAATATAAACGATAATACTATCTAATTTAATCTACTTATTCAGTGCCATACCAATCAAACTCCCAAGAAATTATTTTACAGATCTAGAAAAAAATAATAACAAAGTTTATATGGAAGAAGAAAAAGTCAAGAAATTCCATGGAATTCATGAAAAAATGCAAATGAAGATGGCCTAGCTGTACCATTCCTAAAACTATATTATAAAGCAGTGGTCATCAAAACCATTTAGTCCTGACTAAAAATAGAGTAGCTGATCAGTGAAATAGGTTAGGTTCACAGGACAAAATAGTCAATGATTATAATAATCTAGTGTTTGACAAAACCAAAGACCCTAGATTTTGGATAAGAATTCATCATTTGACAAAAACTCCTGGGAAAATTGGAAATTAGTATGGTAGAAACTAAGCGTTGACACACATCTCACACTGTACAATAAGAAAAGGTCAAAGGGGTTCATGATTTAGACATAAACAGTGATATTTTAAACAAATCAGAAGAATAATTTACCTCTCAAATCTGTGGAGAAGGGAGGAATTTGTGGCCAAAGAAGAACTGGGTCATTATTGAACATAAAATAGATAATTTTGATTATGATAACTTAAAAAGTTTTTGTACAAACAAAACTAATACAGACAAGATTAGAAGGGAAGCAATAAACTGGAAAAACATTTTTTTACATTCAAGGGTTCTGATAAAGGCCTCACTTCTAAAATATATAGAGAACTGACACAAATTTATAAGAATTCAATCCATTCTCCAATTGATAAATGATCAAGTTATATGAACAGACAATTTTCAGATGAAAAAATCAAAACCATTTCTACTCATATGAAAAGGTGCTCCAGATCATTCTTAATCAGAAATTAATTATGAGAATTATTTCTCAGAGAGAGAGAACTGTGGGAAATGATATCACAAAATAGCATTTTCACTCTTTTTGTTGTTGTTTGCTTGCATTTTATTTTCTTTTTCATTTTTTCTTTTTGATCTGATTTTTCTTCTGCAGCAAGATAATTGTATAAATATGTATTCATATATTAGATTTAACATACATTTTAAACATGTTTTATGTATATTGGATTACTTGCTCTCTAGGAGTGGGGGAAGAATGGGGAAATTTGCAACAAAAAGCTTTTCAAGGGTCAGTTTGCAAGGGAAACATTGTCCATGCATATGTTTTGAAAGTAAAAACCTTTAATAAAAAAATAATAAATAAAATGATGAAATGAGCAAGGAATATACTGGGAGAAAGGGAAATGGAGAAGTAAAGTGGTCCAAATTAAATGCCATAAAAAGAGGTAAGAAAAAACTTTTACAATGAAGGGAAAGGCGGGGGGGGGGGGGAACAGGATGAATGAATGAATCTTTCTCGTAACAGAATTGGCTTAAATAGGAAATACTGTAATTACTTGATAGGGGTATAGAAATCTATTTTACCCTGTAGGAAAATAGGAGGGAAATGGGATGTGGGAAAGAGGAAAAGGTGATAAAAGAGAGGGCATATTGGGAAAGATAGTAGTCAGTAGCAAAACACATTTGAGGAAGGACTGAGTGAAAGGAGAGAGGGAATAAATGAGGGAAAATACAATTAGCAATATAATGAAAAAAATTTCAAAGCAACTTTCTCTTATAGATTATTATTGTTGTCTTAAAAATGATGAGCAGGATGCTCTTAAGAAGACAAACAAACAAACAATACTGGAAAGTCCTCCATTAATAGAGTGAAATATACTGTATATAAAGGCATAACAATGTTCTGGGATGACCAGTTGTAAATGAGCAATCATCCACACCTATTCTGAAGAACTTTCATACCCAGAGAATGAACCAATAGAGTCTGAATAAAATTGAAGCATTTTCTATTACTCTCTGCATCTCTCTTTTAATTTTTAACTTAATTTTTCTTCAGGAGTTTTATTTTCATTAGGATACGAGATATTTATTTTATTTCACAACTTGACTGTTATGAACATGTTTTGCAAAGCTTCCCATGGAGTTTCTTAATTGTGGATAGGGATAAGAAAAAGAACCTAGAACTCAAAAATCTTAAAAACAAATGTAAAAAAATATTTGGAATGTAATTGGTAAAAAATTTTAAGTAAATAAATTTCAAAAATTATTATTGATGGACAATTTCTTTTTAACATACATATTTAAATGGACATATATATTATATAATTTTTCATGATTTCAATAAGCCCATTTCTACTTCTATGTTTTCCCATTAAACGGCCTCAACTCCACAGACCTGAGAATGGTTTGTCTCACAATAAGTCTTTCTAACATCGAAGAAAAGAATAACAACTTTAGTCTTTCTTTGTTTTTCTCATAGGATGTCATATCTTGAAGAAACATTACAAGGGAGTGAACTTCCCCATGTGTAACATGAAGTCAGAGTAGACCAGAAGTGTTAAATACATAGCTTGTGGACCATTTTAAGGTCACAGCAATCCAAAGTGCAGCCTAAAAAGGATTAAAATGTAATTGCAAAATATTTAAGAGGATAAACAAAATCCACAATAACATAGATAATGTCAATACGTAGTTTTCAAAGTCAATATACTTCCATAAGCATTTTCATGTACGGTTTGGCCCTTGCTATTTTTATTTGAGATTGACAACACTAGAATTCTAAATGAACTCTAATGTTTTGTTTTGCTTCAACATTCTGGGTTAGCATGCTAAAATTAAGACAAAAAAATCCCAGTAGCCCTAGACCCCCAATGTATTTGTAAACTATATAGAATCAATTACTAAGGGAAGATCTTTTTCTTTTCTTTTTTTTTTTTTAACATCGGTAAATATAGAACACTCACAGATACAAGGCTACCATGATCCTGAAAGTCATATTTCTATTTATGTATTCATGGTCATGGTGTTGTTGGCTTTGACAATAGAGCCTTCTTATTTTTTAACTATCTAGAGACCCTGCTAATTTCAGAATGCTTAGCTAGCACATTTTTTACTGACTGATTGAGCGAGAGTAACTTCTTCAAAAAATGACCATAAATTTGTCTAACTGACTGCAGGCCAATCATTACCCTTCCTTAACCCCCTTCCATCTCTTCAGATAAATGTCCCTTTTGACAAGGTAATTTTGAAATCAGGTCACCTCCCAGGTTGTCTATTTCTTCCTACATTGTTTCAGCATTTGTGATAGGCTTTTTCCTATTTATAAATGCAACCCACCCAAATCTCTACCATGGTTTTGACAGCAAGTTTCCCCCATGTGTGACAAGATTTTGTAGGTATTTAAATACAGTAAAGATGGAATTAATTTACTTAGATGTGATTTAAAAAAATCAATGTATTGACTTACTAAGAACAAGACCTTAAACAGACAGTAAGAAGATGAAGGGGTGTGGATGCTATGTATGTATTTAAGATGGCTGTCATTTAATAAAAAAAGATAGATTATTAGATATGTAGAACACTTTAAAGGAAACATAATTTTTCTTTACTTTTCCAGTTTATAAGGAAGAAACTGAGGCTTAGACATAGTAAGTGACTTTTTTCTCCAAAACAAACATTAATTTAGTCACACAGGTTAGGACTAGAATCTGGGCTTTGTTCTGCTGAAGTATGGACCATTATTATGGGCATCTTCAATCATAAGTCTTTCCAGATTTTTCTGAAATTGTCCCTTTCATTTCTTATTGCATAATAATATTCTATTACATTCATATACCAGAGGTTATTGAGCCGTTCCTCAATTTCTAGGCATCTTCTCAGTTTCCAATATGTTGCCATCACAAAAAGGGCAACTATAAATATTATAACATATGTAGGTTCTTTCTTTTCCCTTATTTAGAATATCGTTGGGATACAGTTTTATAAAGCTTTGAGCATAGTTTCAAATTGGTCTTCAGAATGGTTTGATCAGTTCACAACTACACCAACACTGCATTAGTATACAAATTTTTCCACATCCTCTTCAAAAATTATCACTTTTCTTTTTTGATACATTAGCCAAACTGATTGGTGTAAGTTGGTCTTTCAAATTAAAATAATTTCTGTTTCTTTAATGAAAAGTAATTTTGAGCAGTTCATGTCTATAGAAAGCTTTGATTTCTTTATCTGAAAACTGCCTGTTCATATCCTTTGGCCATTTACCAATTGGGCAATGATTTGTATTCTTATAAATTTGACTTATTCTCTATATATTTAAGAAACAAAGACTTTAACAGAGATATTTGCTGTAAAACTTGTTTCCCAGTTTCCTGATTTCTTTCTAATCTTAATTAAATTGATTTTGTTTGTACAAAGGTCTTTAATTTAAGAAAATCTAAATGATCTTTTTTTAAATTTCATGATGTTCTCTGTCTTGTTTGCTTTTGAATTCTTTTCCCCCCTATATATCTGACAGGTATACTATTCCTTGCTCTTCTGATTTTCTTATGGTGTCATTCTTTGTCTAAATCATTCACTCATTTTGAACTTATCTTGGTACAGAATGTGAGATATTGATCTATACCTAATTTGTGCCTTTTTGAGTTTTCCTAGAAATTTTTGTCAAATAAAGAGTTCTTATCTCAGAAGATAGGGTCTTTGTGTTTATCTAACATTAGGTTACCATGGCCATTGTGTATTGTGTCTTGTGTATCTAATTTATTCCACTGATTCATCACTCTATTTCTTAACCGGTACCGATGATTACTACTTTTCAATATAATTTGAGCTCTGGTATTGCTATGTCATCTTCTTTTGTATTTTTTTAATTAAAAATTTTTATATTCTTGACTTTTTCTTCTTCCAGATGAATTAACTCTTATGTTTCTTAGCTCTATCAGATATTTTTTGGTAGTTTAATTGGCATAACACTGAATAAATTTAGGCAAAATTGCCATTTTTTTTATATTGGCCAGTACTACTTTTAAGAGTTGTTTCTGTTTTTAAAGGTATTGACTTACCCCCACAATTCTCTTACATAACCTTTAGTTCTTTTCCAAGTATTTCTTCTATCTCTCTTCTATGATTTTTAAGCTCCTTTTGGAATTTTTCCACAAACTCTTTATAAACTTAATATCACTTCTCATTTTTCTTTGGGGTTTTGCCCATTGATGTGTTGACATTGTTGTCTTCCTCTGAGTTTGTGTCTTGATCTTCACCACAATAACTTTCTATCATTATATTCTTTTGTTGATGTATTTGCTCATCTTTTTTAGGCCATTCGCCTTTCTTTAAATTTGAGCTCCACTTCTAGAGTATAAGAGGCACTATATTCAGGCTCCTTGTGCTGAAGGTTGCAGAGCACTGTCTGTTTACCTTATGCTGCATTGTTGCCCTGTTGCCCTGTTGCCCTGAATATCATAGAAATTCTCATGTCTGGTACTGTACTGAAGAGGTAATGTGAAAGTAACTTGCACTTTGGGGGTGCTATAGAGGTCTGGCAGCTTACCTGATGCTGAGCCAGTGTCCTAGTGGTTATGTCTGGTGGGTGCTGCAACTTGTGGGATCTTTTTGCTTTTCCCAGTGGTTACACTGAAGCATGTGGTAATCTGGTTACTGATGACTGCCTGTTTGCTCAGAGTTGCAATGAAGCAAGAACTGGCAGCAAATATGAATTGCTTAGGCATTCATAGGGCCCCCATTTTTCTTGGACTACACTGAAGCATGTGGAATGTGGCTGTTGGAGAGCCTCTTTGTTTGAGGATATGCTGAAGCCCATGACAGTTTTCAGAGCTGGAGTCTGCCCATTCCCTTGCCTATGCTGTGGCACAGGGGGAGTCCTGGTGTAGGTGTTTGCTTGCTCTACTGCACTGAAGCTTGGGATTTATTGGTTCTTTGTTAAAGTGGAGTTTGCTATTGGCTTTCTGGGATGCCTACTGTCTTGGGCTGTGCTCCTTTTTACCTGAGGACAGTCATACAACAGATAAAATTTATCTTCAATTATATACTACTTTAGAAGGTAAAAGTGATTCTCACTTTCCCTTTCCTATCTCCTTTTATCAGTCACTTGTAAACTCTGTGAACTTACAGAAAATTTGAGAAGTTACTGAATGAATCTCTAGATTCAGTTAAGTAAAATCTTTCAGGATAGATTATATTTGTATTATGAATTTAAGAGGTAGTGAGTCAAGTGTGTATGTATCCATGATGCATTTACTATTTGTCAAGCATTGTGCTGTACTCTAGAAACCCAAGCAAAAGAGAAATATTGCAGGTCTGGAGATTCAATCTTGAAAGGAGCTCTAAAATATTTTAAAAGTCACTGCTCTATTTCTAACCAGGGTTTCCTTTTCCTTTCTTTATACTGTGCCCTCTCATATTCCTATCCTTCTGAATTAGATACAATCACAGAATTTCAAAGTTAAAGAGATCATCTAGTCCAACATGTATTTCAAACACATTACATTCTTCAGCGCACTCAATATATTTATTCTATCATTTTGTTTTTTATCCTTTGCTCTCAGAAAGGACCAGTGACATCATGGGGATGATATCTTGACTTGTGTGTATAGTTGAATTTAAATCAGGCAGAGGTAGGCAAAGCCATTAGCTTTATTCTCTTCTCCAGAGTCATCAAAGTCCACAGGCAAGATAATAGTCAAGATGACTGACAATAGATCAGGATGCAAGGGGTAACCTTCATTTTTTTAAATTATAGTCTTCCCCATATCTTAGTTTTTCAGAGGCAATGTTCTTTCAATTGACTTAGTTTGGTAAAAATGATTAACTCTAATTTTCAGAAAGTGCTTCTTATATCAAGCATAAATTATTCTCTCAGCTACTTTGACCAAATGAAGCTTCTATTCCTATCCTCAGGAGTCAAGCAGAACAAATCTAATCATTTCCATTTATTATAGTACTTTAAATATATAAAGATTTCTATTATGTTCTCCTAACTCTTCTCTTCCTCAGGATTTAAGTGATTTTTCTTTCATTGTTTGTTTTCTTTCTTTCTTCCTTTCTTCTTTTTTGTGATTTTCTTTCTTTTTATCTCCTCCATTTTAATGGCAGTAACATTTTACTGAGTTTTTGGAGAAAATAAGTTACAGATCTACAACATTTTAAATATTATGTAGCATTTATTTGATCCTTATGACAACAATTTTCCGACAAATAGAATGGTTGTTTTTCTCATTTTATAGGTAACAAAACTGCTGAGGCTCAGAGAGGTTAATTATCTGAACAAAGACACACAGTCCATATGTGGCAGAACTAGGATTTTAATTCATAGATATTGATTATAGACCATCCTGGCTATCCAAATTGAGCAGAGATAGATGTATCCGTAGTGAAGCAATATTATAGTAAAGTACCCCATGTAAAATATTTCCATTTCCACTACTCTGTATATATTTCCCTTGGGATTAGTCAGAAAGTTACGAAGTAGATGATAGACCTGAATTCTATTCTGAGTACTTAGATGCATGAAATAATATTCTGGGATCTGTTTATATCATTATTATGCCAGGCCCTAAAAGGAAAATGACATTTGTTATCCATTTCTTGAAGTCATCTAGGGAGTTGTTCTTTAGGGACACCTTTTCTGTCGATGGAGTTGCTGTTAATCCTTGTTAAAAACGCTGTTAAATGATAACTTATCAAGAAGACAAAATAGCAAGACCACTCCCAAGACTCTTGTTCCACATGTTAAAAGAAACACTGTCTAAAAGCAAAGGGAAGCTATAGATTGAACTATTGCTTCTTATGACTGACATTCATATTTTATCCTTTCTGACTCCACCTTGGCCTCAAGTCCTCAGCCCGTTTGCCTGATCAGCCTTCATGGTCATTCCAGTCAGGAGGTGATTTGTTTTGATGAAATGGAAAATTGAAATGGAGCTGGTGTTGGATACAACACCGTCCACTTTTTCTATTTTGTCAAAGTGCTCCGACTGTTCATTTTTTCATGGTCATGAGTTGAAATAAATTAAACTTCCTAGAGGCTAAACTTCTCTAAGATCAAATTGGAATATATTGATTAGACTCTTTCAGGGCTGATGGATTGGAAGCTCTTGCTTTATAAACACATTTACCAACACGCCTTTAGAAATAGTTTCTTAGTGCTGGCTAGACTGATTGTGTTTATTTAAAACTGCTTTGGGAGAATATACCTGCAATGTCTGTTTTGCACCAAAGAATATCTCACACCCCAATCAATGGCAACAAGCAGAGTTCTGCTCCCTGGGGGACTTCCAGGACTAGCCCAAGGGCACATTGACTGGCCATTTGTCAGTTGATACATTGGCATCTTTGGAACAATTTAGATTGTCTTTGAGGGCACTTGAGCAACTAATATCTGGGAGCCACTTTTTATTAGTGGGAAGAATTAAGATTCTCTGAATCATAAGCCTTTTTTTAAAAAAACACATTCTATTTTTTTGATCTTGGGTTATAAATATTTTTTGGTTGCTGTTTTAGAGCATTTTAAAGCATAACTAAATCAGAAGACCTGGGTTCTAGTCACATCTTTGCTGCTAACTGAATGTTTTACCTTATACAAATCACATTTTTTTTTTTTTTTGCTTTCTGGATTTCAGTGTTTTTTTTTTTTCCCATAGTATAGATTAGAAAAGGAAAGCAAGGAGAAGTTTTTAAAAGCTGTCCTCACACCTTTAACTTCACTGAGAATGCCTCTGAGTTCTATTCTGAGATTGAGTCCTAAATCCATCCACTTTACAATGGCTTTTGAGATATTTCTTGAATTTATGCCCATCTTCCATTTTCTGAACTCTGATTGCAGTCATTGGTCAGTGTCATACATCTCAGCACTTTGTTCTTACCTCATTAGTTCATTGTTGATTAATTCTATCTCCCAAGGAGCTCAGCTCTGAGGTGCTCAAAAGAAAGGCTCTTCTTTCTGTATTTAGTACTTTTATTTCTCCCAGAGAACTCAATACATGATTGGATTTAGGATTTAGGTATCTAATACATAACTCTTAGTTGGTTATCCCTATATCATTGCCTAGAATCTTGAGGGGTATGTGTTGTGCGTGTGTATATGTGTATGTGTTTGTGTATTGGTGGATTCATAATGATTACCATTTTTAAAGTACCCTTGGTCAAATCTAGTTGTATTAGATTGTTTTCCAAATCTTAAATTTGGACTTTCTAAATCTTAAATTAGTTGCTTTTAGATTCTACAAGGCATTCAGTCATCCAATAAAGATGTCTCCAAATTGATTTTACTTATTAAAACAGAAAGGGAAACTTCAACATATCTAATAATTTATCACAAAACTTGAAATCAGATGGGATTTTACTTTTACTTACCCAAAAACCCAATGAGTAAAAACAACCAGTTTATTCAGTTGTAAAATAAGAAAAAATAGCTTAGATGATATCTAAACCTTTCCCCTAACTATATAATAATATATAACTAATATAATATAATATTATAAATAAATAAATATAAGATAATTCATGACTCAATGATCCCATTTTAATTCATAATCCTATTAGTTGACATTTGCATGTGTTTACCATTTTCAAAATGCTTTCAGGCACATTATCTCAACAGGGCCACAACAATAATCCTGCAGGCAGATAATTCAGGCATTTTTATGTCTATTCTACAGAAAAGGAAACTGATGTTCAGTAAGGATAAATGATTGGTCCAAGATCACACAACTAGTAAATTATCACTCTGAGCTCAAAACTAGCTTTTCTAACTTGAAATCCAGTATGCTTTCAATATCATGTCTACCTTACTCCAAAGATAGTCATCGTGCTTCATTTTCTCCTTGGATGTGTGTTACATATAATTTCTTGTTATATCATATTTGACTCTGCCCTATTGAGCCATTCTCCATCCATTGATGCTTATCCCCTTTGACTGCTTGGAGATGATTATTGGCTTCAGAAAAAAAGAGAGGGAAAGAGTTATGAGGCACATCGAGAACACTGGGGGGAAGGCAGTGTGATTTTGTTCAGATTCTATTATAGCAGGAAACATGCTGGATATCAAAGGGAAATTTATGTAATGTATTCCAGCATTGTTCAAGATATAACATCATGTTTTATGCAAGCAGAGGCAGTCAGAGCATGCAGTATAAGAAGAAGTCTTTCTTACAAACTGAAACAAACAATACAACAGCAATGAGGAAAATGGACAGAAAATAAACTTTTCTTTTTATGGGCAGCTTCCTCATTGCAAAAGCTATGGCAGTTAGGCTACTGAACACATCTATTTTTTAGTTACTGAGGTACTGAGGAAATCACTAAACATTGCTCAACTTCTAGTGCTTCTGATAATTATTTGGCCCTAGTAAGTCCTGAAGTCAGTTTCTTCATCTCTAAAATGGGGATAAAATCCTTGCTTTCTTGTGTTTTTGTGAGGAAAGCATTTGTTAAATGTAAATCACTGTGATTATGCAAACTATTATTTATGTTGCATTCTAAAAATGCAACAAAGTTGTATTGTAAAAATGCAAGAGTGGATGTATGATCAGTTAAACTGAGTTTAAATAATAGCTTTGCCACTTACTACCTGTGTGACTGGAATTTCATAATATATCTGGATTTAGGTTTTCTTATTTGTAAAATCAAAAGAATTTGCTGGTTTTTAAAGCTTTTTCTATTTCTAAAACCTTATGATCCTACATAGTATACCTATTTGGTGATATTGCTATGGATGGGAGGCTGAATGCAATATTAAAAATAATACTTGGTCTGTCATCAGGAGATTTGGGATTAAATCCTGAATAGATTACTTAAAGTATAACTATGGAAACATTGTTTCATCTCTTTGAATTCCAGTTTCCTCATATATTAAAAGGGGTTAAAGTTCTTGCAACTCATATCCTGTAAAGTTGTTATTGTGAAAATAGTGTATAAAATATAAATTCTAGAGCAATTCCGGGTTATAAAGAAAAGAGAACTAAATATTGATTTATGAGACAGAGGTTCAAATTTTGGCTAAAGCATTCCCTAAGTGTGTTAGCAGGGGCAATAAATACACTTGATCTTTCTTTTGTTTCCCTAGCTACAAAATTAAGGCAGTAGTAATATTTTTACTGGTCTACCTCACTCAATTGTTATCAGCTCAAAATGTGTGTTCTATAGAATTTGTTGTCAATATACTTTTTTTGGTCTCTAAGATCCTTTCCAACCCAAAAGGTCTATAATTCTAGACCTGGGTAGGTGAGTGATTACTATTTTTTTCTCACTTCAACATGGTTCAGTCTCAGAGGGCTAGACATATTTCTGTCCTGAGTTCTTTGAATAGTCTCTAATTGACAAGAAACTTTCCTTTGAGCTCTTGTGGTATTCTGAAAGTAGCTGAGAAGTGCCTCTAGTAATTTTACATATACACACAGATAAATTAAATGTATATAATATGTTATATATGAATATAAATTTCTATTTACATGAATATATACCATATTTTACATATTTGTGCATATACATGCATATCATATACCTGCATATATGGGCGGATATGTATATAAATGCAAACATACATAGATATACACATATACAAAAACATTGTGTATTTGTGTATATACATATGAGTTTCTATATTCAGGACTTCTTCCAGTTGTCCTGATCTATATCTTGCCATAGATGGAGATGACTCCAGAGGGGAAAGTAAAGCAGGTGACATTGCATAGTCTTCCCTCGTTTAAATCCAATTCACTTTCTTGACATGGCATCATCCCTCTGATGTCATTGTTGTCTTTGTAGGAGTAGGAACTGGCCCACTGGGAACCAACTGAAATTGACTGGTTGGGCACCACAGGTTCTTTTGCTTTCTTTTTTTCTTTTGTTTTATTTTTCTTCTTTTCTTTTCTTTCCCCCCCTTTCCTTTCCATTTTTGATGTTCTTTTCTATTGTCTTTGTTCTTATCTTTCTTTTTCCCTTCCTTTCCTTCTGTCCACATAAGATATCATACCCTTCCCTGTGGTTGTTCTGCCTAAAGAATATAAATTTTGAATCCTGAAAAGATATCTTTGGGTTTATGGTCTAGGTCTTGTCTTAAACTCAAATCACCTTAGCTCTCATTGATTGACCCACAAAAAGTCCCAGGCCAAGCCTCAGTAGACTCAGAGTGAATGTAAGTTGTAATTATTTCTGTTTTGGCCAGAAACCCTGAAGGTTTTCTCCTCTCAGATTTTATTTTTTTGATTAGGTAAATGAGGCCATTTATCTGCTTTATTTCTCACTGAGCCTTAGTCTCGATCAAACTAAGACCTGTTAAAGACAGCTTAAAAAGGCCAACCTATCCCACTATATCCAGGGCTATATCAGTCACTTTGAGCCATATCTTGCCACTGCAAGAGGGCTTACAGATGATGGCTCTGATGGCGCTGAATGAGAAAGTGAGGCTAGTGACTCACAACAGCCCTCCTTTACTTAAATTTAGTTTCAGTTGCATATCATGGCATTGTCTTCCTGACCTCCTGATCCTTTTCTAGAATAAAGGACAAATAACAAACAACAACATATTTACATTCACTTATATGTATGGTCTTCAACGTTTGCAAATGTTTTTCACATATTATCTCCTTATATCTTCAAAATAACCCCAGTAAGTAGATGATATTATGACTGTTTTACAGATGAGCAAACTGAGGCTTATCCAGGTTCATAGGGTTAATACATGAAATAGGATTTAATCTATTTTCTTCTCAATTCTAAGTTCAGTGCCTGAATAAAAGAGCCTTAATGTAAGAAAATTGTTCCCCAGTTAGGGGATGCATAAATCTTAGTTAGGATAAATAAATCAAGGGATAAGGAGGCCTTAGAACATACAAAGATTAGACAAGAATCCTAAATTTGTATGTATGTGTATGTACACACATCAAAGCAACAAGGGTACTGATATCAGGAGACAAAAGGAAATTCCATTTTTTAGAAATTATTCCAATGTTAAAAAAAAAAAAAAGCTTAAATTACCATGGAAACAGTTCAAAACCTTATCATATTGGATAGTCAGTTTCCAAAGGAGTCCTTGAGACATCTTTTGTTTCTTTTCTTTGAAGCAGGAAAGAAGTGGTTCTCCAATCTGGGAGGTGGAGCTTTGCACTCCTCCACCAAGCTTCTGAGAGTGGTGAGAGGAAGGGAGAAATGCTTGCTCCAACAATCCTTGCCCCCCCCCCCCATTCTCATTCTCACCCTACTTAGAGTGTTGACTGCAACATGATTAAACAAAGTGGGGAATATGGAGGTTGGGGTGGGAAAAAAAGCTCTCTTTGAAATACATAATGATAATTTAGTGTACCATTGATTTGGGAGGAAGGTCTGTTGAAGAAATTCAGTTCACAATTTCTAATGTATTAGAGAAAAAGTAAAAACAAGCATTTATTTATTCATTAATTTGAAAAGTATTATTATGTACCTAGTATTTGCCATTCAAAAATGAGAGTTGCTTTTCCCAATAATCTAACATTTTATTGTGGGAAGCGACAGGAATATTGTTAAAAATTAAACACAAAATTTATACAAAGCCATTTCAAATTATGGGGTCCTAACAACTTAGAAAATCAGCATACATTTCCCATAGGAAGAAGCATTTGAACTAGGCTTTAAATAAAGCCAGGGATTCTATAAGACAGAAGTGAGTGCATTTGGGGTATAGAGAATAGCTTGGACAAAGATAATGAGTCAGGAGATGAAATGTAGAATACAGGCAACATCATTGGCAAATATACAGATGTGAAAGAAATTAATGCAAAACAAGTTTTGGAAAGTTTGGCTGGAACCAAATTGTGAATGATTTTTAAATTGGAACACTGAAATTTGTTTCCTGGAGGGAAGAAGGAGTCAATGGATATGCTTGAGTTGGGGGTTGTGCGTTGTGATCAGACCTGAGCTTTGAAAATATAAATTTGTCCAAGAAATCTTGTGTTTCCCTTAGCTTAATTTCACTGATCTCCATTTAAATCATAATTTTCATTACATTTTCACATATATTTCAAATGGCTTCAATATTTAAAAGTCATCATGGGAAGAAGACAGGTTATCTATATAGAGAGGAAAATCTTGATCTTAATCTTAAGATCTTTATCTTTGGGTGGAAATTATAGGAAAGCATGTGTGAATTCATCATCAGGAAGATCCTTTTAACAGTTGAATACTTTGGCAGGTCTGTGATGTCCTCAGTGTGGACAATCTTTCTATCAGTGTATAAAATGTAGCCCTTCTATGCCTTATCCTGTGAAAGGTCTTATTTATGTGTTTTTGTAAATTCTTCTAAAAGAATTCATCCAAATTGTTAAAGTCCTTTCTATAGTTAATTTGCTATGTCATGTGTGATCAGAAAACAGATGATATAACAAATATATTATCTTGGTAGAAATAATAGGTATATATGCTGCCAGAAGTTGTTTGTTAAGTAGTTTTCCTTGATTATTTTTATGTTTTTTAAGACATGCTTTAAATGGGGGTTAGTCAGAAGAGGTTATGTTGGTAAATTAAAATCATATAAAAGATAAGTATCAATAAAACTTGAAAAAATGTTTTATGAGTATTATGCATTATTTGGAGTATTTCTCTGTTATCTTTATTCTCAATACATGACCAGCCTTTCTTATAGAAGTCCTTGATGATATTTCTTATAATACTTCTTATGTCCAAAACTCATTGGTAACATGCTTCAGCCTCTTTATACCCACTTTGTGCCTTGGGTCTTCCAGAATTTTTATTCTTCTATTATAATAATCATAATCCATATTCTTTTAGCATCTTTGGGAGAACATTTGTGGACATATATCATAATGAGTATCCGAATATGTATATACACACCTATAGACTGTATATTCTGGCATGTGTCTATATGAATATATACATATATATGTATATATGTATGTGTAAACACATGTCAGTGCACTAATTCAATGGATATGTATCAATTGTATTTAATATTCTGATTATTTTTCTGGGTGGATAGTTAAACCGACTTCGACTGAGGGTGATAGCTCAACCAGTCTCTTCTGAGGGAAATCTGATCTCATTGAATAGGCATTGTAATAATTGACACCCAATATATTCTGCATAATATAAACAAGAAAATAGGTACACTTGAAGAACAGCTGTATTTGTAGGGAAGTTCCATTTTATTTTGATTTTACATAGGATGCTCTCCATGTTATTGTAGAACAGCTGTGATGATTATATTTCTCCTTGTTTCATGCTTTCCTTGATACTAATGAAAATGAATCTTTTAACAAAGTTTTTGCCTAGGTTTCATATGTTGTAAAATCATATAGAATTTTGATGTATAGCTAGAAAACAGCAAAAAAGTACTTCATTTGTCTTTAGATGGTCTTCATCCTTGAAGGTATTTTTAAACAATGGATGATCACTGGTTGTGGATTGTAAGAGGGGTTCACATATCAGATCAGACTAGGAGTGTGCTAACAACTTTTCTATTTGAAATGTAGATGATTGTATATTCTCTCTACATCCTCATAGAAATATGGTAAGGAATATAAAGAAGGTAGATGTTTCCCTATTTAGATATGAGAAAAATGTATATGCATCCAAAGAAATGACATACTCAAGATTATTTTACAATTAGTTACTGAGACATCTTGGAGCAGATTTCCTATAAAGTGCCCTAACCCAGTAGTTTGAGGGCAGGTAGGTGACCTAGTAGATTGAACTTTGTGTTTGGAGTCAAGAAGATTCATCTTCCTGAGTTCCAGTGTGGCTTCAGCCACTTACTAAGTGTGCAATCCTGGACAAGTCATTTAATCCTCTTTGCCTCAGTTCTTCATCTGTAAAATGAGTTAGAGAAGGTAATGGCAAACCAGTCCAGAATCTTTACCAAGAAAATCCCATATGTGGATGCACAGGGTCAGACATGATGAAAGAACTGAAGAAGAGCAACAGCTACCTAGTATATTTGATATTACATCATGACAGACAATATGGGGGATTCAAGTATCTGTGTATTGCATATGCATGTGACTTTTAAAGAAATGCTTGTGAATGGAAATAAGAGGAAGAAGTTCCTTGAGAGAAAGGCAGAACGCCAATGATAAGTTCATTGAGAAAGTATATCTGTTTCTTAGCTTTCAGCTTTCTTCCATCTTCTTTCTGGCCTTATTTTGTCTTGTTCTGGATCTTTTGTAGACAGCCTAGCCTGTCTACAGGCCTATAATAGGAAGTCAATAAATATTGACTGATGGATTGATGTAGAGGATCCCTAAGCTTGATGAATTGCAGGCATCCACATTTTCTTTAATAAATGAAAAGATACTTATAACTTTCCTGTAAACTTGTAATTTTCCCTCTAAGCTTATAAATTTTCCTCTGTAAAGTCATAAATGGACATTGAATTGTTTAGTTTTTTTCTTTTCCACTTATTATAGCCACTTTCTCATGGTAAGAAAAAATTTCATGAAAAATGAAAATAAATTCAACTTCTTCCATTGATCCCTATTCCTTATAACTAAGATCCTGTGTGATCACTTTAGAAGTAAACTAGTGAAAAAAGGATGTGAAGTCAAATAATCTGTATTTGAATTTCAGCTCTACAATCACTATTTGGGTAACTGACCAAGGAAGTTCATTATCTCTGAGACTTATTTATTAGTATAGTGAAGAATTTGGATTAAGTAATTGTGAAGGTTCCCTTACATCTCTAGTTCCTAATATTGATTAAATCAAGATCAGATTTTCAAGTTGTTATTAAAGCCCATTTTAGAAACTTCCAAACTATATTAGATTCAGTGGATTTGAGTCAATATGGTAGAGTACTAGGAGAAATTCAGTTGAAATCTCCTAATATTTCCCTTCAAACAATTTAAAATAATGCCTCAAATCAAAGTATTGCTTGGCAAAGCCAACAAAAAATCAAGGTAAGATATTTTCTGTACCAAAACAATTTAGGAAGTTGACAGGAGTGGTTCATGATACTGGTGTTGAAGGATATCTCATAGCCCAGTGCATAATAAAAACAAAATGAGGTTTGAAGGCAGCTGCCACAGCAGTGGTAACAGCTTCAGAATCAGTAAAAAGGTGCTAAGAACAACTGGTCAAAAAGGAAAACATTTGCTGGGATGAATGAAGGACCCTGTTATTTTACCTATATAGAGTTCCAGATTCCAGTGCCACAATAAAGAGTCCTAGAGCTAATAACAACAGGGAATAGGCGTCCTCGTCATTATTCCAGGACAAAGAGGAACACTTTTGATTGCTCACAATAAAAAAGAATATTTTGTCTCCTCTTCAGGGCCAAGAGGAGCAAAAGCATTTGAAGCTTCAGGGGAATAGGAGCCATATCCTCAATTTCAGGGAGAGAAGAATACTTCTGGTCACTCACAAGGGAGCCCGGAACTTTGTCTCAGTTGTCAGGTGGAAAAGGAATACTGCTGCTTACAAATTCAGGGGAATAGGGGATCTGATCATAATTCTAGGGACAAGAAAAATACTAGCACTAGGGCTGCAGATGAGTATGAATAAAAACTGGAGATCAGTAGCTGAAATTCTCCTTGGTTCATAACCACATTGAACATATTAAAAACTTAAACACACCCAGGACTATCTCTGAAAACAGGAGCATGAAAAACATGAAGTTTGGGACAGTGTCAAATCAAGAACAAAGCCAAACTTTAAGATAAAACTTAAAATCAAGCCATGGATAGGGAAAATGAGCAAATAGCAACAGCCACAAAATAGAACTTAACCATAAAAAGCTATAATGGTGACAAAAAAAAATATGAACACCAACTATGAACAGGCCAAAAATCTAAAGGGAAAAAAAGTGAATTTGAGAAAAACTCATCAAGAATTCTGGCAAAAGCTAAAAAAAATTAAGATTTAACTAAATCTCCCAAAGAGATACTAAAGAAGGGAAAGGGACCTGTATGTGACAAAATGTTTGTGGCAGCCCTGTTTGTAGTGGCTAGAAACTGGAAAATGAATGGATGCCCATCAATTGGAGAATGGTTGGGTAAATTGTGGTATATGAATGTTATGGAATATTATTGTTCTGTAAGAAATGACCAGCAGGATGAATACAGAGAGGCTTGGAGAGACTTACATGAACTGAGACTAAGTGAAATGAGCAGAACCAGGAGATCATTATACACTTAAACAACAATACTGTCTGAGGATGTATTCTGATGGAAGTGGATTTCTTTAACAAAGAGACCTAACTCAGTTTCAATTGATCAAGGATGGATGGAAGCAGCTATACCCAAAGAAAGAACACTGGGAAATTAGTGTAAACTGTTTACATTTTTGTTTTTCTTCCTGGGTTATTTTCACCTTCTGAATCCAATTCTTCCTGTGCAACAAGACAACTGTTCGATTCTGCACAGATATATTGTATCTAGGATATACTGTGACATATTTAGCATGTATAAGATTGCTTGCCATCTAAGGGAGGGTGTGGAGGGAGGGAAGGAGGGAAAAGTCGGAACAAAAGTGAGTGCAAGGGATAATGTTGTAAAAAATTACCCAGGCATGGGTTCTGTGAATAAAAAGTTATAATTATGAAAAAAAAATTAAAATAAAAGTCTTCTGTTTAAAAAAAAAGAAAAGAAAAAAAGATTTAACTAAATCTAAATCAAATAAGAGAGGTAGAGAAAAACTGAGAAAAGAAATGAGAATGATGGAAGAAACTTGTAAAAAGAGAGTCATTTTGGAAAAAAGATGTACAAAAATGCTAAAGAAAATAACAGCTTAAAAACAGAATTGTAAAAATGACAAAAGTGGCACAAAAATATTGAAGAGAAGTCTCTAAAAAGCAGAATTTGCTAAATGGAAAAAGAAAATATAAAAGCTTACTAAAGAAAATAATATCTGAAAATTAAAATTGGACAAATGAAAGATAATTTATCAATGAAACATTAAGAAACAATAAATCAAAGTCAAAAGAATAAAAAAGGGAAAAAACCCCATCTGTCCCCCATTCTACTTTTGAAAGCCAAAATGGCAGAAAGCAGTGAAATACTGCAACTCTTAATTCATCTAGGACAAGCATAAAATAGCACCACAAGATAGGTATTGGAGAAGTGAGAACCATTAAGGAGAGAGGGTGAAATAATCTGTTAGCATCAGGAAATTTAGAGGATTGGCAGGAGAACACCATCTCACTCAGGTAAGGGGTAGAGAGGTGGCACAGATCAAGAAAAGGAGTTTCACAGTGAGCCAGCACCAACTCAGGAAAAACTAAATAGAAAGTCTTAGTTTCAGTGAAGTGAGAGAACAGCAACATCAGGAATCCCTACTTACTTTCAAATAGCCAGAATTGCTAAAAGACTATTTCTTTTTTTCTTAGGTTTTTCTTTTCAAAATATATGCAGAGATAGTTTTCAACATTCACTCTTGCAAAACTTTGTGTTCCAAATTTTTCTCCTTCCCTTCCCCTCCCCCTCTCCCTTAGATATCAAATAATGCAATATATATTAAACATGTGAAATACTTCTATATCTATTTCTACAATTATCATGCTGCACAAGAAAAATCAGGTTAAAAAAGAAAAAAAACATGAGAAAAAATAAAAAGCAAGCAAAAAACAACAAAAAAGTGAAAATACTATGTTGTGATCCACATTCAGTCCCTACAGTTCTCTCTCTGGGTGTAGATGGCTCTCTCCATCACAAGTCTATTGTAGTTGGCCTGAATCACCTCATTGTTGAAAAAAGCCACATTCACCAGAATTGATCATCACATAATCTTGTTCTTGCTGTGTGCAATGTTTTCTTGGTTCTATTCTCTAGGTCTTTCTGAAATTATCCTGCTGTACTTATAGAACAATATTATTCAATAACATTCATATGCTATAACTTATTCAACCACTCTCCGATAGGCTTTCATTCAGTTTCCAGTTCCTTGCCACTACAAAAAGAGTACTACAAATATTTTGGTACATGTGGACCTTTTTCCTTTTTAAATGATCTCTTTGGGATACAGGCCCAGTAGGGATACTGCTGGATCAAAGGGTATGTACATGCCCTTTGGGCATAGTTCTATATGGTCGTATCACTCCACCAACAATGTATTAGTGTCCCTGTTTTTCCACATTCCCTCCAACATTTATCATTATCTTTTCCTTTTTTTTTTTTTAGCCAATCTGAGAGGCACATAGTGGTAGCTCAGAGTTGCATTAATTTGTATTTCTCTGATAAATAGTAATGATGACTAGAAATGGTTTCAATTTCTTCATCTGAAAATTGTTTGTTCATATCCTTTGACCATTTATCAATTGGAGAATGGCTTGTTTTCTCATAAATTTGATTCAATTCTCTATATACTTTAGAAGTAAAGCTTTTTTCATAACCTTAGTATCTATTTTTTTGCTTCCCTTCCAATCTTGTATGCATTGGTTTTATTTGTACAAAAAGTTTTTAATTTAATATAATCCAAATTAGTCATTTTCCATTCTGTAATGTACTCTAGTTCTTCTTTGGCCACAAATTCCTTTCTTCTCCTCAGATCTGAGAGACAGACTATCCTTTGTTCTTCAAATTTGTTTATAGTATCCCTCTTTATGTCTAAATCATGTATTTCGGCTTTCTCTTGACATATGGTGTTAGGTGTTCGTCAATGCGTACTTTCTGCCATACTATTTTCTAATTTTCCCAACCACCACATGTTTCAATGAAGCCCCAGCCAAATAGGCATTCTCCAGTAGTCAGACATCCATGTACCTCAGCATAACCATGGGCAAACAAGCATCCTCTAGTAGCCAGACCTCTGCCTAAAGACAACCCTGGAAAAACAGGCATGTTGAAGGGTCAAAACACAACATGCTTCAGTGTAAATTCAAGGAAACACAGAAAGATCCCACCTGGCATCAACACAAGATACCACCACTAGGACCCTTGCTCAGCAGGGTCAGATCCCTATAGCCTCTAGCAGCATTAGCCACCTCCCCAAGGCAGGCCCTCAATTCAGTATCAGACACAAGGGTCTCCAGAGGTCTCAGGGTAATATCAGTGCAATAACACTAACCCGATAGCTGAAACCACTGGCACAAGAAGCCTGATAAAATATTCCTTTCACCCTTCTCACCAGTCAAATTTAAGAGAAAAAGAGAGAGGGAGAGGAGGAGAGGAAGAAAAGGAGGAGATGAATAAAGGGAGAGAGAGAAGCAGAAAACAATAGCAACAACAAAAGAATCTGACTATAGAAAGTCATTATAGTGACAGGGAAGATCAAGACAAAAACTCAGAAGAAAACCATATCAAAACAACTAATAGGGAAAACTCTAAAGACAAATAGGAATGATCTCAAACACAGAGAAAACTCATGGAAGTGTTCAAACATCAAATAAAAAACAAATTAGGAACATTCTGGAAAGATGGTGAAGTAGGTCAGAAAATTCCAAACTGCCCAGATTTCCCTCACAAACAAAACAAAATTGTGCCCCAGGACAAACATAAATCAGTGAGAAACAAATAAGACTTGGAGCAGAACAGGGACAACCTGAGAAGACCTGAAAAAAGACACGAGATTAATGAGTATAAACACCTCCAGGTTAGCTACATTAAAACAGGTAGTGGGAAGACTAGGACTATTTGGGTTTGGAAGAAGCCTCAGCCACAACCAAAGAAACTTTCTTCTTCCCACTGGTGTGAGTCTGGAAATACTGAGGGAACCTCTGCTAATTAGAAACACTAAGCTCAGTTGCGGTACAGAGCCATATCCTTGAGAGACAAAAAACCTGCATACCTGGTGAGAGCAGAAGCAGGGGGGCAAATAGTCTGCTGGTTGTGGGTACTTGCAGAAGGATGGATTTTTTGTTATGGGATTATAGGTCAAAGGGTTGAACTGAAGTGAAACAGAGCACCATCCTCCTCAATCTAAGAGTAGAGATACTCATATTAATAGTTCTCATTTTTTAAATGAAAATGAACAGGCAAAGAAGAAAGAACTCAACCATAGATATTTATTATGATAATAGGGAAAATCCATGTTCATCTTCAGAGTAAAACAATGGAGTAAAAAAAAAAGCCTTCTTTACCAGAAAGAGTCATATTACATGGTGACCTGCTCAGAAAGAATTTTTATAACTCAAAAAAAGACTTGAAAATCAAAAGAGAAAATGAGGAAAAACTTTAAAAAATAATAACAACCATCCAAAAAACTATATTATGAAAAAATATTAACCAACTAGAAAAGGAGATACAGATTTTTAAAGATGAATTCATTGAAAACTAAAATTGGACAAGGGAAAACCAGTGAAGTTATGAGACCAAGATATATCACAAAATAGAAAGAAAGAAAAAAAGAACAGGATGTGAAACATCTTAGAACAAATCCAAAAGAGAAAACCATATTTGGACTATGTGAAAGTTGTGGCCAAAAAAAAAACCCTTGATCCAATAATACAAGAAATAATAAGAGAAAATTAAAGTGGACTAATAAAACAAGAGGAGAAAATAGAAAAAAATCCACTCATCATCACCTCAGTGAGATCCTGAAAGGAAAACACAGGAATATAATTACTAAATTTCAAAACACCCAGATGAAAGAGAAAATTCTATTAAAAAACCAAACACAACAATAAAAACAAAAACAATTCAAATATACTAGAGTTACAATTAGAATTCTACAGGATTTATTAGCAGCTGTGATAAAAGACCAGAGGTTTTGGAATAACCATATATCAACAATCAAAAAAATAGACCTCTAGCCAAAAATATCATATCTAACAAAACTAAACAAAATATTGAGTGAAAAATGGGACATTCAATGAAGTTTCAGATTTTCAAAACTTTGTCACAATCAAATTCAAACAATAAAAAATTAAGATGTAGGACCCAACACAAAAGATTAATTTCAAGGGACTCAACAAAGAAAAACTGTTTATGTTTTTTACATAGTAATGTATACCATATGTTTTTGATTGACTTCAGTAAATGGATAATTCAAAAAGAAACATTTGGGCAGAATTTAGTATGATCTAATTCCAAAAAGCAAAACTATCTAGGAAAGGATAAAAATAGTAATTATATTATACACGTGATGTTCAGAGAAAAAATAGACAGAGCAGTATTAAAAGAGGGAAAAGAACTTGTAATTCTGAAAAGCTACTCACATTAGGAATGTGTTACATAGGAAACACTATATATCTATATCTATATCTGTCTATCTATCTACACTTCCCAAAATCTATAAAAAAATAATAAGGAAGGGAATAGGATAAGGTGGTGTAATTGATGGGAATCCCCTTTTCATGGTGGAAAATAATTTAGGGAATTAAGAGTGATAGGTGGATGGGGAAAGAAGACAAGGGAGGAATCCTTGGGTGAGAGTAGGTGAAGTTTATGGAGGTAGAGTTATGGAGCAGAATTTAAGCAGAATCGAGAGAGATAGGAAAGAAATGTGTTTATGTGGTATGTCTGTGTATGTATATATCTACATATGTATACCAAAATATATCTTTTCCTAACTGAAGTTTGCTTGGGGTGATGTTAGGGATGAAAAGGGGAAAAAGAATAAAGTAATATATATATATATATATATATATATATATATATATATATATATATACACACACACACACACACACACACACACACATACTCTTTCACGATTTGGTAATTTGTTGTTGCACATTTTGAATCCTCCCTGATATTCTGCTAGGCTCATAATAATGTTGGCTATTTTTGTTTTTCTTTATATTGTTTTGTATTCCTTTTCTGTTTTTCTTTTTGTTTTATTCTGATTTTTTTCCAAATAAAAGAAGAAAAAAGAATTGAGGGGATTCCCATCAACTAAAACATGGCTGAGCAAGCTGTAGCATATGAATATAATGGAATACTATTGTATAATAAGAAATGATGAACTGGCAGATTTCAGGGAAAAAAAAAACTTGGAAAGTCTTGAACAGACTGATTCAAAATGTAATGAGCAGAAGCAGGAAAACATTGTGCACAGTACCTGCAAAGTTATACAGTGATCAACTATGAATAACTCAGCTCTTCTTAGCAACATAATGATCCAAGGCAAGTATAAAGAATCCATTATGGATTCTATATTCTATACATTTAACTATTTTGTTTATTTTCTTTATGATAATTTTTATTTCTTCTTTCACAATTGTGACTAATATGGAAATAGGTTTTATAGGATGTCATATGTATAACCTTTACCAAATTCCCTGCCATCTTTGGAAGAAGGGAGGACAGGCAAGGAGGAAGACATGTTTGGATCTCAAAATTTTGTAAAAATTAATGCTATTTTTTTGATGTTTAAACAAGGGAGACATACATACACACATATAAAAGACTGGAGGGCAGAGATGCTTTAACCATTACTGTATTACCTGAATCCATAATTAGAAAAGGAGCCTATATATCAAATTTCAAAAAGTTATTAAGAAAACTCCTTTGTTATCTTAGATTACAAAAAACAAAATGGAAATCAGTAAGCCCACCAACATCCTAAACGTCATCCCAGATAAAAATTTCATGGAATATTATAGTAAAATTCCAGAGCTCCCAGGTCAAAAAAGAAATATTGCAAGCAATCAGAAAGAACCAAGTACATTAATATGTCAGGATCACCCAAAATACAGCAGCTTTTACAGTAAAAGTACAAAGGGATTAGAATATAAAATTTGGAAAACAAAGGAGCAAGAACAATCTACTAAATAAAAATGAATGTAATACTTCAGGGGCAAAAATGGATGTTTAATGAAATAAGGGAGTTTCAAGCATTTCTGATGAAGAGACAAGAATTTAATAAAGAATTTGACTTTCAAATTGAACAATCAAGAGAAAAAGAAAAAAGGTAAACAAGAAAGAGAAATCAAAAGAGAATCAAGAAGGATAAGCTTTTTACTTCCCTATGTGGGAAGATGATATTTGTAACTCTTGAGAATTTTATTATTGTTAGACTAGTTAGAAGGAGTATACATAGACAGAGTATGAATGGATTGTGATGTTATAGTATAAAAAATGAATGGAATAGAAAGAGGGATTCAATGGGAGAAGAGAAAAAGGAGTTAGAATGAATTATCTCCCATAAAAGAAATGTATAAGGAAGAGCTTTTACAGTGGAGGGGAAAATGAGAGGTGATGGAAGTCAAAACTTCAATCTCTCTCATCAGAATTAGCTCAAAAAGAGAATGCTATTGGTATGTGGTTTGGATATAAAAACCTATCTTATCCTACCAGGAATAAGGAAGGGAAATATTAGAAGAATGGGTATGATATAAAGGAGCTTGGATTGAGAGAGATAATAATAAGAAGCAAATAATCTTTTGAGGAAGAATAGAAGAGATATAGAAAGAGGTAGAAACAAAAAAAACACAAATAAGATTTTGATATTCTCTGCAGAGATAGAGTATTAGAGGCAAAGAAAGAAACACACAGAGGGAATCAGAGAAAGAGGGAGAAAAATAAGAGAGATAGAGAGAAGAAGAGGTACAGAGACAGAAAGATAGAGAATCAGGGAGATATAAATACAAAGAGAAAGATAAACCGGAAAAATAGAATGAAGAAAAATACACAGTACTCAAAACTGCAAATGTGAATGGGCTAAACTCACCCATAAGAAGGAAACAGATAAGTAAATGGATTAGAAACCAGAATTTTACAAAATGTTATTTACAAGAGACACAACTGAAACAGAGAGACATACACTGAATAAAAGTAAAGGGCTGGAGCAGAATCTGTTTTGCTTCAACTGAGTTTAAAAAAAGTCATGGTTGGCAATCATGATCACACACAAAGCTAAAGCAAAAATAGATTGATTAAAAAAGAGAAGCGGGGTTTTTTTTGCACCAATATTGATGAAGAGGTAATATAGATATCAAACTTATAGATACCAAATGGCAAAAGACCCAGATTCCTAAAGGAAAAGTTAAATGAATTACAGGAGGAAGTAGCAAGTAAAACCATGGTAGTGTGGGGACCTCAATTTTCCCCATTCAAAAGTATTTAATCATAAAATCTGATTATAGAAAATAATTATAAAATAAATATGAAAAAAATATTAAGGTGATAATAGAATTTTAGAAGAAATATTTAGTGGGGAAAGCCAAGATGGCAGAGAAAAGACATAACTTTTTCTGAGCTCACCCCATGTCTCTAAAATTAACATCAAATCTAGCTTCTAAACTGGTTTTGGAGTAATAAAACCCACAAATATTTGGAATGTAACAAATTTCCAGCAAAAGATAATTTGGAAGATCTCCAGAAAAGCTCTCTTTTAATTTTGTCCAAAACAAGCCAAAAAAATAAAAAATAACTCTGACCATAGATAGTTTTTATAGAGAAAGAGAACAGATTTCAAACCCTGAGGACACTAAAAGTAGATCGTCTCCAGATAAAGCCCAAAAGGGGATATGAGTTGTTCTGATCTTACAAGACTTTCTTGGAAAAAATTAAAAAAAAAAGATCTTAAAAGAGTGTTAGAAGAAAAATAGGAAAAGGAAATGAGAATATTGTAAGAGGGTTGGAAAAGAAAATATAATCAGAAATTATCTGAAGAAAACTCTTTACAAAATAGATGTAGTGAAATGCAAAAACCATTTAATATCTTAAAAATGTATTTGAGAAAATGGAAAAAGAAAACAACTCCCTGAAAAACAAAATGTGAGATAGACAAAAACAAAAAAATAAAACTTAATGGAATTTGTAAAAATGGAAAAAAAAATCCAATGAACAAAACAACTCATTTAAAAAATAATTTGGCCAAATACATAAACAACTAAAAAGGTAACTGAAGAAAACAATTTACAAAAAATCAGAACTGAACAAATGAAAATGAATGACTCAATGAAACATGAGGAATCAGTCGAGCAAAACCAAAAAAAATGAAAAAAAAATAGAAAAAGATATAAAATACTTCTTTGGAAAAACAACTGACCTGGAATATAGATCTAGCACAGACCATCTAAAGATTATTGGATTTTCTGAAAGACATGATGAAAAGAAAAAAAAGCCTAGAAATCATCTTTCAGGAAATCATCAAGGAAAACAGCCCTGATATCCTAGAATCAGAAGGTAATATAACCATTGAAAGAATTTACCAATCACAAAGAGACCACAAAATGAAAACTCCAAGGAATATTGTAGCTAAATTTCAGAACTATCAGACAAAGGATAAAATATTGCAAGAAGCCAGAAAGAAACAATTCAAATACTGAGGAGCTACAATCAGGATTATCCAGGACCTATTAGATTCCTCCTTAAAAGATTGAAGGGTCTAGAATCTGATATTCCAAAAGGCAAAGGAACTTGGATTGCAGCCAAGAATCAAGTATTCAGCTAAACTGAGCATCATCTTTCAGGGAAGAAGAGGGACATTCAATGTTACAGGTGCATCCCATTTATTTCTGTTGAAAAGATCAGAACTGAACAAAAATTTTGACTTCCAAATACAGATCCAAAAGAAGCAAAAAAAAAAAAAAGGTAAAAAAGGAAAGCACTCTTGAAAACTATATTTCTGTTATGGGTATACTTAGAGAGTATAGGTATAATTTGATTTTATTGTGCCAATATAAAAAAGAAAATAGAGGTGGAAATGGGATTGGACTGAAAAAAAGATGAAAATGGAGGTAAAATAAGGGAAATTACATTTCATGAAGAGGCAAAAAAGACATATTATAATTGTGGGAAAGAAGGGAGTAAGATGAAGATTGTGTGACTCTTACTCTCATCAAATTTGATTAAAAATATTAGACATTTGTTTAAACAGAAAAACTTTTATCACATTATAGGAAAGTAGGAGAGGAAAGGGGAAAGTGAGGAGTACTAATAGAAGGGGGGAAAGAAGTCATAGAGGAAATGTATAGGAAAGTGGGAACTTTAAAAGAGAAGGACTATTTGAGGGAAGTGGTGGTCAGAAATAAAATACATGGGAGGAGGGAAAGGGGAAAAGGAAAGAGAAAAGCATAATTTGGTGTAAATAATATGATGGGAAATACAGAATTAATCATTTTAACTGTGAATGTGATTGGGATGAACTCTTCCATAAAATGAAAGCAGATAGCAAACTGTATTAAAAGGCAGAATCCTACAATATATTACTTACAAGAAACATATTTAAAGCAAAGTAATACATACAGAGTAAAGGTAAAAGGCTGGAGCAGACTCTATTATGCTTTGGGTGAAGTAAAAAAAAAAGCAGGAGGTAGTCATACTGATCTCAAATCAAGCAAAAGCAAAAATTGATCTAATTAAAAGAAATAAGGAAGGAAACTTAGCTAAAGGGTACCATAGATAATGAAGCGATGTAATTATTAAACATATATGCACCATGTGGTATAGCATCCAAGTTCCTAGAGGAAAAGTTGAGAGCTGCAAGAAGAAATAGCAAAACTATATTAATGGGGGATCTCAACCTTACTCTCCCAGAAATTGTTAAATAGAATGACAAAATAAAAAAAAGAAGTTAAGGAGGTAAATAGAATTTAGCTCCTTGGAGAAAATTGAATGGAGACAGAAAGTAGTATAGATTTGTCTTGGCATTTCATGGAACCTATATAGAAATTGGCCATATAGAGAGCATAAAGACCTCAGAATCAAATGCAGAAAGGCAGAAATAGTAAATACATTTTTTTAAAGAACACAATGCAATAAAAAGCCAAGAAAAAATAGAGCAAAAATTAATTGGAAATTAAATAATCCAATCCTAAAGAATGAATGGGTGAAACAACCCATTAGACATAATCAAAAATTTTATCCAAAAGAATGACAATAATGAGACAACATATCAAAATTTGTGGGCTGCAGCCAAAGCAGTAACTAGAAAAAAGGTTATATCTCTAGAAACGTACTTGCATAAAATAGAGAAAGAGAAGATCAATGAATTGGGCTTGCAACTAAAAAAGCTAGAAAAAGAACAAATTAAAAACCCCCATTTAAATACCAAATTTGAAATTCTAAAAATAAAAGGGGAGATAATAAAATTGAGCATAACAAAACTATTAGATTCATAAATAAATCCAAGAGTTGGTTTTTGTGTAAAGCAGATAAAGTAGATAAAACATTAGTTAATTTATTTAGAAAAAAAAAAGAAAAGAAAAAAATCAAATTGTTAGTTTCAAAAATGAAAAGGGAGAACTTTCCATCAATGAAAAAGAAATTAGAGAAATGATTAGGAGTTATTTTGTTCAACTATATGTCAATAAATTCAATAATCTTAGAGAAATGAAGGAATACCTAGAAAATATAGGTTGCCCAGATTAACAGAAGAACTCAAGAAATAAGAAACCCAGAAAGTGGTGAATGGAAGGGACCAGATAGGTTACTGCTTGGGGGAAAGGGTTTGCTTATATCTCTAAGGTGGAGAAGGAATCAGATGGCTACCAACGAGCTGTATTCACCTTGTTCATTGGAGAGAGACAGAATAGACCCTTGAAACGAAGGAGAAGATCCAAGAAACATTGAGTGGTTCCATTGCTGACTGTGCCCACCACTGAAACAGCATGACAGTTATGGTATTTGAATCATGGACATCAAAAATTGTTGGACTTCAAAACTCTCAGGAATCATTGGATTCTCTGAGACATGATAAAATTGCTGTAGGACTTGAAAACCCTCAGGAATCATTGGATTCTCTGAGATATAAGACTGTTTTAGGATTTGAAAACTTTCAGGAATCATTGGATTTTCTGAGAAATGATAAGACTGTTGCAGGACTTCAAAATATGCAGCAATAATTGGATTCCCTAACATATAAAAAGATTGTTGAAGGGCTTCAAAAACTTGCGGGGATCATTGGATTCCCTGACACATGAAGCAATGGACAATAGATTGGGTTTGGATTATCTCTTAGCTGTTGAAGAAGGTGTATGTTTGATTGTTATTTACATACCCTCCTTCTAGGACTTCTGGAAACCTTTTGCAATACCATGTTGATTTGTATTATTTGTTATATCACTACTTGCATGTACAATTCATGTTTGTTACACCACATTGAGCCTGCACTGAATGTAGGGAGAGTCATCACTAATAGCCTATGCGTTATTGCTATGTGCTTGTGTAATACCTCCCATGCTGATGGGTTTGTGCATACCTGTTTCTAATAAGACCCTTCAGCCCAGAAACCCTCTGGCAATCTCCACTTCCCTTTGGTGTTTTCATCTTCCTTTCTGAGGTGTCAGGGCTAGTGTTATTATCTCCTTTTTGGTGCTGTCACTTCTCTTCCTGAGAAGTCAGGGGAAACATGATCACCTCCCCTTGGGGCTCTCACCTCCCTGAGTGGTCAGGGATGGCATGACCACCTGTGTTCCAAAACAAAAGAAAGTGGGAGATGCAATGGGCTGAAACTGAGCAGCTGCACTGAGACCTGAGCACTTAAGACTAATTACCAATTGGACAACGCTCTATCAGTATATGCTTGGAGAAAGAATGGCCCTGCCCACTACCCTGCAGGCTTGATCTGTTATATAGGAGATTGGATGGAGGATTTGGTGGGTGGAGTGAGAAAGCCAGAGTCTGTCAAGATTGCTCTCACTTAGTATTGCCATAAAGATCAAGGACTTTTTCTGATCCTGACTCTGCCTAATTCTAAAGTATCCAGAGTGCTAATGCAGTCATGACACCCTTTCCCCAGATGGCAGGTTGACCAATACATGTTGAATATGTTAAAGTATAAGTTAAATACAATATATGTACATATGTCCAAACAGTTATTTTGCTGTACAATTAAGCCTGTGAAGAAAATAAAAAATGCAGGTGGACACAAAAATAGAGGGATTGGGAATTCTATGTAGTGGTTCATAGTCATCTCCCAGAGTTCTTTCCCTGGGTGTAGCTGGTTCAGTTCATTACTGCTTCATTGGAACTGATTTGGTTTATCTCATTGTTGAGAGGGCAACATCCATCAGAACTGATCATTATATAGTATTGTTGTTGAAATATATAATGATCTCCTGGTCCTGCTCAGTTTCCAGTTTCTGGGCAGTATAAAGAAGGCTGCCACAAACATTCTTTCACATACAGGTCCCTTTCCCTTCTTTAAAATCTCTTTGGGATATAAGCCCAGTAGTAACACAGCTGGATCAAAGGGTATGCACAATTTAATATCTTTTTGAGCATAGTTCTAAATTGCTTTGCAGAATGGCTGGATGTGTTCACAATTCCACCAACAATGTATCAATGTCCCAGTTTTCCCACATCCCCTCCAACATTTCACATTATATTTCCCTGTCATTCTAACCAATCTGAGAGGTGTGTAGTGGTATTTCAGAGTTGTCTTAATTTGCATTTCTCTGATTAATAATGACTTGGAGCATCTTTTCATATGGCTAGAAATAGTTTCAATTTCTTCATCTGAGAACTGTCTGTTCATATCCTTTGACCATTTATCAATTGTAGAATGCTAGCCATCATTTTTCAAGAAATTATCAAGAAAAACTGTCTTAATATTCTAAAATCAGTTTAAAATAAAAATTGAAAGAATCCCTTGGTCAGCTCATTACATAAAAGGTTTAGTATAGCTATTACAGTGAAGACAAAAGATTGGGGAAGCCAAGGGGAACACTGAATCTTACTGTCATATGAATTGATTCAAAGAAGGAGTAACATACATATACATTTAGATATAGTAATCTTATATTACAAGAAAGTAGGAGGAAAAAAAAGATAAGAGAGGTGGGGCTGATAGAAAGGAGAGTGGATTGGGAGAGGCAATAATAATAAGGAAAACACTCCCAGAATGGATAAAGATTAAAAATAAAGAGAGTAAGATTAACCAGAGGAAATAGGATGGAGAAAAATACATACTAACTACACTGAAAAACTATTATTCCAAGTTCTCATTTCTTAAAAATATAGAGAATGGAGTCAAATTTATTTAAAACTATTATTTTTTATGTATGAGAATTAAAGTTGAGTGACTTGCTTAGGGTCACATAGTTAATGTATGTTAAGTTTCTGAGGTTAGATTTAAACTCAGATCCTTCTGACTACAGACTGATACTCTATCCACTACACCATCTAACACCACCCCCCCAGTCTCTCCAAAATTATAAAAATAAAGGCAATTCCTCAATTGATGACTGGCCAAAGTATATGAACAAGCAATTTTCAGATGAAGAAACTAAAGTTAACTAAAGTTATGGAAAAAATGATCTGAATTGCTATTGATTAGAAAAATACTCATTAAATCAACTCTGTGGTACCATTCCACTTATATCATATTGGATAATGATAGAAAAGGAATGTTGGATGGGGGATATTAAGATTTTTTTTGATAGTAAAGCGATTCAACCAGAGCAATTTGGAACTATGCTCAAACAGCTGTAAAATCATGCATATCTGTTGATCCAGCAATAATCAATTCTGAGTCTGTATTTCAGAGAAATTTAAAAGGAAGAAGAAAACATAAAAGGACCTGTAAGTACAAAGATATTTTAGTTGCTCTTTCTGTGGTGGCAATGAAGTGGAAATTGAGGGGATGCCCATCAATTAAGGAATGAGTGAAAAAAAAATTGTGCTAAATAATTGTGATATAAGAAGTGATGAACAGAATTCTCTCAGAAAAATATTGAAAGACTTACATATTGTCCTAAAATATTGTATATTGAATAATAGGAGAATTGGGAGAAAGTTGTATGTTGAAACAGCAATACTGTAAAATGATCAACTGTGAATCATTTAGATGTTCTTAGCAATACAATGATCCAATATAGTTCTGATGAACATAAGAAGAAAAATGTTTCATGAATGTTAGATCTTGAACTAATTGACTTCACGCCAAATCTTTAAATTCTTACTGATTACTTTTAGTGATTTTCTTTCCTCTTTTACTAACTACCTTTTACTTGTGATTGGAGATCAAAAGAACATGTGATTTAGAACTTGAATGATTTTATTTTATTTATTTATTTTAATAGCCTTTTATTTACAGGATATATGCATGGGTAACTTTACAGCATTAACAATTGCCAAACCTCTTGTTCCAATTTTTTTCCTCTTACCCCCCACACCCTCCCCCAGATGGCAGGATGACCAGTAGATGTTAAGTACATTAAAATATAAATTAGATACACAATAAGTATACATGATCAAAACGTTATTTTGCTGTACAAAAAGAATCAGACTTTGAAATATTGTACAATTAGCTTGTGAAGGAAATCAAAAATACAGGTGAGCATAAATATAGGGATTGGGAATTCAATGTAATGGTTTTTAGTCATCTCCCAGAGTTCTTTCTCTGGCCATAGCTGGTTCAGTTCATTACTGCTCCATTGGAAATGATTTGGTTGATCTCGTTGCTGAGGATGGCCAGGTCCATCAGAACTGGTCATCATATAGTATTGTTGTTGAAGTATATAATGATCTCCTGGTCCTGCTCATTTCACTCAGCATCACTTCGTGTAAGTCTCTCCAGGTCTTTCTGAAATCATCCTGTTGATCATTTCTTACAGGACAGTAATATTCCATAATATTTATATACCACAATTTATTCAGCCATTCTCCAGCTGATGGACATCCATTCAGTTTCCAGTTTCTAGCCACTACAAAAGGGCTGCCACAAACATTCGTGCACATACAGGTCCTTTCCTTCTTTATAATCTCTTTGGGATATAATCCCAGTAGTAACACTGCTGGATCAAAGGGTATGCACAGTTTGATAACTTTTTGAGCATAGTTCCAAACTACTCTCCAAAATGGTTGGATTCGTTCACAACTCCAACAACAATGCATCAATGTCCCAGTTTTCCGCATCCCTCCAACAATCATCATTATTTTTCCTGTCATCTTAGCCAATCTGACAGGTGTGTAGTGGTATCTTAGAGTTGTCTTAATTTGCATTTCTCTGATTAATAATGACTTGGAGCATCTTTTCATATGACTAGAAATAGTTTAAATTTCTTCATCTGAGAATTGTCTTTGACCATTTTTCAATTGGAGAATGGCTTGATTTTTTATAAATTAGAGTTAATTCTCTATATATTTTGGAAATGAGGCCTTTATCAGAACCTTTGACTGTAAAAATATTTTCCCAGTTTATTGCTTCCCTTCTAATCTTGTCTGCATTAGTTTTGTTTGTACAAAAACTTTTCAGTTTGGTATAATCGAAATTTTCTATTTTGTGATCAGTAATGATCTCTAGTTCTGCTTTGTTCATAAAGACCTTCCCCTTCCACAGGTCTGAGAGGTAAACTATCCTGTGTTCCTCTAATTTATTAATAATTTCATTCTTTATGCCTAGGTCATGAACCCATTTTGACCTTATCTTGGTGTACGGTGTTAAGTATGGATCAATGCCTAGTTTCTGCCATATTAGTTTCCAATTTTCCCAGCAATTTTTATCAAACAGTAGAACTTGAATGATTTTAAAATCATGTGGTCTAAGTTCCTCTTTTCACTGGTGGAAAAAAATGTGATCCAGAGAAATGATACTCTTAAAGTCATATTAGTCACAAAATAGCAAAAATGAAATTTGGATTCATGTCATTAATACTAAATTAAGTGCTTTTAAAAACCTACCACTCCATTGCTATATTCAGTAATATTGTCTCTAGCAGCCTCTCTAAGTCTCTTTTGTTGCTATCAGTCTTCTATGTCCAGAGGGAATCAAATGATCCACATTCTTAGAATTATTCGTACAATTAAAATGACTGGTTTCTGGGGGAAGGATTTAGAGATTTTCCTCTAAATTCAATGTATGAATTTGTTTTTTGGCATTTTTGAATCTACTTTAATGAGTCATTTGTATCTGAAGCCTACTGAGGCCCACAGAGCAGGATTTTTAATGCTTTTTTGAGTTATGGAATCCTCTAGTAAAATCTATGGACTCCTTGAAAGTTTTGTGAAGCTTGAGGATCTTTTTAACAGATTAGTGAAGTTTAAGAATCCCTTCTGAGAATTATGTTTTTGACTGAATAAAATAAAATACATTGGATAACAAAAAACAAAACAAAATAGCTAATGATATTGAAATGTATTTACCAAGATAGTAAAAATTAATGATTTTTTAATTTAAAAAGAAAACTTTGGTATGTTTTACTTGTTGACTTTGTTGTTAACTTCTTAACAGTGTTAAAGTATCTTTGAAATGAAAGTTAAGATGCTTGACCAAGCATCTTGATTAAGATAATAAGTAACAGAGACCAAATTTGTACTTAGCATTCTTAGTCCCCTACTAAAGGACTTTCATTTTGTCACTTTACTTCTGAATTAAGTTTCTGCCTCAGAGTTTTGAACTCTTTTCAAATACCTCTCAATCACTGGCCATTCAGAGGCATGAGATCTGATTCATAAACTTATCTATCTCTAGGCATTTAGAATAGGTTGTCTCATTGAATGGCCTTCTCCAGTTCTTTCTAGCTTCTAGAATTGCCCAAAGATAATATACTCTCTAAATAGCTTCACTACAATATTTTTTTTCCTATGGAGAATGTACCCTGTCAAATCAAGAAGGAATGCTTCATGAGTCATAGGTCCCCTGCTCAACACCAAGGTTAACTGAGCATCTTTTCCAAAAATTCCTCATTTTGGATTCAACTAGAGTGAGCTGGCTAAATCCCCAGCATGTCAGCACTTCTCAGTTCTCTCAAAGCTGGACATACCAATTACTAATACACCAGAGCCACTGTATAAAGACAGGGATGTTGGCACAAGTCAATCACCTCTCTGTGCTGCAAACACTCAGTGGAACCCAAGGGCTAAGTAACTGAAGTAGAATCGAAGAAGATACACAGGGAGAGTATTTGAAGGAACTGAGAAGTGAGCCTAGAGCTTGAGGATCTTGTTAACATTTGTATTTGAAGCCTAAAGATTTATTGTGTGGGTTATAAATGCTCCCTTTCTCCTATCATTCAGGGGTAATCTTCATATTAATAATAACCACTTACTGCAAAAAATATGTGATTCCATCTCCTGTGAGTATTCTTGGCATTAATTCCTCTTGTTTCAAATCTTAGTAAGTGTTTTTATGATATGATGTGACCAAAATCACCACCAACTAAATCATTCTGTGGCTCACCTTTTTGTTTATCATTAATAATGACCTTACCTGAAAAAAAACATAGCTAATGATAAAACTTTCAATACTTATCTAAGTTAGTTCTAGGGCAATAACACACCAGTAGATTTACATTGCAGAAAAATTGAGTTTGGCTTTGAGTCCTAATCTCAGTTTGACAATGAGTAGGACTTAAAGGTAAGGGTTTTTAGTTCTTAAAGTCCTTCCAGTTTAGTAGTATCTGACAGAACTCATGTTCTCTTATCATAGTTTTCAAGAACTTATATTGCCTCTCTGTCATGATGAAGAATTGAAGGAAGACTTCAATGGAGGCATATTTATAACAGAAATTGTTATAATTATTATAACAAATGCAATACTTTTGTTAAATAATTTTCCTTATTGTATGATCTTGAATGAGACATCCACCTCCATTACACTATCTTCAAAATTTCCAAAATAATATCTACAAAATAAATTTGTTGAATCAAATCTGTAAACAATGTGAAAATTACGTGATTATTCTTCTTCTCCTCATTGTCCTCTTCCTGCTCTTCCTCCTCCTTTTCTTTCTGTCAGCCTCCTTGATTCAAACACTGATTTTCGTGATCTAAATGGAACAAGTGTTATCTGCACTTGAGACAAGAAAGTTGAGTTCCAAGAAAGTTAAGGAAACTGAATAAGGTCACAAAGTCATTTAGTGACTGAGTTGGGGCTAGAACTCAAGAGTAATGCTAAGCTATTAAACTAGATTTGAAAGTTATTAAACAGAGCAGTAGTATAATATCTCTACATAAGAAAAGATGAGCATATAGTTTCTTTAGTGACAGGATTTGTTTAGGACAGAAAACTGATTATTTTTTAAGACTGATAGTGTTCTAATGCTGCCCTTATTATCAGAAATTTGGATAGCAGTATTTAGTTCTCAATCATCTGAGAGGAAAGGAAAGGGTGATTCTTTTGGGCTTGGATCACACATGTGAACTACTGGTATTCAAAGAGTATTGGACCAAGAATTAGAGAAATAGGTTCAAGTCAGGTCCTTGGATTTTTCCCTTTGTCTATTTCCTAAAATAAAACAAAACAAACACACAAACAACAACAACAAAACATCAAGCCAGCATTGACAGTTAAGAGTACTTGACTAAATTTAAAACAGTACTCTTGGGAAGAAAAAAAAGTTTCCAACTATAGTTGGAATGAGGGAAACATGATTAGGTAGTAGTTTATCTGAGAGGAAAAATAAAAGACCTGAGGAACTTTATGATAAATGGGACCACTTGTATGAGTGGATAACCTTGGAGTAAGGAAGTTATATGTTCAAATCCTTTTACTGCCATATCCTGGATGTGATCCTGAGGAAGCCATTTAATTTCTTGGATTCCTCACCAAACCTCTAAGATTATAAATTGTAGATAAAACATTAATCTGAAAAAGTGAAGAAATTGTTACTTGGAGTTTACTTACCTGTTGAAATCATAGATATAAACTATTTCTCTTTTGGGTTCCTCTTCCCCTTCCATCCTTAAAAAAAGGTTCAGTATGATATAGCACTGTGACGTGGCAGACAAGAAAAGCTATTGTTACTTTGATTTCAACTAAGAGTAAAATAACTTATAATAATAAATTGGTGACAATCCCCTTTGCACCATGTCATAGACAAGTGAAGTATTATGTTCAATTTGGAGTATGACAGTTTTTGTGTATATGTGCATGCACATATACACATATATAAATATTAAAAATATATGCTTACATACACACATATGTAAAAAAAAATTGTTTCTGTTTGTTCTCCAAATGGCAGAACAAAGACCAATGGATTAAAGTTATAAAGAGATAAATTTGGATTTGATACATGAAAAAAATCTTCCTGAAAAATTTAAGCTAGTTAAAAGTTTATTAGATTGCCTCAAGAAATAAGGAATTTTTCCTAATTAAAGGTCTTCATGCCAAATGTGGATGACTAATTGTTTGACATTATAATGGAGAGCCTATTTTACATATTGGTTGGATTTAATAACTGTTGAAATAACTTCCAGTTTTCCATCTTGATATATTTGTTGTGTTTGTGATTGGTAAAAAGTGAAGATTCTAATAGATGATCTCTAAGTCCCTCCCTATTCTAACAATCTTTGTTAAGATATTCTGAAACCCAAAGTCCCTTCTAGACCTCAATCATCTCTCTCTCTCTCTCTCTCTCTCTCTCTCTCTCTCTCTCTCTCTTCCCCTCTCTCTCTCTCCATGAATATCTTGAATAAATCTAAGATTTTACTAGGGCTATATCTCATCTTTGTCTTGTCCTCTACCTTCAAGAATTAGAAGGCTGATTCAGTATGAAGAACTCTCAGAGTGCGCAGTGGGTAAAAGAGTGCTATACTTCATAGTAGAGGCTAGATAATGATTGGAGCCTTAAAAAAAGGGGAGCAGTATCATTCAGAAATAGATCTTGTTTGAGCAAAAACCCACTTTACTTCTCTGAAACTAGTATAAATTTTTCAAAACCCAATTTATTGTATTTAAACTATGTAAATGTGTGTCAAGTGGAGGGGAACTGGAAAGGAGGAAGATGCCACAGGAAAGAAGCAGGATGCCAGGTAGGGTAATATATTACTAAGGGTTTTAGATATTCTGAGATTGCTGTGAAATCTGTGAAGGCCTGAAGAAACTCTGAAATACTGACAAATTTTCCGATAGTGCTATGCCTAAGGTCAGTAGTGCCTTGATAAATGCCATGTGAGTTCTCCTAAGAAGTGAACAAATAAGCAGAGTGGTGAAGTGTTGATTGCTGGTCTTACTTGGAACTGTTGTGATGACTAGCTTAACGCAAAGGACAGCAGAATAAATAACATTTCCTCATTTTCTGGTGCCATAAAAAGAGAAGACAAATATATCAAAAAAATGCCTTAGTTCACATAGCACTGACCATTAAAGTAAGCAAGCCATGTGTATGCATGAAAAGTATTGAAGATATATTTTTAATGTTAAAGTTTTATATCATAATTAGTTTGGGAACAGGTCTAACTTGCTGTTGGCAAGAACTTCATACCTTTTAAAAATTATTAGTCAAAGTACTTTCATCTCCAAGTTAAAAAAAAACACAACAATATTTCAGACCAATGCAAATGACCATAAAAATATCTACATTTCCAAATTCACATTAAATTAAATGAATATTAAATAAATTTAAATTGAAAGAGGGAAAAGTTGAATAAACTGAAGTCATTGAAATTCGTCATTTTGAATGCCAATGCCAGAAATTTCACTAACTAGGTAAAGATATGCTAAAAATGATACTCAAACCCTGAATAATTTTGTAAAGGGATGGGCACCAAAAATAGTATTTAAAAAATAAATCATTTTGATTTAGGATAGTATGAATTAAATTTACAGACCAAATATACTGAGAGGTTAATGCGAGAGAAAAAGAGTCTGGAGAAGAAAGGGGAGAAAGAGAGAGATAGGGAGAGGGAGAGAGGGGGGAAGAGGAACACACACACACACACATACACACACACACAGAGTTAGAGAGAGACAGAGAAAGAGACAGAGAGAGGATGAGTGAGAAAGAAAAATACAGACAGAAAGAAACAGAAAGACAGAGAAAGATAGTCAGACAGAAAGGCAGAGAACATAAACACAGACACAAAGAAAAGTTATACCTGTTAAAATTAGCATGAATGAACATAACTTTAACATGATGTTTGATCAAAATCGTAAAAACACTTTAGGAAATACCCATAGAAGCATAATAGTTGCCATGGTAAAAGACACTGGAGGAACAATGAAGTTGTCACATAATAATCCTAAGGTCTGCCTGCTATGAAATAATTCAAAGACAGGAACAGTTTATACCGCTTTTGAAGATCTGCATAAAGGTAGTGAAAAACTGTTTCAGTGTACAACAAATATAAAAATAAGGTACATTTTGCTCCATTAACAGAACAAATAATATGAATGGAATAGAAAACAAGAAACAAAAGCTTATCATAAATTCAAGACTTTCTTAATACCCAAATGAAAGTTAAAACTAAAAGTTTTAGGTGATTCCAAGAGTTAAAGAAATGAAAAGAACAGAATAAACATTGCAATATCAATCAAAAACATTATTACATCTTGAGAAAAAGGAAAATGAAAAAAGAGATAACCTCAAAAGAAGATTGATATTGAAAGTTTCTGGTTATTCAGAGAGTGATAAGAAATCCAACATAAAGTACAAGTTAAAAAAATAAGAAGGCATATACATAATTAATATAATGAATGAAACAACATCTATTTCAAGGCAGTCAAGTGAAACTTTAGCTTTTCTAAAAACCTAGAATATAACTTGAACAGGCAAGATCCACAATTATTGGCTCAAACTTATCACAGTAGAGCATGAACCATTAACAAAGCACTTTACCAGCCTTTCAAACATAATCCTGATTCCACTTCCTTAATGGAAATGATGACATATATATATATATATGTATAGGTATATATATTCCTAAAAGAAGAGAAAAGTGATCCTTCTGAATAAAGACCAATGATATATTTGTATGTTTCCTATACATAGTTTGTATCACACACACTCACACACATTTATAAACAGTTACAAAAAAACAGTATATTAATGGAGGAGCCAAAAGTCCCAGGACTATAAAGAGCAATTAATCCTCAATTTGGTAATTATTAAACAAACTATATAGAAGTGTCAGGAATATTTATATGTCCTTTATGGATCATTGCTAGGCCTATCACTCAGTTCACATTCACAGATTGTTCACATATTGTTTTTATATTAAGATGCCCCAAGAATATTAAAAAAAGCTAGAGCATTTGATATCTGAATGGAAATTTGTATCCAAAACATTCAGCCAAAACAATCATGTCAAGAATAATTAACATAAAATATGGCATATTCAGGGAAATGTTTCTATCTAGTTTAAAATCTATTATAAGTATTTTTAAATAGAATTGAATTAAGCTACAAAGTTAAAGAGTAAGTTGCAACAAAATCTCTTTGTAATTGCTTGATGTTGACCGATGATATGAAGTGATATGGTTCCACTGACAACATTAAACATCTTTTTATCTTTTGTACTCTCCCTCCAATGATAACAAAATATAATTTAGATTCAATAAGCATATACTTACAAGTCAAGGAAAAATAGAGACTGAAGACTTTGAGCTAGAATCTGGAAGTCAAATTGAAGTAACAGATGAAAGCAAAAATTATTGAGGCAAAATCTGTGGATATGAATGCTAAAGTTGTTAAAGACATCATATATTAAACATCAGTTTCCAATAGTAAGCATACATTTAAAATAAATTAAACTGGGCTTTAACACATGCTCAAATGACCAAATGATTTACCTGTATGAGAGATGGTGGAGATCTATTTCTGGGAGAAGACATTTACAAAGAATTTGTCATATCAAATACTCATAATCATTAGGTAATAATATGAAATGTAAAGAGTTTTGTTTTGTTTTACTATCAAAGCCTAGTCAATGGTATTAAAATCATAAGAGGAAGTTAATTAGATATTTATCAGATCTGTTGTCCTATCTATTATTGTAATTATCACAAAAGTGCTTATGAAAATATGTTCTGGAGGGAATTAGGTGATGCATTGGATATAGCACTGGACCTGCAGTCAAGAAGACCTGAAGTCAAATCCAAACTCACACCTTTGCTACCTATGTGACTATAGACAGGCAACTCAATTTCTCTCTGCCTCAGTTTTCTCATTTTTAAAATGAAGATAACGATAGCATCTAACTCCCAAAGTTGTTTAGTGAGCCTAAAAGTGAATATTTATAGAACCTTTTGTAAATATTATACTACCACATAAATGTTATTGTTGTAGTTGTTATTATTAATATTATCAATATTCCATAGCTTTTGTTCAATTATAAAAGTTGTGTTATTATTCTCCAGTGTAATATGTTTATTAAGTTGCCTTAGTTCTTGGGGTCATATTAGCTAAACTGATTTCATGACTCACTATGGTTTCACAGAGCTAACTAAGATTATATGAAAGTAATCAGGGGTGGAGCCAAGATGGTGGAGAGGACACGCTTCATTCTGAGCTCCCTTCTCCCCTCATTTACTAATTACCAAATTCAGCCTCTGAAATAGTGCTTGACTGGTAGAATCCATGAATATTGGGAGTACAACAAATGAAGGTAAGTTGGAAGATCACCAGAAAAGGTCTGTCTTGATTGAGAGGGAGAAGGCCAGTGCAGGCAGGGAGGCAGAACACGGAGGTAGCACATGCTGAGGGGTGAGGTGTGGTGTCAGTGGGTGGAGAATTTGCAGGGAGGACTCTACAACAGATTGGCTGCTTGGCTTTCCTTGCAAAACAGTAGATCATCAAAGAAGTTACACAAATGCCAAAGGTAGAGGATACCCCAAAATGCCAGAGTTACACAGGACCTGGACACACACACACCCAGCATTGGGAGTGACTCAGAATGTACCACAGCACAGCTCTGCAGCCACATTCCATGGGGCTCTGCCCAAGGCAGTCACACTTCTGCACAGCAGGGGTGGGGATGGCGGGACTCTTCCCAGGGCAGTGGTATTTCCACAGCTAGGCCACTCTCTGCAGTCCATTCATAGGACAGCTACTGTCCATCTTTTCCTGTTCTGTAGAGGAAGTTGGTAACCTCCTTGGCATGAAGGCAGATTGCAAGGGATTTTTAAAAAATGAGTAAAAAAGCAAGGCAAACTCTAACTATAGATAGCTTTCATACAGAAAGAGAGTAGATTTAACCCTGAGGGGACTAATAGCAGACAGTCTCCAAACAAAACCCCAAAGGAGGACATAACTTGGTACGCATCACACAAGGCTCTCCTAGAAGAAATTATAAAAGATCTTAAATTAGAGCTAGAAGAAAAATGGGGAAAGAAAAGAGCTCTGCAAGAGAGTATGGAAAAGGCATATAGCTCATTAAAAGAAAAATTTGATAAAGTGGAAAAAGAAAACAATTTCCTGAAGTATGAATTGGAAAAGGTAAAGCACTCCCAGGGAAACATAATTTGTGAATTGGAAAAAAGATAAAGAATTCCCAGCAAAGTAAGATTTGTGAATTGGGAAAAGAAAATGACTCATTAAAAAAATAGTGAAATGGGAAAAATTCCATAGAGCAAAACCAATTCATTTAAAACCTCAATTGGACATATACAAAAAGAAATAAAAAAAGTTAATGAAGAAAATAACTCATTAAAAATCATAACTGAACAAATAGAAATGAATGATTTATTGAGACATCAAGAATCAGTCAAGGAAAATGAAAAAAATGAAAAAATAGAAAAAAAGTTCAATATCTACTTGGAAAAACAACAGACTTGGGAAATAGATCTAGGAGCGATAATCTAAGGATTATTGGACTTCCTGAAATTTATGATAAAAAGAGAGCCTAGACACTATTTTCAGGAAATCATCAAAGAGAACTGCCCAGATGTAATAGAATCAGAAGATAAAATAGACATTGAAAGAATTCACCAAATACCTTCTGAAAGATACCCTAAAATAAAAACTCCAAAGAATATTGTGGCTAAATTTCAGAACTATCAGACTAAGGAAAAAATATTACAAGCATCCAGGAAAAAAAATTCAAGTACCAAGGAGCCACAGTAAGGATCACTTAGGATCTAGCATCTTCTCCATTAAAGGATCAAAGGGCCTGGAATCTGACAATAGGCAAAATAACTTGGAATGCAGCCAAGAATAAACTACCCAGTTAAACTAAGTTTTCTTCCAGGGAAGAAGATGGACATTCAATGAAACAGATAAATTCCATTTATTACTAATGAAAAAACTAAACAAAAATTTTGACCTCCAAATATAGGACTCAAGAGAAGCATAAAAGATAAAAAGAACTCTTGAGAACTGTATTTCTGTTATGGGCATATATAAAGAGCATGTGTATAATTTGATTTTACTGTTATAATATTTAAAAAGGGAAAAAAAGAGAACTAGAAATGCAAAGGGGATTGTATCAGAAAAAGGGAAAAGGGGAGATAAAAATAGGGAAATTATATCCCATGAAGAGGCAAAGGAAACCTATCATATCTGAGAGAATTAAGGGGGAGGAGGAGGACATTGTGTGAACTTTACTCATCAGATTTGACTCAAAGAGAAAAGATTTGATTAACAGAGAAACTTATTCATCTCATTAAAAAGTGGGAGAGGAAAAGGGAAAAGGAAAAGAGTAGGCTAAGTAAAAGGGAATACAGAAAAAATAAGGGAAGGACATAAGAAAGGGGGAGGGACTCAAAAGGGGGTGGGAGGGATTCCAAAGAGGGAGAGCTGCATGAGGAACGTGGTGCCCATAACTTTAATAGTGGGGAGGGAGGTAAGGGGAAAGAAAAAAGAAAAGCATAATCTGGGGATAATAAGACGGCAGGAAATACAGAATTAGTAGTTTTAACTGTAAATGTGAATGGGATGAACTCTCCCATAAAGCAGAAATGTATAGCTGACTAGATTAAAAGCCAGAATCCCACACTATGTTGTTTACAAGAAAAATATTTAAAGCAGGGTGGTAGATACAGAGTAAAAGTTAAAGGCTGGAGCAGAAGTTATTATGCTTCAAGTGAAGTAAAAAAAGCAGAGGTAGCCATCCTGATTTCAGATCAAGCAAAAGCAAAACTTGATCTAATTAAAAGAGATGAGGAAGGGAACTGTATTTTGCTAATGAAGCATAGACAATGAAGCAATATCAATATTAAAAATATATGCACCAAGTAGTATAGCATCTAACTTCCTAAAGGAGAAGTTAAGAGAATTGGAAGAAGATATAGACAGCAAAACTATAATAGTTGGAGATCTCAATCTTGTACTGTCAGAATCAGGTAAATCAAACCACAAAACAAATAAGAAAGAAATTAAAGAGGTAAATAAAATATTAGAAAAGGTAAGTATGATAGATTTTTGGAGAAAATTGAATGGAGACAGAAAGGAGTATACTTTCTTCTCAGCAGTTCATGGAACTTATACAAAAATTGATCATATATTAGTACATAAAGACCACAAAATTAAATTCAGAATGGCAGAAATAGTAAATGCATTCTTTTCAGATCACAATGCAATAAAAACTACATTAAAAAAAAAACTAGGCATAAATAGACCAAAAAGTAACTGGAAACTAAATAATCTCATCTGAAAGAATGAATGGGTGAAACAGCAAATCATAGACACAATTAATAATTTCATCTGAGAGAATGACAACAATGAGACGACATACCAAAATTTGTGTGATGCAGCCAAAGCTCTAATAATGGGAAATTTTATATCTCTAGAGGTTCTCTTGAATAAAATAGAGAAAGAGAAGATCAGTGAATTGGGCTGGCAACTTAAAAAGCTAGAAAAAGACAAAATTAAAAAAAACTCAATCAAATACTAAACTTGAAATTCTAAACTTAAAATAAAAAAAAACTATTGAATTAATAAATAAAACTAAGAGTTGGTTTTACGAAAAAACCAACAAAATAGATAAACCTTTGTTAAATTTGATTAGAAAAAGGAAAGAGGAAAATCAAATTGTTAGTTTTAAAAATGAAAAGTGAGAATTTTCCACCAATGAAGAGGAAATTAGAGCAATAATTAGGAGTTACTTTGCCCAACTTTATGCCAATAAATTTGATAACTGAAGTGAAATGGATGTCTACTTTCAAAAATGCAGATTAACAGAGGAGGAAGTAAATTGTCCCATTTCAGAAAAAGAAATAGAACTAGCTATTAATCAACTCCCTAAGAAAAAATCCCCAGGTCCAGATGGATTTACATGTGAATTCTACTAAACATTTAAAGAATAATTAACTCCAATGTTATATAAACTATTTGAAAAAAAAGTAGGGAATGAAGGACTCCTTCTAAATTCCTTTGATGACACAGACATGGTACTGATATCTAAACCAGGTAGGTTGAAAACAGAAAAAGAAAATTATAGACCAATCTCCCTAATGAATATTGATGCTAAAATCTTAAATAAAATATTAGCTAAAATATTATAGAAAATCATCCCCAGGATAATACACCATGACCAAGTAGGATTTATACCAGGAATTCAGGGATAGTTCAATATTAGGAAAACTATTAGCATAATTGACTATATCAATAACCAAATGAACAAAAACCATATGATCATCTCAATAGATGCATAAAAACCATTTGATAAAATCCAACATCCATTCCTATTAAAAACACTTGAGAGTATAGGAATAAGTTGATTTTTCCTTAAAATAGTCATCTATTTGAAACCATCAGTAAGCATCATATTAGTGGGGATAAACTGGAACCATTTCCAATAAGATGAGGAGTAAAACAAAGTTGACCACTATCACCATTACTATTTAATATTGTATTAGAAATGCTAGCTTCAGCAATAAAAGTTGAGGAAGCGATTAAAGGCATTAGAGTAGGTAATGAGACAACCAAATTATTGCTCTTTGCACATGATATGATGGTCTACTTAGAGAACCCCAGAGATTCTACTAAAAAGCTATTAGAAATAATCCACACCTTTAGCAAAGTTGCAGGATACAAAACAAACCCACATAAACCATTAGCATTCTTATATATCACTAATAAAATCCAGCAATTAGGGATACAAAGAGAAATTCCATTTAAAATAACTGCCTATAGTATAAAATATCTGGCAATCTATCTGCCAAGGGAAACTCAAGAACTATATGAGCAAAACTACAAAACATTTTCCACACAAATAAAGTCAGAGCTAACCAATTGGAAACATATTAAATGCTCTTGTATTGGGCAAGCAAATATAATAAAGATGACAATACTACCCAAACTAATCTATTTATTTAGTGCTATACCAATCAGACTCCCAAAAAACTATTTTAATGATCTAGAAAAAATAACAACAAAATCTATCTGGAAGAACAAAAGGTCAAGACTTTCAAGGGAACTTTTGAAAGAAAAATCAAATAAAGTTGGCCTAGCTGTACCAGATCTAAAACTATATTGTAAAGCAGCAGTCAGTCATCAAAACCATTTAGTACTGGCTAAGAAATAGACTAGTTGATCTGTGGTAAAGGTTAGGTTCACAGGACAAAATAGTCAATAACGTTCATAATCTAGTGTTGATAAACCCCTAAACCCCAGCTTTTGGGATAAGAATTCACTGTTTGACAAAAACTGCTGAGAAAATTGGAAATTAATATTGCAGAAACTAGGCATTGACCCACACTTAACACTGTACACGAAGATAAGGTAAAAATGGGTTCATGATCTAGGCATAAAGAATGAGATTATAAATAAATTAGACGAACATAGGATGGTTTACCTCTTGGATCTGTGGAGGAGGAAGGAATTTGTGGCCAAAGAAGAACTAAAGATTATTTTTGATCACAAAATATAAAATTGTGATCATATCAAGTTAAAAAGCTTTTGTACAAACAAAAACTAATGCAAACAAGATTACAAAGGAAGCAATAAATTGGGAAAACATTTTTATAGTCAAAGGTTCTGATAAAGGCCTCATTTCCAAAATATATAGAGAATTGACTCTAATTTATAAGAAATCAAGCCATTCTCCAATTGATAAATGGTCAAAGGATATGAACAGACAATTTTTCAGATGAAGAAATAGAAACTATTTCTAGACATGAAAAGATGCTCCAAATCATTATTAATCAAAGAATAGCAAATTAAGACAACTCTGAGATACAACTACATATCTCTCAGATTGGCTCATATAACTGTAACAGATCATCATGAATGTTGGAGGGGATATGGGAAAACTAGGACACTGATATGTTGTTGGTGGAACTGTGACTTTCATCCAACCATTCTGGAGAGCAATTTGGAATTATGCACAAAAATTAATCAAAATGTACATATCCTTTGATCCAGCAGTGTTACTATTGGGCTTATATCCCAAAGAGATCCTAAAGAAGCGAAAGGGACCTATATGTGCAAAATTATTTATGGCAGCCCTTTTTGTAGTGTCTAGAAACTGGAAACTGAATGGATGTCCATCAATTGGAGAATGGCTGACTAAGTTATGGTATATGAACATTATGGAATATTATTGTTCTGTAAAAAATGACCAACAGAATGATTTCAGAAAGGCCTGGAGAAACTAATATGAACTGATGCTGAGTGAAATGAGCAGGACCAGGAGCTCATTATATACTTCAACAACAATACTATATAATGATCTATTCTGATAGATATGGCTCTCTTCAACAATGAGATGGAGCAAATCTCTTCCATTTTTTTAATAATGAAAAGAACCATTTATACACAATGAAAGGACTATGGGAAATGAGTGTGAACTACAACATAATATTTTCACTACCTCTGTTTTTGTCCACGTGCATTTTTTATTTCCTTCTCAGGTTATTTTTACCTTATTTCTAAGTCCGATTTTTCTTTTGCAGCAAAATAATTGTATGGATATGTATACCTATATTGTATTTAACATATACTTTAACATATTTAATATGTATTAGTCTACCTACCATCCGGGGAAGAGGTGTGGGGGGGAAGCAGGGGGAAAGTTGGAACAGAAGGTTTTGCAAGGGTTAATGCTGAAAAATTACCCTTGCATATATCTTGTAAATAAGAAGCTATAATAATAATCATTAAAAAGTTAAAAAAAGAAAGTAATCAATAACTTTTCCCCTCTTGTAGTTGCCTGTACCATTGCTATATTTTATTTTTGTTTCATTCTATGTATTTTGGAAGTCATAAGGTATAGGTGATTAGTTAGGGAGGTGTGCCCATACCTCATTAATGGGTTACAGAATCATTAATGATTGTTAGGGCATGCTCCTAGTGATGGATTTATTGAGATCCAATGTCTGAACTTTAGGAGTCTTCCTGTGGCTGAGTTGTGAAATGACTTGCTGGCTCTTTCACATTATTATTTTCCTTAAACTTCCATAGTAGAGTGGGAAGTGAGGTTTTAACAAAAGTATCTTTTTTTCCTTCTGTGTTTTGCAGAAAATGTTGATTTATATGAGAAATATATAGTGAGTTGCATATGCTTGTTCAAATCATTTCAAGTTCAGGTTTCATGTTTCTGCTCAGCATTAGTTTTTCTATTTATTTTCCTAAGCTTATTCATTAATTTTGGTCTCTATCTCTCTTTCTCTGTCTTCCTCTGCCTCTGTCTCTCTCTGTCTCTCTTTCTGTCTTTGTCTCTGCCTCCATTTCTCTGTCTCTGTCTCTGTCTTTCTATGTGTGTGTGTGTCTCTCTCACACATACATACAGTGAGGATTGTTTGGAAACAAAACTATTCCTGTATGTGTATTAACACATCACTGGTCTCAAAATATTTTGTTATTTCCTCTTTTTCCTAAAAATATCCAAATATAAAAAAGATCAGACCATTTGAAAGTTCTTGTAATTTAGTGTTATTCTTAATACTTTTCTGTACTAATCTTAACTCATGTACATATGACTCTTTTGAGTCACTTACTCTTGCCTCTAAAGATTCAATGAGCTCTTTTAAAAATAACATGCCTCTATTTTCAAGTGTGTGGCTTGACACCCTACTTCATAATTAAATATGCCAAGACTGTTCTATTCTGGAACAAAAGGTATTATTTTATATTCCCAACACTAACTTCTCTTCAGTTTTCTATATCATATAGTTCCCATTGTTTCCTGATTTTGTGGTTTCAGTGATTGGTTCATTGCTGTCAAATATTTTCAAAGGATTGAACTATGCAATTGGTTGGTAACTTATGAATGGGAAGAAAGCTAACAGAAGACAATTGAAATATTGTTCAGTTGGCATCATTTAATTTATAGTTTTTGAAATATGGCAAAGAAACACTTTGATTTCATTCCTTGTCAAAGGAGGATTAAAAGTAGTAAGATGGAAAGTCAAAAAAAGGAGAAGGGAAAAATTGGCTATTAAATTTAAAGAAAAAGGTAAAATCTTCAACTATTGACTTAGAACCTTTAGAGCTAGATGGAAGTTTATAAAATAGAAGACAGAAAATAGGCTTAGAAAGGACATAAGATATTTTTCATAGAAAAATATGGAAAGAAATTGTAAGTCATTAGAATTATAGAATTGGAAAGAATTAGAACAACAATAAGGAGAAGAAATGATTAAAGCTTAGAAGAACCTTAGGAAAATGACAACGAATAATAGAACATATGAGCTGGTATATTGAGAAAAATTCTTTGTAGGAGGCAGATCTAGCATCTAATGTGAGATATACCAATCTCTATGTACCTCAGACAAATAATTATCTCTAGGACTTTGGTTTTCCCATATCTATAATGAAACAATTATAACCATCATCAATTTCATGAATATATTATAAACATATAAACCTTTGAGAAATGAAAATCAACATCTGACAAATACTTGCTCAATGAATGAATAAATGCTACACTCAACAACGAGACATTGATTAAGACTTTTCTCATTTCTGGTTTCAGTACTCCATCTGAAAAATGCAGAATTTGGACTAAATGAGTTCCAAGTTTCTTCTTCAGCTTCATGTTGTTGAGATTTTTTTTCATCTAAAATTGATTAACAAAACAATGATGTGACTTTGCCACTCTGAGACTCAGTTTCCCTACCTAAAATGGGACTAGCATGTGTTATCCAAGGGTACCTTCATATTCCAGATGACAGGATATCTCCTCATTATCTAAATTTAAGAAGTTTCTGGTTAGTCAGGCTATCAGATGCCTATTGTGTGTATATAATCAAGGTATAATTTGCCAAAAGAAACCCAGGGAAGCCCCACAACAGAGGCTATTGGGAGAAGAAGATTCTGTGAGGTCAGCTAATCTGAGATTGTGAAGCGTAGCAAAAGGCAACCCTCTGATTTATAGCACCATGTTTATAATGATGAGACACGGCCTATTTTTATTTGACCTACAACATCCCAAAAGAAAATTGGAAGTATAATTAAAACCAGGAAAATGATAACTTAGACATTGATTTTCACATAAATGTGCCAAACTCAAAGAACAGTATCTGGTCTCTAACTTTTCTGTCCTGCCAAGGAACTTTAGATGCATGAAACCTTCAACTTCAATAAGTTGGTTTATTCTGGAGTGTGAAAATTAAAGCTGGGCTGCTGGAGATGAGTCATGCCTGTAGCTCAAATGTCTTTAAAGGTTGGAATTAGAAGAAAATTGCAATGACAACTTCCATTTAATCATAATCATAAAGATGCTTAAAGGGATGTGGGAGATCATCTAATTGAATACTCCAATTTTACAGATAAGGAAAGCAAGGCTCTGAGAGTATAAGTGATTGCTTTACCTTCTACAAAATGCTTCCCTCATAACACTCCTTTATAGTTGTTAATACTAGCAGTATTATTATAACTTTACAGCTGAAAAAATCAGGTCTCAAAAAAAAGACTTGCCCATTGAAACACCTACTAAGGCAAGAAGTTGAAATGAGAAACCAGATTTTCTGAGACCAAAGTACCCTTCCTGAGAAAATGAGGCGTCCAAATGAGGCAAACAATTCAGCACTGAAGACATTTCACAGTTCTGCCTCCAATAAATATTCAGCCAGAGTACAAGTTTAGATTTCTCACATCTTCTTATGGAGGGGAAACACAAAGGTGTCTCTCTTTATCTATAGCAGTAAAATTTACATCATTTATAATCCTTCCAGTAATAGATATATCAAACTGTGAGTTAATACAAAAGTGCATTTGTGTAGCAAAACCCCATTATTTTCAAACTCTGGATATAGAACTGTGACTGCAAGTTGACTATGCATGATTTTAATAAGCTTTGATAATGTACTATCAGTTTGTGGGAGCTATAGATTGAACTCATATAGATTTTTGGCTGCAGCTTCCAAATGATCAATCATGTCAGGATATGAAAATCATTTCATTCTTTTCAATTGACAAGAAGATGTGATTTAAAATGCCAGGCTTTGGATATATGAGCAAGACTACTGTAATCAATCACCTGGAATAAACTATCTTATTTAGCAGCTATTTGGAGTCAGGGGAGCTTTGGGGGAGGAGGTTAGGAGAAAATTAAAAAACAATCTTCCATAATATAGAAAAAATTCACATATGTGCATATAAATGGATGGTATTTATATAGACTTCATTTTTATATTTTCTTCTTCTCTCAAGTCATTTAAATTATAGTAAAGTGATAAGTATGATATAGTGACAAGATGACTAGATTATGAACCAGAAGACTGGGTTCTAGTCACATTTCTTATCATTACTTCATTGTTTTGGGGCAAGTGACTTTCTCTCTCTGAGCTCTAATGTTCTATGATTACTGATGAACTCAGAACACCTAAATCCTAGGGTTATTGCTATCATTCATGGTTTAATGGAGCACAAATATATAACACAGAAACCATAGATAATAACACATTAGAATGTAGAGTATAAGAATTGGAAGAGAACTTAATAATCATCTATTCTAGACCCTTGATTTTATAAATAAGGAAATTGAAGTGACCTGCCTTGCCAAATTTTCTTACTTCATTTCTACAAGAAATTGAGAGATAGAATAAAGGGAGAGGGATAGGGACTGGACCTGCAATTTTGATTATAAGGAACTCTCTACTGAGCAAACTCCTATCATTCTCTACCTTCTCTGAAATGTATGTTTTTAAAGAACAGTCTAAACTAATGAAAGGTTAAATGATTTGTCCAAGGTCATGAAACTAGTATATATTATAAGCAGGACTTGAAACCAGATTTCCTGACTTTAAAGGAGTCTCCCCATCCATTATATCATGCTTCCTTTCAGTGGTCTAAAAATGAGCATTATTTTCCATATTTTCTATTTTAAGAAACTGAGATATAAATAGGTTAAGTGAATTGCTAAGTGTTTTATAGCTAATAATAATATTTGTTAATTTTACATTTGTTTTAAGTTTTCAAATGTATTTTGCATGTTATTTATCCTCAAAAGGATGGGTGCTATTTTTATCTACATTTTGCAGATGAGGAAACTGAGGCTCAGAAAAGTGAAGTGATTTGCCCTAGTCATACAACTAATAAGTGTCTGAGGTATGATTTAAACTCAAATATCCCTAACTTCAAATTCAGTGCCCTAAGAATTGAGCTACTTAGCTACCAGATTTAAAGCAAACAAAAAAAGCAACAGCATATAATAGTTCATTTTTAAGTCTCCAAAAGAATGCTATCTGTGCATCTAGTTATCCATCTATCTTTCCAATTATCTATCTATCTGTCTATCTAATCTCATTTGAGCCTCACAATAATGCTTAGAAGTAGATGCTATTTTTATCTTAATTTTATTCATAGGGAAAATTAAGACAGACAGTAAATAGATGACTTGCTCAGGGTCACATAGCTAGTAAATGTCAGAGGCTGGATTTGAAAGCAGGTCTTGCTGACTCTAGGTCCAGCACACCATTTAATAAAAGCAAGACCCATGATCCTCACATCTTTTCAGTGAGCTTTTCATTGTACCACTTATTATTTATTGCTTTATTCATCTATATCATAATATCTTAGGGGTTGAATAAATCTGAGAGGGCATCTAGCTTCAAAAATATTTGGGGTCCCCTCAAATCCTTCACAATTGCTTATTACATTCTCTTGAATAAATCCAACGGCTTAGGAATTTGTGTTTCTTAAATTCTTTATTGTATTTTAAAACATCACATTCACTTTAGAAGTGTAAGCATTCAACTTGGTTGTATTGTTTGAAACTCCATATTTGATCAAGTCAAGGTGGGAAGTATTTGCCTAAATAAAAGAAAATGTCATCTCTGTTTCCCTGGTATTAAACAAAGGGCAATAGATTGAGTTGACAATACTGTACTTGGGTTCAAATTCTTCTTTGCTAAATACTACTTGTATGATTTCTGCGGTAAACTTAATTTTCCTCAATTTTCTCTGATGCAAAATGGAAAGTGAGTTAAAAGTACTTTCTAGATTTAACTTTTATGATTTGATGTATGATTATCAATTCCAAATTACTGGAACTTGTATCAATAAACATTTCACCATTGCTATTTTTGAACTCAGAAGTAGGAAGCAATAGATTATAAAGAGACCATGCAAACAAAGAATACAGTTACCAAATGCTGACAAAAACTTGGACAATTGCATATTCCCCATTTTTTCCAACTGAAAAAGTTCCAAAGAACTTCTTTCTTCAGTGAAGGAATCTTTGGTTTTTTGTTCATGCTACCTCTCCCCACACCTGTGCAATCACACAACTCTATGTGGGTTTTGCATATTTTCCCCTTGTGTAGAGAATCTACTAAAATTTCCTCATACTTTATGAGGCACAGAGAATGGTATGATAAGAGCTTCTTTGCTCCATCATATTCCCGTGCAAGGCAAGATCTGTTTCTCTTTTTGAACTTCCTTTTCATTAATGATGAACAAAGCTCAGATTTAACTCTCTTTCTCTTTCAAGAATTTTTCACATTACTTAACATGCATGTTTATGTGATAAGAACTCACCAGGGTCAGTTTTATTCTGCATGGACTCTTTTTGAGCAATTTTGACTCCCTGGCAAGCTAGAAAAGGGTATTTTATCATTTTTGCAAGCTATTAGGTTCATCTTCCCCAAATACTCTAACCTAAACATGCAATTTCTCACAAAAGTAACTCTTCTCTCTTTCCTCTATGGGTAACTGGCCAAACTTAATCCATCTCCATATTCCATCTTCTTTAGCCATTAACAATGTCTTAACAAATCTGGAAATTCTTTCATATTTAAGAGTAGATGATTTACATCTACAAGAGTAGATGAAAATTTACATTTTCTTTCTTCCCCTGATATGTAATATTTTTAATTTTTTGGCTTTCCCTTTATTCCACATCAGTCTTACAGTGGTAGCATTGCTATTTGCTTGAAACTGTTTCTTCATGGGCCATGAAGCTAACTAGAGTTAGAGAATATAGATTTATAGAATCCCAGATCTGGAAGGGTACATAGAAATACATAAGAATTCAGAATCTCATATGAAGCTAGAACATGGAATATTAATATATAAAGTTGAAAAAAAGACCTTAAGAATATGAAATGTTAAGCTATAAATCAAAGAATGTTAAAACTTAAAGAAAACTAAGAAATTAGGCTATTCAATTTTGCAATTGAACAAACTGAAGTCTAACATTAAGGTGTTGTTTGTAAACTTATGAATGGGTAAATTGGAACCATATATTGAAACTGTTAATAAAAATTATCTTTTGTTCAGGGCATGCTAATAATAGGCCTCTATCTAAAAAAACTCATAGAAATAAAAATCAAAGAAACAGGAAAAATGATTATTTCTTATAAAAATATTTATACCAACCCTTTTCATAATACAACCTAATGATGTTTCCAGCAATTGGGGAAAGATTAACAAAATATGACCTATGAATTTAATAGAATAAGTTTGTGCCATAAGAAATGAGAAAAGGAATGGTTTCAGAGAAATTTGGAAAGACATATAAATTTATACCAGAAAAGGTACCTTTTCACTTATGGAAGAATAAGGATAATAATTTATATAAAAATAACACTATTATGTATAAAAATTCTTTGAAAACTTATAACTGGTGTAGCTAAGTTGACAGCACTGTCTTTGGATTCAGGAGAACTTGAATTCAAATCTGTCCTCAAATATTTACTACCGGTATAATTCTTGGCAAATCACTTAACACTGTTCCTACATTCCCACCTCCCTCCAAAAGAAAAAAAAAAAAGAAGGAAGAGAAGAAAAACTTATCTTTATGAAATTAGAAAATTCTAAGTGACAAACCATTATTTTAGAAGACCAGTGCTACAGTATGCTATTTACTTCCTGACAGAAAACAGATAGATTCCAAATACAGAAAAAGGCACAAATTCTTGACTATACATATTGCTTTCAAGAATATTGTTTTTCTTTATTTAATATGAGGAGGTAAAAGGACTGGCAAATAAAGAAATGTTTGTTATTGGAAAAATATAAATTAAAACAATAGCAACTGAGACTTAAAGAGAAAAGTGAACACCCCAAGATGAATTAGGACAGAAGTGGGACTAGAATTTAAATCTCCTGTCTTCAAATGTTCTCTTACTGCTGTTGTAACATGGGGGAATACGCAGTGTATTCCTAGTTAAAACGAAACATTAGTTGTTTTCTCCAATGGCATAAATGAAGTGAATAATTTTAATAGTATACTGTTTAGACATAGTTGTAAGCAGTTGGGGGAATTATTTCTGTATATTTGCATTAGTTGGGGAATGAGGAGTGTGAGGTTTTCAGTGCTTCTGAAACCATACTGTAAAGAATGTCCCTTGAGAAAATTTGCTCTGTTTTCTCGATTAACTCTTATTCTGTTGGGATGATGGAAACTCAATGGATACAGCCTTGATTCTACATAATCATCCTATGATATTGCTTTGATTTATTCTTTTGGAATATGAAGGAAAGAGACAGGGATGACAGCTTAATGATAAACCCAAAGACAGAATCCCATAACCATGAGATTTGGTATATCTCTATGAAGGCCAATAAAAGTGAAGATTTAAGTTCATTTTCTGAATAATTCAGGTCAATAATATAATAATGAGAGAACAACAGAACCCTATCTCTAAATGGATTACTTTCCCCATGAAATTGATGGATTTATTTTGTTATTGCTAACATTCTATCTTGGCATTCCTCTAAGCATTTGGTGATTTACTTATTCTTTTTCTCCTCTAACAGAAGGAAAAAGGATCAGATAAACTTATTAATAAGAATGTATCAGGGATTTGATAGGTAAGTATTTTAATGACAGTAAAACAAACATATCATTTTATAATTAAAATAATTTTATAAACACATTTTTATTTAATTCAACATACATAATAAACATTTATTAATAAACTAACATATCTAGAACCCTGCTAGGGAGTGCAAATTTTAATTATAATATAGTTTTACTTTCATGGAACTTAAGTGATATATTAGTCCAATGCTATTATTCTCATTCTACAAATGAAGAGATTGATACTCATCAAGGCAAAAACAATTGCTGAAGATCACATAGCCAGAATGTTTCTTAGCCAGTATTCATATCATGTTTTCCAACTCCTCAATTCAGGTATCTTTGAGTCATAAAAAGAATCACCTCACTCCTTTTTTGTTGTTTTTGAAAAAAATAATTGATGTTTTTTGCTATTTCATCACTTTCATTTCCTATATTCCCCCCTTCCCAACCCATAAATCTGTCCCTTGAAATAAAGAATAGAAAAGAAAGAGGGGAAAAAGCAATTCAACAAATCTAACCAGTTCATCAACCAAAAAATCTGACAATACATGAAATGTTGTACTTAGAGGTCCTCACATCAATGAATAATGGCAACTTCATTTTTTAGAAGGATAATAAGGCAAGGGTGATGTCAGTATGCTTAACCCAAAGCAATATCACTTAATGGGAAATTTTAGGTATTGTAAAATATAAAAAGAGAAGAAAAGTTTTACACACACACATCAACTGTATATCTATACCTGTATGTATAGCGATAGGCATAGGCACATTTTTACATACATATATACATAAGTATTATGCAAATATATGTAGACACATATATTTTTGTATGTGAATGTAATGTTGTCTTTCTATGCATATACAACATCCATGTATAGGAAAAATACATATATGTAAATGTGTGTATACAAGTGTGGATGAATAGGTTGGCTTTCCCTACAACATTTAAATCACATTCAAATCCCACACAGGAACTATTCTACCTCCATTTAAAATGGTTTTGGTATCTAAATAATCTACATAGCCTATGTAAACAAGTTGTATTTACTTACTTGTTAGTAAATTCTATGTCATGTCTTTCTAAGAGCACATGTTAAGAAAGTTCTCTATCTATATGTTTTCTCTATCTCTGCTTTTAGTTACAATGAAGAAATACTGCACATACATGTCAGTCATCAACTTTATTAGCTTTGGAGACTGAAGTTTTTTTTTTCTTTCCAATCAAAATATAATTCTCCAATACCAGCAATATTCCTTTCTTGGGCTTCCCCTTAGGCTGTTCTATAAACTTTATTTAGTCCTTTTTATGAGACTGTAAGCTCCCTATGGAGAAGGAGCATGTCTTAGAATTCACTTTAGTCCTCCTCCAGGCCCTACAACAGGAATTAGAATATGGTAGATAAGTAATAACAATTGTTCATTTATTTTTTCCTGGAGCATGGGTGTGCAAGATACATCTAAATTAATGTTATAGCCTAAAGAATAAGAATGATCAATGTTTGTAGCAGAGAACAACTAGGCATTCTTTGATCCAAGACTCTGTTTACCCTTTTTTTTTTTTAATTTCGTTCTTATTAAAGCTTTTTAATTTTTAAAACATATGCATGGATGATTTTTCAACATTAGCTCTTGAGGACCTGTATGTGCACGAATATTTGTGGCAGCCCTCTTTGTAGTGGCCAGAAACTGGAAACTGAGTAGATGCCCATCAATTGGAGAATGGCTGAATAAATTGTGGTATATGAATGTTATGGAATATTATTGTTCTGTAAAAAATGACCAGGGATGGTTTCAGAGAGGCCCAGAGAGACTTACACGAATTGATGCTGAGTGAAATGAACAGGGCCAGGAGATCATTGTATACTTCAACAACAATACTATATGATGATCAATTCTGATGGACCTGGCCATCTTCAGCAATGAGATGAACCAAATCATTCCATTGGATCAGTAATGCTGAACCAGCTACATTCAGCAAAAGAACTCTGGGAGATGACTAAGAACCATTACATTGAATTCCCAATCCCTATATTTTTGCCTGCCCACATGTTGGATTTCCTTCACAGGTTAATTGTAAAATATTTCAGAGTCCAATTCTTTTTGTACACAAAATAACGGTTTGGTCATGTATGCTTATTTTGTATTTAATTTATACTTTAATATATTTAACATCTACTGGTCATCCTGCCATCTAGGGGAGGGAGTGGGGGGAAGGAGGGGAAAAATTGGAACAAAAGGTTTGGCAATTGTCAATGCTATAAAATTACCCATACATATAACTTGTAAATAAAAAGCTATTAAAAAAATAAATAAAAAATAAAAAAAGCATTAGCCCTTGAAAAAACTTTGTATTCTAATTCCCCTGTCTTCCCCCCAACACCACCCCCTAGATGGCAAGTAATCCAATATATCTTAAACATGGTAAAATATATATGTTAAATACAACATATGCAATATAAACAATAATCTATTATAATAATAATTACATTAATATATAATAATATTATAATATATATATAGGAATATAATAATATTATAATAATAATAACAATAATCTGAGAGATATATAATGGTATCTCAGAGTTTTAATTTTCATTTTTCTGATCAATAGTGATTTAGAACACTTTTTCATATGAGTAAAAATGGTTTAAATTTCTTCACCTGAAAATTGTCTGTTCAATAGTCTTTGGCCATTTACCAATTGAAGAATGGCTTGAATCCTTATAAATTTAGTCAATTCTCTATTTATTGTAGAAATGAGATCTCTATCAGAACCTTTGAATATAGAAATGTTTTCCCAGTTTATTCCTTCTCTTCTAATCTTGTCTGCATTAGTACAAAACTTTTTAACTTCATATAATCAAAATTATATATTTTGTGATCAATAATGAACTGAAGTTCTTCTCTGACCACAAATTACTTCCTTCTCCACATATCTGAGAGGTAAAGTATTCTTGTTCTTCTAATTTGCTTATAATATCATTGTGTATGTCTAAATCATGGATCTGTTTCACTCTTATCTTGTCATAGTTTTAGGTGTACGTCAATGCCTAGTTTCAACCAAACTAATTTCCATTTTTCCAAGAAGTTTTTGTCAAATAATAAGTTTCTATCCCGAAAGTCGGGGGCTTTGGGTTTGTCAAACACTGAATTACTATAATCATTGACTATTTTGTCCTGTAAAACTAACCTATTCCACTGATCAACTACTCTATTTCTTAGGCAGTACTAAATGGTTTTGATGACTGCTGCTTTGTAATATAGTTTAAATCTGGCACAGCTAGGCCATCTTTGTTTACATTTTTCTTGTTTACACTTTTGATAAAGAGCATAATCATTGATGTAGGAATTTTTCTGATTAGAAATCAAATGTTACTTTATCCTGGTCCTCTAATGTAGAAAGTAAGAATTCACCATATTTTACAAAATGTTTTCTTCACAATAACTATCAGGTAGGTAGTACAAACATTTTTTTTTCCTTTTTCAGAGTTGAAAAAATTGTAATGCAGGGAAATCATTGAGTTGCTGAACATAAGTAACAATGATAGTAAGGAAGTTTAACCCAGAACTTCTGACTCTAATTCCAGGAAACTTATCACAATGAAAGCTTATATATGGCTAAGACATAAGCTGGTGGTACAATGGAGAGAGCACCTGGAATCAGAAAGATCTGAATTCCAATCTGGCTTCAGGTAATAACTAGCTGTGTAACTCTGCACTTGTCAATCTTTGTCTAAATTTACTAAGCTCTAAAATGTGGATAATAACAGTATCTACTTTACAGGATTTTGACAATTAAATAAGATAAGATTCTAATATTTGGCATGGTGCCTAGCATATGGCAGGTGCTGTATAAATATTTCTTTTTTTTTTTCTTTCTCTGCTGGAATATAGATTATATTCCCAATAAGGGGAAATGGAAGAGGAAAGAGAAATTAGTTGTTATGGAGTCATATAATTGATTTTAAACTTAATCCCTCCCCTTCATTGCTAGTTGTGTGGATTTGAGAAAGTAATTGAAATTCTCAGAGCATCAGTTTCAAGCTATATAAAACTGAAACAATAAGGATAGAACAGAAAGTAAACTGATATAATATTTTCTTTTGTTTTGTTCCCTCATGTCTCTTATAGTACTTAACAAACAATGGACACTTAATAAATGCTTTTTTAAATTGACTTGAAGAAAACAAGTACAAGATTGTTCTGATGATAATTCTTTATAGATCTTTAATCATTCTAAAACTGATAGCTATTATTAAGTCAGTCAACAAACATTTATTAAGGACTTTCTCTGTGTTTTGTATTGTGAGAAACCTTCGAGATACAAAGACTGATTAAACAAACAGTGCCCCTACCTTTAAGGAATCTCACTTTAATAGGGGAGAAAAGATGCAAATAACTCTATACATGTAACATATACAGTAGAGTATGAAAGAAATCTGAGAGAAAAAGATAGAAAGAGATACACAGAGAACAGCAGTGACAGAGAGGCGGAAATAAAGAGATAAGAGACAGAGACAAAGATAGGCCTCTTAAGAAGGTAAATTGAAGTGAGTCCCAATGAAAACCAGAGAAATTGAGGAAGAGATGAGGGACAAGATCATTCTGGATATTAAAGAGAGTCATTTCAAGGGCATGGAGATAACAGACAAAGCAGTTGAGGCATAGAGTGTATGAAGGGGAGTAAAGTACAAGAAAATTGAAAGGTTAGAAAGTAACCAGCTTGTAAATCATTTTAAATGGCAAATAGATGAATTTATATATGAGCCTGAAAGAGCTGGAAGTAATTGGACTTTATTGAGTAGATGATGTGGTTGAAACTACACTTTAAAATAATCGCTTTGTCAGTCAGGTTGAAGATATGCGAGAATGAGAGCCTTAAAAAGGAAGAAGGATATTGCAATAGTTTCAGTGAAAGGGGATTAGGACATGAATTGGAATTCTGGATGTGGAAATAAGGAGAAATAAACTTGAAGAAAAAATAGAAATAACAAGATTTGACAATAAATTAGATATAAGTAATTGGTGAGAGTGAGAGTTCAAGGACACCAAGAACATGAGCCTCAATGCATCAAAGTTGTATGATTCTTTTAACAGTAACATGGAAATTCAGAAGAAAACATTTTTAGGGAAATATGCTTGATTTTTTGGACATATTGTGTTTTATATTATTATGGCATATTCAGTTCAATAACGACCAAATGATAGTGGGAGATATAGGACTAGGATCTTAGAAGAGTGAATAAAACTACATATATATGTCATCTTCATAGAGATTTTACAGAGAAATAAAATATTGAAGGAGCATAGAAAAATGCCCAACATAGACCCTTGGAGGATCCACATGATTATGAGGAATGATGTGGATAAAGATTCAATAAAGGAGACTGAGAGACAGAGAGAGCAGGTAGGCAGGTAGAAGAACTAAAAGAGAACATTGTTAGGAAAACCTAAGAGAAGATGAAAATCTTTATCATGTGGAAGAACTCCTTGCTTTGGTAAATAAATTATTCTATATTCTTTTGAGACCTGAATGAAGGAAGATATAACAGAAAAAGATCTTTAGTAATTCTCGAATATGAATTGTAGAGATCAGAGTGAAGGGGATAGGCAGAGTTACATTGGACCAATGAGTAGCATTGGGTTGAGCAAGGTGGGATGAAAAAAATCTGTGAAAAAGAACTGGGGTAGATATTTAAGGAAACCAGGGATTTAGACTCAAAGGGATAGGGAAAATGAAAGAACACAAATATGTCCATCATTATAGAAGGAGTTCAGACAGAGAATGAATAGTGATAAAGAGGTGAGGAGAATGAAATAGATAGTGCAAGGTCTTCCCTTAAGGTTGCACCTCTTGATCCCCTATTGATATTCTCTGTGAATTGTGAATCCCTGGAAGGATCATTTCTTAGCAAAGAAGAAGCAAGTCAAGATATATGCCAAAGAAAATCATTAAGGAAGCAGGAAATAACTATATAAGGTGGATCAGCTCTTGTCTAGTTTGGAGAATGACCATAGGGGTCCTGAAAAAGTCCCTGGAGTGAAGATGTAAATCTGGAGGCAGGTAGCTTGGCCTGGTTCAGATGATGAGCCTATTGGAAAAATAATTTATGAGATCATTAAAAGGAAACAATCAGAGACAGCAAATTGGTAATATAACCTCATTTTATTGAAGAGATCATTGGGCATAGAGTAAAGTAGGTAGGGAAGGCAGAATTTAAATGCATGTGGCTTTAGGTTCATTCATCTTTCTACAATACCATGCTCTTTCTTTTTATGTCCTGCTGGAAAAGAACAGCTATCAGAGTATGTCATCTTAAAAAAGATGACATATTAGGTATCCTTTGCAGGGGAAGATGAATTTAAAAATATTAAGGACTTCTGTAAGCTGAGTCCCGTTACCACAGATCTGATTGTGCTGGCCTATGCTGGGCCAGACTGGCACCCCATTTTCCACTAGATGGCACCAGAATTCCTTTTGGCTACCATCTTCTTTGGACCCCCATCTCTACTCCTTCCTCCAACACCACCCATTTTTCTGTTTGTAACTCAGCAGCTGCAAGCAGATCCTGATTGATTTCATTTTGTTGGATTTTGGCTCCTTGAGGTTCTGAGGGATGGAAAATGCCACCTCCTCCCTATCCCTAACCTCCCCCTTCCTCTTTAATGTTTCATGATTTTGTTTTGTTTTTGTCTTTACTAACAGGTCCCTATTTTCTCTCTCTCTCTCTCTCTCTCTCTCTCTCTCTCTCTCCCTTCTCTTTCTTTCTCTGTCTCTCCACCTCTTTTTCCCTCTCTCCGTCTGCTTTCTCCCCTGCCTGCTGCACTTTTTCTCTCTCTCTCTCTTTTCTTGCACACACATATGCATGGAAACACATAAAGATCATTTTAAATGGTAGCAATAGGGAATGGACTTGTGATTTCATTAGTATAAGGGAATCTTGGTTAAGGACAAATTTATGGATGCAGGTCAGCATCTTCTCTGAAATTTAAAAGTCTGTTGCTATCTAAATAATTATTTTATACAATAAAAACAATGTTGCTTTGTATGATTATTATTCTCCTCTCTGGAAATTTTGTTTCTTGGGCCGAATCACATTGACAGGAAAGAAAAAAAAAAGTTTTAATTTGTATGCATAATGATAAGTCACATTTGCATAGCACTTAATCTTTTGAAATAATGTTTTTCCCCCCATTAAGACAATATAAAGTAAGGAAATACACTGCAATTATTACTATCCTCATTTTATTGATGAGGTAAAGGAGGGTCAAAGAAGTAAAGTGATTTGACCAAGTAGTGAATGGAAGAACCAGGATTTGGTGCCAGTGTGGTACAAAGGACTGTCTTTTTAGTCAGGAGATATAATTTCAGGTTCAGCCTATGATGATATTATCTCTACAAATTTGAAGCAACTTATCAAATCACAGTGATTCTCAATTTCTTCATTTGCAAAAATAAAGGAATTGGATTTAATGAGATCTGATAACACTTTGAGTGCTAGATCTTCTATATAATGTTCTTTCCACTCTGTTTTCCTGTTTTAGTGAATATTATATAAATGATACTTTCATTTTTCTTCACCTTATTCTTTTTAAAATAGTCAGAAATATTTGGTACAATGTATTATTTTTATTTGATTTACTTTCATTTTTTCTGAAAAGCTATGATCATTAGTCAATCTATATCCGAAGATATATGAACCATAAACTCTCTTCCCCTTCACTCAAACTGGGAATCCCTTTAAGTTGGACATCATGGAATAGAAAACATTTATTTTATTTTCTTCTTACTAGCAAAGAGATACTGATGTACTGGAAATAGAATATTAAAAATAAAAGTTGTGTAAGGAATATAAAGGTAGCATAAATCAGAAATGTTGGCTTCCATGGTGGCTTAAGAATGGAAAACATTCCATTCCCATGTAACATTATTGGAGAAGCATTTGGGGATGCATTCAGTTATAAGTCATGAAAAGTATTCAAGACCAATGAGTTCATTGTGTCAAAAGATGACTACAGAATAAATCAATGGTTGTCAATAAGAGAATTTTCCAGGGAATGAGAGTAGTTATCTATGAAAATGGAACACATTATCATCTTGGGACAATATTTGGGAAGACTGGCCAGGGAAAGAAAGTAACCTTGTTATGCTTGATTCAAGTGGCCAGATTATCTGAATGAATTTGAAAAGAATGAAAGCATTCTTCCACTTGCTGTAAAGTAAAAAATTTCTATCCGTAAGAACACCTCAATAATTGAAAGGTCTCCCTTATGAAGTAATGCTCTCCCAGTCATTTTGAGCATTCAAAACTGGTGTTGAAACAATCAATAAGTGAGCATACTATGTATCCAGTATCTTATGGATGATCACCTCTCAAAGTAGATCAGAGGTTGGACCAGATGGTGACTAAGGTACCAATTTACATATTCTATGTTATGCTATGCAGTAATGTCAATTCATAATCTGCTCTAGGAGTTTTTTTTTTTTTTTTTTTTTTAGTTCATTTGGTACATCTATATGTGGATCTGGACCTTCTATAAATATCTGAGGTGAATTTTTCCTTTAACTTTGTTTTGGAGTTTGACACTTTTTCATAAATTCACTATGTGATTTTGGGTAATCAATCAGTTAATAATTATTTATTAAGTGATGGGTGAAACAGCAAATTATAGACACAATTAATAATTTCACTCAAGATAATGACAGCGATGAGACATCATACCAAAATTTGTGGGATGCAGCCAAAGTGGCAATAAGGGGAAATTTTATATCATTAGAGGCTTACTTGAACAAAATAGAGAAAGAGAAGGTCAATGAATTGGGCTTGCAACTTAAAAAGCTAGAAAAAGACCAAATTAAAAACCCCCAATCAATTACTAAACTTGAAATTCTAAAATTAAAAGGAGAAATTAATAATATTGAAAGTAAAAAAAACCTATTGAACTAATAAATAAAACTAAGAGTTAGTTTTATGGAAAAAACCAACAAAATTGATAAACTTTTGGTAAATCTGATTAGAAAAAGGAGAGAAGAAAATCAAATTAGTAGTCTTAAAAATGAAAAAGGAGAACTTTCCACCAATGAAGAGGAAATTAAATAAATAATAAGGGGTTACTTTGTCCAACTTTATGCCAATAAATTTGATAACCTAAACGAAATGGATGACTACTTCCAAAAATATAGGCTTCCCAGATTATCAGAGGAGGAAGTAAATTGCTTAAATAGTCCCATTTCAGAAAAAGAAATAGAACAAGCTATTAATCAACTCCCTAAAAAAAATCCCCAGGACCAGATGGATTTACATGAATTCTACCAAACATTCAAAGAACAATTAGTCCCAATGCTTTGTAAACTATTTGAAAACATAGGGAATGAAGGAGTCCTACCAAATTCCTTTTATGACACAGACATGGTACTGATACCTAAACCAGGTAGGTTGAAAACAGAGAAATAAAATTATAGACCAATCTCCCTAATGAATATTGATGCTAAAATCTTAAATAAAATATTAGCAAAAAGACTACTGAAAATCATCTCCAGGATAATGCACCATGACCAAGTAGGATTTATACCAGGAATGCAGGGATAGTTCAATATTAGGAAAACTATTAGCATAATTGACTATATTAATAATCAAACTAACAAAAACCATATGATCATCTCAATAGATGCAGAAAAAGCATTTGATAAAATCCAACATCACTTCCTATTAAAAACACTTGAGAATATAGGAAAAAATGGACTTTTCCTTAAAATAATCAGTAGTATCTATTTAAAACCAGCAGTAAGCATCAAATGTAATGGGAACAAACTGCAACCATTTCCAATAAGATCAGGAGTGAAACAAGGTTGCCCTCTATCACCGTTACTATTTAATATTGTATTAGAAATGCTAGCTTCGGCAATAAGAGCTGAGAAAGAGATTAAAGGAATAAGAATAGTCAATGAGGAACCCAAATTATCACTCTTTGCTGATGATATGATGGTATACTTAGAGAACCCCAGAGATTCTACTAAAAAGTTATTAGAAATAATCCACAACTTTATCAAAGTTGCTGGTTATAAAATAAACCCACAAAAGTCATCAGCATTCTTATATATCACTAACAAAATCCAACAGTCAGAATTACAAAGAGAAATTCCATTTAAAGTAACTACTGATAATATAAAATATTTAGGAATCTATCTGTCAAAGGAAAATCAGAATCTTTATGAGCAAAAACACTTTCCACACAAATTAAGTCTGATCTAACCAACTGGAAAAATATTAAATGCTCTTGGATTGGGCGAGCAAATATAATAAAGATGACAATACTACCTAAACTAATCTATATTTTTAGTGCTATGCCAATCAGACTTCCCAAAAACTATTTTGATGACCTAGAAAAAATAACAACAGAGTTCATATGGAAAAACAAAAGGTCAAGAATTTCAAGGGAATTAATGAAAAAAAATCAAATGAAGGTGGCCCAGCTGTACCAAATCTAAAATTATATTATAAAGCAGCAGTTACTAAAACCATCTGGTATTGGCTAATAAATAGATTAGTTGATCAATGGAATAGGTTAGGTTCAAAGGACAAAACAGACAATAACTTTAATTATCTAGTGTTTGACAACCCAAAGACCCCAGTTTTTGGGATAAGAACTCACTATTTGACAAAAATTGCTGGGAAAATTGGAAATTAGTATGGCAGAAACTAGGCATTGACCCACACTTAACACCGTACAGCAAGATAAGGTCAAAATGGGTTCATGATCTAGGCATAAAGAATGAGATTATAAATAAATTGGAAGAGCATAGGATAGTTTACCTCTCAGACCTGTGGAAGAGAAAGGAATTTATGACCAAAGAAGAACTAGAGATCACTACTGACTACAAAATAGAAAATTTTGATTATATCAAATTGAAAAGTTTTTGTACAAACAAAACTAATGCAGGCAAGATTAGAAGGGAAATAATAAACTGGGAAAACATTTTTACAGTCAAAGGTTCTGATAAAGGATTCATTTCCAAAATATATAGAGAATTGACTCTAATTTATAAGAAACCGAGCCATTCTCCAATTGATAAATGGTCACAGGATATGAGCAGACAATTTTCAGATGATGAAATTGAAACTATTACCATTCATATGAAAGAATGTTCCAAATCACTATTGATCAGAGAAATGCAAATTAAGACAACTCTGAGGTACCACTACACACTTTCAGATTGGCTAGAATGACAGGGAAAGATAATGTGGAATGTTGGACGAGATATGAGAAAACAGGGACACTGATACATTATTGGTGGAATTGTGAACACATCCAGCCATTCTGGAGAGCAATTTGGAACTATGTTCAAAAAGTTATGAAACTGTGCATACCCTTTGATCCAGCAGTGTTTCTACTGGGCTTATACCCCAAAGAGATACTAAAGAAGGGAAAGGGACTTGTATGTGCCAAAATGTTTGTGGCAGCCCTATTTGTAGTGGCTAGAAACTGGAAAATTAATGGCTGCCCATCAATTGGAGAATGGTTGAGTAAATTGTGGTATATGAATGTTATGGAATATTATTGTTCTGTAAGAAATGACCAGCAGGATGAATACAGAGAGGAATGGTGAGACTTACATGAACTGATGCTGAGTGAAATGAGCAGAACCAGCAGATCATTATATACCTCAACAACGATACTGTATGAGGATGTATTCTGATGGAAGTGGATTTCTTCGACAAAGAGAAGATCTAAACTCAGTTTCAATTGATCAATGATGGACAGAAGCAGCTACACCCAAAGAAAGAACACTAGGAAATGAATGTAAACTGCTTGCATTTTTGTTCTTCTTCCCGGGTTTTTTATACCTTCTAAATCTAATTCTCCCTGAGCAACAAGGGAACTGTTCGGTTCTGCACACATATATTGTATCCAAGATCTACTGTAACCTACTTAACATGTATAGGACTGCTTGCCATCTCAGGGAAGAGATGGAGGGAGGGAGGGGAAAAAGCTGAACAGAAGTGAGTGCAAGGGATAATGTGAAAAATTACCCTGGCATGGGTTCTATCAATAAAAAGTTATTTTAAAAAATAAAAATAAAATAAAATTCTTAGCAAAGAGAATATAGCAATTTATTAGTAGGATAATACACTGTGACTAAGTGGGATTTATACCAGGAATACAGGACTGGTTCAATATCAGGAGAACTATTACCATAATAGATGATGTTAATAACAAAACCAACAGAAACCATGTGACAATCTCAATAGATGGTAACAAAGCTTTTAACAAAATACAGCACCCATTCCTATTAAAACCTCTAGAGAACATATGGATAAAGGGAACTTTCCTTAAAATAATAACTACTATCTATCTAAAATCTACAGCAAATATTTTTTTTTAATGGAGAGAAGCTGGATGCATTTCCAATAAGATTATGAATGATACAAGGATGCCCATTATCCCAACTATTATTCAACATTTTCTAGAAATGTTGGTTTTAGCAATGAGAAAAGAAAAAGAAATTAAAGGAATTAGAATAGACAAAAAGGTAATAAAACTATCACTCTTTTCAGGTCATATAATGATACACTTAGGGAATCCTAGAAAATCATCCGAAGACCTACTGGAAGCAATTCACAGCTTTAGTGAAATTGCAGGATATGAAACACACCGACACAAATCATCAGTATTTCTATATATTATTGACAAAGCCCATCAGTAAGACATAAAACAGAGAAATTACATTTAAAATAACTATGGAGAAAATAAAATATTTGGATGTCTACCTGCCAAGACAAATGCAAATATTATATAAACAAAATTACAAAACACTTCTCACAAATAAAGTCAGTTCTAAACAATTGGAAAAAGATCAATTGTTTATAGCTGGGCTGAGATAAAAAAATAAAAAATGACAATTCTGTCTAAATTAGTTTTTTTTTTTGTTCAGCATGATAACAATCACATTGTCAAAATATTTTATAGAACTAGAAAAGATAATAATAAAATTCATCTGGAAAAAAACAAAAGGATAATAATATCAAGGAAATTTCAAAAATACAAAATATGGTGACTTAGCAGTACCAAGCCTTAAACTATATTATGAAGCAGCAGTAATCAAATCCATTTGGGACGAGCTAAGAAATAGAGGGATAGATCAGTGGAATAGATTAGATACACACCACACAATAACTAAGGGCTATATTAATCTGATATTTGATAAACCTTCAAACTATAGCTTCTGGATTAAGAACTCACTATATGACAAAATTGCTGAGAAAACTGGAAAATAAAATGTCAGAAACTGTGCATAGACCTACATCTCACACCCCTTACCAAAATAAAGTTGAAGTGGGTACGTAATTTGGGCATAAAGGATTACACCACAAAGAAATTAGGATAGCAAGGGATAATTTTCATATCAGTTATTTAGAGAAGGAAGGAATTTATGGTAAAAGAAGAATTAGAGAACATTATAAAAGGCAAAATGGACAACTTTGATTACATTAAATTAAAAAGTTTTTGCAAAAACAAGATTAAAAGGGACATAAAAAGCCGAGGAAAAAAATTTACAACCAGTGTTTCTGATTAAAGTCTTATTTCTAAAATATATGAACTGTGTCAAATTTATAAGAATGCAAGTTATTCCCCAATTGATAAATGGTGAAAGGATATGAACAGACAATTTTCAGATGATGCAATTAAAATCATCTATAGTCATATGAAAAAATGCTCTAAATCACTATTGAATAGAGAAATGTAGTTTGCAACAACTCTGGGATTATTTCACACCTCGCAGATTGAGTAAAATAACAGGAAAAAATAATACTAAATGCTAGAGGGGATGAGGGAAAACTAGCACAATAATTTATTGTTGATGGAATTATGAAATAATCCAAACATTCTGGAGAGCAATCTGAAACTATCCCCAAAGGAGTATAAAACTGTGCATACCCTTTGATCCGCGGTGCCACTACTGGGTCTATAACCCAGGAAAATCATAAACAGACTGAAAAGCATGTGCAAAAATGTTTGTAGTAGCTCTTTTTGTGATAACAAAGAATTGGAAAAAAAGTAGATGCCCATCAATTTTGAAATGGCTGAATAATCTGTGTATGTGAATATAATGGAATATTATTGCCCCTCAAAAAATAATGAACAAAGTGATTTTAGAAACACTTAGAAAGATTTACATATTATGATGCTTAGAGAAACAAGCAGGACCAGGAATACATTATACACAATAACAGCAAGAATGTACGATGATCAACTATGAAAGACTTGGTTCTTCTCAGTGGTTCAGTAATCCATAGCATCCCAATAGATTTTGGACAGAAAATGTCTTCTGCATCCAGAAAAAAGAATTTATAGAGATTGAATGTAAATTAACACATGCTATGTTCATTTCTTTTTTCTGTTTTTTTCCCTCTCCTATGTGTTTTACCTTTTTTTCTGATTTTTCTGTCCCAACATTTAAAAAAAAAAATTTGTTAAAATAAATAAATCTTAAAATGGGAGAAAAAGCCATTATAAATAAAATAAAAGATTTCTTCAATTTTGGTCAAGTACTAAATATATTATTACAGAAATCCCTGGAGTGAAGTTTCATGTCTATAACTTCAGCTGGTCATCCATGTGCTTGGTATATCACAAAGATGTTTTATCATCTCTTTTCCCCAGGATTTCTCCCCATCCAAAGCTTCCATTGCACAGTTGATATGCAAATACTGGATCATTTGGATTTATTTTGAATCTAGAATTTTATTTAGAACTGGAATCCCCTTTCACATTCATCTAGTCTGACTTTCTCATTTTACAAGTAAAGAACCTCAAAGCTTATAGAAGGAAAATCATGTGCCAGAGAACACATAATGCATTATAACAGCACAATCAGAAGTAAAATCCAAGTTTCCTGAAGCCCATAAAAATGATTTTATTAGTATCGTGTTACTCTCATAGTGCTAGATATATAGTATGCTTTCAAAAATATGTATACTTCCTTGAGTTAGAAATATCATACATTTACTAAGTGCAATATCCCGGGTTTGAGCTAAGAGTTCATTAATTCACTCTGAAACATCAAATGTGTGCCCAATTCTATCATGAAACATTCTTCAGACCCATCTACCTTTCTAACCTTCCTTTCAAATTTCATTGCATCATGGAACTCATTAAGATCAAATTTTTCCAAAATGCTTAAAAATGGTATTGATTTATTTGATATCTTTGAGCCATACATTAGTACAACTATGAAACTTTCTCCCAATAATGATTTCCTTGATTCTCTCCCAGGAAATATGTCTACCTCTCTCCTGCCCTACTGGTCTCTGAACCCTCTATTTGGAGTAGATTGTGAAGATATTATGAAGGTCTTGTCTTTCTTAGTTCTGCTTTTTGTTGTTTTTAAATTTCCATTTCTATCTCTCTGTTTCATTTCTCTGTCTCTCTTTTTGTGTTTCTATCTTATTTTCCATGTACATATATGAATATATACATGATGTATCTGTGTGTTATGTAATCTATATATACATACCTATATCTATAAGTAATACATCTATACATACAATGCCCTTCACTTTATTCACTATCTCTTGAAAGATAGTGCCAAAAAGTAGTACCCTGTTCCAAAATCTAGAGAGATTATCTCAACAGATAGGCATTTTGATTTTAAATTTTGCTATCTTTCCATTTTTCTAAGTGAAAAATGAAGGGCTACTGAGGCATTTCTGTGGACTTATCCTCCTTTCTGCATTGAATAATAAAGATTCACTAGTAAAGAATAGAAATGGCTTTTCCATCTATTTTGCATCCCTTTGTATTCAAGTAATCAGACCATTGCCTGAGTGATGACTTGGGAACACTGCCATTTAGAAGCAATTTGGTAGTGGTGCAACAAAGACCATAAGTTCAGAGGTAGAAAAGCAAAGTATCAACATGAGACATTCAGAAAAAAATTTAAAAATGTACTGAAGTAGATACTTTTCCAAATGCTTCCAAGTTCTGCATTCACATTTCTTTGAGAGTAGATTGTAGAACATAAGAGACAGGAATGATCTTAGAACATGAAATTTCAGGCTAAAAGGAATGTTAGAATGTATAATCCCAACTAAAATAGAGCCTTAGGCTCCAGATTATCAGGGCTGGAAGGAATCCTAGATAAACAATTTCTAAGGTTAACTGATGACTTCAGTGCAATTATTTCTTCTTCAACAAATAATTCTTCCAGGTTGATAAGAATCATGTCCAGAATGGCATTTCCCCTCTTTGATTCATCCACTTTTGGAAGGATAAAATTATCATTTAGGCAAGCCAGGAAATTATTAGCTGCTCTGCTTTTGGCAGAAAGAAAGCTCCAACAGATGTCCAAATAATTGAAGTCCCTCATCATTACCATAGCATGACTCCCTGCCAGGCTTGTGATCTATTTTACAGACTCCTCATCTATCTCCTCTTTCTGTCCAGGTGGTCTGATGTTTACTTTGATGACAATATCACATCTGTTTCTGCTTTCATTTATCTCCTTCCAAATGTTCTCCCCATAGTTTCTGGATTTTCTCATATTAGAACTTCTTTTTTTACATTAAATGCTACTCTTTCCACATTTCTATTGCATCTCCTCTGTTTTCATGTTCCAGAGATAGAGTGAAGTCATGGATTTCATGTTACCTAATCCCTATGATATTAGAATAACAAATTTGACCCCCTTGCATTAGGAACATCAATTGGTCCTCTATTTATTTCCATTTAGTTGAAATTCTTCATTTTACAAAGGAATAAACTGAGGCCCCAAAGGGAGAAATTAGCTTGCCTGAAATAGACAATTTTTCCCCAGATCAATTGTCACATCATCATTTAAATAGTTTAACATATAGCATAATGCATCACTATTCTATTTACATTCACCTATATTTTCTTCTCATAATCTAACCTTACTTTCTGTCTATTATGAGGATAAAAAGACACTAGAGCTAATAAATGAGTAATATTATTTCAGGATGAGAGGGCATAAAGTGAAATGATTTTAAAAAGAAAAAGAAAAAATGTGAAACAACAAAAATAAAAATAATTTAAAGTACCCCAAACTATTTAATCAATCTTGTTAGCCTTTTGCCCCCTTTATTCTCAAGACAAATAGATTAGAAGGATTACATTCAAACAGACACATTCAGTAGTGGCTGAGATTTATATGAATGAGAATTCATTCAAATGCAGCACTGCTGTGCAAGAAGTTTGGACTGTGACTTAATGAAGTTTAAACTGCTTAATGATATTATTGTTATATTACTTTCTAATTTCAATCCTAAACATATGTGATTCTTAAAAATAAACTAGCAATTTGGGAAGACAATTTTTATATATTTAAGGGGGGCAAGGTTCTTTCAAGGAAAAGTAAGAATATTTGATACTTATAAGAATATAGAGAATATTGATCATTATCTATATGTGGAAAGGCACACTTAAGCATTTAATATGACTTTCTCCAAATGGAACTGTGGTTCTTGGCCAAATGTGAACTGTGCAGAGACATTAGAAGGGTTGACTCTGACTGTTGAGGAAAGGGATAATTAAAACTCTATGCAAGTAAAAATTAATCTACTGATATTTTTGATACTCTAACTCAGTAAAAGAAACTTTTCAATCTGTACAAAATCATAAGTATTATCTAATGGTTTTCTTTTCTTTTCCTTTTGCTTATTTTTACTGAATTTATAAAAAATAAAAATCTCTTGGGAGGCAGTATTATAAGGCAAAATATATAAAAACTTTGCAGTCAAATTTGGGTTCAAATACCAGTTCAGATCTTTATTGCCTGTGTAACCTTAAATATGTCACTTAATCTGCATGTATGTCTATTTTTTGAATTATAAATGAAAAGGCTGAACTACAGAGCAGTGAAGTACCCTAGCTCTAAAATGTTAATATTTTATTTTCTAAGTATATATTCATGACCACACAGATGCATATAAATATATATATAAATAGATGAAAAGATAGATATGTATATAAACATTTCTATGATTATTTAGGAAAAGCTGTTCCATGAATGAACAGTTGAGTGTTTGTATGCTCAGAATCACACTAATGGATGATGAAAGTTGTTAGTTTCAGTGGTTATCAAGGAGACAACAACCTTTGACTTCCTAGCCAACTATGAGGAATAGCTGAGTCTGGTCTCCTGCATTCAGATAAGTAAATGTCTAAATAAACCAGGCCAGATTGTTCTCTAATCTCTCTTATAAAAGTTCTAAGGTTCAGGAATACATATTAGTTATTCATTCCAATTAGCAACTTCCTGAAGTATAATGCAATCTAATAAGATCCTTTCATTAGCAAGTAAAAACTCTGCTTGGATCCTCAGTTTACTCATCTATAAAATGAGGGGCTTAGACTAAATGATCATGATTGCAATCTCTACCTTAAAAGTCTTATAATGTCATATCCTTTTTCTTTTTGTCCATCCAAAATATTTTTGGTTTTCCTGCAAATCCATTTTATCGTTCAGTTTTCCTAAATGCACTATACAAGTATTTATCATATCCTTGTTAAGACTTTTCATGTACTTAGAAAATAAAATTAGATTTCCACCACAAACCCCTCCACCTTGACCTTTTCTTCTTGACTTTACTGACTATTAATATAATTATTAATTGACATACTTAAGCAGGGTTTCTGATAACTGATGAATGGACTGAAGAATTTGTGAAACATTAATCATAATACTTGAGGATTTACAAGACAATGAAAATAGTATTATTTAATCTATTTTTTATATGGTGGTCCTCCTTTTGGAGCATAGAACTTGAACTTGGAGCAAGATGATTTGGGTTCAAGTGCAAGTATGCACTCTCTTATTCACTGCCTGAGTTACCTGAATCAAGGGCTTTCATTTCTCTGAGACTCAATTTTCTCTTCTATAAAATGGAAATAGCTGTAGTTTCCTAGTACATAAAACAAGGAGGTTGGATTAGGTGATTTGTAAAGCCCCTCCCAATTCTAAAACATGACCTCATGTAACCTTACCTCCAAAGAACGATTATGAAGGTAAAACAAGTTAACATGTTTGTAACAGAATATTTTTGTGAATTTAAATGATAATGGTAGTGATAGACATAGCTGTGGTGACAATGTCTAGTGGCTAATGTCCTGGGACATTTGAAGATTTATAACAGTTTTACTATAGTCTATCAGCTCTCCAACAGGCTTGTGCTTTATGGAGAGTTGTTTCGGGGTTAAAAGAATGACTTGCCGACTGCCTGGACCATAGATTATATTCCCAATTTGGCCATTTGATTTCTGTTTAGCCCAGCAAACAAATCACTTTCCTTCCTTGTGCAATAATGCACAATCTGTGTCCAGCTCACAAGGGCGTTGTGCAGTTTAATAAATATGGGTAATGCAGTGAGGAGTTGTTGCCAGGAGGAGCAAGAAGAGTGCAAAATAGTATTAACCTCATTTTGTTGCACTGCTGCTTTTAATTTATCAAATGCATGGCACATCTCTTCAAGATGTTCATGGGAAAATCGGAAATATATGTAAATTGCAATAAACTTCCCCCAACATTTATGATCCCTGTTAGAAGCTAAAGTATTTTAGTTCAATTGTCAAATACATTCAAAAACCGCATTTGGTTGTACATAATGGATGGAGAGGAAAAAGGTATTTCCTCCATCTGAGAAGATTCATTTAAAGTTCTGCTTTATGATTGATGCTGCCAGGGCCAGCTGGTATGGAACAAGCTCATTGTGCTAGCTCAAAACAGGCCACTCCTATCCTCACAGGCTTATCTGAATTCCAGCCTTGCCTACTAAGAACTGGGATTTTCCTTCCCCTGTTTAAATGCAGATACAGCTTAAACTTTACCTGCTGTTCAGTGCTGGCTCAGGATATACCTCTCTGTGCCAGTTTTGCCTCCAAACTTTTAGATATCACCAGCCACCCTACTGAATTCTTTTAATGCCAAGCAGCCACTAGCCTGATCTTCACAGTCCAGTGTAAACAAACAAGAAATTATCACTTGGAATAAACATCTGATTATCCCAGCAGAAATCACAACAAAAACAGAGCAAGTGAAAAGGGAGCTGCCTGCTTCACTGAATTCCTTCTAGTCCCTTGATTGGTGGGGAATTGGGCTGACTTCCCACTTGGCACAAGAACATGCATGCCAGGTGGTGCCAGGTGGCAGTAGGGTGGGGCACTGAAAAAGGAAGAGACCTCACTTCTTGCTCATATTGTCATAAAATTAGGCCCCCAGTGACCCATATATTTAAAAGTCATACCAAATCCTCAGGGAACACCACCAAAAAAAAAAAAAAGATACAGAAATAAGATGGAAAGGATGTCTCTGAATAATCCCATTCAACACAAAATTGACCAATTTTTCCTACCCAATATTAGTTCCTGTTTACCTTTAACTTTCTACACATAACCATGGTTATGACATAGGCTATGAAGATTCAGATGTTAATTTGGAGAGTTTCATCATAAAAGAAACTTAGAGTCAGAATGTCACTAAAATCCAAAGAAATGAATCTATACCGGTAAAAAAAATTGCTTGCAATCTTACAGACAGAGTCAGATAGGGTCATAAGGACCTTTTATTTTTTTTTTTAAATAGCAGAATTTAAATTGTAACACCTACTGAATCTACTGTTAAGACTGACCTTAAGGTAACACATAGGTTATATTTATATGGCCAAAATGATTAATCCAATATTTAAGGATGTTAAAAAGGCTCTGGTTCATCTGTCATATAAAGGCTAGGTGATAGGCAAATTTTATTGCCCCTCTATCCCTGAGTCCCCTCACGGATAAGAGAAGAGTTTGACTAGTTAATCTCCAAGGTTTCTTTTTAAAGTTCTACATTCTCAACAGCTAGATGGAGCAGTGAATAGATCATTAGGCCTAAAGTCAGGAACACCTAGTACAAATCTGGCCTCAGTCACTCATCATCTGTCTGACTTTGAATAATACACATCTATACAATGGATATAGTAATAGTTCCTATATCCCAGGATTATTGAGAGAATAAAATGAATAGCATTTTAAAAGTTCTTTGCAAACCTTCATGTAAACTAGCATACATACAAGCTAGCATTTTATTTTTTTATGTGAAGATTCCTTTGAACCCTAATATCTTAAGTCTAATTATAATTCTATTTATACCTTAGATTATAAATCTAATATTCTGTGTTCTAAAGCCCTTTATGCCAGTCTTTTTTTACATATCTTTGGAAGTTTTAAAAGTATTTGGCATTCCTATTTTAATAATAATAGCATGGAATATACATCTCTACATGTTTGTGTGTGTATGTGTGTGTGTATATGTAGATATCTTATATAAAGACACATGCACATACACACATATTCTTGGCAGAGTATTTTCTCACAACAATTATAAAAGGAAGGTAATGATTTAATTTTTTGTGTACCAGATGAATTATGAGTAAACCGAGTCTCAGAAGGCTTATGAACTTTGTCCTTGGTCACATAGGTAGAATGGAAGCCAAAAATAGACAGTTCTGACAAACTCCAGGAGTATTGGTATTTTAGTATGCTACCTCTCAGATTCACTACATTTACCCTTTGGTATTGAAGTCACATGGGCTCTACTTCCATTACTTAAAGAGGACATCTCTGACCTGAATAATCTTCTGTACCTTACACTTCACCATTCTGTGGTCTATTATCATCCTTTTTAGCTCCCAGTTTTGTTGTTCAGAAGCCAGCAAACCTTTTGGGATACTCATAAGCTATTCTTAAATAGATTTCTGCTGGATTCTATGGATTTTAATTTTCTGGCTTTCCCTTCAGGCATTTTCTATCTTTTTTTCTATTTTTTTTCCAGCAGCCTCCTTGAAGTTAAGTGCTTTAGCATTACCTCCTGATATGATCCCCCAGTGAGGATGTCAAACTTAATTATAGAACCATCATGGTGTCTTAGCCTTCAACCTCATCTAATGCCTCTGATGACACTAAGGTTTTATTCAAGTCTAAGAAAATAATATCTTTTTGTCTTGTATACCTCAGAGTGAACTCTTCTAAAAGACAACTCTGTATAGCAATATGGAAATACCTCCTTAAATTGTGTAGCTCACTATAACATTCATCTCATTCATTTTTGGCATTCTCCTGCCTGACACCCCAAAAGTTTCTCTCAGGATTTGGACTACTTTACTGCCTCTTTGAGTGTGCTCTGCCCTTCTGTTATAAATTATAATATATTCTGCTATATAACATAGTTTTTAAAGAAATAATTGAAACTTTTAGGATATATTTCCTGGGTCCTGGGGATAGATTTCCATGGAACTTTCTTATAAATTATTTGCTCCTCTATGTGACACTGGATAAGTTATTTGTCCTTTCTGAACCTAAATAGCCTCATCTATGAAATAAGTAAAATAATAGTATCCACTTTATAGACTTTTTGTGATGATCAAATGAGATGATTTATTTTTTTTTATTTTATTTTTTTTTGGTAGTACTTGTGTCTGTTTTTTTTTAATTTTTTTAATTTAATAGCCTTTTATTTACAGGATATATGCATACAGCATTAACAATTGCCAAACCTCTTGTTCCAATTTTTCACCTCTTACCCCCCACCCTCCCTAGATGGCAGGATGACCAGAAGATGTTAAATATATTAAAATATAAATTAGATACACAATAAGTATACATGACCAAAACGTTATTTTGCTGTACAAAAGAATCAGACTCTGAAATATTGTACAATTAGCTTGTGAAGGAAATCAAAAATGCAGGTGTGCATAAATATAGGGATTGGGAATTCAATGTAATGGTTTTTAGTCATCTCCCAGAGTTCTTTTTTCTGGGCATAGCTGGTTCAGTTCATTACTGCTCCATTGGAAATGATTTGGTTGATCTCGTTGCTGATGATGGCCTGGTCCATCAGAGCTGGTCATCATATAGTATTGTTGTTGAAGTATATAATGATTAAATGAGATGATTTATATAAAATACTTTTTAGACTTTTTTGGTGGGGACAGTTATAAAGACTTGTGTTTTTCTTGGTGTAGAAAGCCTCTGGTGATGTTCTCTGCCAGTGCAGATTGCCATGTTCTCTGCAATTTACAGTATTAGAGAACTACCTTGGGCTCTGGGGAAATGCAAGGTTAAATGATTTGCCCACGGTAATACAGCTAATATGTCAGAGTTTAACCTTAGGTTTTCTGACTTAGAAGCCAGTTTTATCTACCTTGACATACTGATTCTAAGAAACATAAAAATACCATCTAAATGTGAACTGTGATTATATTATAGAGCATCTTTGTTATTTCTAGCTTTACAAGTTTCTATCACCATGGTTTATATATAGATTGGATCTATAGCTGAGATTCTCATTTGACCAGTGAAGCCAACATTATGAAATTCAGTCCTTCTATCCTTTAGTTAGGTTTATCCAACTTTTCAAATATGATTATTTATAGTACAGCTGTATGTCAAATGAAAAAAAAAATGATTGCTCAGTCATCACAACCCATCGGCACATTTAGGAAAACACTTAAATTCTGGAATGCTGGCTTATAAGATGGTGGAGTTGGAAGGTATCTTAAATCATAATGTCAGGAATGGATAAGACCTCAGAACATAGAATTTTAAGGATAAATAAGACTTTAGAAACAATTAACCTTTTTCTTTTATAAATCAGGCTTTTGTGGCATAGAGATGGAAAACAACATATTGTATCATCTGATAAAAGCCTTCCAAGGCCAAGCTAAGCATCTTCCATCTGCCCCAAAGCAGCCATTTACCTCTGCCCTAAAGCAAACGTTTCCATCTGTACCAGCACAAGGAATCTTCCACTTCTTGCTGCCAAACCAATCTCTCAATAGGAATGTGTTAAACCTCTGTTGAAAAGAAGAACAAATCTCCCTTTCACTTCATCTTGTATTTCATCAATCTTTAAAAAAATAAAGACATCATGTCTTTCTTCCAATGATGGACATTCTCACACTTGGTGATACTCTTCAATCCTAGTGACTCTGAAATCCTGGAGAAAATCCTTGTAAATTATATGTCTCATCCCCTACCACCGCATTCTAAATTTCCAACCCTTTCAACCTTTATACTGTAAAGTTTCATTTTAACTTTACACAGCTTTTACAGCTGTGTCTTCTGAAATGTCTTTTCAATAGGCAAACAAAATTTCCTTCACCTTTACTTTTTTTCACTCCCACTCTTTCTGTTCACTAGCTCTTAATAAAATCTCGTTTCCCTTGATGATACAACTTTCTTGTGCACCCGTTCCAAATACTGACTGCATCTCCACTCACTTTCCTTCACTTGCTGGTAAGGATGGAGAAATTGGAATAGTCCATTTCTTCTATCATCCATTGAGTTCTTCCATCACTCAATAATCTCTCTGCCTTTAAGGTTTACGTTATCCATATCTGCCACTTTATCAAATTCCTAGTAGCTACAGTTTACATCCCTCCAGACCTTTCTCCTTCCTTCCTCAATAAGTTTAATACCCATTTAGATTTTTTCTTTTCCCAAACTCTTCCTGTAATCGTAGGGCACTCTATATCTCTATCTCTATCTATCTATTTATTTAAATGCTTGCATAAATATCCTAGCTACTCAAGTAGAAGAGTTCTTCAAGTTTCTCACCTCCAATAGTATTTTACTCCATCTTAGCCACACAAAAATAACCAGGCCTTTAATCTTGTCATTATCTACAAATAGATCACCTCCATGTTTGAGAATTCTGAAAGGTACTTAACTAACCATAATCTATTAGCTTTTTACCTTTCCTTCTGCCTTCTCATAGAATCCTTCTTGTCAGCCACACCACAACTTCCAATCCTGTGACTTCTCAATTCTCTCCCAAGTAATACCCCATGCATTAGCGAGTATCTCCTCTTCTCCCCATCTTGAAGAACTGATTGGAATCATCTTCTTGTATAAAGAGCCAAGTTCATCACAGTTGATCATCATACGTTGTTGCTATGTACAATGTTGTCTTGGTTCTACTCACTTCACTTAGCATTAGTTCATTGTAAGTCTTTCCAGGCCTTTCTAAAGTCATCCTGCTGATCATTTCTTATGGAACAAAAATATTCGATGCTATGATTTATTCAGCCATTTTCCAAATGAAGGGCATCCACTCAGTTGAAACTCAAAATTTTAGCAAAATGAATGCTGAAAACTATCTTTACATGTAATTGGAAAAAATAAAATACTACTAACTGGGATTTTAAATAAAGAAGTAAGTACAGCTATGAAAAGTTTCTTCAAAGCTCTTCCCAATACTTTTCTTTTCTCATTCTCTAGTGCCTGCTTTACATCTGTAACACTAGGAGGAAAAAAAAAAGATTAACTATTCTTTAAAACTGAATATAATTCTTCAGGGGGGAAATAGATATTTAATGAAATAGAGGACTTTTAAAATTCCTAATGAAAAGCCCTTTTAGCTGAATAGAAAATCTGACTTTTAAATAAATACAAAGCTCAAAAGAAGTTTAACAATATAAATAGGTAGAAGAAATCATAAGGGAATCAATATGTTTAACTTGTTCACAGTCCAACATGGGAAGATGATCCATGTAATTCTTATGAACTTTATCTTTATTAGGGAAGTTAGAAAGAGTACCATAGACAAAAGGCATAGGTGTAAATTGATTATAATGGGATGATATTTTAAAAATAAAATTAAATGATGAGAAAGAGGTATGTGCAAAAAGAAAGAAGGGGGAGCAAGAATGGGGTAAATTATCTTCAAAAAAAAGGTGAAAATGAAGAACTTTTACAATAGAGAGAAGATAGAGAGAGTTCTAGACAATGCTTGAATATTAATTTCATTGGAATTGCCCAAAAGAGGGAATAGCAGACACTTTCAGCTTCGTGTAGAAATTCATTTATTTTACAGTAAAATAGAAAGAAAATAGTATAAGAGAAAGAAGGGTGATAGAAGGGAAACCTTACACCAGGAGTTCTTCCTGAGGCAATTGGGGTTAAGGAACTTGCTCAGGGTCACACAGCTATTGTTAAGTGTCTGAGGTAGGATGTGAACTTAGAACCTCCTGACTTCAGGGCTGGTACTCTATTTACTGCATTATGTAGGTGCCCTGAGTTCATCACTTAGGGAAAAATGTTTTAAAATTATTTTGATAATCATATTTCAATATAATTGGTTTTATTTGTAATACAATGTAATTTGTTTTATTCATTAAAATTTTATTCTAAATAAATAAACCAGTGCATGGACAAATTAATGTACAAACAAAAAGATGAATGAAGTAGGTGAATAAATAAATAGATAAATACATAAGTAAATAAATAGATAAAAACAGACAAATAAAAAGATAGATAGATAGATGAAACTCTTCCCTAACCCCAGATCATTTGGCTCTAATGCAAACCCTCTTTTTTATTGACCACAGTTGATTAACAAAATGTGGCTTGTACTTAGAGTCAGAGAAATTGAGTTCAAATGTCAATTGTCCCATGTGATTTGAGTACTTTTTACCTTTGGGGACTTCCATTGTTCCAATGCACTGCTGGGTTTGTAATAAATTTTTCCTATCAATGATGCTACACAACAGCAAGATTATACAATGATCAATTCTGATGGATGTGACCCTTCTCAATAGCAAAGTGATTCTAGACATTTCCAATGGTCTTGTGATGAAGAGAGCCATTTGCATCCGAAGAGAGGACTATGGGGACTGAATGTGTATCACAACATAGTATGTTCACTTTTTTGTCATTGTTTGCTTGAGTTTTGTTTTCTTTCTCATTTTTTTCTTTTTGATTTGATTTTTCTTGTGGAGTATGATAATTGTGGAAATATGTATAGAAGAATTGCACATATTTAACATATATTGTATTGCTTGCTGTCTAGGGGAAAGGAAGGGGGAGAAGAGAGGGAGAAAAATAATTTGGAATACAAGACTTTGCAAGGGTGAATATTGAAAATTATCTATGCTTCAATTAAAAAGCATTAACTTAAAATTATTATATAATATCATTGCTAGGAAATTGGAAGCCTTTTATCATTACCTAGCTCTGTGGACTTGCAAAAATAACTTACTGATACTGTTTAGAACAAATTATAGTTAGATCACTGCTAGATGTATATTCTAAATAGGTCACAAAAAAGGGAAAAGGAACAACATGTACAAAAATCATTGCAGTAGCTCTTTTTATGGTGGCAAGAAGTTAGAAACTGAGGGAATAGCCATCAACTTGGGAATTAGTGAACAAATTGTTACATATGAATGTAATGAAACACTACTGTGCTATAAGAAAGAAGTTGTTAGAATTCAGAAAAATATGAAAAGCCTTAAGTGAAGTGGTGCAAAGTGGAATGAATATAACCAAGAGGACATTGTACACAGCAATAGCAAAATGTACAATGTACAATGATCAACTATGATTGAATCAGATATTCTCAGCAATACAATGGTCAAAGACAATTAAAAAAAACTCAATACTTAAAGGAATGATGGAGTATGAATGCAGATAGATTAAAGTATACAATTTTTTTCTATTTATTTTTTCATAGGTTTTCCTTCTGCAAACTATAATTGTTTTACAAACTGTTTCTTCTTTCACAATATCACTAATCTGAAAATAGATTTTACATGATTGTGTTTATACAACTTATATTATCTTTCTTACCATCTTAGGGATGTGGAAAGGTAGGCAATAAGGGAAAAATGTGGAGCTCAACATTTTATAAAAATGAATATTAAAAAGTATTTCACATGTAATTGAAAAAAATACTAATAAAATTCAAATTAAAAACAAGAATAATTGCCTGCAATCAGAATATAATTCATCAGGATCATCACTATAGAAAAGAGAAAAGTAAAATGATCAAAAATTGATTAGTTAATCATCCATGATATAGAAGTGATAGCTCTAAGCATGTAATCAGAAGACTTGCATGTTTTTTGTTCATAGAAGGGAAATATTTTGATACTACACACATCGTATATAATGTATGTATTTATATATACACATATGTGTGTGTTTATATGTATATGTATATATATATATATATACACACACACACCTATGTGTGTATGTAATTATTAGGAATTAGATCTGTGATTTCATTGGTTTATCGATTTAGACAATATACTAGTAAAGAAACTCTCTCAAAGGAAATTTGCACTTAAAAAATAAACCAAGAAAAACAATCCACAGTCTTAGTTGCCTAGAACACTGTGAAACTGTGACTTGGCTGCAGTTAGGCAGACATTATTAGGGATCAGAGGAAGAGTATGAATAGAGGTTTTTCCTATCTCTAAAGCTACCTCTTTCAAATAACTATATATATATATATATATGAATTTTGGATCCACAATCATCTGATTTTGAGTTCCACCTACTGATACATGGAAATATGTATGCCTACACCCTCCACATCCACCCACCCACATGTATTAATATGAGTGAACTGGTCTTAGAGTCAGGACAACTTAAAGCTCACATCTTGCCTCTGAAATACAATACTGACTTTGTGACCCTAGGTAATTCAATTAACCTCACAGTACCCTAGGCATCTTCTAAAAAACATAAACATAAGAGTATATAATTATATCTGTATGAATATTTGTATATATTTTATGTGTACATGTTTCTGCATAAATGTATGCATTAATATATGTGTATGTATATGGGTGTATGTGGATATACATATATATATATATATTATATAAATGTGTGTATGTATATACATACATACAAAAGGAGAGAAGGTTCTATTTACTGATATAAACATGAATGAAGTAACTTTTTTTTTCTAATTGAATATAAGTAGTGGTATGTAACTTTGTATAATCCGTATTAACTAAATCATTTTTGGACAACTCCAAAGCGTATAGAGCAGCAGAAATGATATATATATTATTTCATTCTGTTTCCACGTGAAATTGATCTCTTCTGTGTTTGCATACTCTGAAGTCTTTTTATTTCAGATAACTTTGAGATCATTTACATTTGATATGGTGTCATTTACTCAATATATTTTTCTTGATTTCTTTTTATGTATCATTGTTGAATTAAGGTGATTATGGACAATTTAGAGACTTGAGGCAGAGATAGCAATTAATATGCTAGTATAATAATTCAGTTGAGAGGAGATGTTTGTTTGAACTGAAGTCATTGTTAAGTGAGTGGAAAGAAGGAAGAAGATTATCATAAAGTTGAGGAGGTAAAATCCAAAGACTTGATCTCTGAATGGATATGTGGGGTGATGAATAATGACTGATGAAATTAATAGCTAAGAGCTTATATTCATATAATGATTTGGTGGTATATAAATCATACTATGTCGCTTGATCCTCACAACTCTATATGGTATATGTCACAGGCATTATTATTCTTATTATTAAAATGAGGAATCAAGATAGGAAAATAAAATGATTCTCTCTGCTCATACAAATTCAGAATTTGTTAAATTTCTTATTAATAATAGAATCAAATAAGTTATTTATAATTAACTTAGTCTTTAATCCCCTCCTTCCCTTGCCAAATTTCTTCAACCTTTCACCACTCACATTCCCCTCCCCACATACACACATACCCATTATCTATAGCTAGAAAGAAAATTTGTCATTGCTTAAGGTCTTATTATGAAAGCATGGCATATTATACTAAAAATTCCATGCATTGTTACTTTATAATTTAGTTATAAAGGTAATCAAGTGAAGGCCAAAATATTGTCTTTGTCTGGGAGAACCTTTTTATTGGTAATGTTTTTGGACTTCTGTCACCTATACCCTCATGAACTGATGATATTTGATAGGACAGGGCTAAGTTGCTTTTGACTCTGAACCATTCAAATAATTTGGCATTCAACTTGGGAAAAAGTGCAAGGAACAGAGAAATCTAGCAGGATGATTTTTAAGTTGCTTAGAGAGAAATATTCATAATAAATGGGGATGATATCGAAGCTGTATGAACATTGAAAGAAGGAGCTTGACTCAATATAAAGAAATGCATTACAATTATTATTGCTGGAATAAGGTTTCCTCTATTTTGTAGGTAGGATTTAAATGGCTCTTACAACAGTATTATTTTAGAATTCCCTGAAAAAGTAACCCATTACATTTCAATAGAAATCTTCATTTCAGAGGATTTTGAAAGAAGTTGCACTAAAGTTAAATAATTGCCACTAAAAGGAGACCAAAGTAAGTCAGGTACTGCAAATGCATATTTGATTTCCTCACTAAAAACATGAATGGAAACCATGAGCGACACCAGTTTAGAATACAAATCAATATGCAAAATGTTATAGAGGCTGATGAAAGACAGCAGTTAGAAATAGTGATGCATGCCTATAATTCCTGATGCTGGGAAAGTTGAAGCTGGTATATTAATTGAATTTAGTTCTAAATTTCAGTAAGGGTAATACTCAGGTGTTCAAGCTAAATCCATTGCTAAAATAGGGACACACCTCACTTCCTCCATGCCCTGGAGTGAAGGAACTGCAAGATTTCTAAGGCAGACTGAAGTGGTTCTGGTAAGAAATAGAGCAACGTTTTTAATGCTAATTAGTTGAAGAACTGTTGTTCTTGTGCTTCCATCTCTGGTAAAATAGGAAGTCTCAGAAAAAAGTTAGCATTTATAGATTGCTTTATAGTTTACAAAGTACTAAACAAATATCATCTCATTTTATGGGATACAAGCAAATGTCTGATGCTAGATTTGAACACTTGTCTTACTGAATCTAGGTCTACCACTATATATAGAAAGAAGGAAAGAAAGAAAGAAAGAAAGAAAGAAAGAAAGAAAGAAAGAAAGAAAGAAAGAAAGAAAGAAAGAAAGGAAGAAAAGGAGAAAGGGGGGAGGAAGGAAGGAAGGGAGAAAGGGAGAGAGGAAGAAAAGAACAATAAGCATTCCTTTAAACAGTTGAGAATAAAATGAGGTTTCAGAAAGCATGGCATAAGACCTAACTATGCCAAGTAATCTTAGAATAATTTGTAGATGAATCAAGAAAGGTCATAACAAATTGAATTTTAACAAAACAGTTATGTTAGTATTACTAAAGCAGAAATCTATGCTCATCAACAGAAACAGTAGAACTATTATTATCTCATTTTCCAGTGAAAAAGTAGAAATGATGGTCAAAAAAGGAAAAACAGGCAGATTTATGAAATATATAGAAAGAAATCTATGCTAGTGTTGACAGCATTCCAAATACACAAAGAAATTGAAATTGAAGATGTATCAAAGAGAGAAACTTTTAATCAAATGGAAACTACCATGGAAGTATATTACTATCAAGGAAAGATAATTGAGAAGATATTAATGTAACTGAACCATATTCCTACTGTCAGGTACCTATACAATCTTTAGGATACTGATCAATATACTCAATGGGAGTAATCTAGGAGAAAATATGAGAATAAGACAATCTTTTTATAACTGATTCCCTATATCAGACCAAGATTTCACCATAGCAAACATGACTCAGAGGTGCAGAGGATAAGAAATCACATAACATTTATTGCTTATTGATTTTGAAACAAAATGAAATATTCAGTGGCATAGAACAAACTTAGTCTTAAAGATTCTTCAATGAGGTATATCTTATACATGTGTCAAAATTATTTACAACCTTGTAACATATTGCTAATTATAACTTGTATGAAAAAATAGCATAGAGGTATCATCAAGAAAGTATATGATTTGAAAATAAGATAAACTGACATGAAGTATAACAATTGACAATATGACTGTTGCTTTGGTTACCCTGATATCTACATAATATTAAAAACAAAACATAATTCAGAAGAAGACCTATTTTATGGAGAGTATATAAAAGGATATGCACAATTGCTCAGGATAAGAAAGTACAAATCAGTTTTGCTTAGAACTAATATTAAGAGCACCCACACCAGATCACAGATCTATCAAAGTATTAATAATAACTCCTCTGACCCTCTTAGGTTTAGCTGCTTTCCTGGCAGCTGTTTGGAAAGAGAGCCATCAATTTCTTTCTCTTCAGCATGACTGTCCCTGACCAGCTCCCTTGAGGTCTCATCTCTGACCCACTTACACATATCCCTCCATGTGGGAATGGCAGCACTGAAACTGTACAGACAACACAGTAAATCATGGGTTTTATGATTCTTGTGCAGCTGCTACCCAACTTCAGAGTCAGCTTGCTGTATCACGTCACTGTCTACCAGCAGCTTGAGGAAGGACGGATGACGCTGGCTCAGGCAAGCAGCTGTTGCCACTGATGTTTATCTCATCTCAAAGGAAGTCAGACTTTACTGATGGGCTATGTTTGACATTTCAGTCCTTGGGATTAGCACAACCATTCAGCAGATCCTGCAAAAGGTAGTATGAAGAGTACTAAATATGGAGTCCGTGACATCTGCCTCTATTACATTGGACAAAACACTTAACGCCTCCATCAGTTTCTTCATCCCTTAAATGAGAGAAGTTGACTAATTGATGTGAAGTTGTCATCTATCTCTAAAGTCTCTGATTCCTAAACTCCATGATGAATGGGAGTCTAGAAACTTAGGATCAAATAAGCATTATTCTTAGTCTTTTATGACCGTGGAGAAGTCATTTGCTTTTTCTGAATCTCAATTTTCTATTCCTTAAAACAAGGAGACGGGTACCTGAAGTATCTAAGTAACAGTTGTTACAAGGAAAATCACTACATGCAATATAAAAGTGATACTATTATTATTATCTCTGGCCAATTTCAGAATTCACAAGGAAGAGCCAGGTGGGATTCTTTCCAGAGTTAACATCCATCTTCTGAACAGCCATGCGAAAACTCAGGCTAAGTGGGAACAATTTACAAGGCAAGATTCAGCTTAAAATCCTGTAGTCTGCCCCATTTTTTAATGTGGTGCTCCAGGGCATTGTGCATATGTCAAAAAGGAAATGATGTCTTCCCAGCAGAATGGACTTTTTCCACCTCTTTTTTCTCATAGTATTAGCTACTACCAACCTTCTGACAATCTATATTTCTTTGCTCTTGCTGCTCTAAGGAATAAGAGCTACCAGTTTCTATGTAAGCAGAAAGTTTTTAAAATATTGGGTTGGAAATTGAGAAATTTGGCTACTGGCCCTTCTTTTTCTGCCATTTATTTTCTACATGAACTTGGAACAGTCACTTAGCTCCTGAATAAACTTATTCATCTTCCAACTCACATTTGTCAAATAAGAAAGTTCAACTAAACAGCCTCTGCAAAAAAAAAAAAAATTCTAACTCTGGCATCCTATGTTTGGAATTCAAGGCTTCTGAGTTCTAAGGCCTCTCCCAATTCTGACCATCTGTGTTCTAACAATCTGTTCAAAGGCCCCTTTCATTTCTGACATTCTATGTTCCAAGGGCCCTTTCAGCTTTAACATTATATGATTCTGTGAAAGTCCAGCCCATGGTGGGTGTGAGTGGGGAGGCAGCCAGCCAGCCAGGTCTACATAGGTGAAAAAAGCCCTGCTTGACACCTATATAATTCGTTTAAAAATGTCTCTGATCAGTAAACAGGCCACATTCTCTAATCAGTTGTTCTGTAGGGGACTTTGCATGGGCTCTGCCTATATCCACCCCTGATTACACTTTCCCAGTACAACCTATTTACACTTTTCTCACATTGCAGCAAGCAGAACTCCCTGGATATTTAATTCATGCACTGTAAAATGAAAACTCCTGCTTGTTGATGGTTCTGATCTCAGTGGCTGGTGCTCCCAGCCACAGCTGCAATGGTAACAATTAGCAATCCTTTATGTTTTATCTTCAGGGTTCTATATTGCCAAGCATCATGGAGATACTTGGCTGATATGATAGTCACTCTGTGCCACTGAATTGCCATAAAACATGGCCCTAAGTTTATGCAGATTAAAGCATTACCTACCTGGTTGGATTTGAGACATACTGAGAGTCAGACTGCTCCTTTTTTTTTACCTACATGCCTCAGTGAGTGAGAGTCTCAGAGAACTATAGAATCCTAGATTTAGCAGGAGTAACAGAGATTGTAAAGTCTTTTTTCTCATTTTATAGATGAGGAAAATAAGGCTTTGAGTGGCAAGTAAAACCAAAACAAGGTCATACAACTATTTACCAGCTAAGGAAAGATCAGCTCCCAGTGATTTACAGGTCATTAAGACACCTTGTCGATTGAATGTAGTCTCATATCACACCAGTGTCTGTCACATCGATTCTCTCCTTCCCTTTCTCACTTTCTCACTTTAGGCCTTTCATTACTTTTCATGTAGACTATTGAAACAAGCTCTAATTGTCGTTCTCTTGACTTCCTGACAGTCTCTTACCCCTTGAATCCATCCTTCAAATGATACCAGATTCATATCCAAAAAGCAGAATGTTAATGACTTCCTTTTCTCACTCAAAACAGCTTCAGAATTTTCTTCACTTCAGTCTCTGATAATGGAGCATTCTTTCTGCTACATGCACACAACTAACTACATGTACCTATGATCACATCCTATCTTGTTTTCTCTGTCACATTGCCCACACCATAATTCCCATCCTTTAACCCATCTGCAATCTCTCCCCATCTATGCTCTTTCTATATGCCTTCAAACAGGCCCAAATTTCCAACTTAAACCAAATGAACAGCAGAAAAAAAGCAAAAATAACTTCACTACATATTACTATGGATAGATTTAATAAACTATTAAATAGAGGTTGCTATTGGGGTGAGTGAATTCATCCTATTTTATCATCAGGTAAGATGTACTTTTCCAGATGGAATCAGCAATCTGAACATAAGTACACATTCCAAAAAGTTGAATGCAAACTATTTCTGCATGGAAAGATCTCCAAATATTTTAAACCCAATGAGCATATTAACATGGTAGTACTATCAGTGAATGGAAGACAAGTAGCAAATTATAAAATGTGGGATGTGAGGGTGTGAGGGGAGATGGAATATGTAATTTGATGAATAGAAAGAACCTAAAATAATACTTAGTCCATTTTTTTTTCATTTTACAGATGAGGAAACTTAGAACATTGAAGACAAAGTAGCTTTCCTAAATTTACATGGAGAATTATTATCAGAGCCATAACTAGGATTGACTTGTAGCCCACCTGCATTGACTTGTAGCCCAATTTTCCTTCAGATTGAATGTGAATAAGTTCCTTGATAGCAGGGAAAGACTTTTGCCATTATATTACCAGAAATTACTACAGTACCTGAAATATAGTAGATACATGAAATAATCATTTAGTTGGTATGCATTACATTATTCTCCTTCTAAATATATATGCTTATTCCATATACTTTACCCCAACACAAGACAGTTTAAGTATGGAAAAAACAGATGTACACATGGCCATTTCTGAGTTAAGTAAAAGTGACTCAAAGATCTATTTTTTCAAAATGAACCAATATGAAGTATTATTTTTAGCTGCCAATAAGTGAAAATAGAACTGGAAAACAAACAAAAAATCAGTGCTACTGGCTGACTGGAGTCCATTGTAAGATAGTCTTACTTTTCAGTTCTAAAATAATGAAAAAGAGAATAATAAAGTATAGATCAAGGGGAAGAAAGTCTGCTTAATTGTATGTATTATTTTCAATATGATGTTGGAGCACGTTGTCATAGTAAAAATGATAATAGCAACAACAATAATAAGAATTACCATTTAAATGCTACCTACTCTATGCCACATGCCTCAGAAAATTATCTCATTTGATCCCTACATAAGTGCTACTATTATCTTCAGTTAAATACGAGGAAACTAAGTCTGTAGGAAGTAACATAACTAGTAAGTGTTTGAGGATGGAAATGAATTCAGATCTATCCTGTCTGTAGGTCCAGTGTTCCTCTATCCATTATACCACCTAGCTACTTCCTCATTTAATGAAGACTTTTAAATCCAGATAATCAAATTTTGCTAATCAGCATTTTCTTTTCTTTTTCTTATCTATTTTTTAATAGCTTGATTTCTATTTTTTTAAAGAATCTCACCATGGGGGTGGGACAAGATGGTAGAGAAGACACAAGCATCATTCTAAGCTTCTCTCCTACCCTCACTACTAATTACCAAATTCAATCTCAGAAATAGTCCTTGACTGGTAAATCCACAAATATTGGCAGTACAACAAATTACCAGCTGAAGATAATCTAGAAGATCACCAGAAAAGATTTGTCCTGATCATCAGGAACAGGCCAGCACAGGCAGGGAGGTAAGATGCAGAGGCTAGCACACTGAGTGAACAGGGATGGGGATAGTATAAAATACTTAGGAATCTATCTGCCAAGGGAAAATCAGAAACTTTATGAGCAAAACTACAAAACACTTTCTACACAAATAAAGTCAAATCTAACCAACTGGAAAAATACTAAATGCTCTTGGATAGGGCAAGCAAATATAATAAAGATGACAACACTACCTAAACTAATCTATTTATTTAGCATTATACCAATCAGACTCCCAAAAAACTATTTTAATGACCTAGAAAATATAACAACAAGGTTCATATGGAAAAACAAAAGGTCAAGAATTTCAAGGGAATTAATGAAAAAAGCAATCAAATGAAGATGGCCTAGCTATTCCACATCTAAAATTATATTATAAAGCAGTGGTTACCAAAACCATGTGGTACTGGCTAAGAAATACAATAGTTGATCAATGGAATAGGTTAGGTTCAAAGGACAAAGCCAATAACTTTAATAATCTAGTGTTTGACAAACCCAAAGACCCTAGTTTTTGGGATAAGAACTCACTATTTGACAAAAATTTTTGGGAAAATTGGAAATTAGTATGGCAGAAAGTAGGCATTAACCCTCACTTAACACTGTACACCAAGATAAGGTCAAAATGGGCTCATGACCTAAGCATAAAGAATGAGATTATAAATAAATTGGAAGAGTATTGGATAGTTTACCTCTCAGTCCTGTGGAAGAAGAAGGAATTTATGATCAAAGAAGAACTAGAGATCATTATTGATCACAGAATAGAAAATTTTGATTATATCAAATTGAAAAGCTTTTGTAGAAACAAACTAATGCAGACAAGATTAGAAGGGAAGCAATAAACTGGGAAAACATTTTACATTCAAAGGTTCTGATACAAGCTTCATTTCCAAAATATATAGAGAATTGACTCAAATTTATAAGAAGCCAAGCCATTTTCTAATTGATAAATAGTCAAAAGATGTGAACAATTTTCAGATGAAGAAATTGAAACTATTTCTAGTCATATGAAAAGGTGTTCCAAATCACTATTGATCAGAGAAATGTAAATTAAGACATCTCTAAGGTACCACTACACACCTCTCAGATTGGTTCATATAACAGGAAAAGATAATGGTGAATGTTGGAGGGGATGTGGGAAAACTGGGACACTGATACATTGTTGGTGGAACTGTGAATGAATCCAACCATTTGGCATAGCAGTCTGAAATTATGCTCAAAAAGTTATCTAACTGTACATACCTTTCGACCCAGCAGTATCACTACTGGGCTTGTATCCCAGAGAGATCTTAAAGGAGTGAGGGGGATTTGTGCAAAAATATTTGTGGCAGCTCTTTTTGTAGTGGCTAGAAACTGGAAACTGAATGGTTTCATCAATTGGAGAATGGCTGAATAAATTGTGGTCTACGAATGTTATGGAATATTATTGTTCTGTAAGAAGTGACCAAAAGATGATTTGAGAGACACCTGGGAAGACTTGCATGAACTGATACTAAGTGAAATGAACAGAACCAGGAGATCATTATACATGGCAACAACAAGACTATGCAACGATTAATTCTGATGGATGTGGCTCTCCAACATTGAGATGATGCAAACCATTTCCAATTGTTCAGTAATAAACAGAGCCATCTATACCCAGAGAGAGGGCTATAGGGCTTGAGTGTGGACCATAATATAGCAATATAGCATTTTCCCTCTTACTGTTATTCTTTGCTTACATTTTTGTTTTACTTCTCAGTTTTTTTCTTTTTAGATCCGATTTTTCTCGTGCAGCAAGGTAACTATATATATATATATATATATATATATATATATATATATATATACATACACACACACACACACATATATTTGATTCAACACATAATTTAACATATTTAACTATTGGACTACTGCCATCTAGGGGAGGGTGGGGCAAAGGAGGGGAAGATTTGTAATGGAAGGTTTTGTAAGGTCAATGTTGAAAAAATTATTCATGCATTTTTTTGTAAATAAAAAGATATAATAAAAACAAGAAAAAATATAGAATGAAAAGAAGATCATTTGAATCATTTCTGTTTACATTCAGGCAGAAGATTTTACAAGCATTTAATCTAAAAACAAGTTGAGGTTAGCCCCAGAAACCCATTCATTCCCAATAAGTGGTAAAAGATCTCTTCTTCTCAGCCACTGCCTCAGTAGTTCTTTTCACAAAGAAAGCACATACTTTAATATCATGAGGATGGAGGATGACAATTATTAGGTGAATTAGACCCTTAAAAAAGTTGAGTGGCAGCTTCCAAATAGTGAATGAATCAAGTCTGTATTTTGTTGCATATTTCCTTCTCTGGACATCATTTTCCCTTTTCCATTTTCTGGCAATCACTAAATTACTTTTCCTGTGAATATCTCAACATTCTTAGGATTTTTTTCCCCAAGGGGCATAAAGGGACTTTGATAATCACTTTGCTTTTATTACTGTAGTGGTATTAATATTCTGCAAAACATTAACTACAGCTTTTTTTTATATTTCTTTTGAGAATGTAGCTGGAGGAGAGTACCCAAGTACCTAGTATCAAATCATTGTATTTAGAGATGGGGAGAAATCTTAGAAATAAGTTTAGAATGGCAAAATACGACTCAGAGAGATTAAATTAATTTTCAAAAGTCACAGAATTAATGAGTCATCATAACTACCTAGACTTTCTTCTATTTACCTATCATCTAATCAATGTTTGTTGAATTTAAATGATTTCAAATCTAGTGCTCTTTCTATATATTCCCAACTTCCTCTTTGCTTGCTTCATGCTCCTCCTTCTCCTGTTCTTTTCTTTTCCTTCTTTTCTTTCATTCTTTCTTTTGTTTTCTTTTTTCATTCATTCTTTCTTTCTTTGTGCTCTTGTTCTTCTTTTTTTCAGATATTACCAGGTGCCTTCTGTGCCTTAGTCTGAATGTTCTGTAGGTACCTCAAATACAAAAGATTCAAAATATAATTTATCTCCCTCATCATTCAGTTCTCCACTTTTCTCAGTCATTCAAGTTTGGAACTTTCACTACTTATTCTTTATCTTCCCAGATATCTATTCCCCATGTGTTATAGAGTCTACTTTCTCAATGTCTCTCACATCTGTTCCCTTCTCTCCACTCACATAACAACATCCACAGATCAGGCCTTCATCACTTTTAACATAACTATTTCAATAACCTCATAATCAGTGTCCACAATTTAAGTTTCTTCTCTCTATAAACCATTTTACACAATCTGAAAATTGATGTTCCTTTAAGAAAATCTAAGTTTTATGGACTTTACAAATATAAATAAATATGAACATTTCAATATGAAAGGAACAGAAAAAGCTTATGTGATGCTGTGAACATCAATTATGTATAGTTTCAAAGTAATTATTACATTTAACACAATATTACTAATATCGTCCTACTTATTTTGTCCCCATTTAAGCTCCCTTCTGCACTTTTTGTGTATTTTAATACTTTTCATGAAACTTCATTCATTCTTTTCTTTATTTTTATGGCATCCCAAGTACCATTCTCAGATTCCCAATACAACCCACCCAGCGAAAACAAAGTTCTCTTTTATATCAAATAAGTATACAAAAACAAGACAAATTCAAATAGATTTTCTTTGAAAATACAAATAACTTTCTGCATCTCCATTCCATTACCTTTTTGCCAAAAGATAGGAAAACATACTTCATCATTTTTCTTCTTGAACTGTGACTGGTTATTTCATTGATCATATTTCTTAAGTTTTTTGAAAGATGATTTTCCTTACAATATTGTAGTCCTTATTATCACTTGATCTCATGATTTTGTTTCTTTCACTATGGATTAGTTTATATGAATTTTCAATTTTTCTTTCCTGAATCAGTCCCCTTAACATATTACAGGGAACAATGATAATCCATTATTTTCATAAGCCACAATTTGTTCAACCATTCCCTGAATGATGGATACACATATTGTTTCCAGTTCTTCATATGAATAAAATAGGTGCTACACAATATATTTGCATGCATTAGTCCTTTTCCTCTATCTTTGATCTATGGAGTGTATGCGCCAAGAAATGGTATTGCTTTCTAAAAGAATATACACAAATTAGTGACTTTTGGAATCTATTTCCAAGTTGTTGTTGTTGTTGTTTTTTTGTATACAATAGTTGGATTCATTCACAGTATCATCCATAGCTGATAGCTCCTCTAATACTTTCAGTTTTTTCAATTTTTCTTTCTTTTTATTTGTCATATTTGCTGATATGATATGTGTGAAGGGGAACTTTAAATTTATTAAAATATAAATATCTTTGTTTACTAGTGATATGATTTTTTTAAAATTGGCTATTGCTTATTGACATATTTTCTTTGGAAAACTGATTTTTCTTACATTTTTATCATTTAATTATGGGAAAGGTCTTAATTCTTCCTTATTTATGTCAATTCCTTCTCTATGCTGCATTTTCTTTTTACAATTAACATTTTTCCTTCTAATTTCACTGTACTGATTTTTTTGGTACAGAATATTTTGTTTTAAGCAATTAAGTTGTTCATTTTTATCTTCTTTTTTTAATAGCTTTTTATTTACAAGTTATATGGATGGGTAATTTTATAGCATTGACAATTGCCAGACCTTCTGTTCCAATTTTTCCCCTCCTTCCCCCCACCCTCTCCCCTAGATAGCAGGATGACCAATACATGTTAAATATGTTAAAAGTCATTTTTATCTTCTCTAAACATTTATATTTCATCTTTGATTAAGAACTCTTCCTCTATCATTACAAAACTTATCTCTTCTTTCATCCTTCTCTGATTTGTTTATGATATTACCTTTTATATTTGGGTTATTAATCTATATGGAGCTTATTGTGTTGCATAATTATATGTAAGTAGTTTAGACTAATTTCTGCCATATTACTTTCCAGTTTTCTCAACAAGGAAATGTGAACTCTTTCCTAAGTAGTTGATGTTCTTGATTTATCCAAACCCAATGCTTGGGGTAAAAAGTATTATTCCTAAGGCACAGATCTGATGGTGTCACTTTGCCAAGAATGAAAGGGAAATCAGAACACAGTATATTACAATATAGAGTAAAACTTGCTAAACTAAAGTCTATGAGATGCTTTTCTTTTTTAATGTTTGGATAATGGTATTTCAACAACATTGTTTTTTTTCTTTGTAGTCCTGGTTATTTTATGCATTTATAAACATTATTCTGAGGAGTCCCTAGGTAGTTCAATAGATAAGCAACAGTTTCCAGACAAAAAATAAAGTTTAAGAACCTCTAATATAGAATATCAGAAATATATAAAAATATTTTTGTGGATAAATTTATAGTTATCTCCTAAAGTTATTTTTTAATTGACAAATCAAGTTAAGTAAAAAAGTACTTATTCTTCCAAGTAATGGAGAAAGGCAAAAATCATATGGACCCTAAAAGCCTTTCATTCTACTGGGAGAATCAACACCTAAATAATTGTGTGTGTATGTGTGTGTGTGTGTGTGTGTGTGTGTGTGTGTGTTTACCATTACTGGCTGGGAGTACTGAGAAAGGATTTCTATCATAAATTGAACTTGAACTTAAAGGAAACTAAGAATAGTGGGGACAGATATTTTTAATGATAGGATATAGGTTGTGTAAAAGTATGGAGGTAGAAGATGGAGTGTGATATTGAATAAAGCATAAGTAGAACAGTTTTGCTGGGATATAGAATATATAATGGAAATAAAATGTTAGAATTATGGAAAGGAAAGGGCCAGGTTATGAAGTTTTATAAATGCAAAACAAAGTACTATATATTTAATCCTGAAAAATACTGTAGGTCATTGGTTTGGAGTGAGGACGTGGGTGGTGGGAAGGATAGGAAGCTTTATACTTAAGAAAAATCACTTTGGTTGCTTCATGAAGTATGGTTGAGGCAAGGGTAGAGACATGAAACAGGAAACCATTTAGAAGCTATTGAAATAGTCCAGCTTGGAGATGATAAGATCATCTGATAGAGTGAGGCTATACAAATGGAGAAGAGAGCATAAACATGAGAGATGTTGTAAAGGCAGAAATGAAAATATTTGGCAATGGATTGACTATATGGCATGAATGAGAGTGAAGAATCAAAGATGAGGCAAATTTTCTGAGCCTTGATGATTGGGAGCATCATAGTTTCCTTGATAATAATGATGAAAGATGGAAAGAATGCAGGGTATAGAGAAAAATATGAGTGCTGTTTTTGAAATGCTGAATTTGAGATGCCTAAAAAACATACAATTCAAGATGTTTGAAAGACAGTTGGTAGCATAGTACTGAAATATAAGAAAGAGATTAGGGTTGGATTTTTAGATCTGGGAATCACTTGTATAGGAATTATAATTTAACCCATCGAGTTAATAAGCTATCTAGAGAGATCATATACAAATAAGAGAAAATAAAGTCCAGGACATAGTCCTGAAGAAGAGCCATTATTAGTGGACCACAGGCATAAGGAACTTAGTATGGTATAATACAGAGAGGAGAACTAAGTGTACTTTCATTAAAAACTTAGTATAAAGTATCCAAATGTTATGAAAAGCTTCAAAGATTGTGGAAATATCAGGAAATATGAGAATTAAGAAAAGTTTTCTTGATTTGTCAATTGAGATGCATTTGGTAATTGTGAATATGGATATTTTTATTGAATGATAAAATCAGAAAATGTGACTAGAAGAATGTTTAGAATGTAGTGAGAAGTGAGAAAAGAAGGTGAATGAACAAAACTTACATAGATTTTCTCAAAGAGTTTAGCCACAAAGGCCCTAAAAGATTAAAAAAAAAAAAAAAAACAAGATAGTGTGAATAGGATTAAATGAAGATTTTTAAAAATTTATATTTATTTATATAACTGAAGAAACATGGCCATTTTTGTGGGCAACAGAGAAAGAATTAATAGATGGGCAAGAGAGTAAAAAAGAAAAGGGATGGGATAATAGCAGAGACAATTTTCTAAAGAAGACAGAAGGGGAAAAGATGAACAGTATACGAAGAATTAACTTAAATAAGGAAAAGCTTCTCCTCTTTCTCCACAACTAGTGTGAAAGACAAAATATTAGGAAAATATGTCTGCATGGTATGTGAGGGAGAGGAAAGGAGAAGGGAGAATAATTAAAATGATCTTATTCTCCCTACCTCTTCTCTTTTGGAGAAATATAAGAAGCATAATGGAATAATTCAAATAACTTGGGCTAGTTATCAAGGAAGAAGTTAGGAGAGAGAAAGGAAATTGAAAAAACAGTAAAGATGGTAATTTAGAAAGAAGCAGTTCATGTTAAATATGTCCTACAACTACTCCAATATAAGCACCAAATGAATTATGATCAAGAAATCCAAGGGAATAAATTATGTCATATTTTCATTCAGCCTGGATAGACAGACTGAAGTTTATAGTCATTGTGGATAGTGTTGAATCAGAAAGGCACCACGCAGAAGAACTTTCTAGTCTAGGTCCTGAATGAAAGCATTCAGCTGTATATAAGGATAAGAAGTGTCTTAGATCCAAAAAGCTTAGGTCTGAGACTGCAGGAAGTAAGAAGAGGAGCCAACCAGCAATTCTGTGGCTCATGCCTCAGAGCGAGGACTTGGATCCAGTGCAGAATGAGCAGAGGACCTATATCTAGGGTACAACATATGGCTGTTTCATGGGTAGAAACAGTTACAAGCTGGAGACTTTCTACTTTATAAGGAACTGGAATATAAATGAATAGCATCCATGTGGCTTTAACTTTAGAGCAGAGCATTGGATTCAACTGCCAACTCTAGAGATTGCATTAGTAGAGCAACAGGAAAAGCACTAGGTTTTTTTTTTTTCTCTTGTAGGGTCTCTGGCCAGAGAAATTCTACAAATTTTTGGAACCTATAGTCTGGTATCAGACAACTGACAGCTTTATGACATTGATTAATTACTAACCTCTTTTGTTTCTATTTTCTCATTTGTTAAATGATAGTAATAATGGTAATAAATAAATTCATAAATAAATAAATGAATAAATAAATGCTTACCTTCTAAGGTTCATTTTTTAAGTTTAATGAGATTTTTTTTTCTTTTTTTTCTGAGGCAATTGGGGTTAAGTAACTTGCCCATGGTCACACAGCTAGTAAGTATTGAGTGTCTGAGGCCAGATTTGAATTCAGGTCCTCCTGACTTCAGGACTGGTGCTCTATTCACTGTGCCACCTAGCTGCCCCAAGAAAATATTTGTTAAGAACTTTGTAAAACCTTAAAGCACCATGTAATTCTATCATCATCATCAATACTACTAGTAAAGATTCTGCTCCTTCTTCTTTGTTCATATAACTATTATAAAGATCTCTTCAAAAAAATCAGAAAAAAAGGAGTGTGTGAGAGATACATGGAGGGAAATCTTAACTCTTTTGGTCTAGACATTTCATGGACTCAGTCCTTCACCCTTGTTGGGAACTGGCCAAAGGCAGTATTATAAGTAATGTAGAGAATATAGACTTTTGGATTGATGTGGGTCTCAAGTTGGTATGGTAAGTCCTTTCTATGAAAACATATCTTTTAAGTTTGAAGTCTAATGATAACGTGGTCCAGTCAATAGAGTTCTAGATGTGAAATGAGAAGATCTGGAAATATTTTTCTTTCTCTCTTATTTACTTGTCATGTATGAATGAGTCACTTAACCCTTTCAGTCCTTAGTTTTCCCATTTGTGAAGTGCAACTAATACTTTGTGAATAATCTATCTCATACAGTCATTATGAAGCCAAATGAAATAATGGATATAAAGTATTTTCCAAAATTTAAAGCATGACATAAATGCTGGTTGTCATTATTGCCAAATGAGAACTTGAGGGAGAGTTGATGGATACTTTGTGTGACTAAGTTTCTGGTTTACTGAAGTTTCTGGTATACATCTTTGTGTGGGGAAAAGATTCTGAAAAGTAGACATCCCCAGAGCATATGTGGGATCAGATTGTCAGAAGGTAATTTTTGATTCAAGTTCAAAGACAAAAAGAGGAATCTCATTTATACAAAATTTTTGTGGTAGTTTTCCTGTTCATAGGGCATGACTGAAGAAACTGTGATAATAATATCACAACAAACAATAAAAATGACCAATTCTAAAAATCATGTGAAGCTTTGCATGAACTGATGCAGAGTGATACTATCAAAACTAAAAAAAAACATTATATACATTTACTACAATAATGTAAAACAAAAGAATTAAAAAAAATTCTCTAAATCATTCACTAATTCTAAATCAGTCAGTCAATAAGTATTTATTAAGCACCTACTATTTACAAGATGCTAAGCTAAGTACTGGAAGTACCAAGAAAATCAAAAGAGATCCTGAACTGAAAGAGCTTATAATATAGTGGAAGATAAATACACACATACACATACAAAAAAACCCAAACAAACACAACTATGTACAAAGAAGTATATATAGAAAAATTGTGGAAAAAATCAATAAATGGAAAGCAATACAAATAAGAAGGATTGGGAGAGGCTTCCTGTAGAAGATGGATTTTTAGCTGCAACTTGAAAGGAAGTTAGGGAAGCCAAATGACTTTGAAAAAGAGATGAGGAGATGTATTGGCTTCTTTTCAGTGGAGAGGTGGGGTACTACAGATGAAAAATGTTACATATAATATGAAGCGCTGTCCCTATATAAGTTGGTCTTAATTATTTTTCTTTGTTATAGGATGAGATTTACTCACAAGGATAGGAGGGGAAGTTTATCTAAAAATGATTGTAATGTAAAAAATATTTATAAAGTTTTATAACACATAAAGAGGTAATTACAAAGTGCTTCTCATTTAAGAGTTTTCTCAGACGAGAGAAACACTGCAATGTCTGACATGGTTCAATAAGAATGCTGGACTTGATTGTCCCTATTGTTTCCCAGGCCAGACATTAAATGATGGTGAGTGTATGTATGCATTGTTTAGTTCCAGTTGTTCATCAAGCTCAAGTCACATGGGAAGCTAGGATATTGCTTTTTTGTGGATAAATTATGTCTTTAATTTTACAAATGCACCTAGAGCTGCAGAGACTCATGCATCTCATTGCAAAATCAAGAGCAACACCTCTGATTGGCAACAAGACCTAATTTGCATTCTGCTTAGTAAGACCAGCAGGCACTGAGCCCATGGGTTTCAAATGGCTATTGCCTACTTCTCTTTTGAAGTCTAATTTACTGCATTTCTATGACTTTTTTTCCTTCTTTCTTTGAAGGACCTTCCACCTTTTCAGCCCCTGCTCTTGGACAATGATTAAGATAATAAAATCAATCAATATTATATTGATAGAAATAGTTTTACATATGGTGCTTTTACAAAGTGCAGATTTTCAGATTGACTTTCAATGATATATTTGAGGAAATTATACTAATCCTTTTGGAAGCTGATAATTATTTTCCATTTGTCTTTGAAATCTGTAAAGAGCTTCTAAACAGCATAGAACTTGTAGGCTGTCAAGTGACCAAAAATTCCAAACTAGAATAAACAAATGAAAATTACTAAATATATTAAACATTCACTATAGAATAATAGCTATTATTTCTGTAGTGCTTTTGTATTTACAAAGCACTTTATAAATATTTTATTTTTTTCCTACCATAGAAAATTGTACTACCATTATTTTGATTTTACAGGTGAGGAAATTGAGATAAATCACGAGTAAGTCAGGATCATATAGCTAATAAGTATCTGAGAAAAGATCTGAACTCAGATTTTCTTGATCCTAGGTGTAGGACTTTATGAACTGTGCCACTTAGCTGCTAATTATATTCAAGAAATTTTGATACTTGCTGAAGACAGCAAGATATAGTATTGCTCTTAAGAAGATTACATGAAGAAAGGGTACTAGTTACTTTCTAAAATTCCCCAGCACTAATTAACCACTATATATATATATATATATATATATATATATATATATATATGTTTATTATTATAACTTTTTAAAAAATTTAATAGCCTTTTATTTACAGGTTATATGTATGGTAACTTCACAGCATTGACAATTTCCAAACCTCTTGTTCCAATTTTTCCCCTCCTTCCCCCCACTCTCCCCCAGATGGCAGGATGACCAGTAGATGTTACATATATTAAAATATAAATTAGATACCAAATAATATACATGAAAACCGTTATTTTGCTGTACAAAAAAATTGGACTCTAAATATTGTACAATTAGCCTGTGAAGGGAAATCAAAATGGGTAGGCAAAAAATATAGGGATTGGGAATTCAATGTAATGGTTTTCAGATCTCCCGAGTTCTTTTGGACGTTGGTTCAGTTCATTTGCTCCTTAAATGATATGGTTCAACTCATTGCTGAGGATGGCCAGATCAATTAAATTGGTATCATATAGTATTGTTGTTGAATATATAATGATTTTTGGCCCTGCTCATTTCACTAAACATCAGTTCTTAAAAGTCTCTCCAGGCCTTTCTGAAATCATCCTGTTGGTCATTCTTACAGAACAATAATATTCCCTTATTCTATACCAAATTTATTCAGCCATTCTCCAGTTGATGGGCCCTCAGTTTCCAGTTTCTGCCACAAAGGGCTGCCCCAAATTCGTGCAATACAGATCCCTTTCCCTTCTTTATTATCTCTTTGGGATATAAGCCCAGTAGTAGCACTGCTGGGTCAAAGGGTATGCACAGTTTGATAACTTTTTGAGCATATTATTATAACTTTTTATTGACAGAACTCATGCCTGGGTAATATTTTTTACAACATTATACCTTGCATTCACTTCTATTCTGACTTTTCTCCTCCCTCCCTTCAACCCCTCCTCCAGATGGCAAGCAGTCTTATACATGTTGACTATGTCACCGTATATCCTAGATACAATATATGAATGCAGAACTGAACAGTTCTCTTGGCCAAGGAAGAATTGGATTCAGAAGGTAAAAAAATAAGTTGGGGAAGAAAATCAAAAATGCAAACAGTTTACATTCATTTCCCAGTGTTTTTCTTTGGGTGTTCTTCTGTCCATCATTGATCAATTGAAACTGAGTTGATTTCTCTTTGTCGAAGAAATCCCTTCCATCAAATACATCCCCTACAGTATCTTGTTGGTGTATAATGATTCCTGGTTCTGCTCATTTCATAGCATCCCAGTTCATATAAGTTCTCAACCTCTCTTATTCATCCTGCTGGTCATTTCTTACAGAACAATAATATTCCATAACATTCATACCACAGTTTGCAACCATTCTCCAATTGATGGGCATCCATTCATTTTTTCCAGCTTCTAGCCACTCAAACAGGGCTGCCACAAACAAAGCCCAATACAGGTCCGTTTCCTTCTTTGTATTCGTTGGGGGTATAAGCCCAGTAGAAACACTGCTGGGTCAAAGGGTATCACAATTTGATAACTTTTTGAGCATAGTTCCAAATTGCTCTCAGAATGGCTGGATTATTCACAGTTCCACCAAAATGTATTATTTGCCCACATCCTCCAACTTCTGCATTCCTTTTTCCTGTCATTCTAGCCAATCTAATAGGTGTGTGGTGGTATCTCAGGTTGTCTTAATTTGCATTTCTCCGTTGAAGCTTGGAGCATATTTTCTATGGCTAAAAAGTTCAATTTCTTTCGAAATTGTCTGTTCATTCCGCCATTTATCAATTGGAGAATGGCGATTTCTTACAAATTAGAGTCAATTCTTAATTGTTTTTGGAAATGAGGCCTTTATAAACCTGACTGTAAAATGTTCTCTCAGTTTATTGTTTCTCTTCTAATCTTGTCTGCATTAATTTTGTTTGTACAAAAACTTTTCAATTTGATATAATCAAATTTTTCTATTTTGTAACCACTATATTTTAACATTCTGTATTCCAACATTCTATGTTCTAAGAACTGTTTCAGTTCTCTCTCTCTCTCTATATATATATATCATTTAATATATATTCAATATATTACATTATTATATATTAATTTTTATTGATTATTATTTTAATTATCAATAAAATCTAATAATAAATCATTAATATATAATAATTAATATTATATTAATATATCAAATATATTAATATATATTGAATATACATATATTAAAATTTTATAAAGAAGAATATTAGGAATATATATATAGATATTTCCTAATATTCTTCTTTATAAAATTTTTTGAATGCTAAAGTTTTGTTTATGTTCCAGTCAAAAATACAATTCTAACATCTTTGCATGCTCTAACATTCTATGGTTCTTTCATAGCATTATAGTTTTGAAGCTGGAAGAGACTTCATAGATTATCTACTCCAATTTCATCTTTCTCCAAATGGGGGACTTAAGAACAAGTAAAGCTTTTACAAAATAATTCAAGTTGTGAGCTTCAGAGCTAAGATTTGAACCAAGTTTCTCTTTCTCTCCAGAAACAATGCCTTTTCTATTTACAATTCTATATTCTGTTCTATGAAAAGCCAATGAAGCACTTTGATATGCCTTTTGGTACTTTTAGGGTAAGAGATTTGTCTGATGACTTCAATTAACTATTCAAGCCCCTCAATTTTCTAAGAGTTTGACAATAAATTGGAGGAAACAGTAACCGTACCATTCCTCTGGTGCCCTTTAAGAAGATTATTTCAAATGGGTCACATCCTTGCTTACCATTCTTCTATAATCCAGGAACATGGGCTTGTATTTACTTGCATTGTAAATAAACTTCTTTGCTTAAAAATTTGGAGATGTCACTTTATATATATATGTGTGTGTGTGTGTGTGTGTGTGTGTGTGTGTGTACATACACACACACACACACACAGTTATGGATTTTGTGCCATTTAAAAAGAAATGTGCTGTTGTTTAAACATTTCAGTTATATCCAACTCTGTGTGATCCCATTTGGGATATTTTAGGCAAAGATACTGGGGTGGAACATTTCTTCTCCAGCTCATGTTACAGATGATGAACTTATCCATTCAGGATGAAGGGACTTGTCCAGGATCACACAGCTAATTAGGAGGTGAGGAAACATTTTAACTGAAGTCCTCCCGACTCCACATGCTGTATATACTATAGCTTCTATTGCTCTCTGATTTACTTGCTGGTTTTTAAATTAAGAAAATGATTATCTAATCTTTCTCCCTTCCCTATCATTCCTTCTATCTTTCCTCTCTCCTCATGTAATAAGATCCGTAGGGAGAAGATATATTGGAGCTACAATTCACATGGGGAAACATTCATGAATTTTAGCACAGATGTGTACAAGTATAAGAACTGTGTGTTTTAGTTCACGCCTTGGAACTTATTCTGTACCTGTTTTTTGTAGTAATACTAATTACACAGCTTTCCCTTACCTTTTTTTCCCCATCCCCAGTCTTTCAGTCTTGTTATATGTCATTTGTTTTTGAAATTCAGCTGCATGATGACTTGCTAGGAATCCATTTTTCATTAACACAAGTGACCAATCCTATGATAAGCGTCTCCAGACTCTGGGTGACATTCAGTTAAATACTGTCTCGTAGATCATAAATCATTACCAAGCTAAAGAATCCCTCCACTGAGCAGCAGGAAGCTAATCTTTGTCTGCAGCTTTTTAATTGAGTAAAACAAACGATGATGAAATCCAATCTAGAGGCAGACAAATTCTGAGTAAAACCAAGCTGGAGCTTCCTTGGATGACTTTTTGAACTGGATTCTATCTGAAAGCAATGATATGGATGAGATGATCTCTAGAGATCTGTAAGTCAAATCGTGCTCTGAGAAAGTGGGAGAAATGTGGGGTCAGAGTATTTGATTTTAAATCCTACATGTGTGATCTTTCTTAGGCCTCATTTCTTGCAGTTGTTAAATTAGACATGAAGTGGAAATCAGAAAATTTATAAAATTAGGCATGCAATAGAAAGAATACCATATCCATAATCAGAAGACTTGGGATCATCGGATCCTTAGAAGTAGATCTGGAAAGGAGCTTAAAAGTCATTAAGTATAACTCTCTGATGAGGAAAATGAGTCCCAGATTTGGATGGGGCAAGGAATGAAATAACATTTATTAAGTGACAACTTATAGGTCAGCTAAGTGGCAAAGTTGATAGAGGGTTGAGTCTGGAGTCAGAAAGAATCATTTCCATGATTTTGATTCTGGCTCAAATACTACCTGTGCAATCCTGGACAATTCACTTAATCCTGTTTGTCTCAGTTTCCTCATTTTGAGAACATAGACTAAAAACCAATTGCAAATTGCATAATACAATACTAAAAATGAGGAAACAGAATTCCGGGACATCACAGCTAGGGATATAACTATGGGCATATAAGAAAACTTCCCAGTTGCAATTTACTTATCTGTAAAAAATGAATAATGAGACAATAATAATAATAGATAATAACAATGATACCTACTTTTCTGACTTCTTATAGTATCTATGATAATCAAATAAGATAATAGGTATAAAATAATTTGCAAACTTTATGAGCTATACAAAGATCAGCTATCAAACATCTTTGTTGGGGGGCGGAGCCAAGATGGCGGAGAAGACACACGCGACTTTCTAAGCTCTTCTCTTACCCTCTTTATCAATATTATATCGAGCCTCAAAAATAGTCTTGACTGCTACAATTCGTAAAGATAAGAAGTAGAACAACTCACGGCCGAAGAAAATCTGCAGTCTCGCCAAAAAGGTTGGTTCCGGGGCCAGGGGAGATCGAGCGAGACGGGGAGAGAAATTAGGTTCTGAAGAGAGTCTCAAACCGAGGGTGAAGACACAGATCTCAGCACAAGCGCGCAGCCCCAACCCGCAGTACGGGCTTTTCCTTGGGCAGTTGTGATCCTGCACGGCAGGAGGAAGCAGCCCGGGTTAGCCTCCAATCTGCGCAGTGGGGAGCTCGGCTTGGGGCCATAGAGCTTTTCCAGGGCCGATTTGCATCAGGCAGAGACGCTGGGCAGAGTTTGTGGCGGTCTGCGGTCTGCGGTCTGTGGTCTGCGGTCTGTGGTCTGCGGTCAGCTGCTAATACTCACAGTCCCACAAGAGGCTCCGGCCTGGGGCAGTGACACTTTCACCCCTTTGTCTCTAGCCGAGGGCAATCGCTAACCCACTCAGCCCTACTAAGCAGTTTGATAGCTCAGCCAGTGCTGAATCCACTTCCTGTTGGGGGAAGGGAAAACTCTCACTCAGAGCACTCCCATACCTCTGAGCCGGAAATCGGTTTACATCTTTCCCTGCTCTGCAGAGGAAGCTGGTAACCCCCTTGCCTAGGAGACCTACCCTAAAGGCTTTAAAACATGAATAAAAAGATGAAAAGAACGATTGACAGCTTCTATGCAGAAAAAGAGCAGGTCAGCAAACCTGCAGAGACCTCAAACAGCAAAAATGCATCAGACTGTCCTCCTTTACATGATGCTCTCATAGAAGAGACCATTAAAAGTCTCAAAAGAGAGTTAGAAGATAAATGGGGAAAGGAAAGAGAAGCCTTACAAGAGAGCAACAACTTCCTGAAATACGAAAGTCCCAGGACTATAAAGAGCAATTAATCCTCAATTTGGTAATTATTAAACAAACTATATAGAATTGTCAGGAATATTTATATGTCCTTTATGGATCATTGCTAGGCCTATCACTCAGTTCACATTCACAGATTGTTCACATATTGTTTTTATATTAAGATGCCCCAAGAATATTAAAAAAAGCTAGAGCATTTGATATCTGAATGGAAATTTGTATCCAAAGCATTCAGCCAAAACAATCATGTCAAGAATAATTAACATAAAATATGGCATATTCAGGGAAATGTTTCTATCTAGTTTAAAATCTATTTTAAGTATTTTTAAATAGAATGAATTAAGCTACAAAGTTAAAGAGTAAGTTGCAACAAAATCTCTTTGTAATTGCTTGATGTTGGCCGATGATATGAAGTGATATGGTTCCACTGACAACATTAAACATCTTTTTATCTTTTGTACTCTCCCTCCAATGATAACAAAATATGATTTAGATTCAATAAGCATATACTTACAAGTCAAGGAGGGGCGGAGCCAAGATGGCGGAGAAGACACACGCGATTTTCTAAGCTCTTCTCTTACCCTCTTTATCAATATTATATTGAGCCTCAAAAATAGTCTTGACTGCTACAATTCGTAAAGATAAGAAGTAGAACAACTCACCGGCCGAAGAAAATCTGCAGTCTCACCAAAAAAGGTTGGTTCCGGGGCCAGGGGGGAGATCAGCGCAGACGGGGAGAGAAATTAGGTTCCAAGGAGAGCCTCAAAACGAAAGTGAAGGCACAGATCTCAGCACAAGCTCGCAGACCCAACCCGCAGTACAAGGCTTTTCCTTGGGGCAGTTGTGATCCTGTACGGCAGGAGGAAGCAGCCCGGGTTAGCCTCCAATCTGCGTAGTGGGGAGCTCGGCTTGGGGCCATAGAGCTTTTCCAGGGCCGATTTGCATCAGGGAGAGACACTGGGGCGGAGTTCCGGGCAGTCTGCGGTCTGTGGTCTGCGGTCTGCGGTCTGTGGTCTGCGGTCAGCTGCTAATACTCACAGTCCCACAAGAGGCTCCGGCCTGGGGCAGTGACACTTTCACCCCTTAGTCTCTAGTCTAGGGCAATCGCTAACCCACACAGCCCAACTGGCACTTTGATAGCTCGGCCAGTGCTGAATCCACTTCCTGTTGGGGGAAGGGAAAACTCCCACCAGAGCACACCCAAACCTCGGGCGGAAATCGGTTTACATCTTTCCCTGCTCTGCAGAGGAAGCTGGTAAGCCCCTTGCCTAGGAGACCTACCCTAAAGGCTTTAAAACATGAATAAAAAGATGAAAAGAACCATCGACAGCTTCTATGCAGAAAAAGAGCAGGTCAGCAAACCTGAAGAGACCTCAAACAGCAAAAATGCATCAGACTGTCTCTCCTTTACATGATGCTCTCTACAGAAGAGACCATTAAAAGTCTCAAAAGAGAGTTAGAAGATAAATGGGGAAAGGAAAGAGAAGCTCTTACAAGAGAGCAACAACTTCCTGAAATACGAATTGAAAAGTTAAAAATTCCAGGAAGTGCAGGGAAAAAAAAATTGGTGAATTGGAAAATAAAAAATCTCAGGAAAATAAGAATTGTGAATTGGAAAAAATAAAGAATACACTAGAAAGTAGGATTTGTGAATGGAAAAGACAAAGAACTCACAAGAAAGTAGGATCCGTGAACTGGAAAAGACAAAGAACACAGCAAGAAAGTAGGATCTGTGAATTGAAAAGAAAAATAATTCACTAAAAAAAATTAGTGAAATGGAAAAAAATTCCACAGACCAAAACAATACATCTAAAAACTCAATTGGACAATACAGAAAGAAGTAACAAAAGCTAATGAAGAAAATAATTCTTTAAAAATTAGAACTGAACAAATTGAAACTAATGATTCATTGAGACAGTAAGAATCAGTCAAGCAAAACAAAAATGACAAACTGGGAAAACCATGAATTATCTACTTGCAAAACGACAGACTTGGAAAATAGATCTAGGAGAGATAATCTGAGGATTATTGGACTTTCTGAAAACTATGATGAAAAAAAGAGCCTAGATACTATTTTACAAGAAATCATCAAAGAGAACTGCCCAGATGTAATAGAATCAGAAGGTAAAATAGGCATTGAAAGAATTCATCGAACACCTTCTGAAAGAAACCCTAAGATAAAAACCCCAAGGAATATTGTGGCAAAATTTCAAAACTATCAGATTAAGGAAAAAATTTACAAGCAGCCAAAACCATTTAAATACCGAGGTGCCACAATAAGGATCAACCAAGATCTGGACTGCTCTACATTAAAGGAAAGAAGGGCCTGGAATATGATATTCCGAAAGGCACAAGAACTTGAGATGCAGCCAAGAATAAACTACCCAGCTAAGCTGAGCATTTTCTTCCAGGGAAGAAGATGGACATTTAATGAAACAAATGAATTCCATTTGTTTCTGAAGAAAAAACCAGAACTAAACAAAAAATTTGATCTCCAAGAATAGAACTCAAGAGATGCAGAAAAGGTAAAAATAACTCTTGAGAATTGTATTTCTGTTGTGGATATATAAAAAGAATACATGTATAATTTGATAGTACTGATATAACATAAAAAAGGGAAGTAGATATGGAAAAGGGATGGTGGCAGAATAAGGTGGGAAGGAGGGATAAAAGAGGGAAACCACATCCCAAAAGAGGCTAAGGAAACTTATCATATCTGAGGAATTTAGAGGAGAGGAACATTGTGTGAATCTTACTCTCATCACAGTTGGCTCAAAGAAAAAATAATTGACATTTGTTTTAGAGAAAATTCTCTCTCGCCTCATTAAAACGGGAGAGGAAAAGGGAAAAAGAAAAGAGTAATAAAGGAAGGAAGGGGAAAGACTCAAAGGGGGAGGGAGGATTATAAAGAGGATAAGATCGTGATACAAGAGGGTACATAAGCTTAAAAGGGGAAAGAGGGTTGGGGAGGCAAGAATAAGTAAAGCACAATCTAGGGTTATTAGGATGCAGGAAATACAGATTTAGTAATTCTAACCGTAAATGTGAATGGGATGAACTCCCCATAAAGAGAGCATTACAGACTGGATCAAAGTCAGAACTCCTACAATATGTTGTTTACAAGAAACATTTAAAGCAGGATACATATAGAGTAAAAGGTAAGGCTGAGCAAAATCTATTATGCTTCAGGTGAATCAAAAAGCTAGGGGTAGCATCCTTATCTCAGATCAAACAAAAGTAAAAATGATCTAATTAAAAGAGATAGAAGGAAACTACATCCTGCTAAAAGGGTAGCATAAACAACGAAGCAATATCAATATAAACATATATACACAAGTGGTATGGCACTCAACTCCTAAAGGAGAAGTTAAGAGAGTTGCAAGAAGAAATAGACAACAAACTGTAATAGTGGGAGATCTCAACCTTGCACCTCAAATTAGACAAATCAAACCACAAAACAAATAAGAAAGAAATTTAAAAAGTAAATAGAATATTAGAAAAATAGGTATGTTGGATCTTTGGAAAAATTGAATGGAGATAGAAGGGAATATACTTTCTTCTCAGCAGTTCATGGAACCTTTCAAAAATTGACTATATATTAGGACATAAAGACCTCAAATTAAAATGCAAGAAAGCAGAAATAGTAAATGCTTTCTTTCAGATCATGATGCAATGAAAACACATTCAACAAAAAGTTAGGGGAATATGACCAAAAAGTAATTGGAAACTAAACAATCTCATCTTAAAGAATGATTAGGGAAGCAGCAAATTATAGATACAATTAATAATTTCACTCAAGATAATGACAATGATGAGACATCATACCAAAATTTGTGGGATGCAGCCAAAGGGTAATAAGAGGGAATTTTATATCCTTAGAGCTTACTTGAATAAAACAGAGAAAGAAAAAGATTAATGAATTGGGCTTGCAACTAAAAAACTAAAAAGACCAAATTAAAAACCCCAATCAAATACTAAATTGGAAATTCTAAAATTAAAAGGGAAATTAAAAATATTGAAAGTAAAAAAACCTATTGAACTAATTAATAAAAACTAAGAGTTGGTTCTATGAAAAAGCCAATAAAATAGATAAGCCTTTGGTAAATCTGATTAGAAAAGGAGGGAAGAAAATGAAATTAGTAGTCTTAAAATGAAAAGGAGAACTTTCCACCAATGAAGAAGGAAATTAGAGAAAAATATAGGAGTTATTTTGCTCAACTTTATGCCAATAAATTTGATAACCTAAGTGAAATGGATGACTACCTCCAAAAATACAGACTTCCCAGATTAACAGAGAGGAGAAGTAAATTGTTGAATAGTCCCATTTCAGAAAAAGAAATAGAACAGGCAATTAAACAACTCCCTAAGAAAAAATCCCCTAGGACCAGATGGATTTCATAGTGAATTTTACCAAACATTTAAAGAACAAATGTCCCCAATGCTATATAAATTATTTGATAAAATAGGAATGAAGGAGTCCTACCAAATTCCTTCTATGAACACAGACATGTGTACAGATACCTAAAACCAGGTAGGCTGAAAACAGAGAAAGAAATTATAGACCAATCTCCCTAATGAATATTGATGCTAAAATCTTAAATAAGATATTAGCAAAAAGACTACAGAAAATCATCTCAAAATACACTATGATCAAGTAGGATTTATACCAGAAATGCAGGCTGGTCTCAATATTAGGAAAACTATCAAATAATTGGCCATAGTTAATAACAACAATTTAACAAAAACCATATGATCATCCTAATAGATGCAGAAAAAGCATTTGATAAAATCCAACATCCATTCCTATTAAAAACACTTGAGAGTATAGGAATAAATGGACTTTTCCTTAAAATAATCAGCGCATCTATTTAAAACCATCAGTAAGCATCACTATGTAATGGAGACAAACTGCAAACCATTCCTAATAAGATCTGGAGTGAAACAAGGCTTCCCATACTCACCGTTACTATTTAATATTGTATTAGAAACGCTAGCTATAGCAATAAGAGCTGAGAAAGAGATTAAAGGAATAAGAATAGGTAATGAGGAAGCGAATTATTACTCTTTGCCGATGACATGATGGTATACTTAGAGAACCCCAGAGATTCTAAGCAAAAAGTTATTAGAAATAATCCACAACTTTTAGCAAGTTGCTGGTTATAAAATAAACCCACATAAGTCATCAGCATTCTTATATATCACAAACAAAATCCAACAGTCAGAGTTACAAAGAGAAATTCCATTTAAAGTAACTACTGATAATATATAAAATATTTAGAATCTATCTGCCAAGGAAAATCGAAACTTTATGAGCAAAATTACAGACCACTTTTCACACAAATTAAGTCTGATCTAACTAATTGGAAAAACATTAAATGCTCTTGGATAGGAGAACAATATAATAAAGATGACACTATTACCTAAAATAATCTATTTATTTAGCGTTATACCAAGCAGACTCCCAAAAAACTATTTTAATGACCTAGAAAAATAACAACAAAGTTCATATGGAAAAACAAAAGGTCAAGAATTTCAAGGAATTAATGAAAAAAAATCAAATGATGGTGGCTTAGCTGTACCTAGATCTAAAATTATATTATAGAGCAGCAGTTACCAAAACTATTTGTATTGGCTAAAGGAATAGATTAGTTGATCAGTGAATAGATTAGTTCAAGGATAAAACAGTCAACAAATATAGCAACCTAAGTCTTTGACAAACCCAAAGATCCCAGCTTTTGGATAAGAACTTACTGTTTGATAAAATTGCTGGGAAAATTGGAAACTAATATGGCAGAAACTAGGCATTGATCCATACTTAACGCCGTATACCAAGATAAGGTCAAAATGGATTCATGACCTAGGCATAAAGAATGAAATTATTAATAAATTAGAGGAACATAGGATAGTTTACCTCTCAGACCTGTGGAAGGGGAAGGTCTTTATGACCAAAGCAGAACTAGAGATCATTACTGATCACAAAATAGAAAATTTCGATTATACCAAACTGAAAAGTGTTTGCACAAACAAAACTAATGCAGACAAGATTAGAAGGGAAGCAATAAACTGGGAAAATATTTTTACAGTCAAAGGTTCTGATAAAGGCCTCATTTCCAAAATATATAGAGAATTAACTCTAATTTATAAAAATCAAGCCATTCTCCAATTGAAAAATGGTCAAAGGATATGAACAGACAATTCTCAGATGAAGAAATTGAAACTATTTCTAGTCATATGAAAAGATGCTCCAAGTCATTATTAATCAGAGAAATGCAAATTAAGACAACTCTAAGATACACTACACACCTGTCAGATTGGCTAAGATGACAGGAAAAAATAATGATGATTGTTGGAGGGATGTGGGAAAACTGGGACATTGATTCATTGTTGGTGGAGTTGTGAACGAATCCAACCATTTTGGAGAGTAGTTTGGAACTATGCTCAAAAAGTTATCAAACTGTGCATACCCTTTGATCCAGCAGTGTTACTACTGGGATTATATCCCAAAGAGATTATAAAGAAGGAAAGGGACCTGTATGTGCACGAATGTTTGTGGCAGCCCTTTTGTAGTGGCTAGAAACTGAAACTGAAATGGATGTCCATCAGTTGGAGAATGGCTGAATAAATTGTGGTATATGAAAAATTATGGAATATTACTGTTCTGTAAGAAATGACCAACAGGATGATTTCAGAAAGGCCTGGAGAGACTTCACGAACTGATGCTAAGTGAATATGAGCAGGACCAGGAGATCATTATATACTTCAACAACAATACTAGATGATGACTAGTCCTGATGGATCAGGCCATCCTCAGCAACAAGATCAACCAAATCATTTCTAATGGAGCAGTAATGAACTGAACTAACTATACCCAGAAAAAGAACTCTGGGAGATGACTAAAAACCATTACATTGAATTCCCAGTCCCTATATTTATGCACACCTGCATCTTTGATTTCCTTCACAAGCTAATTGTACAATAATTCAGAGTCTGATTCTTTTTGTACAGCAAAATAATGTTTTGGTCATGTATACTTATTGTGTATCTAAGTTATATTTTAATATATTTAACATCTACTGGTCATCCTGCCATTTAGGGAGGTGGGGGTAAGAGGTGAAAAATTGGAACAAGAGGTTTGGCAATTGTTAATGCTGTAAAGTTACCCATGTATATATCCTGTAAATTAAAGGCGATTAAAAAAAAAAAAAAAATGGTCAAAGGATATGAACAGACAATTCTCAGATGAAGAAATTGAAACTATTTCTAGTCATATGAAAAGATGCTCCAAGTCATTATTAATCAGAGAAATGCAAATTAAGACAACTCTAAGATACCACTACACACCTGTCAGATTGGCTAAGATGACAGGAAAAATAATGATGATTGTTGGAGGGGATGTGTGGAAAACTGGGACATTGATGCATTGTTGGTGGAGTTGTGAACGAATCCAACCATTTTGGAGAGTAGTTTGGAACTATGCTCAAAAAGTTATCAAACTGTGCATACCCTTTGATCCAGCAGTGTTACTACTGGGATTATATCCCAAAGAGATTATAAAGAAGGAAAGGGACCTGTATGTGCACGAATGTTTGTGGCAGCCCTTTTGTAGTGGCTAGAAACTGGAAACTGAATGGATGTCCATCAGTTGGAGAATGGCTGAATAAATTGTGGTATATGAAATTATGGAATATTACTGTTCTGTAAGAAATGACCAACAGGATGATTTCAGAAAGGCCTGAGAGACTTACACGAACTGATGCTAAGTGAAATGAGCAGGACCAGGAGATCATTATATACTTCAACAACAATACTAGATGATGACTAGTCCTGATGGATCAGGCCATCCTCAGCAACAAGATCAACCAAATCATTTCTAATGGAGCAGTAATGAACTGAACTAACTATACCCAGAAAAAGAACTCTGGGAGATGACTAAAAACCATTACATTGAATTCCCAGTCCCTATATTTATGCACACCTGCATCTTTGATTTCCTTCACAAGCTAATTGTACAATAATTCAGAGTCTGATTCTTTTTGTACAGCAAAATAATGTTTTGGTCATGTATACTTATTGTATCTAAGTTATATTTTAATATATTTAACATCTACTGAGTCATCCTGCCATTTAGGGAGGGGTGGGGGTAAGAGGTGAAAAATTGGAACAAGAGGTTTGGCAATTGTTAATGCTGTAAAGTTACCCATGTATATATCCTGATATTAAATAAAAAAAAAAAAAAAAAAAAAAAAGCTAATTGTACAATAATTCAGAGTCTGATTCTTTTGTACAGCAAAATAATGTTTTGGTCATGTATACTTATTGTGTATCTAAGTTATATTTTAATATATTTAACATCTACTGGTCATCCTGCCATCTAGGGAGGGTGGGGGGTAAGAGGTGAAAAATTGGAACAAGAGGTTTGGCAATTGTTAATCCTGTAAAGTTACCCATGTATATATCCTGTAAATAAAAGGCTATTAAATTAAAAAAAAACATCTTTGTTAAAACTCCTACACAAATGTCCTTTTCATTATCCCAAGAAAATGGAAAAATAAAACATGTAAAGATATTTTCTATGTCATTTCATGGAGCATATCACATCTATATTCAGACTTACTTATTATCTTTACTGTTACATAGATGCCACTTACCTTTTGGAAATGATTAATCTCAGATTTAGGTCAAAAGGAACAAGGGAGGAGGGAGAAAAATCTGCTATGATAAAAATTCCCATATAATTTCTGAGTATTGTTATCACAATATCTGTATTATAAAAAGAGTGTATTATTATTCTCATTTCATAGATAAGGAAACTAAGAATCAGATAAAATGAAAATACTTGCTACTCACAAAATTTTCATGTTTTGAGAGGGAGAGTTGTGAGCTGAAGATAGGTCTACTTAAGCTCAGCGTTCTGTTCACCTTATCATATTATCATTCATGTTCCATGATCCTTCAGTTCCAGGAGGTTCTATTTTCTCTAACTTCCAATCTCATTCTTGCCTGCTAATACTTCTGCTGTGCTTGATAATTTATAAATCAACATGTAACTCACTCTGGAAAATAATGATGGTAGTCAGAGCCAGTACATATAAAAACCAAAGGTTTATTTTTATTTTATTTTATTTATTTTTAGACCCATAATCACCAACCTATGGCTCTGACTCTGAATATGGTCTCCAAAAGATTCCATATCAGTTCAGCTAATTAGGAAGCAGAAACAATCAAACTCAGTAGCCCTTGATAACATCAATTGCTGATGGTATACCATTTTTGCATTATGGAATGAACATGCTGTCGCAGGTAAACATCACCCCACAATAAATGACTCTCTTCCTATTGGCAGTGTCCCCAAAGGAAGATTTAATAGGGAATATGTTTGCGTTTCTTAGATTTAATACTTACAGACCAGCATAGGCTAATGATGCAGTAAGCTTTCTATTGTTCTATCTCAGAGGCTCAGAAAACATCAGTAATGCAGACCATTTGTATTTCATGGGTCACAGAGCCAGCAAGTCAATTTTAACTTCAGGAAGATGACTAAAGTTCTGTTTAAACACACTTCTCCTTTTTTTCATCCACAGTTATTAAGTATCTTCTACTGACCATAAACTGTAAAACGTTAGCACTGAAAAAAACATTATAACACAAAATGTTAGGCCACAGAACATAATAGCTTTAGTACATAGAATTCTAGGAAGGAGATTGTTAGAGACAGCTTATCCCTCATTGAAAAATAAAGAAATTGAATATAAGAGATAAATGAATCTTTTCCAAAGTCACATAACTAATCATTGACAGAAACAGAATTAGACATGGTCACACCAGTGTTTGGCTGTTATTAAATTGCCTTTGTTACCAAAAAAATCATCACTTTTTAACCTCTTTTACCTAAGATGGCTACTATAAGAAATTTACTTTAATTTACATCATATTGTTGTCATCATCCTATTATCATCACTATCATAATCCTCATCAATATCGATATCATCATTATCTTCAATGGAAACAGTTGTAGCAGAAGCAGCAACAACAATATTTATACTAACTTTAACAAAAATGTCATACTCATGACTAAGCCAGTATGGAGAATCAAATTAAAATGTAATTAGAAAAATTTTAACAAAATAATAAAAATATAACATAACACTGACAATGTTAATTTGTGATTTTCTAAATAAATATCTAGTTTACAGAGATTATTTCCATTTGGGTTTGATTCCACTGTCCATAGTTTATGAATTTCCTTTCTCCCAATCACTAAGTAGCTATGCTCCCATATTATCTCCATTTTATATATAGGGAAAGTGAATTCTAGATTAGGGGATATGACTTGCCCACAGTAATACTAATAAAAAGGTAAAAGTCAAAACTTTACCTAAGTCTTGTGATTGATTGCCTGTCCTCTTATGGCAGGGATTTTTTTCCTTCTTGGATCAAAGAGAATAACAGATATTTGTCAATATATTAGAGCAATCAATAAACATTTATCTAGCAATTGTTAGAAGAAAGTTCTTGGCAATGACAATGCAAAGACAAAACAAATGAATAACACATCAGGAGAGTAGAAACCAGACTTCAATGAACTTGCATTCTAGAAAAGAGGTCAAGGATACAATTACTTAATTTTCATAGATTAATAAACACAAGCCAACTTAGGGAGAGAACATATAAGTTTCAGAAGTCATGAACAATTTCTCATTGAGGTAATAGTTGAATTGAGCCTTTAAAATAATGAAAGATTTTAAATGGTAGAAGTAAAAAGAAGCATTCTAGGTATGCAAAATAAATTATGCTGAGGCATGGAGATGCCAAAGTAATGCCAAGTTTTAGGAAGTCTAAATAAGCATTTTGATTTGAAGGTATGATATGTTAAGGAGTATGAAATACAAAGGAGTATGAAGTATGAAATAATTTGGGGTGTTAGGCTGTAGCAATCGTGTAAGGTAATTCAAATGCTAAGATCTGTATTTTATCATAGTGAATATAGGGATAAGATTTTTGAATAGAGTAGTGACATAGTGAGTCCTATTTATAGAAAGATTATTTTGGCAGTTCATATTTTTGGAGGATAATTTGGAAAGAGGATATAATGGAAACAAGATATCAAATAAGAAAGTATTTTAATGCTCTCAGAAAGAGATAATTAGCATCTGAATCAGAGTATTGGCCCGGTGAGTGGACAGGAGGGGAAATATATGAGGGATTACGTGGAATTAAAGTGAATAAGACTTTGCATCTTATTGGATATGGGACATAATTAATTCATGGCTGAAATCTAAAGAGATGGGGAAAGATGGTTTTCTCAAAAAATTAGGAAAGTTTGAAGAAGGCACAGGGCTTGAAGGAAAGATTGAAGATTTTGTAATTGGACATATTGGATATAGGGAACATCTCAAGTATATTCAGATTATGTTTTATATTAGGCTTGAAAAATTAGGAGAGTCATTAGAGATCAGTATATAAGGATGTATAGACAGCCCAATGAATACAGTTTGGGGCTTGAAATCATGAAGATCTCTAGCCTCAGACACTTATTAGTTTTGTGACTTTGGGCAAGTTACTTAAAACCTGTTTATTTCAGTTTCTCATTTGTAAAATGAGCTAAAGAAGGAAATGGGAAACCATTCTAGTATTTTTGCCAAGAAAACACCAAATTGAGTATCAAAAAGTTAAACAGTATTGAAATGACTGAAAAACAATAAAATATAGATTTAAGAGTCAGTTGCAACAAGATAATCATGGAACCTAGAGCATGTTAGGAAGACACAGGGAGTGAAAGAATGGAAAGAAAAGAGAAAAGGAAGCAAGATAGAGTCTCAGGGATATTCAAAGTTAGGGCACACAATATGTATGCTACTAGAATAAAGGAGATGGATTAAAGATTCTAAGAGAAGAAGGAAGATAACAAATAATTGCTCACATGAATCACAATGTATAAAATTGTAGAGAATTTCAATACCCATCTAGTTCAACTCATACTTCCAAAAGGAATTCCCATTACAAGTTATTGACCATATTGCCATCCAGTCTCTCTTGAAAGACTCCAAAGAGGACTTTTACCATCTAAGTCATTCTAATTCTCTTTCTCTGTAACTGTCATTGTTAATTTTTTCTGACATTAAAACTAAATTTGCCTCTTTCTGACACCTAGTCATTGCTCAAAGTTCAAAATGAAAAGAATTTAGTGAGTATCTATCTGTCAATCTCTGTTTTAGACTTTGAGGATATGAAGATAAAAAAATAAGAATAGATCCTAACTTCAAGAATCTGATTTTATCAAGGAGTGGAGAAAGATAATCAGGGTCAAAATAGAGGGAGAGTATTAATTAATAAGTAATACAGATATACAAACACACACAAAGTAAACATAATATTAAAGATTTGTTTTTGTATTTTTTTATTTAGGCGCAGTTTCCTTTTTTAGTGGAAAGAGTGACAATAACTAAGGAAACATGAAATATCTTGAATAGAAGACAGCACTTGGACTGAGTTTTTAATAGGGCACAGGAATCCAAGTGGTAGACATGAGGAGTGAAAATATACCAGGCATAGGGCATATGCTGTTCTAAAACATGGATGTGAGAGATAAAACATCTTGTATTGGGAAGAAGAAATAGGTTGATTTGGCTGGAAGATAGATAGAAGAGAAATAAAATAAGATAATTCTAGAAAGGTAGGTTGGAACTAAAATGAAAGATTTTATATGTGACTTATCAGCCACCTGTAAATAATATTAACTATATTTTAGCAATCCTCTTATTTTTCTTGAGATGGGAACTTTGACTCTTTCTCTGGGACCCTCAGACAGTGAGGTTTTTAATTCTATTGTCTAGAATCAGACTGTTATGCTATTTCCTAATTATTCCCAAACTATGTTCCCATATATACTCACCTTTTCCTCTCTTCCTAGTCTTTATTTGTTGTTGCTACTTCTTAGAATCCATTTTAGAAGTTTCTTGAAGACAGAAAATGTATTGTTGGCTTGTATTTATATCACCAGTCCTTAGAGTAGTTTGTGGCACATTATAAATGCTTGGGTTTAAAATACTTTTAAAAATTCATTTCATTCTCAAGACTGCAATTTCAATTTTCCTCTTAGGAAATTATTAAAGGATTTTCCAATCAACTTGATGACCTCATAGAGTGCTCAGTGCTTCTTTAGGAAGTGATTGGTTTACATGACAGTGAGCCATCCATATGAAACTTTGAAAGTACATTTATGCTCCTGGCATCATGAAAAATGAACAAAAGATAGCCACTGATTAACTCTGTAAATGAATCTGCCTTTAGATCAATTGTTTGATTTGGAGGCAAGCTGTTCTACTACTTGGTGGTGGGTTTCAGTAATTGAAGTTGCCTCCAAAATGAAATGATTGGCTTATATCACTGAGACTATTGATCATTGTCCAAAGAACCAATCACTTTCCGAATATCCCATACTATCTTTCTTTACTGTGCACCTTGGGCTTCTTTTCACTTCTTACTTTTTACCCATGCTCCTTGTCAAACAGTAAAAATCTAATCCATCTTTTACATGACAGTGTTTCAAATACTTAAAGACAGATATTATGTCCCTCATTAGTCTCTTCTCCTGACTAAAAATTCTTACTTTCCTGTCTAAACTTATGCTAAGATGATCATATTTCACATTTCTTCATATGTCAAAGTCCTTTAATATTCCAGTTGCCCAACTCTGGAAAATCTTTAGATTTTTAAACTGTGTCACAAAGATCAGAATATCATATTCGAGAAGGCTTAGTTTTTATCCTTATTGAAGTCCTCTTATTCTATGAAGTCCAATATCCTATCCTGTCAAGAAATTTTAGGTCCTAAATCTTGCCAATGAGTTTGCTATCCTATCTGACTTAGTATATTCTATTCATTTATCCAAGTTATTGATGAAAATGTGAAGTAGCACAGGATCAAAAACAGATCTCTGGAGCAGTTCATTGGAGCTCCCTTTATTTGACAACACAGCATTAATGACTACTCTAAATCTGGCCTATTTGGCTGCATTTGAAATGCAGCAAAAACAGGCTCTGAGGGTCATTATCTTAACTTTCTCACTCTGATGAGGCATATTCCCAGAGAGAGACCCTGCACTTCCAATTCGCATAGTCACAAGCCTATTAGATCCTTAGGATGTGTCTGGCTCTGACTGACTTTTAGTGGTCTAGTGGTACTTTTGTTAGGAAATGGAGTTCTTCAAATGCTATTGTCTTCAGCCCTCATTCAAATGTTTTCTTTTCTCAATATCATCAATAACATTAATCAGTGCCTTATTATATGTGAACTAATGAATGTAAAATAATTTTATTAAGGGATTTTTATTGAGAACATATAACAAGTATAGTAGGTACTGAAAATTTCCTCATTGACATTTGATAATATATTCTCATCTTTATTATATTGACCCTAGGGCTAGCATCTTATACTCGAATCAGATTCTATAAAGCACTGGGTTAAAAAATTTATTTCTGAATGCTACATAGTTTTTCATTGGGGTTTATGACTTGTCTGCATGACATAATCCTACAAAATTGACTTCTTGGTAGTCTGTGTCAGAAAGGTCATATATTTAGACCTCTTGGGTTGTTTGAGTTTGACTTCAGGGAAATGCTGAACCACTAAGAACTCACTGTTTTGACTACTTGAACTCATAAAATGGTATATATGTCTATTACAACTTTGCCAACATAGTAAAGAACAACCACAGCAAAGTCAGAAAAAAAGTCATGGTATGCAAAATCATTTGGTATTGGCTAAGAAATAGACTAGTTGATCAGTGGAGTAGGTTAGGTTCAAAGAAAAAATTAGTCAATAATTTTAATAACCTAGTGTTTGACAAACCCAAAGACCCCAGCTTTTAGGAAAAGAATTCACTGTTTGACAAAAACTGCTGGGAAAATTGGAAATCAGTTTGACAGAAACTAGGCATTGACCCAGACTTAACACCATACACCAAGATAAGGTCAAAATGGGTTCATTATCTAGGTATAAAGAATGAAATTATAAATAAATTAGAAAAACACAGGATAGTTTACCTCTCAGACCTGTGGAAAAGGAAGGAATTTGTGACCAAAGAAGAACTAGAGATAATTATTTATTACAAAACAGAACATTTTGATTGTATCAAACTGAAAAGCTTTTGTACCAACAAAATAAATGCAGACAAGATTAGAAGGGAAACTATAAACTGGGAAAACATTTTTACAGTCAAAGGTTCTGACAAAGGCCTCATTTCCCAAATATGTAGAGAATTGATTCTGATTTATAAGAAATCAAGCCATTCTCCAATTGATAAATGGTCAAAGGATATGAACAGACAATTTCGGATGAAGAAATTGAAACTATTTCTAGCCATATGAAAATATGCTCCAAGTCATTATTAATCAGAGAAATGCAAATTAAGACAACTCTAAGATACCAGCAAGATGACTTCAGAAAGGCCTGGAGAGACTTATATGAACTGATGCTGAGTGAAAAGAGCAGGACCAGGAGATCATAATATACTTCAACAACAATACCATGTGATGATCAATTCTGATGTATGTGGCGCTCTTCAACAATGAGATGAACCAAATCACTTTTATTTGTTCAATAAGGAATAGAATCAGCTATGCCCAGCAAAAGAACTCTGGGAAATGAGTGTGAACCACTACATTGCATTTCTCAGTTTTTGTCCACTTGCATTTTTTATTTCCTTCACAGATTAAATGTTCATTATTTCAAAGTCTGATTCTTCTTGTGCAACAAAATAACAGTATGGATATGTACACATATATTTTATTTAATATATACTTTAATATATTTAACATGTGTTGGTCTACCTGCCATCTGGAGGAGGGGATGGGGGGAAAGAGGAGAGAAATTAGAACAAAAGATTTTGCAATTGTCAATGCCGAAAATTTACCCATGCATATATCTTGTAAATAAAAAAGTATAATAAAAAAAAATCATGGTATGACTTCCTAAATACAGGGAGAGAACAATCTGAAGCCCTATCTCCAAGTGGAAGATCATAGAAGTATATATTCCTATACTTGAAGAAAGCCAGGTAATGATGCCCTTTTGGCAAATTGCTGCCTTTTACATGAATATTAAGTTCTGCCTCAGTAGTCAATCAAAAACATTTTCCTCATCATGAAGTAAATGGACTTGAAACTGTTATAAAATATCTATGTATGCTTTGTCATGGAGAGTTCAGGTTGCTCTTCACCTTCAGGTACTTTTAGAAGAAGTTTCATATGTGATTGGTGAGCTGCTGTCAGTAATATCTGAAAGATCAAACATAATGGGAGAGATGTCAGTCATACAATTAAGGGCATATTATCCTCATCTTTTTAAAAGGTGTGGGGGAAAATAGGGTCTGAAAAAATTAGATCCCATAGTTTGAATTCCATCCATGGGAAAAAAGCCCTAAAAAATAGTGTTAATGAGATAGAAAACATTATAAGGAAATGGTGGTCACAAAGAGCCAACACTGACTACAAACAAAAATAGAACATCAGGTTATAATTACATTTTTACAAATTACTAAAATGGTGATTCATGATATTGGGTGTATATGAATATATGCACATATATATGTTTGAATACATATATATAGTAGATATGTATATAAACATATATGTTTTATGTATAAATGTTTTTTTAATTATCTTTTCAATACAATGTCTATTTCTTAATTGTTAGCAAGGATAGAGGTCAAGCTTTTGTGCCTATAATTTACTGAACCTAATTTTTTTTTCAGATTTTTAATGAGCCTTTAATCCCTATCCTCCCTTTCATATTTCCAAGCTGAAATATTCTAGTTTTTCTTATTCTTTCTATCTTTGTATTTATTTTTATTTATCTATTTATTCTATCTTTATTTATTACCCATAACTATATAGTTATGGGTATGTTTGTATGTATGAAGAAGTATTGCATTCTATTCAGGTAGAATTTACCTGAAACTATTATGTTATGCATTTGTTCCAGGTTTGTGATCTATTTCTGAAAATCTTGATCTATTTCCACATTTTTTTCCATGTGGTCCGTAGTATTTTCTGATGGCAAATCCAGCCCAGACCTGGATAGTTTTTTTTTTTTTTTTTAACAACATTATCCCTTGCACTCACTTTTTAAAAAGAAAATAAGGTATATGATAATTGTGTCAGACCTCCTCTCGTATCCATGATCTCCTATGTAAAAATGAAAGTTATTTGCCAATCATAAATACCCGTCCTTTTCAGGAGCTGAGGATGTAGTCCATGTAGTATGGTCCCACCGAATTCTTCAAGGTCATCTAGGATCTATGTTCCTGTCTTCTTACTTGGGTATAGATTCCCTTTTAGATTTTTCTTTTGCCTTTTTAACTTAAAGTTGATTCATTTTTTTTTTCAGATAAAATAGAATTGACTGTTATCTCAGGTACCCTGGGAAGCAAAAATCTTCTTTCTTCTTTGACAATTCTCTTTCACTAAAATATCTAAAATAAACACAGCACCTCCCATTTTACTTTCACTAGCTTTCTTTATTGATTTTCAATCATTCCTCATATTAGCACATCCAATATTATTTTAACAACAACATGATGACTGAATAGGTATTGCCTCAGATAAAATGAGACTTGGTAAAGATCTTGGTTTAAAAAGGCCACGGTCTCCCACTGCATCAGGAGTCATCTCCAGCCATTCCAACTTTCATTTTGTCACTGGACTCAGATGACTTTGAAGGAAAAAATGAGGTTACTGATTGTACATATCCCTGTATCACCTAGATCCAATTTATTTTCAAGTTAAGAGATCACTTTCATGATATTTTTGAAATCTTTGAGAATGAATGGATATAAAAATGTGTATGCATGTGCATACATATATGTATACACACATATATAGACATGCCATGCACACACATGTAGATGTATACATGCATATAAACATGGCATATATATGTGTATATTGATGCATATGGGTGTATTTGTATGTGAGTTGGTTTGTGAGTTCTCTGTACATGTCTTTTAAGACAATTCCCACATACTCTTTCAATGAATTTGTTTTCCTTTGTGTTTTCAGAATTTCCCTACTAAGAGTTTCCAATAGTTCCTAAGTTGACTTTCCCTGTAGAATGATAGTTCATGTGATCATATCTATAATTCCTCTAAACTCTTAGGAATCTTATCAGTCAAAATTCCATGTCAATTTAGACTAGCTTTCCTCTCCTTTTGTATTACAAAATCTTAAGTACATTTTTACTTTTCACAACAGTTTCCATAATCTTTACTCCTAGTAACCAGTTTTTCCCTGTGAGAAGGAATCAAATGTAATATAAAATTTTATTTCATTGGTCCTGAAGAATTAGAGTTAAAACAAAGCAAAAATAATTAGGCACCCTGTTTTTTGCAAAATCTTCTCTAGTTGTTTTCTGTTAGCAGCTAGATATCATAATGAATGCTGGGTAGAGCACCAATCCTGAAGTTAGGAGGACCTGAGTTCAAATATAGTCTCAGGCACTTAACACTTACTAACTGGATGAGTTACTTAGCCCCAATTGCCTTGCCAAAAATAAAAAAAAAGGAAAAAAAAAAAGAAAACAAAAGTCTTTCTTACAGCTAGGTGTCAACATTCATAGTGGTAGTCTAATTTTTAACTTCTGTAAACCTTAGTTTGCTCATTTGGAAAATGAAAATGGTAATATTACCTATCTTTCAAAGTTGTTTCAAGAAGCAAAGGAAATAACATTTTTAAAATTATTAGCACATAGTAGATACTATATAAATATCAGCTTATTATTGTTATTATAGAATTTACCTGAAACTATTATGTTATGCATTTGTTCCAGGTTTGTGATCTATTTCTGAAAATCTTGATCTATTTCCACATTTTTTTCTATGTGGTCCGTAGTATTTTCTGATGGCAAAGTAACTTTTCTATTAAATTCACTTTCATTCAATAAGTGGGTACCATAATTCCTCTCTCTGGTTCATCAGTTTTCTCAAATAAGTATATATTCCTCAAAAATAATGTTAAACCCTTTTAAAAATCTATCTTGTTTCTTTGATTAAAGGATACCTTAATCTTACCAAATCTTTGGGCACATATGTATTAACATTTCATGTTATGGATTTTTCTGTAAGCTTTTTTCCTTGAATTTCAAGTTAAGAAAAGTCTTAAAAACTTAAGTATGAGAGTATATTGAAAAGGATTGGGCTAATCAACCACATCAGCAACTTCAGAGTTCAAGAAAGAGCTTGTCTAGTAGCCTCTATGTAAATAAATCACATTGTTGGTCTTATGAACCCATGAGGCCTTCATCCTTTTTTTAATAGATCCTAATACAGAGCAAGAACTGAAATATTTTATAAAAAGAAGATGGAGAAAGAGAATTGACATTTTGAACTTTAACATTATTCTTTTGTGTTACTATGACAATTTAGATCTAATGACTTTTGAAAATACCAGAGAATAAGGGCTTTTAGTTGAAGAACTGTCAGCAACACTGGCTAAATATAGTGATTTCTTAGGGCATTCAGAGGTCCCACATAAACTAAAATTGAAAAAAGAAAAGAAAATTACATAAAATAGGCCCAACTCCAGGTAATACAGGCATCTCACCTGAATCCTCCAAATAATTGAAGACATTTAGATCAAGCCACCAAGTACCAGAGAGAGAAAATATAGAGTAATGAGATGGATTAATAGAAGTTTTATTAACCTTTGTACCTCTTGTTGAAGCTCACATATTTTTATTATTTCCACAATTATACTATATAATCATTCCCTATTGTCACAGAGCTAATTAGATAAATGGTTCTATTCCAACATTAAACATGAGTTAACAAAGTAGTGACATAACTGAGGTAAATTATGGGGCATGAACTATATAGTTATGGGTATGTTTGTATGTATGAAGAAGTATTGCATCCTCCACCACAATCACCAATTTGTACCTCTACATGCACTCAATTCCTCACAATATTTCAAGACAAATTTGTATAATTGAATCTAAATGTGGTTATGTTAGCATTAATTATGTTCACTTATTTTTTACCTAGGACTCTTCTTTCCATTTCAATCTCTGTTTGAGGTATTGGCAGAAATTCTCAAATTTCTAAAAATCTTCTTCTCAGATGTGATAATTTGTAGAATACAAAAAAGGATGAACAAAATGGAGTCCACTCTCACTCCTCAGGTGTCTATTCTCCACTAAGTCAATATTTCCTCTATAGCAGGTCCTGTTGTCTTGAGAGATTACTGTGATGAGCCAATGGCAATTATAATTCATGTTACTAGTTAACAATTTTTAATTTGTAAAACATTTTCTTTATAAACACCCTGTAAGGGTAGCAACACAAGTGTTATTATTATTATCATCATCCATTATTATTTTACCATTTTACAGATGAGGAATCTGATCATCACAGAAATTAAATTATTTGTACAAAGTCACATAGCTGGGACGTATCTAAGCTAGTACTCAGACAAAGGTATTTTGAAATTACTAGAACATCCTTGAAACTACTTTAGATATATCTCTAACTAATCTATTATGAATTTCATCTGACCAAATATAACTATGAGAACTCATAACATCATAAAATAAAGGTCATGAGTACTATAGTGGACTTGGCAGGTGAGGGAGAACACCTCTTTGGAGATATTTAACCTTAAATCCTAAGATAGACCCACTCAGAATCCATGAAAGAGTACTAGAAATTAAATTCACAGGAAAGTCCTACACTGGATTCCAGATCCCCAGAGCTTGCTACCATTTACTCTTCCTAAAAGCATATAAAGTCCTAGATCTTTCTCTCCACCCTATTATGGCGCCCGAAGTCTATTTTCCAGAAGAAGCCAGACTATTTTGATATATTCAGCTCACTAGTTCTTTTTTAAAATATATTTATATAGTAAAGTTTTCTCTTTAAAAATTACTTCCAAAATACTTTTATATACGTTATTTCATTACCTTGACAATAGAGCTTCTTACTTGTTCTTCCTGCCACAAATCTCTTCATTGTCATTGGCATGTTTATACTCATTTAGCAGATCAGAAACCTGAGGCTTGTTTCCTCTTACATTATTATCACTTGTGGGGGAAAATTAATTAGAAAAATGTCTCGACTCTTAGTTTTATGAACTTTCATCTATTCTATTCTGCCTTAGATCAAATAGTTGTATAGCAAACCTTATTAGTTCTGTCTAAAGTAAGAATGGAAAATATGAAGGAGTAAGGCATCTAGGTTAAAACATGTTATTCAGGAAATGGACTTTATATTTCTTTTATATAATAATTTAAGTTAAGGGCTAACAAAGTGTTACCAAGTAGGGTACCTTATATGATGTTCTTTAAATAACATAATACATATTTCTAATAAATACATGATTTTATTTGTAATGGGTCCTGTTAGGACCATTAATAGTGTTAAAAGTAATAGGAAAATTCTTCTTTATAATATCATGTTTTGTTATTTTACCCAGAAAATTCTCTCTATAGATTGTGTAAAAAGACAATCCAGGTTTAAATAACGCAATTTATGGTGTGGTCCAGATGAATGAGTTCTACACATGATTTTATTTGAGCCTTTAGAAAAAGCTATCATAATCTATTATTACAACTAATAATTATTGTAATTATTGTCAGTACTTTCTCTTGGTAATGTATTTTCTTTAAGTATGCTGAACATTACTTGACTATGATACACTAAATAAAGCCTGATTCCCTTTAGCTGCTGAAACAAGAAAGTTACAGTATAGTTAAAGAAGTCACTTCCTCTATCTGGAATCAATTTCTTATCATTAAAATCATGGATTTTGTTGAATTATTTTATTATTAGTGCTTGTTTCATCTTTAACCTCCCACTTTCATGTTCTTACATTCTATTCTTAATGCCTATCCAGTTCTGAAATTCTATATTGTAAGTGTCCTTCTATCCATAACCATCCACATCAATGATTTCTATCTAATGAATGCAGGCCCCAGAGAGAGAAACTGATTACAAGGTAGACTTTAATTTATGTTTTGTATTACAAGAATTGCCATTTTCAAATTCATGTATATGTTATTGTAATTAAAATATAATTTTCTTCAAGAGTTGCTGAATTTGTAATATCTTGTCATCTTATATATTATATATATATATGTATATATAATATGTTAATAGGATAACTACAATTATTTGGGAAAATCTGTTAAAAATACATGAAAGAAAGATCCTCACGTTAAAAAAGTGTAAATATTTTTAATTTTACTGGCTTAAATTTACATTTGTAATATTCCATTTTCTAAGGGCTTTAACATCAACTCTCAATTTTCTAACATTATAAAAAGGTAACATAGTGGCAAAATGTTTTTGGAGAAAGTGATGAGGTTTAAATTCTAGCTCTTCTTTTTACTAATTGTGCAATTTTGGTTTTTATTTTCTCACCTAAAAATGAATGGGGAAGGACTTAAAAGTTTCTAAGGCAGGGATACTATTTTTTTCTGCAAGGTGAGTTTATTTTTTTCTATTCTTATTATTTAGTATTTTATTTTCCCCAGCTACAAGTAAAAACAATTTTAACATTCATTTTTAAAACTTTGAGTTCTAGATTCTCCTTCTCATTGATACAAGCTATTCAATGTAGGTTTTACATATGTAATCATGTAAAAAAAATAATCATGTTGTGAAAGAAACAAAGACCCAAAAACCCCTCCAAAAATAACATTTTAAAAAAAGTATGTTTTAATCTGAATGCAGATAACATCAGTTCTTCTCTGGGCAATTATAATATCTTTCATTATAACTTCTTTGGAATTATTTTGGAGCATTGTATTACTGAAAACAGTCATGTAATTCAGAGCTGAACATCATACAATATTACTGTTTGTACATAGTATATTTCACTTTGCATCAGCTCATGGAAGTTTTTCCAGGTTTTTCTGAGAATACCATGTTCATCATTTCTTATAGCACAATAATATTCCATCAGAATCCCATACTACAATTATTCAGCCATTCCCTAGTTGACTTATCTCCTTGATTTCCAATTCTTTGCCCTCAGAAAACAGTTCTAAATGTATTTTTGGTAAATATAGGCCCTTTTCCTTTTTGTTTTTTTTTAATCTCTTCTTGGATACAGAGCTAGCTATCAGTAATATTGCTAGGTCAAAGAGTATGCATGGTTTTATAGCTTTTGAAAAAATAGCAAATTTTTCTACAGAATGGTTGAAATCAATTCACAATTTAAAGTAGGACTGCTTAAACCTGCTCCATGATGCTTTTCCTGACTATTCCAGGCCCAAATAATTTCTTTCTTATTTATTACATTTTTCCACACCATTTTGCCACACAATTTAGTACTTGGTTATATTCTGTCCTGTATTTAGTATCTAGAATAGTGACTGGCACATACTAGGTGCATAATAAAGCCTTTTTGATGATTTCTTTAGTCCATCCACTAATTTTCTCTTTCCAACTAGATTGTAAGGGACCTAAGATCAGGGCTGTGAGCAATTGTTAAATATAATGTAAATCTAAGCCAACTATATTTAAGAGTCAGAATCAGAATATATGGGTTCAAATTTCAATTCTTCTACTTCATAATTTTGTGATCTAGACCATGCCATTTTCCTTTTCATTTATCCCATCTGTTAGTTATGGAAATTTCTATGCTAACTTCCTTGCCATCGTATTATGAAGTTTTTGGAAAGCTTAAAATGCTACAGACATGTCAGGTGTTTTGTTGAATTTCTCAAAATAGTTAGCACAGGAATGGGTTTATAATAGTTTCTGGATTGTTATGTTCCTTACCTACAGTGTCTATCAACATAACTTCCCTATTAAGCCTTTTTTCCCACTGACAGCCTAATGTAGTTCTGAGGGAGGCTCTCTTCTGCTTTCCCCAAGCACATTTGAGAAATTGAATAAACTTGAAATATACCCATTGCTGAAGTGTATAGCTCAATTTCTGCTCTCACCAAGTAATTGAAAACTGTCACTGGGGGGAAAATGGAAGTGTGGTGGCAAAGGAGTTGGAATAGCTTTAAGTTTGTCAAACTGTATCCTGAGGTTTTTAAAACTAGTTTCTACTGAACTTTTCCCCTCCCCTCTTATAAGTTTTCTGCTATTTACCAGCCCCTTTGGGAATTGGACTGGCTGTTTTGTTACTGAAATGCATTGTCTTGGATTCCGTTTTTCTTTCTTCTCTTTGTTAGGGAAAAATGATTCTGGAGTCAGAGCTGAGGAATCTGGTCTAATCTGAAATCCCCAAGACAACAATAATGTGTTTCTAAGCACAAAGGCAAGATAATTTTATATCTAATAACAGCCCACAGTATGGATTTCATTCTTTTTCTTCATAATTTTCTTCTGGGTACAGCTCTGCTGATGAAGGTGATTGTAACTATGTCAGTGAGAAGGAATAGGGGATGCTGGGAATACTGCTGGTAGCAGAGAGGTACAGGCTAGCAAGCATTGGTAATATAATTATAATTTGGACCCTATGTCCCACATACTTACTTACATACATCATATTTGTAAGCCTTTACATATGGAATATATTTATTAGAAAACACAAGAGGGAACACATAGTACCTTATATACAATAGATATTTATAAATATATGTTAATTTTTATGATGATGATAATGATAATTATCATGTTCCCCATGATTTCCATCATCCTTATTATTACTATTCTACTGCTGGAATTGACTTGATCACAGCATAGAGCATAACTGTAACTAACAAGCACAGTCTGAATTCTGATTAAATGAACTAGGATTAATATCAGCAATTCATACTAACAAGAAGATATAGACAGATGCATAGTTATATAGGCATAAAGTCACTGAATGTTAGATTTTAATGGACCTTGACAATGTTATAACATAGAATATAGAGGCCATAGATCCTCTAGTTCAGGAGTTCTTAATTTTATTTTTGTCATAGATTCCTCTGGCAGTCCTTTGAAAATTATAGACTCTTTTGAATGGTGATATTAAATATATAACATAAAATAGAGAGGATTACAGATGAAGCCAATTATATTGAAATAGTTATCAACACACACACACACACACACACACACATTCAAACACACACATTTAACTTATGATGCCTAGACCAAGAAGCTTTCAGTATAGGCCAATACTATCATTTATGTGTGAAGAAATTAAGGCTTGGAGAAATAACATAATTTGTCCAAGGATTCAATAAAAAGATGCAAATGAAGAGACTTACACCAAAGACCACAGCTAGAATGAAATATAAAGGAAAAAATGGGAAATCAGAGTGGAAATTTCCAAATTGAAAGACTGGAAACATTAAAAATAAGTATGACTCAAACAGAAGTATTTTTATGGCCATATCTTTAAGTACTTTTCTCTATAATATTTGAAGATAAGGCATGTGATATTGATACAGTTGGATAATATTGATACAGTTTAAAGGGCTTGGCTGCTGCTGCTAGCTGGGATGACAAAGACAGGTGACTAGAGCCCCAAAATGATATTTACTGCTAAAGTTTGGTTTACTAAAGTTACTTATGTAAATAATCAATCTACCTATCATCTGTCTGTCTATTTGTGCCATAATCACTTTACTTAACCACACTCCCATATCAAAGAAAAATATATTAAGCCAAGACAACTGGCACAGTGACAAAGTTTGATGGTGTATACTGTATTTCTCATGTGTAGCTCTTATTTAACTTGAAAGCAAGGTTTCTTTCCTTATAAAAAAATTAACTTCTACAATTAAATGGTGTATAAATAAATATACACATATATTTAGTAGTGTGTATATGCACATCTTATAAAATAGTTTCAAATTGTGCAAGCAGAGCCACATAGTTATCTATCGCTTTTGACCCAATAATTTAGAACTATACCAGTTCTAGAACTATAAGGGAAAAAGAAGAGAGATCTACTTATATCAAATATTGGTAGCAACTTTATTCCTAATAGCAGAAATGTGTAAATAGCTTATATGTACAAAGATTGGCAAAACTATACAAATCATATTGTATAAATGCAGTAGAATTTTATTGCCCCATAAGAAAGGACAAACATAAAGAATACAAAGAAATATAGGGAAAATATATGAACCAGTGAAGACTGAAGAGAACCGAATGAAAATAATTTTGCATACTGAGTACAATCCTGTAAAATGAACATGAGTGATGATAACAATAAATCAACAAAAAAATAGAGAAGAAAAAAATTATGAGAAGATAGGGAAGCAAATGGGACATTTTATTTTCATCCTTAAGGCAAAGCTAATACACAAAATTACAAACAAATTATAGATAATTTTTAATATGTGAAAATGTTTCATTTTGTTTTTGTTTTATTTTATATGTGCTTTTGTTGACTAATACTAAGTTAGACTAAAAGAATTTCAAAAAGAAATGAGCCTTGCCAATATCAAAAACTACTTTATACGAAGGAGGTAAATTTTACTCTTTTTTTATTATAGCTTTTTATTTACAAGATATATGCATGGGTAATTTTTCATCATTGACAATTACAAAACTTTTTGTTCCAATTTTTCCCTTTCTTCCCCCCACCACTTCCCCAGATAGCAGGTAGACCAATACATGTTAAATATGTTAAAGCATATGTTAAATACAATATATGTATACATATCCATACAGTTATTTTGCTGCACAAGAAGAATCAGACTTAGAAATAATGTACAATTAATCTGTGAAGGAAATAAAAAATATAGGCGAACAAAAACAGAGGGATTGGAAATGCTATTTTTACAGCAGATTTTGTCAAATAGTGAGTTTTTATCCCCAAAGCTGGGGTCTTTGTTTTTGTCAAACTCTAGATTACTATAGTCATTGATTATTTTGTCCTGTGAACCTAATCTGTTCCACTAGTCGACTACTCTATTTCTTAGCCAGCATCAAATGGTTTTGATGATCATTGCTTTGAAATATAGCTTTAGGTCTGGCCCAGCTAACCCACCTTCAATTGCTTTTTTTTTTTATTATTAATTCTCTTGGAATTCATGACCTTTTGTTCTTTCAAATGAACTTCATTATGATTTTTTATAGATCTGTAAAATAATTTCTTGGGAGTTTAAATGGTATGGCACTGAATAACTTGATTAATTTAGGTAATATTATCACTTTTATTATATTCACTCGGCCTACCCATGAACATTTAATATATTTCCAATTGGATAGATCTGACTTTATTTGTGTGGAAAATGTTCTGTTTTTGTTTTCATATAGTTGCTGACTTTGCCTTGGCAGGTAGAGTCCCAAATATTTTACATTATTGACAGTTATTTTAAATGGAATTTTTTTGTACCTCTTGCTATTGAATTTTGTTGGTAATATACAAAAATGCTAATGATTTATGAGGATTTATTTTGCATCTTGAAACTTTGCCAAAGTTGTGATTTGTTTCTAGTAGTTTTTAGTTGATTCTCTAGGGTTCTTTAAGAATATCATCATATTGCCAAACATTCTGGAGAGCAATTTGGAACTATGCATACTCTTTGATCCAGCAATGTTATTACTGGCCTTATATTCCAAAAACACATTAAAGAAGGGAAAGGGAGCTGTATGTGCAAAAATGTTTGTTATACCCCTTTTCATAGTGGCTAGAAACTGGAAATTGAATGGATGCCCATCAATTGGAGAATGGCTGGGTAAATTGTGGTATATGAAGTTTATGGAATATTATTATTTTGTAAGAAAGACCAGCAGGATGAATACAGAGAGGCTTGGAGAGACTTACATGAACTGATGCTAAGTGAAATGAGCAAAACCAGGATGATCATTATATACTTCAACAACAATACTATATGAGGATCAATTCTTACGGAAGTGGCTATCTTCTGCAATGACAAGATCCAATTTAGTTCCAATTTATCTGTGATGAACAGAACCAGCTACACCCAGAGAAAGAACATGGGGGAATAAGTGCGGGCTGCTTGCATTTTTGTTTTTCTTCCTAAGTTATTTTTACCTTTCTAAATCCGATTTTTCTTGTGCAACAAGAGAAATGTATAAATATGTACACATATATTTTATTTAAGAGATACTTTAACGTGTTTAACATGTATGAGACTACCTGCCATCTAGGGGAAGAGGTGGAGGGAAGAAAGGGAAAAGTTGGAAAAGAAGTGATTGCAAGGGTCAGTGTTGAAAAATTACCCATGCATATGTTCTGTCAATAAAAAGCTATAATAAAAAAAAAAAAAAACATCATATCATCTGCAAAGAACAATAATTTGGTTTCCTCATTGCCTATTCTAATTCCTTTAATCTCTTTTTCTTTTCTCATTTGGCAATGAGATATTTCTAATATAATATTGAATAGTAATGGTGATAGTGTGCAACTTTGTTTCACTCCTGATCTTATTGGAAATGGTTCTAATTTGTCTCCATTACGTATGATGCTTACTGATGGTAAATAAAAACTATTGATCATTTTAAGGAAAACTCCATTCATTCCTATACTCTCGTATTTTTAATAGGAATGGGTGTTGGATTTTATCAAATGCTTTTTCTGCATTTATTGAGATGATCATATGATTTTTGTTAGTTTAGTTATTGATATAGTGAATTATGAGTTTTTATTTATTATTTTATTTATTAGTGTTCCTAATATTGAACCAGCCCTGCATTCCTGGCATAAATCCTACTTAGTTGTGATGTATTATCCTGGGGATGACTTTTTGTAATCTCTTTGCTAGTATTTTATTTAAGATTTTTGCATCAATATTCATGAGGAAATTGGTCTATAATTTTCCTTCTGTGTTTTCATTCTACCTGGTTTAGCTATTAGCTCCATATCTGTGTCATAAAAGGAATTTGATAGGACTCCTTCTTTCCTTATTTTTTCAAATAGTTTGCATAATATTGCAATTACTTGTTCTTTAAATGTTTGGTAGAATTAACATGCAAATCCATCTTGCCCTGGAGATTTTTTCTTCAGGAGTTGATTAATAGCTTGTTCTATTTCTTTTTTTATAATTGAATTATTCTAATAATTTATTTCCTCTTCTGTTAATCTGGGAAATCTATGTTTCTGTATATATTTCTCCATTTCTCCATTAGATTATCAAATTTATTGACATATAGTTGGGCATAGTAACTCCTAATTATTGCTGTAATTTCCTCTTCATTGGTGGAAAGTTCTCTCTTTTCATTTTTGAGACTAAAATTTTGATTTTCTCTTTCCTTTTTCTAATCAAATTAACTACAGGTTTATGTTATGGACCAGAACTCTGAACTTGAAACAAAGGATTCTTACGAGATACTAGTCAGTGGAATTGATAGAGACAATAGTTATCTAATTTATTATGGTTCAGTATGATTGATTTAATCCTACAAAGAGATTTTATCGATTAGAATTTGAAACAAGGTACTAAGTGGAATTGAAGAGACAGTGGTTAAATCTATTTTAGCACTGATTTAATCCTATAACAAATAATGGTTTCCTAGTGATATAATAATTGGTTTTTACTCAGTGCGGGGCATGTAAGCTAGAAGCTCTCAGGGCCAAAGAGGACAAGCACACTAGAAGCTTTTGGAGGCTGAGACAGATTCATTCCTCCTTCCACCTTTGTTGTGGCTGGGGGCTGAAGCACAAACCCTTGGAAGTTGAGGAGATTCAGAAGCCAGAGAAGGCAGGCAGGAGCTCAAGCTCAAGGAAACAAGGAAAAAGATAGGTCTCTAAGAAAGCTAACCAGGCCCCAGGAAAGAAGACAAGACTTTGAAACAGGGGTGTGGTGAAACTCATGAACTTTGAAACTCTTGAAACTCGTGTGGTGATTACTGACCTGAAAGAAAGGCAGCTCCCAGAAGCCCCTAGGAAACCGCTCCCAGAGAACATTACATTTTGGAGAGAATATTACAGGTTTACCTAATTTTTTTTCACAAAACTAACTTCATTTTATTTATTAATTCAATAGTTTTCTTCCATTTAATTTTATTAATCTCTACTTTTATTTTCGGAATTTCAAATTTGGTATTTATTTGGGGTTTTAAAAATTGTTCTATTTCTAACTTTTTTTTTATTTGTAAGCCCAATTCATTGATTTCCTCTTTCTCTATTTTATGCACATAAGAATCTAGAGATATAAAATTTCCCCTTATAACCACTTTGGCTACATCCCACAAATCCTGTTGTTGTCTCTTTATTATCATTCTCTTGGATAAAATTATTGATTGTATCTATGGTTTGTTGTTTCATACAGTCATTCTTTAGGATTAGATTATATAGTTTCCAATTAATTTTTGTATCTATTTTTCCCCTGTTTTTTATTGCATATAATTTTTATTGCATCATGATTTGAAAAATATATTTAATATTTCTGCCTTTCTGCATTTGATCTTGATATTTATAAACTAATACATGGTCAGTTTTTGTATAGGTTTTTGTATAGACTGCCTTTCTCTCTTCATTCAGTTTTCTCCAAAGAGTTATCATCCATAACTTTTCTAAAATTCTATTTGCTGACTTAAACTTCTTTCTTATATATTTTGTTGTTTGATTCATCTAGTTCGATGACAGCAAAGATAAGATTTCCCCATTAGTATGGTTTTGCTGCCTAATTCTTCTTCTTGCAGCTCTCTTAACTTCTCTCAGAATTTAGATGCTATACCACTTGGTGCACACATGTTTAGTACTGATATTACTTCATTATCTATGATACCTTTAAGTAGGATGTAGTTTCTTCCTTATCTTTTTAAATTAGATATGTTTTTGCTTTTGCTTGATCTGAGATCAGGATTGCTACCTCTGCTTTTTTTTTTTTTTTAACTTCAGATGAAACATAATAGAATTCTTCAGCTTTTTACCTTTACCCTAAATGTATCACTCTGCTTTAAATGAGTTTCATGTAAACAATTAATTGTACTATTCTGGCTTTTAATCCAGTCTGCTATCTGCTTCTGTATTATGGGAGAGTTCATCCTATTCACATTCACAGATAAAATTACTAACACTATTTCCTGCCATCTTGTTTACCCACCCCCCCCATTTATAGTTTTCTCTTTCCTTTCCCCCTTTTCCTCCTCCCCAGTAATTTTTTACTGATCATCCCCTCCCTCAAACAGCCCTCTCCTTTTGCAGCCCCTCCCCCCTTTTAATAACTTTTCTCTGCTACTTCTGTTCTCCCTTCTATTAGCCTTTCCCCTTCTTTGCCCCCTTCCTCTCCTACTTCCCTATGTGATAAAACAAACATCTCTGTGAAGCTAAATGTTTATGATATTCTATCTTGAACCAAATCTGATGAGAGTAAATCTCACACAATGCTCATTTCCCTATCCTCTTTGTTTCAATTGTAAGTCTTTTTTGCCTCCTCATGAGATGTAATTTATCCCATTTTAACTCCATTTTCCTCTTCTAGTTTCTTTTTTAAATCATCACACATAAACTCAAATTATACCTGTGCCCTCTAAGTATACTTATAACAGAGATACAGTTTTCCAGAGTTAAACATATCATCTTCCCATGTAGGGATATAAACTTTTTATCTTTTAAAAGAAAGTAACTTTTTCTTTCCTTTTTACCTTTGCATGCTTTTTTGAATTCCTTATTTGAAGATCAAATTTTCTATTGTGCTCTGCTTTTTTCATCAGAATTAGGTGAAATTCATCAGTTTCACTGAATGTCCATCTTTTCCCCTTAAAAATGATGCTCAGTTTTGCTGAATAATTGATCCTTGGTTGTAATCCAAATTGCTTTGCCTTTTGGAATATTAGATCCCCCCAGCCCTTTAATATTTTAAAGTGGAAGATGCTAAGTAGTGGTTAATTCTGATTGTGGCTCCTTGATATTTGAATTGTTTCTTTCTGGTTGCTTGCAATGTTTTCTCTTTGATTTGATGATTCTGAAATTTAGCTATGATGTTCCTTGGAATGTTCATTTTATGGTCTCTTTCAGGACGTGATTGGTGAAGTCTTTCAATGTCTATTTTACCTTCTGATTTCAAGACATCCAGGAAGTTTTCTTTGATTTCCTGAATGATGAGGTCTAGTATCTTTTTTCATCATGGTTTTCAAGAAGTCCAATAATCCTTAGATCATCTCTCTTAGATCTATTTTTACATGTCCATTGTTTTTCCAAGGAGATATTTTACATTTTCTTCTATTTTTTCTTCTTTTTTTGGTTTTGTTTGACTGATTCTTGAAGTCTCATTGAGTACATTCACTTCTATCTGTTCAATTCTAATTTTTAGTGAATTTTTTTAAGTTAGCTTTTTAAATCTCCTTTTGCATTTGGCCAAATTGAAATATTTTGTTCATTGCATTTTTTCCATTTCACGAATTCTGTTTTCTAGTGAATTGGTTGCATTTTCATATCTATTTTGTTAGGATTTATATTCATCAATTCATCAAGTCTATTTTTAAGGAGTTTTCTTCAGATAATTTCTGGTTTGTCTTATCCATACCCTCTTGCAAAGATCTCATTTCATTTCCCCACTTTTCTAACTCTCTTTTAAGATTTTTTTTTTAATTATTCGAAGAGAGCTTTGTGAAATGGGGGTTAATCTGAAATTGATTTGCCTTTAGGCTCCTCAGGATTTGAAATCTGTTCTTCTTTTTTTCCATAAAAGCTGCTTATGGTCAAAGTTCTTTTTGCTTTTTTTTGCTCATATTTTCAAAGATTCAAGTCTGCTCTTAAGGCAAAGGGGCAACAGTAGCTTTAGTTTTTCCTGTGGTGATTCTGCTGACTGACTTCTGGGGCTGGATAGGGGTTGCCAGGTTTCACTTTTCTGGTGTTCTAGGATTTAGAGGCTCACAATTTGCCTTTGGTATTTGCTTTGGGTGTCTCAGAGAAAATCTGCTGAACTACTGGCTTGTAACCAGAACAGAGCAGCCTAACAGTGTCATAGTAGATTCCCTCATGGGTTTATGCTGCAATTCCTGGCTCCCAGCCCCAGCTATATTTGCCCCAGGCTCCCTGCACTGTGGTCTGGGCTCAGCAGCCTCTCCTCCCGCCTTATTAAAACAGATCTTTTCTGAAGTTCTTCAAAAATATCTTCTTCTGGAAATTTGTTGTGCTTCAAATATTGTGGGTTCTCTTGTTCCAAAACCAGTTCAGAGGCTTAATCTGCTTTGAATTTGAGGGAAGTTTGTAAGAGATCAAATAGAACCCTGTCTGCTTTCTGCCATCTTGGGGCTCTGACTCCTCCCCCCCCCCATGATGTGGTTTCACAATATCTTCTCAATTTACCTTTTCTCCCCATTACCCTAATTACATTAGCCTTTGAAATAGACAAAGTATCCAGCAGGATGTTTTCTGAAATACTATTTGTAGGGAAGGGCAAAGGAGACAAAATTGCTACCAGGCAATGAGTGAGAGCTTTTTTGTTTGCTAAGGCATGGGAGGCACCAAATAGTCCATCTCCAAGAATGGATCAGTCTTTGAGCCATTTCATTCGTTTCTCCTTGGCTAACTGAATAGGACAAAAACAAGTATCTGCTTACTTCCTTCTCTAACTAACTGCTTTGATAACTATATGCCTGTAAGGAGAGGTTGCAATAAGCAGAGGATATCAGAATTTTGATGGTGTATGGTCAAGAGAGATACTCTAAGTATACTCACATGAAAGGAATAGAGTCTTGGAAAAGGGAAGGGTTTGACCTGGATAATGTAGCTCAATTGATGGCAGAAATAAGACCAGAGTTTCTCATTTGGTGGTCTTATAACTATCCCAATAAGGAGGAAGATATACCAATATTCAGGTAATTCAACATCTGATTCATATTTTACCTTGGATTGAGAGAGAATTGTATGCCAAAAATCCCAGATACACACAAAAACTCAAAACCTTAAACACTAGTACAAAAGTGATTTATATACTATTTATTATCCCTTTAACCCACAAGCTTCTCTACCCAACAATTAAAATTCCCTAGAAACTTAACAACCCTGAGTTCAACCAGGTCAAAGAACAAGCAATGATTTATTATTTGGAGGAAGTAGATCAAAGGTCACTAGTTATTTTTCTCCAACCATCTCAGCTCTTGTTATTTGCATAAAATAGAGAAACATGATCATAAAAGTTAAAATTAGTTTCTTCAGCATGGTATCATGTGACCTTTTGTCCATTTGAGAAAGTATAGCCCTATGATTATCTATCTTTTCTAGCATGCATGATAAGAGTGGATTTCTGATCACAAGTGAGATAAAAGTTGAATCAAGGGATTCAAAGGGGACAATAGAACAAAGAATTTAATGAAGAGTTTAAAGTGTAGATGTGATGTTAGTTTGGGTGTGTGTCATGCACTATAAAGAGACTGACAGAGGTAGAGTTTTATGACCATCAAGTGACAGACAACTTCCTAAAAAGGAAACACAAGTATATCTCAGTGACAGAAGCAGCTAGGGACCCAGAAGTTTTCTGGAAATCAAACAACTATGAAATTGTTTGGGGAACATATAATATATTACACCCATTTGGAGCAGTCTTAACATAATCTATCTGATGACAATCACAGAAAATATCAGGTCTACTCTATTAGAAGCATAAGGTACCCTATGATGGGGAAAGCTCGAGAGTCTTGTCCATCATTCAGAATCTGGGCAAGCATGACAGTATGTATTTTACTTATACTGATGAACTTTTCTGGGCAACAAAATTTTGATATAATTTTCCATAAACTCTCATGAATGACTGTATCAAAGGCCTTGGTCAGATCTACAAATTTTATATACAGACCTTGGTTCTGCTCCTGGAATTTCTCCTGGAGTTGTCGGGCAATAAACACCATGTCAACTGTTCCTCAGTCCATTTGGAAACCACACTGACCCTCAGGGAAATCATCTTTTTTCTAGTTATAGGATCAGCTTAATAAGGAGAATTCTGAAAACAATCTTGCCAGCAATGACTAAGAGAGAGACCACCCTGTGACAGTTACCCGTCTGTATATTACCTACATATATATGCTACGCTTTTGATCCATATTCAAGTTTATTTGTTAATTCATGGGACAGTGAGCTCAAGATTTATGAAGATATAAGGCCAAACTTTTATGTGAGCATCCAGGCTTCTCCTCCAAACCTTAGCTGTATTGTGTTCAATTTCCTCATGACTTAAGCCTGTGAATTCAATAATTACACTGATAATCACTTACACACATATATAGCCTTTTCAATATGCAATGTATTTTTTATCAAAATAACAAATAGATTGCATTTCTATACCCATTTCACCCATGAGGAAACTGGAACATGAAGAAATGAAATAACTTTCCGATTCTGTTAAATGTGTGTCCCTGGACATGGCATTTAACCTCTATTGAGCTTTTTCGGCTATAAAAAATCAAATCATATTTTTTTTATGTTCTCCTTCACAGAGTTATTGTGAAAAGAATACTTCATAAACCTTAAATTCCAATAAAAATGTGAGTTAGTACTTGTTGTAACTAGAACTAGAATTTAACCTAGGTATTCTGTCTCCAAACCTCATGGTCTTTCTGAAACATCATGTATGCTGGGTACAACAGAGATTTTTATTTTTTTAAAGTTTTTTTTTTTTAATTTCCTCCAGACAACCTTCTTCACTTGCCTGCCAAAACAAGTACTTCTTTCATTTTCTAATGGGAAAGAGAACAGCACAAGTAATTAGAGGGAATGAGCAGAGAAGAAGAGAAAAGCAGTGAGCAGGCAATGGGGCTGGCTGAAACCTCCAAGGAACAGAAGGTGAGGCCTGGTGACAGATGTCTTTGTTGTGTTATTTGTTAAACACCGTGCGCTCGCCTCTCCCGACATTTTGCTGCCTGCCTGTACATTCCCTAGACATGTTGGCAGCAGAGAGAATGCCTGATTTTTTGCATAGGAAAGAAGGTGCTTAGAGGATAGGTTTTGTGAAATAGCCTTAAAAATCCCTCTACCCAAAACTTTTTCAACCACTGACCTGTCATGATGCTTGAACTCCACAACCAATTTAAGGATTCATCTGATTGTCTCCAGCAGGCTCCTTTTACAATAACAATACCCTTAGAAAGATAACATATTAAGCCATTACATGAAGCAGGAAAAGCAGCATGGTAGAAGAAAAGAATCAAGCCTGAGAATCTGAAAATGTAGATTTTCCTCCCAACTTTTTTTACATTACGGTTGACCACTCAATCTGCTGCTCTCCAGTCAATATAGTCTCAAAGTCAATATAGCAGTCTTATCAAGTCATGGGCTCAGAGATGAGCCCTCGGATATCTGTGAAATGCACCATCACAGGTGCATCTACTATGAAATAAGTGTAACTACGGTATACTGGACAAGAAAAATGTTGTCTCATCAATTAAAAGTTCTCATATACTTCCCATGTGTCAATGTATCATGAGAACATATTAAAGCATGACAGAAGTAGGATTGTCTACTGGAGTCCATGATGGAATGAACTTATCAATGACTTACTTCAGATTCAATAGTTGTTAACAGGCAACTGGGTTTGCCAATAAACTTAAAAATGGCAAACTAGTTCAATGCTAATTGGAAGCAAACATTATTTTTCTGACATGAATCTGTCCACCTAAGACTTTCCTAGAATCCTTATATTTTTGTTGCCATGCAAATCCTTGTTCTCAAGTCAGACTCTTTGTGGCCTCATTTGGGGATTTCTTGGCAAAGATACTTTAGTAATTTGCCATTTCCTTTTCCAGATCATTTTACAAATTAGGAAACTGAATAAAATGGGGTTAAGTGATTTGCCCAAGGTCACACAGCTAGTATTTGAGGCCAAATTTGAAATCATAAAGGTAATTCTTTCTGACTTCAGACCCAGCATTTTATCCACAGTGCCATCTAGTTGGCCTAATAAAGAAAGATATAAAGATAAATATCTTTTAGCTATAGTGTTGACATGACTATTGGCTACCTATAATATCATGAGCCTTCATTATAATACTGATATTGAACCAGGTCAAGTAAAAAATTCTCAGTGAGTCAATTAATGTTTATTAAGCTCCTGCAAGGTACCAAATACTGTGCTAAATTCTAGAGATACAAAAAGAAGCAAGGTACAGTCCATACAATGAACGAGCCTACAGCCTAATATGGGAGATAAAATCAAACATGTGCAAAAAAGCTGTTTATAGATATAATAGGACTTTTCCCTATGTGTAGAATGGTGTCATGTATCTAAAAGTGAGACAATAAACACCTGTATCTTTTTCTTCCTTCAAATTTTTCCAAGGGAAACTTTTCATTTTTGTCAGGAAGAGGGACCAGGAGGTTGAAGGCAGAAACCTGCCAAAACAGGAGGTATTGGACTAGTATTAGATAGAAACATAACTAGAAAGGCCTATATCTACCTCTAGATAAATAGATGACAGTTTTCAGGTTTAAGTTGAATTCTCATTGCTGTTCATTAAGGAAAAAAGGAGAACCCATGCTTTATATCGAAGGCTTGATTTGTTTCCCACCAAATTCCAGTTCTGTAGTAAACAGACAGCAACTATTAAGAAACAAAATAAAACAAAACAGAATATTTACCCAGGTCAATTGCAAAATATAAATTAAAGAAAGTATACAGACTATCAGACAATAGTAAGTGAATGTGGTCTCCTATTAGGGTCAAAACTCAGTCAAAAGAGAGAGCAAGATCCAGATTTTCCCCAAAGGGAAATTCTCTGGCCTTTGTTATAACAATCTAGTAATAGAGAATGATGGAGGTTCCCTGATTCTCTTATGTTGATTTCTTCCTATAGATAGTCTTCCTGATAGTAGTCTGAGGTAGGGTGGGTATCATCCATATTCTCTTGAAGCTGAAAGGCAGAATACACTGCCTAAATGGGCAGAGCCCTAAATAGACTGAAGAGCCCAAGGAAACTGAAAGGCTTGAAGATAATTTTTAGTCTGTCAAGACCAAGATTCTTTTCCTTTCCCCTCTCATCAAGTTTGTTCTACTTCTGCCAAATGTATTAAGCACTGATCTCTACTAATGAAGAAAGAACCTTAAGCCAATGGACTTTGACATAGAGATTACATCTTCCCCTGGGTCGAAACTCTTTGTAGTTCCTTAACAAAGATCAGCTAGAGCAAGTCCAAAATCTGTAACTATGCTATATCACATAAATACAAACATCAGCAAAGGTGATTTTTCTGGCTTTCCAAATAACCAAACTTCAATAACATGTAAACTGAAATAAAACAAATACACACTAATTATATCTTCAGTAGAACTGACATACATGCACATACATATACATATAGTAGCTTCCTCTAATGGCTAAATGGAAAATGCTAAGATATTATAAGGATATGATCCATTATTATTAATTTCTTAATAAAAACACTAAATTTAAAAAGTTACATTTGTATGTGGATGATAGTGTAATCAGTCAAGTTTGGGTTGAACATTGGGTATATAGGAGAATAGATATGTGAATGTCTCTCCCTTCACATATTGCTATAGCTACAACCATTTCTCATAAAAGTACATATTTCATACTCAGGGTTCTAGCTCCAAAATACAATATAACGTAATGAGTCATCAACAATGAGCTCCTCTCTTCTATCATATTGGCAGAAAGAACTCTACACAGGAGCATCAAGGAGAGTCACTCCACCTCTGTTTCCATGGCTACCACTATATGAAAGCCATCTCATTCCAGAGTCTGTAGTGCTGTATAATGGTCCCCAATCTTATACACTGTGCCCCTCAGGACACTGTGACTTTTACTGAAATTCCACTCGACCTGGCTTAATGGCAGGTCTTTCAACAGGTATCCTTGGCACAATTTCTGTCTATTTTCAACTGTGCAGTGCCAGGGCAATGATTACTTTAGGGCTGATGACAGGGTATAAGAGTCTTTGCTAGAGCAAAATAAAAGCAACAACCTCAAAATATTTCATATAGACCAATTCTTCTTGGCTACAAGGTTGATGCACATATGATAGTTTTTCCCCTTCCCCAAAACAGTCTCTGACTCAAAAATGGACTTTCCCTATTTCAAAGTTCAGGCTTCACTTGCTGATGAATGAGAGTTTAAGAGGTCAGTGGCCTGTTGAAAATGACATGTAAAAAAAGAACTGAAAATAACTGGTTTACTAAGCTGTTAGTAACAAAGTAAAATTTTAATTTCTTTAATTCAATTCAGCAAACATTTAAGAATCTATGCTTGGTGTGGAGTATATATAGAGGAAAAATTACCTTATCCATATCTCCAAGTAGCTGAAAATACAGAAGCAAAATAAGATATTATACAAATAAGGACAAAGAAGAAGTCTAGGCAAAATTTCCTAGAAAAAAATGAGTAAATCATTTTTATTTATCAGGGATAAGAATCAAGGTAAATTATAAAGAAGTAATATTTGAGTTGTATTAAAAAAGCTTTCTGGCAATGGAACCAAGATGGAAGATTATAAGCAGTACCTCAGGTGAATTTTCTCTATACTCTCCTTTAAATAATTTTTAAAATAATACGTCAAATCAACTTCAGTAATGGCAGAGATAAAAAAATCAGACATTATTCCAGAATAATACAATTTAGGAGGGCTTCAGGATATCTTAGGGGGTACAGATTAGGCCCACAAACAGCAGCATTAAAAGTGGGCCAGGTTGACTTTGCCAGTAGCCTCAGGAATGCCTGACACAAAAAAATAAAAGGGTTAAATAACATGTAGAAGAAATTTTTCAGAAGGATCCCTTACTGGTGCAGATAGCACTAATTGGGAACACTATTGCTTATCCAGAGCTTTGAATTGCAATTTTTGCTAAGAGAGAAATGCTTGTGTTCAGTTACAAAAGGACAGTGACCATAGTCACATTTCCAAGGTCAAGAAAAGTGCTACTGCTTGCAATTTTATGGGATGAGATGTTCTTCCTGGGTAAAAATTGAGCTCAGACCAGCAGAGTAGAGAATGCTCCTCTTCAGATCATACTAACTTTGAAGCACTGAAAATAGTAATGACCTTAGTACTTGTAATGAAAACAGCATCACAAAAATAGTCTGAAAATTGGGAGATTGTCTCTGCAGTCCTAGGGGAACAGAGTCCAACTTTAACATGAACTTAAAAGTCAAGAAATATGCTGGTAAACAACAGCCACAATAAAATTACTTGACTATTAAAAAACTACTTCAATGACAGGGAAGATTAAGACATAAACTCAGAAGACTAGAGTGTGGAAACAGTATAACAAAGCCTCAAAGAAAGATGCTATACAGACCAAGTCAAACAAGAATGCCTGAAATAATTAAAGAAAGAGATAAGATTGGGAAAGGAAAAAAGGGAAATAAATGAGTGATACAACAAAATTACAAAAAGGAAATTCACAGCTCCCTAAAAGAGGCAACAAAAATACTGGAGAAAATAATATTTTAAAAATTAGAATTTTCCTAATGCTAAAAGAGGCAAGAAAATTCACTGAAAAAAAGGAATTTATACCAAGCAAGATAGGTCAAATGTAAACTGAGTTATATTAATTCACTGAAAAAAGAAACTCCTTAAAAAACTCAATTGGACAAATGAAAAAAGAGGAACAAAATATCACTAAAGGAAATGATTGCTTAAAAATTAGAACTGGGGATGTGGAAGTAAATTACTCCATGATACATCAAGAAATGATAGAACAAAGTCAAAATAATTAAAATACAGAAAATAATGTGAAATATGCTATTAGAAAAATAAATTACCTAGAAAATTTATTTAGAAGATATAATTTAAGAATAATTGGATTATCTTAATGCTGTGATCTAAAAAAGTGCCTTGGCATCATATTTGAAGGACATAGTAGCAGTGCTCAAAATCAAAACAAACTTGTCAAGATAATGAGAGAAAGTGAGAAAGAGAGAGAATGTTAAGGAAATGAATTCACCCATACAATAGAAATGAAAATCAGGATTAGATTAGATTAGATTGAATTAGAACCCAGAATACAATAAAATTGTATTTGCAAGAGATATACTTAAAACAAAAAGAGACACACATATCTCAAATAAAGGATTGGAGCAGAACTCTATTATTCTTCAGCTGAATTCAAAAGAAGGAAGGAGTCACAATCATGAACTTAGAAAAAGGGAAAAAAACAAAAATAAAAAAAAAAACAGACCTCATTAAAAGAGATAATCAGGGAAAGTGAATTTTACTAAAAGATATACACAATGTTTAAATATTAAACAAAAATTACAGTTAAGTTTCTCTGATATAGGCCTTTTCTCTCTCTCTCTCTCTCTCTCTCTCTCTCTCTCTCTCTCTCTCTCTCTCTCTCTCTCTCTCTGTATGCATGTATTGGTGTGTATCTGAGTTAAATTTATAAAAAAAAAAAAAAAGCTACTTCCTAACTGATACATGGTCAAAGGATGTAAACAGGCAGTTTTCAGAAAGCAAAATCCAAGTTATTTTTGGTCATATAAAAATACTCTAAATCAATATTAACTAAAGAAATGTAAGTTAAAACAACTCAGAGATTTTACTTCACATTGATCAGAAATGATAAATGTTGGAAAGGATGAATAAAAATATACAAGAATAAAATATTGGTGTAATCATAAACTGATTCAACCATTCTGGAGAACAATTTGGAACTATACTCAATGGACTATCAAACTATGCATTATACCCTTTGAACCAACTATACCACTACTAAGTCTGCATATCCCAAAGAGATTAGAGAAAAAAGAAAAAAGACTTGTAAATGCTGTAAAAATATTTATAGCAGCTGTTTCGATAATAACAAAGAATTGAAAATTGAGGGAATTCTCATTAATTGGACAATTACTGAACAAGCTGTGGCATATGATTTTGATGGATTACTATTGTGTTTGAAGAAATGACAAGGGAATAGAGCCAATATGGTGGAGAGGACACACTTTTTTTTTTTCTGACCTCTTCCTACAACTCTCAGATTAATTAGCAAATCCAGCCTCTAATTTAGTTTTGGAATTACAGAACCCACAAATATTGGAAGTATAATGAATTGCCAGCAGAAGATAAGTTTGGAGATCTCCAGAAAAAGTCTGTTTTAATCAGGCTTGGAGGGAGGCAGGCCAAGAGCAAGGCACAGATGCTGAGTGCAGGCAGCACAGAGTCACAGGGTGGTGTAGGCCCCTTGCACTAGACAATCTCCTGGGAGGAATCTACAACAGTGTTGGTTACTCTGCAGAGAAGTTATAAAACATTCAACACAAACAAAAAGGTAAATAGTGAACCCCAAAATGCCAGAATTTTATGGGACTTGGCCACATCCACTCAGCATCAGAAGTCAGTCAGCACTGACCCAACACAGTCACTATCATTTGTAGAGGAAGCTTGGACATTCTCCCTTGCCCTAAAAGCAAACCTCAACCTTTTTTTTTATGAAAAAAAAGCAAAAAGAACTCTGACCATAGATAGTTTGTTTTGTTTTGTTTTTAATAAATGCTTTTTATTTTCAAAACTTAACGTTTTGTTCCAAATTTTTCCCTCCTTCCCTCCATCCCCTCCCCTAAAAGGTACATAGTCCAATACATGTTAAATATGTTAAAATATATGTTAAATCCAATATATGTATACATATTCATACAGTTATCATGCTACACTAGAAAAATCAGATGTAGAAAGAAAAAACAACTGAGAATGAAAACAAAATTGGAACTGGTTTGAATAATCTCATTGTTGAAGAGAGCCATGTTTATCAGAATTGATCATCACATAGTCTTCTTGTTGTCATGTATAATGAACTCCTGATTCTGCCCATTTCACTTAGCATTAGTTAATGTAAATCTCTCCAGGTTTCTCTGAAATTATCCTATTGGTCATTTCTTACAGATCAATAATATTATATAACATTCACATACCACAATTTATCCAGCCATTCTCCAATTGATGGGCATTCAATCAGGTATCAGTTTCTAGCCACTACAAAAGGACTGCCACAAACATATTTGCACATGTGGGTCCCTTTCCCTCCTTTAAGATCTGGATCAAAGGGTATGCACAGTTTGATAACTTTTTGAGCATAGTTCCAAATCACTCTTCAGAATGGTTGAATCCATTCACAATTCCATTAACAATATATCAGTGTCCCAGCTTTCCCACATCCCCTCCAACATTTGTCATTATCTTTTCCTGTCATCTTGGCCAATCTGAAAGGTATATAGTGGCATCACAGGGTTGTCTTAATTTGCATTTCTCTGATCATCAGTGATTTGGAATACCTTTTCATATGACCAGAAATAGTCTTAATTTGTTCATCTGAAAATTGGCTGTTCATATCCTTTGGCCATTTATCAATTGGAAAATGGCTTGAATTCTGATAAATTTGAGTTAATTTTCTAATTGAATTTTCTAATTTAGAAATGAGACCTTTATCAGATGTTTTCTCAGTTTATTGCTTCCCTTCTAACCCTATTTGCATTAGTTTTGTTTGTACAAAAAGTTTTTAACCTAATATAATTAAAATTAACTATTTTGTGATCAATAATGAGCTCTAGTCCTTTCTTGGTCAAAAATTCCTTCCTCCTCCACAGATCTGAGAGTTAAATTATCCCATGTTCTTGTAATTTGTTTATAATATCATTCTGTGTGTTTAGATCATGAACCCATTTCAATCTTATCTTGATATACAGTGGTAGGTGTGGGTCAATGCCTAGTTTCTGCCATACTAGTTTCCAATTTTCCCAGCAGTTTTTGTCAAATAGTGAGTCCTTATTCCAAAAGCTAGCATCTTTGGGTTTGTCAAGACTATAGTAGTTTTTGACTATTTTGTCCTGTGAATCTAACCTATTACACTGAAAAACAATTCTGATTCTTAGCCAGTATCAAATGGTTTGGATGACTATTGCTTTATAATATAGTTTTAGATCTGGTACTATATTACCAAGTCACATTCATTTGCCTTTTTTCCATTAATTCCCTTGAAATTTGTGGCCTTTTAAAAGGAACGGATATTGGATTTTATCAAATTCTTGTTCTATGTCTATTGAGATAATCATATGGTTTTTGTTAATTTGGTTATTAAATAGTCAAGTATGCTAATAGTTTTCTTAATATTGAACCAGCCCTGCATTCCTGGTATAAATCCTACTTTGTCATGGTGTATTATCCTGGGGATGATTTTCTGTAATTTCATTGCTAATATTTTATTTAAGATTTTTGCATCAATATTCATTAGGGAGCTTGGTCAATCATTTTCTTTCTCTGTTTTCATCCTACCTGGTTTATGTATCAATACCATGTCTGTGTCATAAAAGGAATTTGGTAGGAGTCCTTCATTCCCTATTTTTTTCAAATAGTTTATATAGTATTGGAGTTAATTGTATTTTAAATGTTTGGTAGAATTCACATGTAAATTCATTCAGCCCCAGGGATTTTTTCTTAGAGAGCTGATTAATAGCTTGTTCTATTTCTTTTTCTAAAATGGGACTATTTAAGTAATTTATATCCTTTTCACTTAATCTGTGGAATCTATATTTTTGAAGGTATTCCTCCATTTCACTTAGGTTGTCATATTTATTGGCATAAAGTTGGGCAAAGTATTATGGCACTAATTTGCTTTCATTTTCTCTTTATTGATGAAAAGTTCTCCCTTTTCATTTTTGAGACTCATCATTTCATTTTCCTCTTTCTTTTTTCTAATCAAATTAACTAAAGGTTTATCTATTTTGTTGGTTTTTTCATAAAAACAACTTTTAGTTCCATGTATTAATTCAACAGTTTTTTTTTTACTTTCAATTTTATTAATCTCTCCTTTTACTTTTTAGAATTTCAATTTTGGTATTTGTTGGGGGGGTAATTTGTTCTTTTTCTAGCTTTTATAGTTGGAAGCCCAATTCATTGTTTTTCTCTTTCTCTACTTCATGAGAACTAAATTTATTTATTTATTTATTTATTTATTTATAGAGATATAAAATTTACCCTTATTACCACTTTGACTGCATCCCATAAATTTTGGCATATTGACTCATTATTGTCATTTTCTTGTATGAAATTTTTAATTGTGTCTATGGTTTTCTGTTTCACCCATTCATTCTTTAGGATAAGATTATTTAGTTTGCAATTACTTTTTTGGTATTTTTTCCCCAGCCTTATATTGCATGTGATTTTTATTGCATCAAGATCTGAAAAGAAATCATTTACCATTTCTGCCAAAATTTTTTGATTTTGATTTTGAGGTTTTTATACCATAATATATGGTCATTTTTTAAAAATATAAATTCCATGAATCACTGAGAAAAAAGGAAACTCGTTTCTGTCTCCATTTAATTTTCTCCAAAGATCTATCATGCCTAACATTTCTAACATTTTATCTCCTTAACCTTTTTCTTATTTATTTTGCAGTTTGATGTATCTAGTGCTGCAAAAACAAGGTTGAGATTCCCCACTAGTATAGTTTTGCTGTCTATTTCTTCTTGCATCTCTTTTAACTTTTCTCTAGGAATTTCTAGGCAATACCACTTGGTGCATAAATGTTTACTATTGCTATTGCTTTGTTATCTATGGTACCCTTTAGTAAGATATAGTTTACTTCCTTATCTCTTTTAATTAGAAATAAAATTATCTCTAAAAAGCATCTTTGCTTTTATTTGATCTGAGATTAGTATTGCTACCCCTGCTTTTTTTCCCTCATCTGAAGCATAATATATTCAGCTCAAGCCCTTTACCTTCACTCTGTATGTATCACTATTTTTAAATGTGTTTCTCATAAACAATATATTGTAGGATTCTGGCTTTTAATCGATTCTGATATCCATTTCTGTTTTATGGGGGATTTAACTCTGAATTACCATTCACAGTTAAAATAACAAATTCTGTATTTCCTGCTTTCTTATTTACCTTAGGGTATGCTTTTCTCTTTCCTATCACTCTTCCCTCCTCCCCAGTATTTTGCTTTTGATGACTAACTCCTTCAAACAGTCATTTAAAGCCCCTTCCCCATTTTACACCTTTCCTATAATTCTTCAGTTTTCCCTTCTATTAGTCTTTCTTTTTCCCCTTTCCCTTCTACTTCTCTATAAAGTGAGACAAGTTTCTTTATGATAATGCATATATCTGATATTCTTTATTAGACTCAAATCTAATGAGAATAAGATTTACACAAAGCTCATCCCTCTCCTTTCTTTCCTTCAATTATAATAGGTTTTCTTTGCCTCTTTGTGGGATGTAATTTTCTTTATTTTTCCTCCTTTTTCCTCTTCTTTCAGTATGATCCCTTTTCCACCTCTAGTTTCTTTCTCATATTATCATAATAAAATCAAATTATACCTGCATTCTTTAAGTATATCTATAATGGAAATATAGTTCTCAAGAGTTCTTTTCTTTTTACCTTTTTATGCTTCTCTTGAGTTCTATGTTTGGAGATCAATTTTTTTGTGCTGTTCTGGTCTTTTCATTAGAAATAGATAAAATTCATCTATATCATTGAACGTCCATCTTTTCCCCTGAAAGATAATGCTCATTTTAGCTGGATAACTTATTCTTGGCTGCAATTCCAGTTCCTTTGCTTTTTGGAATTTCAAATTCCAGGACCTTTGATCCTTTAAGGTGGAAGCTGCTAAGTCCTGGGTGATCCTAATTGTGGCTCCTTGGTATAAATTGTTTCTTTCTGGTTGCTTGCAATATATTTTCCCTGGTATAATAGTTCTGTAATTCAGCCATGATATTCCTTGGGAATTTAATTTTGGGGTCCCTTTCAGGAGGTGATTGGTGGATAGTAGAGGAAAAGTATAAGAAAAGGGGAGGGATTATCAAAGAGGAGGACTGCTTGAGGCAAGTGGTGCTTATAAGTAAAATACTGGGGAGGAGGGAAAGGGGAAAAGAAAAGAGAAAATCACAATTTAGAGTAAAAAAGATAGCAGGAAATACAGATTTAGTAGTTTAAACTGTAACTGTGAATGGGGTAAATTCTCCCATAAAATAGAAGCAAATAGCAAACTGAATTAAAAGCCAGAACTCTACAATCTGTTGTAAACAGGAAACCCATTTAAAGGAGAGTGATACATGCAGAGTAAAAGTAAAAGGCTGGAGCAGAAACTATTATGCTTCAGGTAAAATAAAAATAGCAGTTGTAGCCATCCTAATCTCAGATCAAGCAAAAGCAAAAATTGATCTAGTTAAAAGAGATAAAGAAGGAAACTATATTTTGCTAAAGGGTGACATAGATAATGAAGCAATCTCAATACAAACATATATACATCAAGTGGTATAGCATCTAAATTTTTGAAGAAGAAGTTAAGATAGCTGCAAGAAGAAATATACAACAAAAATATAATATATTATTAGTATATTATGTATATATAAAAGTGGAATTTTTTTATATAAAATGTAATAGCTCTTAGCCCTGTTCTCTCAAAACTATATACACCAAACCATAAAATAAATAAGAAAGAAGTTAAGGAGGTAAATTGAATACTTTGGAGAAAATCGAATTGAGACAGAAAGAAGTACACTTTCTTCTCAGCAGTTCATGGAACCTATACAAAAACTGATCATATATTATGACATAAAGACCTCAAAATCAAATGCAGAAAGGCAGAAATAGTAAATTTATTTTTTTTCAGATCACAATGCAACAAAAATTACATTCAATAAAAAACCAGGAGATAATAGACCAAAAATAATTGAAAACTAAATAATACAATCCTAAAGAATGAATGTGGGGAATAGCAAATTATAGACACAATCAATACCAAAATTTGTCAGATGCAGCCAAAGTAGTAATAAGAAGAAATTTTATTTTTCCAGACACTAACTTGCTTAAAATAGTGAAAGAGAAGGCAGTGAAGTGGGCTTGTAAATAAAAAAGCTAGAAAAAGAATAAATTAAAAACTCCAACTAAATGCCAAATTTGAAATTCTGAAAATAAAAGGCGAGATAAATAAAATTGAAAGCAAAACATTTTGAATTAATAAATAAAACTAAGATTTCATTTAAAAAAACAGCAAAGTAGATAAAACTTTAGTTAATTTGATTAGAAAAAGGAAAGAAGAAAATCAATTTGTTAGTCTCAAAAATGAAAAAAAGGAGAAATTCCAACCAATGAAGAGGAAATTAGAGCAATAACTCAGAGCTTTTTTGCCCAAGTGTATGCCAATAAATTCGATAACATAAGCAAAATGAAGGAATACCTAAAAATATAGATGGTCCAGATTAACAGAAGAGGAATTAAATTACTTAAATAGTGCCATTTTAGAAAAAGAAATAGAATGAGCTATTAAGAAACTCCCTAAGAAAAATCTCCAAGGGCAAGATGGATTTACATGTGAATTCTACCAAACATTTAAAGAACAATTAACTTCAATACTATACAAACCATTTGAAAAATTGGAAAAGAAGGGCTCCTACTAAATTCCTTTTTATGACACAGACATAGTACTGACACCTAAACCAGGTAGAATGAAATCAGAGAAAGAAAATTATTGACCCTAATGAATTTTGATGCAAAAATCTTGAACAAAATATTAGCATAGACATTACAGAAAAATCATCCTCAGGATAATACACAATGACCAAGTAGGATTTATACCAGGAATACAGGGCTGGTTCAATATTAGGAAAACTATTAACATAATTGACTATATCAATAACCGAAATAACAAAAACATATGATTATCTCAATAGATGCAGAAAAAACTTTTGATAAAATCCAACATTCATTCCTACTAAAAACATTGGGAAGTATAGGAAGAAATTGACTTTTTCTAAAATAACTAGTAGTATCTGTTTAAAACCATTAGCAAGCATCTTATGTAATGGGGATAAACTGAGAGATGAAACAAAGTTGCCTCCAAAACCATTAGTGTTCAGTATTGTATTAGAAAAGCTATTTTTGGAAACAAGAGAAGAAAAAGAGATTAAAGGAATTAGAGTAGGTAATGAGGAAACCAAATTATCACTCTTTACAGATGATATGATAATAAACTTAGAGAACCCTAAAGAATCAACTAAAAATTTGTTAGAAATAAGTCAAAATTTTAGCAAAGTTGCTGAATACAAAATAAATCCACACAAATCATCATCATTTTTATACATTACCAACAAAGTCCAACAGCAAGAGATACAGAGAAATTCCACTTAAAATAAGTATTGATAGTATAAAATAATTGGGAATCTATCTGTCATGGGAACATCATGAACTATGTAAGCAAAACTACAAAATACTATCCACACAGATAAAGTCAAATGTAAACAACTGGAAAATCATCAATTGCTATTGGATAGATTAAGTGAATATAATAAAGATGACAGAATTACCTAAACTAATCTATTTATTTAGTGCTATACCAATCAAACTCCCAAAAAACTATTTTATAGACCTCGAAAAAATAACAACAACATTCATCTGGAAGAACAAAAGGTCAAGAATTTCAAGGGAATTAATGAAAAACAAAACAAAACAAAATAAATGAAAGTGGTTTGGTAATACAGTACCAGATCTAAACTTCATTATAAAGCAGTGGTCATCAAAACTATTTGGAACTGGCTAAGAAACAGAGTAGCTGATCAGTGGAATACGTTAGTTTGACAGGACAAAATAGTCAATGACTATAGTAATCTAATGTTTGACAAATCCAAAGACCCCAGCTTTTGGAATAAGAACTCACAATTTGATAAAAACTGCTGGAAAAATTGGAAACTAGCATGGCAGAAATTAGGCATTGACCCGCATGTAACACCATATGACAAGATAAGGTTGAAATAAGTTCATGATCTAGATATAAAGAATGATATTATAAGCAAATTAGAACAACAACATAGGATAATTTACCTCTCAGATTTGTGGAGGAGGAACGAATTTGTGACCAACAAAGAAGTAGAGATCATAAGATATTAATTTTGATTATATCATGTTTAAAAGTTTTTGTACAAACAAAACTAATGTAGATAAGATTAGAAGGGAAGCAATACATTAGAAAAAGCATATTTACATGCAAAGGTTGTGATAAAGGCCTCATTTCTAAAATACGTAGAGAAATGACTCAAATTGATAAGAATTCGATCCATTCTCCAGTTGATAACTGATCAAAGGATATGAACAACAATTTTCAGAGGAAGTAACTGAAACTATTTCTAGTCATATGAAAAGGTGCTCTAAATCACTATTGATCAAAGAAATACAAGTTAAGACAACTCTGAGATACCCCTACATACCTCTCAGATTGGCTAAGATGACAAGAAAATATAATGCTGAATGTTGGAGGGGATGTGGGAAAACTGAGACTCTAATATATTGTTGGTGGAACTGTGAACAGATCTAACTGTTCTATAGAGCAATTTGGATCTATACTCAAAGAGTTATCAAATTGTGCATACCCTTTGACTCAGCAGTGTTCCTCTTGTGTTTATATCCCAAAAAGATCTTTAAAAAATGGAATGGGACCCACATGAGCAAAAATGTTTGTGGCAGTCCTTTTTGTATTTGTAAGAAACTGGAAACAGAATGGATGTCCATCAGTTAGAGAATGGCTGAATAAGTTACGGTATATGAATGTTATGGTATATTATTGTTCTGTAACAAATGACCAGTAGGATGAATACAGAGAGGCTTGGAGAGACTTACATGAATATTAAGTGAAATGAGTAGAACCAGGAGATTGTTATATAAGGCAACAACAACATTATACAGAGATCAATTCTGATGAACGCGATTATTCGAACCAGTTCCAATTTTTTAGTGGTGAATAGAGCCATATACACCCAGAGAGAGGACTGTGGGAACTGAGTTTGGCTCACAACTTAGAATTTTGAATCTTTTTGTTGTTGTTTACTTGTATTTTATTTTGCTTCTTATTTTTTTCTGGTTTGATTTGAGTTCCATTGTGTAGGAAGATAATTGTATAAATATGTATATGCATATATTGGATTTAACATATATTTCTACCATGTTTAACGTATATTGGACTACTTGTTATCTAGGGAAGGGGGTAGAGGAACGAGGGAGAAAACTGGAACACCAAATTTTTTCAGAGGTTAATATTGAATAATTGTCCACACATTTGTTTTGAAAAATAAAAAGCTTTAGTAAAGGGGAAAAAAGAAATGACAAGAAAGTTGTTTAAAAATTTAAAATAAAAACAAAAATATGGTAACACCTATTTATGCTGATGTACAATAACATGAGGAGAAACTGGAGATCACTGTTCACAATAATAGCAAAATTGTAATGAAGATCAAATGATCCAAGATAATTTTAAAGGAATCATAGTAAAAAAAAAAAAAAAAAAAAAAGTTGTATACTTCCAGGTAGAAAATTGATGAACTCAGAGTACAGACAGAAGAAGAGCTTTCAATTTTTTTAAAGATTTTTGCAAGTTGCGTGATATCACATATATAATGGAAAGGAACAAATTCAATTTAAAAGAAAAGAATGTTAAAGATATTTCTCTCTCTCTCTGTCTCTCTCTCTCTCTCTCTCTCTCTCTCTCTCTCTTTCTCTGTGTGTGTGGTCATTATTTGGGTCCTGATTTATTCAGATTGAATGTGGATAGCAGTCATTTTTTCTTTGATCCAGAAATGCTGATAGTGTTCCCCTTCCTGATTTATTTATTTATTTAGAATTTTGGGGGGACTAGGCTAAAGAGGAGATACTTTGGTTCATTTGCTACTTAGTTTAAATTACTGAATGGGTGTGAGCTCAGTCAAACTGGAAGACCTTGGCTTAAAAAGGCAAAGGTCTCCTATTTCATCCAGGATCATTTCTAGTCCTCTTGATCTACATATTGCCACTTGACTCAGATAGCTATAGAAGGGAACATGAGGCAACTGACCTTACACAGTCCTCCCTCACTTAAATCCAACTCAATTGTATGTCATTGCATCCCCTCCCTGATATCATGATCCTCTATGAGAACAAAAGAACAGACAACAATGATTGTGTGTGTGCGTGTTTAAAAAATTATTTATATAGGCAAAAATGAGGAGGTAGTGCATTCTAGGTAGTAGAGATGACTTGTTCAAATACTTAGATAAAAGAGGGACTAGGTTTAAATCCTGGCATTGACACGTTTTAATTGCATTATCATGGGAGAATCACTTGAATTATCCATTCCCTCTAGACATCTATTTCATCTCTTTAAAGTTATAGCTTAATGATGGGGTGCTGATCTGCTTAACTAGAGAATGCAACATACTGCTATCTCCCCCCACTAATGGTCTCACAAATCTGGAACAAAAAGGAAAGATTTATAGGATGGGAATGGAGGAATGGAAAAAAGGCAATCTAGACATAATATATACCAGCCCATTTATCTCATAAATGAGAAAAGATGATGATCAAAGGCATGAAGGACACGCACAAGGTAATGAACTTAGATCAAATGAAATAAAATATGTATAGTGCTTTTAAAATTTTAAAGCACTCTATATAAATGGTAGTTTATATAAGTAATTATTGCAATCAGGATTTAAATCAAGGTCTCCCATTTCATAATCTAGTGCTCTTCTAAAAATTCTTTCTCTCTCAGGTTCTGACTTATGAGTTGTTTTGCAGACCTTATCTGAGTATCTTTACCTTGTTAGGTCTGGAGCAGCAGCTAATTTCCCCAGAAAGGAAGAAGTGAAGCATTTGGTGTTCCTTCATTTTATTTCCCAAACCATTCACTTCTCTTGAAGTGCCTTTCCTTCTTCCTTATCTCTATTTCTATTCCTCTTTTTCTTTATTTTTTAAGTTTTTTTAAATTATAATAACTTTTTTTATTGACAGAATCCATACCAGGGTACTTTTTTACAACATTATGCCTTGCACTCACTTCTGTTCTGATTTTTCCTCTCTCCCTCGACCCCCTCCCCTAGATGGCAAGCAGTCCTATATATATTAAATATGTCGCAGTATATCCTAGATACAATATATGTGTGCAGAACCAAACAGTTCTCTTGTTGCACAGGCAGAATTGGATTCAGAAGGTAAAAATAACCTGGGAAGAAAAACAAAAATGCAAACAGTTTACATTCATTTCCAGTGTTCTTTCTTTGTGTGTAGCTGCTTCTGTCCATCATTGATCAATTGAAACTAAGTTAGATCTTCTCTTTGTCAGAGAAATCCACTTTCATCAGAATACATCCTCATACCGTATCATTGTTGAAGTATATAATGATCTCCTGGTTCTGCTCATTTCACTTAGCATCAGTTCATGTAAGTCTCTCCAAACCTCTCTGTATTCATCCTGCTGGTCATTTCTTACAGAACAATAATATTCCATAATATTCATATACCACAATTTACCCAACCATTCTCCAGTTGGTGGGCATCCATTCATTTTCCAGTTTCTGGCCATTACAAACAGGGTTGCCACAAACATTTTGGCACATACAGGTTCCTTTCCCTTCTTTAGTATCTCTTTGGGGTATAAGCCCAGTAATAATACTGTTGGGTCGAAGGGTATGCACAGTTTGATAATTTTTTGGGCATAATTCCAAATTGCTCTCCAGAATGGCTGGATTCGTTCACAACTCCACCAACAATGCATCAGTGTCCCAGTTTTCCCTCATCCCCTCCAACACTCATCATTATTTTTCCCTGTCATCTTAGCCAATCTGACAGGTATGTAGTGGTATCTCAAAGTTGTCTTAATTTGCATTTCTCTGATCAACAGTGATTTGGAACACTCATATGAGTGGTAATAGTTTCAATTTCATCATCTGAAAATTGTCTGTTCATATCCTTTGACCATTTATCAATTGGAGAATGGCTTGATTTCTTATAAATTAGAGTCAATTCTCTATATATTTCAAATAGGACCTTTATCAGAACCTTTAACTGTGAAGATGTTTTCCCAGTTTATTGCTTCCCTTCTAATCTTGTTTGCATTAGTTTTGTTTCTACAAAGGCTTTTTAATTTGATGTAATCAAAATTTTCCATTTTGTGATCAATAATGGTCTCTAGTTCATCTTTGGTCACAAATTTCTTCCTCTTCCACAGGTCTGAGAGATAAACTATCCTATGTTCCTCTAATTTATTTATAATCCCATTCTTTATGCCTAAATTCTCTGTTTCTTTTTATCTATTCTCATATGCAGTTCATCTTTCAAGATGATTCAGAAAATGATTCTTCCTTTGAAATTCTATATTACTCTGTTTCCATAATAAAGAACATAGATTTAAAGGCTGTTAGTTTTAGAAATGGTCTTAGAAATACTCTAGTCTATAATCCTTATTTTATAGATGCAGAATTTATGACACAGATCAATCATTATCTTGCCCAAATCCACCACAGTATGTCTGAAATGGGGAATAGAATCTCCTGATTCCCCATTCAAGAATTTTTCTATGATACATCATGATGTTTCCAACATTGTCTGTTATGTATTTAGTATTTTGGGGAATATATCTTATCTCCCCAATTAGACTATAAGTCCTATGAGACCAGGCACCTATCTTTATATTTCCTTGCAGTTCTGTATGCCACACAGGTCCTCAGTAAATATGTATTCAGTGAATAATTGATCTTTAAATCATAAGACTCTAAATGAAAGTTTTCTAGTTTCTAGAGATTTTCCACCCATTCAGAAATCACTTAGCTCCTTTGGGGGCTGATGCTATCTCTTGTTATTGTAGAGAAGCAGGCTGACAAAGGGATGGATGGTGGAGTAGCTTCATTAAGAAGGATGGATGTAAAGCGGCAGCAAGTCTTTGCTGAGCTTTTGAAAGTGAAACAGGATAATTGCTGCAGTTACAATGAGGCTGATCAAGCTGAGAGAAACAAGTTTCCAATTGTTCCAATCAGTCCTAATCCGGCAGAGTTATTAGCAGTGCTCTACCCCTGGTGTGACTGCATCTGCTAACTTGAGATAATGATTTATATCACAGTTTATGAAGGTTCCAATTTGTCCTAATTCAATAAGTGAAAACCAGTAGACATGCATCAGACTATATGACCTGAAGCCTCCTCCTATTCTCCCTCTCCTGGGGCTCAGGATGGGGCTATCAAATAGCCTTCTCTGCAGTCAGAAGCTAAAGAAGGACAAGGAGTGGGCATAAGGATCTTTAAATCCAACAAGCTCCTCACACTATAAAAATCAAGAACAATTTAAGAATAACTGAGTGGGAAGTCAGGAGGAAGTGATATAGCAGTGGGAAACAATGTGGGTCTACTAGATGATTCAGATATCAGTGAGTCTTTAGTTTGTCTTTTCTGTTCTCCTTTAGATACTGAGGCTCTCACATCTGCCAGTATGGTGTAGTACAAAGAAATCTACATTTAATCCAAAAAAAAAAAACCCAGGAGTTTGAATTCTGGTTTTGATACTTACAAATTATATAATTACAAGTCAGAATCAGAATGCTACTTTCCTCCTCTGAAAAATTAAGATAATGATACTTACACTATCTTACTTCACAAGATTGTTGTCAAAACCGATTTTTTAGATCTTCTATAGAAATAACATTAATACTAATACAAACAACACTACAACTACGATTACCATTATTATCACTAGCATTACTACTACTACTACTACTACTACTACTACTACTACTACTATTACTATTACTACTTCTACTATAACCTCTATACTACAACTACCACTATCGCAGCACTATACTACTAACTACTACAAATAACAATAATATTACTATACTACAAGAATACAATTATTTCTATTCAATTGCTATTACTTCTACTTCTAATAATAATTCTTTGCTTTTACTCTTAAATGAGTGATTCAGTCATACTGCTCCTTCTTTTAGGAATTTACATTAACCTTTTGGATTTAAAAATGTTTACTCAAATGAAAGATAATTCATACAGTATGAGGGATGTGAAGAGGAGATAGAAAGATAGTAGAGACAGAGAGTACTATCTGTGGATCTTGAAATTACATAAGGAAATCACTTCTGTGCATTCAATAGGCCAGTTGTGATTTTTTAATCCTCTTTTATCCTCAGATCCACTCCAGAGACAAATTGAAACCTTGGAGAAAACTTAATTTAGAAATCCACGGCAGAAAATGAAGTCTTCCTACCTAGATACATAGTGCATATAAAAACACCTACAAACTTCTGTTTACAGGAACATAAACCTAAACAATAGAGCAAATATTGTTTCTAGATAGAATGATCAATAAAATAAAAATTAGAATACTATTTAAATTAATTTGCATACAGGATTAATTTGCCATACTGGATCAAACTAGCAAGGATTACTTTTCAGAATAAGAACAGATGAAACTGATGTCAGGGGGAAATGTAAATCTCAAGGGAAATAATGAAAATAAAAGTTGGAACAATGGAGGCCTACCCAGCTCCAGATCTCAAGGTATACCACAAAGAAACAATACTCACAACAATTTGGTACTGGGATGTAAAACAGATTAATTACACAACAGAGCAAATTAATTCAGTGTCCAAAAAAACCCAAAACAAAACAAAGAAATACTGGCTAAAAAATTAAACAAGAGATAGAAGGAATTATAGAAGACTATGTTACACCTTAGGCCAAGATAATCTCCAAATATATATTTCCAAATATATATATATATATATATATATATATATATATATATATATATAATTACTTTTGCGGTTTTAAGGACAACATTAAGAAGATACCTTAATGTATAAAAAATTCTACTATTCTCTCATCCCCACTTAGAAATTCATTTTTTGATATATTTTGTAAAAAGAGACCTTCATAAGACAGGATCAAATCTAATAAAATGAAATTTAATAATAATAAATGTAAAGATTTCCATTCTGATTGAAAAGATCACTTTTACAAGTATAAAATTTCAGAAGTATAGCAGGAGAGTTAACTTAAAGAAGACCTGAGGTTTAGGTTTTAATAACCTGGTGTGTGTGTGTGTGTGTGTGTGTGTGTGTGTGTGTGTAAGAGAGAGACAGACAGAGACAGAAAGAGAGACAGACAGAGAGACAGACACATACATAGAGACACAGAAACAGAGATAGAAAAACATACAGAAAGACAAAGAAACAGAGAGAGACAGAAACACAGAGGAGTAATTTCTACTTTGATGATTGTTCAGATTCCATACAGAAAATTGATTTCAATTCTGGGCATCGTATCTTAGAAAGAACACTGAGAAACTGATGGACATGCAGAGGATCACAATTTATATGGTGAATGACTGGTTTTCTGCTTTATGAGGAGCAATTGAGGCAACTAAAGGTTTAGCTTGAGTATTACTACTGGGCTTATATTCCAAAGAGATCATAAAGAAGGGAAAGGGACCTGTATGTGCATGAATGTTTGTGGCAGCCCTCTTTGTAGTGGCTAGAAACTGGAAACTGAATAAATGCCCATCAATTGGAGAATGACTGAATATATTGTGGTACATGAATATTATGGAATATTACTGTTTGGTAAGAAATGACCAACAGGATGATTTCAGAAAGGCCTGGAGAGACTTACACGAACTGATGCTGAGTGAAATGAGCAGGGCCAGGAGATCATTATATACTTCAACAACAATAATATATGATGATAAATTTTGATGGACCTGGCCATCCTCAGCAATGAGATGAACCAAATCAGTTCTAATGGAACAGTAATGAACTGAACCAGTTACACCCAGTGAAAGAACTCTGGAAGATGACTAAGAACCATTACATTGAATTACCAATCCCTATATTTTTGCCTGCCAGCATCTTGGATTTCCTTCACATGTTAATTGTACAATATTTCAGAGTCTGATTCTTTTTGTACAGCAAAATTATGGTTTGGTCATGTATACTTATTTTGTATTTAATTTATACTTTAATATATTTAACAAAAAAAAAGGTTTAGCTTGAAGAAAACACTTAGTTGTGGAAGTGGAAAGGAAAGTGCTGATTTTTTTGTCAAGTTTTTCCTTTTTTTTAATCTTTGAAAAATTGTAAAAAAAAAATAGATTCATTCTGCTTGCCCTCAAAAAGGAAAAGTAGGAATAATGAATGCATATTCCAAAGAACTGAATTAAGAATTAATTTAGGAAAGATGGTAAAATTTCCTAATAAGAGGACTGAATTTGAAGTCAGAGAACTTAATGTAGCATTGACATAGATGCAGTAGGGATAATGCTAAGTCATAGAGGATGCATAGTTTGTTTGTTTATTTGTTTTTGCGGAGGCAATTGGAGTTAAGTGTTAAATATCTGAGGTCAGATTTGGCTTCAGGTCCTCCTGACTTCAGGGCTGGTGCTCTATCTACTGCGCCACCCAGCTGCCTTAACTTTACATAGTTTAATGAAATTTTGGTGTTAAGTTCTTCAAAATAGAACAATCCACAGCTCTATTAACAGTGAATTGATTTGTTTACTTTCCTTAATATCTGAAATGGTGGTCATTATTCATTTTTTCAAAATTATCAATCTGGTAGTAATATCAAAGTTTTAGTGCTTTAATTTGCAGATCTGTAATTGCTAATGATTTGAAGGTTTTTTTTTTAATATTACTATTGACAGTTTGTATTTTGTCTGTAGAAAATTTCCTATTCATATTCTTTGATGATTTATCAGTTGAGATGTGGCTCTTATTCTTATAAATTTGAATGAATCTCTTATGTTATTTGAAAATGATACAAGCAGAGAAATTAATTGCAATGTTCCTCCCCCCCCAATTACTTGCTTTTATTTTAATGTTAGCTTTTTTTGGATTTGTTTGTGTAAAATCATTTTAATTTTATGTAATCAATTTACTTTTATGCAATTAATGTTGAAAATTTAATTTTCTTTGATATTTTCTATCTTTTGGTTGGTTGTGAACTCTACCTCTATCATTCTACAGAATTTTTTTTTTCTTGATCTTCTGTTTGGTTATGTTTGTGCACTATGAGTACATATAGACATGTATATATGCATAAATATGTATGGATAACTAACTATCTAGGTATACTTTTATATCTAAGTCACTTGGAGGTTATTTTGGTAAAAGGTATAAGATGGGGGTTTAAACTTGGTTCCATTAGACTGCTTTCCATCTTTCCAACAGTTTTAAAAGAATGGTTAGATCATAACAGAGGACTTGGAATATTTGAGTTTACAGAGTACTATGATATTTTTAGGGTACCTAATCTATTCCAATGTTTTCCTTTTTTACTGTTCAGTAGTTTTTTAGAGGCCAAGCCAAGGTGGCAAAAAGTAGACAAATCTTTGTCTGAGCTTTTCCTAGCTTTCCTTAGATCAACACCAGATGAAGCCTCTGAACTGGTTTTGAAGTGACAGAACACATCAATATTTGGAGTGCAACAAATTTCCAGCAGAAAATATTTTGGAAGAACATCAGAAAAGGTTTTTTTCAATTAGTCACAGGGCAGATGGCCAAGCACAGGCACAACACAGGTGTGGTGTGGGGTCTGAGTGCAGGGGGAATCTAACAGGTGGCTCTTAAGCCAAAATACAGCAGGGTTGCCTACTCTTTCCTGATTCAGAAGTTAGTGGATAAGCAGATTAGCTATGAGATATCCAATGCAAACTACAAAAAGCAAATAGTAAGGCCTGGAACCCCAGAATAACACAGGACTTGGCCACATCCACCCAGCACAGAAAGGAAATGAGCAGCATGAAGACACTGTGGCCTGTAGAGAAAGGTGGGAACAATCTCCCCTTTGGCCTAAAAACAGCCTTCAAACTTTTAAAATGAGTAAAAAAAAGCCAAAAAAAACCTCTGACCATAGATAGATATTATGAAGACAGAGAATAACAGACCTCAAATCCTGAGTATACCAAAGGCAAGTTGTCTTTAGATAAAACCCCAATGGATGATATTAGTTGGTTTCTATCTCACAAGTTCTTTTGAAAGAATTCCAAAAAGATCTTAAAAGAGGCAGAAGAAAAATAAGGAAAGGAAATGAAAACTTTCCAGGAGAGTTTGGAAAAGGAAACAAAAATTATCTGAAAAAAACTACTTAAAAAAATTTATAGAAATGGAAGAAGCATATAACTCCTTAAAAACAAATTTGATGAAATAGAAAAAGAAAACCACTCACTGAAAAAACAGAATTTGCAAAATGGAGAAAAATATACAAAACAACTCATTTAAAAGTTCAATTGTCCAAAATTCAAAAGGAGATTAAAAAATGCTAACTGAAGAAAATAATTCACTAAATATTAGAAGTCAACAAATAGAAGTGAATGATTGAATGAGACTTCAAGAATCAGTCAAAAAGCCCAAAATAAAAAAATATTAGGGAAAAAAATGGGAAAAAATAGGGGAAAAAAACTGATCTGGAAAACAGATCTAGGACAGCTAATTTTTTTATAGCTTTTTATTTACAAGATAAATGCATGGATAATTTTTCAGTATTGACAATTGCAAAACCTTTTATTCCAATTTTTCCCCTCCTTCCTCTCCCCCTCTCCCCCAGATGGCAGGTTGATCAACACATGTAAAATATGTTAAAGTATAAGTTAAATACAATATATGTATACATGTCCATACAGTTATTTTGCTGTACAAAAAGGACGGACTTTGAAATAGTGTATAATTAACCTGTGAAGGAAATCAAAAACGCAGGTGGACAAAAATAGAGGGGTTGCAAATTCTATGTAGTGGTTCATAGTCATCTCCCAGAGTTCTTTCACTGGGTGTAGCTGGTTCAGTTCATTACTGCTCTATTGGAACTGATTTGGTTCATCTCATTGTTGAAGAGGGCCATGTCCATAAGAATTGATCATCATATAGTATTGTTGATGAAGAAGTATATAATGATCACCTGGTCCTGCTCATTTCACTCAGCATCAGTTCGTGTAAGTCTCTCCAGGCTTTCTGAAATCCTCCTGCTGGTCATTTCTTCCAGAACACTAATATTCTATAATATTCATATAGCACAGTTATTCAGCCATTCTCCAACTGATGGGTATCCATTCTGTTTCCAGTTTCTGGCCACTACAAAGAGGGCTGCACATACAGGTCCCTCTCCCTTCTTTAAAATCTCTTTGGGATATAAGTCTACTAATAACACTGCTGTAGGACATTATTAGAATTATTGCATTTCTTGAAAACCATAATAAAAGAGAGCCTAGATAAGATTTTTTGGAAAATAATCAAGGTAAACTTCTCTAATATCTTAGAACCAAAGGATAAAGTAGCAAATTAAAGGATTTGCCTCTTGAAAGAGATCCCAAAATGAAAACTCCAAGGAATGTCATAGCTAAATTTCTGAATTATAAGATGTAAGAAAAATTATTGGAAGGAACCAGAAAGAAACAATTTAAAAATCATGGAGCCACAATCAGGATTACCCAGGAGCTGGCCTCTTCTACTTTAAAGGATATAAGGACCTGCAATCTGATATTCTGAAGGTAAAGGAACTTGGATTGCATCTAAGAATCAACAATACAGCAGAATTAAGCATTATCTGTCAGAGAAAAATATGTAAATTCAATGAAACAGGTGAATTTATTTTATGTATAATGGAAAGACCACAGCCAAACAGAAAATTTGATCTTCAAATACAAAATTCAAGAGAAGCATAAAAAAGTAAAAAAGAAAGAGGGAAAAACTGTTTCTTTTAAAAGTTAAAAAGTTCACATCCCTATATGGGAAAATGATGTTTAACTCTTGAGAACTGTATCTGTGTGAGGGGTATAGTTAGAGGGTACGAGTATAATTTGATTTTACTGTGATGGTAGAAAAAGGATTGTACTGGAAGAAGAGGAAAGGGAAGGTAAAATGGGGGAAAATTACATCTCATGAAGAAGCAAGAAAGAATTACAATTTAGACAAAGAAAGGAGGGAGATGAGCATTGTATGAAACTTATTTTCATTAGATTTGGCTCAAAGAGAGAATATCAGATATATTTAGCTCACAGAGCAATTTGTTTGACCATATATGGAAATAGGAGAGGAAAGAGGAAAGGAAGTGTGGAGGCTAATAGAGGGGAGAATGGAAGTAAAGGAGGAAATGGATAAAAAAGAGGAGACACTGTAAAAGGGAAGAGAATTTGGAAGGAGTTACTGCTCAGAAGCAAAACACTGGGGAGGAGGGAAAGGGGAAAAGGAAAAAGGAAAGTATAGATTGGGGGAAATAACATGACAAGAAATACAGACATAGTATTTTTAACTATTAATGTGAATGGGATGAATTCTTCCAGACAACAGAAGCACATAGCTGACTGGATTGAAAGCCTGAATCCTACAATATGTTGTTTACAAGAAACACATTTAAAACAGAGTGAAACATACAGAGTAAGGTAAAAGACTGGGGCAGAATCTATTATGCTTCAGCTGAAATAAAAAGAACAGGAGTAGAGATCCTCATCTCAGATGAAGCAAAAGCGAAAATAGATCTAATTAAAAGATATAAGGAAGGAAACTTCATTTATGGTATCATAAATAATGAAGTAATATGAATAGTAAACATTTATTTACTTAGTGATATAGCATACAAATTCTTAGAGAAGAAATTAAGAGAGTGCAAGAAAAATTAGACAGCAAAACTATACTAGTGGGCAACCTTGCTGTCTCAGAACTAGAGAAATCAAAGCACAAAATAAATAAGAAAAAAGTTAAGGAAGTAAATAGAATTTTAGAAAAGTTAGGTATGATAGACCTTTAGAGAAAGTTGAATGGAGACAAAAAAAAAGAATATAGTTTTTTTTCTCAGTGGTACATGGAACCTACACAAAAACTGATCATGTATTAGAGCATAAAAACCTCAAAATCAAATGCAGCAAGGCAGAAATATTTAATGAATCTTTTTTCAGATCATAATGCAATAAAAATTACATGAAATTAAGGGCCAGGGGAAAATAGCCCAAAAATTAATTGGAAACTAAATAATCTAATCTATGAAACAACAAATCATAGACATACTCAATAATTTCATCCAAGAGAATGATGATAATGAGACAACATACCAAAATTTATGGGATGCAACCACAGCAGTTCATAGAGGATGTTTCGCATCTCTATATGCTTACTTTTATAAAATAGAGAAAGAGAAGATCAATGAATTGGGCATGCAACTAAAAAAGCTGAAAAAAAGAACAAATTTTAAACCCCTGATTAAATACCAATTTTGAAATTCTGAAAATCAAATGGGAGATTAATAAAACTGAAAGTAAAACAATATTGAATTAAAAAACAAACCTAAGAGTTGGTTTTATGAAAAAAACAATGAAATAGATAAACCTTTACTTAGTTTGATTAGAAAAAGGAAAGAACACCAAATTTTTAGTATCAATAATAAAAAAGAGGGAACTTTCCACCAATGAAGAGGAAATTAGAGCAATAATTGGAAGCTATTTTGTCCAACTGTATGCCAATAAATCTGATCATCTGAGTAAAATGGATGAATATTTGCAAAAATATAAATTGTCAAGATTAACAGAAGAGGAAAAAATTACTTAAATAGGCCCATTTAAAAATAAGAAATTGAAAGAGTAATTTTTCAGTCATGTACAAGTCTTTATGACACCATTTGTGGATTTCTTGGCAAGGATACTGGAGAGATCTGCCATTTCTTTCTCCATTTCATTTTACAGATGAAAAATTGAGGCAAATAGGATTAAATGACTTTTCCAGGATCACCCAGCTAGTAAGTGTTTGAGATGACCTTTGAACACAGGAACAGGAGTCTTTCTGATTTCAAGTCTGGCATTCTTTCCACTGTGCCATAATGGCTTCCCTTCAATGATTATCCCTTCTACTTTTTTATAGTTACATTATTATTTTGCTAATTTTTTTATTATTGTTTTAAAAGGGGTTGTGATATGACACTTCTGGACTTCCTTCCCTTTCATTTTTTTTTGTTTCTTTGTTTAAGGGAAACTTTTTTCATATGTAACTTGGATTGAATAACTACATAGACTCATCAATCAATCAATGAGTATTTTAAAAATATCTTCTATGTGCCAGGAACTGTGCTACATACTGATTGTTTTTATTCCTGAAATTCTATGACTTTATGAGGTAACTAACTTTCTCTAGAATTCTTGTATTTCCTAGATTGGGTCACTGTCTTAACATTACTGCAATTTTAGAATCATCCTTCATTTGGTGTTGACTGGACAATGAAATATCACTCCTATTTTGGATAGAATCTCAGATCCCTGAGGTAAATGGTAGTCTATGAAATTAGAAAGCCTCTATCTTCTGCCTCCTTAAAACATTACAAAGTTCTCCAAAGTCAATAAATGAGCAGTAGTTTGCCCAGATGCCTATGTATGTTTTTTTCACTAGATTTTAAATACCAATGGGAAATGACTTATATCCAGAAGTATACTTATATTACAAAGACAAAATTGTGGATATATCAACTTTCCACCTTGTTGTGTGATGTTTAAATAGTAAAAATAACAATATAAAAATAACAACTAATATTAATATAGCATTTACTATGTGCCAGGTAATATGTGAAGTGATATACAATTATTACTTATCTGATACTCAAAATAACCTTAGGAGGTAGATCCTTTTTTATACATGAAGAGCCTGAGAAAAACAGATAGAGGTTAAATGACTTGCACATGATCACAAAACTATTAAATATTTAAGGTTGGATTTAAACAGATTTTTAAAAAATTCCTAGTCTAATGTTCTATTTTCCACACAATATATGTTCTAATCAGAACAAATCCTTTTTAGTAAGTTTTATTCTGATTTGTTAAAAAAAGGGGGGAGGGCTTCCTTACTTCCTAATAGAGTTTTAGGAAAACTACTAATTAAAGCCATATGCTAAATGGTATCAGTGGATGGAAAGTGGAAAAGTATATATATTTAGGTAACTGATCACATCAAAGAAAAGACCTGACAAACTTCCTGACAATACTTCTTAGATAACAAAACTTAAATTAACATTTGAAAGAAATGTACACCTTAATAAAACAGTACCTGTTCCATATTCAAATACAAATATGCAAATAATACATATGCATGTAATAGCACATATGTAGATATGATTTTCATATATACACACGTATCCATATAAATATGCCTCCATCCATTCATACATAACTGCTTATACACACACACATTTACATAGGTATATAAATGACATTACTGAGATTTTAGAATCATCCTTCTAGCTAGCATAGGGAAAACATTTATTCTCTACTGCTTCACAGTGCAGAATTCAAATTAGTTATAGGAACTTACAGAAACAAAGATTTAAACTCATTTTTAGGAGGCAGACCCTACTAATTATTTGAACTATTCAACAATGAAGGAAGAGTTCCTACAAAATAGCAAATCCCTTGTTACTGGAAGGGCAGGAACCACCTGAAGGCTATGGTACAAAGGATACTCATGCAGTGGGTAGGAGTTTAGGCCACATGCCTTCTAAGTTCAGTTTTAACTGAAATTCTAGGTTTCAGCCTTGAGATTTCCTGATTTTCCTGGCTGAGATTTGGCTAAAAGAAGTTGTGCTAAGTGCACATCTGTTCACATTGGCAATGCAAAGGACCATGGGGTGTATTTCTATGGGCAACATAGCCGACTTCACAGCAGTAGGAAAAGAAGAAATTGAGCCAGAAAGTTCTTCTGTGTTTGGTGGACCAAATTAATTGGGAATTTTCCAGTTGGCATTTGGCTTGGCATAGTCAACTGGGGGAAGGGGGAGTGACATGGGGTATGTTCAATGGAACTGCTGTTGCCAAGTTTCTTTCTTTTTCATCCTGTTTCTTCAAAGCTCACATTGTGAATAGTTTAGAGAAGCCATAGGATTAGAGCTGGAAGAGATACAAGAAATTATCCAGTTCAACCCTGTGATTTTAGGAAGGAGGAAACTAAGGTTCAGAAGAGGGAAGGGGTTTTACCAAAGTCCCATACAAATGATTGATGGATTTAGGATTTGAACTAAGTTTTTCTTATTTCCTAGCTATAGTCCTTACTACTACATGAGTCTAATAGGGTAGGAAGAGGTTTAATATGTCCCATTATAACCTCTGCATTGGTGCACTATCATGTACTTTTCTTTGGTTTTTCTTTTATCTTTGCCCTCCAACAAAGTCATGTGATAAAGTGGAGAAGGCACTGTATTTAGAGACAGGGAACAGGGACTCTTCTTGCTTGCTACCTATATTATTTTGAGTAGGTCACTTTCTTTCTCTAAGGAACTTTTTCCTCTTTCTTTTTCTTTATTTCTCTTTCCTTTATTTGTTCCTTCCTTCCTTCCTTCCTTCCTTCCTTCCTTCCTTCCTCCCTCCCTCCTTCCCTCCCTTTCTTTCTTTCTTTCTTTCTTTCTTTCTTTCTTTCTTTCTTTCTTTCTTTCTTTCTTTCTTTCTTTCTTTCATCATTCTATATCTATCATTCTTTCTTTGTTTCTATGGAATTACATACAGAGGATATCAATGGTCCTTTCCAGATCTAAAGCCTAAAATGATCAGCATGCTGTCTCCAAGACCTATCAGCACAGTCTATTCTTTAAGTAAAAAAATCCTAACTGTCCCCAGCTTGCAAACATTAGTGGAAGTAGACATAGAATGACCTCAATAACCATAATTTAGCTTGGCTCTGAAACTTCCTGGTGTTGGATTTCAAAAATATATTGAAATGATGGAATGACTGGGGCACACCTGCAGAACTCAGGATTGGCTGATAGAGGAGATAAAACAGCTAGAATATGGACTGCAAGCTGAGAAAATGTAGCCTTGACGAGTGTAGTGAAAAAAAGACCTCTATTCTTTTTGCCCTGGACCCTGTGTAGGAAGATCCCACAGGATTGGAAGGCTACTGGCATTAGAGTCACAGAGGCACACAGGTGTTATAATTTAGTAGGTGGGGTGGAGATTGTAAATTGTTCTCCCTGCATTTCACATCAGTGAAGGAGCAGCTGATGGGGAGAGTTATTGATTAGAATTCCGAAGCTGGAGATGGGGGAAGGATTGAAGTTGTCCAGAAGTTGTGGTTAAATGGTGCGAGATCAAAGATTCATAGCTTGACCTTGTTGTAGAAAATATTTAGTTCAGAATAGGAAAGTCAATGGCTGTAATCAGTTGTTTAAGGTTTGACCTATGGAGTTTGAGGAAGTGCACCGATTAAGAGGGGCTGGGAGGAATGATTGTACTATGCAATTTATCTTATGTAAGAGAAGATTTGGGGTGATAGAGTGTAATGTTAATTGCTCTCAAGCATCGAAGATGAATTACATACAAAATATGAATTAGAACTCTTCTGTTTGTTCCTTACAGAAGCATAAGTCAAAAGGACAAAGAAGCAGAACTAGATTCTATATAGGAAGACTTTCTAATACTATGTTACAGTAGAATAGCATCTTTCAAAAATGTTGATTCCTTATCACTCTACATTTTCAAAGTGAAGATAATGTAAATTCAAGATATCATAGAGAACTTTCCTGATTTTTTATAAATTGGACAACTTGACCTCTGAGGTTCCTTCCAACTCTGAGGATAATGAAAAAGAACAATGAATTCAGGGTCATTTGAAGATGGGCATTCATTAAATGGCTTTGACTCTCCACAGAGTTGGGAGGAATTGTGGTGGAGAAGGTTAGAGTTAAGAATAGAGAAATTATCTCTAAAAATAGAAGCAGACCTTTGGGATTATCTAATCCAGCCACCCCCTCATTTTATAAATGAGAAACTATGGCCAAGAAAGGTCATCTGGTATAGACAGAAGTAAAATTTAGGTTTATACGAAACTATTTAACTTTGCATCTAGAGTATTAGACTGAAAAGGTTCACAAATGACAAGATAAGAAGGAAATAAGAAGTCAATAATTTCCAATACAAAAACATTACTGTATGGCCCACATTGAAATGTTAAGACAGATAACAGAATCACCACTTGGACATCTCTTGTTTCCCCTACTCCCCACGACACATATTATCTCTGAAATAAAAGGAGGTTTGATAGATTGTCATTATTTTGGTAACTACCAATGTTTCAATAATCAAGCATTATCCCTTTTCATCTGCCAAACTTTCCCCATCAAAAATCTAATTCTTTGTTTTTCTTTCTGGCTTTCTCTCTGTCCTGTCAGTTTCTTTGGCTCTGTTTCTCTCTGTGTTCAAACTCCTTATCAGGCTGTCTGCAAATGCTTTCAGCCTAGTTTGGTCCACATGTTCAAAACATTATATAGTCAATCTATGCCAATAAGGAGATGTAAAAAACAAGATCTATTAAGTATTTATTACTATCATCTGTTCAACTTTTATTTTATTTTGCTTACAACTCTTTGTATCACTACGCAGGAACAAAGAAAAAATGGAAAGGTCACACTCTGGGATTCACCTGGAGCTTTTGCTATTGTGTTTCCCTTTCTTATCCTCTTGCCCTATCCCCTTCCTCCATGTCCTCTGGTAAATTGAGAATTGTTATGATTCTTATATGGTTTATATAAGACAATGGAATTGATAGAGACAATAATTATCTAATTTAGCATGGTTCAATATGATTGATCTGATCCTACAAGGAGATGTTACGGGCCAGAACTTGAAACAAGGTACTAAGTGGAATTGAGGAGACAATGGTTAAATCTAGTTTAGCATTGATTTAATCCTACAACAAATAATGGTTTCCTAGTGATATAATGATTGGTGTATACTCAGTACACAGCATATAAGCAAGAAGCTCTCAGGGCCAGACACAGAAGCCCACAAGCCCACTCTCAGAAGTGGAGTCAGATTCATTCCAACTTCCACCTTTGTGCTGGCTGGAGACATTTGAAGGAAGAGAGGCTGAAGCTGGAAGAGACAAAGGATTAGCAGCAAGAGCTCTCAGAACCAAGGAGAGTAGCTGCATTTGAAGTGATTATTACTCTGAAGTGAAACTAAGGCTGCCTACAGAAGCCCCCCAAGAAACTTGCTCCTAGAGAGCATTATATTAGAAAGAAGAACATTGCAGAGAATAAGACCCAAAAAATGATTAAAAATGTCAAATAACATTTGTGGCAAACTAAGTAGATTATACTAGTAAACCAAAGAGTACATCCATCCATCTAGTTCAGGAAGAAAGGTATTACATAAAATAGACCACAGGACCTAGGTGCAGAAGAAATACTGGAAGTTAGTGAGTGTAACTCAGTCCTTAAATAGAGGATGTAGAGGTATGACTTTCCCAATATCAAATAGATAATATATATTAGGATGAGGATTCATAGTCAGGTTATCTACCTGTATTGTATTCACACTGTAATGCATGATGTTTGGGGAAGAAGGGGCAGCAGTAGACTACAAATGGCTAATCAGGAATTGGAGTGCCTTAGCAGGGCTGAATAGGAAGTGTGAAAGAAAGAGTATCTCTTCGGCCCACCAATATATGATTGACTTTTCTCTGGGAAGTAGAGAGTGGAGCTAAATGACCTATTCTGGGTACAGGTCTGCTACTGAACTGCTTCTCTTATGCTGACTCCTTAATTTGAGTATGACAGATAATTTAGGTGCTTTCTACTACTGCCAGATGTTAAAGACTATTTTAAGACCAAGCCTGGCAATATCATATAAGATGACATCTGTTACTGAAAGCTGATCTCTCCATGTAGAAACAGGTCAACAAGGCCAGATGCATTAAAGTTTTAATTTTTACTGTATATTTTACAAAATGAAATGACAAGCAATGATGTAAGTGAATTGAAGTGGTTTTTATTTTTATTTTCAAATATCCCTCAACCTATTTTTTTGCCACTATAGTTAAAATTGGAATCAGTAATCAAATGCTGGGATGCTGAAACCAATTGAAAAAGTCATTAGGTAGCAATGGTGTAACAGGCCTTGCGCACGATGAACTCTGACGTTGGTCTCATTGATTCACTTTTTTGCCTAACAGCACATGCCATTGGTCCTGCTAGCTGTCTGGAAGTCGGCTTCTTGAAGATCCATTGGTTTCATTCGGGCATGGAAGAACCAGCCACCTGTTAAATTTAGATTTCTTGAATCTGCCAACAGGCTGACACAATGATAAACAGCCACCGTTTTTTAGCAAAGGTTGGGAAAGCTCAGTCATTCACTGTTAATTGCTTTATGGTACTGAACCATAAAAATGGCCAAGACTCAATCCTTAGCAATCTCCCAGTCATGCAGGGATAGGCACCCATCTCTGTGACATCAAGGTCTTTTCATCATTCTCCAGACTGTGGACCAAATTGTTATCTTCAGCAATAAGGTCTGTAAAGTGGCACAACTTTGGAATATCAAGGATCCAGTGAAAAGGCCTTTGAGGATTTCTATTTCCCATCTTCTACTCTTACTTTCCCAATTATAGTCAGAAGTCAAATAATCAAGCATTAAAAATTAGAGTGACTTAAACCATCTGAAAGGGAATTTGTTACATGTTTTAGCAGAGAATGAATCTTGATTACAAATTACTTTATGGATGGTAAATAAAATTTAATGTTATATTACTTACCTTTGGAGTTTGAGGCCATGGAGAATAATCACCATGCTCTTCCACAAACTGGCTTTTGATAATACAATATCTTAGAGTTAGAAAGACCTCATTGATTACACAATCCAACATGTACTTGAACAAAAATCCCTTTAATGATTATATGTAAATAACCATTCAGCCACTGTGTGAAGACTTCCAAGAATCTGACTCACTGAGAAGATTGTACCACTTTATAATATTAGAACGTACTACTTAGACCATAAAATATTCTGTGTTGGGCAGAGAAATACCAAAAAAAAGAAAGAAAGAAAGAGGGAAAGAAGATATATTTAGGTGAAAAGTCATAAAAGCTAGGGACCAAGATACAGTCATGATGATGACAATTCAGGTGAAGCAGAAGCAAAAACTGTTCTGAGTTAAAGGTAATGTGAAAGTTATAGGCATACTTAAACCAGGTGGCCATCCCAATATGGCTCTTAGTCAGAGTTAGACCACTACTTGATATTCATCTGGGATTCCTAAGAGAAAAGGAAACCAGAGTCTTCAATCAGCATTATGGATAGTTCTAAAGGAGTCAGAAAATTAAAAACATAATAAAAAGAGAAATGAACAATGCATATGGCATGGAATATGACATTCATTTGGTAGATTTTTGACTAAAAGCTAAGAAACAGTAAAACTGTCATCTCCTCAATGTCAGATCTTCTGAGCTAATCCAGTGTCAGTAGAAACCTATTCATGATCATTGATATTATAAAATGAAACTATCAATACAAAGTAACTAGCTCATAGATGAAGGACATGTCAGAGATGAAAGTAATTTATAAATCATTCAACATACTCATTTTATAAATAAGGAAACAGGTCTACAAAGAAAAAGTGACTTGCTTAAAAAATCAAGTGACTAGTAATCAGATATAAGTGGAGGAACTGTGGCATAATGCATCCTACCATGCCACATTAGAAACTTGTTTTTAATTGTTGCAAAGGGGGAAAAAGTCATTTTTGTCCTAGGCAGGACAATGCAAAGATTGTAGTAATGATGATTAGAAAAAGGCAACTAATACTGGTAAAATTCTTTTTTCCTGTATTCAAATTATTGGCAGAATTTCAGCTGAAATTTTACATTTTGATGAATCTGAGCATCTTCATCAGACTGTTAAAGTATATATATAATATAGAGAGGAGGGGAGGGAGGGAGAGAGGGAAAGAAAAAGAGAGAGAGAGAGAGAAGGAGGGAGAGAGAGAGAGATTTATCTTCATATTCATTGATCTCAATTAAGGAAATTATTAACTCATAAATTTATGGATATGTAGACAGGATGAATTGTTCTAGAATTAGAGAAATTGGTAAATGAAGATGAAATATTGCAACATAGCCTTGCTCTGAGCATATATCATAAAAGGTTAAGAAATTGAGTCAAGAGATATAAATCAATGTGTTCTAATGGACTAAGATTTCAATTGATTTGATTTCCTTTGCTAGATTTGTCAAGATTGACTGTTCATGAAAGATATGGTTGATAACCAAACATTGTAGGGGTCCAAATGTAGCATTATAAATGGAAAAGTCAAAGAGGTCTTAGATACCATTTAATTCAATCTCCTCATATTTTGGATAAAGAAAAGAAGGTCCAGAGACTTGTCCATGATTATACAGGTAGATAGATTAGAAGAGGATTGAAACCTAGGACCTATATTTTCTTTCTATTATAATATTCTCTCTCTATTAGATAAAAATCATTTTAGGACAAAGAAACAAATATTTTGTGATAAAATCTCAAGAACACAAATACAATTTGTTTCAAATGACTGTGGCAAAAGGCAAAGATTTGGTATTTTTTTTTATTTAAAGATGGTAAGATTTATAGCTTGTCAATACATTTAATACCTTTTCCTCATCCCAAGTAATTTATATAGCAGAATCTTTTAACATTGTAGGTACCAATGTCTATTTTCCACTGAAATTACCATCTATTCTATATTCTAACATTCTGTTAGAAGATCCATTCAAATACTAACTCTCAATGAATCTATTACCCTCAGGTTAGTATTATTCCATGGCACTAGAGTGACTTAATTTTCACAAGGTATTACTGGATCATAAAGCAATGTACCTGTAATTCACACCCATAGAGCATTCTCAGAAATGGAAAGCTTATTTTTCACTCCCTCCTTCTTCAGGCCTTCTTGCTATTGCATCTGCATCACCTTGGCAGACCTGGGGACAATTTTAGAAGTGTGCTCAAGCAATGCAGGCCATTTAATTCTCTTCCTGTCTACCTCACCAGTCACTCAGGTCAGAGACTTTGTAGAGCCCCTACAATTAAGGCAGATAAATAAAATCACATTGCTCATAATTACCTAGGACAATTCTGTTTAATTAGATGTTAAGTGTGGTATCCCTTCTCCTTTATGGCCCTAGATAAATATCTGCACCTCTGTCTAGAAAGGAGCTTAGTTGGAAATGTAACTGCTTTGTTGCTCACAATGTAATTAAATGCCATTAAAAAGCCACTAATTAGATCGTAAGTTTTAAATAACTTGCCCTAATTACCTCTGGTACACGGTGCATTGAGTTGGGAGGGCAAGTCCTTCAGAGCCAAGGAAACTTTGCTTTACCACTGAGATTGCTACTGTGAGCTGGGACTAGGGCCTTCTATTCCTATTCAATGAGATGAAAAGGGCAAGAAGAAGATCAGGTTGGGGTGGGGGGGGAGAAACTTGTGTTTTAATCCAGTGTGTTGGGATTTAAGTCACTCCCACAACACATATGCATGGCTATGAATATAAGGGGTATGTTATGGTATAGATGTGAGGGGCTGAGACCAGAGTTGTAAAGCATGGACAAACATATACACATTAAACTCTTTCTGATCAAACTCTTTCTGATCTGATTTAAGGAGGGGAAGAGGCATATAAAAATCTTTAATTTCCTCAAATGTTAGTCTTTTTTGTCACAAAAATTGTTATAATTCACTTTTAAATCTCATTTTAGCTTTACAAAGTATGTTCCCCAAAATAGAAGCATGACAGTGGTAGTAAACTTTATTTTTTGGGGGGGTGTTTGTAATTAATTACAAGGATTAAGCACTGAGAAAACTTTCTCTACCAGTGAAAATTCTCAAGTACTCTACAACATAATATTAAAATTTTCTGGCGCCCTGAGAGGTTGAGTGTCTAGGATCACATAGCCAGTTTGTATTATCAAGAATATGCCAACATCACTATACAAGCTGACTCTCAGAACAAATATAATCTCAGTCTTATATGGGAAGGTAGAAAGGTGAAGATACTTGACTAAATTCACAAAACTATTAAGAGTTAGTTCTGGATTTGAACTCAGACCTCTTTTTATTGTCAGGTATGTCTTCAGTCATCTCTCTCCCTGCGATAAAAGGAAAGCAAAGTTCAGCAAAGACAGTGTCCAGACAAGGTAGTGGAATGCTTTTAGCCACAGCACAGATCAATAATCAAGATTCTTTGGTCTTCAACTCCTAAGTGAGTAGCATACCAGGCCATCTGTGAAACCTCCAGTCCCAAAACAAAAGGCAAATTACCAGCCTTAGAAACCAGACAATGACAGGTGTGATGACATTGGGCTCCCACAGTTCTGTGAATAAGCCATAAAGCATCTGAGGCTCCAATGCTCAAAGATAGTGACCTCACTCAAGCCCCCCAAGACAGGAAACTTGGGATAGAGCTCTTGATAGTTTAGGAGCAGAGCTGAAATATAAAATCCATAAAACTGGTTTAAAAATGAACAAGAAGTAATCAGAAAAAAGAAAATAAAAAAAATTACTCTAGAAAGGTATTAGGTTGACTGAGATCAAAAGAATTTAGAAGAAGGCAAAAATGGCAACATGAGAAACCTCAAAGCAGGGATATGATTTTGTATTAAGCCCCAAAAGTCTTCTTGGAAGAGCTTTAAAAGCATTTTAAAAGTCAAATAAAAAGGTGGAACAAAAGTTGAGACAGGAAATAAGAGGTATGTGAGAGGAAATCAATAACTTGGAAGAGGAAAAACAAAAATTTACTGAAAAATACAATAGACAAAATTGGGGGGTGGGAGGAAATCCACTGAAGAAAACAGCTCCTTAAAGGTAGAATTAGCCAGATGGAAAAGGAGATATGACAGCAAACTGAAAAAATATAATTATCAATTAAAGATCAGAATTGGCATATGGAAGCTAATAATTACAACACATTAAGAATTAAACAAAATCAAAAGAATGAAAAAAAAAAAAGAAAATGTAAAATACCTCTTTGGAAAACCAACTGACCTAGAAAATAGACTTAGGGGAGATAATTTAAAAATTATTGGAGTACTTGAAAGCCATGATAAATAAAATAAAATCAATTTTAAAAAATACCTGTACAGTATCTTTCAAGAAATTAGAAAATTAGAAAACTGCTCCAATATTCTAGAATCAGAGGTTAAAATAGTCATTGAAAGAATTCACCTATCCCCCATTTTAAAAACTTATTTATTTTCAAAACATGTTTAATTTCTTATTTTTCTAGATGTTCTAATTGCATACTCAATTTATTGATCTTCCCTTTCTCTATTTTATGCAAGTAAGCATCTAGAGATATAAAATTTCCCCTAAGAACTGCTTTGGCTGCATCCCATAGATCTTGGTATGTCGTCTCATTATTGTCATTCTCTTGGATGAAACTATCGATTGTGTCTATTATTTGTTCTTTCACCCACTCATTCTTTAGAATGACATTATTTGGTTTCCTACTAATTTTGGTCTATTTTTACTTAGCCTTAAATAACATGTAAATTTCATTGCATTATGTTCTGAAAAAAGATGCATTAATTATTTCTTCCTTTCTGCATTTGATTTCGATGGATTTTATGCCCTAATACATGTTGCCAAGAAAAAAAAGTATATTTGTTTCTGTCTCCATTCAAATTTCTCCAAAACTCTTATCCAACCAACTTTTCTAAAATTCTATTTGCATCCTTAAATTCTTATTTATTTTGTGGTTTGGTTTATCTATTTCTGAGAGAAAAAGTTTGAGATCCCCCACTAGTATAATATTGCTGTCTTATTGTTCTTGCAGCTTTCTTAACTCCTCTAGGAATTTGGATGCTATATCACTAGATACATATATGTTTAGTATTGATAATATCTCATTTTCTATGGTATCCTTTAGCAAGATGTATATTCTTTCTTTATCTCTTTTAATTAGATCTATTTTTTGCTTTTGCTTAATCTGACATCAGTATTTTTTCCTTGAGATTGTACTTCTGGAGGTTTGTAACAATGTTCTTTGAGATATCCCTTGTTTTGATCTCTTTCTGAAGGTGATCAATAGATTCTTTCAATGAATATTTCATTCTCTGTTTCTAGAATATCAGGGCAATTTTCCTTAATGATTACTTATAAAATGCTATATAGGCTCTATCTCTCTTTCTCTCTCCTTTATTTTTTTTTGGGGGGGTCATGGCCTTCAGGTAGATCAATAATTTTTAATGGTCTCTTTTGGATCTATTTTTCAGGCCAGCTGTTTTTCCCTTGAAGTTTACCCCATTTTTCCCCATTTTTTCATTCTTTTTAGTATGCTTGACTGATTCTTAGAGTCTTACCAAGTCATTAGCTTCCATTTGCCCCATTCTTATTTTAATGTGTGATTTTCTTCATTTCACTTTTGTATCTCTTTTTTCCATTTGGCTCATTCTACTTTTTAATAAGTTGTTTTCTTCACTTTTTTCTCTTATTTTTTCCAAGCTGTTGATTCTCTCATGCAAACCTCTCATTTTCTTTCTCATTTATCTCCTACTTCTCTTATGTGGCCTTTAAAATCTTTTATGGGCACTTACAAGAAGCCTCTTAGGGCTTGAGATCAATTCATATCACTTTTTGCAATTGTCTATGTGGACATTCTGTCCTCATCTGAGTTTGTGTTCTGGTCTGCCCTGTCACCATAGTAGTTTTCTATGGTTCAAGTTCTTTCTTTTTCTTACTCATTTTTTTCCTTTTTCTTTTGGCATTTCCTCCTTTTCACTTTTAAGGTAGGTTTCTGATCCTTGGGTAAAAAGGATGCTACTGTCCCAAGCTTCCTTGAAACTCTAAACCTTGGTTTTGAGCACAAGGGCCCCTTGTGTTTATAAGATGTTTGCTTCTTCTTTTCTGCAAACAGTGTGTTTTTTCAGAATTTGCCTTCTGATCTGGGACTGGAAACTTCCCTCTGATTTGCTCCTCTACTGAGCCATTTTTGAGGATCTTAATTTCTGATTTGTTGTAAGTAAGACTCTCCCACCTACTTTCCCAGAATCTATCTAACCTGAGGTGTACACCCTTTTCACCCCAGTGAGACTGACCTTTCTTTATGTTTTTCCAGTCTGTCTTGAGCTGGAAGATGGTTCATTCTGTCAGACTCCGTTCACAGGCTTGGTTTTATGTGATTTTCTATGGAAACTGGGAGAGCTTGTGCAGCTTCCTAGCTTCACTCTGTCATCTTGCCTTCCCCCTGGAAGCAACACCCTGGTTTAAGTCTTCATCACCTCTCACCTTTGTCACTTCAACCCTTAATAATGATACTGGGTACCAATCTCTCCCATCATTGATCCATACTTTATATTTCTGCTAAAACAAATCTCCTAAAACATGTCATCCCCCTCTTGAAACACATCAAATCCTTTTTGCTTTGTCAAAAACACATAGTGTGGTATTCAAAGGCCTTCCTAATGTGAGCAGTTTTTCTTTCTTTTCTTCTGTCACACCACTTGCCCTTTACACATTTTATGTACTAAATACACTAGTCAACTTTTTCTCCAAAACTTCCAGAACAGCTAGGTTGTGCAGTTGATAGAATATTGCCTGTGATATCAGGAAGACCTGAGTTCAAGTCCTGCCTCAAACAGTTAATACTAGTACTAGTTGTGTGGCCTTAGGCAAGTCACTTAAACTCAACCTTGCAAAAAAGAAAAAAAGAAAAAAATAAAAAAATAAAACTTTTAATATTCTACCTCTGAATTTTGTGAATTTATATAAATTGTTTCCCAAATCTGAAAGCCATTCTCTATATTTCCTGATAACCCTCCTTTAATTAGTTCACACATACACACACATATATAGGCATATATATGTATATACATGTACATATGGGTATACATACACACATATATGCATATATATATATATATATCACAATATCAACAGCCAATAAAATATAAATTCCTTGAAGGATAAAATTTAAAAAAATATCCTCAGCACTTAGCAAAGGATTTTGAATAATATGCATGTTTTAAAAATGCTTGTTGAAGTCTTTCTAGAGGGCCATTTTTTGTAAGAGAAAGACCTGAAAGGTCCTTCCCATTGTTGCTATCTTGGTGTCATTAGTTCTTAAATTATTTTCTTGTAGGAGCATGAAACAAAATTGGGAAAGCAGGGTCAATTGAAATGGCTTTTCTTTCCTTATATCTTTTCAGATAATTGAATGACAAAAAGTCAACTTTTAGAAACATTGGAAAAGGTAAAAAACTTTAAATATATTCTTCTCCAGGCTACTTTATCCAAATTTAAAAATAAATTTGGCCAAATAGGCAGTCATTTACTATAAAGAGTATAAACAACATGGTTTGCATTCTTCAAAGAAATCTTAGCTTTCCATAAATTCTGTTATGCAAAGTTTCTTTCAGGACACGAGCTCTGGGAAGATCATCTTTCAAACTTGGTAGCTTCAACAAAAAATGTACAAGATATACACTATAACATATGTAGATGAAAAATCTCTCTGTCTACCAATCTCCCTACAACCTGTCTTCCCTCTTCTCATGCAATTTTTTTATCTACCCCTTCCTTTTTCTAAAACTTTACCATACCTCACTATTGATTAAGAAACAAGTTGAGAACTAGCAATTAACAGTTACTTATGAAAAGGGAATCCAGAGATAAAACAGGACCAAGGCAATCATAGACTTCCTTGATGATATAAAACAAACCCACTACTTTCCAGAAGAAACTACTACATAATGTAGATGAATCTTCTAATTTCTACACAAATTCTTTTGAAATTCCAAATTGCCGGTCAGCAGGATTACTTTTATGCAATTAAGTCTCTCAGAATATTACCAAATGGATAAACCTAAATCCTTGCCTAACTTTTTAAAATATATGATCATCCAGTCCCTGAGGAAAGACCTTAGCTATAAGCTGTCATTTCAGGCTTCTTGTTTTCCAAAAGAGGAGAAGGAAGTTCAGAAAAATGAAATGACTAGTTGAATCATATAGCTAAAGAGTTACCATACTTTCCATTTTTTGTGCATTTGGTCCTACATTCTCAGCCAAAAATATATTTTAGTAAATGGGTATTTAGGTTGTATGTTGAATTAGTATTGTCTAATCCATCAGTATGGTATTGTCTATCTCCATGCTATGCCATTCCAGTATATTTTCAGCTTTTGAAAACAGAAATTGCACTATTGCCTTGAGCTTCCTAACTGGTGGAGATATAACCATCCCTCTATCTCTTTCATCTCCAGCTTTGGCAATAATGATTACATTGATACTAACTTTTGTGGAAAATATGTGTCATGTAAATCAATTGTTTTATATTTTTATTTATCATTTCTGTAATTCTTCATCCCCAAACATTACTCTTTACCCATCATTCATTTAGATGTATTATCTTCATCTAAAAGAATGCAAGTATCATGAAAGAAGGGACTGAATTGTTTTTTGTATTTTTAACTAGGTGTTCAATCTAATGCTTGATGGGTAGTGAGTACTTAATAATTTTTTCTTCAGTATGCAGTCATTTATCTGAATATTTGTTCATTGACCCTGAAACTTAATATAGTTCATTTGAAGTCTTGTAACTCACTCAATTTTGGATGAGGCAAGTTTCTTATTCCATTTTCTATTTGACTGTCATAGTTGACATCCTGTGTCTCACATCAATATGCATGCATAAGCATGAACATGTATTTGAGTTCAATTAGATTACTTACATTAGTAACTATAGAAGTATTTTTATGGGAGTAATAGAATCTACAGCAGCCCAATTCTGATATAATTGTTTTAGAGAGAAAGAGAAAAAAATTTTCTCTCTATGTAATACAAGCTCATAAAGTAATTCAAAGCCTTAAATCTTCTCAACAGGATTCAGATCTGGGAATCAGAACTTTCCTATAATTACATTTTTATATTTAAAAAAATAATAATATATTTTTTTATTTTATAACACTTTTATACACTACTCTTCCTATTTTATCTAGTAACTCAATTCATGTGACAAAAAAAAAATAAAAAAGAGAAGACAAAAACAAAAACAACATCAACAGTTTAACTATTCAGTACTACAACTGAGCCTGAGAATATATGGTATTTTCCATATTTATAGAACGTTTTCTACCTCCTATCCCAACAATCCACTGCAATAATTTCCTTGAAATTCTTGCTGTACATTTCTTACTGGCAAAAAGTGGTGAGTCGTGTAATTCCTGACAATAAGAATCAGAGTTGGGAACATTCCTTCATATCTTTCTCGATTTAGCATTATACTCTTCTCATCTAAACAAACCAGATGTTTGTTCTCCTGCGAAGGCCAATTATGGATGTGATCTAGCTTTTCAATGGGCAATATAAGCCCTGGGCACTGGCATAGAGTTAGGAGACAACAACAGAAAACTATTAGATTTTTAAACTCCTCAAGGGAAAGAACTGTGATATTTTTCACTCTTGTACTTATATCACCTAGCAAGATTCTTGTAACATAAGAGCCAGTAAATAAATGTCTCTTAGATTGAAGTGAGATTTCTGTTGAATCAGTGCTGGGTAACACTTTGTAGAAACAATATGTTATTCAGAAAAAAAAAAAGAAACAAACAACTAGGAATCAGAAGACCCAAGTGTGAATCCAAACTCTGCCATTTAATAATTGTGTGAATTTGGACAAGTAACTTTTCCTATGATTTAGTATTCTTCTTTGTAAAATGGAGACAAGTAAAATCCTGTTCTAACTTTTCATAAAGGTGAAAAGATCAAATATAATATTGGATATTAAAGCATTGTGAGATATAGAAAGGGCTCAATTTTGTTATTTTTTTAGTCATTGTACTATCTGAAATGAGACTTAAGTGATTATCAACCAACTAGATGGTAATTTGGATAGAGAACTAGACCTTATTCAGGGTCTTGTTTCAGGAATACCTAACTCATCTAGCCTCAAACAATTTACCAGCTTTGTGATTCTGTGTAAGTCCTTTAGGCTCTGTTTGCCTCAGTTACCTCTTCTATAAAGTGGAGATACTAATAACACATATTTCTTAGACTTGTGAAAATCAAATGAAACATTTATAAAACATTTAGCACAGTTCATGTCATGCATTAGGTATTTAATAAATACTTGTTTTCTTGCTTCATTGGTGTTGGGGGAGGCACGTGGATAATATACCAATGCATCTGGTAATGGTAACTCCCTATCTGGGGTTGGGATCTGAGGCAACACACTCAATTAATTGCATTTTTTTAGGATAGCAAGAGTAACAAGAGCCCAATAAATAACTACTAATGTTTAATTCAGAGAAGATATATGGTAAAGGAACATGATAGCTATTCTTCACTGTCTAAAGAACTGATATATGAAAAAGAAATTAGACTTCTATTTTCCTTCAAAAAGAGGGATATGCAAAATAAATGAGGATTTGATATAAGAAAATAAAATCAAATAAATCTAAACTTCCTAAAATGAAGTATTTAAAAGCAGGCTACTTCAGGAAATAGTGGGATCCCCTTACAGGGATCCACTTGACCTTCAAGTGAAGAAAATATGACCACATCTTGGGAATTAAGTAAAAGAGTTGCTTTACTAGTTATAGATTATATTAAATACCATTAAATACACTTTTAACTCTTATTCTGGCACCTTAAAACTTATCTGGTCCACTCCTTAGATGAAGCATGAATCTTGTCTTATTGAGTTACTTCTAAGTGTATCTGAGCCAAAAACTGGTTAGATGTTCATCATTCTCATGGAGTGTAACACACCTTTCCAAATGGCTCACCATTGCTGGAATGGAGGGGGGTAGTCAATTAACCAGCTTCTAGATCCCAGCTGTCAACAGACCTTGGGTGGGAAAACACTTGAGGAAGTAACTACATCCATTTATAGCCTCATCAGGAGTATAGTCTGGCCAAAGTAGAAGCTAATGAACACCACCAATTGAACATTCAGTTCATTGATATTCATCAGATGTCTTTATGTTTCCAAGCACTGTGGGTGGCAAGTGAAAAAGGAGAAGAATCTCCAGGAATCAACAATATGTGGCCTTCTGCCAAATGCTAGAATCTCAGGGCATCTTCTCCTGGCTCAGGCATATTCATGCTAGGGATAGAAATGGTCCACAAAGACTAAATTTTACAAAATAACTTATAACAACAATGATAAGCCATATTATAATATTACAGATAAATGGAAATTAGAAATATATAATTACTTACAGTTCTGTGTTCCTCCAGAAGAGAGAATTATAACCAATAAGAGAAGGATTGCCCATTATAAGAAATGTCAGAGTTTTCATTATAGTATAGTTGAAATAATCCTCTTTGATCTTAGACAAGATTTTGATTCAAGCCCCAAACAGGAGCTTTCCTTGTTATTTCTTTTAATCAGATCCTAAGAACTAATGTAACATAATTCAAAAATACTAGATTAAGAAGTATGAGAAACCTAGGTTGAAATCCCAAGTCTGATTCTTACAAGCATCTTGATCCTGGACAATTAATTGAAAGTCTCTTAGCCTCAACTTCTTCCTCTATAGAATGAACTAATAAAACTTTATCTACCTCATGGAATTGTTGTGGGAAAATGTCTCTGTAAATCTTCACATTATATTACTTAAAATCTCACTAAGAGTTTTGTGACACCCTGTATAATATTGGTACATGCTTTTAATTTTTTTTTAATTAGAAGAATTGTTCAACAACATAATAGAAATGGTAGCTCAGAAAAAATGGGTGCTCTAGGCCAATATTTCATAAAGCAAATTCATCCATCAGGCAGGGGTTTGGATTAAATGACCTTTATGTTCTCTTCATACTTTCAGATTCTATGCCTTACATGATAATATTAGTTAACAGGGGTTGGACACCCACCCGGGGCTTTCATTTCCTCTCCATCTGGCTGATTACTGGCCCTGTTAGACTTTTGGCGAAGGGCCCCTAAATTGTCCTTGCCTCCACTTGTCAGCCTGATTCTGTGCCATGGCACCTTGAGTGGTAATGATGGTGCTTCCCCAACTCTCTCATTATAGAGGGGAAGGCAAGTATGTTAAGAGCTGGCAAGGACTCATCACTGTTTTTTGTTTGTTTGTTTGGTTGGTTGGTTTTTTTGGTTGTTTCAGAAGGGCCTCATACAACAGGAGGAAGTCTCTCCTAAATCAGGTGGTAAGAGGAACAAGTTCTATCTTCTGGTGTCATACAGAACAACTCTAATCACTTTTTCACATGAAAATAACTAAAATACCTAAAGATGCCTATTATTTCTTCATTATGTCTACACTTCTATAGGCTAAACACCCAACATTCCTTTAACTTATCTTTAAATGTCAACATTTTCAATCTCCTTACTCAACTGAATAGATATCAAAAGATCATCAGTTCTAGTTTCCTGCCTTGTGCAGATCAATATCCAAACTATTCAAATGTCTTCCCAAATTGTCATCCCAAATGTCTTCCATATTTGTCCTGTATAACAAGCAAAAATCCATAAAATCAAGTTCTTCTCTATTGTCAACCATCATCCTATCTGCTTTAACTTCAGCTTAGGTTTGTTCATTCGTAAAACCAAAGATCTTCTGAATACCTCTTTTGAAAAGCTTTCATGATTTTAAAGACAATAATTAAATTATCAGCACAATAAGCCTTCCAAGAAAATAGAAGACTGGACTTAGGCAAACAGAAATAATTAGAAATTATAACGGAATACTTTTTAGGAATGGTACAGAAGGAATTAGTACAATGAGCTGATTCAGATTAGAGGTGTAAACATTAGGTTCTCACAACATTTTAGGTATGGATTGAATCACATTGAACTGGATTTGGGAGATATTTAACAAAATATAAAAATACAATAGAACATAGATAATGTTAATGTGTGGTTTTTTTTTCCTAAGTAAATATGTATGCTACAGAGATCCTTTTATATATTTTAATGGACCTGGTTTCTATTTCACTTTGATGCCACTAGATGCCACTAACACTAAATGAAGTGTTAGCTAAGAGTTCTAGTACCCTTTTCTACCCAGAATTTCTATGGTAGTTTGGTTAATCCTATACACTTTTCAGAATAATGTTTTCAAATTAAATAAATATGATTGCAAAGAAAAGGTATTTTATTAAAATACAGTTTTCAAACTATTTTTGAGGAAATGAAAGAATACAAGGTGAGAATCTTTGTTCTAAATTCCTTTCAACATTGGAATTTGATTATTCTCTGATCATAAAGGTATACTCCTCATACCATCATAAATTGGTGAGATGTGATAAATTTATAGTTAGGATTCAAATCCTACCTCTAATACTTAATATCTCCATGACTTTAAGAATGTTACTTTATGTCCTTGTGTATCAGTTTCCTTATCTTATAAAGTGGTAGTAGCAGATGGTCTCTAAAGTCTCTTTCAATGATTAACTTGTCTGGTAGCTGCATAAATATATGCAATGAGGGAGAAGGGAAGTGGGAAGGGTATGAAGAAATATACTTAATTAGATTCACTTTACAAAAGGATTAGAAATGAGAATCTTTGATAAATATCTTTTTCTCAGGTCTGGAAGCATGATAGCTAATTTATCAGATGGATTACTTAATATACTGTTCAATCTGATTTGAATATTAGTGACTTGAGACTAGAGCTTTAAATAAATGGTGGCTGCTTGGTGCTGCTAAAGGGTCTTTAAGCCAGCTGCATTCTGTATCAGAGATCGAAGAAAATATGTTTATCTTGACCCCAGTAGCTTATGAAGAAAAAAAAATATGCAAAAGGAAAGAGTAAAGGAAAATGACTCAAAACCACAAATCTTCCACTTAAGTCAGGCCAATTTATTTATACATGTCAAGTCTCTACTCATGTTAAATACTTTCCTGGAAGATTTTCCTTCTTCTTCTGCCTCTGACCTATTCTGTTCCATTCTTTGGAGTGTAACTCATTTTCCTTTAGGAATCTTTGGCCTTGGGGCAGCTAGGTAGCACAATAGATAAAGCACCTGACCTGAAATCAGGAGGACCTGAGTTCAAATCTGGTCTCAGACACTTAACATTTCCTAGCTGTGTGACCCTGGGCAAGTCACCTAAGCCAGGAAAAAAAAAAGAATCCTTGACTCAAATATTTCTATCTACTATTGCATATAAAATGTTTTGCAACAATCAAACTTTCCATGTACATTATCTCATTGATTCTCAAAATAACTATCTGTGGTCATTCAAAATGTATTATCTTTATTTTCTGGGTGAAGAAAATGAGTTTCAGAGAGGCAAAATAGCTTACTCACAATTTCACAAGAAGGAAGTAGAATAGGTAGAACCTGAATCAAGGACTTTTGAAGCAAAATATTACCCTTCTTATAGAAAGAATATTTATATTACCCATCTTGCACAGTTCTTATAAGAATAAAAAAAATAGGATTTTTGGAAGTCCTTTGTGACTTGTAAATACACATGATTATTTCTATTTTTGCTGTGATAATTTTTAAAATTCATCTCACATTTCCCTGTGTTGTATAGAATAATAATGACAATACATAAATCAAATAAATTCTCTGTGACTCAATTTCCTTAACTTTAGAGTAAGCATAATGAAAATAGATGCAACACCTTTACATAAACTATTAAGCACTACAGAAATGTAAGCTATTATTAATAGCACTGTAACGTATTTTCATGAATATGTTAATATTAATGTTGTTCACTAGCAATGTTAGCATACCATTTATGACAAAAACATATGATGAGGAACCAAATCATTTACTTAGGAATTTGCAGTCTGACTCAGAAGACAGTGGCATTTGAAAGCAGCTCCCCTAGTTTTTCTCTAACCATTAGACCATATCAGCTTTTTTTTTTTAATCAAATCAAATCAAATCGAAAAAAATCAAAGTTTCAAGATATCATAATAATATTAGCTTATGTTAATACAATTTTTCCTCAAAACTATTTTGCAAAATTTATTTTTTTCTTTAAAGGAGCAACATATTTTTTATCTTCCTTGGAAGTTTCTTTATCTTAATCATTGTTACTGTTTTGTCTCTATTCAAAATATCAGTATGTTATTTTTTTTTTTACCTTCCTTTTTTTTTTTTTATTTAATAGCCTTTTATTTACAGGATTTATACATGGGTAACTTTACAGCATTAACAATTGCCAAACCTCTTGTTCCAATTTTTCACCTCTTACTCCCCACACCCTCCCTAGATGGCAGGATGACCAGTAGATGTTAAATATATTAAAATATAACTTAGATACACAATAAGTATACATGACCAAAACATTATTTTGCTGTACAAAAAGAATCAGACTCTGAATTATTGTACAATTAGCTTGTGAAGGAAATCAAAAATGCAGGTGGGCATAAATATAGGGATTGGGGATTTAATGTAATGGTTTTAGTCATCTCCCAGAGTTATTTTTCTGGGCATAGCTAGCTCAGTTCATTACTGCTCCATTAGAAATGATTTGGTTGATCTCGTTGCTGAGGATGGCCTGATCCATCAGAACTGGTCATCATCTAGTATTGTTGTTGAAGTATATAATGATCCCCTGGTCCTGCTCATTTCACTCAGCATCAGTTCGTGTAAGTCTCTCCAGGCCTTTCTGAAATCATCCTGTTGGTCATTTCTTACAGAACAGTAATATTCCATAATATTCATATACCACAATTTATTCAGCCATTCTCCAACTGATGGGCATCCATTCAGTTTCCAGTTTCTAGCCACTACAAAAAGGGCTGCCACAAACATTCGTGCACATACAGGTCCCTTTCCCTTCTTTATAATCTCTTTGGGATATAATCCCAGTAGTAACACTGCTGGATCAAAGGGTATGCACAGTTTGATAACTTTTTGAGCATAGTTCTAAACTACTCTCCAGAATGGTTGGACCCGTTCACAACTCCACCAACAATGCATCAATGTCCCAGTTTTCCCGCATCCCCTCCAACAATCATCATTATTTTTTCCTGTCATCTTAGCCAATCTGACAGGTGTGTAGTGGTATCTTAGAGTTGTCTTAATTTGCATTTCTCTGATTAATAATGACTTGGAGCATCTTTTCATATGACTAGAAATAGTTTCAATATCAGTATGTTATTTATATATATTAGATAAATTACATATACATATATATAATAATGTCCATAGAATGGAATGGAAGCTCCTTGAAGGAATTTTTTTTCATTTAATCGATACATACTTAATGCCTTACCACAGTGCCCTACACATAAGTTTTTAGTGCCTGAAGTATTATTTGACAACTTAAACAAAAATTCATTTTTGATAAAAACTGCTATGAATACTGGAAAACATGGCAGGAAATAGGGGTTTATAAACATTTCACACCATATATCCGAAAAAGGTAAAAATGTATACATGGTTTATTAAAGATATTTATGTTTACTGTAAACAAATTAAAAGAACATGAAATAATTATATGTCAGATTTATGGACAAGGGAAGAATTTGTGACCAAAGAAAGCATAGAGAACATTACAAAATGTAAAATAGATAATTTAGATTATATTTTAAATTTAATTAGTTTTTAAAAAGTTTTTCAAAAGCAAAACTAATGTGGCCAAAATTATAAAGAAAGCAGAAACTGGGAAAGAATTTTTGCAAAAAAATATATCTGATGAAGGTCTCCTTTCTCAACTATGTGGATGGTTGAGTATATATATGTGTGTATATATCGATATATATATATATATATATATATCGATATATACATATATAGATATATAAACTATAGGTCATATGAAAAAAATATGATAAATTACTATTAGTCAGAGAAATGTAAAGTAAAACAGTTCTGAGATACCACTTCAAATTTATTAGAGGGTCCAATGTGTCAAAAATAGGGAAAATGTTTGATTTTGGAAAGAATGTGGGAAAACTGGGACACTAATGTACTATTGCAGTTGTGAGTTGATCCAAGTACTCTGGAGAGCAATTTGGGGCTCTGTCCCAAAAGTTATAAAACTGTGCATACCCTGGCAACAACTTAGTAATGATTTAGAATTTTTTTAAGTAATTCTTCAAAAGATATTTAGGAAAAATTGAAAAGCAAAACCTAGATGATAAGGTACAGACAGAAGCTCAGTTGAATTTTTCCAACATTCCCCTCCAAAAATTGTCAAATTAATGCTTCAAATCGAATTCAGGATGGATGCCCATCAATTGGAGAATGTAAATTGTGGTATATGAAGGTTATGGAATATTATTGTTCTATAAGAAATGACCAGCAGGATGAATGCAGAGAGGCTTGGAGAGACTTACATGAACTGATGCTAAGTGAAATGAGCAGAACCAGGAGATCATTATATACCTCAACAGTGATACTGTATGAGGATGTATTCTGATGGCAGTGGATTTCTTCGACAAAGAGAAGATCTAACTCAGTTTCAATTGATCAATGATGGACAGAAGCAACTACACCCAAAGAAAGAACACTGAGAAATGAATTTAAACTGTTTGCATTTTTGTTTTTCTTCCCGGGTTATTTCTACCTTCTGAATCCAATTCTCCCTGTGTAACAAGAGAACTGTTCGGTTCTGCACACATATACTGTATCTAGGATATACTGTGACCTATTTAACATGTATAGGACTGCTTGCCATCTGGGGGAGGGGGAGGAGGGTGGGAGGGGAAAAGTTGGAACAGAAGTGAGTGCAAGAGAAAATGTTGTAATAAATTACCCAGGCATGGGTTCTGTCAATAAAAAGTTATAATTACTTTTTAAAAAAGAGTTTTACCATACTCCTTTGATGTATGACACAAATATGGTGCTAATTCCTAAAACCAAGAAGTGATAAACTAGAGTATGGCTGAATTTCCCTCATAAACTCTGACACAAAAATTTCAGACAAAATACTTGCAAGATGATTACAGAAATATATCACAAAGATTATACACTATGACCAAGTAGGATTTATAGTATGAATGCAGGATTTGTTCAATATTAGGAAAAGTATCAATATAATTGTTCATAGCATCAGTTAAACCAACAGAAATCATCCTTATTTTAAAAAATTGAACAACATTTTGACAAAATATATCACCCATTCCTATTTTAAAAAACTCTAAAAAGCATAGAAATAAAGGAAATCTTGCTTAAATTGATAAGCACTGTCTCACTGATACCACCAGTAAGCATATGTAATGGGAATACACTAAAAACTTTTCCAATTACATCAGGAATGTACCAAGGAGGCCTATTATCCCCCTATTATTCAATATGGAACTAAAAGCATTAATTATAAAAGTAAGTGAAGGAAAAGAACTCAAAGGACTTATAATAGGCAAGGAAAAATATTTTTTTCTGATAACATGATAATATATTTTGACAACCCTCAAGCATCATCTAACACAAATTACCTGAAATAATTAATAATTTTAGCAAAGTTACTAGACATACAATTAACTCATAAATCATCAACCAATTATACGACCAATAAAGCCCAACATTAAGAGATAAAAAGAGCCATTCCACTTAAAATAAGTGTAAACAATTTAAAACAATAAATATAAAAAATAACTTAGGATTCTACCTGACCAGACAAACCTCTGAAATCACATGTACTATATCACAAAAATCATACTAATAAAATAAGTTCTAAATTATTGGGAAATAGAAATTTCTGATAGCAGATTACCCCAATATAATAAAAACAACAATTTTGCCTAAACTAAATCACTTATTAATGACATAGCAATCATACTACCAAAAAATCATCTTATAGAGCTAGGAAAAAACCAGTAAGAATCATCTGAAAGAACAAAATGCTCATAATGTCAAGAGAGTCAATGGAAAAATACAAAGGAAAGTGTTATAGGAGTATTAGATCTCAAATCTTATTATAAGGCAGTAATCATCAAAACTTGGTGAAAAATAAAGTAGTAGATCAGTGGAATAGGCTTTAATACAATGACCAAAGTCAATGACCAAAGAAAATTAATATTAGATAAATCTAAAGTCCCTAGCTTTTGGGATAAGAACTCACAATTTAGCTAAAACTTCTGGGAAAACTGGAAATCATTAGTACATAAACTAAATATATATCAACATCTCACACCTATAACAAGATAAGGTCAAAATGAATTCATGATTTAGACATAATGTGATACCATAAGCAAATTAGAAGAAAGAGCAAGGGACAGTCTAGCTGCCAGATCTATGTGAAGAGGAAAAATTCCTCACTTAGCAAGAGATAGAGAGCATTAAGAAATACAAAATGGATAATTTTGATTATTATAAATTACAAAAGATTTTGTACAAATGAAACCAATGCAAACAAGATTAGAAGGAAAGCAGAAATCTGGGAAACAATCTTAACAATTTTCTCTGATAAAGGCCTCATTTCTCAATTATAGAGAGAACTAAATGAATTTTATAAGACTACAAGCCATTCCCCAATTGCTAAATAATCAAAGGTTACATTTTCTTTCTTTTTTTTTATTTAATAGCCTTTTATTTACAGGTTATATGCATGGGTAACTTTACATCATTAACAATTGCCAAACCTCTTGTTCCAATTTTTCCCCTCTTTCCCCCACCACCTCCCCCAGATGGCAGGATGACCAGTAGATGTTAAATATATTAAAATACAAATTAGATACACAATAAGTATACATGACCAAACCGTTATTTTGCTGTACAAAAGAATCAGACTCTGAAATATTGTACAATTAGCCTGTGAAGGAAATCAAAAATGCAGGTGGGCATAAATATAGGGATTGGGAATTCAATGTAATGGTTTTTAGTCATCTCCCAGAGTTCTTTCGCTGGGTGTAGCTGGTTATTACTGGTCTATTGGAAATGATTTGATTGATCACATTGCTGAGGATGGCCAAGTCCATCAGAATTGATAACCATATAGTATTGTTGTTGAAGTATTTAATGATCTCTTGGCCCTGCTTGTTTCACTCAGCATTAGTTCATGTAAGTCTCTCCATGCCTTTCTGAAAAAGGTTACATTTTCAAATGGATATTTTTTCACATGATAAGTTGTTTTTTTTTTGAGGCAATTGGGGTTAAGTGCCTTGCCAGGATCACACAGCTAGGAAGTGTTAAGTATCTGAGCTCAGATTTGAACTCAGGCCCTCCTGACTTCAGGGGTGGTGCTCTATCCACTGTACCAACTAGCTGCCCCATGATAAGTTTTCAAATGAAAAAAATCAAAACTATCTATATGCATATGAAACAGTGTTCTAAATCCCTTTTATTAGTGAAATGCACATTAAAACAACTGTGAGATACCATCTCATATTTATCAGACCATGGAACATGACAAAACGGTAAACGATAAATGTTGGAGAGGATGTGAGAAATTTGGGGTGTTAATATACTGTTGATTGAGTTGTGAACTATTCTGGAGATAATTTGGCACTATGCCCAAAGGGCAGCCCAACTGCACATAACTCTTGACCCAGCAATGTCATTACTATGTTTGTATCCTTAAGATATTATCAAAAAGAGAAATGAACCTAAATGTGCAAAAATATTTTAATCATACTTTCTCTGCTGCAAGATATTGGAAATTGAGGAGATACCCATCAATTGGGGAATAACTGAGCAAGCCATGATATGTGAAGGTAAGGGAACACTTGTGCAACAAGGAATGATGAACAGGAAGATTTCAGAATACCCTGGTAAGAGTTGTGTGAGCTGTGCAAAGTGAAATTAGTAGAACCTAGAAAATTTTGTGTGCAGTAGCAGCAACATTGTTTGTTTAATGATCAACTATGATTGACTCATTTCTTCTCAGAAACACAATGATCCATGACAAGTACAAAGGACTCATAAAGAAAAATGTTATCCATAATCAAATAAATGATTGATGAACTCTGAATGCAGGTCATAGCATATTTTTTCACTCATCTTATTCTTTTTTGTATTTTTTGATTTGTTCTTTTTTTCTTTCACAACTATGACTAATATAGGAATCTGTTTTGCATGGTAGTACATGTATAAACTATGTCCAGCTGCCTACCACCATTGGAAGAGGGAAGGAAAGAAAGGAGAAAAATTTGGAATTCAAAATTTTATAAAAATGAATGCTAAAAATTTCTTGACACATAACTGGGGAAGGGGAGAATGAAATACTATTTGGGAAAAAAAATAAATCTGCCTCAGAGACTTACTAGCCCTGTGACTCTGAATAAATCATTTAAAAATATTTGTCTCAATTTCCTCATCTGTACAATTATTTGAAAAAGGAAATTTCAAACCACTACAGTATCTTTTCCAAGATTGCCCCAAATGGGGTCACAAAGAGTTGGATATGACTGAAAAAAGAACTAACAGTTTTGTCTAGTCTTCACATCACCCTTTGAAGGAATGAGGACCATTATTATAATTCCCATTTCACATGTGAAATTTCAAATAACAAAACTCATAATTACTCATTTTCTAATAAATGGAAGAAACAAGACTCAAAATTCGTTTGTTTAATGTTTTCTATATTTATATTTCAATAATTTATATAATCTTTTAAAATTTGTATCTATTAAAATATGATTTATAGCATGTAATCTCTGCCTTCAAGGATTTAGATTTCTAAGTGAAAAAATACAATTATATTATTTTAAAAAGTATATGTGAATTAAAATGCAATAAAGACAAATGAAACAGATGACATCAGAACATTAATATATAAGGGACAGAAAATGAAGGGAGAGGACGAGATCATTGTGGCAAGAATATTCGACAGGACACTTGATTAACAGGTTAGGAACATTCTTTGTCTAATAAATATAAATATTCTGGTGAACTAATATGTGTATATAAACGCACATACTTAAATACATAGATGCATACATAAATATATATACACAGACATACATTTATAAAGCAGTGAGGCCTAGTACATATAAAGAAGACTTTGAAATTAGGAACATTCAGCTTTGACTCTCACCTCGGGTCTATTGTCCCTGGATTGTGGACAAGTTAACTTCTTTACTGTTTAGGCAATTCTCTTAGATTAAAACTTTTTAAGGGGTCTGAATAGTCATTGATAGAAATAGATTTTCAGCTAGAATTCCCTATTATAATAGAATTGCAAAATATAGGCTTTGTTTTAATTCATATACACATATATATGTAGGTGCATATTATAGATGGATAATGCAAATACATATATATGTAGATAAATATGTATATATCTACATTAAATGTGCTATCACTACAACTTGCAAAATACTGAAAAGCTTAAATGGTCCATTTAGAAAGAGTTTGAAAATATACAAAGATTGAGCCTGTTTTTGAGATTCAGGAGGCTGAGTTATTGTAGCTGAAGCATCACACAGGTAGTTTGAGCTGCCAAGAGTCTGAAGACAGTAGCTCATGTAAAAAAGCTATTCTAGACTTAATCATTGCCTGTGATCTAACTCACACCATTCCCTCAAGCTGTGCTTGGGTAATAGGCCAAGAGGCATTTAGAACAAAAGAAATTGTCAATGAAAAAACATATTGTAAGGAGTTCAGAAAGGAGGGTAGAAGATTTCATGGAAGAGTTTTGAATGAACCTAGATAAACCTTCGGAAAAAATGAAGTACAGAATCTTAGAAGCAGAGGATAGAATTGAAGATCTAAAAAAGCAAAGAACATATTCTAGAATGTTAGAGCTAGAAAAGGTGATAGATAAGACAATATACTGGACCTGTGTTTTCCTTAAGGTAGGGAATATTCATTGATCAGCTTACTCTATCAATGCAGTTTGGCCTCTTTTTGGTAACGCATAATCTTTGAGAACTAAAACATGCACAAGAATGAACTATTAAAATATCTTAAAATTATGTTCATATTAACCCCAACTTTCCAGTAGGATGTAAGCTCCTTAATGGTACAAACTATTTTGTAATTTTCATTTTAATATTTGGTTTGTACCATATTGAATTCATAGAGTTGATACTAAAATATATTTGTTGAATTAAAGTTCAACAAATGAAGTTATAACTTGAAGAAACAGTAGAAAGTCACAGATGGAAAGGAACGTAGATCATACAATAGTCAAATAGATCATTTAGGATTGAAGCTATAAGAAACCCTAGAGATCTTGTCCCAGTTTCCTGCCTAAAAACAGAGTTAGAGACAGAACTAAATTTTGCTTTATTTATTCCATGGATGAATAGCTTTTTTTTCCCCTTATATAATGCTGTTTGTGTTTAGTACCTTAAAAAATAATATCAGATATGCTCTTATATACACAATTGGATTGATATAATGAAACATGCAAGTTATTTTGAATTATTCACCCATCAAAATCAAAACAGTTATATCTCATCATCTGCCAAAGTATATAATTTTAAGGAAATTGAAATGGTTCAGAGTTCTCTAGGTAGAGAAAATTTTGAAATATTAGATTCTTCACAAAAAAGTGTCAAAGTTAAGAAGAATGTTGACATCTAGCTAATATGTGATTCATTTCTTCATGAAGGTTAATTTTTTTATTTTTTTATTTGAGAATTCAAATTATATCATAGCAAGGCATAATGAGTAACAACACTAGACAGTTAATAAAATATCAGTTCAATTTTATTTAAGACAATTATTCTTCTCTCCCTCTTCCCACACAATCTTTTCCTCTATATAATTTTTATATTATTATTTTAGTTATCACAAACTTCTAGTACTCTAGGATCAAAACAGAAATGGTATATTCAAAACATCACTCTCAATAACTTCTCTATTCAATCAGTAGTAAATTGATGTCATTTCTTCCACAGTAATTTCTCTTACTTAGGTACTCTTCTCTTTATTATACTATAAATAAATATTTAAAATACCTTGTTACCTCACACTTGAACTACTCCAATAATTTGTTGGTTAATTTCTCTACATTGGTCCCTCCTATTTTCCCAGCTTTAATCCATTTTCTACTTGATTCTCAGATTGATTTTTTTTATATTATAGCTTTTTATTTACAAGATATATGTATAGGTAATTTTTCAGCATTGACAAATGCCAAACCTTTTGTTCCAACTTTTCCCCTCCTTCCCCCTACCCCTTCCCCCAGATGGCAGGTTGACCAATACATGTTAAATATGTTGAAGTATAAGTGAAATACAATATATGTATATGTGTCCATACAGTTATTTTGCTGTAAAAAAATTGGACTTTGAAATAGTGTACAATTAGCCTGTGAAAGAAATCAAAAATGCAGGCGAGCAAAAATAGAGGGATTGGGAATTCTATGTGGTGGTTCATAGTCATCTCCCTGAGTTCTTTCTCTAGGTGTAGCTGGTTCAGTTCATTACTGCTCTATTGGAACTGATTTGGTTCATCTCATTGTTGAAGAGGGCCACATCCATCAGAATTGATCATCATATAGTGTTGTTGTTGAAGTTATAATGTCAGATTGAACTTTTTAAACAAGTCTAACCTATGTAAGAAATTCTAATGATTCCCTATTATTTCCAAGATCAAGTACTAAGTCTTCTGTTTGGCTTTCAAAGCCTTTAATAACCTTCCAGTGACAATTGTCTCCTTATAGTTCCTGGCACATTATATTTCATTTTCTAACTCTAGTCTTTTTTTTTCTTTTTGGTGGGGGAGGCTTGTTCCCAGAGTTTGGATATTTTTCCTCTTCATCTTGACCAAGTTGCTTCCTTGATTTCCTTCAAGTTTCAGATAAAATTTTAACTTTTGCAAAAATAATAGTTTTCTCAGTCTTTCTTAATTTTAGTGTTCTCTCTTGGAACAGGCTATATTTATCCTGAATATATGTTGTTTGTACATGGGTTTTGTATACCATATCCCTCATTAGACTGTGAGCTCCTTAAGAGAAATAAGTGCTTTTTTGTCTTCTCCCCTCTTTTTTTTAATATTCCCAGATTAGCAGTGTCTGAAACACAGTAGGTGATTAACAAATGATAAATGACAGAATGAATAACTAATACTTAATAACTGTATTATGCTGTGTTAATCATTTAAACTCTATGAGCCTTCATTTCTTCATCCTCAAAAGGTGGGTAGCAATAGGACTTACTCCAAAGGATTGTTTTAAGGACTGAATGAAATAACAGGTACCTAACATAATAAAGGAGTAATGAAAGGACATTCTCTCTCCTCCTCTTATTTGATAAAAGTTTGGAAAGTGCTAGCAATATAAATAAGACAAAAGAAAGAAATCAAAGACATGCAGGTAGATTTCTAGTTCTTAAAGATGTGACGGCATACTCGGAAAATGCTAGGGGACTAGGAAAGTTACTGATTGGAACAATTGATAGCTTTAGCAAACTTGCAGGTTACATTTCTATAAAACAAATAATAAGAAGCAATAATAAAAAGGAAATTTCATCCTAAGTAATTAAAAATACATACAACATCTGGGAATTAATCTATATTTGCTCTAACAATCTGGTTGTCAGACTACATAGATGGCTGAGTTGAAAATGAGTCTTGCATGTAATTTGATTTTTTTTTACATGTTTTATCTCCCATTAGAATGTAGGTTCCTTGAGGAAAAAGATAATTATTTTCTGTATGTTTGTTCATTTATTTTTCCTGTTTATTCCAAATGCTTGGCACAATGCTTGAAACATAGTAAGTGCTTAATAAATAAATGTTTAATAAATGTAAGTATTTCTCTTAAATTAAAACATAATCAATCATATATCAGTTTAATTTAGAAGATCTTAATTTCTGCAAATAATTTTTTCTACATAACTTTTGCAATAAATGTTTGAATATCAGTTGCATTTTTTCATTGTGGCCATCATGAATATATATATATATATATATATATATATATATATATATATATTAAATGCAATGCAATATGAAGTGATCAAATATAAATAAATTTGTTTGTTGTTGTCATTATACATGAGATAGCAACACTTTCAATCCTCCTTCATGTGACCTTTCAAGATCTTTTACTTAACCTCAACTCCTGTTATTTTTCATAGTGAAAATGACAGAATTGATAATGTTTCATACTTCTAGTATTTTGTCCTTAATCAAAAATTTTTATTTTATCATGCCAATAGCTAAATTAATGATTGTAAAATATTTAAATGTTATGATTATTGATATTTTCTCCTTTGCTTTGACTATCTGTCACCATATTTACAAAAATGTATTTTTGTCTTTCCTTCCTCCCTTCCTCCTTCTTTCATACCTTCCTCTGTTCCTAACTTCCCTACTTCCTTCTTTACTTGCTTCCTTGTTCTTCCTTCTTTTCTTTCTTTCTTCTTTCCTCTTTCCTCCCTTCTTTACTTCATCAACCCTTTCCTTTTTTTCCTTCTTTCTTTTATATTTTGCTTTGGTCAGGCTTTTGGCAGTAATCTTCAGCTAGGGTTTTCCTTGTAAAAGAGACTTAGTCTTTGGCAAAGAGCATATTTGACAATTTTCTGATGTGGTAAAACTTGATATAGCTTATACTCTGCTAGAATAGTCTTTGAGAATCCAGGTCCCTTGTAAGTGAAAATGTAGTATTGGAGCAGGAATTTGTGAATCCCTTTTCCCAGTACAGTGAAAGAGAAACAAAACAAAGCAAAATGAAGAAAAATTGTTTTAGTTCAACTTTCACTTTGCTATCCAGCTTTAGCTCATTCTGAGTTTTATAAGACCTTTCTTATTTTTTTTCAGAATTATGTCATACATTTGTATTCATTCTCCATTAGTAATTCTTGTTTCCACCTTTTGCTTCTGTCCTCACCCTTATGTCTTTTAAATATATATATATATGTATATATATACACATATATTCATTTATTTATATACATCTATATGTATTTATGTATGTGTATATATATATATATATGTTAATAAGTGCTTTCTTTATCCCAAACAATCTCTTTATATAATGTCATTCTTTCTTCCTTATTAGAATTATTTCTCTATCTGTCTTCAAAACTTCAGTCTTGATAGTTTACAATCTCATTTGAGATAATTTCCCATGCAGATCACAGAATCCTATCTATCCCCTTTCCTCCCCTTAAATCTTTTCTTTTCTTCCAAAATAAGGAAAAAGTTAAATTTTTTCTAAAGTTATCCTTCCTTTGTTATCTCCCAAATAGTAAATGGAATGCTCAGTTTCTGCCAAGGTTTCAATCATTTGTAACCCTGCAACAAATCTCTCTTTATTGGTGAGAATCAGACCTATATTTGAATTTCCATTCCAATATCATTTACCATAGTATACAATTAATCACAAATGGATATTTGACTTGAATATTGAAGGTAATATCCTTAAAATTAAAGAAAATCATGTGCCATTCCTACATATAAGTAGGAGATGAATTTATAAACATAAACAAAGATAAAATGACCAAAGATAAAACATTTTTGATTATGTGAAATGAAAATTTATTGCAAACACAAAGTTAGTTATCTATGATCAAAAGGGAATTGGGGAAATAACTGTGAAAACAAGTTTTCTATCAGTATTTTTGATTAGAATTTCATAATCAGGATGTCTAGTTATTTAACAAATGTGACCAAAAGTCATTTTCCAATAGAAAAATGGTCAAAGGATATGAACAAACAGTTCTTTGACAAAAAAAGTAAAAATTGTTAATAACATATAAAAATGCTCCAACTCATTAAAATAAGATAAATTCGAATCAAAACAAGCCTAAAATATTACTTCACATTGAAAAAGTTGCAAAGATAACAAAGACTAATAGTGGAAGCATTATGGAAAGATAGGCACACAACTATTATTTTGTTGGTAGAATTTGAATAGATACAATCATTCTAGAAAGTAATTTTGAATTAGACAAAGTGGTTAAAATATCTATAAACATTGACTCAGAGATTCCAGTGCTAGGCATATATCCCAATCATTGATAGAATGAAAGGTTTCATAAAGGCAAAAATATTTATAGCTTTTTGTGATGGCAAACAAAGTAAACATCTATTAATCAGGAAATTGCTTAAATACATCAGTACATGAATACAGTAGTATATTATTGTGCTGTGTGAAATGATGAACATGATATAGAAAAGCATGAAAAGATTCTCCTAAATGAAGTAAGTTATATGAGTATAGTCAAGAACATAGTATATATGATGACCACCATAATAGAATACAAGTGTAATGACCACCAAGGAATTAGAAATAGATGTTGAAAATATTTTTTAAAAAGCCTAGAAAAAATAACAACAAAGTTCATTCAAAAACAAAAGGTCAAGAATTTCAAGGGAATTAATGAAAAAAAAATCAAATGAAGGTGGCTTAGCTGTACCAGATCTAAAATTATATTATAAAGCAGCAGTTACCAAAACCATTTGGTATTGGCTAAGAAATAGACTAGTTGATGAGTAGAATGGGTTAGGTTCAAAGGACAAAACAGCAAAATAACTGTTTGGACATATGTACTTATATTGTATTTAATTTATACTTTAATATATTTAACATGTATTAGTCAACCTGCCATCTGGGGGATGGGGTGGGTGGGGAAGGAAGGGAAAAATTGGAACAAAAGGTTTGGCAATTGTCAATGCTGTAAAATTATCCATGCATATAACTTGTAAATAAAAAAACTATAATAAAAAGAAAAAGAAAAAAAAAAGAAAATATAAAAAAACAAGCTTGGCTCCAAAGAAAAGTTGTGAGATGATACAACTTCTATCTTTCTTTTCATAGACATGTGCATGTGACAATGACCCCTTTATGTGGAAAATTGTATGTTTTGTTAGATTTTTTTTTGAAACATTTGCATTGGAACTGGTTATTTTTGTCTCCCTGACCTTCTCCTTGCTTTTACTTTTAAAATTCCTTTCCATAATAGATAGTTTTTTGAAGATGGAAATGAAGGATTATGTTATGGTCCAGAACTCTGAACCCAGGATTCTTACAAGGTGTTAAGTCAGTGGAATTGATAAAACAATGGTTATCTAGTTTAGCATGGTGATTAATAGTTCTCTAGTTCAGTACATGTACTTAGTACTTAATATAGTTCTACAAGCTTCACACCTATGATGATGTAATTAAAATAGAGCATATATGCTGGGACAAACTCAGCCAGGGTGGGAAGCAGAGACAGATACATTCCATTGTCCGTGGTGTCTGGAGGCTGAAGCACAAGCCCTTGGACTCAGAGAGATTCATTCATTCCATCTCACAACACCATGGTGGCAGGCCTTTCCTCCTTTGTTTCTCCACTAAAACCAAGAGTCTTAAAGGCTCTCAAGAAAGCTAGCTGGGCCCCAAGCAAGGAAACTAGACTGTGAAGTGTTTAACACCTGGCTATTCTCCTGGTGATTACTCTACTGAAACAAAGGCTGATCAGAGACCTCCAGAAACCAAACAAGAACATTACAGGATTATAGGGAAAATATCTAGTTAATTTGAAAATAAACATTATTAATAAAAATCTATTTTAAAACAATGTCCCTTTATTGATTCTTTTACCATTTGAATGATGAGATGATTATTAAGACAAGTCAGCAACTCATTAGTTGCCTTACTTTGAGGAAAGAGGAAATTCTAAGAAATACCTCAATAATTCACATCTCTAAATCTAAAAAAAAAAAAAATGGGAATCTCATATTAGTAACCTGATTCTCATTCTGCTTATCTATTTCTTCTTTCTGTCAAAGTGACATCTGATATATTATCTAATATATTATGAATACAAGTAGCTATTATCTTTCTGTCTTTTTTGATCTTTACTCAATTGTTTTCAAACACTCAAGATGAAACATGAAACAGTGGAAAGAGCCCTACATTTGCAGTGAGAAGAACTGAATTCGAATTACATCCTTTTAGTATCTAATTAAATTAAGAAAAGTTTGTTTTCTTCTCTGAAAATTAATTTCCTCAAAATGAAATGAAAGTATTCATTTAGATCTACCACAAGATCTCTTCCAGGGCTGAATCCACAATCATATTATAATTTTCCTTTTTGGTTTTTAGATTTTCTCATACAAATATGTCACATTAATATACAACGCTCTGTGAATATAATGAAATATGGTAAGAAATATCAGATATGAAGAATTCAGAGAAACCGGTATATGAAAAATTCAGAGAAACATTATGAAAACAAAGTGGACAGCTTTGATTACATTAAATTAAAAAGTTTTTGCACAAACAAAGCCAACAGAAACAAGATTAAAAGGGAAGTACAAAGCTGGGAAAAATATTAGTATTTTTGATAAAGGCCTCATTTTTAAAATATATAAAGAACAGTGTCAAATTTATAAGAATACAAGTCATTCCCCAATTGATAGTCAAAGGATATGAACAGACAAATTTCAGATGATGAAATTAAAGCCACCCATAGTCATATGAAAAAAAATGCTCTAAATCATTATTGATGGAATGCAACTTAAAACTACTCTGAGGGACCACTTCACATTTGCTAAGATGACAGGAATAAATAATGATAATTGTGGGAAGACTGGGACACTAATATATTGTTGGTGGAGTTGTAAAATAATCCAACCAGTCTGGAGAACAATTTCGAACTACATCTAAAAAGATGTAAACCTGTGAATTACCTTTTACCTAGCAGTGTCATTACTGGGTCTGTATCCCAAAGAAATCATAAAGGAGGGAAAAGGATACACATGTGCAAAAATATTAGAATCAACTCTTTTTGTATTAGCAAGGAACTGGAAACTGAGTAGATGCCCCATCAATTGGGGAATGGCTGAATAAGGTGTGGTATATGAAAATAATGGAATATTATTGTTATATAAAAATGATGAACAAGTGAATTTAAGAAAGGCCTAGAAGAATTTACACAAACTGATGTTGAGTGAAACAAGCAGAAGCAGGATTACATTGTACACAATAACAACAGGATGTGCAGTGATCAACTATGAAAGACTTGATTCTTCTCAGTGGTTAAATGATACAAAGCCATCCCCATAGACTTTAGACAGAAAACAAAACAAAACAAAACAAAAAATCAACTATGCAGATTGAAAGTAAATTAACACATGCTGTGTTCACTTTTGTTTCTTTTTTGTTCTATCCCATGATTTTTCCCTTTTGTTCTGATTTTTCTCTCCCAATAAGATTCTTAAAGTAATATGTATTTAAAAATAAATAAATAAATAACAAATCTATTCCTCTGAAATTATATTTTATGGAATGACCACATGACAAAGAAAGTTACCAAACTGTGGGCAACTGAATCAATTATAAATAATCAATAAAACATAGACAATAAAAAATCATTAGTATATTGCATTTGCTACTCCTATTTTGTGCATTTGTATTCAGATACCTGTGATCATTATTTTTTTTTTTTACTAATTCATTTCTAAGAAAGATTTAGTAACAAATTAAGATTTTCTGGTTATCATTAACTAATCATTCTCCTTAAAAGTTTTTACATTTGGCAGCTAAATAGAGCAGAATACTGCTCCTAGAGCCAAGATGACCTAAATTCCAATTCTGCCTCAAGACACTTACTGGTTGTATGACTGTGAAACTCTTTTCTGTCTGCCTCATTTTCCTTATGTGTAAAATGGGGATCTTTACAGCTTCTATCTTTGTAGCATGGTTGTGAGGATAAAATAAAATATTTGTAAAGGGCTTAGAATAATGCTTAATAAATATTACAAAAACCTAACTAGTAACTAATTATTCTATGGAATCTAATGTGATGAACATAAAGTGGTATTTCTTCCTGTCACTTTCTGTCCAATTCAAACTTTTTTTGGTTAGATTTATAAAACTTTTTTCAAATAGGTCTTAAAGTTCCATTTCATTTCTGGCCTCCAGGATCCCATAATTTTTATAATTTTAGGTATGGCAGAGAAATCCAAATGCCTTTTCAGACATTATCTCAAATACCAGTTCACTTTCCAAATATACCAAATTTCTTGAAAAAAGAGTGGAAGGGACTTGGTCTAACAGAATATATTTAAATAATTACTAGGTCTGGAAAAGGATAGTAGAGGCCTTTTAGTCCACCTTGCCTCACTCATTTTAGATATCAAGATACTGAAGCTGAGGAGGTTCATGAGAAGAATTGCAAAGGTATTAAGTATCAGAGAATGTATTTGAACCTATATCTTTAGACTCTAAAGTTAGTATGTATTCTACTAAGAATGTGAAGTAGAAGAGACAAGCAGAGAATAAATCTCAAAGTAGAAACATTTCTCAAATGAGAATGGCAAAAATAAAGTCTAGAAGTAACAGGGGGGAGCAAAGAGTATGGCAGATCTTCCTCTTAGCTGAGTGTATAGAAGAAAAGCAATAATTTGCATTTTCAGGATTATCTAGTACTACAGTCTTCTAGGGAGAGCTTGCGTCTGATTCAAAAAAGATAAGGGAAGAGTAAATATAAAAGAAAGTTTGTCATTGATAAAGTAGATCTATGGAACAAAATGGGATTGTGTGGAAGAGTAGGAAAAAGGACTGGGAAATAATAAAATCATGTTAGATTAAGAAAACTAGATAAGAGGTAGGAGAAAAATCACTTTAATCCTGGAAATTTAGCACTTTTTTTAGCATTGGAATTAGAAAAGTAGGATAATTTGTGATCTGCTTACATGTAGTAGTGTCCATAATAGTGAAATTACCAGTCTATCAAAATATCTAAGAGAAATTGAAGGCTCATATTTCCAGAATGTTTTTGTATTCTAACACTTTATGTCATATAGTCTGACATTTATTGATTTATGATCTCTTAGGGCCCCATCTTTATTATTATAAGGTTCCTTCCAATTCTAACATTCTATGATTCTAATATTCAGATGTGGCAAAAACTAATGCATTTGTAAAATCAGGCAGAAAACTTAGAAAGAAGAGTTGGGAAAGAATTGCCATTCTAAACAAACTCCTTTCAACTGCATATATTTCTCAACATCTACCTGTATGTGTATTTTTCAGGTCATAATGTCAGGTTTTTTTTTTTTTTTAATTTTCAAAGTTACTTGTGGAAGCCATGAGTTCATTGTCAGATGACTTAGTTCCAGTTGAACTCCTCCGTTTAAGCTGTTAAACAAATGAAAAGCAAAATTGTCACTTTTAAATAGAGTCCACACATAATCACATTTTGAAATGGTCCTTCGCTGGCTGAGCAGAACTTGTGTGCATTATAATATTGAATTTTAAATAATATATTACACAAAATAGCTTCCAATTTGATTTGGGGGGATATATTTTCATGAATTATTGAATATCTGATTATTGTAGAAAGCCTTAGCCATTATGCACTGAAACTGTCATCTTCCTAGGCCGTGATATATGAGGTTGGTTATCAATATTTAAAGTTACAGTGAGCTCTGTGTGAGGCGGCTGATACCCAGGACTTGGATTAATCAGTACTGATGCAGGCATAACTTTTTTCATCCAGGCCTTCAGTAGTCCTGGAAGCAGCTGTGCATGTAACAAGACTGCCCAAGTGATTTGATAGTGTGCCTCATTTTCAACAGCCAATCATAAAATCACAGAGTTTTAGAACTTAAGGGGATAGATCCCAGAACAAACTGGAATATAGAATATAATAACTTGGCATCAACTAACCTAGATTTAAATATTCTCTTATTCAAGGATATTGTCTTAGACAAACTATAGATTATGAGGATGAGTCTACTCATCTATAAAATGAGGGTAATATTACTTGATCAACTTTTTACAAATAAAAGTCTAGATTACTGTTCTTTATAATCTATAAACAGTGATATAAAACAAGCTATCATTAAGTCATTATTTTGGCATAAACATGTCAATTTAAATAAAATCATTTATAGTAATTAATGCTTAACTTATATAATAATCACCATATTCACTAATATTTTTAAAGTGTTATTATTGGGTTTTATTTTTACAATATAGAAATTTATTGCAAAAGGTCTCATGTAACAAAACAAAATGGTTAGTAAAATGAACAATATAATTATTTCTTCTGAATATATATATATATATATATATAATATTTGATATCTCTAGCAACCACTATGTCTATATTATTTTAAATAATAGAAATAAATTTTATTTCCTTCCCCCAGTGCACTGAATTTTTCACTTAATCCAAACTTTATCAAGACTGAAAGCAAGAATGAGATGTTGTTGTTAGTACATACCTCAGCACCATTTCTATTTGAATTTCATTTAAAATTGCATGAATTGCATGTTAATTAATAAGAATATGTGATAATATTGCTTTTGTTGTTGCTGCTGCTGCTGTTTTTAGATACTGTATGTAGAAAGATACCTTAAAATAATATAACATTCTGCAGTCATTTTAATGTATAATTACTTAAAATAAAAACACTTATTTTTGAAGAATCTTTATATCATACCTAAATAATAATGATGGTGATTATCAACATCATCAACACAACTAAACTTTATATCAAAATTATTAGATGCCAATCATTATCTAAACACTTTATCAATATGGTCTTATTTGCTCATAACAACAACCTTATGAAATAGTTGGTGTAATGATCATTTAACAGTTGCGGAAATGGAGCAAGCAGAAGTTAAATTATTTGCCCACCTCACACAGTGAGTTAAATGTCTGATTTTACTTCAGGTCTTTCCGATTCTAGGTCCAGTGCTCTGTGTACAGTGTCATTTACTTGCCCCTAAGATAAAAATAATCATCATTATTAAGGTCATTATCAATATCATTACCATCACCATCATCATTGTCATAGTCTCATTTTCCCTCTAATTTACATTTAGATGGAAATCAGAAAGAAATATTCTTACTCTTGTTTCTGCTACTGTTACCATAATTACATCATCTCCAATAGCAAGATGAAAATGACAATGACGTTTGCTAATATGACTATTACTACTACCTCCTTATTTTGTTATCTGTCTTCACTGTGTTCAGATAGAAATGTCTCAAAGAAAAATAACTTTTCTGCTTATAATTTTAGATTTAGTATTCTGCAAATTAATTCATAGTTTGGGAAAATGACTATTTATAATTTGAATAAGAATGTTCTAAGCTCAATGTCGGGAGATTCACAGAAAAGGTATGTTAAGAACAAAATATTTAACAGATTGTATCTCTTTCTGTTGCAATATACTGTTTAATTTCCCCAAATTTTAGTATTTCTTTGCATTTAAACATCACAAAATATCAATATATCATTTCTATTTCTGAAACATTTTGTAAAAAAGAAGCAAATTATTTAAGTAAAACTAATTATAAAATGACTTTAACTGAAAATATGTACATCTCACATCTGTAGAATGTTCCATAGCTTTTTTTTAATTTAATATTTTCCCACTTAGATTTAAAAACAATTTTAACATTCTTTTATGTTCAAATTTTGAGTTCCAAATTCAATTCCTATCCTTTCTCTCTACATAGAAAAGGAAAGAAATGTGACACAGATTATTCATATGTAGTCGTGCAAATGTTCCCATGTTAGTCATACTGGTTAAGAAAACACAGACAAAAAAAATTGAATAACAAAAAGAAAAAGTTTGCTTCAATCTGCATTCCAATCCCACCACTTCTTTATCTGCACAGAAGGAAGTCCTCCATAATTGTCTTGGGGAATTGTTTTGCTGAGAATAGAAAAGTCCTTCACTATTGCTGCTATGATGTGCTGTCTTCTCTGGCTTCTGCTCATTTCACTTTTTTTATTAAAGGCAATTGTCAATTGCTTTTCTATACTACATCTTTTATTTTATGCTAGTATTTTACTTTTCCCCCATTACACATCAAGGCATTTAAAATTTATTAAATCTTTTTTAATTTTCAAAATATATGCATGGTTGTTTCTATTGGTATATCCTAAAGAGATCTTAAAGGAAAGAAAGGGACCCACATGTGCAAAAATGTTTGTGGCAGCCCTCTTTGTAGTGGCAAGAAACTAGAAAATGAGTGGATGTCCATCAATTGGAGAATGGCTGAATAAATTATGGTATATGAATGTGATGGACTATTACTGTTCTGTAAGAAATGACCAGCAGGATGATTTCAGAAAGGCCTGGAGAGACTTACATGAATGGATGCTAAGTGAAATGAGCAGAACCTGAAGAGCATTGTACATGGTAACAGCAATACTATATAACAATCAATTCTGATGTACATGACTCTTTCCAACAATGAGATGACTAAGGCCGGATGCAATGATCTTGAGATGAAGAGAGCCATCTACACCCAGAGAGAGAGACCTGTGAGGACTGAGGATGGATCACAACATAGCATTTTCACTCTTTTTGATGTTGTTTGCTTGCATTTTGTTTTCTTACTCATTTACTTTCCTTTTGGATCTGATTTTTCTTGTGCAGCAAGATAACTGTATAAATATGTTCACATATGTTGGATTTAACATATATTTGAACATGTATAACATACATTGGATTGCTTGCCATCTAGGGGAGGGATTGGGGGGAAGGAGGAGAAAATCTAAAACACAGATCTGAGAGGTAAACTACTCTATGTTCTTCTAATTTGCTTACAGTATCACTCTTTATGTGTAAATAATGAACCCATTTTAACCTTATCTTGGTATACAGTGTTAGGTGTGGGTCTATGCCTAGTTTCTGCCATGCTAGTTTCCAATTTTCATAGTAGTTTTTTGTCAAATAGTGAGTTCTTATTCCAAAGAGGTCTTTGGGTTTGTCCAACACTAGATTGCTATAGTTATTGACTATTTTGTCCTGTGACCCTAACCAATTCCACTGAATGACTACTTGATTTCTTAGCCAGTATCAAATGGTTTTGATGAAGACTACTTTTGAATATAGATTTAGGTCTGGCATAACTAGGCTACATCCACTAGCATTTTTTTCCATTAATCCCCTTGAAATTCTTGAACTTTTGTTCTTACAGATGAATTTTGCTATTATTTTTTTCTGGATCTGTAAAATAATTTCTTGGGAACTTGATTGACATGATACTAAATAAGTAGATTAATTTAGGTAGTATTGTTATTTGTATTATGTTCTCACAGCCTACCCATGAACAATTGAAAAAAAATTAGATTAGATCTGACTTTCTCTGTGTAGATTGAGTTTTGTAGTTTTGTTCAAATAGTTCCTGACTTTCCCTTAGATAGATTCCAAAATATTCTATATTATTGACAGCTATTTTAAATGGAATTTCTCTTTGTATCTCTTGCTGGACTTTGTTGGTGATATATAAAAATGCTAATGATTTGTATGGATTTATTTGGTATCCTGAAACTTTACTAAAGTTGTGAATTATTTTTAATAGTTTTTTAGTTGAGTCTCTAGAATTCTCTAAGAATACCATTATATCATCTGCAAAGAGTGATAATTTGGTTTCCAAATTATCTACTCAAATTCCTTTAAGCTCTATTTCTTCTCTTATTACCAAAGCTAACATTTCTAATACAGTATTGAATAGTAATTTTTTTCCACCGCTATTCTGTGATTTTTAAGCTTCTTTTTTAGTTTTATTTTTGAATAATTTCTGGGCTTGAGATATTTTTTTTCTGATATCATCTGTTCAAAGTGAGATATTCTGAGTCAGCCTCATTTCATTACAAGCATATACAAATGACCATGCTAGCCACAAATGAAACATATTAAAATGATTGAATCCTTCAGGAATTTGTTGAATATTTTACTATCCATATCTGAGGTATTTCATTTCAAAAAGCTAAAGGTATACACAAAGTTTGGTATTGTCTAATTGTTGATGGCTCTAAAAGTTTTCTTCCTATTCAGCACTAATTACTGAATGCTACTGTTTGTTAATATACATTTGTCCAGTCTTATTTTTGTCCTTGGTGTTTTTTGCTTAGAACAAAGCAAGATATCTATAGGCTTCAACTTTATCCAAGTTATAACCTCTAAATCCAAGCTTCATATATGTACTTTATATCTTATTTAAAATTTTAAATTTCAATTTAGATTAAAATTTTAAAATTCATTCAGTCTAAATGATACCTTGATATCACTGGAGAAAAATTCCATAAGAAAGATCAAGATGGAGACTTCCAACCAAGATGGTGGAGAGGACACACACATCTATCTAAGGTCTTTCTTGCCCTTAGAATACTTTTTTTCATGATACAGTCTTGGAATTAGTGCTTGTCTGAAAAAACCCACGAATACGTTACCAACAGAAGATATCCTCGAAATTTGCCAGAAAAGATGTTTTTGCTCACAGGTGGGGGCAGTTAGACCAGGTGCAAACTGCAGGCAGGCAGCGAGAGCACAGAAGGTAGCTCACACTGAGCAGACTGGAGGGAGCAGGGTGTAGTTGCAGCCCTCAGAAAACTTGCAGGGAGAACTTTACCCTGTGTGAACTTCTTTGCCCTGGCAGCAAGTTAGTAGATTAGCAGAGAAGCTATAAACACAGCGGGTAAAGAACTCCATCCCAAAATACTGGGGTCTCCTGGGACCTGACCATACCCACCCAACACCCAGAGTCACTCAGCCCGCTCTCAGAGTCTCAGAGAGCAACAGCTGTGCAGACAATGTAACCATTGCTGTTTCTCTGCTGCTTCATTGCTACCTCTGATAGTCTATAAAGGAAGTTTGGTAACACCACACTGCCCAAAAAGTAGACTGCACTTGCTTTTGTTTGTTTGTTTGTTTTCTTTGATTCTTTTTTGTCAAAATGAGCAAAAAATTAAAGCAAACTCTAACTACAGATAGCTTTTATATGGATGGAGAGCAGACTTCAAATCCTGAGGAGAATAAAAGCAGAGTGTCTCCAGATGAATCCGCAAAGGGGGATATGAGCTGGCCCCCACCACACAAGATTCTCATAGAGGAAATTAAAAAGACTCTTACAAGAGACCTAAAAAAAATGGTCAAAGGAAAGGGAAGCTTGTCAAGAGGGTCTGGATAAGTCATCCCACTCCTTAAAAATAGAGTGGATAAAGAAATCAAATCCCTGAAAAACAGAATTAGTGAATTGGGAAAAGGTAAGCAATACCAAGGAAAACAGGATTAGTGAATTAGAAAAAACAAAAAGCTCTCTAAAAATATTATTCGTGAAATGGAAAAAAAATTCCACAGAACAAAACAACTCACTTAAAAACTCAATTGGATGGTTACAAAAAGAAATAAAAAAATAAATGAAGAAAATAACTCATTAAAAATCAGAATTGAACAAATGGAAATGAATGACTCGAGGAGACACCAAGAATCAGTCAAGTAAAACCAAAAAAATGAAACAATGGAAAACAAAGTTAAATACCTTCTTGGGAAAATAACATACCTGGAAAATAGATCTAGGAGAGATAATCTGAGAATTATTGGACTTTCTGAAAATTATGATGAAAAAAAGAGCTTAGACCCTATTTTCCAGGAAATCGTCAAAGAGAACTACCCAGATGTTATAGAAACAGAAGGTAAAATAGATATTAAAAGAATTCATCGATCACCTACTGAAAGAGACCCCAAAATCAAAATTCCAAGAAATATTGTGGCTAAATTCCAGAATTATCAGACCAAGGAGAAAAATGCTACAAGCAGTTAGGAAAAAAAAAAAAAACAATTCAAATATAGAGGAGCCATAATAAGGATTACTTAGGATCTAGCAGCATCCACATTAAAGGATCAAAGGGCCTGGAATCTGATATTCTGAAAGGCAAAGGAACTTGGTATGCAGCCAAGAATAATGTAGCCAGCCAAAATGAGCATTTTTTTCCAGCAAAGAAGATGGGCATTTAATGAAATAGTTGAATTTCACTTATTTCTGATGAAAAAACTGGAACTAAAAAATAAGTTTGATCTCCAAATATAGGGCTTAAGAGAAGCATAAAAAATAAAAAGAAATCTTGGAAACTATATTTCTGTTATGAATATACATAAAGAACACATGTATAATTTGGTTTTACAGTCATAAAATAAAAAGAAACTAAAGGTGGAAAGGAAATTGTACCAATGAAGTCCATCTAAATTCAAGAGATCCATCAACTCCAGGTTCTTCCCTATATGTTATTTCAAGCAAAGCTGAATTGTTTATTTTGTTCTTTGCAAATTATTGATGCTTTATCTCATCTTTAACTTAACTTTTGCATTTAATTGATGATCAAAAGAATCTAGAATTTCTGCTTTGATTTTATTTTGCTAATTTCTTTCAAAATGTTATTTTTTTGTCTTTAAATGGGCTCGATGGTGTTCAGTACCATGGAGATATTGCTGTATTATTTACCTTTTCCTTATCATGACGATGGTTGCCACAAATACAGCTGTATATAGGTTCTAAAATATCTTTATACTTTGTGAAATACTGCCAATACAATGAAACAGTGTGGAAGATATTGTTTGATTGAGGCAGATTACTGTTCCTCCCCACCCCACCCCAAGTATTCTATTTTGTTGTGATTGGTTTACTAGTTGCATTCATGAGATCAAACTGAAAAAAGTGACATTTTCAAAATTTCAGCTTAAGAGTACTTATCTCCTTAAAAAAATTATTTAAAACGTGGGTAACATCTTTGACCTCTATTATTATTAGGTATGACTTTTATATTTATTATCTCATGAAGAATTGCAATGACCTCAGTGCCTTTTGCCTCTTGAGAATTTAATTGTGCCCCTATATCAGTTCTTATTTCATTTAATTTAAGCTTAAGAATGACGTTAATTTTTTGTGGTTGCTCTGCATTTATAAACACATACTGTTTCTTAGAGTTGAGAACACTGTTGACAAAATGCAGTATGAAGTCCTTGCTTATAGTTGGTGACTTGTTTCCATTTTAAAAATTATTTACAGTACATAATACTGTCAGATAAGAGATTAAGTTTTTCAGCCCATGTCATACAATCTTTTAGTTTGCTTACTTTTGTGGTCAGTATCATCTTCACTAAACATGTTTGTTCTATACAAATTTCATTTTTGTATAGTGTATTGTTTTTTGTAATACTTGAATATAAAGATGTACTATTTATTCCATTTTCCTCAATAACATTATAATGCACTTTTCTTTCCTCAGATTTATTGGAAGAGTTTCATCATCCAATCTGGAGTAATATTAGCAAAGCCCAGTTGTTCAGCATTTTAGGGTACCTGTTAAAACTTCAAAGTTATCATAGTAATATAAAGACATGAAAAATCCTGGCAAAACATCATCATGACCCTCACTTACCTTATTTGTAGCAATCCCCCAATAGATTGGGCATGAGGGGAGTATCTGTGTCATTGTTATTAATATTATTGTTGTTTACTTAAGCGGAGATTCTTAGACTTTTTTTTGTATCCTGGACACTTTGGAAGTATATTGCAGTTATTAGACCTCATCTCAGAATTTACCAAATATATGGATTTGCAACAAAAACTATTTTGAAAAGTAGTGTATGTGTATGTATGTATATGAGTGTGTGTGTGTTCAAAGACCTTAGAATAAGGAAATCTGGTCTACAGATTGTTTTTTCAAAAGGATTAAGGTTTCTCAACTGGGAATTCCAAAAAATTGATTCTCTGTTTGTTGTCTGTAATGGGCTGAGGCTTGAGTTGATGCACTGAGGTTCCAAGCATGTGAGGCAAAATAGTAATTGGACCATACTCTATTAATATATATGCTTGGAGAAAGAATGGCCCCCGCCCACTCTTTGTGCAAGTCCTGATGTGTTGTATAGGAAATGACGATTTTGGTGGGTGGAGGCAGAGGGGCAGGAAGAGAGGCAGAGAGAGACGGCTGGCTGGCTTGTGGTCTGGCTGGCTTCTTGACACAGCTGCTGACATTGCTAATCTCCCTTTACCTCTGATCCCCCTTTACCTTTGATCCTTCTTCACCTCTACTGAGAATAAAGATTGAAGATTTTCCCTTAACCTGAATTCCTGACTCCAGCTGATTTTAAAATACGCGGTCATCACAGTTGTCTACTGAATTCTTCCCTTCTTTCTGATGCTCTATCTTTTCCTTCCTTTAGTCCAGATCAACAAGTCCATTTCTAAAAGAGAGCAGTATCCTCAAACTGCTTAATAACACATTTTAAACAACCAAAGGCAGCTGCTGTGGAGAGCTGAGGAAAGAATGAAACTGAGAGACTTTTCATATCATTGTGTTTTGTTAACATGCTGCTCTTCTTTAGACCTCTAAGCTATTATTACAGGTATAAACATAACCCAGCCACTAAGCTTTGATATTCTGGGATGTGTCGTAAGTATATTTGCATCTTATTTGAGCAAATCAGGGTAAAAATGTTATTTTATACTCAGATGTTAGAGCTAAAAGGAATTTAAGAACAGAAAACACTCAGGTTATTATTGAAAATGACTTTAGAGTTCATAAAAGTCAAGTCCTTCATTTCACAAAGAAAAATCATGTGATCACAAATTTAAAGCTGGAAGGGACCAGATCATTTATTCCAAGGCTTCTAAACCCAGATGAGGTCTGTGCAACTCCAATGGTTCTATGGATTTACTTTAGGGAGTTTGTGAACTTGGTAGGAGAAAATTATTTCCATCTAAAATTTAACATTTTCTCTATTTATTTAAAAGCATTATTCTGAGAATAAGATCCTAAGTTTTAGCAAACTGCCAAAAAGTTGCATGGCAAAACTATTTAATAACCTCTGATCTGGTCCAATCCTTATTTTATGAAATTGAGAACAAGAGAGAATGAGTAACTTGATCAGTGTCACATAGATAGGAAGTGACAGTATTCTCTAATGCCAAATCTAGTACTCTTACCCCTTTGTGAAATGATATGTCCAATGCTAATCTAGGCCAGATTAGCTAAACATCAGGTCCATCGGTTGTCTTTTTAAATATAATTTTACTGCACTTGAGTACATTTTTCATCTCCCTTAGCTTTTTTTTTCAATAAAATCTCTAATTTCACAGCAGTAATCTATGAAAAAATAGGATTTTTAATATAGAAGCATATTTTTCAGGAATATACACAGGTAAACACAAAGGACTAAAGTGGCATGGTCAAAGTCAGCTCACAGTAAAGAACAACTATCTCATCCTTTTCCAGTTCTGTACTCCACCCACCCCAATATACTGGCTTCGTCATTTTCTGTAAAATCCAATGGTCTCTCGCCTATTAAAAAAGATATAAAAGTGTTTTATTCTTTTGTGGAGATATTGAGCAAACTTTTCTCAAGGAAAAACACTACAAAGAGCAGCATTTGAATGTATCAGGCTCTTCCAAGCTTATAGTCACTATAACAGACTTTGTAGTTTTCCCTCCCCATTAAAGCAACATCAATTGGTGGAACTATGTAAAAACAAAGGCTGGTATGATCTGTTTCTGCTCTACTGCTAACACACACACACACACACACACACACACACACACACTTTTGCTGCTGACTGTATGCATTTCTGTTAGGGCACATTTTCTCTATATGATGACTGTAGCTAAACTTAGGAAAGTTACCAACATGGCAATTGGAAGGTTTAATGACTCAGAAAAGTCAGGGCTAGGCTGTATTGGATAGGGAGATGTGTGACTGTTTGACTATTTAAATTCAGTTCTATTCCCTGATTTCCCTCCTTTGCTCTTAGCTCCTTTCTTTACCTTCTCTTCATGGTGATGGATTTGGTGATTTCAGAAATGTTAGGGATATCCTTCCTTCCTTCTCCCTCCATTTCATTGATGACTAAAATGCCTTTAATGGAGATCAAAGTCCTTCACTAACCAGTTAAAATGACACTTCCAGTACAACTATCTCTTGAACATCCCCTCTTCATCAGTAAAAACCATACTGGACTTGGAATCAGATGATTGACTTCAAGTTCAATTTCTGACACTTATTAGGATGGTCACATCATTTAACCTGGTAGTTGGAAAGCAGGTCTTCCTCTTGGGATTAGTTTTATATGGAAATTGAAAAATATACTATATCATATATTAGGGAGAAATCAGAGTAAGGAGATTAGGCTAGTGATGACAGTCAGAAATTCTGTCTATAGCCCAAACTGCTATAATCTTATTTACTTGAAAAATCAATAGAATTATAAAAAGGACTAAGAAGCAGAGAGTTTTCTGCTATAATAACTCTGATGATTTTTTCTACAGTTAAGTTTAGCTTTTTAGTAAATATCTTTTTCACCAACAAATGGCAAGGATCTAGATCTTAATGTATTAAAGTACACAAAAGTATTTATTATGGTACGTAAGCAGAACTTTCCTGATATCTTATATTCTAAACTTTGCTCGGAAGAAAATGAAAATTCAGAAAGATTATAGTAGGCTTGCTAGAGAAGATGTCTTCCAGTTGGGATTCAGAAAGCCAAGATGGCAGAAAGGACACACTCTTCTTTCTGCCAAGATTACTCTCTGTAGATTCTCTGGTGAACAGAGACTAAACCACCCTGGATCTGCACTGTCTGCACTCTGTCAATCTGCTCGAGCTTGACCTGCTTCTGTGCCCAATTGAAACAGACCTTTTCTGGAGATTTTCAAAATTATCTTCTGCTGATAATTTGTTGCACTCACAATATTTATGAGTTCTGCTGTTCCAAAGCTAGTTCTAACTAAAGAATGCACAGTGAACACACTCTGGTAAACCCATCTTGACAGATGGGTTAAAACCAGGTTAAGGATAACCAGTAGACATCAAATCTATTAGTCCTTTAAGGGAGTGTCTCTTCCAAACATGTAAAGATTTTTCTTTGCAAAATAAGTAGATGAAAATAATTTGTTTTAATGGCCATGAAAACTACTAACACAGGCACAGTGGAAGAGTTTTTAGAGCTTGGAAAAACAGTAATGATACAAAGGAATCTACTGCATTCTAGGCCATCACCAGTTTCTTTAACTTGGGTCCTGCCCCTGGACTTTGATGAGTCTGAAAGAGAGAAGAAGTCTGATGACTTTGCATAACTGTCTCACTTAAATTTAATTCATGTTCAAATAAAGAAATCACCTGTCACTACTATTTTACCCCAACATAATTATGCCATTGATCTTTAAAAATGAAGGATGAACCACAATTATGTGCTAAATGTTGGGCTAACTGATAAGGATGAAAGAGGGAAGAGGGAGAGAAATAGAGAGGGAGACACAGAGAAAGCAACAGAGACAGAGAGAGAAAAGAAGAAGAAGAAGAAGAAGAAGAAGGAGGAGGAGGAGGAGGAGGAGGAGGAGGAGACAGGAAAAGAGAGAAAGAGAGAGAGGAGAGAGAGAGAAAGAGACAGAAAGATAGAGAGGAGAGAGACAGAAAGAGACAGAGAGATAGAAAAGACAGGGAATGGGAAGAGAGAGAAATACAGAGAGAGACAGACAGACAGACAGAGCCAAAGAGAGAAGAAGACAGGAAGGGGGGAGAGAGAGAGAGAGAGAGAAAGAGAAAGAGAGAAAAGAGAAGTGAGGAGGAAATGATGAAGAGAGGGAAAGAGAGAGAGGTGGTTGAAAGTAATCTCATAAGGGAAGACCCTCTTAAGTGAAGTAATTGATGAGAAAAATGTAAAAGTCAGGAACTACTTTTTAAAAATAAGCTAACCACTTCTAATTTACATAAAAGTATTTCCAGGTAGTAAATGAACAAAAATGACAACAAAATCAAAAGCTCTAGTAGGAAACATAAGTAGCTGAGGAGCAAAATGGATAGTCAAAAAGTCTTTTGGATATTAAAAAAACCTATGTATTATCAGTTTTGAAATTGTTAAGTAAGCTGCATGGAAAAGTGCTCTAAAATTATCATAAATCTTTTGACTCAGGTCAGCACTCATGGTTTACTCGTTTTGTAAGTATGCAAAATAATTTGAGTAACTTGCATTTGCATTCTGAAGTAAAGCTTTTAGGTGGTGATTTAAATAAATCCACTAACCTCAGAATATCTAGATAAGTTATCTTTAAGGAAGATGGATATAATGATCAATATAGATTATGCAAATAAATGCTTGCATTATATCTGCATGACATTCATAATGTGGAACTCAAATGGATGCTCACTTCGGGATGGTTTGCTTTCCCTAAACCACCCTCAGTCTGCTAGGTGTAGGTTCCCAGAGCAAGACCACTACTACTATGCAGATATTCTCAGACTTTTTCAGGTTCAAAGGTTAAACATATAAGGGAATATACATTCTCCATTAACCACTACGCTCTTTACATCTCAATAATGTGTTTCTGCTTTCAGAAATCCAGAAACTTATAATGACAATCTGTTAGATCTAGAACATCACAATTTATTTACCAATAAAAAGAAAGTAAAACTAGTAATATTACAGATACACATTTAAAGAAAATATAGGAAAGATAAATATATCATACACTTTACATAAACATGCTTTAAAAGTAATGCTCTCAGTAACTGTGGACATGTGTAGAAAATTTACAGCAAAACACACCAGTGAAGAAAAGTCACATGCTCAGGGTAGCTCATAATTCTGAAATGATAAATATTGCTGTCTTCTTTTTCCTTTAAGGAACTTCTATGAAAATTCCTTGATAGATGCAGGTTCTACTGCTAAACTTGTCCATGGTTTGCTTGATGACAGCTCAAGCAAACTAGTTGATTCATTGGGCAAATCCTCTGGTTCTCTATACTTCCAAGTTCTTCCTTTGACCTTACTCTGTACTTCCTAACTTCAGGCTTAACTAAAGTTTTAAGCTGAAATAGCATCAGGTTTGTTTAGGGAAAAGATGGTAACTTTAATCCTAGAGTTAGCAAAAAGCTGCTTTTCATGATTCTTTTTCTTCTTCATCTCTCTGAAGCACCAGGTAAAAATGCAGTATATTTTGTTTCTCCCTTCCTTTTCTTCCCCTTCCCTCACATTCCCTTCTCTTCTTTCCTCTTCTCCACAGTTCTAAAATATGTCTTTTCATCTTTTTTTTCTCTTATGTTTTCGGGTCCACAATGTCAAGTCTCTGAGAATTGTGTCACCTTATCTATGTTTAGTAATCAAGTTTTCAACTTCTGCCTATGATTAGATAAATTACATTTGTCCTGTAATTAATGATCAATTTTGATTTCCATATTTCCTGAGTAATTAATCTGAGGTCTCCAGTTCTTCAGTTCACCTTTGCAATTATTAGAATTCTGAACAGAATCACACTATGAACACACTAAATTCTAAAATATATCAATATGCTTATTCAATTTTAAGAAGCAGTTATTTTATCCACCTCAGCAATATACATAAGAGATCAACTACAGGATAATAGTAGCAAAAGATCACTTAGTTGGCAGAGATAACTGGTCTTGGAACCAGGAATACAAGTGTGAATTTCACTCCAAATATTAGTTGTGTGATCACAGAAAAGTTACTTTAATCTTTCTCAGCCTGCTTCCTTGTCTGGAATATGAAGCAATATAATATATTTAAAATTCTTTGCAAACCTTATTCAGCAATATGTTAAACTTAGACATAGAAACTTGTCCAAACATAAGTTTTACTTTCTCTCTCAACTTCAACAAATAATAATATTTGTTGTAATATATTACAATATATATTGTAATAATAACAGAGAAAAATAATAACAGAGATAATAATAAAATCTTCACATTTATATAACATTTTAGAAATGGGGTGGACTGTTCATTTTTCTCAGATTATTTCGAAGGGGATAAAGAATATTGTAATTTTCAATTTGGGGATAAAATTGAGACATTTCAAATAGCATATTTGAAATCATATGATATGGGATAGTTCAACAGTCAGTATAGTTTTGTGTTAGTAGTTGCAATAGCTGCTAAATCATATACTTATTGAGACATATCATTGTTTGATTTAATTGCAACAACAGTTATTAAAGCTTTAAACAACACTAAGACTTTTAGGACACTAAGTATCCAGATGTTAGGACTTGAAGGGGCTTGAGATGTTAGAACTTTAGAGATGGGTGGGTGGGAAGATTGGAAATAATTAGCATTCATTCTATTCATTTTACAGATAAGTTAACAAAAACTCAAAGGGATTAAAGTGACTTGTCCTAAATCACACAGAAAGTTTTTCTTATTACCAGAATCAGCATCAAAGTGTTGATTTTCAGGTCATTTTTTTTTCTAATGCAGAGGGATAGTTTCTTATCACACATCTCAAGTAAATCATACATTTAAGCCAGATGAAATGGTATGGAAACAGTGATCCTGCAAACACAGAGAACATGAAGTTTCCATCCTTCTGATTTAGATTACTTGGTCTTTTTTCATAGTTGCTGTTGTTCCCCACACAGCAGTAGTTTCTGTGCTGTGTAAGTAGGTGACTCTCTTTGGCAGGATTAGAAAACAAGGTCCATTTACTGGGGGTTAATAGCAAGCTATGAGAATGGATGGCCCAAATCTCTTGTTCATGCCATTAACCTCATCTGATCACCAGTTCCTCATGAGGCAGACAATGTCATTGTGGAGATTAGGAGCATGTGTGCATGCATGTGTGCATACATACACACAGACAGATTATCTTTAAATGAAGAAACATTTAAAACTCTCTTAGCTTAGAGTTTTGCAGAATAAATGTGATTGTGGGGAATGCAGAGTTAAAAGATATTGTTAGCACAGTGATAGTCACATATTACATACTTTATGAAGTGAAATTGGGATTAGTGCCAACTGTCTTTGCAAAATTAAACCCTGATGAATGTCTGTAAACTTGCTTCTCACTCAACATTCATATTAGATAAAGGTATTCTAAGGGAATCTATCTCTCTTCCAGGTTCACTAAAAAGAGAAGGCTTGACCTGTGTCTCTGCCTTTCTCTTTGACCCATGGTTATCTGTCCCAAATAGGAAAGTGAATAAACTGTCTGAAGTCTAAAACTACAGTCCAACAATCCTGCTCTTTAATTTGCCTTCTGATGATATTCTGAACCTTTCCCAGAATCAGTACAACCACCAGAATCTGTCTTCTCACTTAGCTGGCTCCCTACCCTGCCCTAAAGTGCTGGAATTGTCAATAAACAAAATATTAATTATTAAGAACCTATTATGTACCTAATTCTGGAATGAGGACTATGAAGCATAATCCATGTCCTCATTTCATTTAGGATTAAAAATTAACATGCACATAATTTTACATGCATTAATATATTCATAGCTGTCTTGTATAGTCAATAGTATAATTATTATAAAAACACAGAAAATCAGACTTAGAAAAGATATTAGAAGTCACTTGTTGGGTTATAATCAATAAGTAGTTTATAATCTTTACTTGAAGATCTCTAGTTAAAAAAAAAAAAAACACCGCCTCCTAATTTAAGAATATTCTACTTTCAGAGAACTATAATGGCTAAGACCTTTTTTTCTCATTTTTACATTAAACCTAAATTTGCCTCTTTGCAACTTCTTCCTTTGCTTCTAGTTCTGCCCTTTGGAGTTAATAAAAAAGCCTAATTCTTCTTCTACATGTCATCCTTTAACATAATGAGAAAGAACTGTTATACCTCTATTCCAAATCTTTTCTTCTTCAGACTAAATTTTTTTTTATCAATTTTCCTTTGTTATCCTGGTTATCCTTACTCTGAACACCCACCATCATATCAATGCTTTTTCTAATATTTTGTGCCCCAAATTAATATAATATAAAATCAGATAAAAACTGGGATTAGCAGATCAAGGCAATGAGAACTTAAATTGTTTACAATGTGCTAGACACTGTAAGTAGTAGACTAGTGTAGTAGTCTAGTAGTGTAAGTGTAAGTGTCTAGTGGTTAGTGCTAAGGATATACATACAAACTAAAAGAAAGATAGTACTTTCCCACAAAGACCTTAATTCTTACAGGAGAAGACAAGACATAAAGGATAGCTGAAAAGAAGGAGAAGGAGAAAGAAACACTGACATGAAGTATTACTTTGTGCTAGATATTGTGTTAAATACTGAAGATACAAGAAGTAGCAAAAGATAATCTCTGTTCTTCAAGGTCTCAAAATTTACAGAGGAGACAACAAATAAACAAATATGTACAAACAAGATACATATGGGGGGAATCTAAGATAATTAATAAAAAGAAAGCAGATAAAGAGGTTAGGAAAAGGCTATCTGCAAAAGATGGGAGTTTGGTTAGGAAAGCCAGTAAGTGGAGAAGAAGACCAAAATTAATTTAGGAATTGGGAAGTGAGAGAAAATACCTGGAATTGAAAGATGGAGTGTCTTATTTGAGATTTAGTGAGATGGTCAATATTATTCAATTCAAAGAAGTGTGAAAAAAGAGTAAGGAGTAAGAAGATTGGAAAGGAAGATGGGCATAGGTCAAGATAGGCAATAAAGGTCTTGGAATGCCAGAGTATTTTGAATTTGATTCTGGAAGTCTAAGAAAGGTATCACATTTTACTGAACACAAGGAATAACATTGTCTGATCTGTGCTTTACAAAAAATCACAGTGTTTGAATTGAGGTTGTTTTGGAGTGGAGAGGGTCTTGAGACAAAAACAACAACAACAAAAAAACTAGCAGGCTATTGCAGTAACATGAGTTGAATAGGGTCAATACAAGGATGATACCTGTATCAGAGGAGAAAAGAGAGAATATTTGAGAAATGTTACAAAGATGATGTTGCAACAGGGCTTTTATGGATTAAAAATGGTGGGGCAGGGAAAGAAAGACACCAAGTTTATGATCTTGAGGGACTGGGATAATGGTGGTGTCCTTGAAAGCAATAAGAAGAATAGGAGGGGGAGAGAATTTAAAGGGAAAGATAATTAGTTCAGTTTTGAACATGTTGAGCTGAAGACATCTATTGGACATATAGTTTGAAATATCTGAAAAGCATCAGATGTGAGATTGAAAATCAGCAGAGAAGTTGGGGCATAATTGTGTATTTGAAATCATAGCATAGAGATGGTAATTAAATCCAAAGGAGATGATGACATTTCCAAGTGAAATAGTATAGAGGGAGAAGAATAAAAGGTCCTGATTTGAACCTATAATTCAGCTCCAAATCACATTAGATTTTTTATTGCCATATCACACCATTGACCAAAACCCCCACTTCTCTTTTAAACAAATTACTTCCAACATTTCTCCAATCTTAGTCTTGTAAAGTTTATTTTATGAACACAAATATAAGACTTCACATTATCCTTAATAAATTTCATCTTTTTAGATTTGGCCTTATGTTCTGACATGTCATAAAGTATTTTTTATCCCTACTAGGTGATCAATATAGCAGCTATTATTTTAAGTTTATGTCATTTATGAATTTGAAAGGCATGACATTTATTAATATCCAATTCAATATTAAAGATATTCAAGAGCAGTATTGTTATTTTACATATGAGGCTCAGGTGACTGAAGGGACTTTCAAAATGTCATGGAGCTGCTAGGAGAGAGTAGATTCGGAACTCATATTGACTCCTTCAGATTCAGTATTCTGCGTCCTCTCTACCATGGCATGGTAAAAGCAAAAATCACTAAATATTAATAACTTTAGTAGGATTCATATGCTATATAACATCTACCTGGGCCATGGATGAATTTAAAAATTAGATGGACTAATTTGATCATTTCTTTAGATTTTTTAGGTCATCCATGAATTTACCCAAATTCTGATTGGCCATTTTTATTATGATTGCCCTTTCCTGACTCACTCTTTGCTGAGGTAATATATTTTCTTCTTTTTGCATAGATAAAAGAACATAAGGGCAAGTTGGGACAATACAATATAGACTATTTAGAGATATAAAGGACCTTGAAATTTTAATTGTTGGAATGTACAATGGTAGAGCAGAAAGGGACTTTAAAACATCCCAATATTTAATACAGAATATTAGCAGTGGAAGGAACTTTAGAATATAGAATGTTCAAGTTAAAATAGGCCTTTAGAGATCATCTAGTTCAACTGACTAGTTTTACAGATGAGAAAACAGAAGCCCAGAAGAGAAGAAATGATGTCCAAGGTCACATAGTAAATTTGAATCCAATTCTGGGATAGAGCTCTGAGCTGTGACTCAATCTGTGCTTGTTTCACTTCATCAAGCTGTAAAGACCTTGTGTTTTCCTAAAGCGATCCCTTTGAACTTGAAGAAAATCTCTAATTCTAGTGTTCAGGGATTTGATGAAAATGACTAAGCTCCAGTTCCATGGTCCTAATAAGCTGACAGGAGGTGACATGTGCACTCCCAAGCATTTGGTTCGTTTTCTTCCGCCTCTGTGAAAGGCAGAAAGACCACCCTCATCCACACTCCTTTCTCAGTGCTCCGCATTAACAGCTCAGCACACTTTAGTAACACTGGTCTCACAATTTTGAAGGCTATTACAGTGAAGTATCATTGTGTACTGTGCATTGGGATCCCATCAGCTTCATTAGCCTGCATATGTCTAAGGAGAGTATGCATGTAATGCCAGCATTTTTATTTTGTTCTTTTTCGATGGTGGATTTTTTGGGAGGTGGGGGGATAGTTTTGTGGCTGATTAAACTGGGATCATTAACTTACACAGTACACAAAATACACTATGGGGAACCATTCTAGCCCAGCCCCCAGGGAGTAGGCTACATAATAAGCTAATAGTTCTTCTCCAACTCTGTTGTCTGTGTCTCTAATTAATAATATAGCCCATTGCTGTTTTTAGTAATTCTTCTCACATCATTACTACATCAGCACCCACAAGGGAAAAGAGAAAATCTTGACGTTATTCTTTGTTTCCTACAATTCTATGTTGTCTCACCCATAATTCTGCAACTCTAAGAAATCCCATCCAACTACACTTCATCTGCACATCTTGGGACACCCAGCTTCTATGAATGAGTACTTCAGTCAGGCATTAGTAAAACTATTACAATAATAAGGGCCCTGGCCCCAAAGAGTAAGGATACATAATCAGTCCACAAATATTTAGTAAGGACTACCAAGCGCTAGGCAATGTACTAAATGCTAGAGACACAAATATAAGCAAAATCCAGCCCCTGCTCTGAGAATTCACAATCTAAAGGGAATTCAACAAGAAAACAACTGCATAGAAAGACCATACAGGATAAATATGGAGAAAAGGCACTAGAATTAAATAAATTGGGAAAGATTTCTTGTAGAATATAGGATTCCCATAAAGATTTGAAGGAATAAAGGAGATGATGGGAGGGAGGACATTCTAAACATAGGGAACTGCTAGTGAAAATGCCCAAAGTTGGGGCAATATTTTATGGGAAAAGAAGTAACAAGATTAATGTCACTAAAACTTGAACTAGAATTTAAGTTTGAACCTTGTCAGATTTTGAAGAAAAGACTATAAGAATGACCTTGAGAAAAATCTGTTTCTAAGCATCAATTTCTTTATAAGAAAAATCATGGAGTTAGACTATGTAGTATTTCATTTTTAAAGGTAATTTTAAAATTCCTAAAAACTCTGAAATGTTATAATTTTCTAGGTAACAACATCCTTTACAATACTGATGCTCAATGTTTCTAGAATTTGTAAATTTGTAACTGGAAAAAGGCAAATCAATTCTCTTCTGAAATAACTAAGTGCTATAGTAGATAGAAATCTGGGCCTAAAGTTAGGAAGAACTGAATTCAAAATCAGGCTCGTATACCTGTGACTTAACTATGTGACTCTGGTCAAGTGACTTAAACTCTTCCTCAGTTTCATCATTTGTGAAATGGGTATAATAGCACCTATCTCACAGAATAAATCAAATGAGATAATAGTTATAAAAATTTTATACATTTATAAAATATAAAATATTAAAGATAATAATTATAAAAATATAAATTATACATTTACAAAAACAAATTATAAATAAATATAAAAATTATAACAAATTATAAAATAATTATAAATATAAATAATTATATTGACATAAAGTTATTTATCAACATAATAAATCTCTGGTACATAGTAGGTGGTATATAAATATTTGTTCACACTTCTAATAAGATGTTAAGATAGTAAATTAGTGATAACCTAGTTGAATTTCTCAATACTTCCATCCAAACAACATTAAAACAGTGCCTCGAATTAAGTTTGAAAGTAGTGGAGTCAACAGAAGATCAGAATGAGACATCTTTCTAGCTTAAGGAAACTTAAGTCAGTTTGTGACCCTGAGTTAAAGCCATGTCTGGAGACCAAATATGTGGTGGCAGTAACAATGGCTACAGCAGCAGCAGCTTCAGCAGCTCTCTGCTTGGAGAAGATAAGGGAGCTGGAACACTGAGATTAGAAGGAAGCATTTACTAGTGCTGGGTATACTTGGCACTGATTGGTAACTCCACTGGCCATATTTAGTTCTGAGTCCTACTTCTAGGGTACAGAGGAGTTCTGGTTAGTAACAAAGAAGCAGGAAATCTGATTGCAGTTCCAAGTCAGGGGCAAGAAGGAATGCTAGTGTTTGTGGCTATAGGGGACTAGGGATTCTTTCTCTCTTTTTTAAATTAAAGCTTTTTATTTTCAAAATATATGCATGTAAGATGACAGGAAAAAATAATGATGATTGTTGGAGGGGATGTGGGAAAACTGGGACATTGATGCATTGTTGGTGGAGTTGTGAACGAATCCAACCATTTTGGAGAGTAGTTTGGAATTATGCTCAAAAAGTTATCAAACTGTGCATACCCTTTGATCCAGCAGTGTTACTTACTGGGATTATATCCCAAAGAGATTATAAAGAAGGGAAAGGGACCTGTATGAATGCACGAATGTTTGCGGCAGCCCTTTTGTAGTGGCTAGAAACTGAAACTGAATGGATGCCCATCAGTTGGAGAATGGCTGAATAAATTGTGGTATATGAATATTATGGAATATTACTGTTCTGTAAGAAATGACCAACAGGATGATTTCAGAAAGGCCTGGAGAGACTTACACTGATTTGGGAGGTGATGCTGAGTGAAATGAGCAGGACCAGGGGATCATTATATACTTCAACAACAATACTAGATATGACCAGTTCTGATGGATCAGGCCATCCTCAGCAACGAGATCAACCAAATCATTTCTAATGGAGCAGTAATGAACTGAACTAGCTATGCCCAGAAAAATAACTCTGGGAGATGACTAAAACCATTACATTAAATCCCCAATCCCTATATTTATGCACACATGCATTTTTGATTTTTCACAAGCTTAATTGTACAATAATTCAGAGTCTGATTCTTTTTGTACAGCAAAATAATGTTTTGGTCATGTATACTTATTGTGTATCTAAGTTATATTTTAATATATTTAACATCTATTGAAATATCCTGCCATCTAGGGAGGGGGAAGAGGTGAAAATTGGAACAAGAGGTTTGGCAATTGTTAATGCTGTAAAGTTACCCATGTATATATCCTGTAAATAAAAGGCTATTAAATAAAAAAAAACAAAATATATGCATGGATAATTTTAAACATTCACCCCTACAAAATCTTGTATTCTAATTTTTATCTCCCTTCCCCCATCTCCTCCCCCAGATGGCAAGTGATCCAATATATGTCAAATATGTGTAATTGTTCTATACATATTTCCACAATTATCTTGCTGCACAAGGAAAATCAGATCAAAAAGGAAAAAAATTGAAACAGAAAACAAATTGCAAGCAAATAACAAAAAGATGAAAATGCTATGTTGTGGTCCATACTCAGTTCCCACAGTCCTCTCTCTGGGTGCAGAAGTCTCTCTCCATCACAAGATCATCAGAACTGACCTGAACCATCTCATTGTTGAAGAAAGCCACATCCATCAGAATTGATCACTGTATAATCTTGTTGTTGCTGTGGACAATGTGCTTCTGCTTTAGTATCTGTTCATGTAAGTCTCTCTGGGTCTCTCTGAAATTATCCTGCTGATCATTTCTTATAGAACAATAATATTCCATAATATTAACTTATTATTCCATAATAATTAACTAAATTATAAAGATTAGAACTCAGACCAGGAGAACAGATACCACAGCTTTGCTCAGACTGTGCCTCCTGGGAAACACCAAAAACTTGTAGGCTCCCAGAATTAGTTCTGAAATAGGCAGTACAAAAAAGTTTAAAACTTTGAAAGTGGCCTCCCCAACACCAGGTGAACAGAGACCAACTTTAAGATAAAGTTCAAAGTTAAGAAATAAGCTTGAAAAATGAACAAACAACAATTATTTGAAGAAAAATACTAATTAAAACAAAGTTGAATAAGAATTCATTTACAAGTTAAAGAAAAAAATGAGTGGTAGAGGAAAAATTGAGGAAGAGGCATGAGAATTATGAAAGAAAATTATAAGAAGAAAATTAACAAATTGGTAAAAGAGATACAAAAAGTACTGAAGAAAATAACATCTCAAAAAACCAAATCAGTCTAAGAGTAAAAGAAGCACACACATACACACAAACACACACATACATGCACACACAGAAGAAAAGAAATCCTCAAAAAAGCAGAATTACATATATGGGGGGTACAAAATTGCACTAATGAAAATAATTTCTTTAAAATTAGTGTAAAATAAGTGGAACCTAATAAATCCATTAGATATCAAGAAACTATAAAAAAGTCAAAAAAATTAAAAACAGGGAAAATATGAAACATTTCATTGGGGAAAAAAATCTCACCTGGAAAATAGATCATGGAAGACAATTTGAGAATTATTGAAGTATCTGAAAGCTGGAATTTTTTGAAAGCCTACACATCACAATATTTACTTATTTTTCAATAGTATTTTATTTTTCCAATATCACATAAAGATAGTTTTCAAAATTCATTTGTAAAACTTTGTGTTCCAAATTTTTCTTCCTTCATTTATTATCCTGCCTCTCAAAGACAGGAAATAATCTGAGGTAAATTAATGTGCAATACTTTAAAATATATTTCCATGTTTATCATGCTGTGCAAGAAAAATCAGATCAAAAGGGGAAAAACCATAAGAAAAAAAAGGCAAAGAAATAACAACATAAAAAAGATGAAAACACTATGGTTGATCCATATTCAATCTCTCTAGCTCTTTCTCTGGAAGCAGATGGCATTTTCTATCCTAAGTCTATTAGAATTCCCTTGAATCACCACATGTTGAAGAGAGCCAAGTCCATCCCAGTTCATTATCACATAATATTGTTGTTACCATGTACAATGTTCTCTTTTTACAATTCACTTCATTCAGCATCAGTTCATCTAAGTCTTTTCAGTGTTTTCTGAAATAAGCCTGCTCATCATTTCTTATAGTATAGTAATTTCCCGTTACATTCATATATCATAACTTATTCAGCCATTTCATAAGTGATGAGCACCCACTTAATTTCCAGTTCCTTGCCACTATGAAAAGTGTTGCTACAAACATTTTTTCACGTTATACATTTTATTTCAAGAAATTATCAAGGAAAACTATTCCAATATCTTATATCCAGATGGAGAAATTAAAATTGAAAGAATTCACCAATCCCCTCATTAAAGAGATCTCAAAGTGAAAACTCCTGGTAATATAGTAAAATTATAGATCTCCCTTGTTAAAGAGAAAGTACTTCAGACCTCAAGAAAAAAATAATCAAATATTGTATTAGGATCACACAAAATTCAACAGCTTCTACATTAAAGGATCATACAAGATTTAGTACTTTCCATAATAAAGGAGCCAAGAGCTTGGATATCATATCGTGGTAAGCAAAGCCAGTTAGGATTGCAATCAAGAAAAACCTATCAAGCAAAATTGAATATAATCATCCTGGGGGTGGGGAAAATGGATATTTAATGAAATAGAGGACTTTCAAACAACCCTGATGAAAAGACCAATATTAAATAGAAATTGAGATTAAAATAGAAGACTGAAGAGAAGTATAAAAAGATAAACTTTAATGAGTAATTATTAGAATCTCAATAAATTTAAACTATTTGCATTTCTTTATGTAAAATGTTTCATATAACTCTGAAGAAGTTTATCATCATTAGGGCAATTGAATATGGTAGAATAATCACACCAAAAATGAAGGGGGTAAAAAAAATAAGGATATATTGGGAGAAGGGAGAAGATAAAATTAGAATGAGAAAAAAAAGCTTTTATAGTGAAAGAGAAAATGGAGGTGGGAGCAATGCTTGAACTCCTTTCTTAGAATTAGTTCAAAGAGGTAAAAATATACCTGTAGATATATATATATATATATATATATATATCATATATATATACACACACACATATATATATATCTATATCTACAGGTATATTCCTATATATATATATATATATATATATATATATATACATGTGTATATATCTATATCTATATCTATTTATATAGATATAGATATATATGTATGTATATGTATGCTTATTTTAGAGGGGCTGAAACTATTGGGTTGATGCACTGAGGTCGGCTGAGTGCTTGAGGCTAACTTCTGATTGGACAATACTCTATGGGCATATGCTTGGAAAATGGTCCTTTCCACTATCCATACTGGCTCAATGATTGGTGTATAGAGGATGGTAGGAGGGACTAGGGAGTGGAGTAAGACAAGCCAGGGACACACGTTTGACAGTGGACAAGGAGAAAGCAGTTGTGGAGAATCTGCTTCCATCCTGTTCAATCCTGCATCTAAGACCAAGAATAAAGACGGACTTTTGCTTATCCTGACTCCAGCTGATTCTGGGGTGTCCTGAGTGCTAGCGTGGTTGTTATAGCTTATATATGCAATCATACTTTTATGCATAGAAGAGTAACTTCATCACTGAGGAAATAGGAGATGAAGGACAAAAAAAAGGGGAAGATGATACTTTTTTTTATCAGATAGATAATGGGAGGCAGTGGCTAGAAACAAATTAGATTTTTAAAAAAGGACAAGATAAAAAGAAAGAGAGTAAAAACAGAAGAAAATGGGATAAAGGGGGAAAGTAATCATAAATGTGAATATGGATGAGATGAACTCAGACATAAAATGGAAATGTATAGCCAAATAGATTAGATTCAAATAAAATGTTGTTTACAAGAGATACAATTCACACAGGAAGACACAGAGTTAAAATAAAAGGCTAGACCAGAATCTAATATGCTCTGAATAAACAAAAATAAAGAAATAATAGGGATCATATTCTCAGACTAAACTATAGCAAAAATAGCTAATTAACAGAGATAATCAGGAAACTGCATTTTGCTAAGGAAGGAGAAGATGTAGATCTAGATATATAGATATATAATTACAGAAAGTTTATCTAATAAAGATGTCATTTCTCAATTATCTACTAAATATAGAATTAAATCAAATTTATCTAAAATATTTTACAATGATAATTTAATCTAAGGATATAAAAACAATTTTTAGAAAAAAAAGGTATTTATGGACATATGAAAGAAGGCTCTAAATCACTATTGATTAGAGAAAAGTAAATGAAGACAACTCTGGGATACCACCACAAAGCTATTAGAAATCACAAATGTTATCAGGAATCACGCTAAAAGGATTCATTGTTGGTTGAGTAATGAACTGATGCAACCACTTTTGAAGAAAATTTGAAACAAGGTTTAAAGTTTAAAAAAATTTTATATACTCAGAATCAGTAATACTACTACTAGGCCTCTACTCCAAAGAGATAAAAGAAAACGGGAAAAGGCTTACTTGTAAATACACAAATTAATGAATAAATGAATGAATAACTTAATGTGAGTGTGTTTGATTGTGTGTGTATATATATCTGTGTGTATCAGCTCTTTGATATAGTAAAGAGTTGAACATTGAATGGATGCTCATACATGGGAATGGCTAAACAATTTCTGCCATATGATTGTGATGGGGTATTATTGTGCTGTGGAAATGATGAAATGATGGTTCAGAAAAAAACATTCTAAGATACATATAAATTGATGCAAAGTTAAGTAAGAACCAGGAAATCAGACTGTATGGTAATAGCAATGTTTTTATGATCAGCAATGAAAGACTTGGGCTGCTCTGATCAATACCATGACCCAAGATAATCCCAAAAGATTTATGATGAAAAAACACTATCCTTCTCTATTAAAAAAAACAAACAGATGAACTTTGAGTGCAGACTGAAGTATAATTCTCTCACTCTATTCATTTTTCTTGATTCAAAATATGTCTAATATGGAAATGTTTTGTATTATTTCATATAGATGAGTGACATTGTTTTCCTTTTATTCTTAGTGAGTTGGGAAGAGGATGAGAGAAAGGGAGAAAATTTGGAAGAAAAAATTGTTAAACAATAGTAGATTTTAAAAATAAAAAAAATCTATTTTTTACCTTCCACCATGAATTTCATGATTTCCTACCCTTCATCCCCCTCCTTCTAATTCTACTTCTCTTTTAAGTTTGATCTCTAATCATCAGTCAGTCTCTTGACATTGTTCTACCGGAGTAACAACTCAAAGATGCTGTTGGTGGTATGTGAGAGGTCCTCAGAAGCATTTCTCTGGCACTTGAATGGAGGCAATCCTGTGGAGTAGAAAAAGGACAGAATCAGGTATTTCTGTAGAACAAGGTCTGAGTGAACTATCAATCCAGCATTATACAAGTCAGCAGTTATTAATAAAGATTCCCACAACCTAACCCCTGCTGTCAGTCTTCCTACTGCAAGAAATAAAAGGAGTGATATGTACCTTGGAAGTTTGGGGCTTCTCTAGGACTTGTTAAATCTCTCTCCCCCTCTTCATCCACCTCCTGAAATCTACAGGATGCTTTATGCCCTGGCTTGTAAATGAAGCCTGTTATTATCATTGAGATAGTGTTTTTATGGCATAAATAATGAGGTGAAACAGGGGAAGCGGCGTCGGCTGGAATTACTGCCTGAACCGAGATGGAAATAATCAATATGTCCTCACTTACAAATCTCATCTGCATGTCGACTCCATCCCGCTGGCTGTCTCCCTCCAGATTCATTTCACAGGAGGTCCAATAAAACAAGCGGTTGGCATTGATCGCTTTTATCCATGGCTGTAGATAGAAATGCATCATTTGAAATTAATAGGAGGGCTTGTGTTTATAACCCAGTCCCCAGTGAGTAGCCTGCACTGCAGGCCATTAGGAGAGCGTATGGCCAGTAAGAGATAGACCATTCACAGAGTTGCAGACACATGTTTGAAAGCCAGCAGGTTATTGCTTTTGCTTGCATTCCAGCTGGAGTTCTCTATGTTCAGGGCCCATTTTCTCCTCAGGGCTATTGCTTAAATCAACCCAAAATATTGAAATTTATAACAAATTACCCTCAATACTTGATCTTTCCTGATTCTTGAAAAGGACATCATTTGGATTGCAAGAGTTGTCCAAGGAGCTCATGCAAAAATTTATTTATATACTTTAAATAGTAACTAATTGTTGAGAATATTATAAGTGGCATAATTTAATTACACTAGGAGCTTACAATGTCTTTTTTAAATTTTTTGTCATTGTTCTTGGAGGAAAAAAAATTGGGAACCACTGAATAATTTTTTTTAAACTTTACAAGTTACAAATCTCTTCCACATATTACTGTATTTAGTTGTTAATGTATTATATCCCCTTTATGTGTTAATACCCCCATTTTACAGATGAGGGAACTGGAAACCAAGGTTCTTCTTAGGCCATTCACTCAACTCCATCCCAAATGGGTTGATCTCTTCTTAAGAACATGATCTTTCATCGCCATCACTATGCTGATGTTGTTCCCTATGTCTGAAATGCCTTCCCTGTATTGTTGAATTTAAGGTTAATAATAATGCTACCTCCATTATGTAGTCATTGACAATTTCCCATGGGGGGTAGTATGTTAATAGGACAAATACTTTTATTCTGGAATCAGAACATATTAGTTCATACCCCGTATATGAAACAGCTTGTGCAATTTTGTGTTTGCCATTTAACCTCTTCAAATCTCAATTTTTTCACCTATAACCTTAGGAAACTGAATTGGATAGCATCTCAGGTCTATTTAAGCTCTAAGTCTATGTGCCTATGACTACTTGTGTACTGTTTTACAGTTATATGATATTGTTAATCTATATATTTTATTTCTCTTTCTAGTCAGTAAGTTCAATTAGGTTAAATATAAGACCTTTTATAAATTCATTATCTCTTCTACCACTTGGCACAGAGATCCTTATTTAGAAGACACTTAATAAATGTTTTGAATGAATATGACGAATGTAAGATTTCACATGACCACACAAGTTCACATAATTGATAAACAACATATTTTGGACTAAGACCTGGATCATTTGAATCATTCTTCAGGATTTATTACATATGACTTTTGAATACATGTAACAGTTCATATGTGCGCATGGCATTCTATAAATATATGACCTCAAGAAAGTTACTTTCAAACTTTGATTTTCTTATTTTTGAAATAGCAACAATTAATAACCTCACAAAGAAAAACACTTTGTAAATTTAATGCATAAATATATAAATGTGAATTGTTGTTGTTCTTGTTATTTTATTCATATTTATTGTGAATTAATCTTCAGTCATGGTCCTTTGTAGACAGAATAAATCATATTACTAGTAAGCTGATATTTGATTGCTTCCTTTCTTGGGGGTTTGTATATCTTTTCATATTAATGAAATGTCTTCTCTTAACCTCTTTCCATCTCTTTTGGAATCTGTGGCATTGGTTACAACTTTTTTGTTTGTTTAATTTTATTTGTATTATCTCATTATTCTGGAGACTGAGATATTTATTGTAAAGCTCTTAATACAGTGTTTGGTACATAGTAAAAGCCACATAAATATTATTTTTTGTCATTAGCAATTGTACGAGGAGGAGGAGGAGTGTAGTAATAGTAGTACTAAAAGCTATATAAATGTTAGTAATTATTTTTATTACTTTTCCTACTACATTATTGTTGCTGTTATTGTTTGAGACTAGGAACCTTCAGTTGGCACAACTTGAATCTTACTCTCATAAGACTGTTTCTCAATGAGAAATGCTCATGGACATAAAAGTTTTAAACTGCTATTTTTGACCTAGGCTGGTTAGCTTCTTCTTAGTTAGCCTGGTGGTCCCTTGTTATAGAAGGCTCACAATATCGGTTTCAGACTTAGTGAGGACCCAATTGGTTCTAGCCTTAGTGCAGCTCAATATTCCTGAGCTGGCATGATTCACCAGATAAAGCTTCCCCAGTGGCAGAGATTTTAGGCATGCCCTACCATAACTGGCTCATTTTGTATAATTTAAAAAGATCTATTTGTTGGAGGATGTGTAGGAGGAAGAAGGGAGAAGCTATCTATTTATTTATATACCTACCTATCTATCCATTTATCCACACACATGTATATATGTATGTATACATGCAATTATAATCCATCTCTATGTATATATGTGTATACATAAAAATAAGAACTTTACTTCTAGAATCTTCCTAAAGTTTAATAGTAACATGGCTCATTTTTATGACCTACCTGTAGCAGATAACCTGGTGGATTACTATGGTTTTAGGATAGTCTATGGGGTCACTTTGGCCATGATTGTTATGGACTCTGCTTTGGTGAGCTTTGAGTTTTCTGGGAAAGGTTGTTCTTAATAATGATTATTTATCCTTTGTAAAGTGTTTTATGGTTTACAATCATCTTTATACAAATAACCTTATTTGATCCTCACATAGCTCTTGAGAAGAAGACAGGTAAGAGATAATTATTTATACCTAGTAGATAGACATATAACCCAAGATAACATAAGCTAATTTTCCATGATCATGGAGATACCATATGGAAGTCAAAAAATTTGAATAGAAATCTTCTGACTCCTAAAATTCAGATTTGTTGTTGTTGTTGAGGTAATTGAGGTTAAATGACTTGCCCAAGGTCACACTGTTAGGAAGTATTATGTGTATGGGACCAGATTGGAACTCAGGTCCTTCTGACTTCAGAGCTGGTACTCCATCCACTGCAGCACCTGGTTGTCCCTCAGATTTCTATTTTAACATGTCACATATGATCAATTCACAAAATATTATAAAGAAAAAAAAATCAACCGTTCTTTAGGCAGAGAATTTCAGATTAAGGCACAACTTAGTTATAATATAACATATATTAATAATGCCCATATTGGTTAATTTTCCTAAGTATCAGTTTCTACATCTGTAAAATGAGAGAAGTGTATTAGGTGATATATTAGGTCTCTTTCAGCAGTGGACTTTTGATTCTAAGCTATTTTTTCTATGTACAACCTTGGAAATTCTTTCTGGGTCTTAGTTTTAGTTGTGAAATAACAACAATATGATCTTTGAGGAAAATCATCATTTAGGGAAAGGTATTCTTTTAATATCTTACCTCCCCTACTGGTGCTATTTAGCTCTTCTCTTAAAGTCATGTTGGCCAAAGCCCTGTGTAGTATCCCTCTTACCTTTACTTTTGTATATGCTATTTCCTTCTGCTTAATGCCTCAAAGCATAGACAATATCATTTTTCACATTTTTATTCCCAGCACCAGGCACAGTGCCTTGTATAAAGCAAGTATTTAATACATATTTAATTTTATTTTAATTAAATAAAGTTTTTAATTTTTGAGATATTTTTCCACATGTTGAGTTAAGCCATTGGAAAGAAGCTATAAAAAGGACTATAAATTAATTCACCAAATGTAGGAAAATATATATTAATGTGTTTATTGGAACCAAAGCAGGTTAGAAGGAATTTGTCATGACCCATTAGACAAATATTGTTTGTTCTGATGTTTATCATTCATCCAAAGCTTAGCATGTGTATAAGTGGAAAGTTTTGAGTTGAAAATGAAGAAAGCTTATCAATTTACTAAGTGAACTTTTCTAGGCCTCAGTTATTTCATCAGTAAAACAGGGTTAACATTCCTCAGCATTTCCATCTCATAGATAAACATAATCTATGTGAAAATACTTGTAATACTTAAATTCTACAGAAATATTAGGAGACCTGATACAATTTCAAGGATAATGGCTTTAGCGAGGACCTGATTTCAAATTCCAGATGTATTACATACTATCTATATGAATTGGGAAAATCAGTTGATTCTCTTACATTTCAGCTGAATCATCTATAAAATGAAAGAAGAGATCTCTGAGGTCCAACTCATCTTTGGATCTGTGATCCTACGATCTGATTCTCTCTAAATCTCATGACCAGGAATGTCAGTGAAACTGAGAGCAGCAGTAAGTGGTCTGGTAAAAGTCATTACTATGCTTTTATAACTGAACTAATCTAGACCTCCACCATGTCCATGTTGGTAGGCAGTGGGGGATTTAAAGATTAAAAGAGCAGAGGTAAATGTCAAGAGTAAAAATAAGCTGAGCAGCTTTCCAGAGTCTTGTGCTTGTTTTGGTTACTTTCACTGATTGATTCAGAACCAGATTATCCTCCCACATTTAGGGAGATAGTGGTTACAAACCTGGGCTTATGAACAAGTTTTTTCTACACAGACATTCCTATGCAATGGTCTTGGAACAATGATCCCTGGGAAAATTATCAGAGGACCAATTTATGTGTTTCTGTTTTACCTCTGTATAGAGATTTTGTGTATCCAACTAACTTTGCATCACCCTATTAACTGGGAATCAGTTTTCTGATATTAGTTGAATCTGTAATGATAAACTTTCTTTATATGGCATGTGTCTAGTCCTTAGACTCATTCAAGAATCCCAGGCACAATATTATCCACGACTCACTACATGAACTAAAAAATTGGGGACTTCCAATTTCTAAGCTTCATTTCCTAGTATGTCACCTGAGGAGATTGGAAGAGGTGTTCTGAAGTGTCATATATTTCTAAATCCTATAGGATTAAAAAACATGGTAGAATTGTGATTTTGAAATGTATTTATCAACTTTCTATATACAATTCCAAAACTCATTATCAAACACATATATATATGCATGTATATATATATATATACATACATACAAATACACATGTTTTTCCTTGACCATGTTAGAGCAAAGTAAACTGCATCAAGGAGGAATTGAACAGCTTCCCCTGAACCAAACTCAAGATTCCATCCATGAGGGATAATGGATAATGTCTGGAGTTTCTGAGTCTCCATCAATGAAGGATAATGGATGAGGTCTTGAGTTTCTGACTCTCATTTCCCCAGGAGAATTAAGCTCCCTTTACACTACTCTGTTCTCCTGAGGTATAGTTTATGCACCAAACTCTGAGCCATGATTAAAAGAATCATTTTGCATGCAAATCTTTACTGTAATATTTTTTTTTCTGCCTCACTCCTCAGAATACATATTTTTTTGGTTGTTATTAGGAAAATAGCCTTTTGCAAATGGGTTAATTGGAGGAAAGGCATGAGATTATATAGTTCTAGTTGGGGGAAAATAAGAAATAAAAGAAATAGTAATTCTTTGGGGTCTCTTCTCAGTCTTTCTTATTTATGACTGGAGGAATTAAGCTAATCCTGCAACATCAGGATTGCAAAAGTGGTTTTAATTCCCCTTTCTTAGAACTCTAAAGCTAGAAACAGTATTTTGTCAAAAATTTCTATCAATTATCTCTTCCATGTTCTCATTTTGAAGTCTACTACCTTAATTGACAGTGTTTGCCACTGGTTTCCTCCCCTTCTCGTTGACAATGAAACACATTCAAATAATATGCAAAAGAAATAGTAATTAAAAAAAAAAAACAGGTTATCAATTAACATACAAAAGTAGAACTGCATGCTGCATGATCAGGATAAAGGCTCCATAGAGAGTCAAGCAGCCTATGGGCAAGAACAATGCTAAACATTCAAGTTTACAACCCCTTTGGGGGGCCTGCTAGTGAAGAAAATCTACTTAAACTTCCAATTAGAGGCCTGAAAGCAAACCAAATTTACTACCCTTGGAGCTCATTTGAAACACTGCATGGTTTGGGGGAGACCTGTTAGAGGAAACTCACTCTTCTGACCCTACCATTCTGGTTGGCTTAGTCTTTGGGGTTCAAAATATGAATGTTGGGAAGAGAAAGACTATTTAAATTCATAGGATTCTAGATATGGGACCTTATGGATTCCAGATATGGGACCTTCAAGAGGCCTTACAGATCATTTAGTCCATGCTCCTAATTTTTACAGAAAAGGAAACAAAATCCAGGGAGGAGTGAATTGTCTAAGATTTCAAAGGGAGTAAATAGCAGAACAAAGGGTAAACCCAAGTGTACTAATTTCATATCTAGTTTTCTGTGTCTGAAAGTACAGAGAAAAAAAGGGGAAAACAAACAAACAAACCAAAACAACTCCCATCCTCTCCCTTCCTCCCCAAAAAACAAAAACAAAAAATAATTCAACAATAACCTGCTTCTCTGAAGCTTGGAGAGTAAGAGGAACTCTAGTTCAATCCTGAGTTGTGCTATTTAATATGTGTGACATTACACAAATAACTTTTCTTTGTATATGATCTCCGCTCTGCGTGCAATGCACTTTTTTGTCAACTATACTTCTTAGAAAAGCTTATTTCTTTTAAAGACCAAGTGAAACAGCACATTCTTTAAATGGCTTTCTAAATCCTCTCTCTCTCTCTCTCTCTCTCTCTCTCTCTCTCTCTCTCTCTCTTTCTCCCCCCTCTTTTATCCACTCCATCTACTAATTAGTGTAGCTTCAAGAAAAATTACATGGTGTTTTTATTTTTATCATTATTTTATTATTGGTAGAGTTTGGCTTTTCCAAAAGTGTATCTATTTGATTGGGCAAGAACCTCATACTAAAAGCACTAAACAGTCATAGTAAAGTTTATAAAGTGTCTAAAAAATACTGTGATTCTTATCAATCTTGACATTCTTACTATAACCAAAACCAGAAGTTGCTGATAAGTAGAAGCATGAATCAGAGATATAATTCAGGATGAAAAGAGGAGTTTGTAAAGATAACTTTATCATATACCTCAATACATTAGGAACAACATTTCTTTTTTTTTTATTTAATAGCCTTTTATTTACAGGTTATATGCATGGGTAACTTTACAGCATTAACAATTGTCAAACCTCTTGTTCCAATTTTTCACCTCTTAACCCCTCCCCCCTCCCCCATATGGCAGGATGACCAGTAGATGTTAAATATATTAAAATATAAATTAGATACACAATAAGTATACATGACTAAACCATTATTTTGCTGTACAAAAAGAATAAGACTCTGAAATATTGTACAATTAGCCTGTGAAGGAAATAAAAAATGCAGGTGGGCATAAATATAGGGATTGGGAATTCAATGTAATGGTTTTTAGTCATCTCCCAGAGTTCTTTCTCTGGGAGTAGCTGGTTCAGTTCATTACTACTCTACTGGAAATGCTTTGGTTGATCTCCTTGCTGAGGATGGCCATGTCCATCAGAATTGATCCTCATACAGTATCGTTGTTGAAGTATATAATGATCTCCTGGTCCTGCTCATTTCACTCAGCATCAGTTCGTGTAAGTCTCTCCAGGCCTTTCTGAAATCATCCTGTTGGTCATTTCTTACAGAACAATAATATTCCATAATATTCATATACCACAATTTATTCAGCCATTCTCCAACTGATGGGCATCCATTCAGAGGAACAACATTTCTTAGGAAATATTATCTCATATCATAATACTCACTATAAGTAATTATTTTTGACCACTATGAAAACATTTTATCATCAGTACCAACACTGATTACAGAAGGTGAAAAGAAATAATATTTTACAAAATCTTAGTATCAGGTCTTGGTCAGACCCTCAAGATTAAATCAACATGAACACTTACATTTGGTCAATTCAATACCAATGTGGAAATAGGTATGGGTATGGTGTAAAATATATGAGAAATCCTAGGTAAGGAAGCAGAAATGAAAGAAACCGTAGACTAATGGGCAGCACAGAAGTCTCACACCTTAAAACAAAACAAAACCAAAAAAAAGAATTGATAGGTGTTGGGCAAAGTGAGTACTGAATCTGATCATAAGTCATAAAACTGATTAAATTTTAAGAAATAGGAAATAACTTTTTATTGATGTGGGAGTTATCCCTGAATTAGTTTTCTGGATATAGTCAGAGCACTAATTTCTTAGAGTAGATATCAGAAATTATAAGCAGCTAGGAGAAAAAAAATAAAAATAAATATATATTGTGCAATTGAAAGCAGATCAAAATAGATTATAACAATTCTATATAGCAGTTAAACCAGTAAATCAATTATCACAAAAGAAAGATGAAAAGAGGCTAAAAAATAGTTAATCAGCAAATACTGGACGTATTTTCCAGAGATAGATGATTGTCAAATATAATGATGATTTAAAATATAAATTTTGCAAAATCATACAAATGAATCTGATGGATGATTATGAGTAGCATTGCATCATAAAACAGAGAAACAAAGGAGAGAAAATTGTATAAGGAAAACTTAAGGGATGTTGATGTATATGTAATTCCTGCTTCTGGTAAGCCTGAGGCTCACTGATTTCATGAACTCTAAAGTTCTTAGGTACACCAGGGCTAAAGAGGATCAGGAGTTCACGTGACCCCACTTAAAATCACTAGTGTGCCTCAAGCAGGGCAACCTAAGAAAATGGATCAAATCAATGCTTCCATGTGGAGCAATAATGGAGTTAGACTCATGAGTGACCACTGTTCTATTGAGGAAACTTGTTTGCCAAGATATTCAGTGAAACAAAATCACACTGAACATTAAAATGCAAGGACAACAGAGTTGAAAAATGGAAAAGATCTGCAAAGATTTTTATAAAGTACTGCTTTCACCATAAAAACAATAGAAAGTTTTAGAAAAGGTAGAAATGTAAGCAACAAGAATAAATACAGGAAAAGCAGAAAGAATGAATAATATATACATGATGTAAATAATAGATGGAACGGATAAAATTGTGAACATACTGATAATTAGTTTATAAGGCATCTAAAAAAGGGAAAATAATCAAATATGTGTGTGTGTGTGTGTGTATGTGTATGTGTAAATCAGGCCTTAGTAATATTAAAAATAAAAGATGTCAGAAAAAATAACTCAAACTAAAATCTACAGGCTTATTTTTTAATGTATTAAAAATTGTGAAAATTATCAACCCATATATTCACACAATCCTTCATGATAATATAAGCAGGAAATATTTTTATAATCAAATTTTACAGTTGATCACATCTTTGATATTTCATAGTTTCCTTAGTAAGGACAGCTAGATAGAACCAGATAGAGCCCTGGTCTTGGAATCAGGAAGACTCATCTCTAAGTTTAAATCTGGCTTTAGATACTTACTAGCTATACGATCCTGGGCAAAACACTTAACCTGTTTGCCTTGGTTCCTCATTTATGAAATGTGCTGGAAAAGTAAATGACAAACTACTCCAGTATTTTTGTCAAGAAAACTCCAAATGGAGTCACAAAGATTTGGACATGACTAAAAAATAACCCAACAATAACAACAACAAATTGACTCAACAATATTAAGAACTTTCAAAGCATTTTGAAAGATTTCAAGTTTCTTCCAGAAACAAGGGTCCATCTTTTTTAGTCAAAATAAGACTGAAAGTAGGAATATACCAATTTCCCAAGAATTAAAAATTAATTTCACGTGGAGAACAATGAAGAGGTGTTTGGTAGATTTGAGCAAATTGCAATGTATAACAATGATGACATTCAAAAGAAAAAACAACAATAGTAAAGAAGTTCATCAAAACAATATGTGTTAGGATGAGAGCATGAACTGGTTGTGTGATAAAGGTGATGCATTACTGGGTCAAAAATTTGGAAACTCTATTGCTTTCCTCTTGGTATCAGGAAAAAGTAAAGAATCCCTTTAGTATTGGTTGGATCCTCTCTCATGTACTTATAGGAATAAGTGAACAAGACGTGTAAAGAATAAAAAGGCATGGAGAGATTGCAATTTTTATCACTGGAAGCAATGTCAAAACTGAGATTATAATTTTAATACATTTTGTATATACTTGTCAATAGGATGCAAACTCTCTGAAAGCAGAAATTGTTGTTTCTTCATATTTTTGTTTTTGTCTTAGAATTTCTAGCACTTAGCTCATGCTTGGTAGGAATCTAAAAAACGTTCTCTCACTAAAATCATCTGAATTGCAATGAGAACATAGTAAATTCTACTACATCAGAGGTCTTCAAGCAAAAGCAAGATGATTTCGCTATGTATATTGTAAGGATAGTTTTTGTTTGGAAATAGGTTTTATTGATGTCAGAAATATCTTCCAAATATGTCATTATATGATTCTGTGATTATATTACTTTTAAAGTTTCTTCTAACTTTAATGTCTATAATGCCATGATTATTGTAATATTTCAAGATATCTGTAATTTCATTAACTTGGGCACTCTCTCCCAAAAAATAAAAATCAAAAATTCTTCACAGTGATGTAGATCTTTGTGAATTACCAAGAAGGACAGCAACAACAAATCTTTATGTAGAAGGTGAGCTGTCTAGATTTATCTCTCTCAATTAATTTTTCCTGTCCTGACACAGCATATTCTCAGAATCTATTTCTGGATCCATCACTAATTGCTTTTCAAGAGCTATGAGAAATGCCAGATTTGGGATATTCAACTCAGCTGATGCAATCTTGGAGAATCCAAGCTCACCTCCAAATCATCATAAGATGTTGAAGGATAACTTGCATGCTAATAATAGCCTAAATCCATTTAAAATATTAACATGCTTCATTGCCTTTGATCTCACAATCAATAAATTAAGTAATATGATAATTATCTACATTTTGCCAATAAGTAAAGTGAGGCTCAGAATGATAAAGTGAATCCTCCCATAGTTATAATTTAGGTGAAAAGTAGGGACTGGAGCTAAATCTTCTGATTCCAAGCGCCATGCTTTGTTCACATAACCTTCTACATCCTACTGTCCTAGGAGGGAGAGGCTTGGAACCATTGCTGGAAATTTATGACAGAAGTGACAGAATAATTGTGAGATGCACAGACAACAGTTCTTTTTATTAAAGCCGGGTCCTTCCCATAATAAAAAGACCATGTGATATTTGCATAGCCCTATATAAAAATGTTTCCCATAAACCATCTACATGAGATAGGTAATGCAAGGATTATTGTTAATATTTTATAAATGAGGAAACAGGCTTAGGAACAATAGGATTGCCCAAGCAAGGGTTCAAATCAGGACCTGAATCCAATCATTAATACTTCAAGGCTAATGCTCTTCTGAAGTTGCCCCTCTGTCCTACTTGTTAAACCACGACATGAGTCATCCTCACCTTCCTTTCCCCTTATCCCTGTCCTTCTGAGTTAGCATGCCTGATAATTTAATGCCATACACAAAACAATCATTGCATGGGAAGTTGGATGTACTATGTTGGACAGAATTGCAGACTCTTTGTGTGGAAATTGATCTTTCCAAAAGTTCTTTCCCTTAGTTCCAAAACATCACTACTTAATCCCTTCCATTATGGGTACATCCTAGGGGTTCTGCTTCAATTTAAGGAAGTCAAGTGCCAAAGTGCATGCTCTTTTGCAACCTAATAACAAGAGTGCGATTGGAGCCCCAATTGATCTTGTTTCTAAGAGGCATTTCTATTCGAGCAACGTGCTGTCCTGCCTTTCTTGCTGTGTTAGTGGTTTCACTGAAACTGCTGAGTGAGCTCTTCTCCTCTTTGCAATTTGTAGGCAGCATAAATGATGTCAGCCACAAACCTATCAACCACTTCAGAGCCAAACCCTGTCCAGCCTTTTCAAATCCTCTCTCAGTTTGTTTGTTTTTTTTTAAAACTTCACAATTGGGCAAAGGGAAATAAGGGAAAGATTAGATAATTGGACTTCATTGTAATTATTCCTTATTTTCCCCTGCCCTCTAAAATATCTTTCCTAGGATCATAACCATTCTTAGATTTTTGATCTGACTAGTTGGAGAAAATTTCTACACCAGAAATCTCCAGTGTAACTTCAAAATTTAAGGAAGTGACTAAGACACAAAATGATGTTAGCGCTTTTAATTAAAAGGAACAAAATTTTAATGACTCTGCCACTGGCTCATTGTTTAAACTTTGGGCAAGGTACCTTGTATGTCTGGGCTTAAATTCCCATAACTAGTAAATCAAGTCAAATGAACAAGCATTTTTTAAAATAATACCTTTTTATTTTCAAAATATATACAAAGACAGTTTTCAATATTCACCCTTGCAAAACCTATGTTCCAAATTTTTCTCCCTTTCTCTCCTGAACTCCCTCCCTTAGACAAGAAATAATCCAATATATATTAAACATGTACAATTCTTCTATACATATTTCCACATTTATCATGCTGCACAAAAAATCAGTTCAAAAAGTTAAAAAAAAAAGAGAAAGAAAACAAAACAAGTGAACAACATAAAAGGTAAAAATACTAAGTTGTGTTCCACATTCAGTCCCTACAGGCCTCTTTCTAGATGCAGATAGGTCTCTCCATCACACTGGCCTGAATCACTTCATTGCTGAAAAGAACCGCATCCATCAGAGCTGATCACACAATCTTGTTGCCACTGCGGACGATGTTCTTTTGGTTCTGCTCACTTCACTTAGCATCAGTTCATGTAAGTCTCTCAGGACTTTCTGAAATCATCCTGTTGATCATTTCTAATAGAACAATAATATTCACATAATTATTACAATTATTAATATCATTATTTACAATTACAATATAATTAATCATTACCATTAATAATATTAATACAAATTCCAAAACGGACCAGGAGTCAATATACTTCAACAAAATTATATGATGACCAGTTCGTGGACCGACCCAAATGGTCCCAAACACCGGGCGTAATGAACTGAACCAGCTACGCCCAGAAAAGAACTCTGGGAATGACTAAAACCAAATTGAATTCCCAATCTATTTTATGCCCACCTGCTTTTCATTTCCTTCCGCTAATTGCAATTTTAGAGTCTTATTCTTTTTTGTCCAAAAAACGGTTTTATGTAACTATTTTTTATCTAATTTATATTTTAATATATTTAACATCTACTGGTCATCCTCCATCTGGGGGGGATGGGGGTAAGAGGTGAAAAATTGGAACAAGAGGTTTGGCAATTGTTAATGCTGTAAAGTTACCCATGCATATAACCTGTAAATAAAAGGCTACTAAATTAAAAAAAAATACAATTCATATGCCATAACTTTTTCAGGCATTCCCCACCTAATGTGAATCTACTCAGTTTCTAGTTCCTTGCCACTACAAAAAAGGCTGCTACAAACACTTTTGCACATGTAGATCTTTTTTCTCTTTTTTTAGGATCTCTTTGGAATACAGACCCACCAGAGACACTATTGGTTAAAAGTGTATGTACAGTTTGCCTTTTGGGCATAGTTCCAAATTGCTCTCCAGAATGGTTGGATCAATTCACAATTCCACTAACAATATATTAGTGTCCCAATTTTCCCACATCCTTTCATATATTTATCATTATCTTTTTTTTTTCTTAGCCAATCTAAAAGATGTGAAATGGTACCTCAGAGTTGTCTTAATTTGCATTTCTCTGATCAATAGTGATTTAGGATATTTTTCATATAACTAGAAATGATTTTAATTTCTTCATCTGAAAATTGTCAGTTCATATCCTTTGAACATATACCAATTGGAAAATGGCTTGCATTCTTATAAACTTGAGTTAACTCTCTAGCACTCTCTCTCTCTCTCTCTCTCTCTCTCTCTCTCTCTCTCTCTGTCTCTCTCAATATATATATAGGAATGAAACCTTTATCAGAATCCTTGGATGTAAAATTTTCTTCCCATTTTTCTGCTTCCCTTCTAATTCTGGCTGCCTTGGTTTTGTTCATACAAAAAATTAAATTTAATATAATCACACTTATCCATTTTGTATTTCATAATGTTCTCTAGCTTTTCTTTGGACAAAATTCCTTTCTTCTTCACAGATCTGAGAGGTAGACTGTTCCCTGTTCTCCTAATTTGCTTATAGTATCGCTTTTTATATCTAAATCATGAAGCCATTTTGACTTTATCTTGTATATGATGTTAGGTGTTGGTCAATGCCTAGTTTCTGCAATAATATTTTCCAATTTTTGTCAACTATTGATGAACAAGCATTTATTAAAAAAACCTACTACGTGCCTGTAATTTTCTTAAGTGTTGTATATTAAATGAAAAGATTAGATTAAGCAATCATTGACTTTTTCTTTTGTTTTAAATTTCTTTTGTAGATCCAACATTCTGTGCTGAAAGTTCTCTTCCAACTCTCTTAACCTTTAATCAAAAATACCATGCAGCTCTAACATTGTGTTCCAATGTACTTTCCAATTCTGACATGCTATGGTTCTTTAATTCTAAGTTGGTAATTAAAAACCAAGGATGAAAAAAAAAAAAGAAAACATGAAAAAAATAAACTATCCTTACTGTCCAGAGTGGTGAAACTCAGTCTCTTTCTGCCTTGCTGCCACCCTAGCAGCAGTATAAACTCTGAATCCTATGTATCACTGCTATCCTCTGAATTATTATTGAACTGTTGGGCACAATTAATTGTGAATTATACCTCACAACCCCCAACCATCAACAGCACAGAAAAAAATGCTCAACATATGCCAGATCATAAATGTCTCTTTCCCTTGGGGTGACTTTAGCCCTCAGCAAGTATCTACCTCATCTCAATTCTAATGATGCTTGTTCCTGATTCTTAAAAATAAGATAACTTTCTAAGCAGGAAATGATGAGGACTTCTATTGTAATATCAGATAATAAAATGCAACAACAAAACATTTTAGATTTCAAATTAATTGACTAATTAAATAGGTACAAAAATACCAATGAACAACAACAACAAAGGTTAGGTTTAATAAGTGAAATTGTAGAATGGTTCATTAAGAACAAACACATAAGTAACCCATGTGTATAGAATATTGTGGTTTTCAAAGCAGTATACATAGTTTATATCATTTGACCATCACAAGAATTCTATAAACTGAGTTATCAAATATGATTTTTACCTTTTTATAAATGAAAAATACTGGAGGTCAGACATGTTTTGCAAAAAGTCACAAAGATAGAAAGTAGTTTAGTTAGAACTCAAAGTGATGTCAAATCCAGAGTTCTTTCTACCAACTAAGTATTTTCGTGGATAGAACTCAGGGCCTTGGGTAAGGAAGATCTGAATTCAAATTTTGCTTGAGAAAGAACCAGTGGTGTGAGTTGGGGAAGTTACTTACACTCTATTTGCCTCATTTTCCTCATTTTGTAAAAAACAAACAAACAAACAAACAAACAAAAAAAACAATTAGGATCTATGTCCTGGTATTATTGTAAGGATAAAATGAAATATTTGAAAAATGCTCCTTCCTTTTCTTCTCCTTCTCTTTCTTCCATCATGGATACAAAATTCAAAATGCACCAGAACATAACCATTTATGCATTACAATACAAGAAAAAGCTCCAAGGGTTTAAGTCGATCACAAGTGGATGATGTTGGCTCGAAATTGAAAAAATAAACACAATACTACAATACACGGAAAAAGTGAATGGAATCCTATATGCCTAACATTAGTTACACCTTTTTAAGAAGAATGAAACATTTTTTTGGGGGGGGAGGAAGGGTAGGGGGTGATAGTTAAAGCAAGAGTCAGAAAATCTTGAGAGGGGATAGAATTGTTTATGAATAGAATAGAGAACATGGAATCTAGACACATAGAATCAATTCCTTGCTCTGCCCCTTATTGGCTATGTAGTTTGGGGTATTTCTCTTTTTTATTCTGAGCCTTTAGCTACATATATTTTTGGTAGTTTCATCAGATTCCGTAACAAGCTACAAAAATAAATAAAATGTTTGGAGAAGATGTCATGTGGAGAATGTCGATGAAAACAAATCTGAGGATTCATTTCATGGATAGAACACTCACAAAGATGATAATAGCTCAAAAAAAGACATTGTTGGGGGGACTGTGGAAAGATAGGCACAATAGGTAATATGTTATGATAGAAATGGAAACTGATGCAACTGTTTCCAAAAATAAATTGGAACTATCCTAGTAAAGCAAATCAAGTGTTTATACCCTACTGGGCAAGAAGATCAGTATCAGAGAGAAAAACTTTCAAAGCACAATTTTTTGAAGTAAAAATGAGAAACAATGTGGTTATACAACTATATAAATATATTATATATATATTAATTTATTTAAGTCGACATTATTGAAGTAAAGAGTAGCAAATGTGAGAATTTTATAGACACTTGAGAAGATTTGTTTGAATTATTGAAGATAGTGAAAATCGAAAAGAAAAAAATCCTAAAAGAAATCAGAACTTAGATCATTTAACTGATTAGTAAATTCCAACAAAACAGATGATAAAAACAAACCTTCTTCCTCCTGACAAGTTGGTAAAGGATTCTGGGTACAGAATGAAGTATATACTGTCATATCTGGTAGATATCAAATGCTTTTCTCTGATTGTTATTTCTCAGTTTTAGAAGGGAGACATTTTTGGGGGGTGGGGGAGTAGAGAGAATATATTGGAAGGGAAGATATAAGTTAATAAATCAGGAAGTGACAGAAAGGTAAAAAAAGAAAAGAAAGAAAGAAATTGAACAGATAAAATTATATTTGTAATAGTTAACAGATATATAGTATTTTGAGATTTACAAAATCTTTTTGATATATTTATTTGAGTCTCAGAACAACCATTTACCTCATAAAAGACAATTGTTGAATTTTGTGAGCATTTTTATTTCAGAAGTTTCCAAATCTTAGAAATCAGAGCTTGACTTATTGTTTTGTAGGTGTTTAGAATTAAGGTGATGGAGAAAATATTTATAATCTGCTAAACTTAATAGAATGTTGTGTGAACCTTTCCAGAGAGCTGGTTATTAAATATTTAGCAGTACACTTGAACCCTCACAAGATAGCTTGAGTTTTATGGACTAGATTTCTTTCTTAAAGATTATACCTTAAACCAAAAACACTCTGTTTTTCATTGATTGACCAATAGGTACTAGGCCAAGTCCTCTTTGGTCATTGTTTAGGTTCTGATTGGATCAGATTGAATATAAATAGCAGTCATTTCTGCTTCAACAAGAAATCTAGAAAGACTTCCCCTCCCAGATTTATTTATTCATGTGGATTAAAAACAACAACAACAACTAGGTAAAAGAAGAGATCCATCTTTGTTGCAATAGATATAATCACTGAATGGGTGTGACTTCAGTCAAACTGAAATATGACTTTAACTTCATCCAGGCCAACCTTAGTCATCCTGATCAATATCTGGTCACTGTTCTAGATGACTCTGGAGGGGAGAATGAGGCAGGTGAACTTGCACAGCCCTCCGTTCCTTAAATTCTATTCATTTGCATGTTATGGCATCATCTCCTTGACATTATGATTCTTTTTCATAATAGCAGTATATCCCTAATTATAGATATAGATATCCCATGAGGGCAGAATTAAATGTGTATATATATATATATATATATATATATATATATATATATATAGTTATTTGAAATGAAAAAAATGTAAAGGGCAACTCTGAGCTACATTAGATAATCTCATTATTAACTTTTCCTCCCCCCCACTCAATTATAGGTTTCTGAATGCTTTAATTACAATCAAATATAGGACTCTTTTACTCACCAAGGGGCAACAGGAGAGGCAGGAGAGAGAGGGTATGAGAGCATATTGGAGGAGAGGGGAGAGAAAAGGAAGGGAGAAGAAAAGAAGGGAGATGAGAGAAAGGGAGGGCAGAGGAGGGCAACAGAATGGAGAGGGAGAGACACAGAAAAGGAGAGGAAGGGAAGGAGAGGACAAGAGAAAAGGGGGGAAAGGAGGGAGAAGAAAAAAAAGAGAAAAATTAGAGGAGGAACAGAGGGAAAGAGAAAGAAGGAGAGATATCTCTGAACACGGAGAAACTGAATTAGATCAATTTAAACTTAGCAACAAGATTGGGGAGTTAGAATTGCACTTTTATCGCTATCTACAAGGCAAAACTGACATAGGAATGGCCAGTGTACCCAATTCCTAAGCCCAGGTGACCCCAAACTCTAATAGTTTAGGGAAGAATTACCTCATCCCCATCCCTTTCTCTCACCCTCCCCTCCATCAGTCTGCCAGTGGGATAGAGAACATCCATCCTGCTTGTCACATGCTCCCATATTTGGACGGAAATGCTTGGATGAGAGCTTAAACTGAAGTGTCCTGTTCATACTGTCCTTCTGCTTGGGTCTCCATCATTGGGTGATTTATGGGCCATGTCAGCATCATTTAGCGTCTTAATGCTCTTAGTCAAGGACCATCACATATCTTCTAAAACTCTCAAGGTCCTTCAGTGGGAACTGAGCTGAACACACAAGGTATCTGCTTTATAGTATTTGACGGGACTAATAACACTGAGTCCCCATTTTGTAACCTATATTTGTCCTTTGGTTAAAAAGGGGGTATCTAAAATGAACATGATGAAATAATATGAAGATATCAAAAATAAGCAGTATTTTAAACTTGCTCAGGGGGGGTCATGAATTCATAAATGTAGAGCTAGAAAGGACCTAGAGATCATCTAGTCCCAATCCTTAATTTTACAGATAAAATTGAGGCCCAAGGAGGTTAAATACTTTTATAAGACCATACATAACATTTTCAAGGTGCATGAAAGGTTATACATGGAAGAAACCTTTGAATACAGAAAATTAGAGCTAAAATGAATCCTAGAACTTTGGAGATCAGATCTAGCCTGAGGCTTTTGTTTTAGGAAATGCTATATCGAAGCCCAGATATTGAGATGGATGCAAATATCAGGAAAAGAATAAAGAAGAGAAAAAAAATAACTGAAGCTAGACATATGAAATCCCTATTTAAAGCCCTCAGACGTTACAGTATGGAGGGACATTCCCCCCAAAAGACTACTCTGTTGTAATTGAGTTGAACTCAAGGACAGGGAAGCATTTTGGGGGAGCTCCATTTTGGCAACTACCATGACACCATGTAGGCAGGATTTATTTGACTGGGAATTAATGAAGGATGGCCATATTTCTTTTTCCTTGTGAAAAAGCTTCCCAAAGAATACATAGTGAAGCCCTGGAGATTTCATTCTTTGCCTTGCACAATTAAATGATATAATTACACGATGAAGTAATTAAACACCTGGATTCTGTGTCAGAAAACAGGTTTGAATCATATCTCTGATATTTACTAACTGCATGACCTTGAACAAGCCATTTTTCTTCTCTGCATTTTCTCATCTATAAAATGGAGGGGTTGGGCTATGTGAACTCCAAAGTTTTATTCTAAAACTCTATAGTTCCAAACTCTGTCTGTCTCTCATTCCCATTCTGCTTTCTAAGACATAAGACCCTATTCAGAAACCTCTTGCAATGTCTAGTAATTAAATGCTAATTCATTGGAGTGTTTATTTATTTACTTCATGGTTGTTCTCTTATAAATATTTTTATTACATTCATTAATAATTAAAATTTACCAAGCAATTTCCAAAAATGGCTTTTGTTAGAAATAAACAAGTAAATAAAAAGTGTTTCCTCTGGTAAGATAGTTAAAGTCTCTTTTTTCTCTGTCTTATGAAATAATTTGATTATTAATCAAATAATCAACAAGTATTAAATGTGTATCAAGAACTACACTAAGCATTGACAATACAAATTTAATTGAAAACAGTCATTGTCCATAATACATTTGTACATAGAAGATATATACAGAGGAATTGGGAGGCATTCTTAGAAAGTAAGGCTCAAAGGAACATGATGAGGAAAGGTCTCTAACAGAAGTTAGCATTTGGGCTCAGCCTTGGAGGAAACCATGAAACCAGAAGGGAGAAGAGATTAGGGAGAGCATTCTACTTCAATGACATAGAGAAGAGAAATAGAGTGTCATGGATGAGCAATAGCAAGGAAATTTTTATGGCTAGAGTGCATGGAGAAAGATAAATTGTAAGAAGATCTGAAAAGTAGGTCAAATCAAAAAGGAACAGAAAAAAAACCCTAATTTCTAAATAAAATAATTTTATTAGATGATGGAGGTAATAGGAGATACTGGAATTTCTTGAGTATAAGAGTAAATAGTAAGACTTCTGCTTTAGGAAAAACATTTTACCAAATGTTTATAGAATATGTTGGAATAAAGAAAGACTGAAAAGTAGGTAGATAAAATTAGATAGTCAAAGTGAGACATATTGAAGTCCTATATCAAAGTTTGTGATTAGACAGAATAGGACATATATAAGATATTATGAAGGTAGGAACATCAAGAGATGGCAACTTTGGGGATAAATAAGAATGAGAATCAAGAACACGAACTTGATCTATGGAGAGAAAAGTCAAGGCATTAGAAGAAACAGAAAATTGAAACTAAGAAAATATTGGAAAAAATAAATCAATGAGTTTTACTTTGGACAGGTAGGCATTTGAAATGCCTATGGGAAAATCTTAGGGATGTCTATATTCCTCTGGGAATCATCTGCATTGAGATAATGATTGATTCTGTTAAATCTAATGAGACCATCAGATCTGTACAGAGTAAATAGAGGACCCATGGCAAAACCTTAAAGGATATTCACAGTTAATAGTGGAGTGTTACATGGATGAACGTCTAGCAAAAGAAGCTGAGGGGTGGTCAGAACAATAGGAGAACCAAGTGAGAGAAAAAGGTAAAGAGGGAGAGAGAGAGAAAGAGAGAGAATGAAAGAGAATAATACAGAGATAGAGAGACAGAGACAGAGACAGAATGACATAGAGAGACAGAGAGAGAGAGAGACAGAAATGGAGTCAAAGAGAGACAGGCAGAGAGAGAGAGAAACAGAGTCAGAGACAAAGAGAAAGAAATATAGAAACAGAGATAGACAGAGACAAAGAGAAAGAGACAGAGATAAAGAGTCCAGAAAGAGAAGGTATTAAACTTTCTAAAATGCTTCAAAGAAGTCAAAAAGGATCAAAGACTAAGAAAGGCTATTAGATAATTAGATAATTATTAACTTTGGAGAGAGCAGTTTTAGTTTGATGTTAAGGTCAGAAGCCAAATTGCAAAGGTTTTGGAAGAGTGTGAGAAGGAGAACTACTAAATATAGAAATATTTTTCAAGGATTTCAAAAACTAGGAAGAGATATGAGTCAGTAATTAGCAGGTTTGATAGGATCATTTACAACTCTTTTTTAAGGGTGGGGAGACATGGATATATTCATAGAAACTGTCAATCTGTCCCTAACATTTATGAGTTGCTTATTATAGGCCAGACACTTTGCTGATCACTGGGAATACAAAGAAAGGTAAAACACCAGCCTTCTCCTTAAGTTACTCACAATCTAATAGAGAAGATAACATGCAAACAATTCTGCCCAATAAATCTATATATGAGAAAAATTAGAAATAATCAAGAGAGGGGAGGCACTGGAATTAAAAGGATTGGGGAAGGCTCTATGTAGAAGATGTGATTTTAGACTGGATTTGAAGGAAGCAGGGAAGTCTAGAGATAGAGATGAGAAAGGAGAGCATTCTCAGCATTGGGGAATACCAGCAAAATTCCAGGATTTTGGAGATGGAGGAAAAGGAACAGAAATGAAGCCAGTGTTACTGAATCATAGAGCTTTGGGGCAGGGATGAAAAGTATTAAGAAGACTATAAAATGGGGGGATTAGAGGAGATGGTTGTAGACTGTGATAGGCTTTATATTTGGTATTGGATGTTATGAGAGAACTAATGAAATTTAGTGAATATGGGAAAGATGTTGTCAGACATGAACTTTAGGAATATCATTTTGACACTAGTCAAAAAGGGCTGGAGGGAGACTTGTGGAAAATAGACTAAAGAACAGGCTAGCAAAATAGTTTAACTGAAGTGATGTAAGCCTGTATCAGATTGATGGTAGGGACAAAGGGGATGTATAAAGTTAATTTTTCAATGTATAAAATGAATGCATAGAGTCACAAAAATTTTATATTATAATAAACAGCAATCAATATATATGTCTTTAAGTGTATATGTGTATTTGTAATGTTTATGTGTATATGTGTATGTGCATGAATGGTATGTGTGTACATATATCCAGATAAAAAGATAGATAGATGTTTGTTAATTTAAGTTCACAGATCTCAGGCAAAGAATTCACAACTAAATTCTAACTAACTAATTTTCTACTTTCCTTGAAATTTTCCCAAATAAGTTCAAGTAGGATCAAGGAAGAACACCTGATTGGAAATATCAGGGAATGCTTCCTAGACAGGGCTTCCTAGACCAATTGTCAGGGAATGCTTCCTAGACCAATTGACATTGGTCAATTTGGGCTTTGAAGGATGAAAATCAACATATAGAACTCAGTGGAAGGCATTCCAGGTAGAAATTGGGACTTGAACAAAAATGAAGAACTATTTGATTCTAATCTGGACAAGAAGCCAACACTAGAAGACCTAGTGTTTTATATAACATTGATTTAGAAAGAGCTGTAAAAAGTAATGATGTTTGAATGTTTAGTGATGTGTAAAAATGACAAGTGGTGGCTGGCTTATGGCATCATGCAAACATTTCCCTTGTTCTAGGTCTTTCCTTCAAATTTTACTTTTGCCCTTTATTTATCTTAGTTTTCATTCGTTACTCAGGGGAAAAATCTGCTCTTTCTAAATAGCAATTGGATCCCCTTCTACAATTTTAAAGAGACCTTTCAAGTGGAATGGAAGAACACAAAGAATTCATTCCCACTTTGCTTTGTCCTATCAGTTCCACCAATATTTCTGATCATCATGTCAGAGTACCTGATGCCTTTTTGACCATGTAAATATGGTGACTGGGCAAGTATGACATGTAATAGATTCCAGAATATAGAATTTGGACATGGAGGAAAACTTATATACAAGATAAAGCTTCTTTATTTTATACAGAAGATTGTGAAAGGAGAATTGATTTGTCAGAGATCACATTGGTCAGACCATGATTTTGTGATTCCAAATACATGATGATGATGGTAGTGGTCACTGGGCTGATAAAGATGAAGATGGTGATTAAGACAATGAATTAACCAATGATAGAAATAATTAAGCTAAAGAAAAATAATAAGAAAAGAAAGAACAAGAATATGAGTTCAAATCAATGAAAATAATTTTTCTTGTTCTTCTTGGGAGGAGGCATGAGGTATTGTTAAACTAGAATTTGAATCATGTATCTATATGATTCCAGGGGAGACGCTTCATCTCTCTGAACACTGTTTTCTCTGTGTCTAAAAGAAGGATGCAATTCTTGCATGACCTATATCATAGGAAGCCATTTGCAAAACTTAATGTGTTATCTAAATGTGAGTTTTAATTTGATTTTTTAAAAATTAATTTCATCAATTTTTGAATAACTATTCCTTCAATAGTTTCTCTGCTCTTATTTTCCTTCCAGTCTATTCCTCTTGCTTTCCCTTCCTTTTCTTTCTCTCTTTTTTCCTTCTTTTCTTACACTTAAAGATTGTGATTATGGTCATGTTTGTCATAGATACACTTGATCAGTTATAGTTGGGACTGAACATTATAGTGTATTCAGTATAAATGATTCTATTCTTGGTTCAAGAGAAGTCATGTTTTAACTAAAAGCCTTAGTGAAGCTGAAGTATAGAAAGAGAGACAGAGTATATTCAATCAGAAATGTATATGATACAAGAAGTATGTTATTTGGTCACAATTGAGACACTCAGTTTTAGAAAGACTTTTCAGATTTGGATGTGGTAAAATCAAAATTAGGCAATATAGTCAGGTTTAGAGCATAGTAAAAGACCTTGATCAATACTGGAGAATGAGTTTGATAGGCATAGGATAAAGGTGATCAATATGATCAGAATTAGGACATTTAAGAAATAATGTTCTGAACAATAGTTGAAGTAAATAGTTAGATTTTTAATAGTATAATGCAGGGGTTCATTTATAGGGTCAGCATTAGGTTCTAATCAGATTTGATATTCATGGTCAGAGTTAAAGAATAAGGCTAGATTTTGATAGATTTGATTGATGGATTGATTCAACAATGTTATTTTGATTATCTCCTGTGTGACAGGATGTGTACTAGGTAATGGAATGCAATGCTATAAAGCAAATAGTCCCTTCTTTCAAGGATCTGATAATGTAATGGGGAGATGATTTAGTCTGCCTGTCAATGGTATATTCCCATCTTATGGAGTATTTCCTTTTCCCTGGTTAGTTGTGAGGTCTATTAGGGAACTTTTCTTTTCCATTTTTAAGTGTAACCCCTTTCATATGCCTTTCCAAATCTATTTCTTCATTTTGTAACCTCTTTTCCTTAATAAATGTCCATTTTGGGAAAGAGAATGGCTATTGTGAATTCTTTACATGACTGAACCCCAACATTAATTGTTTACATCAATCTCTCATTTTGTTCTGAACCCCAAACCTATCAAAAGAATGAAAAATCAGAAAGAAAGCAGGAATATTCAAAGGAGAAATGGTAACAAAAGGAGGGGTTAGGATGAAGGGCACAAATAGAGATATTGATATTTTCAGTGAGAGTGAAAATCCCTTAGACAAAGATTATTACCAAAAAAAAGGACAGAATTAGAGTAACTTAAAAGAGACAAGGAACCTCATTTTTCTTTTTTTTTTGGTGTAGTATTAGTCAAGTTCCTTTTCTGAGATCAAGATTGGAGAAGGTGATTTAAGTAACTCATGGAGTGAAGAGAAACCTCAGAAGAAATAGGAAAGGCAACACAATAGTCAATGGTGGGGAGGGGAAGGAGGAGTGATATACAATAATGGGTGCTCAATTCAGAATACATGACTTAAATATGTAATGGGTCCAGTCAGCATGCTTGTGCAACTTCCTTCATCAGCATTTAGCAACAAAAATGCAGGAATAGAAAAAGTGAGTTATAAAAATAATCTATATTTTGGAAATTGGCAAGAGAGAAGTGGTGATAGGTAAAGTTATAGAGAGGATAAATAATGCAATAATAAGAACTGGTGTTCAGTCATAGATGGAGCATGTCTTCATATTTGGGTCTTTGTAGATTGCACCACATGACCAAGAATTAAGTGCAAATCAGGACTGAGGATCATGGTGAGCTTTGAGAATGTGGGAAAGGTTGGATGTAGTTAAAGTAAGACCACAGGCCAGGGTGAAGGTACAATAAATCTTGAAGGGGAAAATCAAAACAGGAAAATGTGGTCTACAAGGGCAGTGGTAAAATCAGGACATTAATGAAAGTATTTTTGAAGTTATGGGGGGTCAGTAGGGCTGGGATGAGGCATTGTCAGAGCTGATGAGGACAAAAGGAGTGAGATCATTTTAGAAGAATGATTAAGTTTCCTTCAGTCTCTATTTTTATTCTTTTCCAGTAAGACATGAATTGAACTAGGAGAAAAACATCAAGTCATTCCTGAACCTATATCACAAATATCCTCACACAGACAAGCCTTTACCTTCCTCCATGAGGTGAACTGTTCAAGGACTCCCCTCCCCCATGCCTCAAACTAGAATGGACTTCTGAGGCACAGAATTTGGAATACAGTCAGCCCCTGCCACTTAGCACAGAGGTTTCCTCACTGCTGGCCAACTCTGACCTCCTGCTTTTAAGTTTAAAAGGCTCCAAAGGCTTCTTGGACATCAAATAGCTCTCACCACACACCATTTGGACAATTTAAATGCAAATGATTGGGAAACTTTTGGGCTTCATTCCCATTAACTTACTTAGGCTTTTCCAAACAAAAGAAAGAGATGGCTCAGTGCAGAGCATTGTCAGGGCAGGGAACAAGAATTCAAAAATTAAGAATTCAAAGAATTTTAAAATAGTTTCAACCATTTACCAGATATACAAACCCTAGTCAGTTTTATTTTGAAAATATTGAACCTGATTATTTTCTTTCTAGAGAAGGGAATGGGTAGAACAGAAGGCAGTTTAAAGGGCAAAAAGCATACAAGCGTGAAAAGGATCATAACATTTTTAGCTCAAAAAGGGCTTAAAGGTCATTTAACCCCTAGCTCCTTAAACTGTGGTTTGCAGCCCCATATGGGGTCTCATAACCAAATGTAGGGGGTCACAAAATTATGACTTATTATCAGTATATGTTTGATTTGTAAACCTATTTATATGCCTACAAACCTGGGGTCACATAAACATTTTCTGGGCAAAAAAAGTTCATGAGAGGAAAAAATTTAAGAAGCTCTGAACCCAGACCTTCATATTATAGACGGGCAAATCCGAAGCCCAGAAAGATGATTGATTGCCTTGTTTAAATTCACACAGGTACTAAATAGCAGATGAGAAACTTCATCCTAGGCCTTCTGAATTCAAATGTAATGGTTGTCTAACTAAACCACATTTAAGCTACCTGATAGGGTTGCCACATTATGGCTTAAGGGAGCAATGGACTAGCTTTCATGAGTCCTGTGCTGGAGTCCTGCTCTGCAATTACTGTCTATGTGATCTTGGGTAAATAATTTAGAGGTTAATTTAACCTGTTTCCTCATCTGTAAAAATGTGATGGTTAAATTAATTTACCTTTACATTCCATTGCAACACTGGAACTAGAGGGTCCTAGGATTTTATCATCTCTAAGGTTATTTCAATTTTCATTGTCAATGACTCTGAGGTTACTTTCTATTGTTCTGTTTTTTGTTTGAGATCCAATTCAACCTCAGATAAAGTTCATTCCACCAATGGTCATAACAAAGAAGGACATCAAAAAAAACTTCAAGTTCTGTTTGATTATTCCATATTTTGAAGTATCATCATAAGATTTTTTTGATGGAAGTGAACTTAAAAATGAATTCTTATTTTATAAAAGAGAAACCTGAGGCTGACAGAATGGAAATGATTGACCCAGTGTCACATAGCTTAATAGTCAGAGATAGAACCAGAATGCACTGCTTTTTCTACCACTTTGGGGACCGTGAGGTCCATATGGAGAATTCAAACCATGAAAACCATGAAGAACATAGCATTTGTTTTGCATATTGTATTACACTTCAGGTGCCAAATTCCAGGCACAGGGAGGATTAATGAAATGGCATCTCTAATGTGCTTCAAAATTCTCAGAGGTAGTTCCCCTGCCTCATTACAGGGTAATATTATTCCAGCTACGAAGTTTAGTTTAAAAAATAATGTTTTCTCTCCTTTATTGCTAATTTTTCTAGGTTTACCAAAGACAGACTCCATCTGGAAATGCAAAACTTGCCTGCTTTATCACCTTTCTCTCTCTGGCTCCTGCCCCAAACAAGTATGATTATAACAGACCCTAGAATGACCTTTACCAAGATTGTCTGTGTGTAGCTTGTACTAACTATTAAGTTCCAGGAAGGCAGGGGCCATCTTTTATCTAATATTTAAGAATAGTACTCAATACACAATAGATCCTCAGCAAATAATTATCAAATTATCAAATAAAAGCGTGTACACACAAATATTGGTATACATAAATATGTGTATTTGTCAGTGAGTATATTATGAATATGAAAAACGTGCTAAAATTTGATATTTTAAAATAAAAAGTCAGAAAAATTACAGCAGCTACACTTGCCTATTGTGATATCACAAAGGAAGCACTGAAATCTGGAATCAAAAGACGTGAGTTAAAGCCTTATCTGTTATTTACTAGCTGCATGCTCTAGAACAAGTCATTTCTTCTTTCTATACCTGAACTTCTTCTCCATCTATCAAATGTGAATGTTGATTATGTTCCCAAAGTCCCTTTTAGCACTTTATCTAAGAACATAAGCCTTACTCCCTTTCCTGGAAACCAGGAGGAGCTTGGATTAGATTTTATGTATAATAGTTTGAACTATTTAATCCTTTGATTCAATAATGCTCCCAGTGTCAATTTAGTTCTTCACAGATCTATAAAATATTATGCTTAGATTAAACTTGAATTTCAATTCAACAAACATTTTTATGCACATGCTATGACTTTAACCTTATTCCCAGTAGTGAAGATTCAGCTATGTACTGTCCCCACCATTCAGAATTTTAATGGTAGAGAGAAGATATGGACACAAAGGATTATGGTTCAAGTTAAAAGAAAAAAAACACTTAATAGTTCTCTCTAAGTGCAAAAAATACATCTATGCAAAATGCTTTTAGAGATTCCAAGAGAGAGAACTATCAAATAAGTATGTGTGTGTGCATTTGCATGTATGTGTCTGATGGAGAGAAGGATTGTGGAGAAAAGATAAATCAGGGAAGCTTTCATGTCAGGAATAATATGTGATTGAGGCTTTGAATTATAGCAGGGATAGAAAAGAGGGTATCCATTTCTGGAAAAATAGATCCTCTTATGGTGCAAGTCATAAAGACAAGAAAAGATAGGACAAAATAGAGGAATAAAATAATTCAATTTTTCTGAAATTTACATAGAGAATAGTGATATGAACTAAAACCAAGAAACCTACAGTCTAATGAAACCCTGAAATATTTAGTAAGTTAAGATCTTGAGAAAGATTAGAGATATATATGCTAAAAAAAATACTATATTTATAAACATTCATAGATGTAGAGTTAGGGGATTAGATTACTTCTAATCCAACTTTCTCATTTTAAAGTTGAGGAAATAGATGCTCAGAGAGGCAATGAAGTAACACAATAGATTCAGCCCTAGACTTGGAGTTGGGAAGATCTGCGTTCAGATTCTGATTCAGATACTTCCTGGCCAAATGAGCCTGGATAAATCATTTAACTGCTTTCTGAAAGTTTCTTCATCTATAAAAACAAGAGCTTCTATCTCTTAGGTTTGTTATGAAGATTAAATAAGATATTGAAAACAGCTTTGCAAGCTCTAAAGTGCCATATCTTCTAGCTATTAGTTATTATTATTAAATATGTGTCCAAGTTTATAAACATAACTGATCTTTGATCCTCATTCATCTAGTTCTAAATTCAGAAATTGATTCAGAACACTGTACTGCCTCACTGAAATATAAACACATTAGAGCCATGTAAGCTAAAGATGTGTGTGTGTGTGTGTGTGTGTCTAGTCTCTCTCTATAAATATGCTGCATCTCATTCCTTACATAACACACACAGAGGAGATAGCATATTTAGGATGATCATGTTTCATTACATAAATATCTATTAGGTTTTTTATATATACTCACACATATAGTAGTGTGTATACACATATGTACATACACATGCATATTCCAATATATGCATGCATGCAAATGAATGTTTCTGTTTTATGTATATATTGTGCATTTGTCTATTACATTTGCATATATGTCATCCAAGGAATATAGTATTCAGATCTGGAAGAAATTTTAAAATTAGATATTCCAATACCATCATTTTATAGATGAGGAGCCTTAGGCCCAGAAGAGCCACTGAATGTCAGAGCTGAGATTTGAACCCAGGATGCATAAATGCATATAAACCTAGGCATATAAGTATACATCCATGCAAGTGTGCTTATATTTGTGATGAATTAAAGCACAGTCACAGTAAGAATTATGGAACACGTTGCAGGTTTATACATATATTTATTTTCATATATATTTTAATGTATGTGCATATGTATACATTAAATCCACATCCACTGGGGATATGTGCACATACATACATATTATATACATATACACATGTGTGTGTACAAATGTATATGTTTAAACTTAAAGACACATTAAGACTTTTGAAACATGCTATAATATTTATGTTTCATGCATTTGCAGGTATATTATCCATATACACATATTCACACATTCACAATCCACCTCAATTGGGGATATGGGATATACATACCTACAGACATACAGCCAGACACATATATACACATATATCCCCGACTGAGGTGAATTTAATTTGGCAGCCAGTTCTGGTGAAGTTACTTTGCATTTACGACATTATTATTCAATTGCCTTTCCCCTGATGCAGACCTGGCAGGCTGCTCCGTGCTGACAGATGTGCTTGTTTTGGTTGAATCACCACCGCCAGGCGTATTATCAGTTTTACTAATGTTTGCTCTTTTACACTTTAACAGGTAGAGTGAGTCATCCTGTCCACACAGGCCTGGAGACAGGCACACAGGCAGACAGACGCACACAGAGAACAAAACCCTTCGGACATGGACCTGCGTCATTACTTGGGTGCATGGGCAGGTGTGCCTCTGGAGAGAAGCACATTAGCACATGAAGCACACAGATGTTGTCCTGTATATAGAAACACAGGCACAGGCAGACCTGAGAATTCAGAGGATCTGTTTTGTGTCTCTTATTTCTGTATTTCTCTGATTTGCCTATTTGTAGATCTCTGTCTGTCTCTTTCTTTTATCTCTCAGTCTGCAAATTTTGTCTCTTTCTCTCCTTCTCTGATCCACATACACGTTTCCTAACATATATACTTACAGACTTCTCAATGTTTCTCTATGTCTTCATCTCTCTCTCTCTCTCTCTCTCTCTCTGTTTCTGTCCCTATCTCTGTCTCAGTCTCTCTCCTCTCTGTCTCTGTCTCTGTCTCTGTGTCTCTCTCTCTCTTTCTCTCTCTGTCTCTGTTCCTGTCTCTGTCTCTGTCTCGGTCTCAGTCTTGGTCTCTCTCCTCTCTCTCTATCTCTCTGTTTCTCTCTCTCTCTCTCTCTCTCTCTCTCTCTCTCTCTCTCTCTCTGTCTCTGTCTCTATCTGTCTGTCTCTCTCTCTGTGTTCCTGTCTCTGTCTCTGTCTCTGTCTTGGTCTCTGTCCTCTCTATCTCTCTGTCTCTGTTTCCCTCTGTCTCTCTTTGTTCCTCTGTCTCTGTCTCTTTCTATCTCTCTCTCTGACTCTCTGTCTCTGTCTCTCACTATCTCTGTCTCTGTCTCCTTCTCTCTCCCTTTCCTCTCTCTCTCTCTCTCTCTCTCTCTCCTTCTCTCTCTCTCTCTCTCTCTCTCCTTTCTCTCTCTCTCTCTCTCTCTCTCTCTCTCTCTCTCTCTCTCTCTCTCTCTTCTCTTTTTTCTCTTTCTCTGTCTCTGCTCTCTTTGTCTCTCTCTGTTTCTCTCTCTTTCTCTGTGTCTTTTTTCTCTGTCTCTCTGACTCAGCCTGTGTGTGTGTGTGTGTGTGTGTGTGTGGGTGTGGGTGTGTGGGTGTGTGGGTGTGTGTGATTCCCAGGTTTTTCATTGGTAAAATGTGAATAAAAGTATTTTTTACCACTTACAGAATATGGCTATTGTTGGAGCTGTATTGGTTAAAAATGCTATTGATGATTGGATCAGCAGCACCCTTAGGAAACAGACAATCTCAATTTAGGAAAAATAGCTACTAACACACTGGATGGCAGATCCAGGAAAAATGAGAACAGTGTGGAACTTTCTACCAAATTTACTAAGACAATAGCTAGTGGGTCTAAATATAAGATATTATATGAGTATTATATTTATAATCTATCTATCTATTAAAATAGATGTAGAGTAAGGCACGATTGGATTCCATTTTATTTGAAAGTCATCTGAAGATTTGTAGTTGCCTGTGAGCCCACTATGAATCAAAGATTTTGTAAAGCAGCCAGAAATCATAAATGTTTGTAAACTTGGATTAACATCAATTGAAGTCCAGTCTTCAGGACTCACAGTTCTGTTCTACACTGTTCTAGAAAGAACACAACTGGAATATTGAATTCTCTCCTGAATACCACATTTTAGGTAGGACATTGATATGAAGGAACTTATGTCAAAAGGGACAAGCAAGATAGTGATGCTCTAAAGTTCATGCCATGTGAAGATTCTTTGAAGAAATATGGAATTTGTAGAGAAAATTAGTTATGATGGAAAGAACAAATTCTAAGAAGTCAAGCTGTCCCCAGAGGGATTGAACTTCCACAGAAGATAATGTGTTCTTCATTATTACAAGGCATAAAGTAAAAACTGGATTTCTAGTCATCATGTATATTTCTGAGGGGTTATTTTTCAGGTCTGACTTGGAGAAAATACTCATTGAGATTCTTTCCAATTCAAAAATTCTGTAATTTTGGAAAATGAGGTAAAAGTGGCAGAGAAGTATCACTATAATGTTGGGATCTGTGCACTTGAATTAATTCAATTTAGCTTTGAATCATAGATTACCATAATAACTAGCACGTGCACAATACTTTGAAATTTATGAACTGTTTCATAAGTTTTACATGATTTGATTCTCCCCCAAATCATGGTGATCTGTGTTCTTATCATCCTTATTTTACCAGTGAGGAAGCTGAGGCAAAAGGGGGCAGAATGATCAGTCTCATATGAATAGTATCTGGGAATTAGTTTGAAATCAGATTTTTCTCCTGCTAACCACTGAGCAAACTACCTGTTTGATTTAAGTCTTTTCTTCTCATCCTGAGTTTCTTTTCTTTTTCTTATAAATTTTACAATGATCAACAAATAACAAAATTTCCATTTTCAAACAGTAAAATAAATGTAAAGTTGTGAATTTGTGATATATATCTATAAAATATATAGATATGGATACATATATACATATTAGCATATATTAAATTTAACACAATATTAATAAAAACCCCTGATTTTTATAACTTCTGAAATTTGTGATTTTATCTTCTATGAATGGCATGTTTTATATATTCCATTGATGCTTATCTTTGTGTTTGTTTCTGTCTTACCTTTATTTCCTCCCTCCTTCACTCCTTTATTATCACTATCCTCTAACTCCTCCTATAACTTTAAGACTTTCTTTTAATCAATAAGTATCTATCATTCCATCTATCTATTTTTCTATGCACACATATTCATAGGTACATAGGTATACACACATAGACTTGTGTGTATATATGTAAATATAAATACACTCATGGCAATGAAAATATTTCTTTAGGATGTACAAACACAATAACCCACACTCTATGTAGCCTGTGATGAAGATGAAAATAGAAACAGGAAGGAATACCATTTGAAATTATTTTTTTGCTCTTGTGTCCTTTACTGCATTTATATCTGTGTCTAATTTCCCAAGAACATCACAATTAGAAATATCCCAAAGTGTGAAGGGATGCTTTCTTTCAATATTAAATATTTAATATTTCCCCTCACTAGTAATCTTCAAGAAAAGTCTGGTTGACAATGGTAAGGAATGCTATAGAGAAATGGTAAAGAGAGCTTCAGATGGAGAGAGAGAGAGAGAGAGAGAGAGAGAGAGAGAGAGAGAAAGATAGAGATAGAGAGAGATGGAAACAGAGAGATGAAAGCAGAGGCAGAGACAGAGACAAAAAGACAGAGAAACACAGAAAAAGAGACAGAGAGACAGAAAAGAAAAGAGAAACAGAGATAGAGCTCCTGGGCCAGTTGATGTCTAATGTCTCATTAGGCACATGAAGAGGAACATCAAGTACTACTCATGGATGTTCAACAATTTAAAGGTGACCATCAAAAGACTGAACTGTGAGAAATGAGAAAGCATTGCTGGTCTGACTCATTCCTATTGACTATGTATGTAAGTTCAGTCTTTTAGGCTCCCTCATGAATAATAATGACTAAATTAATGACAGCGATATCTGCATTTTTATTTTATTGTTGAACCCATTCTCTATTTCTGAAGTAGTAAATGAAATGGGTAAATAATTGAGGATGGAGTGAGTGTGTGCATACACACAATCCATACATCTATGCAAATTAACTCTCTTTGGTAAACAGGGGAAAAGAACCTCTTCAGGATTTCAGAATTTAAACATCCCTTCACTAAATGACTAACTAACTCACTAACAAAAAGAGTAGAGTGATTTGGTGCTGTCAGTAGAATAGATTCGAGATGCTATGAAAAAAAGCTGTGGTCAGTATGATCATATTGCCCTTCTGTTTAGAGTGATTATAAATATCCATCTCTGTTCTTCTCTTGTGTGCCTTGATGAAAGTATGAGTTCATACAAATGACTAGACTGTAGAGAAATGTTCATTTTAACTTGCTTCCCAACTGTACTATCACCCAACTTTTTTCAGCAAGACTTGGAGTTCCTGAGAGGTGGTAGGACACCTAAGAAACCTGACAGTAAAAGTCTCTCAAGAAAGAAAAGAAAGAAAAAGAGAACAAAGAGAAAAAGAAAGAAGGAAAGAAGAAAGGAAGGAAGAAGGCAAACTGAACTATTGAACACTTCATACAAGATAGAGGGCAGAGAAGAACTATAGTATTCATTTATCTAGCCCAGATGTCTGCCTTTACAGATAAGTAAACTGAGACGGGGTAAAAACCTGCCTTGAAGTGACTAGAATCAAGATCATCTGATTCTGACTACAATGGTCAATGGAAAGCAAAAGACATTCAAACTATTATCCATATGTTTCCAGTGTGTTTGTGGAAATATTTTCGAAGAATCACTCTAGAAATGATTTTATTTTTTAATAAGGGAATGAAAGGGATACTCTGACTAACACTATTCTGTAGGATCTTAGGATCATAAGTTTAAGAGTTGGTAGGTATGTAACTAATAGTTCCTTAAACCAAACCCTTTATTTTTACAAATGAGTAAGTTCTAAAGAGGTCATTTGACCTTGCAAAGTCATTTGACTTGCTCAAAAGTAATAGGGGTACTAATAGAAGCAGGATTCAAACTCATATCCCCTGAGTACAAATCTCTTGCTTTTTTTGAAAATTATGCTGTTTTCCAAGTTTCTCCACCTTCTGAATCTTACTACTTGTCTTTCCAATCTGGAGAAGTCTTTGCCTTGTAGCTCCATTTACCTAGTTTGAGTTTTCTTCCATATCACCATTTTAGCACAGTAGCTAGCATGTAAGAATATCTTAATGGAAGCATTATCGATCTTGTTGCCAAATTATGTGAGTAACAGGTGGTACATCTGGGGCTTGAACTCAGGTCTTGTGACTCATTGCTTTTTCCACTACCAAATGTTACTAAAAACAAAAACTGTTTAATAATTTATTATAAGAAATAGATGAATTATTTTCTTGCTTGGTTGCGTTTCAGAGAGATCTTTTAGTGTGAAGTGTGGCATTTTTTTACACAGCAGTAAAAGGAGTAAAATTTCCTTCCATGATTTAGAAATTCATGATATTTAGAAATGATAAATATGATCATTATTTTGAAAAAGGCTAGGAATAATTTTTTCCTCTAAAAATGTCCAGAAGTTAATCCAATTTCAATAGGGTTTTTAAAAAAATTAATTAATTAATTTGTTTATTTACTTAACCAGCATGTTTTTATCTTCTGGCACATTAATCTGACACATTAAAAGTAATGTCATAGAACTTTTATAGTGGAGTGTTTGAAACTCCACTATACATGTATTTATCATGATTTTTTTTCAATTCAGATCTTTTTTTCTATCATTTTCTATCTTAATTTATAAATAGAGATTTTGATATAGTTTTAATATTGTCTTACTTTGTCTCACTAAACTTTTGATGCCTCTGTTTCATTGAAAATTAAATCAGGAGGAGGGCCAATAATAAAATAATGATAATAATAAACAATATCGACAACAAATGTTCATAACCCTTATTATCTTCCATTTATCCAATAATTGAGAACATGTCAAGTATTGAACTATTGCAATTCAATTAAAGAAATTTATATTTTTATAATGTGTCAGATATTGTTGGACACCAGGAACTGAAAGAGCAAAAACAATTTTAAAAAATGTACAAGAAAACACAAAACATAATTTTTTTTAAAAAAATTTAATTTGAAGGGGAGAAGATCCTAACATCCTGGGGAATTAGGAAAAGCCTGTTGTAGGAGAGCATTCTATAGCTGAGACCTGATGATTTTTACAGGTTACACAAGTCAAAATATTTCCATCACAGTGGGGACAGACTGAACAGTGAAATCTTTCACTAGGGGGTATAACCAATTCATATCATATTATATCATATAATAGAGTCATATAAAATAGTGCTATCAAGTGCCTTCAGCTCCCAATTTCCCTTGGTAATATTAAAACAAACTTTTTAGCTGTGCCCCAGTTTCACTTTATTGATCACTGATATTTTAGGTTTATCGAATGGAGGCAAGAACAGTAGGAAAGTGAATCTACTATTCTCTTATCTACCTCCTGCTGACAGATCTGCTTGAATGAGGAGGAAATGTCCAGAAAATCTGTCCTTCCCCTACCTCAATGTAAAAATGTTCCTCAAATGGAATCATGAGATTGAGGAGGGGCATTATGTCCTTTTAGACATGTGTGACATGGAATAAGTTACTATGGAACTAGAAATGAGATTCCCACACAGCGTGTGGATTGGATGGAGGGGGGGAACTTCTTTTCAGTTAATCAGGTCAGATAGTTCCAAACTCACCCTTGCTAGTAGAGCTGAGAAGACATATGACTGAGCATTTGACCTCATTTTCCCAAAAGTTATAAGCAAGGCTTCTAGGGTTTTACTCTTTTACCTGATAGTCTTTGTCTCTATTGTCTGTTAACTGCAATGAGACCTGATACTTGAACAACTGTTCCTAACTTTTTAAATCTCCCCTTTTAGCAAGAAACAGAATTTGGCTTTTTGTCATACTTTTATTTTGCTTCTACACTTTCTTTTCATTACTTTGAGTTATGGGATTTGACAATGTTCTTCTCTTGTCCCATTTCTTCTCTCCCCCTCCCCATTGTTTTTACTAAAAAACAAAACAAAACAAAACAAAAACAAAACAGCAACAGAAGCAACAACAACACATGAATGTATAATGAGAAACACTTAACTGAGTATTGCTAAAACTGGGCTTTGAAAAGGTAATTAAGTCCTGTCTGATTTAGAGGAATAAAAGTGTGCCATACAGTTTTAGAATTACTATTAAGAATGCTATTTTTTCTGATATACAGGTCATTACCAGGAGATTTGTATGTTGTTGAGTTAATGCTTTACCTGATGTTCCCTGTGCTTGGTAGTTCAAATTACACTAAATTGGTACGTCCATTACTGAGCTAAGAATCTTCTGATACACTACCATGATGATCCTCATTACATATTTTCCTTCTAAAGCAAAACTACATGGTTATTTTATTTTCTGGAGGAGGAAAGACATGACTAGAATATCCCAAGAGTCTGAAGAAATTTGTGAAATGATAAGAGACAGCAGTTGGTAGGGAAGTTTTGATATCCCTGGGTTTCCTGTCTCCTTGATAACATGCTTAAAGTATTTGTGGTCATACATACACACATATGTATATACACGTATTTGCCTATATGTACACACATACCTTATATGTATTGTATTTACATGCATGTAATATGGTTTGTGACATGAGGTTTAGCAGCAAATGATGTGGTTTAAGGACCAACATTATGCGGGTGCTGTAGAAGCAAAAGTATGAGTTCAGTCATGTGAAGAAATCACATTGAAGTTTCTCTATGGAAAAAGGTAGATTTATTTAGTGGAAGAGATTACAGACAAGATGAAGGGATACACTAGATACCAGGAATGATAAATATGAAATGGAGTGGGAGAGCATATGAAAGGCAAGTTCCTCAGTGGAATTTATAATTACCCAGGAGAAAGGGAGCACCCCGTGAGGTTGGGACATACCCTTAGCTGGCAGGCTAAATCCATGAAGGGACTTAGCACCCTAAAAAAGTTAGCTGTAAGGAGAAGAAGTGGGATGTGAGGGAAGTGGAAAGAGAAAAACAACATGAAACAGTGTTGTGGAAGACTGACCCAAAGGAAGGCAGCAGCCGTGGGATGGCCCATGAGTAGATTACATAGGGAAAATTTAATCTCAGCATATTACTGGGATTTCTGATAGGGAATGGCAAAGTGAGACAGCTGGAGACCTCTTCAGAGGGTGGGTCTCAGGGGTTTGATATAACTTGGATTTAGTTATCTGGACTGGAAGACCTCCCCAGAGAGTGGGACTAAGGAGCTAAACTGATCTCTATCAGAGCTTTCTCCCTGCCTACCTCAGAGATCAATTCCTCTGCTAACCACACCTAAACATTGAAGACTTCACCATATGCACACCTACTTATTTATTCTTTACTTACTTGGTCTCCATTGAGTCTGATATCAACCCTATAAAATAGATTCTATACTTATTATAATCTCCATTTTCAGAAGAGAAAAGTTAAATAATGTGTCCATAGTCACAGAAAATGTAAATGATAGACACATAAGCCCTAGACACATATCTTCCTGACCATGTCTAGCACTTTATCAGACTACTTCTCAAACTATGTTATCTCTAATATTTCTTCCAGCTGTGACATTCTCTGTCACAATCTATTTTCTAAGTCCTCTTTTATCTCTAATGTTACATATTCTTATGTCTCTTTCAATTCTACAAAACTTTTAGACAACTTTTTAAAGGTATATTTATTGGCTTAATAGGCCATTGAAATGCTTTATTAATGTGGCTCTGAAAGTGTTAGACTTAGCTTTCTAGAGTCATTTTCTCATTCAAGTTTCCTTGTACCCTAGTAAAAAAAATCTAGTAAATATTAACTGAAAGTCAGAACTCTGCCTTGGAGGTTAAAAAGACCAGACCTCCAGGAATCTCTGTGGTAGAATACAATTGACCACATAACAGAAAACAAAGCTAAACAGATTGAAAATTTATTAGAGTCTGCTGTGTTGTGATTATGGCTTTTAAAATGATTCACATCACATGTGTAAAATGCACAAATACATTGCACCATTGCAAAATGTGGGTCATGGCAGTCGTATATAATGAAAGATTTTTATCTAGAGCAGGATGCTGCCTTTTTATATTGTCCCCTGCCAGCAGAATGCCTCGAATGCTTTTATTGGTTAAACATAATAATAAAATGAGATTCACCCAATGTGAAAACCAAAAGGACACCCACATTGGGGATGCTGGCTCAATTGATTCCTCTGAAGGACATAAACTACGCTTTTGTGAAACTTAACACTGAGAAAGAGAGTGGTTTGTGTAATCACATTTTGACGTGTCTGTTTAGCAAATGTTTTATTGTTACCAGTAGAAAGCATATACACTTTGTTTAAGGCTCTCTATAATCATACTATTTTGCATTGTTCTCAGAGGATTCCCAAGGTCATTTATTGAAAGGAAAGGTTCCCAAGTAGAGGCCCGAATTTCAATGATTGGCTCTCATGTAAAACAAACAAACAAACAAACAAACAAAATGCCTTTTACCTATAACCAGTGATAGAGGTTGAAGGAAACTATTTTAAAAGTGCAAGCACATTCAAAAAACAGATAGATATTAGAACATAGAATGTTAGAATTGGAAAGAACCTTAGAACATTAGAAATGAGACACAAAATATTAAGTCTGGAAAGGACCTTAGAACATATTATAGGATAGAATATATCATAGAATGCTAGAGCTGATGGATCTCTTAAAAATCACATATCCCAATATATATAATTTTTTAAATAAGAGAACTGAGTTAAGAGTTAAGCAACTTCTCCAAAGTAAAATGACAGAACCAAAATTTGAATTCAGGTTTTTTTTTAAATACAAATTTGACTAAAAATAATATGGAAGAGAACAGTTAGCAGAGGAATCCCTTCCATAAAGAACTGGACATTAAGTTATGGCATGAATAGTCTCACTCTGGTCCTGCCTGAAGAAAGGGCACAATTTGATAATGCCTTACATCTCCAAAGGGTATGTTATCTAGCCTAATTTTATATTATATTATCTAAATTGTTTTTCTTTTGCAGCTGCTTATCATCCATTCCCTAGCAGTTACATTTTTTTTTAAAGCAACTTTTACCTAGCCTGAGAGATTCCATTCAAATAAGGACAGTGGGATTGAGAAACTATCTCCTGCAAAACATATGCATCACAACTCATAGGGAGCTATTTTCACCATCAGCATAACTGCAAACAAACATAAGCAAACAGTATTATGGATCAAAAGTAGAAAGAGCAGAGGACAGAAGAAGAGATGAAGTTCAAGTATCCTGTGGACCTTTTTTTTTTTTTTTAATCCTTGATGAAAGAAATTAAAAAACAAAATAATAAAATTAATAAGTCTATGAAAAAATAGTCAACAAAAAAGCACATTTGTTTGGCATTTCATTTAATTTAACTCTCCTGACTTCAGGCAAATAAATTTCTCACCTATTTAACTAAAGGGGCAACTGAAGCCCAGAGATATGAAGTGAATGCTCAAATTCAAATAATAATGGTACAGTTTATATTAGAGCCTGAATCAACTGATTCACAATTTTGTACTATTTTCACTATAAAATGGTGCTTATGATTCATCCTCCGAAATAATCTAGAATGACTAAGGCATTATTCCCCCCACACAATTTTTTTTAAATTATGGAGATTGACTAAATTGCAGTCTTATGTATCATCCCAGTGGGTGGAGGTGATCCAAGGTTCTTGATTGTCTCAGCAGAGCACAAACTTTTGCATGTTTTATCTCTCTCGAAAGAACTTGGGAACAAATTCTGTCTACTTTTTGAGGACCATACTAGTTAAGTTCAGAGAGGCCTAATACTAGTTATTTGGCCATTTTGTAATGAATTCTTTTGGTCTAGGCAAACAATCAAACAACAATAACAACAACAAAACTCAAATGGCCCTTAATCCTTTGTGATACCTTCTTTTTTGCTCAGTATTTGACAGTGGCAGAGCATGATACCAACAGAAAGTGAATGCTAAGAAGGCCTTTTTTTTTTAGTTTTTTATTTAATAGCCTTTTATTTACAGGTTATATGTATGGGTAACTTTACAGCATTGACAATTGCCAAACCTCTTGTTAATTTTCCCCCTTTCCCCACTCCCTCCCAGATGGCAGGAGGACTGTGAAAATATATTAAAATATAAATTAGATACACAATAAGTATACATGAAAACTTTTTTGCGTACAAAAAAAATGGACTCAAAATTGACAATTAGCCTGTGAAAGTCAAAAATGCAGGTGGGCAAAAAAAAGGGTTAAATTCAATGTAATGGTTTTTAGTCATCTCCCAGGTTCTTTTTCTGGCGTAGCTAGTTCGTTCATTACTGCTCCATTAGAAATATTTGGGATCTGTTTGTGAATTTGGGTCCATCAGAACGTCATCTTAGTATTTTGAAGTTTAATGATCTCCTGGCCCTGCTCATTTCACTCAGCTGATGGGAATCCACTCAGTTTCCAGTTTCTAGCCACTACAAACAGGGCTGCCACAAACATTCGTGCACATACAGGTCCCTTTCCCTTCTTTATGATCTCTTTGGGATATCCCAAAACTGAGTGAATGCCCATCAGTTGAAGAATGGCTGAATAGATTGTGGTATATGAATATTATGGAATATTATTGTTCTGTAAGAAATGACCAACAGGATGATTTCAGAAAGGCCTGGAGAGACTTACACAAACTGATGCTGAGTGAAACGAGCAGGGCCAGGAGATCATTATATACTTCAACAACAATACTATATCATGATCAATTCTGATGGACTTAGCCATCCTCAGGAATGAGATCAACCAAATCATTTCCAGTGGAGCAGTAATGAACTGAACCAGCTACACCCAGAGAAAGAACTCTGGAGATGACTAAAACCATTACATAGAATTCCCAATCCCTATATTTTGCCCACCTGCATTTTTGATTTCCTTCAAGCTAATTGTACAATATTTCAGAGTCTGATTCTTTTTCTACAGCAAAATAACGGTTTGTCATGTATACTATTGTGTATCTAATTTATATTTTAATATATTTAACATCTACTGGTCTTCCTGGCATCTGGAGAGAGGAAATGGAGAGAGGAAAAATTGGAACAAGAGGTTTGGCAATTGTCAATGCTGTAAAGTTACCCCTACATATAACCTGTAAATAAAAGGCTATTAAATAAAATAAATAAATAAAAAAAGGATATAAGCCCAGTAGTAACCCTGCTGGATCAAAGGGTATGCACAGTTTGATAACTTTTTGAGCATAGTTCCAAATTGCTCTCCAGAATGGTTGGATGTATTCACAGTTCCACCAACAATGTATTAGCTAGCCCCTGTTTTCCCACATCCCTTAAGAAGACCTTTTTAAGGAACATTATAAATGTTAACTTGCCTGATGGTGCTACAGATATGAATTCAATATTCAGTGACCAAGAAGTAGCCCTAAAAAAGAGGAATTGATTTAAAACAACTTTGACATGCTCACTATCAATTAAATCAACAAGCAAAAAATATTTTCAGTTAAATAGAAGGCTTACTAAATAAGCAATTTTAAGTATCATTTCTGTGCCAGACATTATTCTATCTTCTCGGAAGATAGTGAAGAAAATGACCTTTTTCTTTAAAAACCTTTCATTCTATCAGAATGACAGCCAGAGAGGGTCTCTTTATAAAGGCAAATGAAGGAGCTGGTTTATTTATACATGCCTGAAGAAAAATAAGAAATATTTTTAATAGGATAGCCAGGAATGTCACATTACAGTACTCAAACTATGGATTCTCATACAAAGATAGACACACACTCACAACATCACAATAATTAAATAATTATAGGTTATATACAAGCCAGTAGTAAAATATGAGGAAAGAGAGGATTTATGAAGAACTCAATGAAAAAGTATCACTAACAAATAAAGTTAATTTATTCTATGATAGTGACTTCAATGAAAAGGTTGGCATTGGGAAGATGACAAAATAAGTAAACTGGTGGAAAAATAGGGTTCAGGAGCAAAAGATAAAGGAGGCCAAATGTCTGTAGATTTCAGAGGAAGCTATGATTTCATATATCTACAATTTGTAAATCATGAAAAAAAAGGCAATTTTACATGGTAAACACCAAATGATAATACAAAGGGAAATTAATTATATTTTAGTCACATAAAATATTTTCTTACTAATAAGAAAATTTTATTAATAAGATGAACTTTATTGTTGCATGAAATAGCCATACCCTTTGGATTATTTTAAGAGTAATTTCAAAAGTTCCATTCCTTAAACACCATTTTCCTCTTTTTCTAAAAGCATCTCATAGAAACATAAAATCACAGACAAAGAACATCAGTGCTAATCAGAACCTTAGAATATAGAAATTGAAGCTTAAAGAAACATTAAAATATATATATATATATGTATGTATATTTATACAGAACAAAGAATATTAGAGCTGAAAGGAGAATTTCTTCCTTAGTAATGCAGGATCTTAGAATAAAGAATATTAGTGATAGAAGACACCTTGAAACATGCAATGTTAGAATTTAGCACGCCAAAAATGTGAGAGGCCAGGTCCTTCCCTTGGGAGAGATCACAAAAATATAGAACCTTTATAATAGAAGGAATCTTAGAACAGACAATGTTAGAAAGTAGAATGTTGGAGCTATAAAAGATATTAGAGACTATCTAGTCCAATCTCTTTATTTGAGCCTATAATTTAAGTCTGTTAGATTCTGAAAGGAAAGCAGAACAAAAAGAAGTGTGGAGGACTAATAGAGATTCAAGCCCATGGAGGAAAAAGGAGTTCAAAATCACTGAAGCAGAGATTCATAGTCAGCCTTTTCTCTCTTCAAATTGCTTCTGGTTGGATGAGAGGGAAGACAGCCCAGAAAAATACTGACCAAAAAAAATTCAATTACACATTTCCTGTTCACTGAGGGGACAGAAACCAGCACCTTTCTCCAACTTAAAAAATTAGTCAAGGGACAGTGGCCAGTAAAAAATACTTCAAAAAACACTTTTCTTCTTTGCATCCGTTCTTCTGAAAGTCAACCGTCATCGTTGTCCTATGCATAATGTGGCATTTTTATTCCTGGAAAATAATGTTATCCCCATAATGCCAGTGTCTTCTCCCATCTGGGAACTAAAAGGAGAGGATCCCTTTATTTCTTTCCAATAACAGAGAAGGCTGCCAACATAAGTATTTTGAAACACTTATCTCATCTCACTTCCATGTTTCAGAAACTTTAATGGACCTCTATGCTATAGCCTATAGCCACAAGTTAAACTATCTCCATTTTGTCACTTTAGATTTTCCAATATTCAATTGCACCATATCTTGAAAGAATAATCTTCCACAATCCCCTCAAATTTATTCAGCAGTGTAATTTCAATAGTCTCTCTGCTGTTGTGACTAAAGAGAAGTTGTATTTGAAGCTTGCTTCATACCTTACCACGTACAAAGCCACTTATCCTCCAAGATCCTGTTTTCCTTTATTTAAAATATGTAAGTTGTACTAGGTTACTCCAAAAGTCTCTTTCTGATCTATATTTATAATCCAATGAACTGAGTTTTAACACTAATTCTACTAACTACCCATGTACTTTGGAGCAAGTTACTTAAATTCTATGGCCCGCAGTAGGCAGACAGCTTACTTGAAGTCAAGATAAAAGTATATTACCTAACTCCAAAAATGTAATTGTGAGCTAATTACTTAACCTCCTTGTATTTCAATTTCTCTTTTCTGTAAAGTAGTGATAACATTTTGGCACAAAGGGAATAAGACATTTTGTAAACTACATTTGCTAAGCAAATGAATGTAAATGTATCATGTTGTACAAACACAAGTTATTATTTTTTGGATGTGAAATAAGGTAATTAGACAAAATAAAATTTAAGGTCCACTTTCTAATATTCTAAGATCTAAAGTTCCTTCTAAATCTAGCAATATAGGTCCTCAAGCTACATTAAAGAACACATTCTTTGTTCTAAGCTCGTGTCCATCTCTGACATTTTACTTCTCTAGGTTCTACAGAATTTGTCATATAAACTGTACAACCTAGTATTAATTTCTAGATATTGCCTAGAATTTGTTTTCTTGCCAACCGAAGTTAGGATGAAGTGCTCTCTTCTCTGAGCTCATAGTGAACAGGAGAATAGGTGACTTGTCTAATTCCTATGAAGTATTATCCACATTGCTATTTAAGGTCAGCAAGTTGACAAGAAGTGTTTCCCAGGTCTCCTTTAACATTACCTGATAGTCTTCTAAATTTGTTTATGGTGCATTTATAGCCACAAACTCAATTAACAGTGTTCATACCACATGGTAAATGTGATCAGCAGCACCTGGAAACAAGAAAGGTTCCCCCTCCCCATTTTTCTTGTAAATTTTATATCATGAAATGAAAGTCAGTTAAAGATCCATTAAGCAGGGATTGTAATGGGAAGGAGGAGCTGTACTCTCTATCTGGTTTGAGGAAGATAAGCTATATAAATCAGCACACCTTGCAGCTGAACATTTCCTTAAATAGCTGAACAGGAAGAGTGCTTGTTTCTGCTATTAATATCCCCATTGCTCCCTCCTTTTACCAGCAGAAGCCAGCCAGAGCAAGAATGGAATGCCAGGCAGCATACTGAAACAGGCTTGGAAATTATTCTTAGTAAAATGTAGGGAATTTAATCTTAAATTTTTAGAGTATTAGAACAGAATCTTGAGTTTAGAGTCAGAGGTTCTGTATTCAAATCTCAGCCCAACAACTCATTTTTGTTGTTTAATCATTTTAAGTCATCTTTGACTTTCATAGTATCTTTCAGGGTTTTCTTGGCAGAGATACTGAAGCAGTTTGCCATTTTCTTTCCCAGCTCATTTTACAGATGAAGAAACTGAAGGAAAACCAGAAAAGTATCTGAGGCTAGATTTAAATTCAGATCTTCTTAACTCAGACACTCTATCCATTCTATCACCCAGCTGCCTGCTCACTATCTAAAAAATACCGAGCTCCTATGACTTTAGCTTTTTGATCTTCACTTTCTTAATCTGTAAAATGAGGGTGTCCATTGATTTCCTCCTAGACTATAAGCTTCTTGAGGAAGGGATTGTTTTTGCCTTTCTTTGTATCCTCAACACTTGGCATGGTACCTACCGTATAGTCAAGGTTTAAAATAGTTTGTTAACTAGAATATAGCCCCAGCTCCCCAAATCACGCAATCCATTCTTCCATATTGTTTTTTTTTTTATTTTTATTCACTGTTTCTTTATGTTCTATGTATTTTCTAGTTCCTGATTTCTCGCAGGATTAATATTGAACTCCATCATGACAATAAACATAGTCTGAGTTGTATTAATGGATAATGAATGAAATACACACACACACACACACACATATATATATATATATATATATAATACCATGGGACATGAGTAGAAAAAAGTGATCAACAAGATATAATGGAGAATATGAGGTATGAAGATCTTGAGTAGCATATAGTCAATTAGTCAACTAACATTTTTTAAAGCATGCTATGATTAACTGAAATCAAAACTAACTAGGATTTTTAGACAGATTTTTGTGAGAGAGGAGGAAAGTAATAGAGATAGGTGAATCAGTGCCAATAAAATGATCAAAAGTGAAAAATAGTCATAGTAAATCTGAGGGACAGTGAGCAGACTAATCTAACTTGAGGGGAAGGTTAATACAAAATATTAAAATAAAATAGTGTGGGAAGTATAGCTAGAGGCATTGGGAGGAGTGCCTGATTGCTAGGCTGAAGAGTTTAAATATTACTACATAAAATGGAAGTTATAATTACTTAATCTTTATTTAATCTGATATTGAAGGAGAGCATGGAAAAATTGGGAAAGGACAAAAGCACAGAAATTGGTCATTTCTTCCTTCCTACTTTCAGATCCCTTCATGCACTATCCTCACCCCTGCAAAACCCTCCTAGAACAAAAGGACTAGCTAAGGCCCCTTTGGGTAGGTGTCATTTCTCCTTTCTTAAGTCAGATGTTAATCAAAATAATTTGGCAAGCAATAATTTACAGAAAATGAGAGCTAACCTGGCCACCTCAAAAGCTTTTGAAGGCTTAAGGGATTTCTTATTATGGTCAGATAATTGCATTGCACATGGAAGCTATCACATATGTTAGACTGATAGTCATGGATGAAGGATAGAATGACCATGGTCACAGAGAGTTATAAAGTTCCCTTGATCTCAAATGAAGCTAAAAATAACATTCAAAATCATATAATACAGTCACCTCAGAAAAAGGAAAAGAGCACTAGAGAACTCAAAAGATTTACTCAAAGTCACATTGTCAATAAAAAACATAGCAAAGTTGTGAATCCAGATTATGTCTCCAAATCCAGTATTCTTTCCAATTCACTTTCCTGCAATTCCTTGAAAGATGGAATTATAAAACTTTAAAACACAAAGTATTAGAGTTTACAGTTATATTTATATTATTTTTCAGATTTCTTATTTTAGAGATGATAAATTTGGGGATCAAATAAGGGTAAGAAATTGCCCAGTGTCACAAGGCTCAATTTTAAGATCAATGTTGTTTAACAGTTTTAGCAAATAAATGAGAGATTAAAAAGGTCACATCTCAAGAAAATTAGAGCATTCAGGAAGGAATTAAATTTCAGATCTAAAGATACAAGAAATGTTAGTGACTAAAGAGATAGAGAAGATAATGGAAGATAAAATGACAATTTTAATCCTGTATTTTTTTTTAAAGCTTTGCACAAACAAGTCTAATGTTTTCAAAATTATAAGAGAAACAGGTAGCTGGGGAAACAAATTTACTAAAAAAATTTCTCGACTAAAGTTCTCACAAGATATTTAAGAAACTAAACCAAGTTTATAAAATTGAGAGACAAACCTGAAAAAGATAAATGGTCAAAGTATAAGAACACACAGCTTTTTTTTTCTTTTCAAAGTTTTTATTTTGAAAATGCAGGCATAAATATTTTTCAACATTCACTTCTGCAAAACCTTGTGTTCCTTTTTTTTCCTTCCTTCCCTTCCCCCAAATCCCCTTCCCCAGATGACAAGTAATACAATACATGTTAAACATATGCAATTATATATATATATATATATCAATATCAATATATATATATATATATATATATCCACATTTATCATGCTGCACAAGAAAAATCAGATCAAAAAAAAAACCTAGTAGAGACACTGATGGATTAATATGCCCTGTTTGATAGCCCTTTGAGCATTAGTTTCATATTCCTCTCCAGATCAGTTCACAACCCCACCAACAATGTATTAATGTCCCAGTTTTTCCACATCCGCTTCAACAGTCATCATTATTTTTTATTGTCATCTTAGTCAAGCTGAGAGGTGTATAGTGATACCTCAGTTGCCTTAATTTGCATTTCTCTGATCAATAGTGATTTAGAGAATTTTTTCATATGACTGGAAATAGCTTTAATTTCTTCATCTGAAAATTGTTTGTTCATATCCTTTGACCATTTATGAATCACAGAATGACTTATATTGTCATAAATTTGAGTCAATTAGAGAATTGACATATAGAGATATGTTTTAGAAATGAGGCCTTTATCAGAAGATGTGAAAAATCTTTTCCAGTTTATTGTTACACTCATAATCTTGTTTGTATTGGTTTAGTTTGTACAAGAACTTAATATAATCACAAATTTCTTCTTTCTCCACAGATCTAAAGAGTAGACTATTCTTTATTCTTCTATTTATTCTTTTAAATCTTCTTCTTATTCTTCTAATTCAATAATACTATCTATCAGTCTTTATTTCTAAATCACGCACAATTCGACCTTATATTGGTCTAAGGTACTAGGTGTGGGTCAATGCCTAGATTCTAACATACTAATTTCCCATTTTCCCAGCAATTTTTGTCAAATAGTGAGTTTTTAATCCCAGAAGCTTGGATCTTTAGGTTTATCAAATTTTAGATTATTATAATCATTGACTATTGTGTCTTAGAAAGCTAACCTATTCACTGATCTAATACCTTATTTCTTAGCCAGTGCTAAATGATTTTGATGACTGCTACTTTATAATATAGTTTTAGGTCTGGTACATCTAGGCCATCTTCATTTGCAGTTTTTTCATTATTCCCTTGAAATTCTTGACCTTTTGTTCTTTCAAATGAAGTTTTCTATTATTTTTTTCTAACTCTCAAAGTAATTTTTTTGGGAGTTTGATTGGTATGGCACTGAATACACAGATTAATTTAGTAAAATTGTCATTTTTATTATATTAACTTGAGGCCTACTCATGAGCACTTGATATTTTTCCAGTTGATTAGATCTGACTTTGTGTGGAAAGTGTTTTGTTATTGTGTTCATATAGTTCCTGGCTTTGTCTTGGCAAGACTTCCAAATATTTTATATACCTACAGTTATTTTAAATTGAGTTTCTCTTTGTATCTCTTGTTGCTGGACTTTGTTGGTAATATATAAAAATGTTGATGATTTATGTGGATTTCTTTTGCATCCTGCAACTTTGTTAAAGTTGTGAATTATTTCTAATAGTTTTTTAGTTAATTCTCTAGGATTATTCAAGAAAATCATCATATCCTCTGCAAAGAATGATAATTTGGTTTCCTCATTACCTACTCTAATTTCTTTTATTTCTTTTCCCTTTCTTATTGCTAAAGCTAACATTTCTAATACAATATGCAATAGTATGTTGATAGTGGGCAACCTTGTTTCAGTCCTGATTTTATTGGGAATGGTTCTACTTTATCCTCATTACATATGATGTTTGTTGATGGTTTTAAATAGATGCTACTGATCATTTTAAGGAAAAGTCCATTTATTCCTATATTCTCCAGTGTTTTTAATAGGAATGGGTATAGTTCTTTCAAATGCTTTTTCTGCATCTATTGAGATAATCATATAATTTCTTTTAGTTTAGTTATTAATATAGTCAATTATGCAAATAGCTTTCCTAATATTAAAACAGCTCTGCATTCCTGGTATAAATGCTATTTGGTCATAGTATATTGTCCTGGGGATAACTTGTTGTAATCTCTTTGCTGATATATATATATATATATATATATATATATATATATATATTGCTGATATTTTATTTAAGATTTTTGCATCAATATTCATTAGGGAAATTGGTCTATACTTTTCTTTCTTGGTTTTGACCCAATTTGGTTTAGGTATCAGCACCATATCTGTGTCATAAAAGAAATTTGGTAAGATTAGGACTCCTTCTTTCCTTGTTTTTCTAAATGATTTGCATAGTATTGGAATTATTTTTTTTTAAAATGTTTAGTAGGATTCACATATAAATCCATCTGTTCCTGAAGAGTTTTTCTTAGGGAGTTGATTAATAGCTTGTTCTGTTTCTTTTTTCTAAAATGAGACTATTTAAGACATTTATTTCTTCCTCTGTTGATCTGGGCAATCTATATTTTTGTAACTATTCTTTCATTTCACTTAGATTATCAATTTTTTTTGGCATATAGTTGGGTAAAATAGCTACTAATTATTGTTCTAATTTTCTCTTCCTTAGTGGAAAGATCGTCTTTTTATTTTTCATATGAAGAACTTGATTTTCTTCTTTCCATTTTCTAATTAAATTAGCTAAGTGTTTATTTGGTTGTTGATTTTTTTTAATAAAATTTTAATAAAATTAATAAAATTTGTTCATCACTGCACTTGCTTTCTTATTTTTAGTTTTATTAATCTCTCATTTTATGTTCAGAATTTTTAATTTGGTATTTAGTTGGGGGTTTTTAATTTGTTCTTTTCCCATTTTTTTAGTTGCATGTTCAATTAATTGATCTTCTCTTTCTCTATTTTATATAAGTAAGCACTTAGAGATATAAAACATCCCTTAAGAATTCCTTAGACTACATACCAATAATTTTGTTATGTTGCCTCATTATTGTCATTCTCTTTGGTTAGATTTTATTGACTCTGTCTATGACTTTTTGTTTTAGCCACGCATTCTTTCATATTAGATTAATTAGTTTCCAATTAATTTTTGGTCTATTTTCTCTGGCCCTTTATTGCATGCAATTTTTATCATATCACGATCTGGAAAAGATGCATTAACTATTTCTGCATTTCTGCATTTAATTTTGCATTTTTTATGCCCTAATACATGGTCAATTTTTGTGTAGGTTCCATGTACTACTGAGAATAAATTATACTCCTTTATGTCTCCATTAAATTTTCTCCAAAGGTCTATCATGCCTAACTTTTCTAAAATTCTACTTACTTCCTCAACTTCTTATTTATTTTGTGATTAGATTTACCTAATTCTGAGAGAAGAAGATTGAGATCCCCCATTGGTATAATTTTGCCGTCTAATTTTTCTTGCAGCTCTCTTAATTTCTCCTCTAGGAATTTGAATGCTATTTCTCTTGGTGCATATCTATTTAATATTGATATTACTTTATGATCTATGTTATCCTATAGCAAAATGTATCTTCCTTCCTTATCTCTTTTAATTAGATCTATCTTTGCATTTTTCTTAATCTGAGATCAAAATCACTACTCCTGTTTGCTTGTTTCTTTGTTTGTTGTTGTTGTTGTTTTACTTCAGTTGAAGTATAATAGATTCTGGTCCACCCTTTTACCTTTATTCTCTATGCACCACTGTTTTAAATATGTTTCTTTTAAGAAACATGTTGTAGGATTCTGGCTTTTAATCCACTCTACTATATGCTTCCATTTTATGAGAGAATTCATCCCATCTATATTCACACTTAAAATTACCAACTGTGTATTTCCCACCATCTTATTTTCCTCAAGTTATACTTCTCTCTTTCTTTTCCCCTTTTCCCTACTCCCCAGTATTTTGCTCTCAAACTGCCCTCCCTTTTACAGCTCCTCTCCTTTTCTTATCCCTTTTCTGTTCTACATATCTCTTCTATTAGCCTCTTCCTTTCTTCTACTTCTCTATATTGTGAGATGTTTCTAAATTAAACCAAATATGTCTGACATTCTCTTTTGGAGCCAAATCTAATGAGAGTAAGATTCACACAATGCTTATTCTTCTCCCTTCTTTATCTCAGTTGCAATAGGTCTTTTTTTGCCTCTTCATGAGATGTAATGTACCTCATTTTACCTCCATTTTCCCCTTCTTCCAGCATAATCTCTTTTTTCACTGCTAGTTTCTTTCAGATCATCACAATAAAGTCAAATAATTACTTTTAACAAACAAATAAATAAAAATATTATGCCAGGCATAAAGATAGAACATCCTGGGTTTTAGATTTTTACATATATATACATATTACATTTACATATATACATTTATATGTATATATATATATATATATATATATATATATATATATATATGTTAGATACTGTAGGAAAACAGGTTCACAATAGTGCATTGTTGGTGGAGTTGTGATTTGGTCTAGTTTTTCTTTAGAGCAATTTGGACTTATTCCCAGAAAGTTCTCAGATTATGTATTGACTTTGATTTAGCTGTATCACTACTAGATCTATATCCCAAAGAAATAAGAGGAATAGGAAAGAGGATCTACATGTACAAAGATTTTTATAAATATTCTTTTGATGGTAACCCTAATTTGGAAACTAAGGAGGAAACAGCAAAATAAATTGTGGTAGTTGAATGAAATGGAATATAATTGTATCATAAGAAATGATAAAATATACAAGTTCAGAAAAATCTGTGAAGACTTTTATGAACCAATATAGAGCAAAGTGAACAGAACTTGGAGAATAATATATGCAATGGTGACATTATAGGATAAAAATAACTTTGAAAAACTTTAGAATTCTTATTAACAAAACAATAAATTACCTATCTAAAAGAATGAAGAAGAAAGATACCTTTCACTTCTTAATAAACATGGGAGGAACTTAAAATTCAGGAAGAAGAAATATATGTTTGTGTATGTGCACATGTGTATGTACATGTGTATGTGTATAAGTACATATATATACCTTATATATACATATATATGTAATTTTTTAGACTATATGAATGTTCATTGATGAATTTGTTTTAGGGGGTTTTGCTTGGAAAGAGAAAAAGCATGATAGTGAAAATGACAGATTAATTTTATTTGAAACATAAAAATAATGAACTAAAAATATTCAAAAATACATACTATATTCAAAGACTTGTTTTTGATGGGTATAAAATTAAACTTAGTCCTTGCCCTCAAGGAGCTTGAGATAAAAGTAGACATAATAAAATATGCATATACATGTACATAAACTAATATTATATGTGTGTAAAAGAGGAATAAACAAATCACTATGCAAGCCACAGGGAAAATTTCTTCTGACTAGGGCAAATTGCAGAAAATTTTATGAGTAGAATTGGAATGGAGTTAAAACTTAAAAGAAAAACAAGTTTTCAGTAATGGATATAGGTGGGAATTGGAGAGAGAAGAACAAATGAATGAAATATTTCCTCCTTTAACTTTACTTACCAAAAATTTTTAAAACCTGTAGGTCCCTTGCAAACTAGAGATTTGATTAAAGGGTTCCTAAGACTTGCCCCAGAACTAAAATCTTATATTCTAAAATCTATATTCTAAGTTGCATCCCAGCTTTCTAATATTCTATGTTCTAAGTTCTTTTTCAACATACATATATATGTATGTGCATGTGTATCATACACATATGACACATATCTATATAGTTCTAATGTTGGTCTATATAGAATTTCTGACATTCTATGATATTTTTTCTTTTCATAGCTAATACTGGTAAAACAAGTCTCAGAATTTAGACATTTGGATTTCTGGGACAAGTCTTTTGCTTGAATCTGTAGAGACCCGGACTGGTTGCTTCTTATCGTGACAGTAATATGACAGAAATTGCCTGATTGTTGTCCTTCATTGTTGAAGAATACCAAACTGACATTATTTTGTTGGGGTCCAAGATATAGTGATCATATCAATATGGGCTCAGATGGCTCTACCACAGATTAGGAAAAACTGAAACATATGAGCATTTGGAAAGGAGATGTCTTTTAATTTGAACATCTGACATTTTTTTTAAGCTGCTGCAATTCTGCTTTGCTCAGAATATAGTACTTTCTTTGATGTGAGCACACCATACCTGATGGTCTTGTGCTAGTATCTCCCACGTCTAACAATCAATCCCAAAGTTCTTCAGAGAGACCTTGAAGTGTCCTTGTAATTGTTTCTTCTGATCACCAGATGACTGCTTTTCTGGTATGAGTTCTCCATGAAATATTCTTTTAAACAAACACATATTTAGCATTCAAACAATGTTTAAAGCTCGTCAAAGTTGCACTCTCTACAGTTGAATTTAATTGCTTTGTAATTCAGCTCAAGAAAGTACCTGAGTATCCAGTACCTTATCTTTCCAGGTGATCTTTAGAATCTTCCGGAAACAATTTAAATAGAAGTGATTCAATTTACTGGCAAAGCCCTGGTGTACTGTGCAGATTTCATAGGCTTAGGACAACGAGGTCAATACAATGGCTTTGTTGACCTTCAATTTGGTAGGTAATATATTATTTTTTCCCTCTCACGCTCTCCTTGGGAGCCTCCCAAACAGTGACTGAGTTCTGGCAATGTGTGTTTCAACTTCATTATTGAGATCTCTGAAAAATGTTCTGCCAGGGTAACTGAACTTTTCCACAGCATTCAAAATGTCTCCATTTGCTGTTAACTGATGGTTCCATGAATAAATGGTTTGATGCTGACTGGTGGAGGACATCTGTCTTCTTAATGTTAATTGTTAGGTCAAAATTAACACAAACAGCGGATAATTGATCTACATCTTGTTGCCTTTCAGCCTCCAAGGCTGCACTAAGTGCACACTCATCTGTAAACAAGAGTTACTTAGCAACTCTCCCTCTATTTTAGTCTTGGCTTCTAGCCTTTTACAGTTAAATGATATATTGTCAATGCAGTGGTTGGCCCTGATGTAGTTTTAATCCTTTTGAAAGTTTCTGACCACCTTGCTGAAAACATCATGCTGAAAAGCATGGAAGCAAGTATACAACTGCATAACAAGTTCCTTCCATTGGTGACTGGAAATGAATGAATGTATTTGTTGTCCATTATCCAGAACTTCTGAAAACATCACCATGTAATTAATATACAATATTGATTGACTTCTCCAGCAACCAAATTTTGACATTATTTCCCACAAACTGTCACAACTGACAGTATGAAAGATCTTGGTTTGATCAACAAACATTGCATACAGGCCTCTGTTCTATTCCTGGTGTTCTATTCCTCATCCTCATTGGCTGAGGATCTTACATTCTAAATTCGGGAACTACCCAAGAAATTGAACTTGACCAATAAGTACATAGTTGTCCATATTTGATTGAAATTGGGAGAAAATGATGTCATGGGATTATAGCAGGAAAGGGACTTAAGTATGCCCTTGAATCAATGCTCAATGACCTTCAGGCCTACTCCAACTCTGAAGTAGATGAAGCCTACTCAACTTTCACAACTGTCTTGAGAGATCTCATTTCATCTAGTTCATTATTAAGCAATAAACACTATATTAATTGAGCATTCCCCTGCCTTTTCTGAAACTACACTGGATCTTAGAAAGATGATTATCTTGCAGGTGAAGAATCTGCCTATTAAAAACTTTAGCAAGAAGCTTGCCACAAATGACTAAGAGAGCAAGAGACTTGCCTGTGGTTGTCACAGAACAATCTCTTTCCCTATCCTTTATAGAGGTGAACAATACAGTCATCCTTGAGCTCCTGGGGGATAACTTCCTTTTGCCATATAACACATAAAATTTACATCATTTTTTTTTATGAGTCGTGGATTCTCTCCCTTGTTAAAGGGTGTAGGATTTTCAGGGAAGACTAGTTTCTCTAGTATGAGGTCTGCCACACACAAATTTTTAAAGTTGTTTTATACCTTTGGTTTACATTTGATTTACCAAATTCTGAATTGTGGCTTCAAGTACTAGTAGTCTGTACAGTGGCCTGTAGGCTAAACTAAGTTGAAGGTAACCATGGGGTCTCATACTCTTTGATGAGTAACCCCACACATGTGAAAACTTTCCTGGCAGAATGGACAAATGAGAACAATTTGTTCCATTAATCATGACATACATATCCAATATACAGAGCTCATTTCTTAAATTAAGGGAGCTTTGGAGGAAGCTCTTCATGATGCTTTATGCCATCATAGTATCTTTATCTTTTTAATTATCTGGCATATGTTACCTTTTGGTCATCCAACCCTGGCCTGTTGCTGTTACTAGTTTTCTCCTTTACAGGTTCCTCAGAGTGTTGGGGGGTGGGGTGGAGGTGGGGAACCATTATGCTTGGCATGGTAATGCAATTTAAGGTCACATTTTGCCTTCAGTCATCAATGTGCAAATGTTGTATGACTAATGAGAGAATCTTAAACGACTATCCCACACTGTCCTATAAATATTCACTCTTCTCTACAGTCCCTTTTGACAGCAATATAGAAACCCATCCTCCCCTCTGGGCCTCTGGAAGAGCTATAAATATAAAGGAAGCCAGCATTTCAATCATGGGAATTTCCAGAAAATGAACTCCAAGAAAAATCAGGTTCATTACTCTCTGGTCTGTCTTTTAGCTTGCACTTTCCTTCTTTGTCATTCGCCATCCCCCGCTGGAATCTGTTGAAGAACAAGATTCAGAGAGCTTAAGAAGTAGATTAGACTTAAAACAGGATCTTTCATGTTAGAGATCAACTACTTCAACCCTTTCATTTTATAGAGGAAGATACTGAAATTTAGAGAGAATAACTGATTACAAAAGTCAAATAACAAAATCTTATTTAAGGGATTAAAACAGGAGTTAGTAGGGAGTATACAATAAAAGCAAAACAATCCTCCTATGATACCTTATGAGATACTAAGTTCCAGTCACTAAGGTATTTAAGCAGTTGTTGAATGATCTCTTTTTGGTAATTAAATGCAGGGCATTCATTCCTTAGCCAGAAATCTTCCTCTAAGGCCCCTTCCAACTCTAATATTCTTTGATGAAATAGATATAACGTAAGCATTTTGATTCAAAATGATAGCATTTTCCTCCTCTCATCCACAGTGTGATCACTGTTTCAGAAGTGATGAAACAGCCTATATGTGAAAAACATGTTGGGAATGGAAGATGCCATGAAATTTGTCTTCTCCCTAGCTAAATGAAAAAAAAAAAAAAACAGGAATTAAATATAGATTTTCTAATCCTAAATCCAATTTTGTCACCTGTATTCCAAGTACTCCTTACAATTACGGAGTCATGGAAGACACTCCCCAGTCTCTGTTGGACTTTGATTATATCCTAACCAAATCTCTTACTTCTATCTAAAGGGAATGCACTTCTTTTCTTTCTCTTCCTCTCAGCTTACACTGTCTTTTTTGACAACCCTTTCCACCATTCAGGTTTATTCTGCCCCAGATAGATGAAAAAGAATTGATATGAATTTTTTGATTGGGTACCTGCCTTATTTTCTCTCCATCTCTTTACCTTTCAGCAGCTGAAGGGGATCTATCATAATAATTTCCCATTATTAGGTTTGAAGTGTTTTGAATGTGAAATGCCTTTTCACTTAGAAAGAATTGATGCCTATAACGTGTAATGTGTTAGCAGTTTGGTAGAGTGGTTGACAGCCCAAACTACATTACAGGTAGCTAAATCCCCACAGCTGAGCTCCATTAAAGAATAGATCGTATCTGTTAATAAAGCCATAGTGTGTGGGTCATTGTGCTGAAAGGCAGTCTTGCTGCTGGGAGAAAAATTATTATGTGACTTTATTCTATTTTAAACTCAGAAAATGTATGGTAGACCTACTAGTCATGATTGATTAAAGATATGAAAGGGATTTTATGACTCTTCTCATATGTGCCAGGTTTATAATTCCCACCTAGAAGAAAAATTGTCCCAATGACTTAAATGAAACCAATGGCAAGGTTTAGAACCACAGAAACTTCCTAGTTACAGTTTGATCACCTGGGTTACTCTTTTTCCCATAGCTCTTTGAAGAAGATGAAAAGCTGGTAGCATGGCATTGCAATGCTAATTAAAGGTATTGGTGGCTCACAGAAAATATCATGGTTCAAAATCAACTCTGATCACTAGAAAATCATGTTTTGAGCTAGAAGAGAATTTAAACATCATGGGATCATAGTATGTTAGAGCTAGAAAGCATCTAAACTGAACTTTTATTTTATAAATGATAAACTGAAACCCAAGAAAACAAAGTGGTTTGCCTAGGAAAACAAATTCATGTTGGAATTAAGAATGGAATCAAGAATCAGAATGGCTTGAAAACAGCCATTTCTTTCCCCTCTTTGACTCATATTTCCCGCTCTTCCTCTTTATGAGAAAAACAAGCCCCATAAAAGTTAAATGAATAGATAGTCTATGATCACTTCCATAAAGGAGGCAAGTACAATACCAGGATAAAACCTTACATTATTTTTTGGCTTGGGGTACAATTCTTTTTTTCACTATACTGTGATTCCATTGAGACATCTATTGCAAATAAACATACACACAGTATAACTACCACTAATAGCTTACCTGTTTTCCTACATTCTTGTTCTGCCCATCTTCACTAAACAAATTGCTCTCAAAGAAAGTTTCTTTCTACTTGTAAAATGTATGCCCCCATACATATACAATACAATATTTAGAAGCTGTCAAATTCTAAAAACATTTTTGAATTATGCATGTCAATGAGACACAGAGATTTGGAGCTGAAACTTTAATTAGATCCCCTCTCAGAGCTTTGGGTTTCTTTTTCTGCAAAAATGACATTAGATTTGATGATATCTATGTTTTCTTACTTATTCCTATGAAATCACATATATCTAGTTGTTTTTATCACATATTTTACATGAATTGCGATCTATATGAGAACATCTGGAATTCTATATTCAGACACATATTATCTACTTAAGTCTACATAGCTGTCAACAGTTTAAAGGATTTTAGTGCAAAGTCAAAGAAAGCATTATTATTATTTTTCTTTCTGGCTAGAGGATTATTTCTTTCACTTGAGTACACTGGTTTTCTCATCTCATGACCTCTCCAGCCTCAATACCTACATGTCTTTGACTAAGCACAATTTTTAAGGAGTCAAAGTTTATAATCTTGCAGTTTCAAATTATAATGGTCTATATGCTGATGCCAAATGCTTACAATCTGATAAATTCTTTCAAGATATCTGTAGATTCTTTTTCTGCTGATGTTGAGTTAGACACATCCTTGGGCCCTTAATGGATCTAGGAATATGTGGTAGAATTTAGATTTATCTTAATTGTTTGAAACTATAACTCTCTGATCTAAGTCTTCAATTGACTTTAATGATTACTTTTCTGAGGATCAACTGTCTCAAAAAATAGCATTTCTACTCTTGCAAAATCACAGTTTTGATCTACATATCTCCTAAAAGGAAAAATGTGAAATAACAATCCTACTGTATAATCAAACTACATCTGAAATGTTACATGTCCAATTCTTGTTCCCACACAGCAAAGACAATTTACAAGCTAATTTACAAGGTAGAGTTCATCCAAAGTATAACTAGTATGATGAGAAATCTGGATATTATTTAATTTCATCTGAAGGAACCAGGGATAGAAATCTATACAAAAGAAATTTTTTTAGTGGGATCATGGTATCTATCTTCAGTTTCCTGAAATAACTATCATATTAAGAAAAGATACTTGTTACATTATGGAGAATTATAAGGAAATAAAATTTGGTTTCATATACAATGGAATTCTTGAACAATTCCAATGGTTTTCCATTGGAATTAGATATTATGCATTGTACATTGAGTCTTCTATTCTACATCATAGGATGGCAGCCTAGTTTCAGGAAAATGAGTTTTTCACTAGTAGAAGATTGAGAATAATAACTGCATCCCACAATATTGCATGAATCTAAGGAGTGAGAAACAAAGGTCCAGCTTTAGATATTAGGATAGTATTGCCATTCAGCTGCTGTGGTAAAATGACAAGCAGCATAATTTCAGAAAATCCTGGAAGGGCTTATATGATGCAAAATGATATGAATAAAACCAGGAGGTTGTTGTACACAGCAGCAGCAATATTGTTTATTGAACAACTGTGACTGACTTAGCTATTCTCAGCAATATGGTGATCCAAAACTATCCCAAAGTACTAATGATGAAGCTTCTATCTATCGCCAGAGAAAGAACTGATATTAAATAAATGCAGAGGAACATGCTGTTTTTAGCTCTCTCACTTTTTTATGTGAGTTTTTTTGAACAAAACGACTGATGGAAATTTTTTACATAATTGTACATTTGTAACCTGTATGTGATTGCTTACTTTCTCAAGGAGAGAAAGAGGAGGGAAGGATGGAATAATAAAATTTGGAACTCCAAACTTTAAATAAAAATGTTTTTAAAATTTTTTAAAGAAATGTACACCAAACAAAGAAGGGAATAGTATATAAAGAAAACAAATGTGATATGATATTCAAAAGGCAGTAAAACACATAAAATATTAATCATTCAGTATCCAGGGAACTTTATAATGGGATGAGACCCCAGAAATGTGCTCATCTAGTCTCTACTGAAAAATCTCCTGAGATTTGAGGATAAAGACACTTATTTTCTTTAAATTATTTGATAAAGTCAAGAAGTTGATTTAACTCTCAGTGAATATCTATTTCAATACCATCTTTATCTCTAATCTCTCTATCCATCTATGTAATCTACAGCCATAACCACAGATATAGATAGATAAATCCATAGTAATGGATAGATAGAGATAGACAGGCATATCTATACCTATTGATATTTCTATTGATTGCATTTTTAACAAGCTTGAAAGTACAGAAATTGTATTGACTCTAAATAACAGGCATTGTTAGTTTATTTAATCTTAGTGCTTTCCTTGCACTAATGAAGGAAAAACTACTAAGGTAATGTTTATCCTCCCTATGTATTCTAAAAGGTGAATATTATTGAGATCTGAGATCTGAGTAAAGCCTATCATTAGACGAAGATAAACCTAAATAGGAAGTTATCCTGAGGAAACAAAGATGCTTCAAGTACTCTTCTCCCTGTTTTGCAGTTGTTGAATTGGTCACATTGTCATAAATCAATTATTTCTTCTCTTTTAAGCATTGAGTTCTATTCTAACTAGCAAATTTCTCTTGTTATTCCCAGGGTTTAAGATTACATAGATAGATAACATGGTGACTCAGAAATATTTAAAGAGAGAACTTCAAGTTTCAGAGTTGCTCACTAACATGAGTTCAGAAATAAATCTTTGTAATTTCTCTTGACTCTTTGAATGCCCTTGCTTTCTTATTTTGCCTGAATTTATTGGAAAAACGAAGCAATGTATTTACATAAATAATATTAAGCACCTACTATGTACCAAGCACAGTACTAAGTCCAAGTGATTACAAAGAAAGGTGAAAATGGGCACACTTTTATCAACAAGCTTATATTCTAATGGAAAAGATATATATTGAGATTTGCATAAGGTGAAATTTGAGCTGAATCTTGACAAATGCCAGGGAAATCAGAAAGTGGAAGTTTGCAGACATATGGAATAGTCAGTGAAAAGACCCAGAGTAGTATATAAAATGTCATTTACAAGAAATAGCCAGAAGGTACTGGCCTTTTGTATTGGATGTGTATTGGATCTTACAGTGTCACAAAGGTAGTAAAATGTAAGAATTCTAAGAGTAAGGAAATAATCAGATTATGAAGGGTTTTAAAAGTTAAACCAAGGAGTAGTGATATAGAGTAACAAGTTTAAAATCAAGTGTATGTGAAGGGTGGGGGAGAGGGAAAAGAGGATAGACTATAGAATATTTAAATTAGATCTGTGTTTTTTTAAGATTACTTCTTGCTTGGGTTTCTGTTTGAAAGGTAATCTAAACATGTTCAGACCTGCAATTTAGGAAGCTCACAGCAGTACCCAGAAAAAGGAAAATAGTTGTTTCTCTTTTCAGAAATATTGTGGTCATTTACTTTCAGCAAATCCAGATCTGTGCAAAAAGAATGGCTGCCTGTATGATATAATTTATATTTTTTCAACCAATCAACAAGCATTTATTAAATGTTTATTATGTGTGAGACATCGAAAGAGGTGCTGGGAATACAGACAGAAATGTGAAACAGGCTTGCCTCTATATGATATAATTTACAAGCTGCCAAAAGGTACCCTAGCCTCCAAATTTCTCTCCTCTTGACTGTCATGATGCCTGAAATTCTCATCATTACTGTCATTTTTTGCAGTTAAGATGTTCTATGACATAGATAATATATCATCAGGGATTATAGAATTGTAAGCTGTTAGAACTGAAAGGAATTTTAAAGGTTATCTAGTAATCAGCAAGCATTTATTAATCACCTATGTGACAGTCACTGTGTTGGGTGTTAGTAATAAAAATAAAAAGAAGGAAACAATCCTTATTTTAAAATTCACAAATATTCTAATGAGGAAGTCACATATGTATATAACTACATAGTATACAAAAATACTTTAAGTGTATTCATACACATACATATATACAAACAAATACAAACATATATAATGTGATAGTTAAATATGAATTAGTTTGGGCAGGGTGGCACTAATAATTGAGACGATTAGAACACGTATAGGGCAAGTATAATATGCTTGGGGAGCATATTAAAAAAAGTTAGAACATCTTTTAGGTAGAGATAAGAAAGAGAATATTCTTTGCATGTTGGATGATCAGAGCAAAGGAATAAAGATAATATTTAGAAAAATGCAAAGGATAAGAAAACGAAGACTAGTTTGACTGAAGGAGAATAATATCCATTGAAAGTGGAAATATTGGTTTAGAGTCAAGTTATGAAGGTCTTTAAAATTTAAACAGATGAGTTTATACTCCTAGAAACAAAAAGAAATCATTGCTGTTGATTGAATACATGAATCATTAGGTTAGATATGTGCTTTTGTAAAATAACTTTGGCAAGCAGCCTTATCATCCACCTTTCTCATTTAATGTGTTGAGTATCTGGCTCATTACCTTTTTCTCTTCCTCACCTATTGCCCTCATACTGAGAGTTCAGTATATATACTGATACTCTGAAATACTTTAGCTTCCTACTTTCTCAATCTGCCCAACATCCATGACTTATTCTCCCATTTCACCTTACTTACACAGAGAAATGATCATATTCTTGATCTTAATATAATTCACAGTGTTATACTTTCACATTAATAAAATATCAAATTTAGTTTCTCTTCTGATATGCCATTCTCTTCACTGCTTATTTTCCAAGTCATCACTTCTTACCCTTCTGTATTCTTCTCTAGCTCAACCTTTTGTTGAATCAATTTAACTCCACTCTACCTCCTACATTTAAATCCCTCAACATTTGACCTACTACTAAATACTTTGCAAACCCTAGACTTGGTTATTTCTATCACTTTCTTCCTTCCTTCTTTACATAAAAGATGATTGGGTTCACTACAAATGTATGCCTTACCTGAATGAAATAACAATGTATAAATTTGTGTTTTTTAGCTTTTAATTTTCAAAATATATACATAGTTTTCAATATTCACCCTTGCAAAACTTTGTATTCCAAATTTTTTCTCCCTCCCTTCTCCTAATCCCCTTCCTTAGTCAGTAAGTAACTCAATATATGTTAAACATGTGCAGTTCTTCTATACATAGTATTATGCTGCACAAGAAAAATCAGATCAAAAGGAAAAAATAAGAAAGAAAACAAAAAGCAAGTAAGCAACAATAAAAAAAGATGAAAATACTTTGTTATAATCTATTCTGTCTCCACAGTCCTTACAATGTACAAATCTGTAGTGGACCCAATGAGTTAGTGGACCTTGCTACTTGAGTCACTAAGTTCACCAAGTGACTTTTCCTTTTCAAACTTCTCAAATTATATATTATCTTAAATCATGTAATTTATGAAAAAATGAGACTATTACATAGTACTCTTTTTTCCTCCTCCTTCTCTTTCTCCTCCTTTTGTGTATCTCAAGCATCTTATCCTGATATTTCTTTCAACATTTTATCACAAAAGCAAATTCTTTACTTAGTCACTTGATCACATCCCATCCCATTTTCTCTAGCAATATTGCTTGCAATATCATCCTCAAATTATCTCTAATCTTTATCCTCTTCTTATGTACTGATTTTTTCAGCTTCCTATACAACATAAAAAATAAAAACACACAAAACAACACAACAATTCTCACTTTATTCTGTCCTTGCTACCAGCTTATCATTCTATTTCTCTCTTCCTCTTCTGACAAAACTTCATAAGAACATTGTTTATATTGGCTCCTCCATTTCCCTATTTTTCCATTTACTTTTAAACCACAAATAATCAAATCTAAAGGCATTTACTCAGTTTTTCATTCTGTATAATTTTTCAAACTGTGGATCAAGTTATTCTCTTGATGTTTAGTAACATCATGACATTGTTCTCTCATGGTTTTCCTCCTACTTCTCTATTACCTTAACTTCTTTTACTGGATTGTTAGGTAGGACACTAGCTATATATCCCTAAAACTCTGTTCTAAAATCTCCTATTTATGTGCTGATATTATCAGCTCCCATATCTATGTTTTTTATTTATTTCCCAATATCTACATATATACCTCTACTCATGAGGTCAATTCCAGCTTCTTTGGGACTTTTCAAATAGGATATCCCATTGGCATTTCAGATTCAACGTGTAATTTGTCATTGAAAGTTTTCTATTACTGTTGAGGATACCACTATACTGTCAGTCAAGCTTAACTACTCACTTCCATTCATATAATATACCTGGTCTCTTATTAATTTTTGCCATGTTTACCTTACACTCATATATATCCTTTTCATTCTATTCAAATAGCTACTACCTTATACAGGTTCTTAATACCTCCTACTTAGAATATTTCAATAGTATACTATTATCTTTGACCAAGTCTCTCCTCACTCCAGTATATCCTCCATTTAATTGCCAAGTTCTTCCTAAAGTGCTGTCCATGTTACCATCTACTAGATATACTCTGATGGTTCCCTATTACCTATGGTAGTTATAAATATACATGTATGTATATAAAGCAAAACTGTGTTTGACATTAAAAATCCTTTACAACCTAGGCCTTTTCTACCTTTCCAGATTTCTAATAATTTGCTCTCTTCCATGCACTTTAAGATCTGGTAACATTGGCATTCTAACTGTTCAATATATATGACATGATATCAATCAACAAACATTCAATCAATAAACATTTATTAAGTGTCTACTGTATGTCAAACACTGTAGTAATTCCATCTTCTTATTATGCATTCCTCATTCCCCATTCCTCAAATGCTTTTTTGCCACAACTTTATCCCTTAACTTTTTGGGCTTCCCTTACAATAAAACTTAAATTATATATTTTTAAAAAGATCCTTCAAGATTTTCATTCATTTTCTTCATCTCTCCTGCCATTCTATTTTCTCTCTAATTACTTTCCATTTGTTTGTTATGTATTATATAACTATAATTATTTTCATATGCTATCACTCATTAAAATGTGACCTACATGGGAAGAAGAATTGAGTTTTGCACCTTTTTGGGATATCTTTAGCACTTAGCTTAATGTCTGCTATAGAGTAAGCATTTAGTAAATGCTTAATGACTGATTGAGCATTTAATTGGAATAAATCAATGAAGTAAGAGACATGAAGCAAAGAGAGATTGGACAATAGCCTAAAGACTTGATAGTTGTGATACTTTCAACAGAAATAGATGTTTCTAAACTTAAGGATTTCAGAGGAGAGGTGATAAGATCAGTTTGGGAAGTTTTACGTTTGATATTCCTTCAATATGTTCATTTTGAAACATTTAATAGGTAACTGATGATGCAGGAATGAAACTCTGAAGCGATACTGTTATTATATATATATGTAATTGTGTATGTACAATGGTAATAGTTAAGCATATGAAAATTGATGAAGCTACAAAAGGATTGTGTAAAGGGATGAAAAGAGTACCTAACATAGAACTAAGGGAAACATTTGCAGTTAAGGGACATATTATATATGATGAGTTAGTAAAGGAAACTGAGATAAAGCAATAATTTAAGGAAAGAGAGAACTAGAGGGAAATATCCAAAAATCGAGAGAGAAAAGATTATTTAGGAGGAGAGGGTTCTCAAAAGGGTCAAATGGAAGATATAGGTCAAGAATTATGAGGACTAAGAAAATGTCATCAAAGTTGACAAGTATTATTAAAAACATTGAATGGGAAAGTTTTGTTTGAGGGGTGAATTTGAAAAGGATTAAGAAATGAATTAGAGGAGAGGAAGTATAGAAATTGTCATCATAGAGTTTTCCTAAGGAGTTTTATTGAGAAAGGAGGAAAGGAGTTAGGATGATATATTAAAGCTATGATAGGGTCTTATGAAGGTTTTTTCCCCTTTCTTCAGGACAGGACTATGTGTGTGTCAGATTTGAATGTGTCTGAAGATAATAGGAAAGCAACTAATGGGGAAAATTTGAAACTTCAAGAGAAAGGGGATGATAGAGGATGTGATCTGCTAGAGAAGATAAAAGGGGATGAGTTTAAGCAAACATGAAAAATTGATCTTGGAAATGAGAAGAGTTACTTCTTTTTCAGAGTTTAAGAGAAAGGGAAAAATATTGAAATGTGATGTCAAGAAGATCTGAGATTGAAAGGGAGAAAACTGAGCTCACATTGAAAGTCCTTGATTTACTCAGAAAGTAAGAAGTAGGACATTTAGTTGAAAGAGATTGGGGAGAAGTAGGTATGAAAAATTTGAGGAAAAGAAAAATGCATATCAGATCTGTGGAGAGTGAGATAGATAATCAATTATAGAGGAAGAAAGGAAAGCCTTGATTTTGTGATGGTCCAGTTGAAGTTGAATAGCATGATTTGTGAAGTCTCCAGTCGACATAGTTGTGAGACTTCCTATACATGGATTTAACAGATCTTGTGTAGAAGCAGAGGATTCAGGATTTTAGGGTCAAATTGGAAAAAAAAAGATGAGTGGTGTAGGACAAGAGAATCAAGGGATTCACGAGTGAATGGCAATAGAGAGTTAAAATGGCTACCTAGTGGGTGGAAATTATAGAAAGAGAAAAGTGAAGTGGGAAGAGTTATAATGGGCAGAGAAAATATTAAAGTATAGAGAGTTTGGAGATTTTGAAAAAGAAAATATCAGTTTTAACAGAGGAGAGACATAGGGAGTAGAATGACAGGAGGTTATCATCAGATAAAGGAATGGTAAAATTTCAAATTAATGAATGGAATCCTATTGGGTAATGGTGAGATCTAATGTGTGATTTTTCCTGTTTGAGGTAAAATGAAAGAGTAAAGTCATGAGATTCAAAAAATATGCAGAACTGGGATGTTAGTGAATTTGAGGGAGCATCTGTGTAAATATTAAGACCCTTTCTTATAAAGGAAAGGATTGAAAAGTCAAAAAAAAGATTATGAACTAGACATTGAACTCCTTGAAAAAGAACAATGAATAATTTGGGAGTTTTTGTACATATGATATCATAATTTGAATTGGGTAGAAAGTTTTAATTCACAGTATTACAAAGAAGAAATAATTGTTGGGTTATAAAGGTAAAATTATGACTCTTCCCCCAGTGTCAGTATATATGTAGGTAGAAGGTATAGCTAATATTAGATAAAATGGCTGGAGACAGCATATTGAAAATGGCTTGGGAAAGGAAGATACCTGGAGTTTGAAAGAATACTACAACATCCTCAAAATATGCTGTTGGACACCTTCCATAATGGCAAATTTCTTCCCATATTTCATATCAGTTTATTCATATCATAGGAGAAAAGAAAGATGTTGAAGGAACCATAGAAAAGATAAGTAAGTAAGCAGTGATGGTAGAAAAACAATTCAAGAGAATGAGATATTTCTCCACCATTCTCTGCCTTTAACCTAGTTATTAAAGTACATGGCAAATAGGGTTGGGGAGGTAGGAAGATAAAAAGAGATATGGAGAAATCCCAGGGGCAAATCGTGTCTATATTAAATAAGTATACATTGAAAAAGTAAATATTCTAGTACAGGAAAAGTAGAGAAGGTTCTGCTCAAGGAGTTCAAAATTGGGTTCAGAGACAGAAAACATAAATATAAAATTATGAGAAAATGGAAGTAAATTAAAATATGTTATATAATAAGATATGATCATTGAATAATAAAACAGAGAATATTAAATCTGGAAAATACTCAGAATAAACTGTTAATGCTGTGTGTGTGTGTGTGTGAGAGAGAGAGAGAGAAAGAGAGAGAGAGAGAGAGAGAGAGAGAGAGAGACAGAGAGAAAGACAGAGACAGAGACAGAGAAAGAGACGGGGGGGGAGGAAAGGGGAGAGAAACAGAGGAGAGAGAAACAGAGTGACAGAGAGAGAGAGAGACAGAGATGGAGACATACACAGAAAGAAACAGAGACAGAGGGAGGCACAGAGAGAAAGAGACAGAGATGGAGAGACAGACAGAGAGAGATACAGAGACAGAAGCAGATAGGGGGAGAGAGAGACAGAGAGAGAGAGAGAGGGAGAGAGAAAGAGAGACAGAGACAGACAGACAGATAGGCACAGAGAGAGAGACACATTGAGAGAAACAGAAAGAAGGAAAGAATAATGTATGACAAAGTATACTAGAAAAGAACAGATTGGATTTCCTTTATGAAAATAAAAATAAATTGTTATATAACTGTATCTCAGGAGACAAGGGGTGACAGAACCCTGCTAGCAGTAATAATTCAGTGCTACCATTTTCTTTAGTATAGTGTAAATTCACAGAATCCCTTAGCCTGCTCATGCTCAGTAGAAAACTAAATGTTATTTCTAGGAATTAAGATTATGGGTCATGGATCAACCCTTTGGGACCCCTGAGTCCTCCTCTCTCCCATCCTCCATTCCAAATGACCATGGCAAGAGGAAACTGGGCAGCCCTAAATGAAAGCTTTCCAGCAAAGCATGGCTGACATTGCTTCATTATGAAGATGCATGGGGTGCCTAGTTGCTAATGAATGCCGGTGCTCCAAAGGATAAACTCGGTTTCTCTCTGATACAATTTAACATTGTATTTCCCTAATTTGAGGCTGATTTAGTCACTGGGGTATTTGGACTCCTCTTCTATGGTGCCGATAGTTAATTAAACAGATGTTGCAGAGGGAATCATTAATTTTAGTGCTGCAGATGGGAGCAGAATGACTTTGGGAAGTTAATGTTTCAGCAAAACAATAGGCTTCTGTCATCAGTTGGTATAAACCAAGTAAATTAAGAGAACAAGTAGAGTAGGGGAGGTTGCTTTGAAGAAATATCAATTACTCATTTGAGTCTTTGCCCATTCTTACTTTTCATCAGGATAAGAGAACACTAATGGAGTATGGAGAGTGGGGAGAGGGAAGGCAGAACTCAGAAGAACTGGGGGATTTTAGCTGTCCTAATATGTTCCTTGGGTTCATTTTTTATATGATACTGAATGAGCTGGTGAGATCAACTGAGTCAGACTAAACAAGGAAGATATATGATCACAAGAACACAAACTAATAGTAGGAAGGAGAGGGTACATTTCTCAAAATATTGCTTAAAATGTTAACACTTTTTAACTGGAAAATAGCTTAAAGCAAAAAAAAAATTTAAACAAAGATAATAGAACATATCTACTTAAATATACTATGCAATATAAAATATTAAAGTTGGGAGGAACTTAGATGTGTTGCTACATTGCAATAAGTTATGGAATAGAGTCTCTAAGGAGTGAAAAAAAAGTATGATATAAAAAAGTTGTCATCCAAATCTCTTGCTTGCTTCCTGAACAAAAATAAATGGGGAAATGTCTTGACCAAGATTAGAAACCTAGTTTATTATATAGCTGTGACTGGAATCCAGATTCCTCAATGACCAGCCCAGTGCATTCTTTTTTCATATCACATTGCCTCTCTTTCTATTGTTTTCCATTACTTAATTTGTTTGATCTTACAGTGCTAATATTTGTGAGATCATACAGACAATTCCAGTATTCTGCAACCAGAAACCATTTAGATACATACCTTTATCCTCACTTCAAAAGGTTTATTCTTTTCTAAAGATTTGGCCAATGCACAAGAGCTCACTGATAGAGAGAAGAGAGACAATTCCTCATTATTAAGTGTTATCCTTTTTTTTAGGCTACTGGGATCTACACACTATTCAATTGCTATTAGTGGACACCTGTAGAGAATTCCCAGGAAGTTAGAAACTTCTGTAACTAGGATGTTCTCCTCCTCAGGCACATCATTGAAACCACGTTGAAATTTTCTCTATGTGTTCCTATAATGCTTAGTATTATATGCCAAGGTATGTTACATCATAATAAGTTTTAGTAATCATAAAGAAAAGGGATGCATTACTGATATTTACTAGTATGCATTTATCTTTGACTTACTCTATGTGATGAATATTTTTTTAATAGGCATAAAAAAGTCAGAGTTTTTTAGACCAACTTAGGAATCGTCCAATAATATTCTTGAGGTATAGTTACATAGCCCACACTAGGAAACTTCCAATAATTAAGCTTACTTCATGTTATAGTGACTCATTTTACATTTAGATAACTAATTATTAGGAAGGCTTTTTTTTTCTTTCCCTTTACATTAAGATATCCATCTTTACCCTCTTTTATTCAAAGTGCCTCATAAATTATCTACCCCAGCTTGCTTAGTTTCTCTGTTGGTTTCTATATAATACTTTTTTTTCACTCCTTAGAGACTCTATTTCATAACTTATCGCAATATAGCAACACATCTAAGATATAATATAATCAAATTTAATTTATCTTGAACCTGAAAGAATCCATATTTGATGATTCAGAAGGCATTTTTACTGTCTTAGGTTTAGCAACTACTAATGTGAATTCATTTGGGCCAATGGGTAGCTGCTTCTTTCCTGTTGTGTACCTATCTCTGCATTCCTTTATAGCTGCTATTCAGAGATAACTTACAAACCTAAGTGGTTCCCAACTGGCTTGAATAAGAAAAGACAAGAAGATAATGGTGCTGGGCATCGTGAGAGAAGATATTCAGAGTGGAAGGAAGAAACAAAAAGTAGGGTGTGATGTTGGCAGGAGATAAATATATATATATATATATATATATAAGTTCTTATTACTTTTTCTCCTAGAATGTTTGGCCCTAATGTAATAATTATATAAATATGAAATGATGAAATGATAAATATAGTTCCATATATTAGTGCAAGCCATTATAATAAAAGAGGATTAAGCTGTCATTCTATCATGCAGACCACTAAATTAAGTAGCATTTTGCCAAGATAATATGAGATCTTCATTCAATAAGCATTGATGAAATTTCTACTATTTTTAAGACTATACAATAACACAAAAGTAAAGAAAACATCACTCTTTAACCTCACTGAATTTATAGGATCACTCCTGGAATTGTCAATGTGTTTTTTGAATCAACAAAGTCAAGTTCAATAATATTTAAGATAATTTTAATTTATTTTGTATTCTACAGGTGTTCCTGCATTGCAGTAAGTCATGGAGCCAAAGTCTCAAAGAAATTAAATAAAAATCACCAACAAAGCAACAGAGAAGTGCATGTCAACCTAAACAAGCCACAATAGCTACTCAACTAGGGACTTTGAAAAACTAAAAGGAAATATGTCAGCACAGGAATGTATGCTAGGAAGAAAAAATGAGCTTATTGTGTGAAAAGGCCAGATAAAGAATTATACATTTTTAGTGGAAATAGTACAATATCAGGAGAATGAATGTGAGAAAGGCTTCTAGCATGTTGGGTGGACTTTCTCTGGTAACTTTCAGGAAAACATAGAAAAACAAGGCATAAATAGGAAGGCTTGGACAGTGTGAGTTGGGATGGAACAATCAAATCTTTGAAAGCATAGAAATATTAGAATATCTGAGTTAATTACATGTTGTTTTAAAATTTTAGACTCCATATATAGTAATAGTACATTTGAGGACTTGTAGTATTGCATCCTTGTGGCATTCTGTATAACAATTTTTTTTCTAAAATGGAAATTAAGAATACAAATGAATCCATGGAAAAAAGCAGATAAGTAGTAGATAATAATCTTGTTAATAATGTCTGCATAGAAAGCCAAACTCCATAATACATTTTTAAAGCAACCTTCAAATTATCCACTTGAGTTATTTCATGTGATCCTCACTGACTGAATCTTTTCAGAATTGCAGATCATTTTTTCCAACATAGATTATACCTTTAGCAATGGATTCAACCACCTGTTAACAGGGGACTGAGTTGCAGAATGATATTTGATTCCTAACTTTTCCCTTTATTCACAAGTTTCCCTGGCCAAGTAATTTCCTGTATCTGGAACTCAGAATACCTATATTCAAAATGAGGGAGTTGGATTACCTAAGTGTTTATCTGAAGATCTGAAATAGAGGTATGAAGGATGGATGGATATGATTCTGTTATGATCTGCATTGTTGGGAGAAACAACTAAATTAATTAGATCACAGACTCCTTTTAGTGTTTGAGTATAAGTACTTTTGGTTTGTTTGTTTAAATTTGGAACCCACATATGCCTTAAAGGTCCATTGAAGATCTAAGATTCTGGGACTATCTCTTCTTCATCATCTTGAACCTGATCACCCACTACCCTCCTGGGACTTGGCAAAGTCATCATTATAAAGCCTTTCTCCTGAGTCCCCTAATCCATGTTCTAGCTCACTTAGCCACCCTGTCCTAGCTGGGGTGATGCTAGATAAAAGATTCTACAGAGGAGCAAAGCAGCATTGATACATAATGATTATTGTGCTGGATCTCAGCATGGGAGCAGGCATTCCAGCTGTGCAGAGCCTGCTCATGTGCTGTGACTGCAAGTGCCCTGATTAAATCCTTATGCACATAGTTCCCCAGGGGCTCCCATTCAGTTATCCCACTGACTCCGCTGGGAGAACAATTCTTGTTGCTGTTTAGCAATGAGATAGTCTTAGAAGGGTCACTGCTATTTGTTATTCTTACCAGCTTCTGGTTGTAATTGTCATCCTCTTCCGACCCTGCCTTTACCATGAACTTACTTTTCCCTAACTATCACTACTTTGTTATCTTTTCTTTTATCTCTTTTTACATTAATTATTTAGAGACATGTTCTCCCTATAGACATGGCTTCCATTGACAAGTTATATTATCCATGGATACTGGATAACATTTTCATATATTACTAAGATCATGAGTAAATGATATGATTGTGAATAATACCTTTTACTAATCAATGGCCTCTGCCTTGAGCCATTTTATTTTAATTTTTGCTTTTTATTTAAGGAGCTGGAGCAGGCTTGCAACTTTGAACAGATAGCTTGAAAGTAATTAGGTTGGTTCTGTCAACAGGGAGTGAAGAAAGACAAGTATTACTATGAAATTGAAAATAAAATCTTAAATGCTGGCAAAAGTATTTCTGTTTGGCAATTATTTTAGTATGATGGCAAATTGTTCAGTTCATTTTAAAAGGCAAGTCTACTGATGTCTTTACTTAGAAGATATCTAGATGGAAAGGATTGTCTTTTAAAATTCTCAACAGAGTGCAGCATGCTGAGGACATTAAATAAATATGAAACACTCCCCATCAAACAAAGAACAATTCTTTGGAGTAGGCTAGAGGGCACTGTACATGCCTAGGCACCCATCTCAGTTTTAGTCAACTTCTAAAATTACCAAACTATATTTGCTCACCCTAACCCCCACCCTACTCTCTCTCTCTCTCTCTCTCTCTCTCTCTCTCTCTCTCTCTCTCTCTCTCTCTCTCTCTCTCCCTGCCATCAGAAGCTTCTAACAACTATATATGTCTTTGTTAGAATTTAGCTTGGAAGAGCTCTTTGATCAGAGAGAACTACTAGTAGAAATAATGCATGCATTGTTGTGATTACCAGACTCAGAATAGGTTTCTTTCTTATTTGTTTATTGTATTTTTTTAACTTACCCTAGGATTTTGAGAAGTACGTTTTAATCTGGATGGAGAGTTCTCATCGGGGTTTACAGTATGCTCAAGCAGAAGGGGGTCTTAGAGATCATTCAATATGACCTCTATATTTTCCAGAAAAATAGGAGTTTAAGAGGTAATTTAGCTCGTGAATATCCCCTAAGTCATTAGTAGCCTACCTAGGATCAGAAATTTCTATGATCTATCTGTATAAGAGGCCTCTTTAACAACCTGAATTTGCTTGTTAACTATGAAATCAGTGATCAGGGAAGAAATAAAACTGGACAATTTAATTAAATTTCACTAAAAAAAAAGCAATGTTTTCTTTGATATCTAAAGTGATACCTATTTCTGGAGCCATTATGGTAGAAGAATGCTTAGAGGCTTAAAATCATTGACAGACTAGATTGACTTTAAGTCAATGGAAAATAAAGTCTAGGCTCACTGGATCCAGTTGAAACAGACTTTTACAAACATCAGTTATAGGATCATAAGTTTCAGAGTGTGGATTTGATGGGTACCTCCATAAAGTTATCAAATGTAATCCTCTCATCTTGCAGAGAAAGAACTTCAAGATTTAGAGAAGGAACACAATCAGATCATAGATAAGAAATGGCAAAGGATGTATTTGTTTTAATGACCCAAAGATCAATATTGTTTACTTATGCAATACTTCCAACATCTTCATCTCACCCTATCTCATTTGCTCTTCAGAGAAATATTGATGAAAAAGAGAATAAAGAATGTCATTACCGTTTATTATGCTTTTATAAATTATTATGATTTAATAATTTAATAGATTATACAATACACATATGTTACACACACACACACACACACACACACACACACACATATATTTGCTTGTTTAATGCTTAGCTCTTAAAGACATGAGCTGTGTTAATGATGGTAAGGTTCAAGTTTGATTCAGTATATGCACTGGTTACTTTCATAGAACTTGGAATGTTTGAAAGGGAATGGAACTCAGAGATAATTTAGTCCAATCATAATTTTATAAATTAGGAATCTAAAGATCATTAAGGAATAGCTTGACCAAAGGCACACAATAAATTAATCACAAAACTAGAAGTATAATCCTTGGATTATACTATGTTCCTACTTATTATATTAGTCATAGAGGAAAAGGCATACCTTTAAATTGGACTTTTAAAGAGATGTATAATTTGGATTGATAGAGTATCACAAGGATAGTCATTCTAGCTAGGAAGATGAGAAGGAAATAAAGGGGGATATCTGTTTTGTTTGTTTGTTTGTTTTGCAAAACCATAAGTACTTGCCTCCTGTCTTCATTCTACCCAAGGAATCTCAAGAAAATCTTGATCAGGGCAATCAGGATAAAAGCATTAGTTAGCCCTAATCATTAAGCACACTCTCTGTCTCCCTTTCCCAGATTCATTCTCTCTCTCTCTCTCTCTCTCTCTCTCTCTCTCTCTCTCTCTCTCTCTCTCTCTCTCTCTCTCATCCCTCTCAAAACACTGCTGATGTTGGGTTCAGAGGCACCCTAACTCTGTCACCTGTGTGAACTTAGCAAGTTAATGTCTCTGAGAATCAGTTTCTTCAGCAGTAAATGAAAGACTTGGACTTAATTATCCTTAATATCTCTTCAAAGCTCTAAATTAATGGTCCTATATCAGATCCAAGGCCGTAGCCTCTAGTTCTTGAGTCTTAGCTTATGACTCTGCTTAGATGGTGTGATTATGCACTGATCTGCTGAATTACTTTCCCAAGACGAGATTGACATAGCCTTTCAGGGAAGCAGACCTTGGTGATATTCCCTACAATTTCCTTTCATTGTAGTGACCCACAATAGGGGCCTCCACATGTGCTTTAGACAGTCAAAGGTGGAGGCCATATAGTGGTATTTTTACTATGAATGTTGTTTTGCAGGCATATCCCTACTCTGGTAGGGAGGTTGATATAGAGGTGTCTAGGGTGGGCGATACTAGTGCTATGGTAAGTATGTGAAGGGAGCCTAGGTTGTTGTGTAGGTACAATAGTGCTAAAAATCACACGAACCAGCCACCTACTCACACACTTCTATAATATAGAAAACATATTCAGTGCAACCTGGGCTTGAAGCTTCTTTAAACTCCTTAGTAATGAACCTCAGCAAAACAGAACATTCTAATTTTTTTATTTAATTAACTAGAGGTATGAATTAATGAGCTTAGATGAGACATTTGAGTCAGAATTTACCCCCACCCTTCCCCCTTATACACATATACATGAGAATTCATATTTTCCTCTCAACTTGCCAACAACTCCCTTCTACTGATATATAGAAATAATCAATGGTATATTCTCATCTCTTTTATAAGAGCAACCAATTTCAATGCCCAAAAAGTAATTATGAATCCAACAGTCCCCAATTCAGAATAAATCTTTCTGAAGTGTATTCTCTTCTGTCTGTAAACAGCGTCTTTCTTCCAAAGAAACATAAAGACTGTACACAGTATTAGGAAATTTAAACACCACCACTACACACACACACACACACACACACACACACATATATACACACACACACACAAATGTATAATAATATGAACTCTAAATACTTGCTGCAGAAAGAGGCTCAGGTGTTTTTTCCATTTACAAGAGAGATTTCACACCTGGATTTATTTCTCTAGAGCTCAGTTAGCCCAAACCATCACACCTTGGTGGGAATTTGCTTAATTTTCTTTTTTGGGTAGTTGATTTAAGCACCACAATCAAAATTCTAAACTATTGTTGGTATTTTATTCCTGATCTTAGCCCTTAGAGTTGAAAATAAATAAATGTGTATGTATGATATGTATGTGTATGTATCTTTATCTGTATCTATATGTGTGTATGTATATATCCAAGAACAGTGTTTGAATGTGAACTATGTTGAGTACTCAACAAATATATTTCTGTATGAGCTAAGGAACATTGCTGAGGCAGTATGTTATAGTAAGCATAATTACCACTATGCCAACTTTAGTCAGAAAACATGAATTCAAATACCAATTTTTCCATTTCCTATAAAACTTGGGCAAATTGCTTAATTTTGGGGGACTTCAGGTTCTTTATATGAAATTAAGAGGTTGGAAACAGATTTTTTTCTAAGATTCTTTCTAGTTCTACATCCTATCCTAAAAGCATAAATTTGGTAAGTTTAAGAATCTAGAATCCAGTTGTTAAATCCATCTGTTGGTGAAGTAGGAACTTAGATTAAAGATCAAAGATTGCTTTAGATTTTAGCAGCTAGATCCTCTCTCTTATTTTGGCCCACTTATAACCCCAGATTGCAAGACTCACTAGATTTCTCTAATATTTTCTAGCCTTAGGCTGCAACAATCAGTCTTCTGGGATGTAGAAAATATCACCATAATATTTTAGCTGCTATTTATCAAATGTAAAATAAATTTATCCTATAAGTTAGAATACTTGAACTCTAGTCCTTAACAATCATTATGTTTGGCATTTTAAGAAACTAATTTCTTTGTGGGTCTTTGAATTTCCTCACCTGTTAAATGTGAGAGTGGACAATGTAATTACTTAATGTCTTCAATGATAACATTCTTTGTTCTAAAATTCTATATTTTAAGTTTTTTTTTTAATTCAAAATCCCCTTGAAAGTAATTCAAAAGGTTTAGTACAGAAATGTCTGAATTAGAAATAAGAGAAAAAGAATTTATAAGTAGGGGTGAAATGTTCCAAAACACTCATCATCTAACAGTGATGATTTTAATATATACTTCATCTGATGTAAATTTTGCTGTGTCATTTTCATCAGAGAGCTTGTGACCTCAGATGGAGATAAAACTGTTTTCATGATGGGACGAAAAGCAATTTTTCACTATGCCTAGAAATCCTACAATGCTGATATCTAAGTAACTTCCAATTGCTTTCAAAAAACAAGCTGAAGTGGTACCTGCTCCACCTGTCATCTATCATCAATGGTGGTCTTCACTGGAAGTAATTGGTTCCTAGTCCCTCAAAGCTGTAATTAAAAGTGCACTGAACTAAATGAAAATACACTGAAGACAATTAGCTCTCTCTTTTGTCTTTCCACACAAATCTCTAATATAAAGCAGCCAGGTGTCATGTTCAACCAATCTCTATCAGCAGATGATTCTGAAAGAGGGCAAAGTTGTAAAAAAGCAAATAGCCTTACAAATTTTTCTCCAGAAAGCCTTGTTTCAGCCTTTCCAAGTTCATGTTATCATACTATTCACCATGCCACTTACCAGATTCCTTTTTTTTTTTTTTTTTTTTTTTTGGTATTTCCCTATTGCTTTCAGTTAAATCAGCATGGAATTGGTTTTCTTTCCAAATATCTCTCATTCTCATTACCAATTGAGGTGTAGACTGTTGTAATAGTTTCTTGTCTCATTTTTCACTTATAGTCTTTTCTATCCTTAATTCATCCTGTTCAGCTCCTACAGATTGGTGTACTAAAAGAGTATTTTCATCAGAAACCTCTTTTAAAGAATTTTCATTTACTTCTCCTTTCCTACAAGATCAGTTCCCAACTCCTTATTCTAACTTTCAAGAACCTCTTCATTATGGTTCTGAGGAATACTTGATTTATAGTCAAATGGTCTTGAATCAAATCGTAGAGTCTTACACAAGTAATATTACCCCAGCTTACCCTGAACCAGAGTTTCTTGATTTGTAAAATGAACATGGAAATAGTCATAGGTTAAGAGGGAAGGGTACTTTGGAAAGAAAAGTTCATTGTTAGAGATATTATTAGTATAACTCTAAATTGGTCTAATCATCATGGAAAAGTTTGGAATTATGTGAGAAAAGTTAATGAATTATTTATCTCATTATCTAAGAATTCTTCCTATACATACTACAAGAAAGACAAGGCAGAAGTAAAAAATCTTATATATAGCCAAAGAAGCACAAAGAAAAGAGAGAATATGAGAGGGAGAGAAGGAGGAAAGAAGGAGGGAAAGAAGAAAAGGAGAAAAGAAGGAAGAAATGAAAGAAACAAGGAAGCAAGCTAGGAAGGAAGGAAGGAAGAAGGGAAAGAAGAAAAGGAAGAAGGAATGAAGGAAAGAAGATAAGAAAAATTCAGAAAAAATTGAGAAATCCCTTATGAAGTAATACAAAGCCAAGCAAGATAAATAATGACTATAGAGATTTAAAAAGTCAGTACAAAAAGCCACCAGAATTCATATTGACTGGGATTGATTCTATAAAATATATTCCTTAGACACAGAGATGGAAGAAATCTTAGAGATCATCTATTCCAATGCCTTACTAAACTTACTAAAGCCCAAACATTTAAGCCATATGTATAAGGAACCATGGGAAGGAAGCATCAGAGATAGTATTTAAATCCAGTCTTCTGATTACAAAAGAACAAGTTGTCTCCAGAAAGCATCAAAATTCTTTTTGTACAGCAAAATAACGGTTTGGTCATGTATACGTATTGTGTATCTAATTTATATTTTAATATATTTAACATCTACTGGTCATCCTGCCATCTGGGGAAGGGGTGGGGGGTAAGAGGTGAAAAATTGGAACAAGAGGTTTGGCAATTGTTAATGCTGTAAAGTTACCCATGCATATAACCTGTAAATAAAAGGCTATTAAATTAAAAAACAAAAAACAAAAAGCATCAAAAACATTAAGAAAATAAAATAAATTGAAGGATGAGAGTTGAGTATCTGGAGTATAATGTTTTGTGCCAGGTACTACATTTTTAAAGATTACATTATTAATCTAGAGAGTATTTAATAGCAGTTGGCCAGAATGGCAAAGGAACTTGAAATAATCTTCTATCTATTAAAGGAATTGGGGATGTTTTTCCTAGAACAGAGAAGACTCATAAAGTCTAGGATATCTTTTAAAATAGTTGAAAGATTTTCACATTGAAGAAGGATTTGTTAAGTTTAATTCTAGAAAACATAATTGGAAACACTGCATAGGACTTGTAACTAGGATTATTTTGTCTTGTAGGAGAAAACTTTCTAATAATTAGATTTATGGCTGGATGACCATCTATCTGGACACATTTTAGGTGTTGAACTACATAGTCTCCTAGATCTCTCCTGCCTTTGTAATTCTATGACAAATTTGCTTCTGAGGTTCTTTTAGAATTAAATAGAAGTTCCTGTTATCCTGTTTTATTTCAGTACTAACAGAACTAGATTACTCATTATGTCAGATACAGTTACCAGAATTCACTCAATTACGGCTTCCACACCTTCTCTCCAAAGATGGATGCCATCTATCTTTTCACAGTTGCCAGTAATTTCATATCTGTCCATACACTATTAGCAATCAATTACTCTGTTATTATATTTAGGGGAAATGTCTCTGGACGGCAAATCAGGAGTGCTGAGTTAAATCTCAACTTTCACTAACTGTACAACTTTAATCAGATTTTGTTTTCTCTCTGGACCTTAGTTTGTTTATTTGTAAAATGAAGGATTTGACCTAGATGATCTGTACTTTTCCTTTTAGTCATGAAATTCTATATTTCAATACTTTATATTCCTCTTTTCTCTAACTTTTGGTATTCTTTGATATCAGCCTATTATAAAATCTCTTCCCCTGTAATTGCAGAATACTTTTAATAGCAGTGTTAACTGGCATGGCTAGTACATTTTATACAGATTTTCTCATATGACACTCTCCATAACCCTGTGAAATATGGAGAACGTTCAATATTTTCCTCATTTGTTAAATAGAGATACCGATTTTTAGAACTGAGAAATTACTTGCCAAAGGACACACTAATATTGGAAACAGGATGTGAAACCTGGCTTTTTTGACTCCCAAGACTGAGCTATTTCTAATATTACTCAGTGTGCTTGATTTTCCCTTTCTAACTCTCCCCTCATAGTCTTTGTTCTAATACTTCCAACTCAACAATTAAAGAATGGAAGAATTTTGGTCATCAGTGGAAGGGAGTAGGGCAGTCTGATGCCAAGAAAATAGCCAATTGACCATTTGATTATGCCACGTGAAAGCTTTATTTCTGGGGAAAGCTTACTTTAAAATGTTACCATGGGATATACATGTGATGACAATGCAGGCAGAAGTCACTGGGAACTTGCAGAAAAAAGAAAGACCTTGAGTTACCTGGGATTCCAGGCAGCTAAAGAAGAAACTATTAGCAAATTCAATGGTATTCCTTTTATGGTGTTGGGGGTGGGGGTCTTTTGGTGATCAAATAAGAAACATAGTGAGTCTGGGAAGAAAACTGAATATCTGCTTTTTTAAGTAGATAAGTTTAGAAGCAGCAGTATGGGCCTAGGGCAAAGGGTGAAGGAGTATTTCCCAGAAGCCTTTGCTATTTCAGCTACTTCTTTGTTCAGTGATCAAAGGCTCCTTCTACCCCCCCAAATCCAGGGCTATCTGCACCACATGCCCCCTGTGAGGAAGATTTTTTTTCTTCTCTGACCACTTTGTTTTTCTAGCCTATATGATTATCGAGCTCCAATTCTGTCAGACAGAAGTTTTTTTTCTTTTTTCTTTTCTTTTCTTTTTCTTGCTCCAACTGGAAACCCATTTTGATTTCATCTTTCTCTCTGAATGGACTTGGAGGTTTTTGACTTAAAAATGTACATTTTTACAAGTTTTCACAAATTTGAAAGACTACATGTCCCAGAATATTGTAATTAGGATATAACTCCCTTTATCCCAATGGTAGAAGTTAGGGGATTGTCTATCCCAGTTGTATTATTGCTTACAGAAGCGATTATGAAATAAAGAAAGGCTTTCAATCTATTTATCAAAAGCCTCCCAGCTCCTGTTTCAAGGTAGGTGAATCAATTAGCCACTATTGAACTGAAAAAGTTAATCTGCATCCAGAGTGTTTTACTACACAAACGAGTTAAATCAAAAATTGAGAGCAGTCCTATTGATTTTGCTTGACTTTTGTTAGAAGTGAAGGAAGAGGAACTAGCCTGCCTCCCCCAACATTCCCCTCCCACCCACCCCCCACTCCATCCCTTAGTCCTACTTTTATGTATATAGAAGGCTTTAAGGCCTGAAGGCAGATCATAACTTGGCCCTGTACGAGTGAAGGGTGTTTCAGTTAACAGGAATCTTGAGCAAAGTTGTGATGAGAAGTGGGAAAGTGAAAGGTGTTTAGTGGAAAGTAAGTAGAGAAGTTTTGCAAAAGCAGGACTGTTCAAGAGAATAATGACAAATAATATTTATATGTAGTTGTTTATCATTATAATTTGTGAAGGAATAAGGAAGTAGGGTGAAAGTCCCCTCTCTTAAGCGCCATACCCTCTACTTTGCTTTTACTCCAATATGCTTTTAAGACACATTCACTTTAATAATTATAATAAGTACCAGAGATGGCAAAGAGCTTATTTTTGTGGTTATCTCCTTTTATATGTAAACATGCTTACAATTTAGTCTTAAGTATACTTATTACCCTATTTTAACTTCCCAACTCCAAGAGAAATGTAGTGTAAATATTTTGATACTTATGGAAGAGAAATTTGAAGCTCTTAGACAGGAAAGGGATTTCCTAAAGCCATGTGACTAGTGTCATATCAGTACTCTAACTCAGTTGCCTTCATTTCAATTCTAGGATGGTTTCTATTGCACCAACAAAGTTGGAACAGGGTTGCAAGGAGTCTAAATAACTAAGTACAAATTTGAATTTTGTCCTATCTAAATGAAATGTAGGGCAATCATGGTTATAGGAAAGCAAAACAGAACTAGCAAGCAAAGACCTCTGGATAGATAACCCCATCCAATGTCCTGAACTGTTAGTTTCCTTCCATGGAGCAGTCAGTGTTTGATGAATTCTGACTTAGGACTTCTTTGTCTGGCCTTGCCAGCTATTTAGTAGCTTAATCTTTTTCCAATCTCAACTGCCTCCTCATAATGTGTTTCAGGCGCAGAAATTTCATTAACTCCTCAACTCTGTCCATGGATTTTAGGCACAGATTTCATCAGTTAAGCTACTTTTATTTCAGCCAAAATACAAATTACCCTCTGCTCAGGAAAAAAAAAAAGCCCTAAACAAAACAAAACAAAAATGAAAAGAATGGATGAAATACTTTCATATTTCTCAGGCTCTCATCAAATAGCTTTCCACTTTTTAATGAAAATAGATGTCCTGAGATGAAATTGGATTCCTAAAACAATGCCATAATAATGAAAATACCTCAATGTCAGTAAGGGGTAGGGCATGGAGAAAGAAGAATCATTTCAGAGTGAGAAAATATTATGTCCAGGATAACTATAATGGTGCTTTGGAATCTCAGTTTGAGATGCAGATAAATTATTGAGGAACTAACCTCATTACACAACCAGCTGTAGGACCTTGAATAAAGTCAATTAATTCCCTTTTTTGGCCTCAGTTTACTCCTTATAAAGTAAAGGAAGTCAAACATATTTACTCTATGTCAGTGGTGACAGTCTATATTTCATCTCTTTTAAATTCCAGAGTTTGGTATGTACCAAAAGTAGTTAAATATACAAATCTTTACTTATCTTGCCTAAAAGCAGGTCTCTACATCACTTCCCAGATAAGTCCAAACCAGGACATACTTTATCCCCTTCTAGCTTCACTATAATGTTATCACCTTCATTGGGCATATAAACCTCTTGAAAGCAGGAACTACCTTGTTTGCTTATGTTTGTATCTCAACTGCACAGTACAGCACTTGGTTTATCATAATTTAATGTGTTTTTTCATACATTCATGTGTTAAAGAATAAAATCATTAATTCCTTGATTATGTTCTTTCATTTATTTATTTTTTATTAAAGCTTTTTTTCAGTGTTAGCCCTTGCAAAACCTTTTGTCCAAATTTTCCCCTCCTTTTTCTTACCTCCTCCCCTAGATGGCAGATAGTTCAATACATGTTAAATAGGTTTATATATACATATATATGTATATATAAACCTATTTATATCATTATCTTGCTACATCCTTGATTATTTTCTAAAAAAAAATCTTTTTCTAATTTGATTGTTTATACATTAGTCACTTATGGATGGAAATTTCTTTCCATTTGCATGAGATCATATTCAAAATGATTTATAATTGACCAAAAAATATAATCAGATGGAGAGAAAGTAGAGTAGGGAGGAGATACTTGTTTTAACTTTTTGGTTTGGAGTCTTCTAAGTTTTTTTGGTCTTCATATTAATAGACTAAGTTTGCAAATGAGCTAGTCTTTGAAAATGAACTCAATCTTTGATATTCTCTTAACTTCTTATTTATCTATCTACTAGGTGAAATCCTCCAGTGATTGGAAATTCAGTATTTTTCCAGGCAGTCCATTCCATTGTGGAAAAATTCAAGTCAATCCCAAGAATGAGTCTAAATATCTCTATTCAGTGTTCTCTAACTGCTTCTATTTCTACCCATTGGGTCCAGGCGTAATTCTGGGTTCTAACATTTTATGATCTAAGATATAATCTAAGATATCATTCTTCCCTGAATCTTCAGTGTTCTAGGCTCACAGAAAATTTTCAAATGGCAAATTAAAAAAAAAATGGACCAGTTTAGTTTTATGAAAAAAAGAAGTCATTATTCCAATCCTCCCAAACCCTACCCTCTATCCCAGAGCATCAGTAAAATCTATTTTATACAATAACCCTATGATCATCTGATTGGATATGAGAATTCCTTGACCACCAATAACTGCATACTTCGAGCCCTTCCGCAAGAAAATAAAGGAGGTGAGATATAAGCTCCTGCTGAATAAGACAACTTCAGATTGTCACTTCCAGCAGCTGTCTGAATGACCCCTACTACTGTTGTAGTTGCTAATGTATTTGTCTTATAAGCTCATTTTTGAGCAAATGAGGTGTAATCTTAAATTGCTAGAGAAGAGGAAACTGATGCTTGATGGCACTCATTCTGGGAGCCTCTATCTCCCATTTGGCAGCATTTTATTGGCAGTAGTGTCCGATATAGCCTTGAGAGAAGAGAATAAGCGTGATGCTCAGAGCCTATGGTGTCCTTGTTACCTCTTTGAGAAGGAAGAAAGCTTTTAATATGCCATGCTGTGCCAAATGAATAGAGGGAAAAAATTATCTTATCCTTTCTTATTCCAAGAAGAAAATCTCAGAATCATACAATGTTATATTTGGAAAAACATTTCCAATATAAAATATTATCTAGTCTTCTTTCTCTTTTAATAGAGGAAAAATATTGAATTCCAGAAAAGTCAAACAATCAATAAAGACTTAATAATTTCATAACCTTTGCTAGTCATGATGTAAAGTGCTGGGCATATTTTAAAAAGTCTCTATCCTTAAGTCATTTACTTTCTAATGAAGGAAACAACATACACATTATTTAGTATATGCCAGATAAATATAGGGTATGATAGAATATAAATACAGAGAGTTGGTAGAATGAAGTATTAGAAAAGGCACTAACAATTGCGAGCATGGTGAGAGGTGAGACCAAAGAAAGCTTCTTTCAAGAAATGATTCTTGAGCTGAATTTTAGAGAAAGTCACAGATTCTAAGAGTTATATATGGGAAAGAAAATATTCCACATATGACTAATAGCCAACAAAAAGACAAAGATAGGAAATGAAATATCATATGTAAGGAATGGCAAATAATCCAGAATGACTGGACCATGGATTGAATGGAGGAGACTGATGTGATAAAAACTGATTTACTTCAGGGAGAAAGCTGATGAACTCTGAGAACAGATTGAAACATGCATTGTTAAAGTTTATGTTTCTTGATATTTTTGACAACATGGATAATATAGCACTATGTTTTGCATAACTTCACATGTATAATTTATATATTTCTAACCTCAATGAATAGGAAATGGTAGAGTAAAGACAGAGAATTTGGAACTCAAAAATTTTAAAATAAATTTAAAAATTAAAAGAGAAAGCAAAGATAGAGGGAAAATAATTTGCATGTAAAAATGCTATTTCACATAATAACTGTCCACAATTTCAGGTGACAGATGCATGTTTCATTGTTGTTTTGAACTTTGCTATCAAAGAGAATCATGAGATCAGGAAAGTGATGCCCTAACATGAAAGTGAATTGGATTTAAGTGAGGGAAGGCTGTGTTTGTCACCAGCCTCACTTTCCCTTCCAGAGCCATCTGTATCCACCAGCAAGATATAGGTTAAGAGGACTAGAGATGGCCCTGGATGAAATGGGAGACATTGGCCTTTTTTAAGCTAAATTCAAAGGTTGTCCTTTTGAAGCTAAGTTCTCAGGGTTTATAAAGCAGGTCTCAGTTTGACTGTGGCCATATTCATTTTGTGATTAAGGCCCAGTTCCCCCAAAACCTACATTAATATATGAAACTGTAAAGGGAAAAACCCTCAAGGTTTCTGGCCAAAGTAGACATGACTGCTTTTTACATTCAATCTGAGTCAATCAGGATCCAACCAATGACCAAATGGGGTTTGGTCAAGGACCCATTGGTAGTCAATTAGAATCAATGATAGAGAGTTAATGGATTCAAAACATTGAATTATAAATTCATTTTTGAAATAGCCAATATGAGAATATCATTTTCTGGACTACAACGTATATCCATTTACTTCCATGAGATTATAAAGGGAGAAAGAAAAATAATGTTTTGAGATCATGTACTCAATGGCCCCATTTTATAAATAGCAGAACTGAAGCTCAGATATATTTAATGACTTGCCTATAATTGCACACCAGTAAGGAGCAGAAGAAGGATTCAAACCCAAATGCTTTGACACTTAATTCACTGTTACTGCACTATATGACTTAAGTGCTGACAGAAAGGAAACCAGTTCTCTGGAAATCAAAGACATAATTGTATAATGATAGAAGGATGATAAACTCAGACAGATTAATCAGGAATCAATAAAGATAAATCTCAAAAACTTATTGAGAAATACAGTGGGACAGTCAGAGATGATAATACTGATAATAAAATACAATTCACATGTCTATAGTTCTCTTAGTTTAAGTATTTTTTGCAGCATAGTCCTGTTGTGTTACTATTATATGATGGAAAACTAGATTTACTGATATCATGTAGTGGAGAAAGGAGGTCAAATAGGACAAAATCTTAAAAGAAGACACCGGGTCTGAAAGCAGATTGCTCTACTGTGACATGGCTTTTTCTTTGAAAATGGGTTAGCAAGAACAAACCATATATTTTCTTGCCTCTTAAAGTGAAGAGATTTTGGTAATTTGGAATGAGTATAACTCCTTCCCCATCCAATACTGTCACTCAGTTAGAGTGCTAGCCCTGAAGTCAGATCAAACTGAGTTTAAATCCAGCCTCAAATATTTACTAGCTATATGGCACTGGTCAAATCAATTATCCTCCACTTGCTTCATTTTCCTTGACTGTAAAACAGAATTAATAAGAACCTATTTTGAAGAGTTTTTGAGAGGATCAAATGAGATAATATTTGTAAAATACCTGGCACATAATAGGTGCTTTATAAATATGTGTTCTTTTTTCCTTCTTCTTCCCTTCTCTTAAGAGAAATATTAGGACGTAAGTACTTATTAGTACCTAATATTGACACCTAGTCTAGAAAATAGCATACCTCTCTAAACTAAGGTCCTTTCTAACCTGTTAGCAAAGTCTTTGTGACAAATGGTCTGCTAAATACTGGGTCTTTTCTCATGCCATAAACCAATGTACTTTATGGATGCAGACATATAAAGGATAATTTAGAATTGATTAATTAGCAATGGGGATGAAACCACCAAAGCTAAGTAAGCTATTTAGCATTTGGTGAATCCCACTCCACATGGATCCCTTTCTACCCTCAGAAGTTGTAAATATCTTTCTGGCAGTGTTGTCCCTCCTACACTAGATCCTCCTAAAGTGCCCTATCTCCCACAACAGCCATTTCCAACTTGTTTCCTGGGCAAACCTTTCATACTGTTTTTTTTTTAAAAAAAAAAAAGACAGGAAATGCTCCCTTTTTCTCTTAAATGGCTGGCAAAAAAGGATATTGATGTGGTAGAGATGGAACATTACAATAAAAAATTATGTAGCATATAAAAATGAGGCATAAATAAAGGGCATTTTATTTCTTCTGTGGTGGAAATGACTTAGTATTTTACTGGTCCCAGATGATACTTCCTATAGCATGTATTTGGAAGCTCCTTACCTATATCTCAGTAAAAAATGATATTTGATGGGCAATCTGTCAATAAACACCCAATTTATTTGGTGTTATAATACCCAATTATTAAGCACCCAATATGTGCCAAGTACTAGACTTAACTGTGGAGATCCCTACTATTAAGTACTATACAATCTAATGGGGGAGACAACATGATAAAAATGTAAACAAAAACAAAATGAGTTATATACAAGATAAAACAGACATAACCAACAGAAGAAACTTACTAGAAGGGCCTTCCCTATGGCTTTGTAGAGGAAAAGATAAGCTCTACTTCTACTTAGACAGATTATTAACTTTTTTAGTGTGTCAGATTCTTTCAATAATCTGGCAAATACTGTGAGCTCATTCTCAGAAGAATGATTGTTGCTTATACTATTGACTGAAAGAAATGATAAATTTCAGTTAGAGGTTAGTGAAAATAAAGATACAATTGTTTTCCCCATTCAAGTTTACAAATCCCCTGAAATCCATCCATTAACTTTTTGGGGCCTGTGGATCTCAGAAAAATGCCCTCGGGATAGTTTTTGTCTATTTCCTGGTCATCCATGAAGTATATTCAAAGTCAATAACAAAAATAATGAAATTTTACAAAACTCTTCCATAGTCATTTTTTTCTTGATCTTTACAATTCTTCTATAGGGTACTTCATCATCTTAGCATTTATATAGGACTCTAAAACTCATAAATCAATATATTTATATTATTTTCTTTGATCCTCAGCACAACCCTATGAATAGGTGCTAATATTTTCCTTATTTTATATGTGTGAAAACTAAAGCTGAAAGAGGTTAATAGACTCACATAATGTTTCACAGCTAGTATATATCTATGATAGAATTTGAACTCAGGTCCACCTGACTCCAGGGTTGGTGCTCTATACACTGCACCATTTAGCTGCCTTAGGATGTTTTAATTCTTATTTATTTATTTATTCCCCTCTCCCCAACATTTTTACTCATTGTATTGCCTAGCTATTTCTTTGCAAATTTCATTGTCCCTAATTTACGATTTTCAGATGAGTAATGTTAATACATTGGAAAGAGCAGTAATCCTCAAAAGACTGCTTTGAACGTCAAAAGTCAAGAGGACTAGCCATTTGTAAAAGCAGTCTTAGTCATAATAGAGATAAAATATATCTTCAAGATTACCTAATCCAGTTTTATCATTTTGTGGGTGCAGGCACTGAGATCAGGAGAAAGAAAAAAAAATGACTTGTCTGAGAGCACACAAATAATAAATAGCAGAGCTGGGATTTGAACTCAGGTCATCTGACTATACAAATCTAAGAGACATTCACCCCAATGCTTTCAGTATGATGTCATACTCTTTGCTATATAAGAATATACTATGGGTCCAATTCTTTCTTAGAACACAGTAATTCTACACTATAAAAATCTATTGATACACAGTGCACAAATTGACCGGTCCCTGTCAGTGCTACTGAAAAATTGTTTCATTGCATTTAGACCTTCTAAATGAAATTGTACTGAGGTAAGTGGAAATGAAATAGAAGATATGTAAGATGTGTGTGTGTGTGTGTGTGTGTGTATACGTGTGTAGAGATAGATATATATTTACCCCTTTCTAAAACTAGAAAATGACACAGGCTGAGCTAGGATCTTGTTCTCATTTAATCTGAATTGACTCTTCCATCTGGGTCCACTCTAAGCTGGGGGGCGTAGAGGCATTGACTACATTCTAGCCAGTGAGGGATAGTTCACAAAGAAAATCCACTTGCCTTCCAGCCTTCTTCCTAATGGACTCTCTCTTGAGCCTATTATCTTGTTGATAACACACAAAATCACTTTTCTACTAGTTTTTTTTTCCCCTCATTTCTAGCCAAAGTGTGTTATGTGAAAGCCTTTATGAGCTGAATAGGTTACAAGGCTGGATAGAAGTTACACTTCTAATAAATGGTGAAGTGGTAAGAATTAGGCATCCGAAGACCTGTGTGCCAATCATATTTTCCTATATCATTTATGAGATCCTGATCAAGATCACTGAAGCTGTCTGAGTCACAGTTCCATATTCTGTAAAATGGGGGTCATAATAAAGAAGTAATGTGCGTAAATAAAAGAAATAATGTGCTAAGATAAGAACAGTTCTTTTTTTTTTTTTTTTTATTTAATAGCCTTTTATTTACAGGATATATACATGGGTAACTTTACAGGATTAACAATTGCCAAACCTCTTGTTCCAATTTTTCACCTCTTACCCCCCCCACCCCCTCCCCTAGATGGCAGGATGACCAGTAGATGTTAAATATATTAAAATATAAATTAGATACACGATAAGTATACCTGACCAAAAAGTTATTTTGCTGTAGAAAAAGAATCAGACTCTGAAATATTGTACAATTAGCTTGTGAAGGAAATAAAAATGCAGGTTGCATAAATATAGAGATTGGAATTCAATGTAATGGTTTTAGTCATCTCCCAGAGTTCTTTTCTGGGCATAGCTAGTTCAGTTCATTACTGCTCCATTAGAAATGATTTGGTTGATCTCGTTGCTGAGGATGGCCTGATCCATCAGAACTGGTCATCATCTAGTATTGTTGTTGAAGTATATAATGATCTCCTGGTCCTGCTCATTTCACTCAGCATCAGTTCATGTAAGTCTCTCCAGGCCTTTCTGAAATTATCCTGTTGGTCATTTCTTACAGAACAGTAATATTCCATAATTTTCATATACCACAATTTATTCAGCCATTCTCCAACTGATGGACATCCATTCAGTTTCCAGTTTTAGCCACTACAAAAGGGCTGCCACAAACATTCGTGCACATACAGGTCCCTTCCCTTCTTTATAATCTCTTTGGGATATAATCCCAGTAGTAACACTGCTGGATCAAAGGGTATGCACAGTTTGATAACTTTTTGAGCATAGTTCCAAACTACTCTCCAAAATGGTTGGATTCATTCACAACTTCACCAACAATGCATCAATGTCCCAGTTTTCCCGCATCCCCTCCAACAATCATCATTATTTTTTCCTGTCATCTTAGCCAATCTGACAGGTGTATAGTGGTATCTTAAAGTTGTCTTAATTTGCATTTCTCTGATTAATAATGACTTGGAGCATCTTTTCATATGACTAGAAATAGTTTCAATTTCTTCATCTGAGAATTGTCTGTTCATATCCTTTGACCATTTTTCAATTGGAGAATGGCTTGATTTTTTATAAATTAGAGTTAATTCTCTATATATTTTGGAAATGAGGCCTTTATCAGAACCTTTGACTGTAAAAATATTTTCCCAGTTTATTGCTTCCCTTCTAATGTTGTCTGCATTAGTTTTGTTTGTACAAAAACTTTTCAGTTTGGTATAATCGAAATTTTCTATTTTGTGATCAGTAATGATCTCTAGTTCTGCTTTGGTCATAAAGACCTTCCCCTTCCACAGGTCTGAGAGGTAAACTATCCTATGTTCCTCTAATTTATTAATAATTTCATTCTTTATGCCTAGGTCATGAACCCATTTTGACCTTATCTTGGTGTATGGCGTTAAGTATGGATCAATGCCTAGTTTCTGCCATATTAGTTTCCAATTTTCCCAGCAATTTTTATCAAACAGTAAGTTCTTATCACAAAAGCTGGGATCTTTGGGTTTGTCAAAGACTAGGTTGCTATATTTGTTGACTGTTTTGTCCCTTGAACCTAATCTATTCCACTGATCAACTAATCTATTCCTTAGCCAATACCAAATGGTTTTGGTAACTGCTGCTCTATAATATAATTTTAGATCTGTACAGCTAAGCCACCATCATTTGATTTTTTTTTCATTAATTCCCTTGAAATTCTTGACCTTTTGTTTTTCCATATGAACTTTGTTGTTATTTTTTCTAGGTCATTAAAATAGTTTTTTGGGAGTCTGATTGGTATAGCGCTAAATAAATAGATTAGTTTAGGTAATATTGTCATCTTTATTATATTTGCTCGCCCTATAAGATAAGAACAGTTCTTATGCTGCAGAGAACCTGGGTTTAATTCCTGCCATGATGTGAAACTAATGCGTTTCTTAATCTTTCTATATTTTAGTTTCATCATCTACTATGTGATGAGTTTGGAAAAGATGATCCTTCAAATCCCTTGTAGGTCTAACTATTGTAAATATTATTTTATCCAGTGACTATAAATGTTTTGATTCTTCATTCCCTTAGAGGAAACATGATTGCAGTCTTCAACTACTTAATGGGCTGTCACACAGAAGAGGCACCAGAAGGTATAATTGGGAGCAATGTATGGATGTTACAAAGAGGCAGATTTCAGCTAAATATAAATGAGAATGTCCTAATGAAAAACTTGTAGGAAAGTGATAGCATGTTATCAGTGAGAATAATCTGATAATAGAATAGGCTTCTTTGGTATATAGTTAGCTCCTTTTTGTAGGGCATACTTAATCCGAAGTCACTTCTGGATCATATTATCATATGATAAAATGTTTATATTATTATCATAGTTTATATTATTGATTAATGAAAGAATAATAAAATTAAGTGGTTGCAGTGTGCTAAGCTATTACAAATCAATAAGAAGTTAAGTCTCTATTCTCAAGGACCTCTCATTCTAATTGGGGAGGTAGAACATATAGGAGGGGTCAATAGCAGGGCAAATGAAAAAGATTTATTAACTCCTCAGATTTCAGAGACAGGATAGATGGCAAGGCCCAGGAGTCCTTAGGATTCATCAGAATATCTGTCCTACAGAGGAAGAGAACACTGAGGAGAGAAGGCCAAAATAATTAGGAAAGGGATAGTGAACTGAAGACTTAGAGCATAATGGAGATTCTGAGAAAAATATCTGAAAAAAGTCCTGACAAACTCATAGGGCTCTAACAAGTTAAGTCATGGCTCTTCTTATTATGATACCATAGGATTGAATCAAAACTGTAGGTCATCATTATATGAAACTAGATTTCTCTAAATATCCTAAGCTAGCACAAGTGCCCTAAAACTTAAATAAATAAAATAAGTCCTCAAAACAATTTGTATTTACAAAGAATCAGAGAGAAGAAGGCATGGTACTACTATCCCTTCTCACTGTGAATGGACAATATATTAATATAACTGGATTTGGGATGGTAGGGGAGCATATAATACTTAGCCTTTAATTAAAGAAATAGCCAGATATTTCTGTCATAGGGAAAAGAATATTAAACTGTTTGAAAGCAATTGTTCGCCTTCCTCTTTCTTTCATTCCTAAGGGGCTATTTAAAAGGCTGACTTAGTCCTGAGAGACCTCTGATGACTAGGACTCAAAAATGCATAGCCTATGGCAAAATTAATCTCTTATAGAACTGTTATGGTGAAGAGAATATACCAACTCAGAATTCTTGCCTCAGAAAATGGAAATACTTTCAAAATTATTTAAGAAGGTAGATCACACATCCCTCTAATATGGGTTAATTTACATCATTCCCTTTTAAGTTTCTAGGAAGAATACAGCCTATTCTTTTTGGACTCCTCTCTCTATATATTTTTTCAATTATTAAGTATTTATAAACTCTCCTTCCTACTTTCATCTCCTGACAGGTTGGGGGGGGCAAGAAAACTTTTACAAATAGTCATAGTGAAGCCATACTTATTGGCTGTATCTGAAAATGTGCTTTTCATTCTTCATATTTAGCACAAAATCCTCTGTTAGTAGGTAGAAATTATCCTTCATTATCAGTCCCCTGTAATCATAATCATCGATCATTGTGTTGTTCAGAATTCTTGTCTTTCAAAACTGTTCATTTTTACATTGGTATTATTGTATAAATTGTTCTCCTTGCTGTGCTGACTTTTCTTGCATCAGTTCATACATGTCTTCTCAGATTTCTCTAAAACCATTCCCTTCATTTTTTCTTATAGCATAATAGTATTCTACTCTATTGATATTTCATAATTTGTTTAACTACTCTCCATTTCATAGATAACCCCTTAGTATTCAATTCTTTGGCACAACCACAAAAGAGGCCTTATATTTTGTTGTTGCTGTTATCAGTATCACAATTAAACAAATTTTATGAGTTAACATATGTAAAGTGATCTGCAAACCAAAAAGTCATACAAACACATATATGTGTTTGTGTATATATATATATATATACACACACACACACACACACACACACACACACACATAGTGCTGATGAATATTTGGGAAAAATAGGTAAAATCCAGTAGTTCCAGGGCATCCTTGAGAAAACATTCTAATAAGAAGTTGGTGATCTCTCTCCCTTTGGAGTTCATGTGAAAACAATTTTTAAGTTAGAAAAATTTTATGTGGCACTTGTAACATACCCGATAACTTTCCTTCCAATGGTTGGTTAGAATCCAAATCATAGCAGTACATGCAGAAAAATATATGACTTCTTACTGAAATTCAGTAACTCAATGTCATTATGTATGATGATCAAATATGGGAAGCAGAATGTTAGAGATGGAAGACAGCTTCCAATGTTGAAACAAAGGATATTCAGTCTATAAAGGAATTGAAAGATCCTTTCAGCTTCAAATTTCTCATAAAGGTAGAAACTATCAGAGAGAGAAAAAAAAAAGATTCTGCTGTTCAAAGGCAGAAGACTGGTACATAGCACAAAGGATCAACAAGCACTATGATGGGAATCAGGAAGACTCATCTTCCCAAGTCCAAATTTGGTCTCAGATATTTACTAACTGTATAACTTTGGACAAACCCTATTTGCCTCAGTTCCCCCATCTGTGAAATGAGCTGGAGAAGGAAACAGCAAACCATACCAATGTCTTTGCCAAGAAAATCTCAAAGAATCATGGCGATCAACTACTACTGAATGAAACAAAAAAGAAAAAAGTCAAAGACAGGACTGAAGTTCATTTCCCAGGTCATAGTCCTCCATTATACACCTATTCTCTACATAGAAATTTACCTGAAGCAGGAGTACTCAGCACAACTCCAAAAATGATTCATTATTTCAAGTCACTTTGGAGACCAAAGAATGGAATGATGACTAGTCAGGTTCTAAGCTGAATGCCTCACAAGTTTGTAATGAGATACATTTCCTTATGAAACTGTACACAAGTTTTAGGTCAAGAGAGCCTGTGTAATGAACTTTACTGGACTTATGCTAACTCTTCCTACAGATGTCTGCTTCCTGGCAAGATGGAGAGTTTGACAAGGGTAGAAAGGGGAGGCGTGATGTTTAAATAACAGGGTGGATTAATCTTCACGGTTATGTGCACTTATAATGTGAAGAGCAAATTGGGTCGTTTCATGTGTTTTCAACGCATCCCCACTATCATCTTGAACTCCCTACCCTGGGCCAATAAATGTACCCTACCATAAGCACAGTAAATTACATACCTTTTGCTGACCCATAAATGCAGGAACAAAATGAGGGGCTATTTCCATAAAGCTTCTGCCAGTGTTTACTTTCCCTAGACTTCTGCCTCTTGGAGAAAGAGCAAGGCACTTGTTAGGGAGGCCAATTAACTCATCAGCTTCTATTAGCAGGCTTAATGAGTGCCAGGATTTTCTGGGAAATGTTGAACCTCTCCCTGCCCTTCCCAGAAAGCTCTTCCTCTTGCCAGGAGGTTGTTTAATGAGGACCACAAACAAACGGAAGGGAAGGTGGGTTAATTAAATGCTATTTCCTGCATAGGAGAGTACAGTAGCTTTAAAGGCCTAATCTCTCACTGATGCTTCCTCCTTCATGGACTGGAAAAAGTTACATTTTTGTAGGGTGCAATAGGGCCCAACTTAATCCTCCTTTTAGGAGATTTTTTTCAGCTAGCTCTTCACTCAATCATATTCTTGAACACTTCCAGGTAAGTGTTTTTGTGATCATTTTGCTCATGAGAATAAGCTTCCTAAGGCACAGTTCTGATTTTGGCCCTCTGCTACAAACAGCAGCAGTAACAACAACAAACACACAAACAAAAACCTTAATTTATTTTGAATAATTTAAAACACAAGGCCCAGGCTTTTGAGAACCCCATAATCTGACTCCACTACACCCCTCCTTACTTATACCCAAACCTTACCATCCCCCTTCTCTCCCTGACTACAATCTAAGGTCAGCTGGAGGTAGCTGATCTTCTCCAAAGTATATTTCAAGTTTTCTTAGCTTTGACTACACTGTCCTTTTGCATTCGTCCTTGAAAAAATTTTATTGAAAAAATTCAATAAAAGATGATTGCCTTTAGTCTTCTACATAAAACCTTTCCTGATCCCCACCATCTGCTAATGTCTTCCTCTCAAGCTAATGCAAAAATCAGACCACTTTTGAATATGCTCATATAGTGATATATTGTCTCCTTTCACTAGATTATAAGTGACTTGAAGACAAGAACTGTTTCGCATCTGAGCTTGTAGCCCCAGCACCTAGCACAAAATCTAGTATACTGTCAACACTTACTAAATGCTTATTGGTTGATTAAGTGGTTAGAACCATTCTTAAAAACAGTGCAACATAAAGGAAAGAACAATCAGTTTGAAACAAAAAGACATGGGCTCAAATACTGGTTATTAACTAGCTGCATCTATAATCTAGATTAATTTATTTTAATTTTCTGCACCTTTAGTTATTTTATCCTTAATTTAAGGAATTTGGACTCTAGGATTTCTAAGTTTTCATTTAGTTATAAATCTTCTGATCTTAGCTCTAGGTAACCTCATATGCAACACTGACTGTATATATTTTAAGCATTTATATTTTATTTTGAGATACACTTTTTGTCTCTATGTCATGAGCTGGATTGGGAAAATGTGGAATATTTAAAGGAGCAAAGATGTGAATTAGTTACTCTCTGCTTTATCCTCTTTGTGACTGATGAATAGGAAACCACTCATGGTTTCATATTCTTATCAAACCATTAATGCAACTACTCAAAGACTGAAAAATTTAAAACCTCAATATTTTACCATTATATATAACCTTGAAATCTCAAGTGATCAGGCTTTGGTCATTTGATCAAATGCCCTTCTTTACTCCCCTCCCAATGCTTACATATTCACATCAAAAGAAAATCCCATCAGATAGAAAAGCCCACAAATTTATCAAAATGCTAAGGATTATGTGTCTCTACCTCCTAATAGATAGTAAGCTCTTTGAGGATCTGTTTGATGGAGAGTTTATTTTTTGTAGCTTGTTTTTTTTTTTTTTTTTTTTTCCTCAGTGAATAGCACGCCTTGAGTATAGCAAACATTCAAATATATTATTGTTTTGACTGAATGTGGAAATCAAATAACATTCATTTCCCTGGAATTCTTCTCCAATGTATATGTACATATCAAGATTCCATTAATGGATTGCAATTTCCAGGAATTTAGGGGCAATTTTCTACTCTCATCCTGGACAGACCACAAGTTACTCTGTAACTTTGAACAAATCACTATTACAGGAACATTTGATCAACATTGGACTTTTGGTCAGGGCCTTAAATATCATTCAATTCAATTAAAATGGTCATGTCAGTTACCTTACTTAATATGTGAGAAAGCTGAAGACCAGAGATGTTGTTACTTATTCATTGACTGCAAGTTTTAGTTATTTTGAAAAAAAATCAAAATATGGATTATTCAAGTCCTTTTCCAACATTAATTGAGAAAATACAATCAATGTGAATAACGAATATGAAAGAAAAAAAAAAACCACTTCATTTTTCTGGGTTTTAGTTTCCTCATTGAGAAAATATGTAGTAAATGTTTGTTGAATTGAATTGATTTAAAGTATTTAAAAAGAGAATTGGACCAGATGTTTTCCAAGGTTCATTCGGGCTCTAATAATCTAAGTTTATGTTCTAGCATTCTGTGTTCAAAGAGCCATTGTCATGCTAATAAACTACAAACTAAGGATATTAAAGGTAGAAGTTAAAAACAGGCAGAAAGAAATGAAGCAGAATCATTGACTAGGAGATCTCCTGTTTGCAAGTTCAGTGTTATTTAAATTCGTATGGGTGTCTCTGCCAAAGGTGAGAGGGCTTTTAAGAAGTCTATCAACATATATTTTAGTGAACAGCTACTCTAGTAAGGAAATAAGCGCTTAATAATTATTGGATATGTGCCAGGTTCTGTGCTAAGCTCTTTACAAATATTTCCTCCTCCAGACAAACCTGGGAGAAAGTGCTATTTTTATTCCAATTTTACTGCTGAGGCAACTGAGGCAAACAGGTTTTGTGATGTATCCAGTGTCACATTGTGTTTAAGGACAAATTTCTTGAGTTCAGGTCCAGTTGTCTATCTACTGTGCCACTTAGGTACCTAATCTGAGTGCAGTGGAGGTTTTAGATAAGGAGAGACAGAAAGCAAATTTGAGAGCAAGAGTGAGAATAAAAGAAAGAGAGACAGAGACAGAGAGAGACAGACATACAGACAGACCAAGAGAAAGAGACAGGGAGGGAAGACAGACACACAAAAACAGAGAGACACAGACAGAAAGAGGAAAAATAAAATTTAAAAATGCAAAGGAACACCTTGTAGAAGAAATGATGTTTTACATTCAGAAATTTGGATTTGAATCCTACTACTATTTGTTACCTTTTAATAAATGACAAATGAGTCCTAGTCCTCAGTATTGTTGTCCATGTTGATCATGGACTATATTATATGCCTCTAAGTTGTGAGATTATTTCAGAAGAGTTGTCAGTTTACTCATATATAATAACTAAGGGGTATACTTATTGAAATGGCATCATTTTTTTAGAACAATGAACAAAATATTTATTCTTTTTACTGCCTCTTATAATACAGCAGTTTCTAGTTTCTATATCATTTTATTTATATGTACATTTTGTTATTTAATTAATTTTTTATATCCTACAATTTCTCTCACTAGATAGATGGCTGCTTAGTTGACTGATGGTTGGAAACCTATATAAATAGGTAGCTAGGAGGAAGGTAGATAGATAGATAGATAGATATTGATAAGTAAAAAAGATATTGATAGTTACATGGATAGATATATAGTTGGATTGATGATAGGCAAATAGATTGCACATTGGATATATAGCACTGTTATTGGAACCAGGAAGATGAGTTGAAATTCTACCACGAATATATAATTATGTGACTCTGAAAACTCCACTTAACCTTTCTTGGTTTCAATTTCCTCATTTATAAGTTAAAAAAAGAATAGTACTTATTTCATAAGGTTGCTATGAACTTCAAATGACAATATATCTGAATTACTTTAAAAATGATCAAGTGCTTTTAAAATTTTAGCTGTTATTATTAATATATAGATTGTGTATCACCTAATGATTTGTTTGTCTCTATCTGACTGTCCATAGGCAATCAGGGGACATGGCCCTTTTTCCTACTGCTCTTGGGATCACTGCTTGTTCTAGACATTAAATATAAAATAAATAAAACTAAATGTGAAATTATGTGAGAATGCCTTCTTACAATTGGGTGAGTCTTTGGAGGCTCACTCATCACTGCAAAAAGTCATCTGGCTAATATTGCTCTTGTGGGCTTTTTTTTTCCTTTTAAACAATACAGGTAAGAAAGTTCTTTAGTGTTTTGGGATATATCACCAATTGCTGCCTCATATTTCTAACTTTTTGTAGATGGGTTCCATAATACCTTGAGAATATTGATCTAAGGCACACAGAAGTTGATGGGAATTTCTGTGTTGCCCTCCAAAAAACCCAATTTTATTCTATACTTTTCTCTTCCTGCACCTCCTCTTTCAAACCAGAACCCAGTTTGGTTTGTGCATAAAGCTAACACATCTATAAAATTCAATATATATATTAGATCATCTCTAAGGCTTGATTCAAGTTCTACGATTCTATTATCCAAAAGGAAGGCATTAGATATTTTTTAAGAAGCCCTTGTTGACTATTCCCAGGAGTGAAAATGAAGGGAGTACTAAAAGTAGTCATGAAGGGGAATGAAGTGAGTATAAACTCTTAAATGAGATGAATATGTACAAGTTGTTGTTCACAAAAAGGTCACAATATCTTCACCTAGAAGGTTGTCTAATATCCCTTCTTTTTCCTTCTCCTTGCTCCTCCACTCCATTTCTGGATGAAGATACCAAGACCCAGAGGTAAAACAGCTTCCCTGATATCACAAGGCAATAATTATAAGAGTTACAGCTGGAACCTAGTCTCTTTGACTTCATATCCACTGTCTCCATATTAGTACTGCCTATAGATTTGTCTGAAATTAAGGGCAGCACAGACACAAAATTTGAGGGATAAGACACCATGAAAAATGATGAGAACAATGTCATTAAGAAGAAATTAAGTTAAAAAAAACAAAACAAAGAAATAGATCGAACTTCTGACTTAGTCATAGGACACTCTAGCCAAAAGGAGGTAGGGAAGGTAGGAAACCACTACTCCCAACGACCCTGTGATACCAGAACATGGATAAGTTCTAGCAGACTTTTCCAACCCCTTCTACTTTTATTTCTATCCAACTTCAATAAAAGATGCCAGAACTTAACCCTGATGGCTATCAGGATACTACATGTAACAGCTTTGTGTTTATTTGTTTTTCAATGGACATCTTTTGGAACATGACTGTGTTCTACTGCAGAAAATAAGAATACCACTTATAAGGTGATTAAATTCTTATTGAACAATTTGCCCTTCTGGCATAGTTCTCACATTCAGTTTTTGTCTTTAATTATCGTCTATCTAAATCACAGGATGTTGACTCATTATTAGAATGGTTAGAAGACACCTTAAAGCTGTAGCCACAGAACTGGAATGTTTAATGTTTAATATGGAAGGTCGTGGTATGTTACTTACTAAAATGTTGTGAGATACTATGAAGTCAAATTAATTGTTCTGAATAGTACTTCTAACATAATTGATTCACTAATAAATATTTAGAAATAGTAGAGCGAATTAAAGAAGTAGTCTCATGAAGACAGTATCAGGAATTCTTCTAAGTCCTCATTGTTTATCCTATTTGCCCTATTTGAAGGGGGCAGCCCTCATGTGATGACTATTATATCTCTTAAATAGCATGAAAGCATATTGCTTCAAGAGACCAGTAGGTGCTTCAATAAATAGAGCATTGGAGTCTTGAGTTCTAATTTTACTGCAAACACTAGCTGTGTGATACTGGGCAAATCTCTCAACTCTGCCTCGGTTTCCTTATCTGGAAAGTAATCTTGAAAATGAAATGGGAAACCACTCATATCTTTGCCAAGTAAACCTCAAATGGAATTATGAAAAGTTGGATATGCCTGAAAAATGACTGAAAATACTACATCAAAATGAGAATTCTGAGACGACAATCTATCCAGGATCAAAACAGGATTAAGAAATATTGCACCTGGTAAAACAAGCTCAATTACTAGGCCTGACAAATTTTTGACAGAACACTTTCCACAAAATGTCCCCACAGGGTGTCCCTCTTTCCCTTTTACAGTAAAATCTCTTAGTTATTGAAAAAAAAATATTGAGCAGTTCCATAATAATCTTTTGTGCAGTTAGCTAACTTGCATATATAGAAAGGAAATAAATGGTGCTTGCAAAGAAAAACTGGAAACAGAATATATTGGGAAGGATAAATTCTATATGTACTCTGCAGTTTGAATACACACTTGCATACATACATTATAAATAAATAAAGATTCATAATTTTACTGAAGGTGATTTTTTTTAACCTAATTGTGAATTCTAGGAAGATTAACCCCAGTCAGAGAGGGGTGTTTTATTCTCTCCTTCATATCTCCTATGTTAGGAAGAAGGAGATTTGTGGAGATCTAGAGATAAATAAGTGTAATGAAAGTAGCACAATGGCATAGTGGGAGGAAGAAAAAAAGGAAGAGGAAGAGAAAAAAGAGAAGGAAGAAGAGAAGGAGAAAGAGAATGAGACAGATAAGAGACAGAGAGAGACAAAGAGAGTCAGAGAGAGAGAGAGAGAGAGAGAGAGAGAGAATTAACTTTACTCAGACTAGACAATGAACATTCGTTAGATCATTAGAGAGAGAAAAAAAGTTATTTTTGATAGTATCAACAACTCTAATAATTTCCTAAGTAGTTTAGACAAACTAGTTTGAGGACATTTATGCCTAAGTTATGGAGTCATAAGCAAGCAAGATTTTCTAATGGAGTACATCAGAGGACTGGATAAAGGGAAAGGGGAGAAAAGAGACATGGATGAATAAAATGACCACATAGTGTGCCAAACCATCCAAATACTAAAAGATGAAAGCTAATTTTTAACTTACATCCATACATAGAGGATGTATGAGGATATCATCTGATTGCTTTACACACACACATGCATGCGCATGCATATATGCATGTGGGAACACATATACACGTGTATGCACACGCAGAACAGAGGAAAACTTCTTTTGACTGATATTATTAACATCTTGTTTTGGGAAGAAGCATGGTTTTGCTTTTCTTCTGTAAAATGGAGAGAACACGCTCTATTTATGTTGCTCCTTTACAGGTATCTCCTTGGCTGTGTGCTATTTTTAGAACTTGTTAAAAATAAGTTTCCCAAGCAATACTTTGCAATTTGATGCATTCTCTAAAGATGGTTTTCATATAAGAAGTCAATAGGACCTCTTGTGCTGTTCCCAACTTTAGGCTAAGATTCTACATTCCTTAATAAATTTTTATTCCTTTTTCAAAGAAGATTTTTTAGAGGATGAATCATTGGGCACAATCTGCCAAGATAAATGATTGCCAAAAGTAAAAAAGTACAAAGTTCTCAAGATTTTTACAACTTACATAAAAATAAGTATATACATATATATCCACAAAATTGTTCAACTAAAAATTCTAGTATAAAATATTGGCATATAATTTCTTAAAAACTTTGTCTCACCAATGAAAGTATCAAGAACATAGAATATTAGTATTCAAGAGGTACTTTGAGACCATCTTGGTCTATGTTATAATTTTATAGATGGGAAAACTGAGGTCTGGAGAAGAAAACTGATTTGTTCCATATTACATAGTGAATTTGTTCCACATTATATAGCTAGACTAAGACTAGAACCTGCATCCCCTGAAAAAGTTTTTAATTCTTTTCACTAAATTTTCTCTCCTCTATTTTATTGTGAGCTCCTTGTGGTCCAGGGATCCCTTGTCTTGCTTTATTTACTTATTCTTAATCCTTCTTGATATTTAGAAGAGGACTTTATACATAATAGGCCTTGCTTTGTAAATAATCACTACTTTCACACTCTTTGTAGTTGAAACACTTAATTGAATAAATGAATGAATAAAAAGTAGAATACAAAATTTCATTAAAGTCTATTCAAGGTTGTTATTTTTTGTTTTGTTTTGTTTTCCCCCCTCCACTCTCTTAAGGGCTCCAGGTATTAAAAAACAAGACAGCATACGTAAGGAAGCACATATATGGGCTATGAGGGCATAGTAATACAAATAAGAATCTGAGATGTCCTTACTTAATTTAATTTACCAAAGGATATTGTAAAAAAAAAAAGATAATAAAAGGACTGCCATTTCAACTGTGTTGAATTCTTTATGACTACATTTTTGTTTTGTTTTTTTTTGTCAAAAATAATAGAGTGGGCACTATTTTCTCCAGATTATTTTATAGATGAAGAAATTGAGAAATGGTTAAATGACTCATCTAGGATCTCACAGCTACTAAGTATCTCAGGATACATTGGAAAACATGAAAATGAGTCTTTTGGACTCCAGATCTGGCACTCCATTTACTGTGCCACCCAGTTACCCAAAATAGAAGGATAAGGTTCCCATTTTAAAGATGATGTAGAAGTGGCTAAGAATTGAGTACAAGTGTGCCATTCTTAGATGGGAAATCATGTGTTTTGGCTTCAGGAATGCAGGAAGCTTATGTGAGATGGACAGTAAGATGTATATCCTGATCGACTCAGGGGCTACACATTATAGAATAGTAAGATATCAGAAATGATTATGGAGAGCCTTTAATGACAGGTCAAAGTAGTTAATATTTACAAAACACATGCTTATCATAGGAAAATGTAGATGGGCTCTTTCTAACTACATGGAAGTACTGAAGTAGCTTTCATGAATAGTGTAATAAGGAACATGTTTTTTTTTTCTTCCACAATGTCTAAGCTACTTCTCTGTTCTCTTATTGTCAGAAATTTCCTGGGATTTCTCAGTTCCCAGGTCTATGCAAAAAATATAACTGCCTCCAGGTATCTGGCAAATTTTAGTTCAAAGTTAAATCACATAAAAAGCAGAATTATGTCTAGTTATTCCTGAGACTTTTTTTCTTTCAATTAATAGTACTTTTTCCCAGTTTTCATAAAGATAGTTTCTTTAACATTCATTTTTGTAAGATTTTGAGTCCCAAATTTTCTCCTTTCCTCCTTTCCTTTCCCATTCCCACAGACACACAACATTCTGATATAGATTATACATGTATAATCACATTAAATATATTTCCATATTAGTCATCTTGTGAAAGAAGAATCAGGAAAAAAAATTACAAGAAAGAAAAAAACAAAAAAAATCAAAAAAGTGAAAATGTTATGCCTTGATCTGTATTCAGTCTCCATGGTTCTTTCTCTGGATGTGAATGGTATTTTCCATCACAAATCTTTATACTTTCAAAAATCAGCCATGATGAGTATTTTTCTATGATCCAGAAATCACTTGTGCTTAAAAGAGATGGGAAAAAAAATTATGAGGTTGCCATGGAGAGATACATGGTTCAGTGGATAGAACACTGGGCCTGAAATCAGGAAGACTTGCATTCAAATCCAGTCTCAGATACTAGCTATGTGATGTTGAGTAACTCACTTTACCTCTCTTTCCCTTAATTCACTAGAGAAGAAAATGGCAACCTACTCTAATATATGTGCCAGGAAAATCCTATAGCTTCACAAAGAGTGAGTGACTGAACAGCAACAATAGGCCAGGTAGGAGGTGGTAAGGCTTTGATTCAAGTTAATAATTCACTATGGAGCAAATGAGATGCATGAGACAGATATGATAGCACCAGTAAGATTTGTAGCTAAGAGGAAAGAACTGAGGATGATACCAGTCATGAGCCTGGATGACCCTCAGGAGAAATAGGGATTTTTGGACAAAGAGCATGTTTAGTGGAAAGATTATGTGTTATAACAATGAGATGATGCAGACCAGTTCCAATGATCTTGTGATGAAGAGAGCCATCTACACCCAGAGAGAGGACTGTGGGAACTGAGTGTGAATCACAACATAGCATTTTCACTCTTTTTTTTGTTTGTTGCATTTTATTTTCTTTCTCATTTTTTCCCTTTTGGTCTGATTTTTCTTGTGCAGCAATATTATTATTATTATATATATATATATATATATATATATATATATGATTTAACATATATTTTAACATGTTTAACATATTTTGGATTGTTTGCCATCTAGGGGAGGGGGGAAGGAAGGGAAATTTTGGAACACAAGGTTTTGTAAGGATTAATATTGAAAAATTACCCATGCATATGTTTTAAAAATAAAAAGCTTCAATAAAAAAGCATATGTGTTATACTTTGTGCATAGTGATTTTGACAAACCTATGGGGCATCTAGGTAGAAGTTGTTGATGTGGTAGTATATAGTTCAGGAGAAAGATTGTTGCTTGTCTTTCATTTTCAAAATGAAACAATGATATCACAGGATGATGTATTGATTTGGCCATGACTTGGATTTAAGTGAGACAAAATTACCTAAAACTTCATTATCTCTTCCAATTCATCAAAGTCCAGTGGCAAGAGAAAAGTCAGGACCATTGATGATATCCCAGGATACTTTTATCATTCTCTATGTCTAACCAAGCTCTAAGCACTCTATCTATAAACCCTGATTTACCTGCCTTCATGTCAATTAGAATGAACTTTTCTCATTTTCCCATTCTACTGGATGAGGTATTTGCATGTTTGGGGTAGACACCTCCCTAACTCATCAATGTGTTTGAAACCTGTCAGTTATTCTCAACCTGGATTAGCATATCTGTCAATACAGTTTTAGCAGATTGTGTCTTCTGTTCATGCTACATCTTCTGGGAACCATAGGTAAAAAGTGGATGGGAGGTAGATAGAAAAGTTAGATGAACAGCCCTGAAAAGGGCTCAACAAGCCCTCATACCAGATGTGACAGTCCTCCCTGAATATTCTTTACAACCTATATACAAGCAACACTCCAGAGATGATAAATCAATCCATGATTGGAAACAGATATAATCACTGAGAAATTAGAGGTAGAGAAAGAAGATGTGAGACAAAATGGCACAGCAAAATGAATGCTGGCTTTATTTAATTTAACCTTTTCATTTTAGAGATAAACAAATGGCAAAGTGACTCTATTATGTTAGCACATTGGAATTCTGTAGCTATCTCTCATGGCAAAAAAGAACCTGGAAAAGTAGGCTGAGAGGTCTTTATAGAGCAACTTGAATGAATACTTGGTTGAAGAAAGTAAACTTTGTCTTTTATGTATGTAGTAGAGTGATAGAACTGATTTTTTTTTCTATAGTCACTGATAAAGATGATGTTTGAAAAAGAATAATTTGGTGCCAGTATACATAATGAATTATCCTTCACATTAGGAAGATAAACAGAACTAGAATTCATCAATTCTTTAATTGTTTTTGTCTCTTGTATACTTCAGAGATTGGATCTGAAAATGTAGAACATTCATTGTCAAAATGTGGGTGCTAGGAATTCCAAAACACTTCTCTATGGTAATATATGCACCACTAGGAAATATACTATCTCTGTACTGCTCCAAATCTTCTATTTTCCAATTGTTTCTTCCAGAGCAGAGTTGTTTTTTTTTTCCCATACATGTAATTTCATATAATAATCTAATGAGAAGGGAGAGGGTTACAGTGGCAAATATTATTATATATAGAAAAATAAATGCAGTCAGCTAGAATGACGGGCTCGGCATCCTTTTCTGACTAGTTTTCAAATCCTGGGTACTTTTTATTTGGGTTTTCAAGATAAAAACATAGAACAAGTTCTAAAGCAAGTATGACATGAGAGCAATATTGTGTGGTCACAGGGGGTGGAGACAATATTCAAAGCCTACTGTAAATATTAAACATGACTAATATGGGATGGGAATGGGACATGAAAAAAGAGAAGAATGAATCTTTCCTTATGTCTTCCCACAGAATATATGCCTTCACTTATAAAGAAAAGCCATTCTTCAAGGCCCAGCTAAACTGTCACCTTTTCTGTGAAGACAACCAGTGTATCACCACCAACAATGATTTCTTCTTCCCCCTAGATTTTAGAATAATACAAATCCAGATTAGGAAATAGAGGACAAATGGTCTAACTGATACCTGAGCATGATCTCCCTTATACCATCCCTATCATCTCTGAGGTACCTTACAGTTACATTTAAAGACCATTCCAGGCTCCCACATTCTGTGTTCTAGATTCCTTCCAACTTTAGTATCCTATGTATTCATGGACGGTAATTGAAAGAGCTATCCTCACCTAATCTTTGGTGATTTAGTTATTGTAATTGACCATCAAGCCCCCAGGCACCAAAACAGACTGAAATAATTCGAAAAACTTTTAATTATAAAATGTAGTTTACTGATCTCTATTTCCCCACTTAGCTTTCTATTTATGTATCTGAAATGTATTGCAATTTTTTAAAAATATATTTCTCTTATATTTCCTTGAACCACTTCATATATCACCTTGACTGCTAGTGACTCTGATTTTTTTTCTTCTTGCATTGTTTGTAAGGTACAAGTAGTAACTTGTGCTGCCCAGAGATTTTCAGGACAGAAAGTAGGGTCATAAATCTAAGCCAGAAGAAATTGAGTATAGAACCTGAAAGAGGTTCATACGCCACTTGCATTACTCAATCCTGAAACCAACAAAATATTTTATTTCTACTATGTAGAGAAATCATAGACCATATGGGAAGAATTAGGGGGAGATTCCTAGTCATAATGGCTTGAACAATGGTATCTGATTACTGAATGTAAATTGTGTATATTCCTAAAGAAATTTCCTAGATATATAACTATTACCCTCCCTGCAAAATGGCATGTGCCAGACTTCTGATAAGATCTTATAACAATAACTCATAGAATTCTATTTGGTTGGTGCAAGGGACATTAGAAATCTTTATGTATTCTGGCACCCAATGGAGAAATGTCTTTCACAACAATCCTGACAAACAACTAACCAACATCTAATTGAACGCTTCTAGTGACAAAGAGCTCCTCATAAGGAAGTCTGGGCCACTTTTGGATTGTTTTTTTTTAATTATTATTTTGTGTCAAATAGAGTTGAAGCAGAATACAAATAAGAGCCCTGCTTAATGATGTATTCTTCACCTGGAAAATGGTCATCTACTTTAGAACCAATGTGGATTTAGAAAGAGCTGAAGAACTGCTAACATAGTGTTTGCTGTCCAACAACTTCAGCAGAAATGCCAGGAGCAAAACAGAGGTCTGTATGAGATATCCATTGATCTGACTAAGGACTTTTGATACTGTCTCCAATGAGGACTTAGGGAAGATCATGGTGCTCCAGAGAAGTTCATCAGAATTGTGGACCAGTTTCTCAGGGGCGAAGGTCCATGCTCTCATGCATTCCCAGGCACCAATAGAGTGAAGCAGGGCTGTGTGCTCATTTCCATGCTTCTTAGCATGGTGTTTTCCACAATGTTGTCAGACATCAATGACTTGAAAAAGGTACAAGCCAAGACCAAAGAGCAGGAAGAATTGGTGCATGGTTTTTTGTTCACGGATGCACTCAATGGAGCCTGAGGCTGAAATACCTCCAGTTCTTTGATGCTCGTGCTAAATTTGGTCTGGCAACCAACAGCAAGAAAATGGAGATCTTCCACCAATCATCAATTCTCTGGTCACAGCAAATAGAGATATTTTGAATTCTGTGGATAAGTTCTCTTACCTTGGCAATATACTTTGCAGGGATATCCACATAAAAATAATACGGTAGATGCAAACACTGGCTGAGCTAACTCAACATTTGGAAGTCTCTGAAAGTCTGGGAAAGAAGGAATATTAGGCTGCATACAAAATAAAAGTCTATAAAGCTACCATTCTGAATTCACTATTGTACACCTGTGAAACCTAGACAAACTGCAGAATTACTGCAGTGCCAGGATCAGAAAATGGAACCACTTCTACTTGAATTATCTTAGGAAGAATTTTGAAGATCACCTGGCAAGATAAGGTAGCAGTCACTGAGGTTCCCCTCTCGTGTTTAACTGCCAGTCATTTAAACGTTAGTCCAGGTAGCACAATGTGTCACATGGGTCATGTACCCTGAAGGCCAAACAGACACCTAAATCACTATTTTATAGAGAATTCAGACAAAACCAGTACTTACTTGGGGATCAAAAGAAATAACACAAGACCACTCAAGATCTCAGTGAGGAACTTTCATATCAATTGAGAAGCATGGGAGATGCTAGCACAAACCCACCCAACATGGCATGCCTGCATTAAAAAAAATTATTGTGCTCCACAAGCAAAACAGAAATACAGAAGCCTAAAGGAAAAGGGATCTGTGTAAATCCAGAGACATCTCCATCCCAAATGTTCTAATAGACTACTTGTGTTCAGTCTGTGCTAGAGGCGTATGAGCTCTCATCGGACTGATCAGTCACAGCTTAAGGCATTGTACCCTGCCATCAATCATGATGGCTTTAGTTCTCTTCAAAAATAAACCATAGTAGTTGTAGCAATAGTAGTAATAGCAATAATAGGGATGGTGGTAGTAAAAGTGGTGGTATCAATAGTCATAGTAATAGTAGTAGTAATAGTATAATAGTAGTAGTAGTAGTAATAGTAGGGAAGTAGTAGAAGTAATAGTAGTAATAGTAAGATTAAGAGTAGTAAGAGTAGTAGTAGTAGGAGGAGGAGTAGTGATAGTAGTAGTATAGTGATAGTAGTAGTAGTAGTGATAGTAGTAAAAGTAGTAGGAGGAGGAGGAGTAGTGATAGTAGTAGTAGGAGTAGGAGTAGTAGTGATAGTAGTAGTAGTAATAGTAATGGTATTATAGTAGTAGAAGGAGTAGTAGTAATGATAGTAGTAATAGTAACAATAGTAGTAGTAAGAGTAGTAGTAGGAATAGTAATAGTAGGAGTACTAATAGTTATAGTAGTAGTAGTAGTGACAGCAATAGTAATAATAGTAGTAGTAATAGTAAGTAGTAGCAGCAGCACAGTACTGGTAGTGCTTGTGGCGATAGTAACAGTAGTAGGAATAGTAAATGTGAATTATTTTAAGCCATCTATCATCCTTTTTTTCTCCAAGCTACAATATTCACTTCTTTCCATTCATCACTTGTTATATCCTGAATACTCACCATTCTTGTTACCTTCTCAAAGGCATGTTCCAGTTGAATGTTGTCTTCTCAAACATGAGGAGCAGAACTAAGAAGAAAACTGAAGATGTGGTGTGTCTATGGCAAAATCAGAATGGGCATGTTATTTTCCATGATTCAGATGCTGTACTTTATAATGGCTTTAGTTCATATCCCTGACTAGACACCAAAGTTTGGTCCTTATTTTACACACTGAGGCTATATTTCCTCACAGTCCCCTAAGTTTCTCCAGCAGTGCTGGAGATGCCTTCAGGAATCATTATAATTATATTTTTAAAAAGCTTTCAATTTCCTATGACAGGTTTGGAATGTCTAAAGATGGCAAAGTGAAGGAGATAAATAGATTATTGATCAGGCAGACATGTAATTCCTTAGCGAATTGAATTTAGTTCCTTCATTGAGATCAGGTCAATGACATAAATCTTCCAAAGAATCGATGCCATGGAGACTCCCCAGCAGAAAGATGTTTTCATGATCACTGATTGGCTTGAGAGCATAACTCTCCTCTCCAGGAAGAAACCCCTCTCAGGAGGGGTTGTATGCTTTTGTATGTATGATTTTCTAAAGGGTCTAGGAATTAGGCAACAACACCCTCTCCCAATCTTCAGAACACAAAGAGATATACTTCTAAGAAACAAAAAAGTCCATTTCTTTTCTGGATAGTATACTTGGCTTATAAGCTTCTATGAAAAAGGGGTGTCCCTTGTCAAAGATATTGAATGAGGGATCAAAAGAAGAATGTTTAAGTTCTATTTATACTCTATGTCTTTTAGCAGGGTAAGTTTGGACTAGTTACTTTCCTAAATCTCAGTTATCATATCCAAAAAATTGGGGATAACAATATATACACAACATCCTCATAGGCTTTTTGCAAAAACCAAATAAGAAAACATATGTGAAAATATTTTATGAATTAAATAGATGTATTTATTATTACTGTCACTCTTATCAAGACATGGATGATCACAAGGTGAAAAAGATGATCAGCTGAGGATTACAATTCCAGCTCTCCCATATGGCACTGTAATTTCAGGAGGCAGGTCTTAATTTCTCCACATTGTTGAATCCATCACCTATGTCCCTGCTAAAGTCAGCATGTATAATGAACTGTGGAGAATATGTAATATGTGACACAACTCTTAGCTCAAAGTATGCTGGATATCCACCTTATTCTCACAACTGACTGAGAGTTCAAACAAAAGTATGCTCCTGGCTTATACTAAAAATAATCACAAAGCCAAGGGTATGGGGTGGAAAAAGGAAATAGGGGTGGATAGGAGAAAGAAAATGTTCTCTGAATGAAAGATGGCCTAGGAGACCTATGTTTTAGTTCTGGCTCTTTTATTCACTTGTTATATGACTTCAGGCAGCTTATTTCTCATTTCTATTTCTCCATATTTCAAATGAGGGAATAATTCTCCAACTTAAGTTTCCTCTCAAAAAAATCAAAGTCAAGGCAGCCTCCTTATCTGTATCCTGACCTGCTTCCATTATTGAGAATTTTGTCTGATTCATGTTATGCCTCAGCTTAAATATATACATATTAATGTATGTATATATGTGCAGATACATGCATCATGTATGAATGCACACATACATGTGCTTACATGAATGTGTATTATATGTATACAAACATAATATGTGTGTATAGACAAACATATGAAAAGCAGGGCATAATACTTAGAAATCATGCATTCTCTTTCAACAATTCCAACTATGAATCTCCTTGAAGTTAGGAATTGCTTTATTTACTTTTGTATCCTTAAAACAATGACTAAAATATAGCATGATTGTTGATTAATTTTACCCCATCTCCTTTTTTGCCTTCTAAAGTTCTGAAATGCTAAGATTTCAGAAACATATTAAGACAAGGAACAAACTAAAATATTTTAATATCTCCTGTTTTGCCAATTATATGGTAAGCAGAGCAGCTTAGGATATCCTGTGCTCTTCAGTTACTCTAGTCTTGTTTCTCTAGTTCTTGTCCCATATAATTAGTTGGTCCCAGTTCAAGTATTTCCTTCCTTGTTTCTAGGGAGCCAGGGATAAATATCATCTATATTACCTTAGGGATCATCTTGTCTAACCTAATTTAATTAAAGAGTATTCAAGATCCTGCAAAGAGAAAAAGTGAATTACTTGAGGTGACACTGAAAAGTAGCAGAGATGATATTTGAACTCATTTCATATTGACTCTACATCTAGGAGTCTTTCCAGTGCACTATGATGCTTATTCCTTAAGTATATTAATCAAAGACGAGATGAAGGTTTCATCCTACAACATCCATTCAACAGTGATTGAGCCCATGAATTCAATAGTCCTCCCAGATGTAAATGTTTCCTAAATGTAGTCTCTTACATGAATTATTGCCCAATCTCACCAACTAAGCCTTGGGGATTTTGTCTTGATATCTGAAACTCAGAATGTCCCAAACAAAATTCATCATTTATTCCCTCCAATCTACTATTATATATTTTTCCTAGCAAATTTATCTATTTTTAATACACATCACCTTATGAATTATGTTGAGAGAGAAAAATCAGAGCAAAAATCAGATCATGGGAGTGGGAGAGATAAAAAACAGGAAAAAAAAGAAATTAACATAGCATGTGTTGGTTTACATTCACTCTCCTTAGTTCTTTTATTGGATGTAGATGGCATTTCTGAACAAAGTATATTGGGATTGCTTTGGATCACTGAACTACTAAGAAGAACCAAGTCTTTCATAGTTGAACATTACAAATTCTTGCTATTACTGTGTACAATGTATTCCTGCTGATGCTTATTTTGCTCAGCTTCAGTTTATGTGATTTTTTCCCAGGTTCTTTCTAAAATCGGCTTGTTTATCATTTTTATAGAACAATAATATTACACTATCTTCCTACATTACAACTTGTTCAGCCTTTCCCCAATTGATGAGCAACTACTCATTTTCCAGTTCTTTGCTACCGCAAAAACAGCTGCTACAAACATTTTTGCACATGTGAGTCCTTTCCCCTGCTTTATGATTTTCTTGGGATACAGATCATTGCTGGTCAAAGGATATATACAGTTTTATAGCCTTTTGGACGTAGCTACAAATTGCTCTCCAAAATGGTTGGACCATTTCACATGTACCAACAATGCATTAAAGCTCCAGTTTTCGCATATGCACTCCAACATTTATCACTATCTTTTTCTGTCATTTCAGCCAATCTGAGAGGTTTGAGGTGGTACCTCAGAGATGGTTTAATTTGCATTTCTGTAACCAATAGTATTTAAAACATTTCTTTCTTTCTTTTAAAAAATATTAATTTTTATTATTATTTATTTTTTGGCTAGGCATTTGGGGTTAAGTGACTTGCCCAGAATCACACAGCGAGGAAGTGTTAAGGGCCTGAGGTCAGATTTGAACTCAGTCCTCCTGACTCCAGGGTTGGTGTTGTATTCACTGCAATATCTAGTTGCCTCTAAAGCAATTTTTTTCATGTAACTATAAATGATTTTAATTTTGTCATCTGAAAATTGTCTGTTCATATCCTTTAAGCATTTATCAATTGGGAAATGACTTTTATTCTTATAAATTTAACAGAATTCTTTATATATTTTAGAAGTGAGACCTTTATCAGCAACAGTCTGTAAAGATATTTCCCAATTTAGTACTTTCCTTTTAATCTTGTTTCTGTTAGTTTCATTTATGCAAACCCTTTTTAATTTAATGTAATCAAAATTGCCCATTTTTCCTTTCATAATGTTCTCTAATTCTTTGATCAAAAATTCTTTTCTTCTCCAAAAATCTGATAGATAAATTATCCTTTGCTCTCCTAATTTGTTTTTAGTATTATCCTTTATGTCCAAATCATGTAACCATTTTGACCTCACTTTGGTGTGGAGTGTGAGATGTGGGTCTATGCTGCGTTTTTGATACATCATTTTCCAGTTTTCCTAGCAATTTTTCTCAAATAGTGAGTTCTTATTACATAGTGAAGTTTGGGAGTTTATCATATACTAAATTGCTATAGTGTCATGTGTGTTCTTTATTGTGTCATGTGTATCTAAATCTATTCCACTAATATACCACTCTATTTCTTATGTAGTACCAAATGGTTTAATGACTGCTGCTTTATATTACAGGTTTACGTTTGATACTGCTAAGCCACCAACTTTAGTATTTTTTTTCATTCTTTGATATTCTTGACCTTTTGTTTTTGAAATTAATATTATTTTTTCTAGTTCTTTAAAATAATTTTGGCAGTTTGATTGGTATGACACTGAAAAAGAAGATCAATTGAACCAGAATTACTATTTTTATTATACTAACTCAGCCTGACCATGAACAATCGATACCTTTCCAATTGTTAAGATCTGTCTTAATTGTTGTGAGAAGTATTTTGTAATTGTGTTCATATACTTCTTGATTTGTCTTGGCAGGTAGACCCTGAAGTATTTCATTTTGTCTATAGCTATTTTGAATGGGATTTCTCTTTTCTATCTCTTGCTGATATGTTTTGTCAGTAATATATAAAAACGCTGATGATTTGTGTGGATTTATTCTTTATCCTGAAACTTTGCTAAAGCTGTTAATTGTTTTACATATTTTTGGATGATTTTCTAAAATTCTTTAAGTATATCATCATATCATGTGTAAAAAAGTAATAATTTTATTTTGGTATTGCCTATTCTAATTCCTTTAATTTCATTTTCTTTTCTTATTGGTAAAGCTAGTATTTCTAATACAATGTTGCATAACAGTATGTTAATGGACATCCTTGTTTCATCCCTAATCTTATTGAAAATATGTCCAGTTTCTTCCCATTACAAATAACGCTTGCTATAGATTTTTATTAGATACTGCTTATTATTTTAAGAAGGGATCTCTTTGTTCTCCAGTGCTTTTAATAGGAATGGGTATTGCATTTTGTCAAAAAGCTTTTTCTACTCATATTATAATATGGTTTCTGCTGCCTTTGATGTTAATATGATTGATTATAGTAATACTTTTCCTGATTTGAACCAGCCCTGTATTCACTGTGTAAATCCTACTTGGTGTTAGTATATTATCCTGAGGAGAGATTGTTATAATCTTTGCTAATATATTATTTACAATGTTTGCATCATTGAGACAACTCTGAGATACCACTAGACACCTCTTAGATTGGCTAAGATGACAGAAAAAGATGACAAATGTTGGAGGGGATGTGGGAAAACTGGGACATTGATACATTGTTGGTGGAACTGTGAACAGATCCAACCATTCTGGAGAGCAATATTAAACTATGCCCAAAGAGTTATTAAATTACATATATCCTTGGATCCAGCAGTGTTGCTATTGGGCTTATATCCCAAAGAGAGCTTAAAGGAGGGAAAAGGACCCATTGTGTAAAAATGTTTGTGGCCCCTTTTGTAGTGGCAATAAACTGGAAACTGAATGGATGTCCATCACATGGAGAATGGCTGAATAAATTATGGTATATGAATGTTATGGAATATTATTATTATCTAAGAAACAACCAGCAGGATGATTTCAGAGAGGCCTGTAGAGACTTACATGAACTGATGCTAAGTGAAACAAGCAGAACCAGGAGATCATTGTATATGGCAATAATAAAATTATATGATGATGAATTCTGAAGGACGTGGCTCTCTTCAACAATGAGATGATCCAAACCAGTTCTAATTGTTCAGTGATGAAGAGAGCCATATACTAACAGAGAGAGGACTGTGGGAACTGAATGTGAACCATAATATAGTATTCTCACTCTTTCTGGTTGTTTGCTTGCATTATGTTTTCTTTTCCAGTTATTTTTGCTTCTAGTTCCAATTTTTCTTGTGCAGCAAGATAACTGTATAAACATATATACATATATTGGATTTAACATATATTTTAACATATTTAACATGCACAACCTGCCAGTTAGGGGAGGGGTGGAGGAAAAGAGGGGATAATTTGGAACAGAAGGCTTTGCAAGAGTCAATGTTGAAAAATTACCCATTCATATGTTTTGTAAATAAAAAGCTTTAAGAATAAAAAAGTAAAATGTTTGCATCAATATTCATTAGCAAAATTAATCTGTAATTTTCTTTCTCTATTTTGGCTCTTCCTGGTTTAGATGTCAATGACGTATTTGTGTCATAGAAGGAATTTGGCAGGACTCCTTCTTTACCTATTTTTCCAAATTGTTTACATAGTACTGATACTACTTATCCTTTAAAGATATCCTTTAAATGTTTGGTATGTTGTGAATCCATCTGGTGCTGGAGATTTTTTCTTAGGGAGTTCATTAATGTCTTGGTCGATTTTTTTCTAAAGATCTCTGAGGTGAGCTGAACACCCTTTTGACACCAGTGAGACTGACTTTTCCTGAAGTTTTTCCAGTCTATCTTGAGCTGTAGTGTTTTCATTCTGTCAACTCTATTCAGAGGCTTGTTTTCATGTGGTTTTTTAGGGAAACTGGGAGAGCTCGAACAGCTTCCTGACTTCAGTTTGCCATATTGGCTTCATTCCTGGAAATTACCATTATATTTTTGGTTGAATTCAATAATGTTCTTCCATTCACCAAGCCTTGCAACTTCTTCACTTTCTGTGTCACCTGGCATACACAATCAGATGGAAAACTGGGATAATTCAATCTCCACTACAACTCTCAAACCTATCCTCTTCTCTAGGCTCTAATAGCTAGCTCCATAGTTCAGTTTTTTAACATTTTCCTCAGAACGATTATAAGAGCTACCTAAGGGGCCTCCTTGTCTTTTGTCTTTCCATTCTTTCACAGAACATTTAATGGAACAGATACCAAAATAATATTTTTTAAATTCTGATGCTGTCTACTCCCCTGCTAAATAAACTCCAGGGGCTCCTTTTTACTTCTAGGATCAAATACGTATTATTTTGACATTAAAATCCTATTCACAAACTAACTCTAACCTAACTTGCCTGTATGTTTGCATGTATTTATAACTCTTCTGGCCGTTTTCCCTATTAGAATGTAAACTCTGAGAGAACAGGGATGTTTTCAAGTTTTGTTTTTTTTTTTTTTTGTTTTTTTTGTTTTTTTTTTTGTATTCTCATCATCTAGCAGAGTGCTTGGTATATAGTAGACATTTAATGAACATTTGTTGTTTGAGTACCTATTATCTGCTCAGTGTGGGTTTAGTCATCAGATGGTCAAAGCTGAGGGAGAAATTAAACATAAATTCCCCGATCCTACAGAATTAGCAGTAGAGTAGAAGAAAATGATAAGAAGTATAAAAATAGCACATTTGTATAGATTTTTATAGTAAGAAGCATTTTTGCATAAGGGATAAAGTGCCAGCCTGAGAGGCAGGAGACCTATGTTTAAATGTTACCTCTGACATGAATTAGCTGGTGGACCCTGGTGAGTCATGTAAGCTGGCAGGGCTTTTGGTAACTTGCTAAGATTAGAAATTGCAGAGACATGAGCAACCTGTATTGATAGTGGTTTCCTATATTAATGAAATCACAGGCTCAGCCCTTGCAATTAAACTAAAGAACACAGAATATTTCCCTCATAACACTCCTATGAGGTCAGTCATTCACAGGTTTGTAAAGATTTTTCATTATCCTATTTACTCCCCTGTGAGGAAGATGGGGTTAATAATAATAATAATTATAATATCAATTATTATTATTTTACAGAAAACTGAGATTCATAGAGTAGAAATGGAATGTCCAGAGTCTTATCAGTAGAAAGTCATAGAGCAGAGATTAGAATCCAGGGCCTGTGGTTTCTTGTTTAGTTCTCTTTTCACAATAATATATAGACTGCAGTTAAGTGAATTTAAAGATGTCAAAGAGGAAACTGATTTTTTTTAGCTTCTTCAATGCCAGCTTCCTGGAGGAGGAAACACTGGAGCTGTATCTTAAGGGTCAAAAAAAAAAAAAAGAAAAGAAAAGGAAAGAAAAAGAAAAGAAAATACACTGTGAAAGTATTAACCCGATCAGAAAAGAGACTAGAAATTTAGAGAGGGAGAAATAGGAATGATAGTGTTTGAACAGATGCACTGCAGTTCATTGTGTTCTAAAACCATCTTTTTGGTAATCCCTCATCAGGAGATGCCCCATTTATTTTTACCATATTTATCATTTCTTTATTTTGCATGCTGAATTCATAAATTTTTAATGACTTTGGAACATGGAATGCCTTTGCAAAACTGAATAAAGCCACATAAAGTAGCTGAGGGTGAACAGGAGACACAGAGAGTGAGAGAGCATCCGAGAGTGAAGAAAGAGGGGGTATGTGAGGGATGAGGTGAGAATTAAGACAAATTGAATAACCTCCAAGTAGTAAGCCAGGCAATTTTCCTGGAAATCAGGTGGTACAGCAAGGCTTCAAGGGACTCAGGGCCACAGCTGCATTTTTTATTCTGAAAAAAGTCCTATAAAGGCATGGGTGAGAAGAATGGAGGATTGGAGGAGAGGGGAAATGGGGAACTGAATGGGAAAAAGGAAAGAGATGTATCTAACCAAGGATGGCATTTTAAGTATGTCTAGTTTGGCTAACATAGAGCCCACTGAGTCTCCTATTACACTATCTCCTTAATTGACTACCTGAATGTTTATATATGGTGAGACTTAAAAGGTCAGTCTTTTTCACCATTTTTTTGTTTTTCTCTTTCCAGGAGCTCCTATCTGTTCTGCCAAAATAGATACCAGTTAGGAAGAGGATGAATTCCTTCTACTGTCCCCTTTTTCTACCCCAATTCTGAGAAATGGGTTTCATGGTGTTTGTATCTATTCCATATAGTTTTTCTTTTTTAGTTTTAAGTTCCTCACAGGACTTGGAGTTTAAGCTATGATGATCTTGAAAAACAGGATCATAGGGTTGTACAGCATTCCCGGCCGGCATGGAAGTCCTGATGAACCCGAATTCCTGGGACTTGGGCCAGGTGTTTTATATTTGGAAGTGGAACTGAGATCTTTGTGAACTGAACTAAACTATGAACTTCTCCTTCCCAGGAGCCATGGTCTATAGTGGTTCAAGGGAGAAGAGAGAGTTTGCTTCCCATTTGTTGGGGGAGAAGAATATATCTGCATTATTTGTGATTATACATTTGGAAGTAAATTTATTCCTTTGTAAAAGGTCATCTGTATTATATGTAGAAAGAAGAGGAGAGAGGAAAGTTGGAAATAGGAAAAGAGTGGACATGAATAGAGAGAAAAGGAAGAGAATGAGAAGGAAAAGAATGAGACAGAAGAGGAAGAAAATAAATGAGAGGAGAGAAACAAAAGAGGGAAGAAAAAAGGAAACAAAAGAGAGCAGGATGGGACAAAGAGCCAGAGTAAAGACACTATTGGAGGAAGGAGAGGAAAGGAGAAAAAAGGAGATGAAGAAAAGAAACAGAAACAGAGGAAATAGAAAAGAAATAGGTAGAGCAAAAAGAGGAGAAAAAGAAGAATGGTGAAGCAAATGAGAACAGCTTGCAGTGCTAATAAGCAGAAAGAAGTGAATAGTGCATGCATGATAAGAAGGTAGTTTTTGCATTTTTCAGGGGTGGTTGGAGTTTCCTTACCAGAAGAGCAGCAGCAGGCCTTCTCTGCTGGTTGTCTCCCCAAAATAGCACCTTGGAGGCCATCTGTAGCAAGAATGTTTTAGTGACAGATGATAAGCCTTCTTTGAAATATATTCAGAGATTTGCACGAAGATCTTTGGATATAAATAAATGCGCTTTTCCCTTTCCCCAGGGTTAGAAAATGACCTAAGCATCCAAGTTGGTACAATTCTCTTTGAACGGGCTGCTATATCTCTGTACTAGATAACTACCATGTTCTATGAGTTGGAAATAGGCTATATTTACCTGGAAAACACCATACTTAGCACTCAAGAGAATGCAAATGACTTGGCAATATTCAGACCACCCTCAATATGGAAGTATCCCATTTTCCTACCCATTTTGCATTGATTATGATTTTTTTTTTACCTTTCTCTGTCTTCTTCCTTCTCTCTACTAACTTTTCTTATTTTGATTGATAGATAGATAGATTAAAATGCTTACTTTTTCCCCACTTACTGTTCAGTACCAAGTATAGGCAATTTAAAAAATAACAAGTGGTTGGAGGCTGACTTTTGTTGACTGCCTTAACTAAGCTAGGTGACTTGTAGCCCCAGTTATGGATTGAAAGTGTTGACAGCCTGTGTAAGGGAGATGCTTTCTAGTCATTGCAACCTAGAAGATGAGAACAGGAAGACGACCATCGTAGAAATGAAAACTAAGAAATAGCAAACAGGTTGGCAATGGAATATGTAATATTTAACACAGAGATATATAGTCTGCTAGTTTGAAGTGCTGAGTTTGGAGTCTGGAATATTTGAGTTTAAATCCTACCTCAGATATTAACTGTGTAAATTTGAGCAAATAGCCTTTTGTTGTTTCAATTTCCTCACTGGAATTTTTTTCTTTTTTTTGTTGTTAATTTTTTTTAAAAACATATGCATAGATAATTGTCAACATTCATAATTATAAAACATTGTGTTCTAAATTTTTCGCCTCTCTTTTTCTCACCCCCTCCTCTATATGATAAGTAATACAAAATATATTAAACATGTGTAATTCTTCTATATATATTTCCACAATTAACATGCTGCACAAGAAAAATCAAATGAAAAAGCAAAAGAATGAGAAAGAAAACAAAATGCAAGCAAAAAACAACAAAAAAGATGACAATACTTTGCTTTGATCCACATTCAGTTCCTATTATCCTCTCTCTGGATGCAGATCGCTTTCTCCGTCACAACTCCATAAGAATTGGCCTAAATCATCTTACTGATGAAGAAAGCCATGTCCTTCAGAATTGATCATCGTATAGTCTTATTGTTGCCGTGTACAAAGATCTCTTGGCTCTGCTCGTTTCACTTAGCATCAGTTCCTGTAAGTCTCTCCAAGCCTCTCTGAAATCATCCTGCTGATCATTTCTTACAGAACAATAATGTTCCATAACAATCATATTCCATAACTTATTTACCCATTCCTCAACTGGTGGACATTCACTCAGTTTTCAGTTTCTTGCCTAAAAGGCCAAAAGAGTTGCCACAAACATTTTTGTACAGTCATATAGACTTCTGATAGATAAGCACCCTACATGATCTCTTACCAAGAAATTTCTTATATGCATCTCTCCATGCATGTCCCCTTGCCATATATATTCCTAATGTGTATGTGCTTTCTAGACATGGAAAATAAATCGCATGTTCATCTGTCTTCTCTCCCTGTGGGCTCTATCCTGTAGATGGTATGATAATTTATTGGGGGGACATTAGCACATGTGTACATGAAAAGGGGGGAAGAGGGGACAGTTCTTACTTTATTCTATATACTGTTGGATTAAATGTCTTTTGTTTAGATTAATGTATCCTCTAGTTAACGAATAACACTAAACATATTTTGTTTATATATTTATATAATATATATACACTCTGTTTTTTATAGGATTCTGCCTTGAAGCTGGGATGGATTTTCAGATGGTCTACATCTGAAGACTGGGTATACATGATCTACACAGTGTCTATTGCACATCTCTATATTAATAATACAAATATTTAATATTTAAGATGGAAGAAAATTTAGAAAGGGATATTAGAAACATGAAAGATAAAATATCAGATTTAGAAAATAATTTACCACAAAGAAAATTTGATCTCAAATGGATCTCAGAGATCATTCAATTCATCCTCCTTCTTTCAGAGTGGAGGAAACTGAATTCCATGAAAATTGCACAGTTAGTCCAAGTCAGAATGAAGGCTGGAACTTACTCGTCTGAACTCTCAATCTAATGTTCTTTACATTACATCCTGCAGCCTCTTCATCAAATTGTCAGTCATAGTAGGTACTATTTGAATTCTTTTTCTCACACAAAGCCAATGGATAGAAGGAAAGAAGATTTGTTGAAAGTGCAAAGGCTTATTTCAATGGAAACACATTCTTCTCTGGGGCCGACTTCCCCCGTGTCCGCCTTTAGGAGAAACAAGGAGCGGAAGCAATGACACAAGGGAGCCACAGATCTGATTGAGACAGAGTCTGGCAACCACAAAAAAGGACAAGTCCAGAAGCGATTACTATAGAAAAATACAAACTTTTATTTTCTTTTCTTATTTTTTCCCTGATGCCTGCTTCCTGACAGCATAATACTCCAAAGGCCCAGCAAGGCATAGACAGAGCTCTCTCAGTGGCTCCGATGTTCTTTGAAAAACATTGCATTATTACAAAAGTAGAGAACAGTAATACAAAATGAGAGAAAATTGTCAGTAAATCTATTCATACAGAACACACACACACACACACACACACACACACACATCTCACAGTATATTTTCAGTCAGGATTGAAATTTGAAGAAAGAAAAACTGTGACAAAAATAGATTGAAAGACATAGGAATTTTAGCAATAGTAAAGAAACAACCTAGAAATTTCATTTATGGACTTGAAGCAGGTTAGGCAATATTATCATGTATTTTAGATTCATTTCTAAATCGCTAGGGCTCCTATTGTTTTATAGGGTCATAGGATCAGAAGTATAAAAAGGATTTCAAGGTTATCAATCCATCATTTTCTTTCTAGGTAGGCAACCCCTCCCAAAATATAAAATATATTGGCACAACCAGATTGGCACATTGGATGTGGTGGTAATAAGCATAATTTGCCAAAATTCTATCTTGCTTTTATAAAGATAATAAATCATATATGTACTTCCATATGTATATTGCATATATAGTGGTCTGCATCTTAAAAACTCAACTTGATATTGCCAGTTACCAATTAGACATTATTATCATTGCAACCAGTCTGATATTGAAAGTATTGTAATGGTTTCTTTAATAAGTAAGGAAATGGAGAAGACACCCCCAATTTATCCCTACTTATGGCAACGGGAGAGACACAGATGTTACTTATTACACATTTCACTTTTTCAATGCATTGGTCAGTTATGTTGATTTTTTCCCTTTTTTCCTTTCTAAAAAAGTTATTTTTAATAAAGGATGGCTCTCTGCAAGGGGGATGAATACACAGATAATATAAGATGTAAGAAATATAAAAATATAAGTAAAAATTGATTTTTAAAAGAAAATTAATGAAAAATGGAGTTCCAGAAAGGTTAAGCAATCTTTCCAAGTTCACAAAAATATGGAGTAAATTACTAATTCAGATCCCCAGGTTCTCTGATTTTAAATGCACTGTTCTTGTTATTAATATTTTGATTACTTCTCTTTACAAATAACTTTCTTCACAAGAATGCTGTGAAATAAACAGTACCAGCATGATTATCCCTAATTGGCAGATAAGAAAACTGAGATTGCTCAGATAGGTAGAGTGGCTGATCTAATTTTGCATAATTGTAGAGTGAGGACCCCAAGCCAAATCAAACTGACCTGTGTAGTGTCACATTCCCTCAGATCTCTGATAGTTGAAGAGAGTTGAAGAGTAAGGAAAAAAAAAAGACAGATTTGACTATCACAATGATGTCAGAGAGTAAAAAGGAGGGTGTTTCGAATGTGGCTTGTGGACAACTTGTTTATTCTTGGAGTGAGAGTGTGTGGGACATCTGTGTAGTTCCCTCAAAGACAGCAGGAGGGAAGGGACTTGTATGGTCAGGTAATAAGGAAGAATTTCTTTGTGTCTTCTAAGGAATGATAGATAGCCTTCAGAGCTATATCTGTACATCAGTCAGCCATCCAAATCTGTCATAACAGCTGGTGGTGGGTTTACAAAGAGCTGAGAAAAGCCAAAACATGTCTATTAGCTGCTTCCACTATCTGGCCAGGAAACTACATTCCCCTCCCCGTTTCCTTCATTCTATTCCCCTACAGGTAGTATTCCCAAATGTTCCCAGTTGTTCCCATTGTGAAATAAGGGTGAAGAGAACAATGAAAATAATGGTATTATGTTTAAATTTCATCTTAGTTTCAAAATATTTTTACATATATATATATATTATATATAGCAATAAAGAACTATACTGTATAAAGAGTTCAAAAAGAATGAGTTTGCTTCAAATACCATACTGGAAGTATGACTCTGCTCAAGTAACAGTTTTTCAGTAGTCTGGCAACTCTAAACCTACAGTTTGCATGAAAGGTGCTGACCTGCACTGCACTGGTTAGAGTTTTCTTTAAAACTCCCTATGAAAAACAACAACAACAACAGATAAAGAGACTTGACTTATGTCACACAATTAATATATATCAGATATTATATAAGAATTAGGTTTTTCCTAAATCTGTATATTGTGCTTTTCACTCTAATATCCTAATCTGATTTAGTCTTTGATGTGGGCTAATAAAAGAATTTGGGTACATTTTGTCTTCCTTGGAGAGACTGTAAGTTCCTTAAGAATGATTACTTTAAAAATTTATATCTTTATATTTTTAGTACCTAATACATTGGCTAGTATATATCAGGAGCTTAATATATGCTTATTGATTGTCAAACCCCTTGACCATTGAAAAATCAGTCAATCTTTCTTTACCTCAATATCTTCCAATATAAAATAAGGGAGTTTAACATAATGGTCCATCTCCACAGCCCACTTTAGCTCAAATATCCTATGTTTCAGCATAAATTATAGATGTTTTAAGAATAGGATATAGAGCATAAATATTATATAGGTACAGGTATACCAATACTCCTTTATGTTATACTATTTTCTTCTTACTTCCCTGTTAATCTGATTTTTGTCTTTCCTACTTCTTTTGAATTTCCTATAGCATATATTATAGAAGCACAATCTCAAAGAAAGAAAAGACTTTAGGGACTGTTTAATGCAAACAATGTTCAAGCAAACATCCCTTTTACAAAATTTCTAACAATAGTGATTCAGCATTGGATGAAAATTTATAGTGGGGGAAGATGAAAAATTAGCATTTTTTGAGAAAGTCACTTTTAAATAATTCTAATCTGGAGGAAGTTAGTTTGTTGTTACTATAGTCTTGTTTCCCTGAAATGAAGCCTAAATTTAATTTGATTTTTTTTTACTTAATGTTTGTTTTTTTGGAATTCCTAGCCTGCCCTCTCTAGCCAGGTACAGCAAATCATGTGATCACTTTTCAACTACAAGTATCAAAGACAAGCATCATACTCTCCTCCCCCAAGTCTTCTTCTGTAGGCTAAACATTACGTGGTCATTAAAAAGTCTTTGTACTACAAATCTATCATCTATCTGTTAAGTCTTCCTGTTATCTACCTTTCCTACTCTAACCCATTTGCTGTTGAACAGAACTGTTAAAAGTCACAGTTTTACCAACTGGGCTCACTACAGATTTAAGTGATTTAATCTCAGGTGGACACTCACTGATGCACAGCTATTTTCTTATTCTTCCTTACGTGATTTCTCCATTGGAGTTTCCAAAACAACTATCCAAAATCCTCTCTTCTCAAAGCTCTTACAATGAACCTCCTTTTTCACAACACACTGTGACTCATACAAAATTGAGAAAAGAATGTCCATTCATCACGAGGTTCCTATTTTGCATCAAGTAATCCCTCTTTTACTCCTAATTTACTATTTTACTCGTCATATACTTTCTCTTCCTATGGTCTAATTCCGGAAAAAAATGATGGATGACCTGCCCCTCCATTAAGGCCAATCTTTTTTTTTTTTTTTTTTTTTTTAACACTTCCTTTTCATCTCATGCCTTCTTTGCACCTTACTCCTTGCACTAATCTTCAATGTCTCCTTTTCTACAATTTTCTTTTATGCTGCCTAAAAATCTGTCTTAGTCTTCATTCTCTAAAAGAAAAGTTAAGAAAAGAAAAAAAAAAAAAAACACAAGTTTTCAATTGACCCTACCATCCTTTCAGGTGATAGTCTATATATCTCAACCTTTTGTACAACCTTTTGATTGTATAATCAAATTCTTTTAAAAATTCCTATAAATCCACTGAATCACATAATTTTAAAATGTAAAAGAACTTAAGTAGTCCTTTAGTTCAACCTATAAGTAAAAAGGAATACGATACTCAGCCTGAAGACTTCAAAGGAGAAATACATCACCTCTAAGAAATCTGTGACACTTTTGGACAGCTCTAATTGTTAGGAAGTTCTCTTGATACTGAGTCTAGATTTGTCTCTGCAACATCTGCCCATTGCTCTCATTTCTGCTTTTTGGAGTCAAGCAGAACAGTTTTAGTTTTTGTTCATTACTATGACTTTAAAATATTTCAGGACAGTTATCCTACCATCTCCCTCTACTCCCATCTCCATGTTTAGCCTAATAACAACAATAAAATTCCACTATGACAATGTCCAAAAACATGTTTCCCATTTTTTCTATTGAGTAGATCTGAAAAATCTTGTTTGTTTTATAATGTTGTCATCATATAAATTGTTCTTCTGATTCTTCTCAGTTTACTCTGCTTCATTTCACAAAAGTCTTCCCAGTTTTCTCTAAAACTGTTCATTTAACTATTTTTATGGCATGATAATATTCCATTATATTCATATGCCATAATTTTTCTAGCCATTCCTCAAGGATACTCCCTTAGTTTCCAATTTGAGGATAAAAGCTATTCTAAATATTTTGGTATAAGTTAAGTCCTTTTCTGCTTCTTTTCTTCTCTTTAGGGGGATAAGTCTATTATATATATACATTCACCACCTGCCACACACAAATAAAGTGAGGCTGAACCAAAGTTCATTTATATAGTTAAATAAATGTTAGGTAAAGTTCAAAATCATTTTCTATAATGGTTGGATCAATTCATATCTCTATCAGTGGTATATCAATATGCCTGTTTACCTATAGCCTCTGCATCTTTTGCCAGCTTTGACAATCTAATAAGTAAGATGTGGAACCTGAGCATTGCTTTAATTGAAACATTTGTTTATATTGTTGTTTCCCTTTAAAAAGTATTTTCAAATTCTCTGGAGATTAATCTAATGGGGAAAGGCTCTTAGTGTTACAAATTTGAATCATTTCATTAAATATCTTGAGTATGAGACATTTATCAAAGAAAATTGCTGCAAATATTTTTTGCCATTAACCATCTCATTTTAATTTTAAATTTATTATGTTTGTTTTTTTTTTAATTCCATTTGATATAATTAACATTGTTGATCTTATTTTCTGTGATCCTCTTGTTAAGGTATGTTCTTTTTCTCAAATCCATAGAGCTAAAAAGGTAATTTCTTGATCTTCTAACTTATTATTTTTCCCTTCTTGTCTGAATCATATGCTTATTTGAAGTCTTTTGGTATAAGGGGTAAGATTTTTGTCTATAGTTAATTTCTGCCTAATTATTTTTCATTTTTCCTAGTAGTTTTTGTTAGATGGTAAGTTGTCTTCATGTAACCATAGTTTTGTGTTTATTAAATTCCAAGATACTATATTAATTTAATTCTACATGTTGTAATAAGTTATAGAAAATAATTTTAATAATTACATCTTTGTAGTATAGTTTGAGAAGTGGTACTAGTATGCCTGTGTCCTTCCCATTTTTAAAATTTTTACTAAAGTACTTTTTTGGGGGAGAATAGCTTTTTTTTTTTCAAATACATGCATAGATGGTTTTCAACATTTACCTTTGAAAATCTTATTTTCCAGTTTTTTTTTCCTTCTCTCTTCTCTCTCCCTTCCCCAAGGTAGCAAGCAATCTGATATAGGTTAAACGTGATTCTGCAGTAATTCCTGACCTTTTGTTCTTCCATGGGCATTCTGTCATTTTATGTGGTCCTTTAGATTTTTCAAATATCACTGATACTAGTGCCCCAAACACATCTTTCAGTAATTTCAGGATTTAGCTCTTTTTAGCCAGGGGTCTTGAAATCATTCACACAAGTAGATGCTCAATTATTATTTCCTTAATTAGCTTTTAATTTTCTTTAAGTCTTTTGTATTCACTGTCATTTCATGTGTAAATGGTGTTCTCTTTTCTGGGGACATATATATACATATACATATACATATACATAATACATATATATAAACACAGAGAAAACATTTTATACATATAGAGGCAGCTAGGTTGTGCCATAGTGCACAGTATTGGGCCTAGAGTCAGGCTGACTCATTTTTATGAGTTCAAATCTGACCGCAGATTCTTGCTAGTTATGTGACCTTGAGAAAGTCCCTGAATTCTGCTTGCTTCAGTTATTCATCTGTCAAATGAGCTGAAAAAGTAACTGATAAATCATCCTAGTATCTCTGCTAAGAAAACTCCAAATGAGGTAATTGAGAGTCAGACATGACTTAATACCAACACATATACACACAATTGATGCATATAGATATTGAACATATATATATGTATTATATAAAATGCTTAACACATAGGTACACTTTAAATGATATATATTAAATATATAAGTATTGCATAAATATATACTTGTACATATATATATATATGAATGTACAACTATATACATATATTCATAGATAAATAGATGAAACAGATATTCATCTTTTTTACCTAGTTTTGCTTTTATCATGTATGTGTGTACATACATACATTATACATGTTTCTGTTTGTTGAAATTTAAATATATGTCTAAATATATGAAATTTAAATATAAATTGAAATTTAATATGAAATATTAAATATATGTCCTTTGTATATATATATATATATATATATATATATATATATATATATATGTATGGGTTTATACATATCAATTTAAATAGGTAACTGAGCTTCCCATGTATCCATATTAGTCTCTTCAGAAAATTCCATTTTTACTCTTCATTGATTTTTTTCCCTTTACGTTTAATATTTTCTTGACTGTCTCTTAGCTATTATGCATTGATTTCCCTTGAAGCATTTTACTCCATGGTTTCTTAGGTATTTTTTCTGTGATTTCCTTGAAACCTGTTTTCCTATAATCTGGCATAGATTTCAGACTACATCCAGATTTCCTATATTTATCTATTACAATTTCAACAAGAGATTTTGATTCTCCATTGAGTTCCCATCCTCAAAACCAGTTTTTCCTTGTTAGAGCTTGAAGAAATTTAGCTCTTGTTAGTTCTTTTATCTTTTGAAGGATTAAACAGTCACTAAGGCAAATCAAGAAGTATTTGGCTACTTCACTTTTGGCAGACAGCTCCATCAGATTTCTTTTTAATTGAAGTCTTTCATTACTACCATTCTATGTGGATGACTTAGACATTTTCCAAAACTTCTCATCTAATTTCTCTTTCTTTCCAGGTTGTATGTTGTACATTCCACGACCGCAGCACTTCTATTTCTCCTGCTTTTGACTAACTCTCACTCAGATACTTGCCATTATTCTTTCTATATCCTGGTCCTTGGATTAACTTCATAGTATATAATGCTACACTCCCACATCATTTTACTTCTTTTGTTTCTTTTCAATAACATATACCCACTCCAAACTATAAATGAGTGTTGCTTTCATTGCATAAAGTCTCAAATATACCTATATATTTTTTTCCTCCACTTCATTTCCTTTAATACTCCTTTGCACACTCTGAGCTGTCTTTTGACTTCATCATTCAACTGAAACCACTCTCTGTGTCTGTTTCCATCTCTATCTCTTATAATTTTTCTCTTCTATTTTTTGTGACTTTCTGCTTCTCTCTCTCTGCTTTCTCTGCTTTTCTTTCACTATTATTATCTTCATCTTTCTGTTCCTTATCTACTTCTTTCTGTCTCTCTGTTTCCCTTCTCTGTCTTTCTTTAGCTTTCTATCTCTTAATGCCTCTGTCTTTCTGTTTCTCTGTCTCCATCTTTGTCTCTGTGTCTCCCTCTGTCTCTGTTTCTTTTTCTGTCTTCCCTTATCTTATCCTTCTCTCCTTACTCTCAGGTTACAAATTAACCAACAAATCTAATATCTTATCTTTCCTCACTCTGCTGTCTATTCCTAAATGCTCTGATCTCCTCGATTTGTACTTTTTTTAGTTCCCCTATTTGCCTTCTCCTTTTCAGCCTCCTTTTCAGGATTAGCATCTATGATTCACCATCTAATTTTGGTCATGCCTCAAGATTCTATTTTAGGTCTCCTTTTCCCTTTCCATGTTCTCTCTCATAGGAAGCTCATCAACTCCTATGACTTAAATTATCATCTTCATCTAGATGACTCTCAGATCTAGATATCCCATGCTAATCTCTCTAGTTCTACATTATTAATTGGCTATATCAAAACGAATGTCATAGACATTTCAAAATCAAAGAATCCAAAACAGAGCTCATTGACTTTTTTTTTTTGCAACCCTTACCCCTCTTCTTAACTTTAATTCAATTCAATTCACCAAATACTTTTTAAGCATGTACTATTTACATGGTGTTATGCTAGCTACTAGTGATAAAAACATTTGCCCCTTTCCCCACAAAAGATCTGTCCCTTAGAGATTTATTATACAATAATATTATGTGTATAGCTAAAAGGGAACCTTTAGTAGAATGGAAAGGGTATAGAGATCTTTAGAGAGCCACATGATCTGGGTTTAAAGGTGCAACATCCCATTTTCTGTCTGAGTAATTTAGTGAAGTTACTTTCCCTCATTAAAACTTAGTTCTCTTTTTTATAAGAAAGGAGGAATTAGAGTAAATGACATCTAAGGGAACTTTTTGACACAAGTAAATATCAAGTATGTATAAAATAAATACATTTCTATCAACACTACCATCATTATTCTAATCAATGAGGTTTGTAACCAGAAGGTGACCATCAACTATTCTCCTTCTCTCACTGTCTCTTGTGTCCAACCAGCTACCACAACTTGATTTTTGTGCCTTCATCCACACCTTCTTCTCTGCTTTTTTTCAGCTAATATCCAATTCATACCCTACCCAACATTCTTATGTACTGTTCTAATAGTTTGCTAATGGATCTCCCTGCCTCCAATATCTTTGCATTCTAGTATATCATTTATACAAAGGTCAAACTATTATCCTCAAAACATAGATATTTCCATGGTACTTCCATGTTTAGAAAAACTCAGTGGCTTCTGATTGGCTACAAGTAAAAAAAATATTTTCTCAACTTTACATTTAAATCCTTACATATGATCTTCAGCTTATCTTTCCAAAATTATTTCACATTCACACACAATATTTAATTCAATTTGGGTTATTTGTGATTGGTTCTCTGAACATCATTTTGCATCTCCCATCCTGGTGCCTTTGCACAGATTGTTCCTCATTCTTGGAATGTACTGCCTTTTTATCTCAACTTTTTTTTAATCCATAGCTTTCTGTAAGTCTTATTTCAAGTATCATATCTAAAGATATCTATATCTTATCTTATCTATAGATAAGGCTTTTCCTAATTTTCCTAATTTCCTTCCTTCCAGGTATTTAAGCAGCCCTCCTCTTCTATAAGTGCTTTGTCTTTATTGTGCATATTATTAATTTATTTACTAAATCTCCCCACTAGAATATTAGCTAACAGAGTTCAGATACAAGTTCCTTTTTGTCTTTTTATCCTTAGACATTGCAGATAGCAAACAATTAGGAATATTTCTGGAATGAATATTTCCTTGAAGTAAGGAAATAAATAATATGATATGAGCTCAAGTCCCTTTTCTTTCTAACTTTCTTCTTCAAGAAATTTTCCAGTTCATCAATATATTTTCTAAAATATTGTGTCTAGATTTGATGTATTCTAATTTGGGTAGAATTTGACTCACTCAGCCTAAATCTAGACCTCTCTTAATGTAACTTAGAATGAAATTATCTTTCTGAGTTGTCCTATACTTTTTCAAATGAACTTCTACCTAGGGATACTTCTTCATCTTGTTCTTAGAAAGTAGGTAACTCAAAAGAGATAGTACTGAGAATAAAGTCAAGAAGACTTGAGTTCAAATCCCATTTTAAAAACTTATAATCTACAGCTAGGTAGAACAGTGGGTTAAGTACCAGTCCTGGAGCTGCAGACCCGAGTTTAAATCTAGCTTCAGACCCTTAACAACTACTGCTATGTGACTCTAGTCAAGTCACTTATTCCCAATAATCTCACCCCAAAACATCAACAAAACCACTTTCTATCTAGTTGATTAATGGCAAATCACAACCTCTGTATGTCTCAATTTTACCAAATATAAAATGGAAATAATGAGAGCAACCACCTTATAGAGTTGTTATAATGAGTAAATGTAATACTGTTTGTAAAGTGTTTAGCACAGTGCTTGACACATAGTAGGACCTGCCTTTAATATATCTTATTTTTCTGCAAAATTAAATGGGAAGACTTGACATGTACCATTATTAAATATCCTCATATTAAATTCAATCCCATATCCTAGCCTGTCAAGATTATTTTGAATCTTGACTGTCATATAGTGTCACATATCCCTCCTAGCCTTGTATCATCTTCAAATTTGATGAGCATTATATCTAATTTGTTATAAGCACTATTAATAAAAAATGTTAAAAATCACAGGGAAAGCAGAGGTCCCCAAAAGAAACTTTCTTCCAAGTTGGTATTAAATAATTAATCCTTAATTTTGGGGTCAAATTACTCAAATAGTTTTCAAATCCCAAATATGCTGAAAGGTACTATTGTAATTCTAATAGTATTAGTATAAGTAGTAATAGGAATTCAATAAGGTTAACTAGGTACTCTCTTACTATTTCCCTGCTAATCTTATATTTGTGGTTGCTCTTATTGTTTAGTCATTTCAACCATGTTCAACTCTTCATGATTCTATTTGGGGTTTTCTTGGCAAAGACATTGGAGTGATTTGTCATTCCCTTCTCCAGCTCATTTTACATATAAGGAAACTGAGGAAAATAGAGTTAAGTGACTTGTGCAGAATCATACAGCTAGAGCTCCTTAGCTGCTCAGTGGTCCTACCACATTCTATGTTAAAATATAGTCAGATTCTGGCTAGAATGACAGGGAAAGATAATGCGGAATGTTGGAAGGGATGTGGGAAAACAGGGATACTAATACATTGTTGGTGGAACTGTGAATACATCCAACCATTCTGGAGAGCAATTTGGAACTATGCTCAAAAAGTTATCAAACTGTGCATACCCTTTGACCCAGCAATGTTACTACTAAGCTTATATCCCAAAGAGATCATAAGGAAGGGAAAGGGACCTGTATTGCATGAATGTTTGTGGCAGCCCTGTTTGTAGTGGCCAGAAACTGGAAACTGAGTGGATGCCCATCAATTGGAGAATGGCTGAATAAATTGTGGTATATGAATATTATGGAATATTATTGTTCTGTAAGAAATAACCAACAGGATGATTTCAGAGAGGCCTGGAGATACTTACACAAACTGAAGCTGAGTGAAACGAGCAGGGCCAAGAGATAATTATATACTTCAACAACAATACTATAATACTATATGATGACCAATTCTGATGGACCTGGCCATCCTCAGCAATGAGATCAACCAAATCAGTTCCAATGGAGTAGTAATGAACTGAACCAGCTACACCCAGCAAAAGAACTCTGGGAGATGACTAAAAACCATTACATTGAATTCCCAATCTCTATATTTTTGCCCACCTACATTTTTTATTTCCTTCACAGGCTAATTGTACAATATTTCAGAGTCCAATTCTTTTTGTACAGCAAATAACAGTTTGGTCATGTATACTTATTGTGTATCTAATTTATATTTTAATATATTTAACATCTACTGGTCATCCTGCCATCTGGAGGAGGGGATGGGGGGAAGGAGGGAAAAATTGGAACAAGAGGTTTGGCAGTTGTCAATTCTGTAAAGTTACCCATACATATAACCTGTAAATAAAAGGCTGTTAAATAAAAAATAAATAAATAAAAAAGGTAAACACACACACACACACACACACACACACACATATATGGAGAGAGAAAGAGAGAAAGAGAGAGAGAGAGAGAGAGAGAGAGAGAGAGAGAGAGAGAGAGAGAGAGAGAGAGAGTGTGTCAGATTTCCAATTCCATATGAATACAATAGTCCCAATTAGAATCACAATGTCAACAAAGTATGAACACTGATATATGTGAAATCTTAATGAATAATTAATTCTAAAAAGAAATTAGAGAAAGGACCTCCCAACTTTCTAGGAAAATGTAAGCTACTATGGAATGAAACCATGCATATAGCATGAGAATTGGCTGATTGCTCTGCTAATTTTGCCAAACTAGATTTTGTGGGCTTGTTGTTTTTCATTCTGTTATGAGTGATGACTTTCTAGGAGGATGAAAGATATATTGTGAAGTTTGAGATTGTACCTGGAATCAAAATAAAAGTTGTCAATAAAAATTTATGTACACATATATAATCATTTTTTCTACTATTATTCAGGATTCTTGAAGTTCAGGGCAGTTTTTTTTTTCTTAAAAGAAAACATTCATGCTTTATAAATGCCAGGTCCCTGTCTAATCTATATGTCCTTGATCTCTCTTGGTTCTTATATTCTTAACCATGTTTTTCAATATATGTTTGCATCAAAGTCAAAAGGTATCAAAGTTTATGTTGATTTAATTTTCAATGTCTAGTCTACTGCTTTATTGAACATTTCTGCTCCTTCATATTCTACCACATATATTGGTGTAGGAATTGTAATTATTTTCTTAGTGTTCTTTCTATAGTAGTCATGAGAATACAATATAAGGTGACCAAATTGTCTCATAGAATAATGTGTTTTATTACCTTTGGGAGCATGATAAACCAGCTCTTCTTTATTTTCTCTCTGAAGAGGATTTGAAGTCATTTTTTTTTTCAAGTAATGGCAATAGTTCTTTGCTCAGATTTTGTTTATATTAAGAAAATCAAAACAGATAAAATTAAGTCCCTCTAGTAATTCATCTACTTATTGATCATTAGCAAATGATCTCAAAATTACAATACTGAGAACCAGGTTACAGAATGTAGATTGTCTGAAAATTGTGTGATGCTTAGTCCCCTGACTCTCTATTGTTTTACTACTATCACTGCAGAAATGGGTGGAAGCTGAAGATAATGAAGAAAAAATACATTTTCTTTTGTTTCATGAGCTACCATAGCTAAAGAATCCATTACCAAGTAGTCAGCCTACAAGTGATGAAATTCTCTGTACTTAACTAGTTTAAGCCTTGGGATTCGGATCTCACTTATTACCAGGATAATATTTCAGATCCTTATATCATGGCAAAGCCTGCATAAACAAACCATTTACCAGAAACCATATGGAAAATTCCATATGGAAAGGCATATCAGAAAAATATAAGAATAAATGAGTACACTTGTCAAAGGCTTTTTATTGAACTAGACCAATATAAGAGGAATGATGTTAATTTTTCATAAGTAGATCATGATAATATCATAAAATGGCAATATTAATTAAATTGTTTTAGTATTCATTTATACCAATCAAACTCTCAAAGGATTATATTCAAGAACAAGAAAAATAAATTAAAAATTCATCTAGAGTAAAAAAACAGGCATGGTTCTTCAAGGGAAATAATAAAAAAGAGTGAGAAGGCAAGGGACCCAGCATGCCAAATCTAAAACTGTAATAAAAAGCTATACTTGTCAAAACTAGTGGATATGAATACAGGCTAAAATAATGGAATTTTGACTAATTGAAAATTCACTTAATTGAAGATTATACAGAATCAGTCTGTAGCATACAGATCCAAATGAACATAATAGTATAGAATTTTATAAACCCAAAGACTAACTACTATGGTAAGGACTTACTAATCAACAAAACAAAAACAAAATGATGAATTTGAACTTAGACCAAGATCAATAAACTCCAAATGGAAACATGATATTCATTCATAAATAAGAAGTGTTGAAAGAGTGAATCATAGAAAATAAAATATACAAATTTGATTAAGGAAAAAAATTTAAATTTTTGCATAAACAAACCAAAGTCATTATGTGTAAAAATATATCTTTCAGTTGGGGAGGGGATCTTTGCAGTAAGTATCTCTCATGAAGGTCTTATATTCATGCTATATAAAGAATTGAGTGACATATGAGGAATGGGAACAGGCATTCCCTAAGTAAATATTCAAAAAACATGAAAAGGAGAAATCCAAGCTATCAATAGGTATATGAAAAAAAGTATTCCAAAATATTATTAGAAGAAATTATAGTGTATTGGGTGAAGGGAATACTAGCATCTATGACATGAGGGATTTTTGAGTATAGTAACTAAATTTTAATAAAACTGTCTTGGCAATCTGGCTAAACAAGGCTGAGAGTTGATGATAAGCCTCAAACCTATTGGTGAATTATGGTCTACCATAAGCATCTGAAGACTTTCCCTAACAGATTAGGTGAATGAAATCAATTTATTCCAATATGCCATAAAAGTGGTAGAAGCAGGTATTGTAGAGTTTTAGAACTTGGTCAGATATCAAAGATGGTACATACCAAACCACTGCCAGTTGTTTTGACTTTTGTCTTGCCACTGGAATTTCATGACTCTGGAAGATATCTGCAAGAGAGAGTGAAGCTGAAAACTTTTCACAAATCTACCCCACTGTTAAATCCCAGTTTACATGAAAGTAAAGGCATCACTTATACTAATAACATGCTATGTTATTATTTCACTATTTTTACCTACCTTGAAGACCTGTGGTGGCAAGCAAATGACAAAACACTGAGGGTTGTAGTCATAACTCTGCCCATAAGTGGCTCAAAGGATAGGATCATCTTTTTACTGGCTTAAAGCAGGAATGGTATTAAGAAACCCCCAAGGTATCTGAGCATCTTCTTTTAAGGAATGCATGACATTTCCTGGAGTGAGGAAAGATATAGACAAATTACTCTAAAAATTATCTGCTTCATCCAATCCTGTCCTACTTACTGCATTAGGCAGGAATTCACCTCACAATATAAACATTAAAAAAGGTGTACAATTTGTGTGTGTGTGTGAAGAAGATTCCACTGGAAAATGGAATGTGCCTACACTCAGGGTCAACATGAAATCCAGAATACCTGAACAAAAAATAACTCTTGTTACAATAGACTTCAGCAAGTATCACAACTAAATAGCAGTCCTGATTAAAACAAGGCTAAAAAAAATGAAGATCTGGATACACATTTTCCTAGAGTGGCTACAATGATGGGAACTACTGGGAAACTGACAGAGGCTTCACAATCAGATCTAATCTAACCAGAATATGTGTATACTTCCCAAAGGAGTGAAAGATTTCCATCTGCAGGAAAGAATCACACCATCATTACCAGTATATATACTCCCACCATATCTAATCCTGATGAAGTCAAAGAAAATGTTTATGAATTCATGAACACCTGGAGGATTTCATCATCAATGTTCTGCAAGATCATATACTTATAATTTTGGAAGACTTTAACATGAGAGCAGACACAGATTATCAGAAGTTATAGGAAATCCTTGAGAGGAATTGTCAGAAATAGCAACAATAATGGTCACTTACTGCTAAATACTTGTATATCTTACAGTCTTCTCATCACCAACAGCTGTCTTCCACTTATTTAAATGCAATAAAATATCATGGATACACTCTCACAGAAAACACTACTATTTAATAGACTGTCATTATAAGAAGAGATAAGTAACATATGAGAATAAAAAAAAGATGATGTGTGTACAGAGTGCTGAACCAATCATAGACTTGTCTTCTTTCAATTAAGTATTTGGATTCAACAAAAGTGACAGTCCCAAGGCAAGACAATTATCAGAAGAGTCCATAGGTGAAAAATGTATTATTGATCAGAGGGAAAGCTGGGCAATCACACAATTAGCAACAGAGAAGCAAAAAACTGGGCAGTTTTCAGAGATATTGTGTGTAGCACCAAATTTGCTCATCTGGACCAGAATACTCTCAACCAGAACTGATTTGATGAAAGTGGTGATGAAATTTAGAAGTTACTAAATAAAAAAATCAGAACTCCATAGTGTTTACCAGTAAGTTCATCTGTCATTAAGAAGGCAGTCTTTAACATCATCAAAAGTAAAATCCAAGTGATGCTTAGAAAGATGTGGGATCCTAGGCTCAGTAAGAAGGCAGATGATATTCAGTTTCAGATCAATAGTAACAATCCAAATTACTCCCAAATTACCTTGAAGTCTATTTATGGACCAGGCACTTCTGGTACATCTCAGTTACTCATCGCTGATGGAACTACACTGATAAATGATAAAAGACATGATCCTAGAGATATGTGCTTATTATTCCTATAATGTATCCAACAAACTGTCAGCAACAAATGGTAACGTCTTTGACCATATACCTCAGACTGAAGTCAATCCCTCTCTAGCTGAACTTCCAATTGAAGAAAATACACTGAATGCCATAAAACTCTTTTCATGTATGGCAAAGAGCCTGGCACTGATTCCATCTTAGCAAAATTTTACAAGGTAGAAGCTCTATTGCTTTTTTGTGGAAGCTGACTGGAATCTTATAGATAATTTGGCAAAAGGAGGAATCCCCAGGAAAACTAGAATATTTCCATTGTTACTGCAGAAAGAAAAAGGAAATAGATTGTCCTGTGTCAGTCTCTTAGTCGTAGTATTATTTCTGGCAACTAATCATTCACCTGGAAAAAATAATTTACTGAAAAGCCAATGTGATTTCAGAAAGGGCTAAAGAATGCACAACATGGTGTTTACTGCTCGAAATCTCTAGGAAAATGTGAATAGTAGAACAGAAACTTGTATACAAAGTTCTTCAACAGCCAGCACTGCACCATGCATATATTAGTCACATTAAATTAACTTTGAATTCTGTGGGTAAATTCACTTATCTTGGAAGTAAACTTTCCAGGGGAAGTTCACATAGATGACAAAATTGAGCTCAGAATTTAGAAGACTCTAAAAGAAAATGTAGGAGAAAAGAGGTATTAGCTGTATACAAAACTAAAGGTCTACAAATATGTTATGCTAATGTCACTGTTATATGAAATCTGGACAAGTTGCCCTCTCCATGCCAGAAAATTGAGCTGCATAAACTTGAATTGTTTGCATAAGAGTTTGAAGATTCCCTGGTGAGATAAGGTATCAGACATTGAAGTTCTCTCTTGTGCTGAACCATTCAAGCTCCACTGAAGAGAGCACACATTTGATGGGCTTGCCACATAATCTGAAAGCTAAATATACTTTTATCTAAAACAAACAAAATTATTTTAAAGAGAACTCACAGAAAATTAGTACCCAGAAGAAATTGTACATGGACACTTTCAAGGTCTCTCTGAAAAACTTTAGTATCAATTGTGAGACTTAGATGTTGGCACAGGACCATTCATCATGATATGCATCAAAGAAAGTACTGTACTCTATGAGCAAAGCAGAATCAGAGTAGCCTAAAGGAAATGTGATCTGGGCAAACACAGAGACATCTTTATCCCACATGTACAAATTGATTAGTTTTGTCTGACCTCTGGTAGAGCCTATTGAGCTTGTGTTAGACTGATCAGCCACAGGTGAACACACTTGCCTTGACCCCAACATCATGATGACATTTGGTCCTCTTTGAGGACCAAAGAAGAATATTAATCAAAAAATGCAAATTAAAATAACTTATGATTTACTTCATTTTTATCAGAGTAGTAAAATCTAAAACAGAAAAAAAACAAAATTTCTTGAGTAGTTGTTGGAAGAGTTGCTGATGAAGCTGCACATTGGTCCAGCTATTCTGGAAAACAATTTAGAATTATAGCCCAAAAGTCACTAAACTTGGCCCAGTGATACCACTATTAAGTTATCCACATACAAAAATACCCCAAGAGAGAAGGAAAAGACCAATATATATAAAAAAATATTATTTATGGAACTTCTCTTTGTTTCAGGAAAAATCTTTAAAGAAAGAAAGTGTTGGTCAACTGTTGTGATATAGGAGCCACCTGCCAGTGGTTGCTGCTTTATCCTGTAGAATGGATCTCTTCAAGTGAGAAAATGATGAAGATGATACAAGGAGACTTAGAGGCAATTGTGTTATCTGACCTCTCCACTGAGAGGCAGTTGTGTTGTCTGACCTCTCTCCTCTTCCCTCTTGTTTCCAATTTATTTCATTCTCAATCCACAAAGCACGTTTGTTTTAGTAAAGGCTGCTTTGCAATTCCTTCAAGTGTCATGATTCACAGCTATGGAGGCTCTCTGAGAGTTGACCTGCCCCTTCACCTAGGCATGGTCCTTAATAATCAATTAGAAAACACCTGAGCAGATTATGCTATGTAAATGGCAAGACTTATATGAACTAATTCAGAGAAAATGCATGGAACAAAAAAAAATGTATAGACAAATTTTCTAAATAAAAATCAAAATAAATAGAAAATACGTAAGAATTCTGATTAATGTCATGATGAATTATGACTCTGGAGGTTCATTTATGACTCATGCTATCTGCTGATAGTTGAAGAACAAGACATACATTTTAGACCATAGAAAATCTATTGATTTGGCTTGACTATGTCCATTTATTAGATAGACTGATTTTCCCTTTTTATTTGAAGATGAGCTAAACTAGTTATGGTATTGGTTAAACAAAAAGAAATGACATTTTTAAAGGATTATTGAACCATCTGAGGAAATGCTTAGAAGGGAATAGAAAGAAGTTCAGAAAGGGACACTGAAGGGAAGGACATATTACATAATACATAAATGTATTCTATAGCATGTCCCAAAATTATTGGTGCAGTTTTAGCTGTGACTCTTACTTTTGGACCACCTTTTAGCAAAAAAAAGAAATAAAGAAACAAACAAAAACTGAACATAATGAGATTCATGAGTTTCATTTGTAATTTTCCTTCCTATTCTCTGTATATTAAAACTTTCCTTATGTTTCTCTGTACCTCTTTTTCTGTCTTTCCTTTTCTCTCTCTATACAAACACAGCTTTTTTATTTATCTATCTCTCTATCTAATTATCTATCGTCTCCCTGTTTCTTCCTCTATTTCTCTGTTCTCCCCCCACTTCAACTATTTCATAATAAAATAAACATTAAATTATTGGTGTCATTTTCACCATCTGGAAAAACCCCTTATTTGCTGGTGTAACTACAAAATGAGTAAACTGGCCCAGAAAGAAAAAAAAAAAGAAAAATTGAGATCCTGGCAGTGTTTATATCATGTATCATTTCTGTGATAACCTTCCCAAATTTCTCACCTCCTGTATTTAGTCAAATGCTTTGTAATATATTCTAATGACAAAATTATTTCTGTACTTCTGCTTTTTTTTCTTTTCTTTACTTGAAAAAGGAGACAGCCCAATATGTACTTTGTTTCTGATTACTGACTTTCCTGGTACATCATTTTCTCATGTTGCTCAACTCCTATCTTTTAATATGACATTTCCTTTGAATCAGGTATTCTGAATCAATTTGTAGTCATCCCTTAACCAAATGGCCTTGGATTTCTAGTTCATCTTTCTTATTTCTTATACAATGTATATACTAATCCATACAGAATTGGGGACAGTAAATATCTATTTGATATCTTATTTATTTAACCTGTCTAGTCTTTGGATTTGCCATTTGCTCTCCATTTAATTTTAAAGATTAGATAAACTCTCTGGGATAATGTTTTCTTCCTGAGGAAGGGGTTTTGGCAAAGGAAGAGAGAAAGAAATATTTTCTAACACCGAAGTCTGTGATCATATGTTATTCTCCTTAAGAAAATTCCAAGTGGTGTAAAGCTTTTAGGCACTGTCTACATCAAGACAGAAGATAGGGAATGGATCTGTGATGTAACTGTAATGAAGACTTCATAAATAAGAGATCCCCTTAACAATATATAGAACTTACAGCATTAGAGAACAGCCTAGTACTGAGAGGCTTAATAACTTTCTCATGGTCAGATCTTTGGAATTTATTAAAGATGAAGTTTGAACCCAAGTCTTCTTGATTTCAATGTTAACTTTTTAACCACTATGAAATAATTCCTCTCTACATTCACTCATTAAAAACAAAAACAAAACCACAACAATAACAACAAAACCTATCTTTGGAATAAGATAGAAAAGCCATTTACCTAGTGGAAATTTATCAGTTGGTAGGTATTCAATTTTTTCACAGGCTTGAAAGGATTAATTTGGCTTTGCAAGATGCTTCACTAAAAATAATAATAGCCCACAAGTTTTTAAAAAGGTATTCTCTCCACTACCCTAAAGGTAGGATCAGAGGTAAATTGTCCATGGATAATAATTTTTATTTTATGAATAGAAGAATGGAAACTCTGAGTGAATAAATGTTTATCAAACTTTATAGGACCAATAAATGCAAAATTGTGGCTACAATCAACTTCTTATAATATCAAGACCTATGCTTTTTGAAAACTATTAAGCTTATTCAAGTAGATAGTACAGTACTAAGGACTTGATGATATATGATTTAAATTACTCATTCTTGAGTCAAAAAAGTATTCTACTTTTTATTCTTTTTAATGTTTGAATAGTTCAAAGTTTGGGGAAAAAAAACAAAGTTTGGGTTGGCACATTTGAGGAAATGCCACTAATAGGAACATTGTGGGCTCATTGGCACATTCACATGTGTGTCTAAATGTACAAGTTCTGTGTTGTGAAGCTCACCAATACTTTATTGTTTTCAATTGTTGTCTTCTTTTTTGACACCCCCCCAAAAAAAACCCTTCTCTTAATACCACAATGCAATAACTGATGACAGAAAAGCTAAGCCTATTTAGTATAGTCTCCTTTGGGATCTTAACAGAATCAAAAAGCTTCAAACACAAATTTAATAATATTTGCTGTCTGAGAATAAGCCAAACTGCATATGAGAGGTTTATAACTAAATAACACATCACATGATGATGAAATTTCTGGCTCAAAAATTCTTGATGGTCATTAGGTAAATAATTTAGACAAGATAAAAACCACACTAATGAAATAAAAACATTTAAATCATTTAAGGTAAATTCTTCTAACTTCTTTAAGAGTCTTTATTCATAATATACTAAAATAATTTCATTGCCGTCCTTACTCTTGGCTACTTTTCCATCTGGGGTTTCCTAGTTGAGTACTATCATTTTTGATGGGAATATAATTACCTTTTTTGTATTTTTTGTCAAATTTTAACCAAGGAAGTTTCATCTAAAAAATGGAGAGTCACATTCTAATGATTCTATTTTAACTTGAAGAGAATTATTCATGAGGTTTCTCTGGTTTTGGGAATCACTCTCAGTCTATCTCTCTACCTTCTCCCCTTTCCAATTTCCTTCTTTTATTTGTTCCCCTTTCTTTCTTTATGTGCCACCTTCATATTTGTCCCTTCTCTTCTTTCTATCCTTTCTTCTTTCTCCATTATCTTTTTTCCCTTTTCCTACCTAATTTTCCATTTTCTTGTGCTATCTTCTCTCTTTTATACTTTCCCTTTTCTTTTTTCTTTTTCTTACTTTCTCTTTTACTATCACTTTCTCTCCATTACTCTTCCTCCTTCTTTGTATCTTTCTTTTTGCCTGTCTCTTCTCTTTCCCTTTCCTTAATACCATATAATTAAAAGCCTTAAGATGGTCATGTACTTGAAAGCCACTGTAGCTTCAGAAGGGGTTGAGAAAGAGTTGATGTTTCTGCTGCTCAACAACTCAAAGAGAAATGCTACTAACAGAGCAAAGGTGTGTATAAAGTGATCATGTAAAAGGTTGTCAATCTAACAAATGCCTTTAATACCATCAGTTATGGGGACATATACAAATTATGGTAAAATTTGGTTTTCCAGAGAAAATTATCAGTATTTGACACCAGCTTCATGATGGCATTTTTTGGCATGCACTCTGGATAAAAGATGATGCTCTCATACTTTCCTTTCACTAGTGGAATGAAGTAATTATGTCCTCACTATCGTATTTTGTAATATTATATTTTCTACCATGTTGTCAGATGTCTTCAGTGAGGATGAAAATTGCATTTAAGTCAGCCACTGCACTAATAGAAATCATTTAACCTGAAAAGGCTACAAGTCAAAACTAAAGTAGAAGGATACTTGTTCCATGGTTTTTGATTCACAAATGATATAAACTTAATGCAGCTACTGAGACTGAAATGCAGCAAAACATGGATTCTCTTCCACTTCTGTTAATTTTTACCTAACACTTACCACCAAGAAAGCACAAATTCTCCATTGGTCATGACCATCCATACATGGATTCACTAACTATAGCAAATGGAGAAATTTTAATGTTGTAAATAAATTCATTTATCTTAGAAATACACTTTCCATGGATGTCCACACAGATGATGAGGTTGTCACACAAAAACTGCCATAGTAAACTCAGTGTTTGAGAAACTCTGAAGGAAAGTGTGGAAGAAAAATATCAGATGAATTATCAAACTGAAGACCTATATATTCAATGTGTTGAGCTCACTTTGAATGTCTGTTAAATCTAGACAGTATACCAGTGCTATGCCAGGAAACATAATTGCTTCAATTTAAATTGTCTTAAGAATATTCATAAGATCACCTAGCAGGATAAGGCATTAGATACTGAGGAACTCTTTCAAGCTGGCCAAGATATTCAAATGCCAAATATATGTTTGCTTAAAGCCTATTTTGTGAAGAAATCATACAAGACAAGTGATCACACAGGAGTTAGAAGAAATCAAACAAGGGCATTCTCAAAGCCTTTAAAGAATTTTGGAGTTCCTCTGTCCCTTTTTTTATACTCAGTTTTTCTGGGTAGGTAGTTTTTGGTTGCAATCCTAGATCCATTGTTCTCTGGAATATCATATTCCAAGCCCTTCAGTCTTTTAATGTAGAAGCACTAGATCTTGTGTTATTCTGACTGTGACTCCATGAAACTTGAATTGTTTCTTTCTGGATGCTTATAATATTTTTTTCCTTGACCTGGAAGTTCCAGAATATGGCTATAAGATTCCTGGGCATTTTTATATTTGGATCTCTTTTAGGAAATGATTAGTAGATTCTTTCAATTTCTACTTTACCCTCTGGTTCTAGGATATTAGGAGAGTTTTCCTTGATAATTTTTTGAAAGCTGATTTCCAGGCTCTTGTTTTGAAAATGTCCTTCAGGTTATACCAATAATTTTAAAATTATTTCTCCTGGATCTATTTTCCACATGAGTTGTCTTTCCAATGAGATATTTCATATTTTTCCTTTTTAAATTTTTTGTTTTGATTTATTGTTCCTTGATTTCTCATAAAGTTATTAACTTCCATTTGCTCAATTCTATTTTTTAATGAATTATTTTCCTCAGTGAGCCTTTGTATTTCTTTTTCTAATTGGGCAACTTTGCCTTTTAAGGCATTCTTCTCATTAGTTTTTTGTTTTTCCTTTTGTACCTCTCTCAATTCTTTCCCTAATTTTCCCTCTATTTCTCTTACTTGATTTTTCCAAGTCCCTTTTGACCTCTTCCATGGCCTGAGCTCAATTTTTTTTGGAGACTTTGGATGTAGAATCTTCAACTTTCTTATCATCTTCTAAGTGTGTATTTTGATCCTCCTTGTCATCATAATAACTTTCAATGGTCAGATTTTTTTTTGTTTTCTGCTCATTTTCCTAGCCTATTACTCAGTTTTTAATTCTTTCTTAAAGTAGGGTTCTATTTCCAGGGTAGATGATGCACTGTGCCAAACTTCAGGGGTTTTGTGCAGATTTTTTCAGAAATCCTTCTAGGAATCTGACCACAAGCACTTTTTTATTGTCCTGGAGCTGTTAGTTGTATCTATGCCCTACTGTAGCTGAAAGATCCAGTGAGTTGGCTGGAGCTGACACTCCACTATATTGGCACTGGACATTAAACTACAACCCTGTTGCCACAGACCCTCTCAATTGACCTTCTATGTCCTCCTTGGTGTCTCCAGGCTGAATTCAGAAACCTCTACAATTGCTGCTTATTCAGAGTTTGGCCTGAGCTGGGCTGGTAGGTCCAGGCTGAGTTTGGGGCCAAGACTGAACACTGGATTCCCACCTTTTCTGCTGAGCTTTTGAGTTACCTTAGGAAAGAAAATGTTCTTCCCTGCCTTTTTGAGTGATCTGATGCTCCAAAATTTGTTTAGAATAATCATTTGAAGGAATTTAGAGAATTTTGGGGGAGAGGTTAGGCAAGTTCTTCCACCATGTTGGCTGTGCCCTCTGAAGAACTTTGGAATCAACTGTGAGACATAAAATACCAGAGTCTCACAGGACCTAGCCACACCCACCCAGAACCAGGAGTGAGTTTTGTATGGACTCCATACAGCAGTGGTTGCTTGTAAAAAAAAGGCACTGCTTGTAGAGGAAACTTGGAAAACTTCCCTTGCCCTAAAAGCAGACCTTAACTTTTTTTTAATGAGTAGAAAAAGCAAAGAGAACTCTGACCACAGGCAGTTTTTATAGTGAAAGAGAAGAACAAATTTCAAACCCTGAGGGCTCTAAAAGCAGTTTGTTATCAGATGAAGCCCCAAAGGGTAATGTATCACACAAAGCTCCCCTAGAAGAAATTTAAAAGGATCTTAAAAGAGAGCTAGAAGGAAAATGGAGAAAGGAAATGAAAACTTAAGAGGGTTCAGCAAATGCATATAACTCATTAAAAGATAGATTTGATAAAATGGAAAAAGAAAACAACTCTCAGAAAAACAGAATTTGTGTAAAATAAAAAGAAAATAATTCCTTAAAAAACAGGATTTGTGAAATGGAAAAAAAAATTCCATTGAACAAAACAACTCATTTAAAAATTCAACTGAACAAATACAAAAAGAAGTAAAAAAAAAAGTAAATGAAGAAAATAATTCGCTAAAATTCAGAACTGAACAAATGCAAATGAATGACTTAATGAGACAACAAGAATCCGTCACGCAAAATCATAAAAAGAAATAAAAATTAAAAAAAATTTAAAAAATGTAAAATATCTAATTGGGAAAACAACCAACCTGGAAAAATAGATCCAGGGGAGAGACAATCTAAGGATTATTGGGCTCCCTGAAATCTATAATGAAAAAATAGCCTAGACACTATTTTTTTCAGAAAATCATCAAAGAACACTGACCAGATATCATAGAATCAGAATGTAAAATATAAATCCAAGTAGGATTTATTCCAGGAATGCAGGTGGCTCAATATTAGGAAAACCATAATGTCAAGACTAGTTTTCTGAAGGATCTCTGGATGGGCCTTGGTCTTAGGTGGAAAAGTGATGAAGGCAGGAGAGCTACCATGAGCATGGTCAAGGATGGGGTCTGGAGTCTGGAGTCTTAAGTCTCTGAGTCTCAGATTGAGCTTGAGCACACACTCTCTCCTCTCTAGTCCTCTCAGCCCTTAAATACCTCAGATTACATTACTACAGTACACTTTGCATGTGCCATCTGTAGAATCATTACATCACCATATCACACTAAGTATATGAGAACTAGAGAACCATTATCTCATCAATCACACTGAGTAAACATCCTGCTGTAAGTATCCTTGCATCAACTATACCTTTCCCAGAGTTTTCCATTCTCTGCAATACTCTACAGAAAACTATTAACATAATTGACTAAAAATAATCAATAACCAATGACCAAATCAACAAAATCAATAACCAAATGAACAAAAACCATATGATTATTCAATAGATACAGAAAAAAATTGATAAAATCCAACACCCATTCCTATTTAAAACACTAGAGTATAGGAATAAATAGACTTTTCCTTAAAACAGGCACTAGCAACTATTTAAAATCATCAGTAATCATCATATGTAATGGGTATAAACTGGAACCATTCTCAATATGATTAGGGGTGAAGCAAGGTTGCTCACTATCACCATCACTATTCAATACTGTATTAGAAATGCTAGCTTTAGCAATAAGAGAAGAAAAAGAGGTTAAAGGAATTAGAGTAGGCAATGAGGAAACCAAATAATCACTCTTTACAGATGATATGATGGCATACTTAGAGAACCCTAGAGAATCAACTAAAAAACTATTAGAAATAATCCACAAAATTTAGCAAAGTTGCAGGATACTAAATAAATCCCCATAAATCAGCATTTTATACATCACTAACAAAACCCAACAGCAAGAGATACAAAGAGAAATTCCATTGAAAATAACTGTTGATAGTATAAATATTTGGAACTCTATCTGCCAATGGAATGTCAAGAACTATATGAGCAAAACTTTTTTTTTTTTTTTGGCATTCAAAAGGATTTTGAATTTTTTTTTTCTTTAATAGCCTTTTATTTACAGGTTATATGCATGGTTAACTTTACAGCGTTAACAATTGCCAAACCTCTTGTTCCAATTTTTCACCTCTTACCCCCACCCTCTCCCTAGATGGCAGGATGACCAGTAGATGTTAAATACATTAAAATATAAATTAGATACACAATAAGTATACATGACCAAAACATTATTTTGCTGTATAAAAAAGAATCAGACTCTGAAATATTGTACATTTAGCTTGTGAAGGAAATCAAAAATGCAGGTGGGCATAAATATAGGGATTGGGAATTCAATGTAATGGTTTTTAGTCATCTCCCAGAGTTCTTTCTCTGGGTGTAGCTGGTTCAGTTCATTACTGCTCCACTGGAAATGATTTGGTTGATCTCATTGCTGAGGATGGCCAGGTCCATCAGAACTGGTCATCATATAGTATTGTTGTTGAAGTATATAATGATCATATGAGCAAAACTTCAAAAGACTTTCCACACAAATAAAATCAGATCTAAACAATTGGAAGAATAAATAGTCTAGAGAATGGGTCAGTCATTTCAGCTAAATGCTAACTACTTGCTACTGCAAGGGAAAGCAAATCAAAATAGATGAAGCAGCAGGACACCCTGAGGGAGAAACAAAGGTATTTTGGGCTATACAAATAAAGTCCCATCCAATAAACATTTATTAAGTACCTACTATTTATCAGGCACTGTGCTAAGCACTAGGAATACAATTAATAAAAAGAAAGACAATCCCTTCCCTCAACAAACTTTACAGTATAAAAGGAATGACAATGCACAAAAGGGGGCAGGATAAAGGCAGGTATTACTACACTAAAGGATAGCTAGCACTGGCATCTTGTTTCATGGAGTTGAATGAGGCAGAGAAACAAAAGCAAAGAGGAATGAATTTGGCTAGTCTTCTACAAAGCCACTTATCTCCTCTTGGACCATGATGGAAGTAGCGTATGACAGTCCAAAACATTTGAAATACCAGTATCTCTAGCCTAGTGTCATCATTCCACGAAGGAACACTCACTGGGAAATAACTTGGCAACTGCTCCAGCAGGAGTTTTGGCAGTATTAATTAAAGAACCAGAAAAGAAAATTATTGTCACTAAAGTCCTTGGATTATCAAGTTGTTTAAAATAGAAGAAAAAATGTGATTTTTCTGATGGAAATAGACCTGAGGACTATTATATTGCCCTTAATTTAGAAGTCAATTAATGATTATTAAAACGATTAATGTCAAATCTTTCTAGAAAAGAAGAGAATGAAGGACATATGAATTATCTAGTATTCAAGAATCAATCTAGAGAGCTTTAGAACAGAAATATACTCATCATTGTTACAAAATGGGCAAAATTCTCAAAAATCTATGTACAGGGCATAGAGACCATGCCTAGAGTCAGGAATACTCATCTTCTGGTTCAAATCTAGCCTCAGATATTTATTAGCTGTGTGGCCCTGGGCAAGTCATTTACTCCCATTTGCGGCAGTTCCTTATCTGGAAACTGAGCTGAACAAGTAATGGCAAACCCCCCAGTGTCTTTACTGAGAAAACCCCAAATGGGGGAGATAAGACATAATGGAAAATGACTCAATAACTGACAACAATAACAATTTTCAAATCCCTATTATATTTGCATAATCTCTGGGAGTTGAAAGAAACTTATAGGATCACAAAATTTAGATCTGCAAGTTTTAGGAACTGCCTAACCCAACCACCTCATTTTAAGAGAAGCAAAAACTGAAGTCCAGAGAGGTACAATAACTTTCCAAAATCCCAGAGCTCATAGTAGAACTCAGGCTCTGTGTGTGCGTGTGTGTGCGTGTGTGTGTGTGTGTGTGTGTTTTATACTATAATGACCTATATAATTTGATTTCTCTATTTCTACTGCTTAAAAAAATATCATCAGGAGTTACTAGTAATTGCAATTATGACTTTATTGTGCTCTAGGTTTTAGCAAATCATGACTGAATTGCAACTATCTCTGCTATAAAAACAGGATAAATGTCATCTTAGAAAAAACAACTGCTCAAATTAAAACAACTCCAAGGTACCATATCACACCTCTCAGATTGCCAAAATCACAGGAAAAGATATATAAATGATAGAGGGGATATGGGAAAACTGGGACACTAATAATGAATTGTTATTGCAGTTGTGAAATGATCCAACTATTCTGGAGAGTAACATGAATGTATGCCCAAAGGGCTATCAAACTGTGCATACACTTTGACCTACCAGTGTCATTACTGGATCTGTCTCCCAAGGCAATTATAAAGGAGGGGAAAGGACCCACATGTGCAAAATGTATATATCAGCTCTTTTTGTGGTGTCAAAAAATTAAAAACTGAATAGATGCCCATCAATTGGGGAACAGATGAATAAATTGTGTTATATGAAAATTATATAATATTATTGTTCTACAAAAAATTATGAACAAGCTGATTTTAGAAAGGCCTGGAAAGATTTACATGAATTGATGCTGACTAAAACAAGCAAAAAACAAGGACTACATTGTACACAATAACAGCAAGAATGTGTGATAATTAACTATGAAAGACACTTAGTTCTTCTCAGTGGTTCAATGATCAAAAACAAGCCAATTAATAGACTTTGGACAGAAAATGCCATCTGCATCCAGAAAAAGAACTATTGAGTTTGGATGTAAATCAATACATGCTATGTTCATTTTTTTTCTTTTTTCTGTTTTTTTTTTTCTCTCCCATGGTTTTTCCTTTTTGCTCTGATTTTTCTCTCCCAACATGATTCATAAAGCAATGTGTATTAAAAATAAAACTAATTGCTTGGACTGATCAATTATCTTGATAGATTACAACACTATTATTTTTCTCTACTTATGATTTCGTGGATGTAGGGAGTTCATGGTGAGGAACCCCTACCTATGCAGATTGGCTTCTTTTCTGCAAATTATAGTCTAAATCAATAAGTTTCCCAAGATTATGCAGCTAATGCATAGAAAAGAAAGAATTTAGAATCAATCTTCCTGGCCCCAAGGCAAACTTCCTCATACAACATTACTTCTCTGACATATATGATGTGGTTCATATGACTAACTTGTTCGTATATCACAGATGCTGAAGCAGTAATACTGAGAATCACTGGAAAGGTATGAAGTATGATTGACAGAGGAAAGACCATGACTTGAAAGGAAATTATGAGGTACCATTATTCATGGAATGTTAGAACTGAAAGACTGGAGGCTCTCTAAGTCTTTCCTTTAATTTTAGAGATAAAGAAACTGAAATCTTAAGTTTGTAAGTAATTTAAACAACACCCAATAGAGTTCCAGGGTACAGTCAAGATGGCAGAGTAAAGTCAGGAAGTTGTTCGGGTTCTCCCAGTATCCCTAGAAAACCAAATGGAACAAAGCCTCGAAACAGAGTCTGACAGAATGAAATCACTCTTCAATTCAAGACAGACTGAAAAAAAAAAAAAAAAACTTCAAGAAAGGTCAGTCTCACTGAGGTGAAAAGGGTGTTCATATCAAGTCAGATAGGCTCTGGGAAAGCCAGTGAGAGGGTCTTAATCACAGCAAATCAGCAAATAAGATGTTCAGTGCTGGGGCAGTAGAGGAGCAGATCAGAGGGCAGCCTCCAGTCCCAGCTCAGAAGGCAAACTCTGGGAAACCAGGCTCTTTCCTGGACAGAGCAGCCAAGCTACTCCCTACAAACCAAGAGGGCGCTGTGCTCAAAGCCAAGGCCCAGAGTGGCACAGGAAGCTTTAGACAGTGCCCCCTTTACCCCAGGAGCAGAGCTCTACCTTAAAAGTAAAAAAAGAGGAAATACCAAAATAAAATGAAAGAAAATAAGCAAGAAACAGAAAATAACCTCAACCAAAGAAATCAGATCAAAATACATACTCAGAAGAGGAGAGAATGTCTTCTGAGGAAATCTCAAAGAATCTCAAATAAAGTGATCTCAAGCCCAATAAGGCTTCTTGGAAATGTTTATAAAAGACTTCAAAAGGCAAATAAGAGAGGTAGAAAAAAATGGGGAAAGAAATGAGAGATATGCCTGAGAGAGTCAACAGTTTGGAAAAGGAAGGAAAAAATTGTCTGAAGAAAACAACTCCTTAACTAGTAGAATAAAACAAATGGGAAAAGAGATACAAAAGTTAACTGAAGAATAAACTAGAACAGGGCAAATGGAAGTTAATGACTTTGTGAGACAGCAATCAAACAAACAAACTAAAATAATGGAAAAAAATATAAGATGCCTCATTGACAAAACAACTGACCTAGAAAAAAGATCTAGAAGAGAGCATTTTAAAATTATTGGCTTACCTGAAGGCCACGGCCGAAAAAAAACAAAAGCTGGATAGCATTTGAAAACAGGTCATTAAAGAAAACTGTCCCAATATTCTAGAAACAAAGGAGAAGTAATCACTGAAAAATCCCACAAGAAAAACCTCAAGGAACATTGTTGCAAAATTCAAAAACATAATCTCAAGGAAAAAGTTCTGTAAACTGCCAGAAAAAAACAATTCAAATATTAAGGAGCAATAGTCAGGATTACTTAGAATCTGGCATTTTCCACAATAAAGGATAGGACTGCCTGGAATATGAAATTATGGAATGCAAAGAACTTTAAATTAGCTACCTAAAATCAACTACCCAGTGAAATTTAGCACCATCTTTCAGGAAAGGTGATGGAGCTTTAATTAAGTAAGAAACTTTCAATAATTTATATTGAAAAAAAGCAGAAATAAACAGAAAATTTAATCTATAAACAAAGAACTCAAGAGAACCATTAAAAGGTAAACATAGGGAAAAAATACATTTAAAGGCTAAATTGTTTACATCCCTAGATGGAAAACAATATCTGTAATTCTTGAGAATTGTATCTGTTGGGAGCCAAGATGGCGGAGAAGACACACGCGACTTTCTAAGCTCTTCTCTTACCCTCTTTATCAATATTATATCGAGCCTCAAAAATAGTCTTGACTGCTACAATTCGTAAAGATAAGAAGTAGAACAACTCACCGGCCGAAGAAAATCTGCAGTCTCGCCAAAAAAGGTTGGTTCCGGGGCCAGGGGGGAGATCGGCGCAGACTGGGAGAGAAATTAGGTTCCGAGGAGAGTCTCAAACCGAGGGTGAAGGCACAGATCTCAGCACAAGCGTGCAGCCCCAACCCGCAGTACGGGCTTTTCCTTGGGGCAGTTGTGATCCTGCACAGCAGGAGGACACAGCCGGTTAGCTCCAATCTGCGCAGTGGGGAGCTCGGCTTGGGGCCATAGAGCTTTTCCAGGGCCGATTTGCATCAGGCAGAGACACTGGGCAGAGTTTGTGGCTGTCTGCGTTCTGTGGTCAGCTGCTAATACTCACAGTCCCACAAGAGGCTCCGGCCTGGGGCAGTGACACTTTCACCACTTAGTCTCTAGCCAAGGGCAATCGATAATCCACTCAGCCCTACTAAGCAGTTTGATAGCTCAGCCAGTGCTGAATCCACTTCCTGTTGGGGGAAGGGAAAACTCTCACCCTGAGCACTCCCATACCTCGGTGCTGGAAATCGGTTTACATCTTTCCCTGCTCTGCAGAGGAAGCTGGTAACCCCCTTGCCTAGGAGACCTACCCTAAAGGCTTTAAAACATGAATAAAAAGATGAAAAGAACAATCGACAGCTTCTATGCAGAAAAAGAGCAGGTCAGCAAACCTGAAGAGACCTCAAACAGCAAAATGCATCAGACTGTCCTCCTTACATAATGCTCTTATAGAAGAGACCATTAAAAGTCTCAAAAGAGAGTTAGAAGATAAATGGGGAAAGGAAAGAGAAGCCTTACAAGAGAGCAACAACTTCCTGAAATACGAATTGGAAAAAGTAAAAAATCCTCAGGAAAGTAAGAATTGTGAATTGAAAAAATAAAGAATTCACTAGAAAGTAGGATTTGTGAATTGGAAAAGACAAAGAACTCTGCAAGAAAGTAGGATCCGTGAATTGGAAAAGACAAAGAACACGCAAGAAAGTAGGATCTGTGAATTGAAAAGAAAATAATTCACTAAAAAAAAAATTAGTGAAATGGAAAAAATTCCACAGACCAAAACAATACATTCAAAAACTCAATTGAAATATACAGAAAGAAGTAAAAAAGCTATTGAAGAAAAATAATTCTTTAAAAATTAGAACTGAACAAATTGAAACTAATGATTCATTGAGACAGCAAGAACCAGTCAAGCAAAACAAAAAATGACAAACTGGAAAAACCACGAATTTTCTACTTGCAAAACGACAGACTTGGAAAATAGATATAGGAGAGATAATCTGAGGATTATTGGACTTTCTGAAAACTATGATGAAAAAAAGAGCCTAGATACTATTTTACAAGAAATCATCAAAGAGAACTGCCCAGATGTAATAGAATCAGAAGGTAAAATAGGCATTGAAAGAATTCATCGAACACCTTCTGAAAGAAACCCTAAAATAAAACCCCAAGGAATATTGTGGCAAAATTTCAGAACTATCAGATTAAGGAAAAATTTTACAAGCAGCCAAAAAAAAACCATTTAAATACCGAGGTGCCACAATAAGGATCAACCAAGATCTGGCTGCCTCTACATTAAAGGAAAGAAGGGCCTGGAATATGATATTCCGAAAGGCACAAGAACTTGAGATGCAGCCAAGAATAAACTACCCAGCTAAGCTGAGCATTTTCTTCCAGGGAAGAAGATGGACATTTAATGAAACAAATGAATTCCATTTGTTTCTGAAGAAAAAACCAGAACTAAACAAAAAATTTGATCTCCAAGAATAGAACTCAGGAGATGCAGAAAAGGTAAAAATAACTCTTGAGAATTGTATTTCTGTTGTGGATATACAAAAAGAATACATGTATAATTTGATTGTACTGATATAACGTAAAAAGGGAAGTAGATATGGAAAAGGGATGATGGCAGAATAAGGTGGGAAGGAGGGATAAAAAGAGGGAAACCACATCCCACAAAGAGGCTAAGGAAACTTATCATATCTGAGGGAATTTAGAGAGGGGGAGGAACATTGTGTGAATCTTACTCTCATCAGAGTTGGCTCAAAGAAAAATAATTGACATTTGTTTTAGAGAAAATTCTCTCTCGCCTCATTAAAAACGGGGGAGAGGAAAAGGGAAAAGAAAAAGAGTAATAAGGGAAGGAAGGGGAAGACCTCAAAGGGGGGAGGGAGGATTATAAAGAGGATAAGTATCGTGATACAAGAGGGGTACATAAGTTTAAAAGGGGAAAGAGGGTTGGGGGAGGCAAGAATAAGTAAAGCACAATCTGGGGTTATTAGGATGGCAGGAAATACAGATTTAGTAATTCTAACCGTAAATGTGAATGGGATGAACTCCCCCATAAAGAGGAGGCAGATAGCAGACTGGATCAAAAGTCAGAACCCTACAATATGTTGTTTACAAGAAACACATTTAAAGCAGGGGGATGCATATAGAGTAAAAGTAAAGGCTGGAGCAAAATCTATTATGCTTCAGGTGAAGTCAAAAAGTGGGTAGCCATCCTTATCTCAGATCAAGCAAAAGTAAAAATTGATCTAATTAAAAGAGATAAGGAAGGTAACTACATCCTGCTAAAGGGTAGCATAAACAACGAAGCAATATCAATATTAAACATATATGCACCAAGTGGTATGGCATCCAACTTCCTAAAGGAGAAGTTAAGAGAGTTGCAAGAAGAAATAGACAACAAAACTGTAATAGTAGGAGATCTCAACCTTGCACTCTCAGAATTAGACAAATCAAACCACAAAACAAATAAGAAAGAAATTAAAGAAGTAAATAGAATATTAGAAAAATTAGGTATGTTGGATCTTTGGAGAAAATTGAACGGAGATAGAAAGGAATATACTTTCTTCTCAGCAGTTCATGGAACCTATTCAAAAATTGACCATATATTAGGACATAAAGACCTCAAAATTAAATGCAAGAAAGCAGAAATAGTAAGTGCTTTCTTTTCAGATCATGATGCAATAAAAACTACATTCAACAAAAAGTTAGGGGAAATAGACCAAAAAGTAATTGGAAACTAAACAACCTCATCTTAAAAAATGATTGGGTGAAGCAGCAAATTATAGATACAATTAATAATTTCCCTCAAGATAATGACAATGATGAGACATCATACCAAAATTTGTGGGATGCAGCCAAAGCGGTAATAAGAGGGAATTTTATATCCTTAGAGGCTTACTTGAATAAAACAGAGAAAGAAAAGATTAATGAATTGGCTTGCAACTAAAAAAACTAAAAAAGACCAAATTAAAACCCCCAATCAAATACTAAATTGGAAATTCTAAAATTAAAAAGGAGAAATTAAAAATATTGAAAGTAAAAAACTATTGAACTAATTAATAAAACTAAGAGTTGGTTCTATGAAAAGCCAATAAAATAGATAAGCCTTTGGTAAATCTGATTAGAAAAAGGAGGAGGAAAATGAAATTAGTAGTCTTAAAAATGAAAAGGAGAACTTTCCACCAATGAAGAGGAAATTAGAGAAATAATAAGGAGTTATTTTGCTCAACTTTATGCCAATAAATTTGATAACCTAAGTGAAATGGATGACTACCTCCAAAATACAGACTTCCCAGACTAACAGAGGAGGAAGTAAATTGCTTGAATAGTCCCATTTCAGAAAAAGAAATAGAACAGGCAATTAAACAACTCCCTAAGAAAAATCCCAGGACCAGATGGATTTACATGTGAATTTTACCAAACATTTAAAGAACAATTGGCCCCAATGCTATATAAATTATTTGATAAAATAGGGAATGAAGGAGTCCTACCAAATTCCTTCTATGACACAGACATGGTACTGATACCTAAACCAGGTAGGCTGAAAACAGAGAAAGAAAATTATAGACCAATCTCCCTAATGAATATTGATGCTAAAATCTTAAATAAGATATTAGCAAAAGACTACAGAAAATCATCTCCAAGATAATACACTATGATCAAGTAGGATTTATACCAGGAATGCAGGGCTGGTTCAATATTAGGAAAACTATCAATATAATTGGCCATGTTAATAACCAAATTAACAAAACCATATGATCATCTCAATAGATGCAGAAAAAGCATTTGATAAAATCCAACATCCATTCCTATTAAAAACACTTGAGAGTATAGGAATAAATGGACTTTTCCTTAAAATAATCAGCAGCATCTATTTAAAACCATCAGTAAGCATCATATGTAATGGAGACAAACTGCAACCATTCCCAATAAGATCTGGAGTGAAACAAGGTTGCCCACTATCACCGTTACTATTTAATATTGTATTAGAAACACTAGCTATAGCAATAAGAGCTGAGAAAGAGATTAAAGGAATAAGAATAGGCAATGAGGAAGCCAAATTATCACTCTTTGCCGATGACATGATGGTATACTTAGAGAACCCCAGAGATTCTGCTAAAAAGTTATTAGAAATAATCCACAACTTTAGCAAAGTTGCTGGTTATAAAATAAACCCACATAAGTCATCAGCATTGTTATATATCACTAACAAAATCCAACAGTCAGAGTTACAAAGAGAAATTCCATTTAAAGTAACTACTGATAATATAAAATATTTAGGAATCTATCTGCCAAGGGAAAATCAGAAACTTTATGAGCAAAATTACAGACCACTTTTCACACAAATTAAGTCTGATCTAACCAATTGGAAAAATATTAAATGCTCTTGGATAGGGCGAGCAAATATAATAAAGATGACAATTTTACCTAAACTAATCTATTTATTTCGCGCTATACCAATCAGACTCCCAAAAAACTATTTTAATGACCTAGAAAAAATAACAACAAAGTTCATATGGAAAACAAAAGGTCAAGAATTTCAAGGGAATTAATGAAAAAAAATCAAATGATGGTGGCTTAGCTGTACCAGATCTAAAATTATATTATAGAGCAGCAGTTACCAAAACTATTTGGTATTGGCTAAGGAATAGATTAGTTGATCAGTGGAATAGATTGGGTTCAAGGGATAAAACAGTCAACAAATATAGCAACCTAGTCTTTGACAAACCCAAAGATCCCAGCTTTTGGGATAAGAACTTACTGTTTGATAAAAATTGCTGGGAAAATTGGAAACTAATATGGCAGAAACTAGGCATTGATCCATACTTAACGCCGTACACCAAGATAAGGTCAAAATGGGTTCATGACCTAGGCATAAAGAATGAAATTATTAATAAATTAGAGGAACATAGGATAGTTTACCTCTCAGACCTGTGGAAGGGGAAGGTCTTTATGACCAAAGCTAGAACTAGAGATCATTACTGATCACAAAATAGAAAATTTCGATTATACAAACTGAAAAGTTTTTGTACAAACAAAACTAATGCAGACAAGATTAGAAGGGAAGCAATAAACTGGGAAAATATTTTTACAGTCAAGGGTTCTGATAAAGGCCTCATTTCCAAAATATATAGAGAATTAACTCTAATTTATAAAAAATCAAGCCATTCTCCAATTGAAAAATGGTCAAAGGATATGAACAGACAATTCTCAGATGAAGAAATTGAAACTATTTCTAGTCCTATGAAAAGATGCTCCAAGTCATTATTAATCAGAGAAATGCAAATTAAGACAACTCTAAGATACTCACTACACACCTGTCAGATTGAGCTAAGATGACAGGAAAAATAATGATGATTGTTGGAGGGATGTGGGAAAACTGGGACATTGATTCATTGTTGGTGGAGTTGTGAACGAATCCAACCATTTTGGAGAGTAGTTTGAACTATGCTCAAAAAGTTATCCAACTGTGCATACCCTTTGATCCAGTAGTTACTACTGGGATTATATCCCAAAGAGATTATAAAGAAGGGAAAGGGACCTGTATGTGCACGAATGTTTGTGGCAGCCCTTTTGTAGTGGCTAGAAACTGGAAACTGAATGGATGTCCATCAGTTGGAGAATGGCTGAATAAATTGTGGTATATGAAAATTATGGAATATTACTGTTCTGTAAGAAATGACCAACAGGATGATTTCAGAAAGGCCTGGAGAGACTTACACGAACTGATGCGGAGTGAAATGAGCAGGACCAGGAGATCATTATATACTTCAACAACAATACTAGATGATGACCAGTTCTGATGGACCAGGCCATCCTCAGCAACGAGATCAACCAAATCATTTCTAATGGAGCAGTAATGAACTGAACTAGCTATACCCAGAAAAAGAACTCTGGGAGATGACTAAAACCATTACATTGAATTCCCAATCCCTATATTTATGCACACCTGCATTTTTGATTTCCTTCACAAGCTAATTGTACAATAATTCAGAGTCTGATTCTTTTTGTACAGCAAAATAATGTTTTGGTCATGTATACTTATTGTGTATCTAAGTTATATTTTAATATATTTAACATCTACTGGTCATCCTGCCATTTAGGGAGGGGTGGGGGGTAAGAGGTGAAAAATTGGAACAAGAGGTTTGGCAATTGTTAATGCTGTAAAGTTACCCATGTATATATCCTGTAAATAAAAGGCTATTAAATAAAAAAAAAGAAAAAAAAAAAAAAAAGAGAATTGTATCTGTTACTGGGATAGACAGAGGGGGCGTGATATGGACAGAGGATATGGTGTTAATGGTTGCTGATGTGATGACATCAAACCAAAAACCTTAAGGGGAAAAGGTCTGTACTAGAAAAAGAGGAAAGGGGAAGTATGATGGGAAAATTAGTTCACATGAAGAGGTATAAAAATCTATTAAAATTGAGGGAAAAAAAGGAAGGGGGATAAACATTGTCTGAAGCTTGATCTGACCAGTTTTCATTCTAAGAGGAAATAACGTAATCATTCAACTAAATAGAGAAACTTACCTAACCCTATAAAAAATTAGGAGGAAAAAGAAGAAAGAAATAGGAGGAGCAAGATAGAAGGGAGGTCAGAAACATTAGGGAAAAAGTAAGAGAAAGTAAGAAGGAATGATAAGCGATAAGGTAGTGGGTAGGTGGGTTAAAAAAGAGTCACAACTAAGGACAGAGTGGAAAGAGAGAACAAAAGTATATACAGGGGAGAAAATAGGATGGAGGGAAATAAAAGAGCTGGTAATCCTAATTGTTAATGTGAATGGGATAAAGGCTCCCAAAAATAAATCAAATTTCAGAGTGAATTAAAAAATAGAATCCTACAATATATTGTTTACAAGGAACATATTTGACAGAGAGAGACACATAAAGAGCAAAGGTAAAGCAATGGAACAGAATTTATTATGCTTCAGCTGAGTTTTAAAAAGCAGAGGTATCAATTCTGATCTCAGATAAATCAAAAGTAAATCGATCTTATTTTTTTTTTGATAAACTACATTCAGTAATATTTATTTTTTTATTAAAGCTTTTTTTATTTACAAATCATATGTATGGGTAATTTTTCCAATATTGACCCTTGCATAACCTTTTGTTCTAAATTTTCCCCTTCTTAATCCCACCCCTACCCCTAGCTGGCAGTAGTACAATACATGTTAAATATATTGAAATTGTTAGATACAATATATGTATATGTATTTATAAAGTTATCTTGTTGCACAAGAAAAATCAGATCAAGAAGGAAGAAAAAGAAAAATTGAGAAAGAAAACAAAATGCAAGCAAATAACAATAGAGTGAGAATGCTATGTTGTGTTTCACACTCTGTTCCCATGGTTCTCTCTAGGTGTAGATGGCTCTCTTCATCACTGCACAGGTGGAACTGGTTTAAATTATCTCAATATTGAAGAGATCTATTTCCATCAGAATTGATCCTCGTATAGTCTTGTTGCCAGCTATGAGAATCTCCTGATTCTGTTCATTTTACTTAGCATCAGTTCATATAGGTCTCTCTAAGACTCTCATAAATCACCCTGCTGGTGGTTTCTTACAGAATGATAGTATTCATATATCATAATTTATTCAGCCCTTCTCCAGTTGATGGGCATACATTCAATTTCCAGTTTCTTGCCAATGCAAAGAGAGCTGCCACAAACATTTTTGTACATATGGGTCCTTTTCCCTCTTTTAGGATTATTTTGGGATATAATCTCCGTAAAGACACTGCTGGATCAAAGGGTATGCACAGTTTGATAACTTTTTGAGCATAGTTCCAAATTGTTCTCCAGAATGGTTGGATCCATTCAGAGTTTCACCAACAATGTATCAGTATCCCAGTTTTCCCACATCCCCTCCAACATTTGTCATTATATTTTCCTGTCATTTTATCCAATCTGAGAGGTGTTGTAGTAGTATCTAAGAGTTGTCTTAATTTACATTTCTCTGATCAATAGTGATTTGGGGCATCTTTTCATGTGGTTAAAAATAGTTTCAATTTCTTCATCTGAAAATTGTCTGTTCATATTTTTTGACCATTTTTCAAATGGAGAATAACTTGAACTATTATAAATTTGAGTCACTTCTCCATATATTTTATTTATTTATTTATTTTTGGTTTTCTTTCCAAAATCCTGTTTTATTTTTTTAATTTTTTTTATTATAATAACTTTTTTATTAACAGAACCCATGCCAGGATAATTTTTTACATTATCCCTTGCACCCACTTCTGTTCCAATTTTTCCCCTCTCTCCCTCCACCCTCTCCCCTAGATGTCAAGCAGTTCTATATATGTTGAATATGTCACAGTATATCCTAGATAGAATATATGTGTGCAGAACCAAACAGTTCTCTTGTTGCACAGGAAGAATTGGATTCATAAGGTAAAAATAATCTTACTTCTAGCTCTGTTAATCTGGGCAGGCTATATATATTTTTATTTAATAGCCTTTTATTTACAGGTTATATGCATGGATAACTTTACAGCGTTAACAATTGCCAAACCTCTTGTTCCAATTTTTCACCTCTTATCCCCACCCTCCCCTAGATGGCAGGATGACCAGTAGATGTTAAATACATTAAAATATAAATTAGATACACAATAAGTATACATGACCAAAACATTATTTTGCTGTACAAAAAGAATCAGACTCTGAAATATTATACAATTAGCTTGTGAAGGAAATCAAAAATGCAGGTGGGCATAAATATAGGGATTAGAATTCAATGTAATGGTTTTAGTTATCTCCCAAAGTTCTTTCTCTGGGCATAGTTGGTTCAGTTCATTACTGCTCCATTGAAATGATTTGGTTGATCTCGTTGCTGAGGATGGCCAGGTCCATCAGAACTGGTCATCATATAGTATTGTTGTTGAAGTATATAATGATCTCCTGGTCCTGCTCATTTCACTCAGCATCAGTTTATGTAAGTCTCTCAAGGCCTTTCTGAAATCATCCTGTTGGTCATTTCTTACAGAACAGTAATATTCCATAATATTCATATACCACAATTTATTCAGCCATTCTCCAATTGATGGACATCTATTCAGTTTCAGTTTCTAGCCACTACAAAAGGGCTGCCACAAACATTCGTGCACATACAGGTCCCTTTCCCTTCTTTATAATCTCTTTGGGATATAAGCCCAGTAGTAACACTGCTGGATCAAAGGGTATGCACAGTTTGATAACTTTTTGAGCATAGTTCCAAACTACTCTCCAAAATGGTTGGATTCGTTCACAACTCCACCAACAATGCATCAATGTCCCAGTTTTCCCACATCCCCTCCAACAATCATCATTATTTTTTCCTGTCATCTTAGCCCATCTGACAGGTGTGTAGTGGTATCTTAGAGTTGTCTTAATTTCAGGCTATATTTTTGAAGGTATTCTTTCATTTCATTTAAGGTGTTGAATTTATTGGCATAAAGTTGGGCAAAGTAATTCCTAATTATTGCTCTAATTTCCTCTTTGTTAGTGGCGAGTTCTCCCTTTTCATTTTTAAGACTAACAATTTGATTTTACTCTCCTTGTTTTTAATCAGATTTACTAAGGGTTTGTCTATTTTGTTGGTTTTTTCATAGAACCAACTTTTAGTTTTATTAATTAATTCAATAGTTTTTTACGTTCAATTTTATTGATCTCTCTTTTTATTTTTAGAATTTCAAGTTTAGTGTTTGACTGGAGTTTTTTAATTTGTTCCTTGTCTAGCATTTTTAGCTGCAAGCCCAATTCGTTGGCCTTCTCTTTCTCTATTTTATGCAAGTAGGCCTCTAGAGATATGAAATTTCCCCTTATTACCGCTTTGGCTGTATATCCCACACATTTTAGTATGATGTCTCATTATTTTCGTTTTCTTGGGTGAAGTTATTAATTATGTCTATGATTTGTGTGTTTCACCCAATCATTCTTTAATATGAGATTATTTAGTTTCCAATTATTTTTTGGTCTACTTTCCCCGGGCTTTTATTGAATGTAATTTTTATTGCATCGTGGTGTCAAAAGGATGCATTTACTATTTCTGCCTTACTGCATTTGAGTTTGAGGTTTTTATGTCCTAATATATGGTCTATTTTGTATAGCTTCCATGAACTGCTGAAAAGAAAGTGTATTCCTTTCTGTCTCCATTTCGTTTTCTCCAGAGATCTATCATATCTAACTTTTCTAGTATTCTATTTACCTCTTTGACTTTTTTCTTATTTATTTTGTGGTTTGATTTATCTAATTCTGAGAGTTCAAGGTTGAGATTTCCCACTATTATAGTTTTGCTATATATTTCTTCTTGCAGCTCTCTTAATTTCTCTTTTAGGAATTTAGATGCTGCATCACTTGGTGCATGTATGTTTAATATTGATAATGCTTCATTATCTATGCTACTTTTTAGCAAGATATAGTGCCCTTCCTTATCTCTTTTAATTAGATCAATTTTTGTTTTTGCTTGATCTGAGATCAGGATGGCTACCCTGCTTTTTGACTTCACCTGAAGCATAGTAGATTTTGCTCAACCTTTTTACCTTTACTCTGCATGTATCTCCGTGCTTCTGGTGTGTTTCCTGTAAACAACATATTGTAGGATTCTGGTTTTTAATCCATTCTGCTAACGGCTTCCTCTTTATGGGGGAGTTTACCCCGTTCACATTTATGGATAAAATTACCAATTCTGTATTACTTGCCATCTTGTTAACCCCTGTTTATGCTTTTCTTCCTTCTTTCCCCTTCCCAGTATTAAACTTGTGAGCACCACTTGCTTCTCACTGCCCTCCCTTTTAGTATCCCTTCCCCCCATCCCCTTTAGGTTCCTCCCACTATCTTCTCCTTTCCCTTAACAGCCGTTTCCTTCTGTTAGCTTATTCCTTCTCTTTTCACTTTTCCCTTCTCACTTTTCAATGAGGTGAGAGAAGTTTCACCATAAATTGAATATGTCTACAATTTTTCTCTTAAAGGCAATTCTGACTGTAGTAAGATACCCACTATATTCATCTCCCTCCATTCTTTCTCTCTGATATAATAGAAACCTTTGCCTCTTCATGAGATGTAGTATTCCCACTTTACCCTTTTTCTGGTACAATGTCCTTTCCACCTCTAGTTTCTAGAACAAGGTATACATGTATTCTTTATACATCTTTACAGCAGAAATATAGTTCCCAAGATTTCTTTTTACCTTTTTAAGTTTCTCTTGAGTTCTATATTTGTAGATCGAACTTTTTGTTAAGTTCTGTTTTTTTCATCAAAAATATGTGAAATTTGCTTATTTTGTTGAATGACCATCTTCTTCCCTGGAAAAAGATGCTCATTCTGTCTGGGTAAGTTATTTTTGGTTGCATACCGAGTTCCTTAGCCTTTTGGAATAACATATTCCAGGCCCTTCGATCTTTTAATGTGGATGCTACAAGATCCTGGATGATCTTTATTGTGGCTCCTCTATATTTGAATTGTTTTTTTTTTAGCCACTTGGAGTATTTTTTCCTTCCTTTGAGGGTTCTGGCATTTGGCCACTATATTTCTTGGTGTTGTGATTTTAGGATCCCTTTCAGTAGGTGATCGATGAATCCTTTCAATGTCTATTTTACCCTCTGTTTCTATGACTTCTGGGCACTTCTCTTTGATAATTTCCTGGAAAATAATGTCCAGGCTTTTGTTTTATCATATTTTTCTGAGTCCAATAATTCTCAGATTGTCTCTCCTAGACCTATTTTCCAGGTCTATTGTTTTCCCAAGAAGGTATTTCACATTTTTCTCCATTGTTTGATTTTTTTGGTTTTGCTTGACTGATTTTTCTTGTCTCCTTGAGTCATTCAATTCCATTTGTTCTATTCTGATTTTCAAGGAAGTATTTTCTTCATTCACTTTTTTATATCTTTTTCTAATTGTCCAATTGTGTTGTTTTGTTCTATGGAATTTTTTTCCATTTCATCAATTTTATTTTTTAGAGAGCTATTTTCTGTTTCCAGTTCACCAATCCTATTTTTCAAGGATTTTATTTCTTTATCCATTCTATCTTTAAGTGAGTGGATGATTTCTCCAGACTCTCTTGAAGCCTCCTCTCCTTTTCCCATTTTCTTCTAGTCTCTTGTGAGAGCTTTTTAATTTCTTCTTAAGGATTTATCTGTGCTGAGGAACAGATGATCTCCTCCTGTGGGCATTCACCTGGAGACAATCTGTTTTTAGTCTCCTCAGGGTTTAGAGTCTGCTCTCTTTCCATATAAAAGCTGTCAATCGTTAAGGTCCTTTTCATTTTTTTTTTTTTTTTGCTCATTTTGTCAGAAAAGAATGAGAGACAAACTAGCAAAGAAAAAAAAAAAAAAACCTCAAATGGAATCTGCTTTTTTGGGGGGAGGAGCTGGGGGTGTTACCAAGCTTCCTCTACAGACTGCAAGGGCAGCATCGAGGCACTAGCAGGACTGTGCTGAGCCTGCGCTCTGAGATTCTCAGAGCAGGCTGAGACACTGAGGGGGAGGAGTGGCCAGGTTCCGAAACTCCAGCTGTTTGGGGTTGTATTCTTCACCCTGGTGTTTTTAGCTTCTCTGCTGGGCTACTGACTTGCTGCCAGGGGAAAGTATCCAATCCTGTAGCAAAGCTCTCCCCACAGACGGCTGAGATCACACCCCAACCCCCTCTGGTCTGCTGGGCTGTGAGCTGCCTGCCAAGCTCCACTGCTGCTGCCTTCAACCTGTGCCCAATCTAAAACCATCCTGCCCTCGAGCAAAAACAGACCTTTCCTGTTGAATCTCAAGGATGTCTTCTCTTGGTAATTATTTATGGGTTTTTTTTTCAGTCAGGCATTAATTCAGAGTCTTGTAATGAGATGGATTCTGAGAGAAAACGTGGAGCTTACATCTGTGTGCCTCCTAGCTACCATCTTGGCCAGAAGTCTCCATATATTTTAAAAATGAAGCCTTTATCAGATCCTTTGGATGTAAAAATGTTTTTCCAATTTATTGCTTCCCTTCTAATCTTGTCTGCATAAGTTTTTTTCTATAAGAACTTTTCAACTTAACATGGCCAAAATTGCCTATTTTGTGAACAGTAATGACCTCTAGTACTTCTTTGATCACAAATTCCTCCCTCCTCCACAAATCTGAAAGGTAAATCATCCTATGTTCTTCTTGTTAAGTCTGGTCTAGCTTACTGGAGTCCTCAGAATCAGTCAGAGTCAGGATAAGTAAAAGTCCTTGGTCTTTATGACGAGGAGTAGGCAAATTGCTAGGAGTTTTGCCAAAGAGCTCTTGTCGATTCTGGAGTCCAGAATCTCCACCTTTGTCCTTCTCATTCTGCTGCCAAGTGAGTCTCTGGCCTCTGTCACCCCATCCTCTAATCCTTGCCTACGATTATCTTAACCCCCCAAAATTGAGCCAGCACCAAATAGTGAAAAGGGCCATTTTTCCGAACATATGCTAATAAAATAATTATCTTACATTGAATAGGTAATTAGCCTTAAGTACTTGGTTGTCTGATTTAGGCATACCTTTTTTCAGAGTTTCAGCCCTTTTATACTTGTAATTTGTTTATAATCTCATTCTTTATGTCTAGTTCTTAAGGGAAGTTTTATAGCTCTAAATAGCTACATAAATAAAATAGAGAAAGAGGAGATCAATGAATTAGGTATGTACCTAAAAATGCTAGAAAAAGAACAAATTAAAAACCTACAATAAAATAAAAATAGAAAATTTGAAATTAGAAATTTTGAAACTCAATGGAGAGATTAATAAAATAGAAATTAAGAAAATTATTAAATTAATAAACAAAACTAAGAGTTGGTTATATAAAAAGAAACCTAACAAAATAAATATTTGGTTAATTTGATCAAAAAATAGGAAAGAACAAAAGCAAATTACCAGGATCAAAAATGAAAGGAGGGAACTTATCACCAGTGAAAAAGAAATTAAAGCAATAATTAGAAGTTATTTTGCCCAACTGTATGGCAGCAAATCTAATAATATAACTGAAATGGATGAATATTTACAGAAATATGAATTACCCAGGTTAACAGAAGAGGAAATATAAATAATGCTTAAACAAACCCATTATAGAAAAAGAAATTGAACAAGTCATTAATGAAATCTCTAAGAAAAAAATCTCCAGGGCCAGATGGATTCAAAAGTGAATTCTAGCAAACATTTGAATAATAATTAATTCCAATCCTATGTAAATTATTTGGAAAAATAGGTAAAGAATGAATATTGCCAAATTCCTTCTATCACATAAATATGACTCTGATATCTAAACCTGGAAGGGCCAAAACAAAGAAAGAAAATTACAGACCAATCTTGCTACTGAATATCAGTGCAAAAATCTTAAATAAAATATTAGTAAAGAGATTACAGCAATTTATCAGCAGGATAATACACTAGGATTAAGTGTAATTTATATCAGGAATGCAGGGTTGGATTAATATAATCAACCATATTAATATTAAAGCCAATAGAAACCATTTTACAACCTAAATTGCAGGATATAAAATAAAACCACAAAAATCATCAGAATTTCTAAAAATTACTGAGAAACCAGATCAACAAGAGATAGAAAGATAAATTCCACTTAAAATTATTGTAGACAAAATAAAATACTTGGCACTCTCTCTGCCAAGACAAACCCAATAACTATATGAACACAACTACAAAACAGTTCTCACAGAACTAAAATCTCACACAACAAAACCAACAATTAGAAAAATGTTGGTTATTCATACCTAGGCCAATCTAATGTAATAAAAATGACAATCCTGCCTAAATTGGTCTATTTGTTCAGAGCCCTAACAATAAAACTGTCAAAACATTATTTTATGCAGCTTAAAAGATAATAGCAAAATTCATCTGGAAGAACAAAAAGTCAAGACTTTCAAGAGAATTAATGTAAAATATACAAAGTATAGTGGCTTAACAGTACCAAACTTAAATTATATTTTAAAGTAGCAGTCATCAAAATCATTTGGTACTGGCTATGAAATACCATGGTGGATCAGTGAACTAGATAAGATACACATGACAAAATAATCAAGGTCTATAGCAATATAATATTTGATAATATTTGATAAACCTACAAACTCCAACTTCTGGAATAAGAATTTACTATTTGACAAAAATTCCTGGGAAACCTGGAAAATATGTTGGAAACTCGGCATAGACCAATATCTTACATCACAATCCAAAATAAGATCAAAATGGATTCATGATTTGAGCATAAAGGATGATACCATTAACAAATTAAGAGAACAAGAAATAATTTTCCTATCAGATGTTTGGAGAAGGGAAGAATTTATAGCCAAAATAGAACTAGAGAACATTATGGAAGGCAAAACAGACAACTTTGATTACATTAACTTAAAAAGTGTTTGCCCAAACAAAACCAACAGTAACAAGATTAAAATGGAAGTATAAAGCTGGGAAAAAATCTTTACAGCCAGTATTTCTGATAAACATCTCACTTCTAGAATATATAGAGAACTGATTGAAATTTATAATAATACAGTCATTCCCCATTTGGTGAATGGTCAAAGTATATAAACAAAAAATTTTAGATGATGAAATTAAAACCATTTGTAATCATATTAAAATGCCCTAAATCACTATTGCTTAGATAAGTGTGAATTAATACATCTCCGAAGTACTTACTCCCTCACGCCTCTCAGATTGGCTAAAATGACAGGAAAAGATAATGATAAATGTTGTGAAATGATTCAACGATTTTGGAAAGCAATCTGGAACTATGCCCAAAGGGCAATAAAATTGTGCATACCCTTTCACCTAGCAATACCATTCATTACTGGATATATATTCCAAGGAAATTATGAAGGAGAGAAAAGGATGCATATGTGTTAAATATTTGTAGCAGGTCTTTTTGTGATAGCAATGAATTGGAAAAGGAGTAGATGTCCCTCAACTGGGAAATGGCTGAATAATTTGTAGCATATGAAGGTACTGGAACATGAGCTATGAGTGAAACAAGCAGAACCAGGAATACATCGTGCACAGTAACAGCAAGATTGTGCAATGATCAACTATGAAAGACAATTCTTCTTAGTGGTTCAGTAGTTCACTGGTTTAGAGGTCTCAAGCAAACCCAATAGACTTTGGACAGAAAATACCATCTGCATTCAGAAAAAGAACTAAAGGGACTGAATGTAAATCAACATATAATATGTTCACTTCTTTTTTCTGTTTATCTCTCCCATGATTTTTCCTTTTTCCTCTGTTTTTTTCCTTCCCACATGATTCATAAAACAATGTATATTAAAAATAAGTAAATCTACTACAATAAAAAAATAGAGAAAAAAACCTTGACACTCTCCTTGTTATAGTAGGGGATATAGAAAAGTGGAAGAGAATTGATTTGTTGCATAATAGTACTCAATAGAAGACCTTGAAAGACAAAAAAGGCATTTGTATTCAATCACATAATGAAAAGAAAGGCCATTTTAGGTTCTAGAATAGGGAAAATCTTCAGATAGGGTCATTGTGGTGATACTCAGGACAAAATTTAACTATTTTCCTTTGTCGTTTCTCAAAGGAAATAACTAGTTTGAATAATTAAAGATGCTTTTTCTCAGTAACTAAGTTTTCAGAAACCATGTGTTCCTTATCCCTTAACTGTGAGATGAAGAAATACTTCAAAATTGACCTTAGATTATTTACAATGTGGCACAATGTCAAAACTATTAGATGTAGAGTTAAAAAGACTTATATTTTACTTTTTGTTATGTGGCCTTGGATAGACAATATGAGGCTAAATTTACCTCATATTCAAAATGGAATTTTTAAAATGGAATCATATAATATTGTCCCTAGAAGAAATGATACTTATATTCATAATTGACACAAATAGAAATTTATCATTTACAAAATTTTTCACATACATAATTTATTTGATCCTTACAACCTTTTAGATGGATAATAGAAACCAATGCTTAAAAAAAAAAAAAGTAAAAAGATTTCCTAGGGATGTGTAGGTGATGTATAAATGACTAACATCAAGTGAAATTCCAAATAAATATAGAATGTTGTAAATAAGTGAATGTTTAAAGTTATAACATATTAGAAAAAAGAATATTAATTATATTAGATTTCTTTTAAAATTTTTGTTCATTTTGAATTTAAAGACAAAAAGACAAAAGAGTAGATTTATATAAGCCCAATATAAAAAGAGGATTCACTAAAAACCATGAATTTCCATTCCATATTATTTATTTATTTTTGAGAAATATGTAATAAATATTATATATTATTTTCTTTTTTATTTACAAAACATTTGCATAAGTATTTAATTTTTTCAACATTGATCCTTACAAAATCTTCTGTTCCAAATTTTCCCTTCCTTCCCCACCATTCCCTTCTCTAAACAAGTTAAATATGTTAAATTATATGCTATTTCTAATATATATATATATTTATGCAGCTATCTTGCTGCACTAGAAAAGAGGCTGAATTTGCTAATTAGTTGAGGATCATTGGGGAACGTCAGAAAGAAATGTGTGTCCTCTCCACCATCTTGGCTCCACCCCTCTACATATTATTTTAAAAGCTACCCCACTTTTCTGTGCTTTCTTCTAAAATTCTTAGAAATCTAAGAATGCAACCTACTTATTTGTATGCTAAGGGAGCGTTATCTGCTATGGCTTTTTTTTACTCTCTCTCTCTCTACCCTGCTGTAAAAAAAAAAAAAAAAAAAAGGGAAAAGGGCACAACCATTAGGCACAATTGTGATATACAGGTAAAACTATAATATGCATACATGTATTTATCAGTTATTTTTCAGATTTGGATAACATCCTTTTTCATAGGTTATTTGTAGTTGATTTTAGTATTTATAATACTTAAAACGATGTAGTTATTGAAAATTATTCAAAAACAAGCTTACACATTGTAGTAACTATATACAAAATGTTATTGGTTCTGCTCATTTCACTCTTCTTTATTTCATGCAAATCTTTACATGTTTGTTTATTTTTTCTGAAATCAGCCAGTTCATCATTTCTTATAGTCAGGAGTATTCCATCACAATGACATACCACAATTTGTTAGGCATTACCTTATTGATGGGCATCTCCTAATTTCCAGTTCTTCACCACAACAAAGAAAGCTGCTATAAATATTTTAAAACATATAAGAATTTTTCCCAGATAACCTTGGTAAATAAACCTAACAGTTGGATTGCAGGGTTAAAGGGTGTTACTCTCCAAAATGGTTGGATCAGTTCACAATTCCACTACTAATGAATTGATGATCTATTTTTTCAAAATCCCTTCCAATATTAGTCACTTTTTCCTACCCTCAATCTAACCAATCTAATAGGTATAAAATGATACTTCAAAGTTGCATTTTTTCCTAATCAGTAATGATTTAGAGCATTTCTCATGTAATTATGTATAGTTTTGATTTCTTCAATGAAAAAACTGCATATTTTTGACCATTTTTCAACTGGGAAATGATTATTTAAAAATGACAATGTTCTTAGACATCTTAGTAAATAAAATCTTAGTACAGAAAAGGATCTTTACACATAGAATATTGAGACAATATTATTTAAATTATTACTATCTAAATAGAAATATTATTTTATCTAAAGCAATCTATATTATCTAAAAGATTTTTATTATATTATCTAAAAGAAATCTAAGAATGCAATCTATTTATTTGTATGCTAAGGGAGAATATCTACTAAAAAGTAGAAACATTGTCTCCCAGGTCTTTGTCTATATTGTTCTACAGAAAAAAACTCAGTGAACAGATAAACATTTTCTATCTTCTATGCTGTCCTATTGCCTTCTTTTTTCTTCTTTTCTATCACCTGATGTCTAGCTTGTTCAGTCGTTTTTTACCCTGAGGAAATATTGTTATGATAAGCAAATATACCTACCAGCATGGGTGACAGGTCATTTGACTGCTAGGGAATTACTGTTAAAATTCTCAGCTATCACAGGAAGCATTTGAATTTCAAAACTTGTATCATATATTTTTCTGTATTCTTGTTTTACATTGGCTGCTTCCTGGCCACAAGGGGGTTTTACCTTTTCAGCTGAGTTTGCTTATGTTAACACAGTTTGACAGTTTAATAATTTAAACTGTTTATATTCCCCAAAGTGTGTGTCAGAACAAACTTATGATTTTCTCTTTCATTCTCTATCTCTTCCTCTCTCTCTCAATTCTCTTTCATTCTTCCTCTTTCCCCTTTAAACCCTTGCAATATGCCACCATCTCATTGTATTCATCCCAAGTGATAAAGTTTATTTTCCATTTTTCACGTTTATCAATCATTAATTCAAAGATTCTCAAGAAGAGGAAGCATATAGATAATTTATTTCAAATATATCATGTTAGATATAATGAAGTGGAGATCTAGCAAGGAAAAGTGATCTCTATGAGTTCATGTAAACAGTAACTATCAGAGATAAAATTTGAACCCAAATTCTTTGAATTAAAGCCCATTGCTTAGTCATCTTTGACATTCCTTAGAAATCACATATATAACAATAAGGAGAATAATATTATAAATAGTTAGATATAGGAGAAAAGAGCATTAGTCTAAATACCTTCATTTCACAGTTAAATAAGCTAATAAACAGAGTGGATTGATTTGCCCAAGGTCAAGCATAAAACTATTAGCACCACCTGGACTTGTATGCTAAGGGTGAATTTCTACTAGGAAGTACACATTATCTTCTAATCATTTTTATATTGTTCTACAGAAAAAAAGTTTAAGTGGACAGGTAAACACTTTCATATTGTACACTGTCTCAATGACCTTTTTTTCTTCTCTCCCATCACTTGGTCTCCTTAACTCTTAGGAAAACAAATTGGTCTGTGTGATTCATAAAATAGATTTTTTTCTTGTTTTGTTTTCAAAATTATTCTAAGATGAGATAAAACTGAGTGATCACTAAAAGAACAGATGGGGAATTCAGAATCAATAAACCAAATATCATCTTTTAAAGAAGTATTTTAGGATGTGGAGCCAAAATGGTGGAGAACAGACACAACTTTCTGTGATCTCTGATCTTTCTCTCAAGCCAACAGTAGATTAAGTATCTAAACTGGTTTTGAAGCAACAGAATACACAAATAATTGCAGTACCACACATTTCTAGAAGAAGATACCTCAGAAAAACTTCAGAAGAGGTCTGTTTCAATCCAGCAAAGGAATAGTATTTGGAGCCCAGACTGCAGCACAGGGAGCCCAGGGCAAGGAGCTGGGGCAGCGAGCCAGAATGATACTGCCTCTGCAGACTGGGAAAGCTTCTATGAATCTCTTTGGCTATTATTCTGCCCTGGTTGCAGAATTATTAACCCTGCAGGTGGGTTAATAGATTTCCTTCAAGACACCAAAAAACTTATACAAAAGGCAAATTATAAGCCACTGATCATTGGCTCTGATTAACTAGCACTGGAAATCAGTCAGAAACACCAACCCCAGGGCAAACTAAAGCAGCTGTTGCTCCTTTGCCTAAAGAGCAGATCTCAGTCCTTAAAATGAGCAAAAAAGTGAAAAAGAACTCTGATCATAGAAAACTTTTATGGAGAGAGAATACAGTCCTCAAATCCTGAGGTTCCTAAAGGAAAACAAATCCAACTGAAGCCCCAAAGGGATGAGCTAGTCCCCATTGCACAAGCCATTCATGGATGATCTCAAAAAAGAATCTTAAAATTATCCAAAGAAAACTCCTTAAAATAGATTTGATGAAATGGAAAAAGCATATAATAGATATGGAAAAGATACCAATTCTTTGAAAAACAGAATTTATGAAATGAAAAAAAAAAGTAATGAACAAAACAATTCAATTATCCAAATGCAAAAGGAGCTAAAAAAGGTAACTGAGGAAAATAATGTACTAAAAATTAGAATTGAACAAATGGAAGTGAAAGACTCAATAAGACTTCAAGGATCAGTCAAACAGAACCAAAAAAGATGAAAAAATAGAAGAAAAAAGGAAATAGGAAAAACAAATCCAAAAACAATTGACTTGGAAAATAGTTCTACAACAGACAATCTAAAGATTATTGGACTTCCTGAAAGGCATGACAAAAAAAAAACCTAGACATTATCCTTCAGGGAATCATAAAAGAAAACTGCCCTGATGTCTTAGAATCCAAAGGCAAAATAACCACTGAAAGAATTCACCCACCACCTTCTGAAAGAAATCCCAAATTAAAAACCCCAAGGAATATCATGGCTAAATTTGAGAACTATGAGGTCAACAATAAAATATTTAAAGTATTCAAAGAAATAATTCAAATACCAACGGGCCACAATCAGGATTACCCAAGACATTGCAGTTTCAAACCTTATAAGACCAAAGGGACTGGAATCAGATATTCCAAAAGGCAAAGGAACTTGCATTACAGCCAAGATATAAGCCATCCATCTAAAATGAGAATTATATTTCAGGGAAGACAATAGACATTCAATGATACAGGTGAATTTCATCTATTTTTGGTGAAAAGAACTGAGCTGAACAAACTATTTGATGAAGAAAGGTGAGCATTACGGGAATCTTACTCTCATCAGATGTGGCTCAAAGAGAGAATATCAGACATATTTGGTTTCACAGAGAAACTTCTCTCACCTTATAGGGAAGTGGGAAAGGAAAAGGGAGGCTAATAAAAGGGAAAAAAGAAGTAGCAGGGAAAAGGTCTAAGAAAAAGGGAGAGGCTCTAAAAGGGGAAGGCTTTCTTTTATTTATAGCTTTTTATTTACAAGATATATGCATGGGTAATTTTTCAGCATTGACATTTTCAAAACCTTTTGTTCCAATTTTTTCCTTCCTTCCTCCCACCCCCTTACCCAAATGGCAGGTAGACCAATACATGTTAAACATGTTAAAGTATATGTAAATAGTATATATGTATGCATGTCCATACAGTTATTTTGCTGCACAAGAAGAATTGGATTTTGAAATAATGTACAATTAACCTGTGAAGGAAATAAAAAATGCAGGCAGACAAAAATAGAGGGATTGGGAATTCTATATAGTTGTTCACACTCATTTAAGGGGAAGGCTTTCTGAGGGAGGTGGTGGTCAGAAGCAAAATACTGGGGAGGAAGGAAAGGGGAAAGGGAAGAGCAATGGGGTAAATAAGATGGCAGGAAATACAGAATCAGTCATTTTAACTGTAAATGTAAATGGGGTAAACTCTCCCATAAAATGAAAAGGGATAGCAGACTGGATTAAAAGCCAGAATCACACATATGTTATTTACAAGAAACATATTTAAAGCAGAGTGATACATACAGAGATGCAGCAGAATTCATTCTGCTTCAGGTGAAGTAAAGAAAAAAAAAACAGGGGTAGGGATCCTGATCTCAGATCAAAAAAAAAGGTAAAATCTATTTAAAAAAATCTAATTAAAAGAGATAAGGAGGGGAACTATATCTTGCTAAGGGGTACCATAGATAATGAAGTTTAGTATCAACACTAAAAACATATGCATGCAAGAAGAAATAGAAAGAAAAATTATACTAGTGGGGGATCTCAACCTTGCTCACTCAGAATTAGATAAATTGAACCATAAAATAAATAAGAAAGATGTTATGGTAGTAAACATAATTTTAGAAAATTAGATATGATAGATCTTTGTAGAAAATTGAATGGAGACAGAAAGGAATATACTTTTTCTTGGCAGTTCATAGAGCATAAACAAAAACTGACCATGTATTAGGACATAAAAACCTCAAGATCAAATACAGAAAGGCAGACATATTAAATTCATTTTTTTCAGAGCATGATGAAATAAAAATCACATGCAATAAAAGGCCAGAGGAAAATACATATAAATTAAGTAGAAATTAAATAGTCTAATCCTAAAGAATGAATGGATGAAACAAGTCATAGACACAATCAATAACTTCATCCAAAAGAATGACAATAATGAGACAACATACCAGAATTTGCAGGATGCAGCCAAAGTGAAAATTTTAATATCTCTAGATGCTTACTTATCTAAAATAGAGAAAGAGAAGGTCAATAAATTGGACTTACAACAAAAAAAAATTAGGAAAAAAACAAATTAAAAACCCTCAATTAAATACCAAATTTGAAATTCTGAAAATAAAAGGGGAGATTAATAAAACTGAAAATAAGAAAATTATTTAATTAATAAAAAAACTAAGATTTGGTTTTATGAAGAACCAACAAAATAGATAATCCCTTAGTTAATTTGATCAGAAAAAGGAAAGAATATCAATTTGTCAAATTGTTAGTCTCAAAAATGAAAAAGGAGATCTTTACTCCAGTGAAGATGAAATTAGAACAATAATTGGGAATTCTTTTCCCAACTATATGTCAATAAATTTGATAATATAAATGAAATGGAGGAATATCTACAAAAATATAGATTTCCCAGGTTAACAGAAGAGAAAATAATTTATTTAAATAGTCCCATTTTAGAAAAAGAAAGAGAACAAGCTATTAATAAACTTCCTATGGAAAAAAATCTCCAGGGCCACATGGATTTAAATGTGAATTCTACCAAATATTTAAAGAACAATTAATTCCAATGATATATAAACTATTTGAAAAAATTAGGGAAACACGCCTATCAAATTCCTTTTATGACAGATATGGTACTGATAACTAAACCAGGTATGGTGAAAACAGAGAAAAAAATTATAGACCAATTTCCCTAAGGAATACTGATGTAAAAATCTTAAATAAAATATTAGGGAAGAGATTACAGAAAGTCATCCCCAGGATAATAAACTATGACCAAGTAGGATTTATACTAGGAATTCAGGGTCGAGGTATTATTAGGAAAACTATTAGCATAACTGACTATATCAATAACTAAAATAACAAAAATATGATTATCTCAAAAGATGCAGAAAAAGCATTTTATAACATTTAACACCCATTCCTATTAAAAGCACCAGAAAATATAGGAATAAATGGATTTTTCCTTAAAATGACCAGTAGAATCAATTTTAAAACATCAGCAAGCATCATATGAAATGGAGATAAACTAGAACCATTCCAAATAAGATCATGGGTGAAACAAGGTTGCCCACTATCACAATTAGTGGTTTAGAAATGTTAGCTTTAGCAATAAGAGAAGAAAAAGAGATTAAAGGAAGTAGAATATGTAATGAGGAAAACAAATTATCATTCTTTGCAGATGTTATAATAGTATACTTAGAGAACCCCAGAGAATCAACTAAAAAATTACTAAAAACGATCCACAATTTTAGTAAAGTTGCAGGACACAAAACAAATCTACAGAAATCATCAGCATTTTTATATATGACCAACAAAGTACAGAAGCAAAAGCTACAGAGAGAAATTCCATTTAAAATAACTGTTGATAATATAAAGTATTTGGGAATCTACCTGCCAAGGCAAAGTTATGATCTATATGAACCAACTACAAAACACTTTCTATACAAATAAAGTCAAATCTAAACAATTGGAAAAAAATCAAATGCTTATGGGTAGGCCAAGTAAATATAATAAAAATGACAATTTTGCCTAAATTAATCTACTTATTTAGTGCCATACCAATCAAACTCTGAAGAAATGATTTTGCAGATGTAGAAAAAAATAATAACAAAGTTCACCTGGAAGAACAAAAGGTCAAGTATTTCAAGGGAATTTATGAAAAAAAAAGTCAATGGAGGTGGCCAAGTTGCACCAGATCTAAAACTATATCATAAAGCAGCAGTCATCAAAACCATTTGGTACTTGCTAGGAAATAGAGTAGTCAACCAGTGGAATAGATTACGTTCACGAGACAAAATAATCAATAACTATAGCAAACTAGTGTTTGACAACCCCAAAGACCCCAGCTTTTGGGATAAGAACTCACTATTTGACAAAAACTGCTGGGAGAATTGGAAACTATTATGGCAGAAATTAGGCACTGATCTACACCTAACATAGTACACTAAGATAAGGTTGAAATGGGTCCATGATATAGACATAAAGAGTAATATTGTAAGCAAATTAAAAAATATGGGTTAGTTTATGTCTCAGATCTATGGAGAAGAAAGAATTTGTGAAAAAAGAACCGGAACTCATTATTGATCACCAAATAGATAATTTTGATTATATTAAGTTGAAAAGGTTTTGTATCAACAAAACTAATGCAGAAAAGATTAGTAGGGAAGCAATAAATTGGGAAACTTTTTTTTTACATTTAAAGGTTCTGATAAAGACATTTTAAAAATATGTAGAGAATTGACTGATATTTATAAGAACTCAAGCCATTCTCCAATTAATAAATGGTCAAAGGATATGAAGAATTTTCAGATGAAGACATTAAAACCATTTCTACTCATATGAAAAGAGGCTCTCGATCACTATTGATCAGAGAAATGCAAATACAGACAACTCTGAGATACCACTATATACTCTCAGTTTGGCTAAGATAACAGGCAAAGATAATGATGAATGTTGCAGAGGGTGTGGGAAAACTAGGACACTAATATATTGTTGGTGGAATTGTGAATGGATAAAGCCATTCTGGAGAGCAATTTTTAACTCTGCTGAAAAACATATCAAACTGTGCATATCCTTTGATCCATCAGTGTTTCTACTGGGCCTATACCTCAAAGAGATAGGAGGAAAAGGGACGCACAGGTGCAAAAATGTTTGTGGCAGCCCTTTTTGTAATGGCAAGAAACTAGAAACTGAGTGGATGTCCATCAGTTGGAGACTGGCTGAATAAATTATGATATTTGAATGTTATAGAATATAATCTGTAAGAAATGATCAGCAGGATCTAACCAATTGGAAAAATATTAAATGCTCTTGGATAGGGCGAGCAAATATAATAAAGATGACAATATTACCTAAACTAATCTATTTATTTAGCGCTATACCAATCAGAGTCCCAAAAAAATATTTTAATGACCTAGAAAAAATAACAACAAAGTTCATATGGAAAAACAAAAGGTCAAGAATTTCAAGGGAATTAATGAAAAAAAATCAAATGAAGGTGGCTTAGCTGTACCAGATCTAAAATTATATTATATAGCAGCAGTTACCAAAACTATTTGGTATTGGCTAAGGAATAGATTAGTTGATCAGTGGAATAGATTAGGTTCAAGGGATAAAACAGTCAACAAATATAGCAACCTAGTCTTTGACAAACCCAAAGATCCTAGCTTTTGGGATAAGAACTTACTGTTTGATAAAAATTGCTGGGAAAATTGGAAACTAATATGGCAGAAACTAGGCATTGATCCATATTTAACGCTGTACACCAAGATAAGGTCAAAATGGGTTCATGACCTAGGCATAAAGAATGAAATTATTAATAAATTAGAGGAACACAGGATAGTTTACCTCTCAGACCTGTGGAAGGGGAAGGTCTTTATGACCAAAGCAGAACTAGAGATCATTACTGATCACAAAATAGAAAAGTTCGACTATACCAAACTGAAAAGTTTTTGTACAAACAAAACTAATGCAGACAAGATTAGAAGGGAAGCAATAAACTGGGAAAATATTTTTACAGTCAAAGGTTCTGATAAAGGCCTCATTTCCAAAATATATAGAGAATTAACTCTAATTTATAAAAATTCAAGCCATTCTCCAATTGAAAATGGTCAAAGGATATGAACAGACAATTCTCAAATGAAGAAATTGAAACTATTTCTAGTCATATGAAAAGATGCTCCAAGTCATTATTAATCAGAAAAATGCAAATTAAGACAACTCTAAGATACCACTACACACCTGTTAGATTGGCTAAAATGACAGGAAAAAAATAATGATGATTGTTGGAGGGGATGCGGGAAAAATGGGACATTGATGCATTGTTGGTGGAGTTGTGAACGAATCCAACCATTTTGGAGAGTAGTTTGGAACTATGCTCAAAAAGTTATCAAACTGTGCATACCCTTTGATCCAGCAGTGTTACTACTGGGATTATATCCCAAAGAGATTATAAAGAAGGAAAGGGACCTGTATGTGCACGAATGTTTGTGGCAGCCCTTTTGTAGTGGCTAAAAACTGAAACTGAATGGATGTCCATCAATTGGAGAATGGCTGAATAAATTGTGGTATATGAATATTATGGAATATTACTGTTCTGTAAGAAATGACCAACAGGATGATTTCAGAAAGGCCTGGAGATACTTACACGAACTGATGCTGAGTGAAATGAGCAGGACCAGGAGATCATTATATACTTCAACAACAATACTATATGATGACCAGTTCTGATGGACCTGGCCATCCTCAGCAATGAGATCAACCAAATCATTTCCAATGGAGCAGTAACGAACTGAACCAGCTATGCCCAGAAAAAGAACTCTGGGAGATGACTAAAACCATTACATTGAATTCCCAATCCCTATATTTATGCACACCTGCATTTTTTATTTCCTTCACAAGCTAATTGTACAATATTTCAGAGTCTGATTTTTTTTTGTACATCAAAATAACGTTTTGGTCATGTATACTTATTGTGTATCTGATTTATATTTTAATATATTTAACATCTACTGGTCATCCTGCCATCTAGGGGAGGGGGTGGGGGATAAGAGGTGAAAAATTGGAACAAGATGTTTGGCAATTGTTAATGCTGTAAAGTTACCCATGCATATATCCTGTAAATAAAAGGCTATTAAATTAAATTTAAAAAAAAAAAAAAAGAAATGATCAGCAGGAGAATTTTAGAGATACCTGGGGAAACTTACATGAACTGATGCTAAGTGAAATGAACTAAGAGATCATTGTACACAGCAACAAAAGATTAAATGATGATCAATTCTAATGGACATGCACTTTCCAACAATGAGATGATTCAGATCAGTTCCAATAATCTTGTCATAAAGAAAGCCATCTACACTCAGAGAGAGAAATGTGGGAACTGAGTGTGGACCAAAACAGCATTTTCACTCTTTCAGTTGTTGTTGTTTGCATTTTGTTTTCTTTCTCAGTTTCTTTTTCCTTATTGATCCAATTTTTCTTGTGGAGCAAGATAATTATAAATATATATACATATATTAGATTTAACATATATTTTAACATGCTTAACATGTATTGGATTACCTGCCATTTAGGAGATGTGTAGATAGTGGGTGGAAGGAGGGGAAAATTTGAAACTCAAGGTTTTTCAAGGGTCAATGTTGAAAAATTATTTATGCACATATTTTGTAAATAAAAAGCTTTAATAATATACATATGTATATATAAATTTAAAAAAAAGAAAGAATGAAAAAATAAAAAAAGTTGGCAAGAGAAATGACTTGTGGAACTAATTCTTAAAACAATAGAAAGACTTATGTGGAATGAAAATTGTAACGAGGAAAGGCGTAGAAAGTTATCCTAACATATTAGAATCTGTGATGGAGAAGGAGATGAAATCTGAACATTTTCAGACATGCACCCTAGATGTGATTTATTGTCTGTGGAATCTGGTTTAAAGAATTAATCTTACTTTACCTCAGATTTTTGAAAATCTATGTACTTTCAAACTTTTGGAAATTGTGCTGATTGATAGGGGCAGATATAAAAAGAAATATTGGCTTCCCTCCTTAGACCCCCTCCCCCAAATAAACAAAACTTTAAAAAAACAGCCTGTGGAAACAATGCATTATCCAAGGCACAGAGTGCTTCAGTGTCTTTTTCCCAATTCTCAATTGGATACAATCACGAGGGAAATTTTAGAGTTAATTACTGTGAGACCCTAAACTCCAGAATTCTTTAAGTTTTTGAAAAGTATGCTTTGTATCATTATGTTTTCATTTGCAGAGATAAGAATTTAGTAAATGTAATGGTTGGCCACAAGAGGAGAGACCTTTTAGTAAGAGGACCTCTCACTGAACTAAGAAAGTTGGTCTAAGGAAAGACACTGGAATCTTTTGCAATAGAAGCTATCTATATATTTTTACACTGCTACCTGGGTCCTGGAAGAGACAGCTAGAAAAATAAAGACAATTCATCTCTGATCTGTTCCATGGTACCTGGTGTCTGCAGGATTAAAACTTCAGAATTTAGCCAAAAAAAGTCGACTAGAGAAGCTTTTGCAAATCTCAGTTTAAGGGTTTCTGAACTTTCTTGAAAGTGTTCAATAACCGAATGAACTCAATAGAGAACTTGGTTCTACAGTGAAGTGATTCACCCCAGAAAGATAAGAAAATATTATCCCATCCTTGCAATGGAACAGCCAAGGCCTGCCAATGAGCAGCACAACATAACAATGGCACCATTCATCTAATTCATAGGTTATATTCTTTAGCAAATTTCTATGAGCACAGTCTAACTTAAGAAAACAAAAGGACATGAAAGCTTAGTCGAGTCGTGTGTTGTCCTTTACAGATGCATTCCTTAAATATGTATTTCACTACTACGGGAATTTAAATTTGTGTTCAATCTCCTTATAGATATTATTTTTATTGAAGTTTTTTGATTTTCAAAACATACATAGGGGTAATTTTTCAACATTAACTCTTGAAAAATATTATGTTCCAATTTCCTCCCTTTCTGCTCACTCCCATCCCTAGATGGCAAGTAATCCAATTTATGTTAAACATACCAAAATATAAGTGTTAAATACCATATAGTCATACTTATTTATACAATTATCTTGCTGCACAAGAAAAATCAGATCAAAAGGGAAAAATGAAAAAGAAAATAAAAATTCAAGCAAGAGTAAAAATGCCATTTTGTGACCCCTACTCTGTTCCCACAATTCTCTCCCTGGGTATAGATGGCTCTCATCATTACAAGATCATTAGAACTGGTCTTGAATCATCTCATTGTTGAAAAGAGCCATGGTCATAAGAATTGATCATCATTCAATCTTCTTGTTGCCATCTACAATGATCTTCTGGTTTTGCTCATTTCACTTAGCATCACTCTCTCCAGGCCTCTCTAAAATCATCCTGCTGATCACTTCTTATAGAATAATAATATTCCATAACATTCAGATACTATAACTTATTCAACCATTCTCCAACAGATGGACATCCACTCAGTTTCTAGGATTTTGCTACAAAAAGGGCTACAACAGACACTTTTTTGCACATGTGGGTCCCATTCCTTTCTTTAAGATCTCTTTGGGATATAAACCCAGTAGAAACATTGATGGATCAAAGGGTATGCACAGTTTGATAACTCATTGGACATAGTTCCATATTGCTCTCCAGAATGGTTGGATCAGTTTATCACTCCACCAACAATGCATTAGTGTCCCACTTTTCCCATATCCAGTTCAATACTTATCATTATCATTTTCTGTCATCTTAGCCAATCTGAAAGTTGTTTAGTGGTATCTCAGTTGCCTTAATTTGCATTTCTTTGATCATTAGTGATTTAGAGCAGCTTTTCATATGACTAGAAATGGTTTCAATTTCTTCATCTGAAAATTCTTCATATTCTTTGACCATTTATCAATTGGAGAATGGCTTGAATTTTTATAAATTTGAGTCAATTCTCTTTATATATTAGAAATAAAGCCTTTATCACAACCCTTGAAGATAAAAATGTTTTCCCAGTTTATTGCTTCCCTTTTAATCTTTTCTATATTAGTTTTGTTTGTATAAAAACTTTTTAACTTAAAATAATCAAAATCTATTTGGTGTTCAATAATGATCTCCAGTTCTTTGGTCACAAATTCTTTTTATTCCCCACAGATCTGAGAGATAGACACACTTATGTTCTTATGATATCAATATGTCTAAAGCTAGACCCATTTCAATCTTATCATAGCATAAAGTGTTAGGTGTGGGTCAATGCCTAGTTTCTGCCATGCTTTTCAATTTTCCTTAGTTTGCTATTTTCCCAATAGTTTTTGTCAAATGGTGAATCCTTATCCCAAAAGGTGAAGTCTTTGGGTTTTTCAACAATAGATTACTATAGTCATTGACTATTTTTTTTTCCAGTGAGCCTAACCTGTTTCACTGATTAACTAGATTGTTTCTTAGCCAGTTTTGGATGACTGCTGCTTTATAATATAGTTTTAGGTTTGGCACAGCTAAGGCACTTTCATTTGCATTATTTCATTAATTCTCTTGACATTCTTGACCTTTAAAATTAAAAAAAAAATTTAAATTTAAAAAAGAAATTCTTCACCTTTTGTTCTTCCAGATAAACTTTGTTATTATTTTTTTCTAGATCTGTAAAATAATTTTTGGAAGTTTGATTGGTATGATACTGAATAAGTAGCTTAATTTAGGTCCTATTGTCATTTTTATTATATTCACTCAGCCTAGCCATGAGCATTTGATAATTTTCCAATTTATTAGTTTTGACTTTATTTGCGTGCCAAGTGTTTTGTACTTATGTTCATATACTTCCTGAATTTACCTTGGCAGATATTTTATATTATCAACAATTCCCTTCTAATCTTTTCTATATTAGTTTTATTTGTACAAAAACTTTTTAACTTAAAAATAATCAAAATCTATTTGGTGTTCAATAATGATCTCCAGTTCTTTGGTCACAAATTCTTTCATTCCCCATAGATCTGAGAGATAGATGAACCTATGTTCTTATGATATCAACATCACTCTTTATGTCTAAATCATAGACCCATTACAACCTTAGCATAGCATATGCATAGCATAGCATAGCATAGCATATCAACAAATATTTTAAATTATCAACAGTTATTTTAAGTGGTCTATAATTTTCTTTCTCTGTTTTTACCATACCTGGTTTAGGCATCAGTACCATATACATGATCATAAAAGAAATTTGGTAGGACCCCTTTCCCTATTTTTAAAAATAATTTGTATAATATTGGAGTTAATTATTCTTTACATGTTTGGTAGAATTCACATGTAAATGCATCTGGCACTGGAAATGTTTTCTTGGGGAGTTGATTAGTAGCTTGGTCTATTTCTTTTTCTAAAATGGGACTATTTAAGTAATTTATTTCCTCTTCTGTTAATCTCAACAATCTATATTTTTGTAGGTATTTCTCCATTTCACTTAGGTATCAAATTTATTGACATAAAGTTGGGCAAAGTAACTCCTAATTATTGCTCTAATTTCCTTTCTATTGGTGAAAAGTTCTCCCTTTTCATTTTTGAGACTAGCAATTTAATTTCCTTCGTTCCTTTTGCTAATCAAATTAGTTAAAGATTTATCTAGTTTGTTGTTTTGTTTTTATAAAACCAATTCTTAGTTTTATTTATTATTTCAATAGTTTTCTGTCTTTCCATTTTATTAATCTCCCTTTTTATTTTCAGAATTTCAAATTTGGTATTTAAATGAGGGATTTTTATTTTTCTAGCTTTCTTAGTTGCAAGCCCAATTCATTGATCTTCTCTTTCTTTATTTTACACAAGTAAATATCTGGAGATATAAAATTTCCATTAGTAACAGCTTTGGCTGCATCCTATAAATTTTGGTATGTTGTTTCATTATTGTCATTTACTTGAATGAAATTATTGGTTGTGTCTATGATTTGTTGTTTTATCCATTCATTCTTTGAGGCATAGCTGATTTAGTTTCTAAATAATTTTTGGTCTCTTTTCCCCTGGCCTTTTATTATGTGTAATTTTTATTGCATCACAGTTTTAAAAAATGCATTTACTATTTATGCCTTTTTGCATTGGATTTTGAGGTATTTATGCTCTAATACATTTTCAATTTTTGTATAGGTGTAAATTTTGTAAAGGAGTAATATATACTCTGTTCTGTCTCCATTCAATTTTCTCCAAAGGTCTATCATACCTATCTTTTCTAACATTCTATTCATCTCCTTATAATCTTTTTAAAATATATTTTGTGGTTCAATTTATCTAATTGTGAGAGAGAGAAAGTTTGGGATTAGTATAGTTTTGCTCTCTATTTTTTCTTGCATCACTCTTAACTTCTCCTCTTGGAATTTGGATGCTACACCACTTGATGTAGATATGTTTAATATTGATATTGCTGCAGTTTCTACAGTGCCCTGTAGCAAGATATGGTTTCCTTCCTTACTTCTTTTAATTAAATCTATTTTTGCTTTTGCATGATTGAGATTAGGAATTCTCACCCTGCTTTTTTTTAAATTTCACCTGAAGCATAATAAATTTGCTCCAGCCTTTTACCTTTATTCTGTATGCATCACTCTGCTTTAAATATGTTTCTTGTAAACAACATACTGTAGGATTCTGGCTTTTAATCCAATCTGCTATCTACTTCCATTTTATGGGAAAGTTCATTCCATTCACATTCACATTCACATACATACACATACACACACACACACACACACAACACAACACAAAAAGAATCTGGCCTCATTCTTAATGTTCCATATCCATAGTCTTTCACCTTTGTAAAGGAAGAGGGAAATTTCCTTTTTTATATATCTTCTTTATGGTCAAGCTTTATCATAATTCAAAAACATTTAATTTCAGTTTTGCTGTTTGTTATTGTTTTTATTTACATTTACTTTATTGAAGTTTTTGTGTATAATTTTCCATGTTGTACTTATTCTGATTTATATTCACACTGTCTTCTTATTCTTCTCTGTGTTCATCAAATCCCTAACAAAGGAATTTCTGGATCAAGACGACTGACATTTTAGCCATTTTGTTAAACAACTCCAAGTTTTTTTTTTTTTTTCAGAATGGTTCAATTAATTATCATAACTATAAAAGACTGTTATTAATGTGGCACCCTATTTGAATTATTGTGATATTTATTAATTTTTGCCTGTTTGCTGGATGTTAAGTGAAATTTTGGAATTGTTTTGGTATTAATTTTTTTCTTATTATTAGAAGTTGGGAAGAATATGTCATAAAATTTATGGGCTTTTGAGTATTTGTGAATTAAAGTAGTAATTATTGAACATGTATAATTTCATGAATAGCAGGTAATTGGGCATGTATAACTTCATGAGTAGAAAATAATTCCAAATTGACTTTCTTTCTTAATAGGATGAATACCTAAATTGTTGTAGAGCCTCCTAAATGACATCCATAAAAACTAAAAGAACAAATTGTAACAATTTACATAGGAAATACCAAGAAAATGAAGAATGTTTATTTACAATACTATGATATTTAATTGCATGGACTGCTTATAGAGCTGGTTATTCATATTTCATGGAAGGATAATGCATATAGCTGCTTAACAGGTACACAAATGAACAGAAGGAAAGAAAGTAGGCAGAATTGCATCTGCAAAATTCTACTTTACTTTTAGTGAAATTCTCTCTTGAAATAACAAACTAGCCTTTAAAAAAATCAATAATCTTCTAGTGATTCTGTAAGTGTTAACATTCAATAAACATTTATTAAATGCCTATTATATACCAAGCACTCTGTTAAGCTCTGGAGATGCAAAGAAAGAGAAGATGAAAACAAAACAAACAAACAACAATAACAATAACAAAAAACTCTCAAGGACACAATATTCAAGCAACTCCATATAAATAGACAATTATGCAGTATGAATTAGTGATAAACAAGGATTTGAATATGAGGAGTTGAGGAAAATGCTTTGGTTGCCAGTCTGAGTGACTGGTAGGATGGAGGTGCACTCACAACAGTATGAGGAAAGTTTAAAAAGGGTGGGTAGATATTGAGTTTAGTTTTAGACACACTGGGTTTTTTTCTTTAATCTATGAGGTATTCAGTTAAAAAAAAGTCCAAGAGACAATTGGATATGAAGACTAAAGGTAAGGATAGAGGTTAAAGCTGGACAAATAGTTCTGGTTATCATCAGAATGGAAATAAGTGAATTGATGCAGGCTGAGAGACTAAAAAATTGAAATAATATAGACAGAGAAAATAAGAAGACCCAGAATAGAGTTTTGAGTAATATCCATGTTTAGGAATAGATAAGAATAAAATGTGGATTTCCAAAGAATTGAAGTTATGAGTCAACTAAAAGACATAGAGAGGCACACAATATGTAAGCAAGATATAAGGTATTAGTGGTATAGCAAAGGTGATAGAAGGAAGTAGACCTGAAAGAGAAATTGCACAGAACTGGAAATAAAGGTAGATAACTGTTAGTTAGAGAATAGCTGAAAAATTGTAGTATCTGAATGAAATGAAGTATCATTATTATTTATATTGTTGTTGTTCTTGATCCTTTATTATTAAAGAGGATCAAGGACATCACAAAGGTGATGTTTTGACATGAGAATAAACTGGATTTGAGAAGGGCAGAACTGCACAGTCATCAGTCTTATCTTCTCCTTTAGAGTGATGAGCATCCCAATGACAAAATATAATGTCCAGATGATTGACAATGGCCCAGAATGCAGTAATTATGTTGTAAGAAATTGCAAAGAGAACACTTATAGGAAAAAAAAAACACATGAGAAGACTTGAATGGACTAAAACAGAATTAATTAAATTAGATAAAGAGTTTATAAAACAGGAACAAAATTGTAAAAAAAAAATAACATTGAAAGAATTAAAAATTCTTTCAAATGTGAATACCAAACATGATTACAGAGGATAGATGGCATTCACTCATACTCCTCTACTGTCTTGAAAGATCTCACCTCATCTCTTTCAATGCTAACTATTGTTATAATTAATTTTAGTATAGATAAGAGTTATGCAGAATGAGATGGTATGCATGAGTTGTACTCTGCCTTGTTGGAGCACCTATGAATATTGGTATGGGCACAATTTCATTGAAGTAGCAAAATAGACTATTCAATCAGGGCAAGAATGCATATATGGTTTACCTAATCTTATTAAACTACATGAGAAAAATAGGTCCCTAATGCTAAACTTATAGAAAAGATTGAGAAATGTGTGTTTTTGACAATAGCATATTAAATAGACTCGGAGCAAACTGAATGACTAATTTTAAAGCATGGGCAATGCTTATAGATGTCCACTTGAAGAGATATATAATAGAGCACTACATATATCAGTCTTCTTCTACAATCCAGGGTTTTTATCAGAAGTCTATATAAAGGAATAGATATGTTTATCAAATTTGGATATGATATGAAGGTTCAATAAGCTATTTAAAAAGTTAAAATTCAATTGGGAAAATTTTATAGGGAAGATTTAATTGGGAAATATCTAAAGTTCTATTCATGAAAAAAAGGATGAAACACAAAGAGAGAGAAATAGAGAGATGGGTATCTATCTATCTCTATTTATATGTATCTATATCTGTATCTATCTACCTACATAGAGAGAAATGTAGATAGACAGAGAGACACAAAGATACAGAGAGACAGATAAGCTAAGAAAGGTATGGAATTGGGCAAAGAATCAGAGAGAGAGGAAGAAGATACAGAACCAAAGACAATGACAGAGAAAAATGCTTCAAAAATACAGAATAGGATAGACAGGACTAGAAAACAGTTCTTATGAAAACAAAGACAAAAACAACTGAAAGTTTATATGGACTAAAATCTCAGTATTTATAAACTGATGAAGCAGATAAAAGAAAACCCTGAAACAATCTAATGCAATCTTGGATTACATGGCATTCAGAATAAAGTAGGTGATAGTTCAACTCCATTTCTTTTACAAATGAAGAACCTAACATTTATAATGGTCTAGTCTTATGTGTAGTTGAAGAATGTACTGACTCTTTTCACAATTCACATACTTTGGAAATAAAGTCTGGATGACCTTAGAGAGTCTTCCAAGGATGTTCTAATACAAATGATCATGAAATATAAAGAAAAACTTAATGGAAAGAGGAAAAGAAGGGAATAATAATGAGAGGTAACAGGAATTGCTCTTGAGAACCTCTTCTTATTTTTCTCATTACTCAGCCAGCTTAGAGGAAATTAAAAACAAAACAACAAAAAAGCAAGCAAATTTTCTTGATAAAATTCTCTAAGCTGGTCATCTACATAATAATTCCTTGTTTAATATCTCTCTATTTCACATACACATTAGAAGTGGTAGCACAAACATGAGTTGATGAAATGCTGGGTTTATCACCCATTTTTCTTTCTCATGAGTGCATTTATCAAGCATTTATTGAATGCACGTCTCTGTTCAGTGCCAGGATACATATAGTTTAACTGAAACACAGTATCCTTTCTTTACAGGCACTAGACAGTAACGATTTTAATCTGAGAGAAATTAAACAAAAACATAGATCGATGCAGTATTTTAAATGCTACCTACATTATAACACTGCAAAACAAAATGTTATAGGAGGTTATAGGATGCTGTTATAATCAGAGGAATCAGGGAATCCTTCTTAGAGGAAGTGCCATTTGAATTGGGATGAAAATACCTGGGGGGAAGATACAGCTTGATGGTTTTCTGCTAAATATGAGGAAGATCTTCCTATAAAACAGAGGATTCCAGTAATAGAATTGATTGTTTAAAAAAAAAAGAAAGAAAGAAAAAGGAAGTGTAGTGAGTTCCCTGTCACTGGATATGTGCAGATACAGATAAGATGACTACTTATTGGTTATTGTAAAGATTTATGCCTTGGCTAGAGGTAGAACTTTATGACCCCTGGGACCCCTTCCAACTCTGCAATTCTAATTCTTGTTCTGTTCTCATCTATATCTCATGAGCTGGTTACTCAGGAACAAGTAATTTCTCACTCCTTGACTAGGGGGACAGAGCCTGCTAGCCTGTGGAGGAGTGAAGGAGCAGCCCCCTGCTGCTCAGGGCTTGACTGTTTGTCTCCACAGTGACCAATTTCAGAAGATAATAAGCTCATCCATAATATTCCTGTCCTCTTTATGGCTATTGCTGTTATTGATTAAAATATGAAAATACATACAAAGTAGATACCATAGCCAGGTGTGTGTATAGTGGGGAAGGGAAGGGAGCATTGTGAGGAGACAGTGGAAGATAGGATACAAGTTGGCAAAAAGCTCAGCCCTTTTTTTAGATTATACATTCAGGATAAACAACTGGTTCTTCAGAACAAATAGTTATTTTAGTTTTAGTTATTCAGAATAGGAACAATCTGATGTGTTGGGTTTTTTTGTAGAGGAAAAAAGTAAGAAGAAAAAGAACCTGGAAATGTACTTTCCTGAGGCTCAATGATCCTAAGATCATTGATATGTTTCATGATACATGAATCCATTATTCTACCATGTCTCCTTCAGGGTTTTATGTTTGTTTAATTCACATGTTTCAGAAATTGCTGTTATAAAATTTCTTATGAGAATTCTGGGATATGTAAAGTTTAGAGTACATGAATTGTCTTCCAAGTTTACCTTTACCTACCAAGATTTATTTTGTATTAAAGTTATATTTCACATACCTATATATGTACATTCTGCCTCTTTCATAAGAAAATAAGCTGCTTCACTAATGTAGTATTGATGGAATTGTTAACAAATCCAATGTTCTAAAGAGTACTTTGGAACTGTGCTCAAAGGAGTATAAAACCTTATATACCCTTTGGTCCAGCAGTGTCAGTACTGGATCTATATTCCAAAGAGATTATAAAAGAAACAAAAGGACCAATAAGTATAAAAAAAATGTTTGTGGCAAAGAACTGGAAAATGAATGTATATCTACCAATTGGGAAATGACTGAATAAGTGGTATATGGAAGTAATGGGATATTATTTTTCTATGAGAAATGATGAACAGCTTTAGAAAAGCTTGGGAAGACTTATATGAATTGCTGAGTAAAGTGAGCAGAACCAGGAAAACATTGTGCATAGTAACAGCAAGATTGTGTGATGATCAACTATGAGAGACCTGGTTCTTTTCAACAATTCAGTGACCCTAGGCAATTACAATAAACTTTGCATGGAAAATGCCATTTACATCCAAAAAGAAAACTACAATGACTCAATGTATATCAAAGCATATTGCTTTTATTTTTTTCTGTTTTTTCTCTTCCAGTATGATTCATATAGAAATATGTAAAAAATGAATTTACATTTATAATCTAAAAATTTTTAAATGAAAAAAGAAACAAAAAAATTTTTTTAATCTTCTGGAGGGTATATACTTTTTCATTTTGTCTTTGTAACCACTGACCTTAACACATTGCTTGGCACATCATAGTTTTTCATAAATACTTATTAAAAGATAAATCAATTCTTCGAGCTCATATTTAAATTAGCCAAACTCAGATTCTATTGTGGAATTGCTGTGCAAGTAGGAAAAACAAAACAAAAGCACATATCTGCTTGTCTTGACATTTTTTTCTAATGTTTTGTTTATTCTCATCTCCATCAGTTTTTTCCTCTTCCTATCTCTAACTCCTTATCCTGCCTCTTAATTTTATAGAATCACAGATTTTTTTTCTGGTTATGCATGTACATTCACTTTTTGAATGATCATTTTTTTATGAATCATATTGGGAGAGAAAAACCAGAATAAAGGGGAAAAACATGAGAGAATAAAACATAAGCAAAAGAAAAAAAGTGAATATAGCATGTGTTGATTTATATTCAGGCTCCACAGTTCTCACTCAGTATGCAGATGACATTTTCTATCCAAAGCTTATTGGGATTGCCTTGGATCATTGAATCCCTGAGAAGAACCAAATTTTTCAAAGTTGATCATCCCACAATCTTGCTGTTACTGTATACAATGTATTCCTACTTTTGCTTGTTTCACTTAGCATCAGTTTATGTAAATCTTCCTAGGCCTTTCTAAAATCAGCTTGTTCATTATTTATATAATACAACAATATTCCATTACTTTCATATACCATAACTAATTCATCCATTCCCCCATTGATAGGGATCTATTCATTTGCCAATTCCTTGCCACTACAAAAAGAGCTGCTACAAACATTTTTGCACATGTGGGTCCTTTCCCCTCCTTTATGATTTCATTGAGATATAGACCCAGTAGTACCACTGCTGGATCAAAGGGTATGAACAGTTTTGTAACCTTTTGGGTATAGTTCCAAATTGCTCCAGAGTGGTTGGATCATTTCACAACTCCACAAACAATTAATTAGTGTCCCAATTTTCCCACATACCCTCCAATATTCATCATTATCTTTTTCTCTCTTTTTTCTTTTTCTCTCATCTTAACCAATCTGAGAGATATGAGATCTTGCCCCAGAATTTTTTAATTTGCATTTCTCTAAACAATAATGAATTAGAGCATTTTTCATGTAACTATAGATGGCTTTAATTTCACCATCTGAAAATTGTTCATATCCTTTGATCATTTATCAGCTGGAGAATTACGTATATTCTTACAAATTTGGCACACTTCTTTATATATATTAGAAATAAGTCTGCTATGAGAAACACTGGCTGTGAAAATGTTTTTCTCAGCTTTGTATTTCCCTTATAATCTTGTTTGTGTTGGTTTCGTTTGTGCAAAATATTTTTAGTTTAATGTAAACCAAAGTTGTCCATTTTGCATTTCATAATGTTCTCTAGTTCTTTGGTCATAAATTCCTGCCATTTCCTATGATCTGATAGGTGCTTGCAAGATCCCTTGCTCTTTTAAATTGCTTATGATATCACCCTTCATGCCCAAATCAAGTAGCCATTCTGACATTATTTTGGTATGGTCTGTGAGCTGTAGGTATATGCCAAGAGTCATAGAATCTTTATTATTCCTTAGTCAACTACCCATCCATCCATTACAGAATTTTAACAGTGGAGGGACTCATATTTTAGTCTACAACCTATATTTGTCAGAAAAGCAAACTGGGTCTAAAAGGTTCAATCTTCACAACAATGCAAAAGCTGAGACTAGAAACCATATTCTGTTCATTTTTCTTTTACACTATTCTCTCTTCAAGTTTCCTGTTCTCACATCTATTCCATGAAAAACTGAATTTAGAGATAGAAAGGACATAAATTAGAGATTAATCATTTTAAAATTTAAAAAATTTATTATTACATTTTACTAATATACCACATTTATTTTAAGTATATATTCTCCCCTCCTTCTCTATGTAAGTTGTAATTCATTTTAAAAAGGAAAGAAAAAAAGAAAAAATACAGGGATATGCATGCACTGATTCTGATAGTATAATCAATGTATGATACTCATTTTTTCTCTTTTTCTTGAGGCCAAACTTGGCCATTATGATATATAACATTTATTCATTTTCTTTCTTTCTTTGACTTTTGATGTAAATTTGATGTCATTATGCATATTGTTTTCCTGCATCTACTTTATTTATTCTCCATCAGTTAATCTACATCTTCCCATATCACTTTGATTTCTTCATATTCATTATTTCTTAAGGAACTGAAGTACTCTCTCAATTAATACATTAAATCAAATTCATTATTTTAAAGATGAGCAAATTGAAATCAAAAAGATGAAATGACATACCAAAGATTTTATCAATGGTAAATACTTGAACTGGGTTTTGAAGTCAAATCTTCTAACTACAAATCCATTTCAGTTTCTGCTATTTTATTTAGGTCACTGATTTCAGAAGTATATATTCTCCTATGATTTCAGGAGCATGAGTCTTTCTTAGTGACACAGATTATCATTCCCTTCTATTTATTAGGTGCTTTCATGTCTTCCTATAGTCCAAATCTTCATTGCCAGTTTTTTGATGATAAAACCCTAGACACTTAGTAAAAAATGATCCTTGTTTAACAGGCTCAGAGTACATTGTGTTTTGTTGGGATCTGCCCATTGATATTTATATAATATGAGTCCTCCACTGACATAGCCCTGTTTCGTATCCTGCTATAAATTTCATCTGTTCCTGTTGAACCACATGACCTCTGAGGTACATCAATCACTTTGAAACACCTGATTCAGTTCAGATGACCTCCCATGATTATTCCCCACTTAAGCTAACTGAATACTTGACTCCTTTGAGGTTTAAGACAGCGTCTGAAGCAATGGGACAAGTTATTATAGTTCACTCAAAGATTTTAGTCTGAGGTTGAAATAAATACAAAAAAATTGTCAGATTGTTTCTCAAGTTCAAAAATATCTTGAAGGCTACCTATTATTATAGTAGTCCCTCTGGGTTTGGAGACACAAGATTGATGAAAGAAATAAAAAGCTAGAATGGGGACAGAGGAGAGGGGAGGATCAAGAAGGTGGGCATAGAACCTCCTTCCTCTTATTTAATAGAAATATTTTGACTAGGATTTTATCAGAATTGTTTAACAGAGAAAGTGGTCTCTATGTTTTTAATATAAAATTATCACTTTGCCTGAATAATAAAATCAATAAAGCCTTCTCTTGTGTGAAGGCTTTAAACAACCTTCTTTCAATGAATAATTAAACATTTGATTCAAATTCAGGGCCACAATATCCTTCTCAGCTTTATGAAACTCTACTGCCTGCCCATTTTGACTAGAATTCTGTTATTTAAAAGAGAAATAGCTTCTAATATGAGTTCCTGTGAAATTGAAGCTCTCAGCCCTATTTCATCTAAAGAACAGATCTAGGGAAGACTGATATTGCCTAGGGATGGGAAAACAGTTGAGGCCAATCAGCAGCAAGCTTGTCAGCTGAAGTCTCCAACTGAACTAAGATTGAACCTATTTTGTCAAGCTTGAAAACACTGTAAGAAATTTTCAGTAGCAATTAAGCAAGACCTGTTTGACTTAAGCTTCCAGGAAAAGAAAGTTTAAAATACCCTAAAAATCATCATTATTTTATAATATGTTGAGTTTTGTGAAATCCAAGGCAAAAGCAGGAAGTAGGCAAATGTCAACATATAATATTCTTCCTTCATTTTCCTTTCGACTCTAGTCATTCAGTTAAAAAATGGATTTTCCTGTCAGAACATATCAACTTACTTAATGTTGGATGGTAATACAGTAATCTGTGATGTGTAGTGAAAATTGTATTTGGTGTTATCTCCCCTTAGATACTATTGGAGACAGTTTTGAGAACCCAAGCTCAAGAATCCTAGGGATACCATTAATCTCCTCCCCCATTCACAACCTGTAGACCACTAGGCCCAATTACAGTATTCCCCTACATAGCCATCACAAAGAAAAAAATTAGGAAACCCAGAGTTAAATTCTTGCTTCTAAAATTGCAGTATTCATTTTTTTCATCCATAAGACTGAGATAATGATAGTTTTACTAACTGCCTCGAATATTATTGTTAAGAGACAACTTTAAAATATTTCATTAAAGTATTGTAGAGATATGAGTAGTTCTTCTCTGTCATTGAATATCAGCATCATCTTGCTTAAATAAAACTGTTTCCATTTGCTGTCTCCATTATCAGAAAGACGTCCTCCTCTTAAAATTTTCAATTTTAGGTAGAAGAAAAACATTAAATCAATGCTACTAATCCTCAAAAGGAAAACATTAACTGCTCTATGAATGTAGTCACCTTTTTATGTCTTCTCAATCTAAAACAATCCTCTGTGGCTAAGACTTGTAATACATATCAGGCTTCCCCTATTCTAATATCCCCCTTGAGGATGTGGACTATCTTACCTGCTGGCATTAATATGCCCCTTATTTAATACAATGTGTATCATACTGTAAGCAATAAATACTTGTTGGCTGACTATTAAAACAGCTGGTGACACAGTGTACACTGTACAGAGTACATTGCTTACTCCCTAAAGTCAGTACACCCTAAAGTCAGGGAGACCTAAATTCAAATTATGTATTAGATATTTGCTAACAGTGCAACAATGGGCAAATAAATTAATCTCTACCTCAGTTTTCTCAACTCTCAATGTTATGATGATGTTATAATGAGATTATTGTAAAGCACTTACTACAATACTGGAACATAATTGGCTATATAAAAATGCTTATTAACTTCCATATTAAAATTTTTGTTGTTCCTTTAAGATCCAGGTCAGTGACCACCTCAATAAAGAATTTCTTGACATTCTAAAATAATGAAGCACCTTGATAGAGAAATAGCTGCAAATTATGCCAGAGAAGTCAATCTCCTAGTAGTTCTCCTCAGACAGAGTAGGATTCTGTTGCCAGGGTCTCTGGGAACAACTTGATACTCCTCCAAAATATAGGCCTGCTTCTAGTCAGCCTTGTCTTTCACGTACATAACAAAAGTGAACAACTCTTATGAATAAGAGGCCAATCAAACAAGCTACTATCAACAATGATCATTGCTCAACTGTTGTAACGACCACGCTAGCACCCAGGACACCCCAGAATTAGCCGGAATCAGGATAAGCAAAAGTCCTCAATCTTTATTCTTGGTCCCCAGATGCAGGATTGAATAGAATAGGAGCAGATTCTCTATGACCGCTTTCCCCCTTGTCTATGCTAGCTTTACTCCATCCCCTAGTCCCTCCTAGAATCCTCTATACACCAATCACTGAGCAATTAGGGATAGTGGAAAGGACCATTTTCCAAGCATATGTCCATAGAGTATCATCCAATCAAAAGTTAGCCTCAAGTGCTCAGCAGTTCTGACCTCAGTGCATCAACCCAATAATTTCAGACCTTTACAAACTGTAACCAACCAAGCAACTCATCCTGGTTGAAACAATACAGATAAACAGAAAGGAAGTAATTGATGAGTAAAACCTCCATCACTTTGTCCATTATGCTTTTTTTTTCTAAAGTAGAGATGATCTTTGACCTTTCATTTTAGAGCCTCCAAATAAAAAAAAAATACAAAAAAGTCTAAGCAATTAGATAAGAATGTAGCTAGCACCTCCCAACAATACATACTCAAGAGGTGCAATTCTTAGTAAAAAATGGATCAGTCACCCCATCACCATATATTTACTACTAACAAATTTAAGTTCAAAAGTCATGGGAAGGGTGTGATAGTATTCCTAGGAACACAGTCCTCTTTCTAGACTTATTATCCTACAGTCACATCTAATGGAACCATCCTCAGGAAGATGCAATCTGCCACTTCTGGCAGAGATCTTACCATCAATTTGATAGCTGCTTTGAATTCTTCAGGTACCAGAGAATTAAGATCTTGAAATGCAAGTCCTTAGCTCCATCAAATGTACTGACATTAGAAACGGATTTATTTGGGATTAATGAAAATAACACTAAAGAAAATGCATAGCAATCTACTTTTCTGTGGCATTTTAAGAACCTTCTGGACATTGCATCTGTCCTACTGATAAAATGCCCCACATAAAGCATTTTCTAAAATGTGAACTATTTAAGACCAAGGAATGTATTATTTTTTATTTATATCCTCAATGCAATAGATGGACTTGACTCAGATTGCTACCATGTTAGTTTATATTTAGTGGTAGAATAAAATGGGATATTTACAATTCATTCAACAATTACAAAAGGGGGTTTATTTGGATATAGCACAGAAAAGACACTCAAAAAGAATTCTGAAGCACTTAACTTTGGTTGATAAAAATTCTTTCACATATATATGAAAATGCATCAGGTCAGAAAGGCTCAGTTATAGATGGAATCAAAGTGACAAAGAAAAGTTAAGAAGTTGATATTTCTAAAAAAGCCCAAAATTAAAGGGCGAAGCCAAGATGGCAGAGAAGACACACATGACTTTCTAAGCTCCTCTCATAACCCTAACAACCAACATTAAATTCAGCCTCAAAAATAGTACTTGACTGGTAAAACGCACAAAGTTTAGAAGCACAACAATTTACCAGCCAAAGATAATCTGGAAGATCGACAGGAAAGGTTTGTCCTGAGGGGCCAGGAACAGACCAGCACAGGCAGGGAGAGACTAGTGTCCTGAGCAGACCAGGGGCGGGGGTGACCTCTGCAGCTAGAGACAACTCTCCCATAGGCTAAATGCACTGCCTTAATTACAAAGCAGTAAACAAACAGAGAAATTAAAGCCAAAGACAGAGGGTAATCTCTAAAAAAAACGCCAGAACTTAACAAGATCTGGTTGTAACCACCAAAACCGGAAGTGACTCAGCTCAGACAGTAACACAACTCTGCAGTCACATCCTGCAATACAGGGCTTTTGCGAAGGGGGGAGGGAGGGGGGGATGGCAGTTACAAATCTGCATAGCAGGGGGGCACAGCCTGGGGCAACCTCTAATCTGCACACTGAGGGGTTCAGCCTAGGGTAACAGAACTTTCACAGCCAATTATGCTTCCCTGGGCAGGGACAATTCCAGTCCCTGAGGACCCTTCACCAGTCAGTGGCTAATACCCACACCCCCATGGCAGGCTTTGGCCTGAGGTAGTAACACTTTCACTGCCCACCTTCAAGCCCCAGAGCCATCCTTAATTCTCACAGCAGGGTTCTTTGTAGGGCACTTCCCCAGCTCCACAGTGCAAGCCTGAGTTACTTCCAGGGGAACTCTTTCCTAGAGCACTCCTGTACTTCACTGCTCTTTGTAGCCAGTTGGCAGGACAGCTACCCGTCCATACACATATCCCCTGTTCTGCAGAGGAAGCTAGTAACCTCCTGACCCTGAAGGCAGACCCTACAGGCTTTAACAAAATGAGTAAAAAATAAATCAAAAGGACAACCTAGGTTCCATACAGAAAGAGAGCAGGTTTTCAACCCTGAGTAGACTAATAGCAAACAGTCTCCCGACAATTGTTAGTCCCCAACAAAAAAAGGCTCTCGTAGAAGAGACTGTTAAAAAAATTAAAAAGAGAACTAGAAGAAAAATGGGGAAGGGAAAGATAATTTATGCAAGAGAGCAACAACTTCCTGAAATGTGAATTGGAAAAGGTAAAAAAAAATTCCAAAAAATGCAGGGAAACAGAATTTATGAATTGGAAAAGGTTAAGAATTCCCAAGAAAAAAGGATTTGTGAATTGGAAAAAGAAAATAACTCACTGAAAAAAAATAGTAGAATTGAAAAAAATTCCATAGAATAAAACAACTCATTTAAAAACTCAATTGGACATATACAAAAAGAAGTTAAAAAAAAGCTAATGAAGAAAATAACTTACTAAAAATCAGAACTGAACAAATAGAAATGACTGATTCATTGACATATCAAGAATCAGTCAAGCAAAACCAAAAAAAAATGAGAGATTAGAAAAAAATGTCAAATATTTACTTGGAAAAACAACAGACTTGGAAATAGATCTAGGAGAGATAACCTGAGGATCATTGAACTACCCGAAAATTATAATGAAAAGAAAGAGCCTCAATACTATTTTACAGGAAATCATCAAAGAGCACTACCCAGAAGTAATAGAACTAGAAGGGAAAATAGGCGTTGAAAAAATTCATAGAGCACTTTCTGAAAAAGACCCTAAAACAAAAACTCCAAGGAATATTGTGGCCAAATTTCAGAACTATCAGACTATCAGAAAAAATATTACAAGCAGCCAGAAAAAAACAATTCAAATACTGAGGTGTCACAATAAAGGTCATTTAAGATCTGCCTGCCTCAACATTAAAGGATCGAATTGAAGGGCCTGGAATCTGATATTCTGAAAGGTAAAATAACTTGGAATGCAGCCAAGAATAAATTACCCAGCTAAGCTGAGCATTTTTTTTTTCCATGGAAGAAGATGGACATTTAATGAAACAGCGGAATTCCATTTATTTCTAAGGAAAAAAAAACAGATTTAAACAAAAAATTTGATCTCCAACCATAGGACTTGAGAAAAGCAGAAAAAGGTAAAAAGGAACTCTTGAGAACTGTATTTCTTTTGTGGATATATATAAAAACTACACGTATAGTTGGTTTTTACTGATATGACATAAAAAAGGGAAGTAGAAATGGAAAGGGGATAGTATCAGAAAAAGGGAAAAGGAGAGATAAAAAGAAGGAACTTACATCCCATGATGAGGCAAAGGAAACCTATCATATTTAAGGGAACTGAGAGAGGGGGAGGAACATTGTGTTAATCTTAACTCTCATCAGAGTTGGCTCAAAGAGAAAATAATTGACATATTTGTTTCACAGAGAATCTTCTCTCACCTCATTAAAAAGTGGGAGAGGAAAAGGGAACAGGAAAAAGAGTAATAAGGGAAGGGTACAAGAAAAGGGAAGGGATTCAAAGGGAGGAGAGAGGGATCCTAAAGAGAGAGCTGTGTGACACAATTGGGGTCCATAAGTTTAATACTAGGGAAGGGGGGAAGGGAGGAAAGAAAAGAAAAGCACAATCGGGGTATATTATGATGGCAGGAAATACAGAATTAGTAATTTTAACCGTAAATGTGAATGGGATGAACTCTCCCATAAAGTGAAAGCAGATAGCAGATTGGATCAAAAGTCAGAACCCTACACTATATTGTCTACAGGAAACACATCTAAAACAGGGAGATACATACAGACTAAAGGTAAAAGGCTGGAGCAGGATCTATTATGCTTCAGGTGAAGTCAAAAAAGCAGGGGTAGCCAGCCTTATTTCAGATCAAGCAAAAGCAAAAATTGATCTAATTAAAAGAGATAAGGAAGGAAAGTATATATTGCTAAAAGGTACTATAGACAATGAAGCAATATCAATATTAAACATACATGCACCAAGTAGTATAGCATCTAATTTTCTAAAGAAGAAGTTAAGAGAGTTGCAAGAAGAAATAGACAGCAAAACTATAATAGTGGGAGATATTAACCTTGCACTCTCAGAATTAGATAAACCAGGCCACAAAACAAATAAGAAAGAAATTAAAGAGGTAAATAGAATATTAGAAAAATTAGGTATGATAGATATTTGGAGAAAACTGAATGATGACAGAAAGGAGTATACTTTCTTCTCAGCAGTTCATGGAACCTACACAAAATTGACCATATATTAGGACATAAAGACCTCAAAATTAAATGCAGGGAGGCAGAAATAGTAAATACTTTCTTTTCAAATCGCAATTCTACTACATTAAAACTACATTCAACAAAAAGTTAAAGGTAAATAGACCAAAAAGTAATTGGAAACTAAATAACCTCATCTTAAAGAATGATTGGGTGAAACAGCAAATTATAGACACAATTAATAATTTCACTCAAGATAATGACAATGATGAGACATCATACCAAAATTTGTGGGATGCAGCCAAAGTGGTAATAAGGGGAAATATTATATCATTAGAGGCTTACTTGAATAAAATAAAGAAAGAGAAGGTCAATGAATTGGGTTTGCAACTTAAAAAGCTAGAAGAAGACCAAATTAAAAACCCCCAATCAATTATTAAACTTGAAATTCTAAAATTAAAAGGAGAAATTAATAATATTGGAAGTAAAAAAAAAACTATTGAACTAATAAATAAAACTAACAGTTGGTTTTATGAAAAAAACAATAAAATTGATACCTTTGGTAAATCTAATTAGTAAAAGGAGAGAGGAAAATCAAATTAGTAGTCTTAAAAATGAAAAGGGAGAACTTTCCACCAATGAAGAGGAAATAAAAGAAATAATAAGGGGTTACTTTGCCCAACTTCATGCCAATAAATTTGATAACCTAAGCAAAATGGATAACTACCTCCAAAAATATAGGTTTCCTAGATTAACAGAGGAGAAAGTAAATTGCTTAAATAGTCCCATTTCAGAAAAAAGAAATAGAATAAGCTATTAATGAACTCCCTAAAAAAAATCCCCAGGACCAGATGGATTTACATGTGAATTCTACCAAACATTTAAAGAACAATTAGCCTTAATGCTATATAAACCATTTGAAAAAATGGGGAATGAAGGAGTCCTGCCATATTGCTTTTATGACACAGACATGGTACTGATACCTAAACCAGGTAGGTTGAAAACAGAGAAAGAAAATTATAGATCAATCTCCCTAATTGATCCTAAAATCTTAAATAAGATATTAGCAAAATAGCTACAAAAAATCATCCCCAGGATCATACACCATGATCAAGTAGGATTTATACCAGGAATGCAGGGCTGGTTCAATATTAGGAAAACTATCAGTATAATTGGCCATATTATTAACCAAATTAACAAAAACTATATGATTATCTCAATAGATGCAGAAAAATCATTTGATAAAATTCAGCATCCATTCCTATTAAAAACTCTTGAGAGTATAGGAATAAATGGACTTTTCCTTAAAATAATCAGTAGCATCTATGTAAAACCATCAGTAAGCATCTTATGTAATGGGGACAAACTACAACCCTTCCCAATGAGATCAGGAGTGAAACAAGGTCACTCACTATCACTGTTACTATTCAATATTGTATTAGGAATGCTAGCTTTGGCAATAAGAGCTGAGAAAGAAATTAAGGGAATTAGAGTAGGTAATGAGGAAAGCTATTATTCTTTGCTAATACTATGATGGTATACTTAGATAACCCCAGAGATTCTACTAAAAAATTATTAGAAATAATCCACACCTTTAGCACAGTGGCAGGATACAAAATAAACCCACATGTCATTAGCATTCTTATATATCACTAACAAAAATCCAACACTTAGAGTTACAAACAGAAATTCCATTTAAAATAACTACTGATAGTATAAAATATTTGGGAAACTATCTGCCAAGGAAAATCAGAAACTTTATGAGCAAAACTACAAAACACTTTCCACAAAAATTAAGTCTGATCTAACCAACTGGAAAAATAGTAAATGTTCTTGGATAGGGTGAGCAAATATAATAAAGATGACAATACTACCTAATCTATTTATTTAGTACTATACCAATCAGACTCCCAAAAAACTATTTTAATGACCTAGAAAAAATAACAACAAAGTTCATATGGAAAAGCAAAACGTCAAGAAGTTCAAGGGAATTAATGAAAAAAATCAAATGAAGGTGGCTGAGCTGTACCAGATCTAAAATAATATTATAAAGCAGGTTACCAAAGCCATTTAGTATTGGTTAAGAAATAAATTAGTTGATCAATGGAATAGGTTAGGTTCAAAGGACAAAACAGTCAATAACTTTAATAATTTAGTGTTTGATAAACCCAAAGACCCCAGTTTTGGGGATAAGAACTCACTATTTGACAAAAATTGCTGGGAAAATTGGAAATTAGTATGGCAGAAATTAGGCATTGACCCACACTTATAATCATACACCAAGATAAGTTCAAAATGGTTCATGACCTAAGCATAAAGAATAAGATTATAAATAAATTGGAAGAGCATAAGGCAGTTTTACCTCTCAGACCTGTGGAAGAGGAAGGAAGAACTAGAGATCATTATTGATCACAAAACAGAAAATTTTGATTATATCAAATTGAAAAGTTTTTGTACAAACAAAACTAATGAAGACAAGACTAGAAGGGAAGCAATAAAGTGTGAAAACATTTTCATAGGTAAAAGTTCTGAAGGCCTCATTTCCAAAATATATAGAGAATTGACTCTAATTAATAAGAAATCAAGCCATTCTCCAGTTGATAAATGATCAAAGGATATGAACACACAATTCTCAGATAAAGAAATTGAAACTATTTCTAGCCATATGAAAATATGCTCCAAATCATTATTAATCAGAGAAATGCAAATTGAGACAACTCTGAGAAAGCACTACACACCTGTCAGATTGGCTAGAATGACAGGGAAAGATAATGTGGAATGTTGGAGGGGATGTGGGAAAACAGGAACACTAATACATTCTTCGTGTAATTGTGAATACATCCAGCCATTCTGGAGAGCAATTTGGAACTATGTTATCAAACTGTGTATACCCTTTGATCCAGCAGTGTTACTACTGGGCTTATACCCCAAAGAAAGGGACCTGTAGGTGCAAGAATGTTTATGGCAGGTCTCTTTTTAGTGGCCAGAAACTGGAAACTGGATCAATTGGAGAATGGCTGAATAAATTGTGGTATATGAATATAATGGAATATTATTGTTCAGTAAGAAATGACCAGCAGGAGGATTTCAGAAAGTCCTGGAAAGACTTACACGAACTGATGCTGAGTGAAATGAGCAGGATCAGGAGATCATTGTTTATTTCAACAACAATACTATATGATGATCAATTCTGATGGACGTGGCCCACTTCAACAATGAGATGAATCAAATCAGTTTCAATAGAGCAGTAAGGAAATGAACCATCTACACCCAGGGAAAGAACTCTGGGAGATGACTATGAACCACTACATAGAATTCTCAATCCCTCTATTTTTGTTCACCTGCATTTTTTATTTCCTTTACAGGCTAATTGTATACTATTTCAAAGTCCGACTCTTTATACAGCAAAATAACTGTTTGAACATGTATACATATATTGTATTTAACTTATGCTTTAACATATTTAACATGTATTGATCAACCTGCCAACTGGGGGAACAGATGGGGGAAGAAGGGAAAAAATTGGAACAAAAGGATTTGCAACTGTCAATGCTGAAAAATTACCTATGCATATATTTGTAAATTAAAAAGCTATATAAAAAAATCACAAGACATACCAGAAAAATGAAAGCAAAACAACAACAACAACAACAACAACAACAGAAAACAGTCTTGATCACAGAAAACTACTCTGGTGACAGGGAATGTCAAAACACAAACTCAAAAGAAGACAATAATGTAAAACAATTTTAAAATGTCTACATGTAAAACCTCAAAAAAGAATATGAATATGAAAGTCTTCTTGAAAAGACTTATAAGAAATTGTAAAAATTCAATAAAAAAGTAGAATAAAATTTGGGAACGAAATCAGATTTATACAAAAGAGAGCCAACAGCTTGGAAAGAAAAGAATAAAAAATTAATTGTAGAAAACAATTAAGAAATATAATTGAAAGAACATAATAGAATACTAGAAAAATTAGATATGACAGACATTTGGGGGAAAATGAATGGGAACAGAAAGGAATATAGCTTTCTATAAGAAGTATATGACACCTACACAAAAACAAACTATATAATAAGATACAAACCTCAAAATCAGTGTAAAAAGGAGAAATCTTAAATGTTTTGTTTTTCAGATCATAATGCAACAAAAAATATATCCAACAAAGACTGTAGCTTCCCTTTAGGCTACTCTATCTGCCCACCCATATGTGGCTGTGACTAGGCCAGCTCACCAGAAAGAGAGTAAGTTCTACTCAGGGCTGTCTATTTATATTGCATTTCCTCAGGGATTGCCCAGGCTCAGCCTACTCAGAACTGCATAAATGGAACCCCAGACAGGAGGCTTCTGAATTTAATGCTGTATTCCAGGAGGAGATCTGGCAAGAGGATATGCCCCTTGCTATCTCAAGAAACTATAGTAGCTCCTTAACTCCTGCCAGATGCATCCTCCTGCCTCCGAGGCAAAGCCTTTTTTTACCTCCTGGGCCCACTCTACTAGCCGACTTTTCCTACAGATTCTGTGGTACATCTCAAAGAGAGAGCAGTGCCTCGTTGCCCCTTACATCTCCCCCTCTTTTATCAAAAAAACTGAGTGTTCTCATATTGAGGAATGAGAAGCTTTTCCACAAGCACCTCTCTGAAATTTTTTTAAGAATACATATAGAACATCTTAGCAAAGTAGGTAAAAGCAAAATAAGCAACAATACAAGAATGGCTACATAGAGCCTGTGGAATACAATACAAGGGGCTGGGAAAGGAAGTATCTTGGATCCAATCACTAAGACAGTCCAGCAAGGGAGGTTATATCCCCACTATGGCGCTGTTTCAGGTATTTCTTGGGTCATCTCCTTCTCTTCTTTTGCAGTCCCTATTTTAATAGGGGCAACTTTCCTTGTTCTTCTTTCTGGAATCCAGCGGCCTTCCCCATCAGGATCTGCAAGACATAAATATCCCAGGCCTCTCCAAAGTACTAAGAATGGACCTTGCCAACATTCTTCCTCATCCTTCCAATGGATCTTTTGAATGTTCTCTAGCACTTGAAGCACTGTTTTCATGGGGCCTAGTTTTTTGTCCTGTCTATAAGATTGTGCCAAATGTATCATTTCTGGAGAGAGGCCGGTATCCCTATCCAGGTACAAAAATTTGTAAATATATATCCACATCCACCTATATGGGTCATTGGGAATTCTCTCTATTTCCTCCCCCTTTCTGTTTAACAAGGGTGGCCTTCAGAATATGATGGGCCCATTCTACTAGGGCTTAACCCTCTTGATTATAGGGAATCCCTGTAACCTATTTAATGGTGAACATGGTGAAGAAGGTGGCCATCAGCAGATTCTAGTATTCTAGAGGTATAAGCTGGAAAATTGTGAATCTTATTGGTATTACAAACCCTGTGAGAGGAGAAGCAGATATACAAATGTTTAATGACTGAAGGAGTGTTCCCATGGGAGGCCACTGTGACCCAAAGTAATCTAAAAAAAGTGTCAATACAGACATGGATGGCCATATGACCTACATGTGTCACATCCTTTTGCCACAAATCATTGGGGAATAAACCCCTGGGAATAACCCCTTCAGTAGGTAGAGAAGGGAGGAACAGAACAAGCTGAAGTCATTGCTTCACTATCTATTGGCCTTGTTCCCAGGTGAGTCCATAAAGGCAACATAGAAAATTAGAGGGTAAGTGGAAAAAATCATGGGCACATTCAGGGGGTGTGGCGATTGTGAGAAGGGAGCATTGTAAAGCACCTCATTGCCTGCAAATGTGTCTCCTGCATAGCACTGTTGAGAGTATACATGCAGGATGTAAATGGGATGTTTCCTAGTCTGTAAAATTAGCTGCAATTCATCAAGAAGGTTACCAATTAAAGAGTTCTGAGTTGTAGGACAGCATCCTCAATGCCTCTGAGCACTTGGACAGCATATAAGCTATCTGATATGATGTTAATGGGCATCCCTTAAGGCTGCTCTATCTGCCCACCCATCGGTAGTGGCCACTACTAGGCCAATTCACCTGCCTTCAGGCTCCAACCTGGATCACACAAAAATCCACATCGTGAGTGAATCAAATAAACAATTAAAGAACAATTAATTACAATATAATATAAATTATCTAGAAAAATAACCAAAGAAATTTCTACTAAACTTTTTTTTTTAATTATGGCTTTTTATTTTTAAAATATACACATGAGTAATTCTTGATATTCACTCCTACAAAACCTTGTGTTCTAATTTTTTTCCCTCCCTTCTCCCCCTCCTCCAGTCTGCAAGTGATCCACTATATGTTAAGCATATGCAATTCCTCTATACAGATTTCCACAAATATCATGCTGCCTAAGAAAAATCCATCAGATCCAAAATGAAAAAAAAAATGAGAAAAAACAAAATCCAAGCAAACAACAACAGAAAGAGTGAAAATACTATGTTGTGGTTCATACTCAGTTCCCACAGTTCTCTTTTTGCAGATGGCTTTCCTCATCACAAGACCATTGGAACTAGTCTGAATCACTTCATTGTTGATTAAAGCCATGGCTGTCAGAATTGATCATTGTATAAACTTGCTGTTGTAATAATCTCCTGGTTCTGCTCATTTCACTTAGCATCAGTTCATGTAAGTCTCTCCAGATCTTTCTGAAATCATCCTGCTTATTAATTCTTATAGAAAAATAATATTCCATAACATTAATATACCATAACTTGTTCAGCCATTCTCCATTTGATAGGCATCCACTCAGTTTCCAGTTTCTTGCCACTACAAAGAGGGCTGCCACAAACATTTTTGCACATGTGAGTCCCTTTCCCTCTTTTATGATCTCTTTAAGATACAAGCCAATACAATTGTTAATGCTGTAAAGTTACCCATGCATATAACCTGTAAATAAAAGGCTATTAAATAAAAAAAAATAATAAAAAAAAGATACAAGCCCAATAGAAACACTGATGGAGTAAAAGGTATGCACAGTTAAATTTCTTTTATAGCACAAATATGGAACTGATTTAACTGGTAAAAGCTTAAACAGAGAAAAAAAATTAGAGCCAATTTCCCTAGTTAATATTGATGCAGAAATTTTGAATGACATATTTGCAAAGTGATTACAGCAATATATTACAAAAATTATTCAATATTTTCAAGAAGAGTTATTCCAGGAATGCAGGATTGATTCAATATTAAGAAAAACATAAACATAATTAACTATATCAATATGTAAAGCAACAGAAATCATATAATAGAATACAGAAAAAGAAACAGAAAAGAGCTTTTTTTTTTCTTTTTTTTTTTTTTTTTTTTTTTTTACAAAATTCAACATCCATTTCTTTAAAAAAAAACATTAGATAGCATAGGAACAAAGGGAGGATTCCTTAAAATTATAAGCAGAATTTTTCTAATACCATCAGCAAGTATTACATGTAATTGGGGTAAGAGAGAAGCTTTCCCAGTAAGATCATGGGTGACACAGGGATTGCTGTTATTAACACTATCATTCAGTATTGTATAAACCTATTAGTCTTAGCAATAAAAGAAGAATAAGAAATTGAAAGATCAGAATTGGCAATAAGGAAACAAAATTGTTAGTTTTTACAGATGATACAATATATTTAGACAATGCTAGTGAATCAATTAAAAAATTACATAAAATAATTAACAACTTTAATAAAATTGTAAAATATAAAATAAACCCACATAAATCATGAGAATTTCTATATATGACTAAGAAAGCCAGCAGCAAGAGATAGAAAGGGAAATTTAAAATACCTGCTACAATATAAGATATTGAAAAATCTACCAGTCAAGACAAACCCAAGAACATTATGAACACAGTTACAAAACACTTTTCATGCAAATAAAATCAGATCTAAATAATTGGAAAATATAAATTTCTTATGGGTAGCCTGAACTAATATAATAAAAATGACAATTCAACCTAAATTGATCAAATTACCAAAATTATTTTATGGATCTAGAAAAATAGCAAGAAAATTCGTCTAGTAAATCAAAGGTAAAGAATATCAAAGGTATTTAAATTAAAAACATTTACTATTTAACATTTTTCTCAGTTAAATTAATTCTTAAAACTTTGACTTTCATATTATTTTCCTTTCTCATATCGCTTCTTTGAGAATGTAAGTAATTCAGTATAGATTATGTATGTGCAGTCATGAGAACATTTCCATATTAGTCATGTTATAAAGAAAAACATAGAGTCCTGCCCTCACCAAAAAAAAAAAAAATCCCTCAAGAAAAATAAAGTTTTTAAAAAGTATGCTTCAATCTGTATTGAGACACAATCAATTATTTTTCTGCATATATTTAGCATTTTCATCACAAGTCCTTCAGAGTTGTATTGGATCATTATATTCCTGAGGATAATAACATCTTTGTCAACTGATCACCTTACAAAATTGTTACTTTATACATAGTAAATTATACTTTGCATCAGCTCATGGAAGTCTTTTTGAGTTTTCCAAGAGCAACTTGCTCAACATTTCTTACAACACAATAGTATTCCTTTTTATTACATATAATAATTTATTCAGCCATTTTCCAACTGAAGGGCATCTTCTCAATTTCCAAGTCTTTGTCTCCATTAAAAAGCTAATAATAGATAGATAGAGAGATAAATTCTTTTTACAATTACTCTTGCTAATTCTATTTCTCCCCCACTGATTCTGTTTTCTCTCCTTTATCTCTTTCCATCCTCAAAAGATTTTTGCTTTGGAAGGCTTTTGGGAGAGTCCCTCCTCCCCCCTTATGCCCTTTTTTCTATCACCATTCCCCATAATTATCATCTTCCCCTCTTACTATCTGTAAGGTAAGAAAAATTTATACCCCCATTTTTATCTTTTGTCTCCTGGAATGTCATATTTGAAAGTCTTTGATCCTTTAATGTAGAAGGTGCAAAATTTCATGTTATCCTGACTATGGCACCATGATACTTGAAATGTTTCTTCCTGGATGCTTATAATATTTTTTTCTTGACCCAAGAGCTCTGTAATTTGGCTATAATATCCCAGCAATTTTTCATTTTGGGATTTCTTTCTAATTATTGCTGCATTCTTTCACTTTGTATTTTACCCTCTGGTTCTGAACATCAGAACAGTTTTTCTTGATGCCTTCTTGAAGAAATGAGCATTATTCCCATTTGATTAATTATGTTTTTTAAGTCATTTTTCTTCACATTGGCTTTTTGTATTTCCTTGCCACTTTATCTGGCCTGTTTATTTAAATTTATTTAAAGAAACTGAATGAGAAAAAGAAAAGCAGAAAAGGAATACAAAACAACATGAAACAAAACAAAAATGACATTGTCATGTGCAGAACATAAAGGAGAATTCAAAATATATAACACCAAATATCAGTTCAAGAAAGTATATACATACATGTACATGAATAAATATATATGTATATATAACCATTAGAAAAAATCATATTCATGAGTGACCATCTTTTCTTTGCATCATTGTAAATTATTCTTTGGTTCTCTGTTGGGCACCATTTATACCTTATTCTTTTTTTCCCCTTCATCTCTGCCCCCCCCCACTATCCCCTAGCAGGCTATAGTTAAGGAAGAATATATTTATATATACATATGTAGATATATACATATACACACATACACACTACATATCCCCTCACATAGACAGACACACATCATTCCTATCACTGTTGACCCTTTACTTTAATTCTGTTCCTAATTTGCCTTGCTATTATTTAAGGTATAAGAAAAAGGAAGAGGCTCTAAAAGGAGAAGGCTGTCTGAGGGAGGTGGTGATAAAAAGCAAAATACTGAAGATGCTAGAAGGGGGAAGGGAAAGAGAAATGCATTAATTGGGGTAAATAAGATGATAGGAAATACAGAATTAGTCATTTTAACTGTGAATGAAATAAACTCTCTCATAAAATCAAAGTGGATAGCAGACTGAATTAAAAGCCAGAATCCCACAATATGTTGTTTACAAGAAACAAATTTAAAGCAGAGTGATACATACAGAGATGAAGCAGAATTTATTATGCTTCAGGTGAAGTAAAAAATGTAGGGGTAGTGATCCTGACCTCAGACTAAGAAAAAAGCAAAAATACATCTAATTAAAAGAGATAAGGAGGGAAATTCTATCTTGCTAAAGAGTAACATAGATAATGAAGCAATATCAATACTAAAAATATATGCACCAAGTGGTATAGCATCCAAATTCCTAGAGAAGTTAAAAGACATACAGGAAGAAATAGACAGAAAAACTGTACTAGTGGGGGATCTCAACTTTGCTCTCTCAGAGCTCGATAAATCAATCCACAAAATAAATAAGAATGATGTTAAGGAGGTAAACAGAATTTTAGAAAAGATAAATATGATAGTTCTTTGGAGAAAATTGAATGGAGACAGAAAGGAGTATAATTTTTTTTCTCAGCAATTCATGGAAGCTATACAAAAATTGACCACGTATTAGGACATAAAAATCTCAAGTTCAAATGCAGTCTTGGGCCATTCAAGACTGCGGCCCCATCCAAGTATGAGCAAAACAACAGAGTCTATTTCAGTGCGAGAAAAGGGACCCCTGCAATATCCTTGTAATCATTTCAACCTTCTTATTCTCTGTGAGCTGAAAGGCTCATAAGTTGCCATTGCTTCAGTAGTTCCCAGTTCTCATTCCTGGTTTGCTGGGGCTGCAACTGTGCTGAGGACTATGTTCCACTCTCACCCTGATGCCACAGATGTTTCCTGCCAACCTTCCAAGCTATTGTGGTGTGAAAAGTTGTTTCATTCCATCTTTTTGTGAGTTCCAACACTAAAAATTTTTAGTTATTGGTATTTGGAGAGATTAGGGAGAGACTGTAGGAGAGTCCATCCCCTTAACTCCACATTTTCTTTCAAAGGGAAGTAATAAAAAATGCAAAGAAAAATTGTTTAGCTATGCAGGTTCTAAAATTATATTATAAAGGGGCAATCATCAAAACTATTTGGTACTGGCTACCAAATAGGATGGTGGATAGGTTAGGTACACAAGACAACTGTTTAATAAACCCAAATATACAAGCTTTTGGAACAAGAACTCATTACTTGAAAAAAAAAAAACCCTGCTAGTATAATTTGAAAATGGTATGGCAGAAATTAGGCATAGAAAAAACATTTCATACTGTTTGTCAAGATAATTTCAAAATGGGTAAATGATTTAGATGTAAATGGTGATTGTTAGAACTATGTTATAAATATGGAGAAAGAAAGAATACATAAGCAAACAAAAGATAGAAAACGTAATCTAAAATGGATAATTAAAAAGTTATTGCAGAAACAAAACCAATGTAACTTAGAAGACAAGCAGAAAGTTGGGGAACAACTTTTATAGCCACTATTCTGATAGAAGTATCATTTCTCAAATATATGGAGATGTGAACCAATTTATAAGAATACAAATCATTTCAAAATGAAATATTTGGGTGTCTGTCAAGAAAAACTCAAGAACTATATGAACACAATTACAAAACGCATTTCACACAAATAAAGTAAGATTCAAAAAGAGTAATACTATAAGCTAATTAGGAGAACAAGGGATAGTCTACCTCTCAAATTTGTGAAAAATAAAGGAATTAATGGCCAGAGAAGAAATAGGGAACATTATCAAATGAAAAATAGATAATATTTGCAACCAAGGTTAGAAGGGAAGCAGAAAAGTGGGAAATTTTTTACATCCAAGGATTCTGATTAAGGCCTCATTTCTTTTTTTTTTTTTTATTAAATAACTTTTTATTGACAGAACCCATGCCAGGGTAATTTTTTACATTATCCCTTGCACTCATTTCTGTTCCAATTTTTCCCCTCCCTCCTCCACCCTCTCCCCAAGATGGCAAGCAGTCCTATACATGTTAAATAGATTATAGTAGATCTTGGATACAATATATAGGCAGAACCGAACAGTTTTCTTGTTGCTCAGGAGAATTGGATTTAGAAGTATAAATAACCTGGGAAGAAGAACAAAAAGGCAAGCAGTTTAATTCATTTCCTAGTGTTCTTTCTTTTGGGTTATGCCTTGTACATCCTTGATCAATTGAAACTAAGTTAGATCTTGTCTTTGTTGAAGAAATCCACTTCCTTAGAATACATCCTCATACAGTATCGTTGTTGAGGGTATATAATGATTTCCTGGTTCTGCCTATTTCGCTCAGCATCAGTTCATGTAGTCTTGCAATCCTTCTGTATTCATCCTGCTGGTCATTTCTTACAGAACAATAATATTCCATAACATTCATATACCACAATTTACTCAACCATTCTCCATTTGATGGGCATCCATTCATTTTCCAGCCTCTGAAGGCCTCATTTCTAAAATATGGAGAGAATTGACTCAAATTTATAAGAATATAAGTCATTCTCCAATTGATGAATGGTCAAAGGATATAAACAGACACTTTTCAGATGAAGAAATTAAAGGCATTTTTAGTCATATGAAAAAAATCCTCTAAATCACTATTGATTAGAGAAATGCAAATTAGGACAATTCTGTGGTTTCACTACATATCTCTCAAATTGGCTAAAATGAAAGGAAAAAAGAATAATTGTAAGACGGTATGTGGAAAAATTGGGATGCTAATACATTGTTGGTGAAGTTGGGAATTGATCCAAACATTCTGGAGAGCCTATCATTTGAGGAATGATTGAATAAGTTATGGTATGTGAAAGTAAATGAATATTATTGTTCTATAAAAAATGTTAAACAAGCTGATTTTAGAAAAGCCTGTAAAGATTTACAAAAACTGATGCTGAGTTTTCAAATTTCAAGACAAAAAAAACTAATCATCTTGTTATATCTGCAGGATTAATGTAGCCCAATTTTACTCCAGTAGACATTTTATGCCTTTTGGAGACCTTGTAAATATGGCCAAATGTTATAGGACACTACACTGAAAGATTATGCCCTAAATCTTGGCTGAATGGACCATTCAATTACTGAGAACAAATTTGTCTCTTTTCATGGAAAAAAAATTCCTATTCCATTGTTATATGAGGAAATGATGAACCCTGGCAAAAAGGATTATTTCATCCCACTCTTTGTTAACAAGATCCTAAGAATCATTTTGAGGATATCCCACTATTTAAATGTCTTTAGGGAGATAACTGATCAATCTCAATCTCATCACTAGTTGTTGGAGTTCCTATCTTGTATCAAGCACAAGGGATAATTTAAAAGTGGGAATTTAAACAAAAAAAAATCCTCTTAATAAAACTGTTACCCTCAGATAAAAGCCAATATATTTTTTTAAATCTCTTAAGTTTTCCTAAATTCTCATAATTGTATTGCCATAGTTTCAAAAAGTATTTTTATATCCCATTTACCAAAAATTATCACAGTTTAATCATAGATTAATCCACATGGGCAGAGTTAACCTATAGTAAGCACTAAATATATTTTTCATTCATTTATTTATTTCAGTTTTACAAATTTAATTCTTGAAATGACAATCTCAAAATTCTCTGGGACCTGAGATCATCCAGGGAAAAAGAAGCAAAACAAAACAAAATAAAACTTATACCAAAATTATAATCCTTTTTTTCAACATGCACAAGTATTCATCCACTCTTTCAATTATGATCTATAGTAATGGAGAACCTAGTACCTCTTAGGGCAGTGAATTTTATCAAGAAAAATATCTATTTCCTGGTGTTTCTCTCACATATCAGTACTAAAATTTCCTCCCTCCAATGTCTTTCTCCACCTTTTCTACTTTCTGGCCACAGGTAAAACATATTTAATGATTCTACCTCATGACAATTCTTCAAGTAATTGCAGAAAATCACATTGTTTTCCTTATATTTTCATCTCTTCAAGGTAAATGTCCACAAATTATTTAATAAATACCTGCATGATATTATTGCAAGGACCATCACTATCATAACTGCCTTCCCTAGTTGCTCTTTTTTTTTTTTAAACAGACCTAAAGTGATTTGTAAAGGCATTTAATATAGATAATGATGGAAAGGATTGAGTTAGGTATGATTCTAAGAGGTTGATCCTGAGAACTCAGAAAATGGTAATACCATCATTGAAACAAAAAATTGGGGAGAAGGGATAGATAAGAGTTCAATTGAGTTCGAAGTGTAGGCAGGATTTGCAGATGTTTATGTGTAGCAGAAAGTTGAACTACTGGAATTCAGGAGAGAATTTATGACTAGATATGCAAATTTAACACTCATTTACTTAGAGATGAACAGAACCAATGGAAGTAGATGAGATCACTATGGGAAGGACTATAGATAGGCAGTAAGGTTTTGAAACACTTATTAGAGGATTTAGAAGAACCAACTGAGAAAAATTTTAATAGGCTTAGACATTATTATTTGTACAGCTATTCCTTTCTATTAGATTATACATTGCTTGGGGATAAGCATGTGTGTGTATATGGGAGTGGTTTTTGTACATTTTCATACACCCATGCATACATATAGGTATGTATGTATGTATGTGTTTATCATTTCCAAGAGTTTTTATTTTAAGAAATGGAGAGAGGGTAGCCAGAAAGATTGAATGTAAAAAACATGGAAGGACACAAAGTTGAAATAACAACAATTAACACAGAGACCTATTTCAGTAGATTAAGAATCAACAAATTTGGTATCTTTAATTATCCATCATGGATTTTCATCAAAAATGAATTTATCCAAATGCTTTGGGAGCTATTTTTATTTTTGGCCATATCACATCTTGGATGCCTTCCATGTCTTTGACCTGAAAAGGTTTCTCAGAGCGATTGAATCCAGCCTGGGGAAACCTTTTTAAAAAATACTTAATGTAAAGGTCTTTGTCAGTGCTAATTTCTATTTTCACAAGCTTCTCTAGAGTTTGTTTCATCCCTGAAATCATTCTCTTTTTTTCTGTCAGTTTAGTTAAAAGGCAAAAAAAAAAATTGGAGTCTAAAGCTCTGAATTTGAACCCTGATTCTTTGCTTATGAGTCTTAGTTTCCCTACATTTCCTATAATTTACTTCACAGGATGATTTTGAGACTCAAGTGAGAGGCTATAGATAAAATATTATATTAATGTGAAACTTTCTTTTTATTGGAAAATAGCCCAAAATTTTTTGAAGTCAGGGTTCAGTTATGTTACTTTCATTAGCTTTTTGATTCAGATATTATCCTATTGAAAATATAAGTCATAAAACCCCACCCTATTCTCCTCACTAACCCAGGTTATCTCATCAGGTGACAATTGTATTTTATGGAAATCAATTGACTTTAACATCTTTAGAAACCTTAGTATAGTCTAACTGGTTTCTAAAATAATTTTTTAGGACTCCTAAATGTGATTTATGTAATATCTGATCCCTGGTTTCCATTCTTGGGAAATCTTTGAATTGGATTGAATTACAAAGACATGTCGATATAAGCTGTAAAATGCTCTGATGTCAAAATAAACAGGACATAGATCATTGTGGATGGCAACTATATCTCTATTTTTCAATTTTTCTTAAATCTTTAGCAATTTGCTTTTTGTATTTTGAATACAAAGGTCAAAAGGATTAATCAGATCTACTACTACTCTTTCTTTCACCCCAAAACAGCACATCACTTTCTTGGGTTTTATTGTATAACAGAAGAGAATGCAAATTGGATAGAAGGGATGATTTGACAAGTGCAATAGCAACAGAGTCAAGAGAGAGTGAGTGTCATTAGAGCTATATTGGAAGCCTGGTAATTCAGAAATGGGAGGTAAGGGAAGCTGATGCCAGATATGAGGAGTGATAGAATCAAATGCCAACATATGAACTAGTTTGCAGGAAGCTGACTAGAGGAGCCAGTTGTGCAAACAGAACTATCAGAAAGAACCAGGACAGAAGTTAACAAAAATGGTCTGGGTCAATTAAGGGGTGCCCAAACTTCAGAAAATATTGATGCACAACTGTTTATATGCTTCTCCATGAGTTTCTTTACATAAAAGTGTTGGGTAATGCTACCTATTCCCTTTTTCTCAAAAAAAAAAAAAGTATTCTCAGTTATTTCAGGACCAGCTAGGACCTAAAAAGTTAAGAAATTTCACATACTGACCATCCCACCTTGGGTTCAAGTTTCCCTTAAAGACTTATCATTTGCATATAAATGATTCTTCAGATTAATAATTGTCCCTAGTTAATCTATTGAATTAAAATCCTGCATCTCCAACTGTTTGCTATCTATATCCTCTTATGTATCTCAACACAAATTCAACATTTCCAAACTTAAATTCATCATCTTTCCTCTAGATTTCTCTCCTTCTCCCCACTTTGCCATTTCTCTTAATGGTAGTCTGTTTTTTCAGATATTCAGGATATATATTTAAATGTTTAAAGCAAGGGCTCTTAATCTGGATGTATATGGACAGATTTTAGGGAATTTATGAACCCCATATACACTGATATAAACATGCAAATAGAGTTAGAAACATAAAGATAGGAAAAAATATAGATTTATGTGTATATGTATATGTATAAATACATATATATGTATGTATATATACCCACATATACCTACACATATGACAGACATATATGCATATGTGCATACAAGCTCACACACATACAAATGACATCTCTTACTGAAATTTAAAATTCCTCTATTAGAATGGAGGCAATAAGTATTCCTCTGAGGAATCCATAGACTTTCCCAGATAGTCAAAGGGATCCGAATCAACAACAACAACAAAGTTTTAAGAATACCTGCCTTAGAAGCCAAATCCAAGAAGGCAAAGTAAAAATGGGGAATGTCTGAGTCTCCCAAAACCCTCCAAATACCATTATTTTTTTATTAAAGCTTTTTATTTTCAAAACATATGCATGGATAATTTTCCAACACTGACCCTTGCAAAACCTTGTGTTCCAATGTTCCCTCCTTTCCCCACTCCTTCCCCTAGATAGCAGGTAGTCCAATATATGTTAAATATTGTAGAAATATATATTAAATACAATATAGGCATATACATTTATATGATTATTTTGCTGCAAAAGAAAAGTCCAATCAAAAAGGGAAAAACTAAAAAAGAAAATAAAACATAACTAAACAACCACAAAAAGCATGAAAATACTACATTGTGATCCACACTTAGTTCCCAAAGACCTCTCTCTGGGTGTAAACAGCTCTCTTCATCACAAGACCATTGGAACTGGTCTGAATCATCTCATTGTTAAAAAGAGCCACAGGCATCAGACTTGATCATTGTATAATCTTGTTGTCATGTACAATGATCTCCTGGTACTGCTCATTTCACTTAGCATCAGTTCATGTAAATCTCTTCCAGGCCTCTCTGTATTCATCCTGCTGGTTATTTATTACAGAACAATAATATTCCATAACATTCATATACTATAACTTATTCAGCCATTCTCCAATTGATGGGCATCCACTCAGTTTCCAGTTTCTTGCCACTACAAAAAAGGCTGCCACAAACAGTTTTGCACATGTGGGTCCCTTTCCTTTCTTTACAATATCTTTGGTATATAAGCCCAGTATAAACACTGCTCAATCAAAGGGTAGGCACATCAAAAATACCTTTAAATGAGCAGCAGAACCCATAAAAAGACAGAATGAAACAATTTTCCACCCCAAACTTAGGAGGATTCTAGGAAAAATCTATTGTACTAGGGTGAGAGAGTCCAGCACAAGTTACACCAATGCTGACCAGGTTGGAGCAGAACAGGCATCAAGGGGAAAGAATTACTGTAGCAAAAAACAAAAAAATAAAAACAAAACAAAACAAAACCACAAAAAAAAAACCTTGCACGGAAGAGGCAATTAATAAATGTTTTAAAACTAAATAATAATGGTAAGAAAAGTAGAAATGAGCAATTAAATTGGCAAATTAGACAAGAAAAAAAATTACTGTAGCAGTTTCCAGACTTCTTAGCCCACAGATATTGAGTGGATGGGACAGTGGTTCAGAAAGAGATTTTCAGGAAGGACCACCCTCTGTTTCATTGCCTTTTCATAGAACTGGGTTTCAGCCCTGCATCTTAGTTTCAGTGTAAGGTGTTTCAGCATGCTAGAGATTATGATCCCAGCAGAGTAGAGACCCTGGTCACAGGTGCAGAATTGAAAAAAGTACAGCTCACAAAGCTCACAAACCAATGCACAGTACAATAGAGTAGTAAACCCATATAAACACTATAGAAAGTTACTATGGTGACAAGGAAAATAAAAACACCCACTATGAAGAAGATAATAAATTCAAAATTTGAGCATCCAAATCGACAAATAAAAATTTGAATTGATATCAGACCATCAGACCAAATTTTAAATAGACTTTAAAAAGCAACAAGAGGTAGAAGAATATTTGAGAAGAGAAATGAAAGTGACACAAGGAAATCATAAAAAAGGAATCAACAGCTTAATAAGGAGACACACACACACACAAAGACTAGTCCAAATAGAAAAGTATATAGAAAGATCACCAAAGAATGATTCCTTTAAAATTAGAATTGAGCAAATGGAAGTTAATGTTAATGAGAAATCAAGAAACAATAAAATAAACCAGAAGAATAAAAAAAGAAAGAAAATAATGTGACATCACAGTTGAAAAAAAAATGGATCCAGGAGAGATAATTTTTAAATTATTGGATTACCTGAAGATCATGGTAAAAAAAAGAGTCTAGGCATCATTTTTCAAGAAATTATCAAGAATGATCAATCAGCTATGATAGACTTAGCTCTTTTCAATAATTCAGAAATCCAAGGAAATTCATCAGACTTTAAATGGGAAATGCCATCTGCATCCAGAAAGAGACTCATAGAGACCAAGTGTGGATAAAAGCATGCTTTTTTCACTTTTTTTCCTGTTTTTTTTTTCTTTCTTTCTTTCTCATAGTTTTTTTCCCCTTTTCTTTTGGTTTTTCTTTCTCAACATGATTCATGTGGAAATATGTAAAAAAAATGTACATGTATAACCTAAAAAAGAAAAGAAAAAGAAATTATCAAGAAAACTGCTTTGATATTCAAGAACAGGAGGACAAAATAGAAATGGAAAGGATCTACCAATCAACTCCTGAAAAAGATATCAGATGAAAACTTCAAGGGATATTATAGCTAAATTCCACAGCTCACAGGTCAAGGAGAGAATATTTCCATCATTTAGAAAGAAACCAAGTACTGTGGAGCCACAGTTAAGATAATTCAAGATTCAACAGCCTCACCATTAAAGAATCAAAGACCTTGGAATAAGGTATTTTGGGGAGCAAATGAACTAGGATTACAACCAAGACTAAACTACCCAGCAAAACTCCACATAATCATTTTGGGATGGAAATGGACATTCAATAAAACAGATCAGGGATTCTTGAAATTTTTTTCTATTTGAAACCCTTTTTCTCCTGAGTACACAACCCCATCTTGAATCCAAGCCAAGGTATTTCTAGCAGCATTCATGGATGCATAGTGCAACACAGAATATTCTGTGTTCAGAACCAGAACCAAGATTACAGTAAAGTCATGCAAACATGAGCATGTGCTGCCAGAAACACCGTTGATTCCTTATGCATTTGATTTTGAATTAAGTTTTGGTCATTGCTTTCAGAAATATTTTATATTTAGCAAATTTTTATGACCCTCACATTCAATTATGCTACCCTATAAGGGAACCCACAGTTTAAGTTTTGAAATACAGGACTTTCAAGCATTCCTGATGAAAAGACCAGAGCTGAATGAAAAATTTGATTTTCAATTGCGAAATTCAAGAAACATAAAAAGATGAATAGAAATGAGAAATCATAAGGGATTAAATAAGGTTAAACTGTTTATATCACTAAAGGGGAAAATGATATTTATAATTTAAAAAACTTTCTCATTATTAGTTAGAAAGAGTAAACATAGAAAGCACAAGTGTGAGTTGAATGTGATGGTATGATTATTTAAAAGGGATGAGAAAGGATAATGAACTGCTAAATTATCTGACATAAAAGAGGCCTGAAAGAGATAGAGGTGGAAATAGGGGAAGCAGGTAGAGGAGCATATGAAACTTATTCTCATCAGAATAAATTCAAATAGTAAATAACATATATACTCAGTTGAATGTAGAAGTCTATTTTACCATACAGGAAAGTAGGAAGTGGATGAGAGAAGAGGAAGCCTTATAGAAGGGGGAACCATTTGGGGGAGATAAAAAATCAGAAGCAAAATAATATTGAGAAATGTCAGGGTAAGAGAAAAGAGAGAAAAAGATAAATGGGGAAATAGGATGGAGAGAAACACATAGTGGGAAATTGTTACTGTGAAAAAAGTTATAGTAAGTTTCTATGATAAAGACTTTATTTCTCAAATATATAGAAAACTGAGTCAAATGTATAGTAACAAGAGCCATTCATCACTTTGGAACTATACTTAAAAGGACAATCAAATTGTGTATACCCTTTGATCCAGCAGTGTCACTACTGTATCTGTAACACAAATAGATCATAAAAGAGGGAAAGGGCCAACATGTGCAAAAATGTTTGCAGAAGCTCTATTTCTGATGGCAAGGAATTGGAAATTAAGTAGAAGTCTTGGCTGAATAATGGCTAAGTTGTAGCATTTAAATGTGATGGAATACTATTGTTCTATAAGAAATGATAAGTTGGATGTTTTTGAAAAACCTTGATTCACATGAACTGATGCTAAGTGAAGGGAGTGAACTGTTTTTCAATTAATTTAAAAAACAGAATAAGAAAAAAATAAAAACAGAAAAGGAATAAAAAGTAAAATGAAATAAAGCAAAAAAGAACGTTGTCATATGGCCAGCAGACCATCAGGGAGGATTCAAAGTATATAACAACAAATTACCAGTTCAAGAAGGTATATATATATATATATACATACATACATGTATGTATGTATATATATATATATATATATATTAGTAGAAAAAATGTATTCATGAATATCCACCTTTTTTTTTACTTCCTTCTAAATTGTTCTTTTGCTCTCTGCTGCTCACCTTTTTACTTTATTCTTGTTTCCTCCTTTCATCCGCACTCCTACCCCCAAGTAAGCTATAGTTAAGAAATTATATATTTAAGTATACATATGTAGATATATACTTACACATATACACACACACATCCCCATACATACAAATATATCTTTCCCATCCCTATTGACCTTGTTTTAATTCTGTTCCTAACTTGCCTTGCTATTACTTAAGCTGTCCCTACCCATGGATCCCTCTCTTGTCTTCTTCCCTCATCCTTTACTTCCTTGTCTGCCCATTCCTCTACCCTTATTTCTTTATGAATTTTGGATGGTGCTATATGTTTCTTGGTATATATGTAGTGTTGCCTATTTAACCTATTTCTGATGTGAGTAAATTTTCAGAACTATGAGCCCTCCACTCCTCTTTAATGCCTCTATTTATTCTTCTTCTGAGCTTCATTTATATAATATAATTGCTATCTTTATCTTAACTCTGCTCCAATTTTTCTTTTGTATTGCCCTATTGTTGATGTCAATCTTAAATAAATGGTATTCATTTCCCATGTTTAAAACAATTTGTCCATGCTGTGTTCTTTGAAACTGATCTTTGATATTGGCTCACATATATTACATTTTCTATCAAGTTTGAGTTTTGTTGATAAAAAGTCTGAAAACCTGTAAATTCAGTGAACATCCAATTTTTTCTCATTTAATATTACAGATAATTTTTGTTGGATATGATATTTTTGGCAGAAGATTTAGCTCTTTTGATTGTAGGTTGATATATGATTCCAAGTCTTTTATTGTGACTGCTGTTAAGTCCTGTACAATTCTAATTGTAGCTCCAGGATATTTGGATTTCTTTTTTATTTCTTGTTTCTTGTAAAATTTTATCTTTGATCTGGGGGTTTCAAAATTTGGCAATAATGTATTTACGTGTTTTCCACAAAGGATCTCTTTGAGGTGGTGATCGATGGATTTTTTCCTATTTCTACATTCCTCTCATGTCTTATCACTCCAGCACAATTTTCTTGGATTATTTCTAGCATTATAGTGTGAAGTTCCTTTTTTGGTTACAACTTTCAGGCAGTCCAATTATTATATTTTGTCTTTTTGACATGTTCTCCAAATCTGTCATTTTTATTATGTTTCACATTCTATCCTGTTTTTTCATTCTTTATAATCTATTTTGTTATTTCTTGTTCTCTTATAGCTTCACGGGTTTCCCTTTGCCCAATTCCAATTTTCATAGTGTTATTTTTTGTCTTTGAGACTATCTCCCTTTCTAGCTGATAACATTTTTTCATAATTCTTGTTTTTCTTGGATTTTTTTTTATTTTTCTCAATGTTTCTCATTTGATTTTAAATTCTTCTTTGAATTCTTTAAATTCTCTCTGGGCAGGGAGTCATTTCATATTACTCTTTGGGGTAGAAGCATTTTTTTTTTACTTCAGTGTCCTCCTCTGAAGAAGAACCCTGGTCTTCCCTGTTCTAATAATACATTTCTATGGTAGCTTCTTTGTAGTTTCATCTTTTTAAATAAGATATATTAATGTAATCACCTCTAATCTTGGGGTGGAGGGGATGGAGACGATGGTGTCCCTGGCTTTACCTCAGCTCTTCCCTCTGACTAGGAACACCAAAGCAAGAGATCCACCCTCCAATTTGTGCTGGTAATCAGCAGCATCCCTGCCCCACTGCCTATGCATTCACCCATGTGCTGGTTCCTTCTCTCCCAGGGCCATGTCGCTGAAGCACAGTTGGATCTGGAATTCTTAATCAGCAAAGGTTGAGACCCCCCAACTTCACAAACAGTCCAGAAGAAGCAAGTTTCTGTAGTTCCTGCTGATCTCCAGCCATATCCAGCTAGCTCAGGGCTTCGCACTTGGTATTTTTATAGAGTTAGCTTGAAGGTGTTTGCACTTCACATGGGTCAATCCCACACTCTGAGCCTTTCTTCAGTTCCTCTTGGGTTGTGTCAGGAGAACCCCAATTCTGCTCCAAGGCGTCTTGATTTTTCACCAGTCTATGTTGGTCCTCTAGGGGAAATTTATTCTATTTGTGAGGGAAATCTGGAGAGCTTGACATTTACCCACCTACTCCTCCATCTACCGCAATAAGATTTGTTTTTTTCCCCAGCTTTTTTCAGAGTTACTTTTAGAAGTCAGCAAGTTTTTAGTATTTTTCAAAGGTGATAGGATCTAAGGAAATGTTTATTGCTCTCCTGCTTGCATTAATTCTATAAGCTACCACAATCACTCTTTTCTACTCTGGAATATGATCAAGGTAACTAACTGTTCTCCTACAACAATAATCTTTGCTATGTTAATGCTCCTCCCTGTAATAGGATTCAGGACTGGATTTGGATCTACCCTTCTCCTCCCCCTCCCTCCACATACACATGTAAGGCAGTAATCAGAAGGAAAATATTTTTGTTGAAGGGATCATTGGAAGGAGATAGTAGGATAGGCTGTGGGAAATAGGATAGAGGGGAATACAAAGTTGTCATAACAAAAAAATGCAAAAGTTTATCTGATAAAGACCCAATTTTTCAAATATTAAAAAAAAAGCAAACAAAAACAAAAATAAAAACAAAAACAAAAACCTGGTCAGAGGCAGGCCGAGGAAGGTGATGGTGTGAGCATGCACATGTCCTTTCGTGCGCACTCTCCACAGCTCTCTCCAAGTTGGGTCAATCCAGACAAGAGGCAAACTCACCAGAAACACTGGACACGCTGCCCCAGGGGAGCACACGTGAGAGACACTGGGGGTTAAAATGGTCATCCTTGCAGCTTAGAGTTCCCTGGCTCATCAATTGTGAACGGTAGCCTCACTTCTGGTCACTTGCCTCACTTACACTAGCTACTTTAAAGCCCTTTGCATATAGTTCCAAATTGTTCTCCAGAATGGTTGGATCAGTTTACAACTCCACCAACAATGGATTAGTGTTCCAGTTTCCCCCATCCCCTCCAACATTCATCATTATCTTTTCCTGTCCTCTTAGCCAATCTGAGAGGTGAGGAATAATATATTAGATTTTTTTTGTTTTTCACTTATCCAATCAATAGTTATTTAGAGCATTCTCATATGACTACATATCTTTAATTTTTTCATCTAAAAATTGTATGTTCATATCCTTTGATCATTTATCAATTGTAGAATGACTTGTATTCTTATAAATTTACTCAATTCTCTATATATTTTAGAAATTAATTCTTTATCAGAAATACTGGTTGTAAAAATGTTTCCCAGCTTTTTGCTTCCCTTCAAATCTTGGCAGTATTGATTTTAATTGCACAAAACCTTTATAATTTAATATCAAAATTATACAATTTGCATTTCATAATGTTCTCTAATTTTAGTCATAAATTCCTCCCTTCTATAAAAATCTGATAGACAAAACTATTCCTTGCTCTCCCTATTCACTTATGGTATTATATTTTATGCCTAAATTATTTACTCATTTTGACCTTATTTTAGCATTAAATGTGAGATGTAGATCTATGCCAGAGTTTCTGTCATAGTATTTTTCTGTATTCCTTGAAATTTTTAGCAAATAGTGAGTTCTTATCCCACAAGCTGGAGTCTTTGGGTTTATCAAATAGTAAATTATTATAGCCATTGATTATTGTGTTTTGCATATCAAATCCATTCCACTGATCAATTACCCTATTTCCTAGCTAGTACCAGTTGGTTTTGATGATTGCTACTTTATAATCACAGTTTTAGGCCTAGCCACCTTCTTTTGCATTTTTTCTGATTAATTCCCTTGATATTCTTGACATTTTATTTTTCCAAATGAATTTTGTTATTATTTTTTTCTAAGTCTATAAAATATTTTTGCCCCTTTGGTATGGCACTTAATAAGTAGACTAATTTAGGTAGAATTGTCATTTTTATTACATTAGTTTGGCCTATCAATAAGCAATTGATATTTTTTCCATATGCTTAGCTTTGACTTTATTTCTATAAAAAGTGTTTTTTAATTGTGTTCATGGAGTGCCTGGGTATATCCTCACAGCAGCCAAACAAATAGTTTTATTTTTGGCAGCAGTTATTTTAAATGGAATTTCTTTATTTCTTGCTGTTGTCCTTTGTTGGTAATACAATAATGCTGATTCTTCATGTGGGTTTATTTTATATCTTGCAACTTTGCTTAAGTTTTTACAATTTTTAGGTGAATCTCTAGGATTCTCTAAATATACCATAGTGCTTGCTAAGAGTGATTATTGTATTTCTTCATTGCCTATTCTAATTCCTTCTTTTTGTTTTCTTATTGCTAAAGCCAACATTTATAGTTAAATATTGAATAATAGTGATGATAAGGGATACTCTTGTGTCACCTCTGATCTTACTGTAAATGCTTCTAACTTCTCCCTATTACATATAATGTTTGCTGATGCTTTTAATATATTTCTCCAGAGTTCTGGCCCATTACATTTTTGGTTTCTCAGGGAGATGAGAACCCCCAAAAGGAGGTGATCGCACCCTCCCTGATGTCTCAGTAAGGGAGGTGAAAACACCAAAGGGAAGTGGCGACTCAAGCCAGATATTGTTAGTGGGTTTCTGAAGGGTCTTACTTGAAACAGGTATACACAAACCCATCAGCATGGGAGGTATTACAAAATCACATAAGTAATATAACACAGGCTAGCAGTGATGACTCTTCCCACAGCAGGTGCAGGCTCAATGTGTTATAACACAAACATGAATTGTACATTCAAGTAGTGATATAACAAACACTATAAATCAACATGGTGTTGTAAAAGATTTCCAGAAGTCCTAGAAGGAGGGTAAAATAACAATCAAACATACACCTCCTTCAGCAACCAAGAGATAGTCCAAAACTAATCTATTGTCCATTACTTCACATGTTAGGGAATCCAATGATTCCTGTAGATTTTGAAGTCCTGCAACAGCCTTATCATGTCTCAGTGAATCCAATGATTCCTGAAGGTTTTCAAGTCCTGTAGCAGTCTTGTTATGTATTAGGGAATCCAATGATTCCTGCAGGTTTTAAAGTTCTGCAACAGTTTTATCAACGATTTTTCATCTCAGGGAATCCAATGATTCCTGTGGATTTTGAAGTTCTATAACAGTCTTACCAACAATTTTTGATGTTCATGGGTCAATTGCCATACACATTGCGTTAACAGTCATGCAAGATGGAACCACTTGATGTTTCTTGAGTTTTCCCCTTTGTTTCAAGATTTTTCTCTTTCTTCTGTTTCTCTTTGATGGACAAGGTCAATATAGCTCATTGTCACTCATCTGATTCCTTCTCCATTTGTAGAGAGAAAGCAAATCCTCTCTCCCAACCAGTTAATCTATCTGGTCCCTTCCATTCGCTACTTTCTGTATTTCTCCACATCACCTGGAGATTATTTTGGAGCTGATCACACTGGACCCTGCCCTTCTGTTGAGTTATAAAACCTGCATTTTCCCCAATTGTAATCCTTTCTCTCCATCAGGTAGCTTTTTGGGTGACTGATCATGTCAGAGTACTGAACTTCTAAAGACTCTCTGGTTGTAACATCTGCTGCCATCATGTCACACCTGTTTTTTTGCCTGAGGCCCTTGAGCTAGGCCCCACCTATCCTTTCCCTGAATCAGTCTACATTCTGATGCCCAATGGAAGTCTCTGTTGCATTTTGGACATGGGGTTTTGGGTCTCTTTCTCCCACCCTGTTTACTCACTCTATCTATATGCCAACATTGAGCTTTCAGATACCCTACTTTACCACAATGAAAGCATTGACAAGTCTCTCTGGAAGTCCGTTGCCAAGAGGGACCCTGTCTTCCCATGTTCAGATCCTGGGAAGTCTGCATCATATGCTGTCTATAAAAGGCATTTGTGCCCACTGTGGCACAGCATCTTATGATCTCCTCTAAAGGAGCATCCTTGTGTAGTCCCAGTATAATTCTTCTACAAACCTCATTAGCATTTTCCTTAGCAAGTTGTTTTTATCATTATTCCTGCTGATGCTTTTTTTACCAATAGTTCACATGACAGCTGTCTGCAGTCATCCCACAAAATCAGCAAAGGGCTCATTTGGCCCTTGCTCTATTTTCCTGAAGGCTTCTCCTCTGTCTTTTTTTTTCCTGGGAGGGTGCCCCATGCTTTGTTAGCAGCAGCAGCAGCAATTTGCTCATATGCTATGCTATCAAAGGGTAATTAATCTGCATTAAAGTGTCTGCACAATGACCTACAGCTGCTAGTTGATCAAAGGTGATTGGTATATTAACTCCAGTTTGCCTTTTTCATTGGTCTTACATTCTAGAGTTCACTATACTCTGAAAGCCAAATCAAGTTTTGTCCAGGTTCTAAACATGTCCTTGCTATAGATTTCCAATTACTAGAAGTTAAAATTTCAAAAGCCAAATTTTGTAATAACATCTTAACATCAGACAATGTAGCCCCATAAAGACTGCAAGCCTTTTTCAGATCTTTGATAATTTCCAGATCAAAAGGAATGTATCTTCTCCTGGTTTGACCCAAAGAATCAAATTCTTCAATCACAGGGTATGCTTTTATTCTTAAATCAGATATATCCTGTCCTTTTTAAGCTTTAACTAGTGCCTTTTCTAATCTTGTCATAGGGTGTGGACAAAGCTGCTGCATGGGTGATGCTGATTGTGTCACTGCCCCCCCCCTTCTCCTTTTCTTTCCACCCATGAAGGCTTAATTGAGGGGAGAGTCGTGAGATGGGGAAATGCCCTAATGGCTCTGGCTGTGAAGCACCACACTCCTTAATTTTATCAGCATTGTACTTAACTCCTTTCTTGTCTAATTCTTCATGCTTTTCAGCTATTTTATCAGTACCATCCCTTTCCTACTTTTTCTTTTTTCCCTTATTTTAAAACTTATGTTATTCTCTAAAGCCAATTGTATTATGTTGTATATATAGAATATTTCTTCAGGAATTGAATCAGGACCATTATCATTGTAATTATCAATTAGTTGCTCTCCCACTAGTTTCCACTTATCTGGCTCTAATTTTTCTTCTGTCGAGAACCAAGGAGACCTGTATTGTAATGTTTCTAAGAGGCCACCAATCTGCTCCCAAGTTACAATTAAATCTTGGATTTTTATTAACTATACACTCTGCACACTTCCCTTGGGGTGGTGAAGGTTCTTTTCTAAACATTTGTCTCATTTCAGCTAAAATACTAGTTTAGCCCTTACCAAAGTTTCCTGCTTGTCTGTTTTTGTACTCACCCTATTTCTGGGTCATAGAGACTTCTCCACTGAACTCAGGATTGTTTCAGTTGAACTGCTGAGTGTAAAATTTTTATGTTCACGTTTGAAAGCCAAAATGTATGTTCTGGTTAGCTCTCTGGAGCTCCTTGAATGGGCCTTGGTTTCAGCACAATAATAACCAAAAGAATAGTCAGGAATAAAGTCCAAAGTCCTTATTATTTCCTTCACAATCTGTCTTCTTAGCCTGGGGCTAGCTTTCTGGGGGACCTTCACATGGGCCTTGATCTTAGTGGAGAAGTGATGAATGCAGGAGAGCCACCAGAGGCTGGTCTAGTCTTCTTTCCTCTGGCTGAGTTTGTCCCCAGTTTATATACTCTATTACAATTAAATTAATTCATTATACTGAGTATAAGCTAATCATTATATCACTAGGGAAACATTATTTGTTGTAAGATTAAATCAATTATAGTGAACTAGAGAACGATTAATCACCATGTTAAGCTACATAACTAATAATCTTATCAATTCCAGTTAATACCTTGTAAGAATCCTTGCCTCAAATATATCTCTCCAGAGTTCTGGCCCATTACAATCCTTCTTTGCCTATTTTTCAAAATAAGCTTATATACTATTGGAATTAATTGTTCTTCAAATGTTTGATAACATTCATTGTAAATCCATCTTATCCTGGAGATTTTTTTCTTAGGAATTCTTTGATGGCTTGTTTAAATTTTTTTCCAAAATGGAGTTATTTAAGTATTTTCTCTTAATCTGAACAATTTAGATTTCTAAAAATATTCATTTCAATTATATTGTAAGATTTGTTGGCATACAGTTAGACAAAATAACTTCTAACTATTGCTTTAATTTTTTCATGAATTGCAAGTGCATCCTTTTTTTCATTTTTGATGTTGGCAAATTGATTTTCTTGTTTTGTTTTTTTTTTCAACTCAAATTAACCAAAGGTTTTATTTATTTTGTTTTTTTCTCCATAAAACAAACTATTAGTTTTATTTTTTTCTTATAATTTTCTTATTTTCAATTTTATTAATCTCCCCTTTTATTTTCAGAATTTTAAATTTGGTATTTAATTGGAGTTTTTAAGTTTTTTTTTCTTTTCTAGTTTTTTTTTTTTTTTTTAGTTGATGGTCAATACATTGATCTCCTCTTTCTTTATGTTATTTTGTAATTATCTAGATAGACTATTTTCCCTTTGGCTGCATCCTATAAGTTGCTATATGTTGTCTCATTATACTCATTCTCTTAAATAAAATTCTTGATTTGATGCTTGACCCACTCATTTTTAGCATTACATTATTTTATTTCCAATTGATTTTTTGTCTATCTTTGTCTAGTCTATATATTTAATATTTATTGCATCAATATATATAAAGGATATATTTACTATTTTTTTCCTTCTTGCATTTAATTGTGAGGTTTTTATGCCCTAATATGTGATCAATTTTTGTTTTGGTACCATGTACCACTGAGAAAAAAAGGTGAATTTCCTTTCATCCCCATCCATTTTTTTCTAAAAGAATCTCACATCTGAGTTTTCTAAGATTCTATTAACCTTACTAATTTATTTATTGTTCATTTTATGGTTTGATTTATCTAATTCTGAGAGAAGGAGATCAAAGTCTCACACTAGTATAGTTTTGATAACTATTTCTTCCTGCAATTAATTTAACTTATTTCAGAATTTGGATTCATTACTACTTGGTACATATATGTTTAGTGTTAATATTACTTCTTTGTCTATGGTACTTTTTAATGAGATTAGGCTTCTTGCTTATCTCTTCTAATTAGATCTATTTTTGCTTTTTTTTTTTCTGAAATCTGAATTTCTGTTTCTGATTTTTTACTTCAGATAATGTATTTTGCTCCAGCCTTACTCATATTCTGCGTATATCTCTTTCTGTTGCAAATGTGTTTCTTATTAATAACATATTATGAGATTCTGGCTTTTAATTTAGTCTGCTATCTACTTCTGTTTTATGGGAGAGTTCATCCCATTCACATAAACTGTTATAATTACCATCTCTATATTTCCCTACATCCTATTTTTTCCCCTTTATATTTTTATTTTTTCTTTTCATCTTTTTTCTTTTTTATGGCACCTAGCTACCAATAAAGAACTTTGTAATCCCTTAACCCATGGTCATTTTATACAAACTGTTTAATTTGAAGAATGTGTTTATGATTACTGACCTTCTTATATATTATCCCTTACATCCAGGCCAATGTTTATTCTTTGAGCCAATGATATTGGTCCCCTTGCTTCTCCTTGAGCAAGCCATTCCATGTCCTAACTTGCAGATATTTTCACTGGCTCTATGTTCAGAATACTTTCCCTCCTCATTCTGGCTCTTGGATTCCTTGGTTTCCTTCAAGTCCATGTTAAAATTCCATCTTCATTAAGAAGTTTTTCCTGATCTCTTTTAATTCTAGTTTTGTTTATTTATAAATATAGATGGTTGTATAAATCTAGCTATGCATATGTTTGTGTATATGGAGAGACAGACAGACAGACAAACAGAGACAAGAACAGAGAGGCAGAAACAGACAGAGGGACAGAAAGAGAATGTGTGTTCATGAAAAGGACTAAAATTGTCTTTTGCCTTTCTTTATATTTTTGCTCTAAACAAATGTTTATTGATGAATTGCCTGGATATCCTACTTTTATTTCATATAGTGCTTTGTTTAGTACCTTTCAAATTCCATTATCATATAATTGTGTATTATATTTATCTTTGCTGTAAAGGACACTAGAAACTCTTCCATCTTTATTAAAAGAGTGCTTATTTTCTTTTCTTTCTTGGATTCTAATTTGAAGAAAGATTTTCTTTGGTAGTTGATGTCTTCCTTTTAGGTATTCTTGATTGTGGATAATATTGTACTGTTTGTATCAAACACTTCAACATTTAACTTCTTGGAAGAGATGCGGAATAATGCAAAAGAGATTGTCCTGATCATTTAAAGAATATGTGACTGAATGAAGGAAGTCCATATTCTGGATTGTGCTCAGCAGTTGGTGGAAGATCTATAAAATACATCAATCAGTGTATTGGCTAAATTAGATGATGAGAAGGGTTCCAAATAAAAAAGGAGAGTGTACTATTTCTTTACAAAGCTCTTTAATGATCTCAATATTTTCCTCATTAAAAAAATAACATTTTATTGATATTGTTGTATGGCTTCAATTAGCAATAAATCATAATTAACTGGAAAAAGAATTTCACATACGTGTAATTGCAAGCTATGGTGGTTATGAGCAAGTTGCAGCATATGTTTATGTACAAGTGGATGTATGCAAACTGCAACATATGTATTTTGCTTTCATACATGTGTGTGACCTTTAAAAATAACCTTATTACAAAATGTCATTAGGAAAATCTAGGTACAAAAAAGAAGATGTGATTGTCCTGTGTCCAGAATGAAGGATAATTGGTCAATAACCTGTATGATGCTATTGTTATGCTCAGTGTATCAGAAGAAAAAGAGGAAGATCTCCAATACATCAGATGGACCTCTTGTGGTAAATGTATTGGAGGACATACACATGAGTTCTCCACAGTAGACAGGGTTGGATTATTGTCTGCGAGACATCTGAGAGAACAATTATATCACCTTGTATCAATAATATATATCATTTACATATCTATCTATAATATATATCATTTACATATCTCTATCAACATTTATATTAATATTATATAGATGCATTTGACCATTTTTATATTTATATATGATATATTCCACTGTTAGAATCTGTAAACTACATAGAAAATTGATTAAGTCTTAGTTCTACTTAGAATCAACACCAATGCTTGCTACAATATTCTGTACACAGAAGATGCTTAATCAATGTCTAATGAATTGGATGTGTTGTTAGCCAAGTGAGCTTTTGCAAGGCGAATCTCTCTACTAGTTTTCAATATAAAATCAAATTCTATATGACAGTTCTCTGAGTTTTACCAAGGACATGATTAAGATAGAGATCTCCTTTATTGTATGTTAAATAAATTATCTATACCTTGCATAAATTGAACCACCCTCTGTCTGGACTCAAATTTAGGGATGAGATATATAAGCTGCTGATATGATTTGCTCATCTGGTTAACAGCTCACCTAGCATCTATTATCTTCAATTCTCATAGGGCTTCAGTCTCACCTCTTTCCTTTACACCTACTCTTTGAAATTCTACTATATACTATGCCTTTGTCATGTAAACAAGGAATCTGTCTGTTCTACTTTGATTCCTATTTTTCCTTGATCTTGCTCTAACTCTCTCTGTTGAATATGATTTCTTCCAAATGCTGTTCCCACTCTGTCTGTTTTTGTTGTATTCTTTGTGGATAATAGTGACAAATTGTCACCTAACAATATGGTTCAACCAGAAACTCAAAAATTCTTCACAGCCACCTCCTATAGGCTCTACCCACACATTAAATTTTAAACTCTACAAGTAACCTTTGCTGTCAAAGCTTCATTCAGCTATTCAGTCCTTCTCAATCTTGTCCAGGTATAATAAATATTTCCACTGTGACAACTGAAATCTGAAATACATGAGGAAATAAAAGTTCAAGACTCCAAGCATATCAGTTTATTGAGCAACTCCTACCAATTACATAAGAAATTGGGACCAGGCCTCCTCAGTTTGGCACTAGATCCTGAATATAGGGGAATGCAATTATTTATACATTAAAAGAATACCATTGACACCATATGGAATCAAGGTGCAAAATCTGATTTCTAATTGGAAGAAAGACAAAGACCTCTGTGAGTGGAAAGGGGAAGAACAAGTAGGTATGATTCCCTGAAATCAGAAAAAAGAACTAGCCTACTCTCTCTCAAGTGTCTGTATTAAATCAAAGAACAAGAAAAAAGTTATGAAATCACCAATATGGGGACAGTTTTAAAATAAGACATATGAGTTACTTAAGATATATAATTGTGAGAAATATAATTGTGTCAATCTTCTGATCTGACTTTCTGGTCAAAAAGTAGAGATGGTTCAACTTGCAGCCACAGGGAAATAAGTTTAAACAATGCAATAAAATTTTTTCTCCAAATTCTCATAATTGAATAGTTTTCTCATAAGGCAGAAATTGGACTAGACAAACAATTGAATAGAAAGGGAACTGAGCAAGATCCAGAGCTGAGTCACAAGATGTGGTCACTCAATTCCCACAAATACCTTAACATAGCTTCTCAACTCTTCTAAATCATTTGGGGATGAGTATGTTTTAAGGCCAGTGCCCACTTTCATCATGTTGGGAAGAACTCCAATGAAAATGCAGTCTGCCAATTGTTCTTTCAGATGCTATAGCTATAGCTACAAAAGATCCAGAAAACTAAGGATCATGGAAATGTATGGTGTGTGTGTGGGTGTGTGTATGGGTGCAATATAATCACATGACCCTTGATTTCTAGAAATTTTCATTTTTCTTCAAATGGTCAGTAACATTTAGATAACACATACATAAAAACAATTTTTAAACATACATTTGTATAATGCTTCCAATTTAACATATGACTTTCATATTTCAGATATTAATAGATTGTTGGAACTTTATGTAAATTTAGACATTTCTAAGACTCATTTTATAGATGAAAAAAAAACTGAGACTGAGAAAGACTGAGTAGGTTTCTATTACTACACTGCTATTAAGTTACTGAAACTAAGAATCAGTCTTCTGAGTCCAAATCCACTGCTATTTTTATTACATCATATCTCTTTCCCACCCGCCCAGGTCATTAAGTTTAGACTTGTGTTTGAGTCTTGGTTTTGCCATTTTCCAGATGTGTGGTACTGAAAAATCACTTAACTACTCTCAAAATCTATCAATCAATCAACAAACTTTTATTAAACATTTAAAATCAGGAGCTATGATGGGTATTAGAATTACAAAGACAGAAATGAACTGACCTCACTGACCTCAAAAACTTTAAATTATCTTGGAAACTACTCTATCCATAAGTCAATAATTCAAGTTAACAAAAATGTATTAAGACTTACTGTGTGATAGAAAAGCAGCTAGAGTGCACAGTGGATAAAACAGAAATCCTGGAGTTATGAGGATTTGAATTAAAATCCAGCCTCAGGTCTTTACTAGTTGTATGATCCTGGGCAAGTCACTGAACCCTAATCTATATTTGGAATGAAATAACAAACCAATATCTTTCCTAGAAAAATCCCAAATGGGGTCACAAAGAATCAGACATGAATAAAATAATTCAACAACAGCAATATATTCCAAGAAACCAAAAGATGAGAATAAGGAATGTTATTAGAAAGAAAAATAATACCTGATATCAAGGAAACTGAAAAAGGACAGAGTGCTTTCAAGTTTTTCATAAAGTATACCTGTAACTCCAAATCCCCAGACACATTTGTAGGAGAAAATATGACCATGTGTCAGAGAATAAAAAAGTTTTAAAAAATTAGAAAAAAATTAAACATCTTTTCTGAATAAAAGGCAAGACACATCATACTGAAGAGAAAATTTTTGAAGTGAGCCTAATAAAAATAATGGTGATGAAATAATTTAAACCTAAATATTTGATAGAAGATTCCCCCCCCAAAATAGTGCAGCCTTACTATATAGGAGAGGCAGTTACTAGATTTATCAAAGCCTAGTTATTAAGTTCATTTCTTCTGTATATTGTTCATATGTTGTCTGCCACTGAATGATTTCTCCTTTTCTTAACCACTTTCAAATGACTTTGATGATTGTTGATTTATAAAATAGTTTCAGGTCTGGTATTTCTAGATCCCATCTTTCCTACATTTTCCCCCTATTATTTTTCTTGAGCTTCAATCTTTTATTTCTCTAAACATTTTCCCCTAGCTTTATAAAGTAAACTTTAGTGCTTTGATCTTTAAGTATGTAACAATTAATCAATTTAGTATCATAATTTTAAATATATCATCTCAGCCAACACGTAAGTATGGGCAACTAGAAGATATGCTAGAGAGCACTGGCCTTAGATTCAGGAAGACTCACTTTTTTGAATTCAAATATAACCTCAGGCAATTATTAATTGAATTTCTCTGGGCAAGTCACTTAAACCTATTTACCTCAGTTTGCTCATCTATAAAATGAGATGGGAAAGAAAATGACAAACCACTCTAGTATCTACATCAAGAAAACTGCAAATAGGATCATACAAAGCAGAACACAACTGAAAATTATTCAATAACAACAACAAAAGTCTAAGATAAACCCATTATGTTGATCAAAGTATCTGATATTTTTATATATTTTTGTAGCCTTATTCCCACTATTTTGTTTCTAAAATTTGTAACAATATTCGTTAAGGATATTCTTATAGTTTTACTTCTCTGTTTTTACTGTTCCTGATTTAGGTAGCGAGATCTTATTTATATTGTAGAAAGAATTTGAAAGGTTCCTTTCCATATACATACATATATATATATATATATATATATATATATATATATATAGTTTTCATTTTGTATTAACAAAGGAATTAAAATGTGCTTATAAGAATCCTAGGCTCCCCCAACTTCTTTAGGGATTTATTTTCTAGTGTATTCAATTTTTTTCCTCCACTAATTTTATTCTGTTAAAAATTGATATTTTAAATATTCATACATTTCATTTGTTATTGATCTTATTGGCATATTGTAGTAGATATTAAGTTCTGATAATTTTATGTTTTCTTAATTTGTTGTGAATTATTTTGGATGCTAATAATTTAATGTTTATCTTTCTCATTCAATAAAATTAACTAAAAGTTTACATATTTAATTATTGTTGATTTTTCTTTCAAAATACCAGACTTAATTTTTAAGTATTAATTACTTTTTAAAGTATATTTTGTTTTTAAAATTTTAGTCCCTTCATTAATTTTTACATGTCAATGTTGATATAAAATTGAAGTATTTTAAAAAGATGTCTAGGGATTTCTAATTATGTGCTAAATTTTGTTATTTTTTTTCTTTTGTTTGCTTTTGTTGATTAAAAACATATTTGAAGAGACACATTTTCCTAAAGGATTACTTTGGCCAGATCCAACAATTTTTTGTAAATCTTAGCATCTTCATTTTTTTTTTTGGTAAATCATGTATTACTTTTATTATTTATTTGATCCACCAAATCTTTAGGTTTAAATTATTTCATCATTAATTATTTTTATAAGGTTCACTTCAAAGATTTTCTCTTTAATACGATGTGTCCTGCTTTTTATTCAGAAAAGATATTTAATTATTTTTGGATTTTTAAAACCTTTTTGGTTCTTTGACACATGGTCATATTTTTTCCCTGCAAATGTGTCAGGGGATATTGAGTTACATGCATACTTTTTTCTTTCCCCATTCAGAAACTCCCATGGATATATTATATCTAAATTTTCTCAAATTATATTTAGTTCCTTAACTTTGCTTATTTTTCCTTTTGAATTGTCTATTATTGAAAGGGAGACACTGATACCTCCAACTATTATAAACTTAATTCCTTTTCTCCTTGTAATTCCCCTAATATTTTCATATAGTATTTAAATATTATGCCATTGATAGCTTATATGAGCATTTATATAAATCCATTGTTTGTGTTTCCTTTCAGCATCACATAGTTTTATTGTTTATTTCTTTTAAAAAAAATGTACTCCTTTGGGAAAATGCACATCTCCAAACACATTTTTAATCAACAAAAGCAAGTAAAAGTTAAAAAAAATTAAATTTGGCAAGTAATTTTAAAAAATCTTAGAAATAGATTTTAAATACACCAATTTCAATATCAGCACTGAAATTTGCAAAGCAAAGAATGGACTAATAACATTGAAAGCAAAATATACTTTAAATAGAAATTAATACATAAAAGTAAAGTCTGACATTTTGAAGGAAAAAAACAACAACAATAAAATATATGTCATTATGTAATTGAATCTGACTGATAAACATTAAATTATCAGCATTCAAAATGAAAAAGAATTCACAACAAATGAAAAAGCATACAAAAATCTTAGAAATTAATATATACTTGTAGTTTTCTCTTCCTTTGTATAAGGTGATTACTACCCCAGTTTTAGCTCCTATATTAACTTCTTATTTCAATTGATTTTGAATCTTTGTTTTGGGGGTATTTTGTATTATAAGCAACTTTTTTTTAAATTTCAATAATATTTTTTCTAATTACATAAAAATATAATTTTCAACATTTAATTTTGTAAGAAGTTGTGTTCAAAATTTTTCTCCTTCCCTGCCCCTCTCCACAAGCAGCAAGCGATAAGCAATCTGATACAGATTAAATATTAGATATGTACAATTGTTAGATGTACAAATGTTAGATATGTACAATTATTTTAAACGTATTTCTATATTTGTCATGTTGTACAAAAAAATATCATACCAAAAGGGGGGAAATATGAGAAAGAAAAACAAGCAAACAAACAAATAAAAAATGAAAATACTGTGCTTTGATCCACATTCAGTCTCTATACTTCTTTTTCTGGATGAAGATGGCATTTTCCATTCCGAGTCTATTGGTAGTTTTAGATCACTGCAATTGCACACAATTGATCGTCACATTATCTTGCTGTTATTGTGTACAATGTTGTCCTGGTTCTGTGAGCAACTTATTTGGTCTACTTTTAAACCATTGTGTAATTCTCTTACATTTTATGGGTGACTTAATCTTATGGCTATTCATGGTAATATTCATTAATTATATCTTTATTCATATAATATCCTCTCTTTGCCATTCTCTCTACTTTTTACATGGAAGAATGTGGTGAAACAATAAAAGTATGCTTAGCATCAGTTTTCTATTTGATGTGATAGACTCCCAAGACCCTTCTTCTTTTTCCCTTGGCAAAATTTGATCATATTTTTAATTAAAAAAACTTTTAAAAACATCTCATCATAATCTGCTTCCTAGGTTATAGTTTATTTTATGACTAAGTCCTCCTTGAATCTACCCTCTTTCTTCTCCCCTATGCCAGTTCTTTTTTAATTCCCTGTGTAATTGAATGCATTTCTCCACCAAACACTTTGTGTACATATATGTTGTATGTTCCTTCTATTGATTTGGATGTGAGATTCAAGTGATACTAGCTTGCCCCAATTCTTGCTTTTTTTAAGAGTTTGCTATTTGCATATTTCAATAATGTGAGATAGTTAATTCCCTTATGTTTCCTACCTTACTTCTCTACTATATTCCTTTCCTCTCATTTTCTTTTTTCATTTTAGGTAAATATAGCAAAACAAATCCCAGGCCCACTGTCTTATTTCTATACCTGTTGAATCTGTAGTGAATCCCTAATATATAAAAAGTGTTGAGGAGATAATGGTATCATTTCCCCCATAAACAAGTAAACACTTCTATAATGTTTTTTTTTTTTTTTTTGGTTACTCATTTGAATTTAACTTTTATTTCTGTTTCTCTTGATTCCACTGTATATTTTAAAGTCTGTTCTTTGCTCTGAAATTTTCATGAGCAATTCTTGGAAGTTTTCTATTTCATTTTAAGGAATCCCCTATCACCTACATAATTACACCAGGTTTTGTGGACTAAGATATTCTTAGTTGTAATCCTGTATCTCTCAGTTTTTGGAATATTGGTTTTGAAGTTCTTTAGTCCTTTACAGGAGCAATTTCCATTCATGTAAAATTGTGATTATGGTTTGATGCTACGTTAAGCTTCTATTTCTATATTCTTTACCTAGATAGATAGATATAGAATCCAAGTCAAGGAAAAAAAGTATCCCCATTAGTCAACTGGCTGATTGATTGATTGATTATCTTTGTCTTGAAAGCCCAGCATTTTTATTAGGGGATTTCTAAAAGTTTACATTTTAGAGTTCCATTTAGAATACAAATGGAAGATTCTTTCTTTTTCAATTTGTCCCTTTAATCTAGTCATTCTAGGCAGTTTTTCCTTTCATGATTTCATGATTTCTTGGTCATGGATTTCAGGTAGTTTAATGTTTTTCAATTTATTTCTCCTTGACTTGTTTTGGAGGTAATTTATTTTTATTATGAGATACTTTACATTTTATTCTATTTTGTTTTATTTTGTTTTAACATTTCTGGTTCTCTCAAGTTATCTTAGCTTTTCTTTAGTCCAATCTAATTTTCAGAGAGTCTGTAACTTTGATAAGATTTTATACCTCCTTTACCCCCAAGCTTTAAATTCTCTTTCCAATTTTTTTTGCCCAGTTCTTTACCAAATCTTTCTACATGAGCACTAATTTCATTTACTATATATTTTTTGTTATTTGATTCATTTTTTCAAGAAATCTAATCATTTCTGTGTTCAACCCTTTGGACTTACTGTATTTTTTCTGAATTTATATATAGGATATCCCTTTTTCCATAACAACTCTTTATTGTGTTTATATTTCGATTGCTCATTTGACTACTTTTATATTTTGAATTGAGGCTCATTGTTATGAGTAGGCTCCACATACATCAGGAGGGAATTTTGAAAACTTTCATTGTTTTATTTTATATTATATGTGATTCTATTACTCCATTCTCTGTGCAGTGAGTACTGTTTATTTCAGGAGCTGCAAGACTAGATCAGGCTATGGAACTGTATATATTCATTATGTCCTAAGTTATCCGATCAAGGATACAATCTTATTACTACTCTACTGTCCTAAGTTTTATAAATTCTTGACCCCAATTTGGATCTAGGCAACATTACTGCAAGCTTGTTCCTAGATATAGTTCCAGAAGACAATTGCCAAATCCAACCCCTATTAGCTATCTGGAAAACTTTACACGTTTAGAGTATCTGATCTATGGGTCCAACTTTGTCCACAATTTCTATCTTGGTCACTTACCTATGAGCTATATTATTAATTTCAGTCTTGAAAAGTTAAAGATTGTCAATGATTTTTCTTTGACTTAATTGTTTTTCAATCCATTGTGTGCTCTTCCTAAATCTTTAATAAAGTACATGTCATAGAAAGGTCAGCTATTCTTTCCCTACTACTCTGACTTCTTTACTACTGCTACATTTCAGGGATTTTTCATAATATATTGCTATCTCTCTAGCCCACTACTGTGTAATGTGCTCTTTAAACCTAAAACTTTTCTGCGTCCTTCTGAGTTTTGAATCTATGGCTCAATCTAATATGGGTCTAACCTTCTGATATCTTCTATTTGACAGTAAACTGAGCATGGCAAAAAAAGAAGCTTAAGGATTTTCCCCTTTTTTCCATAGGATAGACAAACCTGTAAATATTTTCCCAGATTTCTGCAGCTAGATAATTAAGATATTCTTATAGGGGGTCCTTTCATTCCTTCTCATCTAAAACACTACATTCTGTGCTACCTTTGGAGCAGCCTCTAAAAACTTTTCTGAAAATGTACATTGGACCCAACACGTTCAGAAATATTTCCCAAATGCATTCCCCAAAGGCCCATATTTAATTTGGGGCAAAAATAACTCTTCTTGATATATCTACACCAGATTTCTAATAGCATCTTTCCCTTCCTCTCTCTTCTTTTCTTTGCTTTTTTAAACTTGTCAGAAAAAGGTGTTTAGAAATATTTCACTTTGTCGACACTTAGTGCAGCAATTTTCTATCTCTCCCATTTCTGGAGCTGAGTGAGTCAGTACCTTTATATAATTGATATGACAGCATTCCTGGTACCCAGAGTGTCTCACCAGCAGTCATGTCCTGTTTCCGTATAAGTCTCCAGGTGTATGCTTAGTTGGTTCTCTATCTCTCATACATATGTATGTGTACACACTCATACGTCACTCTATTTCTATCTTTATGTCCATTTCTCTATCTCTATTTCTTTATTTTTGTCTGTCTGTCTCTCTCTCTCTCTCTCTGTCACATACAAATACACAGAGAGACAGAGAGAGATAGAGAGAGGCAGAGACAGAGACAGAAAGAGCACGGAGAGAAACAGACACACAGAAACAGAAACACACCGAGTGAAATAGAGAAAAAGAGAAGAGAGACAGAGATCTAGAGACAGAGAGAGAACAGAGACAAACAGAGACAAACAGAGACAGAGACAGATAGACATACAGACAGACGGAGACAAAGTGTCCTAACTTCCTTGACTTATTTTAAAATTTCCAATCTGTATAATCTCTAATATCAACTGAGACACTCAGTACTCTATTAAAATCTGTTATTAAATTCTTTAGTATTTTAAAAAGATTTAAATCTGAGATTGGCAAAAGGATAAGTTCCTGGCATACTTCTGCCCTGGTTCTACAGAATTAAATTATACAAACATTTGTTAAATTCCTACCATGTTCAAAGAACTCTAAGAGATTCTGGAGATACAAAAATGAAATAGGATCCAATCTTTGTATTTAAATAGCTCAGAATATATCCGAATTATGAGATAATAAATCAACACACGGTTTTTAAGAACCTATTATATGCCAGACAATTTTAAGTGCCATGAGTAGAAAGGCAAAAATGAAATAATCCCTTTTTTGAGAAGATTTTATTCTAAGGGGAGACAAAGACTCCATGTCTTTATAAATATATTGCTAATATGTAGAAAATGAATTCCAAATCACTTACTAAGTGAAAGTAGAAATCAGGGAGGATCACACTTAAGATGGAGTTTGAATAGTTAGAAGGAAAATAGCGATTCTAAGAAACAGTGGTAAGTAAAGGGTGCATTCCATTCAACATTAGAATAGGCCTCCAGAGATCATTGAACCAAACACTGTGATTTCAATCAACTGAATTAAAAGGTCCCATCTTTGTTTTTTTAAATCTCTGAGGAAAGGAACTTTACACACTCTGATGAATGCTTAATACCTATGTGATGTTGTGCATGTCATTGCTGCCCTTTGCCTTGATTTCTTTGCAGAACAATAGGGTAGTATTAGATATCCTATGAGGTTACTTCTAGATCTAACACTATGATCCTGTGACCCTATCCTTTTTGTATATTTATTTCATCACTATTAAGGAAAAACTTCAACAGATTAAATTTAAATCTTTCTTCTGTAAGTCTATTATTTTTTCCTATTTGGGTTTCTACAATTATAGAAAATGGATTCATCTCTGACAAAATATAGAAACAAACAAACAAAATCTTTTGATGCATGTGCCAAAAATTAATAATTTATTATTTTATCTTTAATAACAATTTACTAATATTAATAGCTCTCTAATTGCAAATATTATCTCTTCCAACCAGATTATAAGCTTCTTATGATTAGGAAATATCTCACATTTTTCCTCAAAAATTTCCATCATCCACTAAAGAATTTAGCACAATTTTGGGTATGTAATAAGATTTTTAAAAGTACTTGTTGGTTGATTAAAACACTTGAAGCCATTTATCATTATCCTTTTTATCTATGTAAAACAGATGTCATCTCTGTCCCAGCTAGGGTGAGACTGTCCAGTTGCACAAATTTCCATATGCTCTGAGACACAGCCACAAGGCTTGGAACCATAAATACCAGTAGACCTCCAAGGCAACCACTTCTGCTATCTTTTCCAGAAATGTGTCACAGAATGGTAAAAAAACACTATAGATCATGGTATGACACAACCAATTAAACAAATCTGGAATGTTTGGTTTGGGTTTAAGATAATAATAATAAGCATTATTATTATTGTTATAATAATATTTGCTATTATTATGCAGAGTTGAGATAAGAGATGAGAGTAGGCTTTAAAATATGAAAGGATGCCATATGAAAAAGGGATTTTTTTCCTTGTTTGGACCTCAAGGACAAATAGCTAGAGGGTGAAAACAAATATTTGTTTGATTAAAAGAAAAAAAAAATCTTAGCTTGGAGATGTCTCCAAATAAAACACAATGTTTTGTGAGGTGCTCATTTCACTATCATTGGACTGCTTTTTTGGAGAATGTTCTAGAACAGGGATTCTTAATGTTTTGTTTTGTTTTGTTTTTTGTCTCATGAACTTCTGTAGTCAGCATTTTGAAATTTACAGATCCTTCTAATAATATTTTTGAATGCATAAAATAAAATATGCCAAGAAAACCAATTATATTAAATGCCATTATCAAAAAAATATTTAATGTTCTGTTCTCTAAAATATAATTGTTCTCTGGGAGCAGGTTTCTTGGGGAGCTTCTGGAGGCACCCTTAGTTTCAGTTCAGAGTAATAGTCACCTCAAATGAAGCCAGGAGTTAAAGTCCAGTCCTTTATTTTTTCCTCCAAAATAGCCTGGTTAGCTTTCTTAGAGGCCTATCTCTCTCCTTGGTTCCAAGAGCTCTTGCTGCTAGTCTTTTGCCTCTGCCAGCTTCAGCCTCTTGCTCTCACTCCAAATCCTGGCTTTGCAATCTCCCCAACTGACTCCTGGCTGAGGCTCGTCCTTTTATGTGCTCTTTTAGAGATGTGAACTCAAAGGTTGACTCCTCCTCTGAGAGTGGGATTGTGGGAGCTGTGACTTGTGAATCTCCTCCAGAGGACTTGTGAATCTCAAAAGCTAATGTGTGAACTCTTAAAAGTGTGAACTTAAGTACATAAGCATTGTTTCTATCAATTCCAGTGAGTTAGCACCTTGTTTCAAGTTCTGGCCCATAACAGTAACAGCCTTCAAATTAAGAAACTCTGGAAAAATGGGTATCTGTTTTGTCAACATAATAGAGTAAATAGAATTTGTGCTTCTCAAGAGAAAGATTTGAAAATTCAGGGATCAAAAAATTGCCACGCTGTCATAGCTTTAAAATTCCATACACATTCTCCTTGTTAGTTTTTTGTTTTAATTTTTGTTTTACTTTTTATTTTTTTTGGGGGGGTTAAATATGGATACATAATTTTTCTGAGGAGTTATTTACAGAATAACACTTTATAGTGGTACAATGCTAGTGAAATTGTTATATAAACTTTCTACCAAACAATTCTTCCCCTAACCCCGCTTGTTTTTCTGTTAGGAATAACTTCTTTTCTTGGCCATTGCCCTGGATTATGGCTCAAGTTAGTCACATAACACATCCTTTGTGATAATAGGAAAGCAAGGATCTTGGACATGAGATTTCTGATCTCTGTATGTTGTAGATATTCAGTAGGAGATCTGGAGGTGTTTAAGTGGCCAATAATAGTAACTACATATAAAAATTCACTTCAGGGAATTTTAGGAGAACTCTGACCTTACGCATCATTTGATCTATTAGACAGGAGATCCCACAAAAGTGATAACCTTATTACAATATAGTGAAAGAAAAATGAAAAGATTCTTTGTGTATAATATATTAACTTAGAAAACCACAAGTTATTATTGTCTATATTGCATTATATTTTGTGTAATTTTTATTAAATATTTCCTAGTGATTTTTAAATTTTAATTTGCTTTTGTCCATATTTGGGAAATTTGCTAGACACTTATGCCATTTACTCACCAATTTAAATTTCCTGATTCTGGCTTATCTATCTTTTTCTTGAAGACCCACATATGGATTCTTCCAAACCTACTTGCTTGAATACTTGAGCAGAACCACATTTTCATCAGTAGATTTTTGTTCAAGTCACACATACCTTTTTATCCTATGTTATTCTTGCCTATGTTTTTCTCTTTATCTCTCATAAAGTATTTGTACAAATTTGTACAAATTGTACAAATCTCATAATAGTAATATATTAATGAAGGATTTCAATGAGAATAAGTGTACCACACAGACTGTTTAATTGTCCTGTGACTAATATTTGAAATTTTATTTCTGGGCATACAGGTGTTTGTTGCTCTCTTTCAAATTATTGAATTGCTTCTCAAAACAAGTAGTGCTTAATAATATGCTATGCCCATTAACCTACATCATCAGACAATTTTACTTCTTAGATAATAATATGCCATGATTTAGAACTATATCGTATCAAGAGAGCAATGTTAGATGTTAACAATAATAAAACAAAACCAAATAAAATGGGGGATTTTTGTGGAAGGGAGAACACTGTAATAAATGAAAATGACATATAAATGAAAATAATATAAACACACATACTTTTAAATGTGGTCTATCCCGATGAATAATATCAATAACAATAATAATAGCAATAGAACAATCTACTTATTTAATACTTTAAAGCTATCAGAAATGCTTTATGACCTTAAAAGCTCAAAATGCTTCTATGATCACATCAATTCAGAAGTTCCTTCCAATGAGGCTGATCTTCACCCAGATATACTTACATATCCTGTAATGTTCTTTTCCCTATTGCCACCAAAGTTTAGTAAGAACCTACCTAACATGTTAGATAGGCTTCCTTACTTTTTTATCACATGAAATGCACCACTCTGACTATCTCCCACTCTTTCCTTTTTCTTGCCACACCATATCCTTTTAAAATCATACAATTCCTGAGTGACAACTTTTACTCCTTTTCTTTGGATTTTCTCACTGTTATGTTTCAACTGGCTTACATCTGTATATCATGCACTTTTTTATTGTTTTCTGTGTGATATCCTTTAGTTGGTTTTGTTTTTGTTGTTGATATTATTTGTTTCTTTTCTGAGGGGGCAGTCATGTTTCATTATTTAGGGCCATCTCAGTACTAGTGAAATGTTAGTATTAAAAAGATGAACTTCGGTTTCATTACTTACTTGGAGATAAGTAAAATACACTTATAGTTTCCACAGAATAATCCAGGTTTCTCTGCTTTTCTGCTCTGTTCATTGTCTATCTCTATTTTTTTTCTCAGATATACATGTTCTATAAAAGATCTAAAGAGTGTCTACTTAGATACATATTTTAATTGGGGTAAAAGACATTTCTCATTTTTTCTTAATCTGTCTTGTCTGGATGTCAGAACAAACTGCTTTGAATAATTTTACATCTTTTCCCAGAATCTGTTATATCTTATGCCTTGATGCAATCAACACAATTCCATCTGCAAACAAGAACATCTGGAGGACTTTGCTCCATAAAGAATTCCTACTTAATTTGCAATCTTTATTAGATTTCCATTGTTGAACAGATTTCCCCATATTTTATTACTTGTTTGATATTTATTATCAGAATGCCTCTGAATAGTTATTTTGTTTTTTTTTACATTTTCGAAGGAATTCTGATGAATGTTTTACATACATTATCTATTTTAGTCCTATTCAATACCAGGTCTAGAATATTATCCATTAAATATATTGTATTCTGTTGTTTTTCAGTTCTGTCTGATACCATCCCCAGATTGGCTGGAAAAGATAATGGAGTTGCTTGTCATTTCCTTCTTCAGTTCATTTTTTCAGATGAGGAAACTGAGTCAAACAAAGTGAAGTGACTTGACCAGTGTCATAAGGTAATAAGTGGCTGAGATTAGATTTGAACTCAGGAGTCTTTCAGATTCTAGTCAGATACTTTATCCACAGAACTACCTAACTACCAATTCATTAAATAAGCATGTTTTTTGTCTGACATTTTGGTCTTTCCATTTTCCCCTTGCTTCCTCAATTTTATCAATAATTAAAATTTTCTCCATAACCCATTGCTTAGGTTATCTACAACTCAGGTACATGATATAGTGAATGAAGAGTTGGAGTTGAAATCAGAAAGAACCAAATTCAAATACATTCTCAGATAGTTACTAAATACTTCACCCTGGACAGATCATTTAATCTGCATATCCCTTCAGTTTACCCATTTGTAAAATTGGGAATAATAATATCACCTACCTGCCATGCTCATTGTAATGCTAAAATGAGACAATATTTATAAAGTGCTTTGCTAATTTTAACATGCTATAAAAATATTAGCTTTTTAATATTCTTGGAGGCCTACTTGGGCCCTGGGCACTCTTCTGCTATTCCAAGGATTTCTCATTTAGTGACCCCACAGATTCTCCATCTCCTAAAACAGAGTCACTGGTTCAACACCATGTTGGATTATGACTCATTGCTAGATTCATAATAGTTTGGGATTTTTGTCTTTCTTCCTGACCTGTGAGATCTAATTTGTTGCTTTATAATACACTTAGGAAGAGCTGGAGGGTAAAGCATACTATATAAAACCAAACTCTGTTCTTTTCTAAAACAGCACTTTAAAAACCTTTATATCTCAAAGGGATCTTGGAGTTGAATTGAAACCTGAAATAGCACTGGCAAAATTTCATGTAAAAGGCAATACATGTTTATTGTATTTAATATACTTTTAATATAATTCAGGTACATACACTGCTTGTTTGAGGAAAAATTTCTAGGTTTGTTTATTTTTTTCTTTAGGATTTTTTTATATTATCTTACAGATATGTCAGGAAGAGAAAATAGAATAGAAGAGGAAGGGAGAGGGGGAAGGGTAAAATAGTTCTGTTTGTTCAGTATTTTCAAGTCTTCATGGCAGAACTTATTATCTGATACTACCACAGGAGGGTAAAAGATGAAGATGAAATAAAGTCAGTGAGTCTAAAATGTAAAGGCCTAGAAGAAGTTTCTGGATTTTAGACTCTGCAGAGGAGTGGCAAGTAGAATCATTGAACGTTATAGCTCAAATGGATCTTGGGCACTATCTCATTCAATCTCTATATTTTATTTAAGGATTAAAATAACATCCAGAGAGAGGAAATTGTTAGGTCAATGTCACACAATGAAGTAATTAGTGGCAAAAAACAGTAATACTGACAACCACTTCAATGCTTTTACCATAGAGAAATAAGTTGCAAATGGCCTTGATTCTAAATAACTAAGTAGAATGATTTGCATTTTATAAGGTAATGGTCATGCGTGTGTATATGTAATATGCTAGACACTACTATCCTATAACTCTTTTCTCATTTTCTGTGAAATTCTTAATAAAAATGATAGAAGCAAGAGAAAAAAACTTACATATATATAGATATATGTGTGTATACATATACATATATATATATATATATATATACATGTATGTCTATAATTCTCATTTCTCTTGTGCATCTTTAACTTCATTAATTACCTAACTTTCCCTATAGCACAAATCATCTCCAAATGTATGTATGTATGCATATGTGCAACATAACATATGCATGTCATTTTTTTGGTTGTGCTTGACTCTTTATGATCCCATTTAGGATTTTCTTAGCAAAAGTGTTAAAGCTGCTTGACATTTTCTCCTCCAGGTCAATACACAGATGAAGAACTGAGGCAAACCAGGGTCAAGTGATTTGCTCAGTGTCACACAGCCAGTAAAAATCCACATTTCAACTCAGGAAGATGATGTATTTTTCCCACTGTGCCATATGCCTCCTCTCCTTTTCTCCCTGCCAATAGATATATGATAGTTAGATACATAGATAGATGATAGATAAATAGATGGATAAATAGATAGATATAAAGATCCATGGTCTCAGAAATACATCTCCTAGAATATTTTTTCCATTTACTTTCACACATCATGTGGTTTCACTGTAATTTTAATGACCTATACTTTAAAAAATATTATTTTGAGGCAATTTGTTCTATGATGCATTAGCCATAAAGCATTATTTCAAGAATATTATGGGTGAACAATGGGGATTTAACAGCAAGGGGTTGATTAAGAACATTGAAAACCCCATCTAGTTTCATAAATGTAGACTCATTTTGATCTTCTCTACTTTAGTCAAGCCCCAGCTAATTGTCATCTATATAATACTTAAGATAATGAATTTGACAAACATTATCTGCCCTTATAGAATTCAAAAGGTGTATGTCCTTTGAACACTCTTTGTATCTTATTTTACTCTTACTGCTTTCTCTTGCAAATAAAGATCTACTATCTTATAAACCTTGTAATTCCAAATAGGTTTGTCTTCTCTTCTAAAATAATAGGATATTGACAAAGAAGGATTCATAGGAATTTTCATATGCTGTATTGATGGTGGCCTATTTGTGGAAAATCTCAATTTTCCTGATCCACACATCTAATATGGACACATACTGAGGACTTAGGCTGCTGCAATTCCATACTGAGCGTAAGTAACAGTCATTGACTTGAACATGATTTCTACCAATTCCCCTGGTAGACACCATCAAAGTCTAATCAGGCTCTTTGTTAGAACATTTTGCTTATATTTAAAACATTTTTTTTCATTTCTCTTTTCCATCCTCTAATTTCTATTTATATCTCTTTGGGGCAACCTTAAAAGAATTTCTCTTTCTTCAGTACTTATGCCTTTCAAATATTTATGCTATCTTATCCCTCCTCAGTTATTTTCCATCCATGCATCCAGTACTTAGTTCTTTTAATCTTTTCTCATAAATCAATCCCTCCAGCCCTTTAATCATGCTCCATGATGTTCTTTGAATCTCTTCCAATTTCTTGACAGCTTTCTCATGTAGAGATGCCCAGAACTGTTTACAGTATTCTAGGTGCTGCCTGATCAGCATCATACTGTGAATTGCTTTCCCTTTGATTGTTCATGACAGCCATCCTCTGGGCTTATAGCTTCAGACACTTACTGGAGCCTTAGTCTGCCATATTAGCTTGTGATTTCATTTTGGGTTGCTTTCTTGTCATTCATCTTAGTGTGCTTTTTAGTTTTAGAGGTCTCCAAAGTGTCATTTTCCTCCTGAAGCTGTCATTACAGATTCTGAATCTCCAATGTGACAGTAACAAAGCAGTGAATTTAGAATCAGAAGTCCAAGCTTTGCATCCTGAATTGATCAACAAATAGCTGAGTCACTTTGGAAAAGTCACTTCCTTTCTCTAGGTCTCCATTTTTTCTACTATATAATGAGTTAGGATTGTATAACCTAAAAGTTTCTTTACAAATCTAATAAATAATTTTAAATCATATGAGAACAAAAGACTGATGATAATTTTAATCCTCCCCAGAAGGAACAAGGTACATTAATACTAAAAACATAAATATCCTGTCCCACTCTGTGGCGGCATCAAAGGCAATATTTTAACTACAGGTTAGAACAGGCTCATACAACTTATTAGTTTTTAAAAGTGCAAAAAGTACTGAATGAACAATTGTGATGGGAGGGAGGTAATTCAATACACTTGTAAAAGTGAGACTTTCAGATAATCTGAGGTATATCATTCATCATCAAGAAGAGAGGCATCCTATAAAAGGAGTATGGGAAGAGAGGATACAGGATGAAAGACTAAAAAAGGCTACTAGATTTTAAGTTACAAGACATCACTTCATGGCTTAATTTGAGGTACTTCCTAGCTGTATGCCTTATGTTTAACCATTTCATATCTCTAGATCTGCTTCCTCCTTTGTAAAATGAGTATGAGAAACTGTACCACCTACCACAAAAGGAAGTGTAGAAGAAAGAATTTTATAAATTACTAAGAGCTACACAAATGGAAGATTTTTTGTTTGGTTTGATTGATTTTTATTTAGAATAAGGAGTGGTTAATCAGATTTTAGACAAACAGAGCAACCTAAAGTTATCAAGGGAAAATAAAATTACTATCAGAGTTTAGAAGTCAGCTACCTGAAAATTCCTAAGGCAGAACCAAGATGGTGAAGTGGTGTAAAGGGCTGAAACTCTTAAGTTGATGCACTGAGGTCAGACAACCGAGCACTTAAGGTTAATTACCAATTGGACAATACTCTATAAGCAATTCTCAGATGAAGAAATTGAAACTATTTCTAGCCATATGAAAAGATGCTTCAAGTCATTTTTAATCAGAGAAATGCAAATTAAGACAACTCTGAGATACCACTACACACCTGTCAGACAGTCTAGAATGACAGGGAAAGATAATACAGAATGCTGGAGGGGATGTGGGAAACTGGGACACTGATACATTGTTGATGGAATTGTGAATACATCCAGCCATTCTGGAGAGCAATTTGGACCTATGCTCAAAAAGCTATCAAACTGTGCATACCCTTTGATCCAGCAGTGTTAGTACTGGGCTTATATCCCAAAGAGATCTTAAAAAAGGGAAAGGGACCTATATGTGCACGAATGTTTGTGGCAGCCCTCTTTGTAGTGGCCAGAAACTGGAAACTGAATGGATGCCCATCAATTGAAGAATGGCTGAATAAATTGTGCTTTATGAATATTATGGAATATTATTGTTCTGTAAGAAATGACCAACAGGATGATTTCAGAAAGGCCTGGAGAGACTTACACGAACTGATGCTGAGTGAAATGAGGAGGGCCAAGAGATCATTATATACTTTAATAAAAATACTATATGATGACCAATTCTGATGGACTTGGCCATCCTCAGCAATGAGATGAACCAAATCAGTTCCAATGGAGCAGTAATGAACTGAACCAGCTATGCCCAGCGAAAGAACTCTGAGAGATGACTAAAATCATTACATTGAATTCCCAATCCCTATATTTTTGCCTGCCTGCATTTTGGATTTCCTTCACAGGCTAATTGTACAATATTTCAGAGTCTGATTCTTTTTATACAGCAAAATAACGGTTTGGCTATGTATACTTATTGTGTATCTAATTTATATTTTAATATATTTAACATCTACTGGTCATCCTGCCATCTGTGGAGGTGGGAGGGGGGAGGGGAAAAATTGGAACAAGAGGTTTGGCAATTGTCAATGCTGTAACCTGTAACCTGTACATATAACCTGTAAATAAAAAGCTATTAAAAAAATACTCTATAAGCATATGCTTGGAAAATGGCCCTTCCCACTATTCTGTGCTGGCTCGATAATTGGTGTATACAGAGAATTGTAGGAGGGACTAGGGGTTGGAGTAAGGCTAGCCAAAGTCACTTTTGGGCGGGAGACAAAGAGGAGAGGTCGTGGAGATCCTGAGTCCCATTCAATTCACTTCTATCCCTAAAGACCGAGAATAAAGACCCAAGGACTTTTTCTTATCCTTATTCTGGCTGATTCTAAGATATTCAGGGTGCTAACTCAGTCTTCACAGAGTGAAGCCAGGAAGCTGTTTGATCTCTCCTAGTTTCCCTGGAAAACTAATGAAACCAAGCTTCTGAAAAGAGTCTGATAGAATGAAACCATTCTCAAGCTTGAGATAAATTGGAAAAACTCCAAGAAAGGTCATTCTCACTGGGTGAAAAGTTGTATTTCAGCCCCACTCTGATGGGGTCTGAGAAAACCAGTGAGAAAACCTCAGGTGGTATCTGAGAAAACCAGCTTCATCAGAGAAGATCAGCAACTGAGACTCTAAGTCCTGGTTCAGTGGCTGAGTAGATCAGTAGGGCAGCCCCCAGTCCCAGCTAGAAGGCAAATTCTGGGGAAACAGGCCGTTTTCTGGAAAGAGTGAATAGGACTATTCCCTGCCGTGAGCAAGACACCAAATACAAGGAGGCCCTGTGCTTAAAGTCAAGTCTCAGAGCTGCACAGGAAGCTTGGTATAATGTACCTCTTATCCCAGGAGTAGAGTTCAACCATAAAAGTCATAAAAGAGGAAACACAAAACGAGAAAGGGAAGAAAATGAGCAAGAAACAATAAATAACTTTGACATAGAAAGTTACTGTAGTAATAGGGAAGACCAAAATACCAATTCAGAGGAAGTCAAAATGCCCAAAGAAGAAATCTGAAAGAGTGATATGAATTGGTTGCAAATCCAAAGAGTCTTTTTGGAAGTGCTCATAAAAGATTTTAAAAGACAAATAAGAGAAGTAGAAGAAAAATGAAAAAAATGAGAGGTGTGCCAGAGAAAACAGCTACATGGTAGAGTGAGTGGACAGAGCACTGGGTTTGAAAGCAAAAAGATTCATCTTCATGAGTTCAAAACTGACTTCAGGTACTAACTAGCCATGTAACCCTGGTTTTATACTTACCTCTATTTGTCTCAATTTCTCATCTGTAAAATGGACTAGCGAAGGAAATGGAAAACAACTCCACTATCTTTAAAAAAAATACAAAATGAACTCATGAAAAGTTAGACAAAACTGAAACAACTCTACAAAAACAACAATCAGGGTTTAGACAAGGCAGCTGGTTGACACAATGGACGGCACTGATTCTGGAGTCAGAAGGACCTGTATACAAATCTGGTTCCAGATACTAGCTCTATGACTTTGGTGAAGTCACTTAACCCAATTGTTTCAGTTTCCTCACATGTGAAATGAGCTGGAGAAAGAAATGGCAAGCCACTCTAGTTTGTTTGTCAAGAAAACCACAAAATAGACCAATGATGAGGTGAATATGATGGATACAACTGAATAACAGCAAAAGAATTTAGGCACAGGTGAAGATGACCCATAAAGGGGTGAACCTCAAAATAATGATTAGATTTCCTCATATTAAATCTCTTGAGTAAGAGTAAGCAGACTGAAACATTGATAGCTACAGCTTCTTTTTGAGTGTAAAGGCATATTAGATTTTTTTGTCCTCTTTGTTTCCATCCAGCTGAGGATTATAGTACCTCACTTAACAAGGTATTTAGAAGAGAAAGGTCCTAATTTTTAGTGTCTACCAAAAAAGGGTCAGTGAGCCGTAGTGGTGTCTTTTGAAGTATGAAATATGAAGCAGGTCTACTACTGATAAAGTAAAGTCAAGAAGTTTATATTATTGGCTTAAGCAGTGAGGAGTTAATATGTTGTGGTAGGAAAAAAAACATTGAATTCAGAATAAAAATATATGAATCTTAGTTAAGCCATTCATTATATGTATGGCCTTAGCAATGTTATTTCAATGATATGGACCTCATTCTTATATACACACATATGAATATGATATATGTGTTTGTGGTGTATATATGTGTGTGTATGTGTGTGTGTGTGTAATAGATAGTATAAACCCTATTATTCCTTTTTACTTGAGTAATCCATATTTAACCATCTTCTTTTCTAAGATTCTTTCTTTCCTATGGTAAAACTTTATGTTCTAAGATAACTTCTAAACTCAAAACATTGATGCTATTGAATGACAATACTAACTCTATGGACTACTGATAATTAGAACTAATCATATCACTGGGATACTTGCTGTAACTTCCAAACACTTTCAAAAGAGCTACATTTTATAGAGTAGAGTTAATTCTGGGAAGGCCCATCACTGCTATGTGACATATCAGAATGGTTATGAATCAGTTTTTAACAAATTGTTTCTGTTGGTTTACAATTGCTTCACAATTTCCTCAATACTGACTGTGGAATCTACTCCTTGATGTACCTGCAACTTCCACAGCAGCAGAGTAGTATCCTTGGCCACTTATTATATGTGACCTGCTTTACTTTATAAAATGTGTTTTTCATTGAAGGATGCTGACCAGAGCTGACAAAAAAATAACTTTCTGATTTTGAATAGACCAGAGAATGCAAAACAAGATAAGGACTAAGAATCAGGACAAGACAAATAAATGAGAATAGTCAAAAGGCAAGTGTTTAATAATTTGGAAATAAATCCCTTATGTAAGGTTAGGGAATTGTTTTTGTTTGTTTTTTGTGTTTGTATTTTGTTTGGTTTTGTCTTACATTGCTTTGTTTTGGGTCTCTGGAGAGGAAATATAAAAGCTTGTATGCTTTGATGACAAATACACTGGTGTGGGGAATCAGGAAACTGAATATTTTCTCCCTTTCTTCCTTTAACCAGTACAATGACAATAGTCAAGTTAATCATCCTCTCTGGATGTATATTTTCTTATTAGCAAAATGAAGACTAATGTTTAAGATTCCTTTTAGGGCTGACATATTTTTAGGACTTATTAATGTTTTCAATATGAATTGTTTACAGGTGCAGTGAAATCATTGACCAGTTAAGCTGCAAACAACTTCTTTGAGTATATAAGTATAACTCCTTACTTCAGAAGAAGGGGGCTTAAAATAACAAAATGCCTTGCCTAAGATCACCCAAATGAGAAGTGACCAAGTTAGGAATTTATGTGCTGGTTGTAGAGTCCTCCTGCAACATATACACATATAAATATTTGTACACATTTTCACATATACATATATTCACACATACACACATATACATACACACACAGAAATAGTTTTAAACTAAAGAAGAAAAGTTTAGATTTGATTTATGGAAAATTTTACATCAAATACCTTTCAAATAAAATATTACAATGGACCAATGAAGAAACATATGAAGTAAAAATTTTTAATGTTTTAAAATTTGTTAGCCATTCACATACTTGAATACCCAGGGATTCCTCTGATGATTTTTTGAATTTATTCTAGCTTGAAGAAAAGTGCTATTGTTATAATCCCCGTTTTTGTTTAACACATCCCTGTGGGAAGACAGAAACAAGGAATAAACTCTAAACATGACATAGATATAAAAGATCGTTTCATAAACAAATTTATTGAGCACAGAAGAAATTATCTTTCAGATCTACAATTGGGAAAAATTTAAAATGAAAAAAAGAATAGAAAGGATGACAAATAAAATGGGTGATTTTGATTACACAAAATTAAAAACATTTTTGCACAAGGGAAACAAATGTAGATAAGATTAGAAGCAAGAAATTCAAAAGGGAATATTTTTGCAGCTAGTTCTACTGATTAAAATATTTATACAATATAATACAACAAAGATTGAAATATATGAAATATAAAATATGTATCTATACATTTATAAAGGTATAATATATTGAATTATATAAACACATGCATTATATGTATATACATAATATATACACACATAATTTAAGCTTATTTCATAAATATATATTTGTTTTTATGTATGTAGATAAGCATATGTTTGACATGGTTACATATGAACTCTACATACAACACTTCATAAATACATACATGTATCATATTTATATATAAAAATATATGTATGCATCATATTAATATATAAAAAATCCATAATAATATACATAATTATGAAGTGGGCCAAAATTATATGTGTAATATATATATATATATATATATGTAGGTATGTGTGTATAATTAAAATTTTATTTATAAGATTAAAAATCATTCCCCAAGTGGAAAGTAGTCAAAAGATATGGACTAGCATCTTTTGTGAGAAAAGATGCAAGTTATTCAAAGGTCTATAAGATACTAAAAATAACTAGTAAATAAAGAAATGCAAATTAAATATCTGAGGTTCTATCTTAAATTTGTTAGGCTGATAAAGTTTACCAAGAAGGAAAAACACACACAAGAAAAGAAATAACAACTGCTGCTGGGTTTTCAAGGAAAAGTCCCATTGGTTTACTATGAATAAACTGAATTTGGTACAGATATTTGGGAAAACAATTTGGACTTATGTCCAAAGCTCCCTATACTGTTCATATCCTTTGACACATATTTGAAAAATATTTAGAGCTTCCAAATGTTCATATCTCAAAAATAATTAGAGCAGTTTTTTTTCTGGTGGTAAGGAATGACTAAAGAAGTTATGGTAAATTAATATCATATGATACTATTGTGTCATAAGAAATGATAATAGGAAAGTTTCCCGAGAAACTTGGGAAGTCTCAACTAAAATAATGCAGAATAGTGAGCAAAAATTAGAGAATAAGTTAAATGATCACAACACACATTGTTAAAAATAAAACATACTAAATGACTAGAATTTTGCTCAATGTAATGATTATAAAGAATTACAGAGCATCAATGATAAAAAAATAGTGATGGATCCAAGATTCAGGAGGAAATGTATATTTTTGGAAATAACTTGAGTGGAAGATTGCAAAGACAAAATACGTTTCTCTGACTTTCTCTACAAACTTCACAATAATTACAAAATCAGCCTCTGAATTAGCTCTGGACTGGCAGACACAAATATTTGGAGTGCAACAAATTATCAGCAGAAGATAATTTTGAAGATCGCCAAACAGACCTTTGTCTGTTTCAATTTGAAACTGGAGGGAGGCAGCCTAACACAAACAGCTGACCACAAATTCCATCACTTACAGCACAGAGTCCCAGAGTGTTGCTGACTCTGCCAGTGTTGCTGACTCTGAGTGGCAGAGAATCTATAGGGAGGAATCCACAGGAATTTACAGCAATGTTGGCCACTCTACCCTGGTTGCAAGCCAGTAGATCAGCAGAGAAATTATAAAACATCCAACACAAACACAAAAGATCAACAATGAAATCCCAAATGCCAGAATCTCACTGGACGTGGCCATGCACACCCAGCACTGGGAATGAATCAGCAGTGACCCAGAGCAGCTGTTACCACTTGGAAAACCTCTCCCGCCCTAAAGGCAGACCTTAACTTAAAAAAATGAGTAAAAAAAGTAAAGAGTTAGACTCTAACAATTGACAGCTTTTATGACAAAAGAGAACAATTTCAAACTCTGAGGAGACTAAAGGCATCCAGATAAGCCCTAAAGGATGATATAATCTGGTCTCCATCACACAAAGCTCTCCTAAAAGAAATTAAAAAGGATCTTAAAAGAGAGCTAGCAGAAAAATGGGGGAAAGAAATGAAAAATTTTCAAGAGGGTCTGGAAAAGACAACAGAAACTATCTGAAGAAAATTCACTATAAAATAGACTTACTGAAATAGAAAAAAAGCATATGGCTCATCAAAAGATTAACTTGATAAAATAAAAAAAAGAAAACAACTTCCAGAAAGACAGAATTTGTGAAACTGAAAAAAGAATATAACTCCTTACAAAAACAGAATTTGTGAAATGGAAAGAGAAAATGGAAAAAAAAAAGAAAAAAAATGAAAATACCTAATTGGGAAAATAAGTGACCTGGAAAATAAATCTAGGAGAGAAAATTGAAAGGATTATTGGACTTGTGGAAAACCATGATAAAAAAAAGAGCCTCGAGAACTGCCCAAGTGTCATAGAATCAGAAGGTAACCATTGATAGAATTCACCAAACACCTCCTGAAAGAGATCCCAAAATTAAAACTCCAAAGAATATTATGGCTAAATTTCAGAACTATTGGATCGAGGAAAAAGTATTACAAGCAGTCAGAAAAAAAATTGAAATACTAAGGAGCCACAATAAGGATTACCCAGGACCTAGCAGCTTTCACCTTAAAAGATCAAAGGGCTTGGATTATGATATTCTGAAGGGCAAAGGAACTTGAAATGAAGCCAAGGATAAATCACCCCATGAAAGTGAACATTTTCTTTCAGGGAATTAGATGGATATTAAATAAAACCGACAAATTACATTTATTTCTTATAAAAAGATCAGAGCTGAAAAGAAAATTTGACCTCCAAATATAGAACTCAACAGAAGCATACAAAGTTAAAAAGAAAAGAACTCTTGAGAACAGTATCTCTGTTATGTGATCTGTTATACATAGACAGTGCATGTATAATTTGATTTTACTGCTATAATATAAAAAATAAACTACAGGTAGAAAGGGGATTATCCCAGAAAAGGAGGGAAATGGAGGTAAAATGATGGAGATTACGTTTCAGGAACAGGCAAAGAAAACCTGTTATGATTGAGGAGGAAAAGGGAGGGGGATGAACATTGTAGGAATCTTACTCTCATCAGATTTTGCTCAAAGAGAAATAGTATACATATGTGAGTCCACTGAGAAACTTCTCTCACCTTATACAAAAGTGGGAAGGAAAAGGGAAAAAGGGAAGGGGAAGGATAATAGAAGAGAAAACAGAAATAGTAGAGGAAAGGTATAAGAAAGGAGGAGGGTCTCTAAAGGGGGAAGACTGCTTGAGGCAAGTAGTGCTCATAAGTAAAATCCTGAGGAGGAGAGAAAGTGGAAAAGGAAAGATAAAAGTATAATTTGGGGTTAATAAGATGGCAAGAAATACAGAATTAGTAGTTTTAATTATAAATGTGAATGAAGTGAACGTTCCCATAAAGTGTAAGCAAACAGAAGACTGGATTAAAAGACAGAATCCTACAATGTGTTGTTTACAAGAAATGCATTTAAATCAAAGTGATACATACAGAGTAAAGGTAAAAAGGTGGAGCAGAATCTATTATGCTTCAGGTGAAGTTAAAAAAAAAAACAAAACAAAACAAACAGGGGTAACCATCCTGATCTCAGAGCAAGCAAAAGCAAAAATTGATCTAATTAAAAGAGATGAGAAAAGAAACTATATCTTGCTAAAAGGTACCATTGATAATGAAGCAATATCAGTACTAAACATATATGCATGAAGTGGTATAGCATCTAAATTCCTAAAGTTAAGAGAACTGCAAGAAGAAATAGACAGAAAAACTGTACTAGTGGGGGATCTCAACATTGTTCTCTTATCACTAGATAAATCAAATTACAGAATAAGTAAGAAAGAAGTTAAAGAGGTAAATACAATACTGGAAAAATTAGATATGATAGATCTTTGAAGAAAATTGAATGGAGAAAGAAAGGAGTACACTTTCCTCTCTACAATTCATGGAACCTATGCAAAAAATTGACCATATATTAGGGCATAAAGACTTAAAAATCTAATGCAAAAAGGTAGAAATAGTAAATGCATTTTTTCAGAACACGATGCAATAAAAATTACATTTAATGAAAGGCCAGGGGAAAATAGACCAAAAAGTAATTGGAAATTAAATAATCTCATCCTGAAGAATGAATAAGTGATACAGTAAATCATAGACACAATCAATAATTTCATCCAAGAGAATGACAATAAGACAACATACCAAAATTTGTGGGATGCAGCCAAAATGGTTATAAGAAGAAATTTTATCTCTAGATGATTATTTCTATGAAGGAGGCATATGTGTGATTGTTATTATTTATTATATCACTATTTACATGTACAATTCATGTTTATTACGCCACAGTGAGCCTGCACCAGCTGTGGGGAAAGTCATCACTACTAGCCTATATTATATTGCCATGTGCTTGTGTAATACCTCCCAAGCTGATGGATGTATATATACCTGTTTCTAGTAAGACCCTTCAGCTCAGAAACTCGCTAACAGTATCTAGCTTGACTTCCCACTTCCCTTTGGTGTTTTTCATCTCTCTTTTTGAGAAGTCAGGAAGGACATGATCAGTATTTTAGTATTTTCTGTAAGAGTGTCTGACAATCCCCTGCCAGCCTTGGACATCACACAGGGTACGGCTCAGGTAATCTGAGGGTAGCCTTGTAAGAGTAAACAAAATGGCGCTGGGAGGAAGGGGGTCCCACCCCTGGCTCTTGATCCTCATTACTCACAGTCTTCACCATTTCAGGTAGATAGTCAGTGCTGGTCACTTAAGATCTGTTCTACTCTGGAGTTGGGGCCATGACCCTTGACAGTTTTCACCTCGCTTCCTGAGAAGTCAGGGGGGTGTGATCACCTGCTTTTTTGGGGTCCTCACCTCTCTGAGAGTCAGGGAGGATGAAACCACCTATGTTTTAAAACAAAAGAAAGTGGGAGATGTGGAGGATTGAAATTCTAAATAGGTGTACTTGAATCTGAGAATGCAGAGCACTTAAGGATAATTACCTATTTGATGTGAGACAATGGCTTTATTAGCATATATTTGTTCATTAGTTTTTTTACTTCTTTTTGTATATGTCCAATTGAGTTTTTAAATGAGTTGTTTTGCTCTATGGAATTGTTTTCCATTTCCCTAATTTTTTTTTTTTTTTTTTTTTTTAGTGAGTTATTTTCTTTTCCAATTCCAAATTCTGTTTCCCTGCACTCCTTGGGAGTTTTACCTTTTCCAATTCACATTTCAGGAAGTTGTTTTCTTTTTCCACTTTATCAAATTTTTCTTTTAGTGAGTTATATGTCTTTTCTGTACTCTCTAGCATAGCTTCTCTTTCCTTTCCCCATTTTTCTTCTAGTTCTCTTTTAAGGTTTTTAGTAGTCTCTTCTAGGAGAGCCTTGTGTATTGGGGACCAGTAATTGTCTGGAGACTGTCTGCTATTAGTCTCTTCAGGGTTGAAAAGCTGTTCTCTTTCTGAATAGAAACTATCAATCATCCTTTTGATTTTTTTTACTCATTTTGTTAAATCCTGTAGGGTCTGCCTTCAAGGCCAGGAGGTTACCAGCTTCCTCTGCAGAGAAGTGAAAGGTGTATGGATGGGTAGCTGTCCTGCTAGCCAGCTGCAAAAAGCAGCGAGGTACTGGAGAGCTCTGAGAAAGAGTTCCCCACCAGGAAGTAACTCAGGCCTGCAGGGCAGAGCTGGGAAAGTGCTCTGCAAAGAACCCCAGCTATGTGAGATAACAACTGCCCTGGGGCTAGACGCTGAGCAGTGAGAGTTTCACTACCCCAAGCCAAATCCCCTGGGGCTGTGGGTATTAGCAGTTGAGCAGTGAATGGATTTCCAGGGACTGGAAGTGTCTCTGCCCTGGGAAGCACAGTCCTGTTGGGGAAGTTCTATTGCCCCAGGCCGAGCCCCCTACTGTGCTGATTAGAGGCTGCCCAGGCTGTGCCCCCCTGCCCTTCGGGTTTGTAACTGCCCCCGCAAAAGCCCCAAACTGAAGGATGTGGCTGCAGGGCTGCATTTCAATCTGCCTGAGTCACTTCTGGGTTTGGGTGGTTATAGGCAGATTTTGTTAGGTTCTGGCATTTTTTAGAGTACCCTCTGTTCTAGGCTTTAATTTCTCTGCCAGTTTACTGCTTTGTAATCAAGGTAGAGCAGTTAGCCTATAGCAGAGTCATCTATAACTTCTCTAGCCACAGAGATCACCCCCGCCCCTGGTCTGCTCAGGACACTAGTCTCTTGCTGCCTGTGCTAGTCTGTTCCTGGCCCCTCAGGACAAACCTTTCCTGGTGATCTTCCAGATTGACTTTAGCTGGTAAGTTGTGTGCTTCTGATCTTCATGAATTTAATCAGTGAAGAGCTATTTCTGAGGCTGGAATATGGTTATGAGGGGAATGAGAGGAGCTTAGAAAGTCACATGTGCCTTTTCCGCCATCTTGACTCTGCCTCCTTATTATTAGCATATATTTGGATCATGGCTCTCCTCATCTTTGATGCTTGCTGAATGTTTGATAGTAAGATAATCATAGGCAAGAATTGGTGGGGGGGGTGGAGTGAGAGAAGGGAGAGTGATTGGTTGCAGGGCAAGGAGAGAGGCTGGTGACTCTGGACTCCAGAATCCAGGATACATCTTTGGCAAGCTACATGGCAGCTTGCTTGCCTCCTTCACTTCTCCCCCTAAAGATCAAGGACTTTAATTTACCCTGACTTTGGCTAATCCTGAAGTCCTCCAGGGAGCTAGCCTGTATTCTACATTTGTATAAAATAGAGAAAGAGAAGATCAATAAATTGGGCTAGTAACTAAAAAAGCTAGAAAAAGAGCAAATTAAAAATCCCCAACCAAATAACAAACTTGAAATTCTAAAAATAAAAGGAGAGAGTAATAAAAAAAATTTAAAGTAAAAAAAAAAAAAAACTATTGACTTAATAAATAAAACTAAGGGTTGGTTTTATTTATTTATTTTTAATTAATTTTTTTATTTATTATAATAACTTTTTATTGACAGAACCCAGGCCAGGGTAATTTTTTACATTATTCCTTGCACTCACTCCTGTTCCTATTTTTCCCCTCTCTCCCTCCATCCCCTCCCCTAGATGGCAAGCAGTCCTATATATGTTGAATATGCCTTTTTGTTCATTATTTTTAAAAAGTTAAGATCTGTTTTTAGGGCAAGGGAGATTGTCCAAGCTTCTTCTTAGTTGCACTGGATCACTGTTGACTGACTTCTACTGCTGGTGGGCATGGCCAGGTCCCATGTAATTCTGGCATTTTAGGGTTCACTATTAATTTTTGTGTTTGTGTTGGTTGTTTTATAAATTCTCTGTTGATCTACTGGCTTGCTATCCATAGATTCTCCAGCGCATGGGCCCACACCGCCCTGGTTCTGTGCTGCCTGCACTGATGTCTGTTCTCACACTGCTTATGCTTGGCTTGCCTCCCTCCATGCCCACTTGAAACAGACCTTTTTTTGAGATCTTCAAAATTATCTTTGTAGAGGGCTGAAACTCTTGAGTCATTGCAGGTTGGTTGAAGCACTTAGGGCTAATTACTGATTGGACAATATTCTATGGGCATATGGTTGGAAAATGGTCCTTTAGATGATCCTGTGCTGGCTCAATGATTGGTGTATACAGAGGATTGTAGGAGAGACTAGGGGGTGGACTAAGATGAGCCAGGGTTACACTTTGGTGGTAGACAAGGGAGAAGGAGGTCGAGGAGATTCTGCTTCCATCCTGTTCATTTCTATCCCTAAAGACCAAGAATAAAAACTAAGGACTTTTGCTTATCCTGACTCCAGCTGATTCTGATGTATCCTGGGTGCTAGTGTGGTCGTCACAACTTGTCCTTGTTCTATTTTCCAGATCTATTATTTTCCCCATGAGATATTTCACATTTTATTTTATTTTTATTCTTTCAAATTTTTTTTATTATTGTTTCTTCATGTTTCAGAGATTAATTAGTTTCTAATTGCTCAATTCAAATTTTAAGACATTTTCTTCAGTGAGTGTTTGTACCTGTTTTCCATTTGATTAATTGTACTTTTGAAGGAGTTTTTTTTCATAGTGAAGATTTATATTTCTTTAACCATTAGATTATTCACTTTTTAAGTTGTTATTTTCATCAATATTTGGGGGAGAATTTTTTAAAGATATTAATTTTCCTGTCATATTATTTTTGTAATTTTCTTGTCATTCTCATTTCTTTTCCCAATTTTTTCTCTTATCATTTCTATTGGATTATTAACTGTAAAGGGCTGGAACTCTGAAAAGATGTATTTGGATCCAAAACAGCAGAGTACTTAAGGCTAAGTATCTACTGGATGTGAGATAATAGTTCTATAAGCATATGCTTACATGATATGGTGATGTGATGACTCTCTTCATGATTCAATGTGTTGTGATGAGGTAATGGTAGGGAAGGACTGAAGTACTGAGGGAGAGAGTCAGAGTTTCTCTGCTTCAGCACACTCAGCAAGGAACCTTGACTTTAGGCTCCAGACTCCAGAGTCCAGGATCCATCTTTAACCAGCCACATGGCAGCTTGCTGTCTCCTTCACTTCTCCTCCTAAAGACCAAGGACTTTAATTGATCCTGACTCTGACTTATCCTGAGGCCCTCCAGAGACATTACATTTAACATCATTTTAGTTCTTCTTGAATTATTTTTCTCCTATTGTTTAATTCACAGTTTTCTTTCTAGTTTTGCTTGGAACTATTTTGACATTGTTGTCTTTTTCTGAGTTTATTTCTTGATCTTCCCTGTCACCATAGTAGCTTTTTAATGTTTTGATTCTCTGTATGTGTGTGTGTCTCTCTCTCTTTCTGTCTTTCTATGTCTATCTTTGTCTCTTTCTGTCATTTTCTTTGTATCTCTCTGAATTTCTGTCTGTCTGTGTCTCTGTCTCTGTGTCTCTGTCTGTTTCTCTGTCTCTGTGTCTCTGTCTCTTTCTCTGTCTCTCTCTCCCCTCATCTTTTCAGTCTATTTCTTGACTTGGAATGTTCTCTTAAATTTGAGCTCTATTCCAAAGCAATTGGATTGTTGGATAACTGTCCCTTGCTTCAGACATTCTTTCCCTGTTATTTTCAGAGATAATTCTGGCTTTAGGATATTTGTAGTGTTATCGTGATTTGTAATTAGGGGAAAGGTTTTATCCCTTCTTCACTGCCATCAGAAATCAGATTTACTTGATCATTTTACTTGATCCTCACAATCACTGAGAGTTTGATGTTCTTATTATCCCCATTTTTAATAGTTAAATAATCTGAGGCAAATAGAAGTTAAGTGACTTACAGACAGTCATAAAACTAGTAACTGTCTGGGGCCAGATGAGACCTCAATTTTTCTGGAGTCTAGTTCCACTGCTTTATCCAGTACCTTATAACTAGCTTATATAAGTGGTTAATAAATGGTTTTCATTCACCTCAGAAAAATATCAATTGTATATATTCGCAGGGAAATGAAGAAAATGAAGAATTAATATACTACCAACAATGATTTCTCTATGAGAAATGAATGAAAGGGTACCACCAAGCATAAAAATAAGCAGAAAAGATACTATTTCAGATATATAGGTCACACACTGAGAGCATGAGATAACAGATGAACAGATTAAGTGTTGTTTAATACTTATTAGATATTAAAAATAAAGAATAGCATGAAACATGTTGGATGGGCATTGTCTAAAATTTAAAATAAGTTTCAAAGTATAAGGAACTATTAAAGTCTTAGGATGTGTATATGAAAGGAAGTTCAACAATGAAGTTATTTGACAAGTATTCACCTCAGTAGATTTTTATTCAACACCTCTATATGCAAGATATTGTGGTAAGTGCTATGGCTACAAAAGAAAAGAAACTTGGAAGAATGTCATATAGATTATATTTTTGGAATTGTGAGAGCTTCTATTAAGAATCCTAATTTAAACATGGCATCAGACACTTAGTAACTTTGTAACTCTGTTGCAAGTCACTTAAATTCTATTTGCATTAGCTTCCTTTTCTATGAAATAGGCAAAATAATAGTAAATATCTCTGAGAGTTTTGGGGAATAAAAAAATGAAATATTTGTGAAGAATTTTGCAACACTTAAGGGATTATATAAACGTTAGCTATTATTATTTACATATGAGAAAACCAATTTACATTTTTCTTTGAGGCTTCAAATGTAACTGTTTTGACTTTGTTGTGTTCTGAGTTTGAGTTTTGATTGTCCCTATCACCACAGCAACTTTCTATAGTCAGGATCTTTTTTCATTTTCCCCCATTTTTCAGGCCTATTTCTTGCCTTTTAATTCCAGACTAAAGTGGGGCTCAGCTTCTAGGGTGGAATAGGTGCTGTCCTAAACTTTAGGTTTTTTTTTTTTTTTCTTTTACATCTGTTTTCAGGGCTAATTCTGGAGCCTCTTAAGTTTTTAGTTCTTTCCAAGGTAGTATAATCTAAGGAGAGGTGTGTTGACTACTCTCCTGACTTATGTTCCTGTTTATGAATGAACACAAGCACTCTTTCTAGACCTGGAAAAAGGGCCAAGTTCCCCAGAATACCTTTGATTGCAAGCTATGGTGTGTTATTGTTTCTTTCTCCTCACTTTGGATGGAGAACAGATCCAAGTATGGGTAAGGTAACAGAATCCTGCCTCCAGTGTCAGCAAAGGGATCCTGTAATCTCCTGATTAGCTGTCTGATTCCCTTACCATCTGCGACCTGATAGATATAGAAGCTTCCATTTTTGCCACTGATTCAGTTGTCCCCAAGACCTGCTGTTGTTTCGCTGGAGCCTGATCTGCACTGACACAGTTTTATTCTCACCCTAATGAAACAGACCTTTATTGCTGAACTTCTAAATTGGCGTAGACTGGAAAATTGTTTCACCCTCTTCTTTTATGGCTTCTACCTTTCCAAAATTGTTTTGATGCATTATTTCAAGTTGTTTGAAGGGAATTTTGGAAAGTTCAGATAAGTCTTTGCCTTTCCCCTACTACCTTTGAAATATCAAATTTTATATACACATTTAGAGCCACAAAATGGTCCATAACCAGTTTGAAAAAATATTCTAACAAATATCTATACATATAAACAAAAAAGGTTCATTATTCTGTCAACTATGGAGAAATCAATATTACCTTAACAAAAAAGTGAAATAGTAGTCAAGGATGATAATAGGTTACACAACACTGCTTTATTTAATATAATCAAAAGTAGCTTTCCTGTTGTTGCAACCTAAAAAATTAAGTCAGATCCAACAATAAAATCCAAAAGTTTTTTCGAGAAAAATCTACATGAACTCAAACAATGACATGTTCACAAAGAAGTATAAAAGATTGAATCATATATAATTCTTTGAAGGAATATTAAACTTTGTCATAATCATATAAAATCATGTTGCTGCCACTGGAAGCTACAAAAGAAGAATTATATTAAGGATATCAGACATAGTGGTTAGTGTAGACTGAAGAAGGACATGGTAAAAACTGTACAACACACCACCACTGTAGGCTATAAAATGCATAACTCCATATTGCTGGGTGATTGTAATTTACACATCAGAAAGTTCCACCCTTTTATAGGGGTTCACCATATTCTGGAGAATTCAATTAATAAATTGTATTATAACTAAATCATCATCACAGATTGAATTATTGCCCTCAAACACCTGGACATATCATTGATTGAAAAATAAAACAAAACAACTAAAACACTTTTATTATTGTTTTTATTTTATTATTATTATTATTTTTAAATTATTATTATATGTTATTATTATTTTATTATTGTTCTTTTATTATCATAAAAGAACAAGTTTTTTAATGTTTATTTAATTACACAATGCAATTTTTTGATTAACCTGTGAAGTATAGGACACTACATATAAAGTAATAATAGCAGTAGAATGACTTGTGTCGTAACTATTTCAGTTTGAACCTTATTAAAAAGTATAGAAAATACTAAAATGCTAATAACAATAACAAGAACAACAATAGATGCTTTCCATACCAAGTACCCATAATGTCCAAGTTATATAGATCAGAAAATTTTCAAAATATACAGACCAATAGTCACCTAGCAAATAAGATCACAATCATGTGGAGACATTGAGTTAAATATATAATCCCTGTAATGCTGTCTGCTACTGCAATTGTACTGAAGATTATTCCAATGAGCATACAGAGGATAAGCTTAGTCTTGCTATCTTTATTGAATATAAAGATGGTCATTTATCCATGTTTGCAATCCACAGAGTATTAAATAAAGAAAAACAATAACAGGTTAACAAATTTTCTGAGTACCAGTTCAACTTGAATGTTATAAAGCAAAATGAAAAATATGAGATGAAAAGGAAGATAGACAGACAAATTGATAATATGAAATATAAAAGAGAAATAGCAGGATAAATATTTGGCTCAAGACCATTTCTCAAGGATGTCCCTTGAATATAAATTGTTGATTATAATAGTTTTGATAACATTAATGATAAATACAATGGTAACTTTCAAGTATGATAGAAAATTAAATGTATTCATAATTTTTTCTGCCATCTAATCCAAATAAATCTTCTTCTGATCTCAGAGGAAAGAAGTACATGTAAAAAACAAGGCAAAGACAACTGGGCATAGAAATGAATGAAGGAGAAAAAAAAGACCTTATAGGTATATCAGGATTGAGGTATCTATGGCACATGTTTATATCATGTTCAACAGAAAGCACAGCCCAACAGGGATGGAAGAGATATATGCTTCAGCAGTTAAATGAGTTATGTTAATACAAGGAGGAACTTGTTTTTTAAAATGTGGTGCTTTTTTTTTCTTCCAGCATGAATTCGACATGATTGCAGAAGTTGCCAACAGCTACTTGATGTGCCAGGTAATGGAAGTTGAAATATATTCCTCAGCACATCCACAGGGAATGGCCACCTGGGATTGACAAAGACAGTCACTGGATGTCACTGTTGAGTCACAAAAATGCAGTTGCTGGATCCATTATTTATCTCTTAAAAAAAAAAAAAAAAAAAAAAAGGCCAGGTCTCTTAAAAAAGGTTAGCAGAGGGAAGTTTTGAACCAATAAATGATACTTGCTTCCTCCTTATTCTTGCAAACCCCCAGGCTAGAGTGGAACATTGTGCTAAAAAGGAGAGGTGGGGAGAAACAGCTAATCTCAACCTCCCTTAGTCTGAATTGCCAAGATTACCAAGTACCCAAACTCACTTAGTTTTTGTATCTAAGAAAGCACTGGCTTTATATGATAAATTCGTGAAATATTATAAATAAAAGCATACAATGTTAGAAGTAGAAAGGACCTCAGAATATAGAATGATGTGACGTGAGAGCATAAAATATTAATGGCTGAAAAAGTCCTCAGGGATTATCTTTGCACCTGAAAAGAAGTATGAAAACCCTCTTTGGCAACTTTTCCAAATTGCAATTTAATCCTTTTTCAGACATTTTCAGACTGATACTCACTACCTCCTAAGGCAGTCCAGAATTGTTGGCTCTGGGTATTGAGCTGAACTCTGTTAACTATCCTACACTGTTGCTTGTTTATAAAGTCAGGGTTGAAAAAGACATCTAAGGCCATCTAGTCTTATACCTTCGGATGCAGATATAGAGACTTGGATTTACAAGTTCAGGGTCAGCACAACAACAACAACAACAACAACTCAAAAGTAGGATTTAAACCTAGGTCCTCTGGCCCCAGAATGAGGATTGTATGTAAATAAGCCTCAGAAAATTATTTTATTCTCTGAAACCAAGTAAAAAGATGCAAGTAAACCAAGTAAAAAAAAAAAGCATGAAATCAGAACATTAAAAAGACCCTTGGCCAAAGGAGAGAAAAGGGAGTTGGTTAGAATGAAATGTATTTCAAAACAGCAAAAAAAAATCTTTATTCCCTTGATAAGAGTAGGTACATAAAAAACCTACTCAAACAGAGACAGAGACAAAGAGAGATAGAGCAATTATGATGACTATTGATCAGTTAACAAGAATTGTGCTGAGTATTGGGAATACAAAGGGCTAAAATAATCTCTCAATGCAAGGAATATAGATTCTTATTGAGAGACAACATACATCACACGCATATATACATATAAATATATTATATACATGTGTATATGTTTATAAGACAAAAGGTAATCTAAAAAAAAAAAGGTCAATAGCTGGCATGTGTGTCTGTTGCAGGAAAGGTGTGGCTGTGTGTGAGTAAGAAAGGCCAGGGCTTCCAATGATTTTTTAACATTATTTATTTTATTCTGGATTTATATGACAGAATCATTTTTGTAACAAAGTAGAATAGAAAAAGATGATTGCATATGAAACTGCAAATCTGTTGTGTAAAATTTGCTATTCTTTTAAAATGTACAAATGTTATCAAGTAACTTTTTTTCTCTTTTTTCTCTCCTCCAACGTAAAGATGGCAATCATTACACATAAATGTGTGTATGCATGTGTATGTATGTATAATATAGATATATGTGTGTATATATACATATATATAAACAATTCTTTACATACTCTATCATTTCTCTGGATGAAGATAGTTTCTTCCTTCATAAATTCTTTGTAGTTAATTTTGCTATTTATAACAATGAAATAGATTACTTACTCATTCAAAAGTATTTTTTTCCCTGAGGCAATTGAGGTTAAGTGACTTGCCTAGGGTCACACAGGTAGGAAGTTATAAGTGTCTGAGACTACTTTTGAACTCAGGTCCTCCTGACATCAAGGATGACGCTCCATCTAGCTGCCCCAAAATGATTCTTAAAAAATAATATTGTTGCTACTATATACATCATTCTCTTGGTTCTTTTCATTTCGCTCTTCTTCATGTAAATCTATCCATGCTTTTCTAAGATCATTGAGCTCATCATTTCTTATAGCACAATGATATTCCACCATAATCATTTATTATAACTTATTCAACCATTTTCCACTTATTGGATATCCCTGCATTTTTCATGTCTTTACTACCACAAAAAGAGTTGCCATAGAATTCTTAGAACATAAAATTATTTTCCCTTTTACCTAATCATCAAGTGATTCAAAGGAATCCAGGAAAACCAAGAATCAGTGGCAAGGATACCAGAGTATCCCAGACATCAGGCAAAGGATCAGTGCAAAAGTATGTGTTAGAGGAATTGAAAGTGGGACAGTTAGGTGGATTATAAAGTATGTGGAAAGAAATTAAAAGTGTAATAAGACTGGAAAGGTAGAAAGAGACCAGATTATGAATAGATTTCTATATAAAATAATGAAATCTCTATTTGGCCCCAGACGTAATTTGAAATCATCTTAGTTCACTGGGTAGAAGAGGCAAGTGAGAGGGAGAAGAGGTGAGTGGGACTTATGTGGTCAGATCTGTTAAACTTCAGAAAGTTGGAGGTTTTGTAGAAAATAGCCTGGAATAAAAGGACTTAAAGAAAGGAGACAAAATTAGGAGACTATTACAATAATTCAGGTGAGAGGTGATAAGGACTTGAACTAGGTAATGGCTGTATGAGTAAAAAGAAGAGGACTGTATGGCAGATTTTTAAGAAAGACAAGATTTTCTAAAAGATTATATATCTCTATATGATATTTATTGGCATATGTAACATACAATATAACCAGGCACATACATGTGTCTATATGTGATACATGTATGTATTAGTGTGTTGTACTGTATGCACACACATGTGTTTATAGTATATACATGAACACACATGTTTGTGTGTAAGAAAATAAGTTAAGTTTTAGGCATTTGAGACAAGCAGTTTGAGATGACTAAGAGACAAAAGAATCAGTTGATGATATATGACTATTCCTCAAAAGAGAAATTAGAAGGATGTATAAATCTGAGAATCATCTGCATAGAGATTGCATAGAGATGATAATTGAATTCACAGAAGCTCATGAGATCACAAGTGAAATAATATTGCCCAAAAATAGATGAGGGCTCAGTACATACCCTTGGGGGACACCCACACTTTGTGGACATGACATAGATTGTAACTAGCAATAGTTACTGAGAAGAAATCGTACATATGGGTAGAAATCTAGAGGAAACAGTGTCACAGTGTCACAAAAATCCAGAAGGGAGAATTCAAGATATATCATCAGTTTCAAGTTCTGCAAAAGTAAAACATGAGAAATGAGAAAAGGCCATTGGATTTGGCAACTAAGAGATTACTGTTAACTTTGTAAGATCAATTTCAGTTGAATAATGAGGTCAGAAACAAGACTACAGGGAGTTTAGAAAACAGTTTTATGAGAGGAAATGTAGACAGTAAGTAGACAATTTCCCAAGGCATTTAATTTAATTCAACAAATATTTGTCAGGTGCTTACTATATGATAGGCACTGGCAAAGATACAAATAAAAACAAAGACAATCCCTAATCTCAAGTAGTTTACAATCTAATGGGGGAGGAGGGGAAAGAAAATACACAAAATGAATCTGGGAAAATATTGATGCTCATAGGATCATAGACAAGAGCTTGAAGTTACTGATTCTCAAAGTGTGATCCACAGAATTCTGGGAGTCTCTGAATCCCAGATGATCTATAAATTCAAAATTAGTTTTTTTTACTTCTAATATAGTAAATATGTACAAATATAAACCACATAAGCAAAAACTCTTTGGACAGATTCTTAATAATTTTTAGTAGTATAAATGTACTGAGAACAAATGCTTGAGAACCACTGATATAAACAAACTTCTACATTACTTTTTGGTTAAGGACTGAAACTCAGAGAAATGAAGTAACTTAACTAATATTAAATAGTTATAGTTAATACATCAAGGATTTAGACATAAGTTCTCTCACTATATATCAGGCTGCTTTTCTTGCAAAGGCATACAGGTAGAAACAGAAAAAAGTCATTGAAAACATTATAATTTGCAAAACACAATCTACTCTATATTTATCTTATTATTCAATTCAAGCTCTACTTCATTATTCAGATATTTCTATCATACCCTAATTGGTCACTCTCCCAGCTCTCACTCACGGGCTGGGACCCTTTAAAAATAACTACACTGGATTCAAGATAATATTTGAGTCCATACTCCTAAAGCTATAGCTCGTATGGCTTTGGTGGTGTGTTCACTTTCATCAGATGATTAACAAAATCACCTCAAAGAAAAGATATTTGCCTCAGTGACATAGAATAAAAAGTAGTAATAAAATATTTATTCCAGAAAAGGGGAGATTCCCTCAAAAATACCTATCACATGATGGGAAGAGTAGTAAGATGGTATGGAAATGAAAATAAAAACACAACATCTATAGCCAAGAAACCCTAAAATTCTGGCACTACAGGACCTGATGTCCTTTCTCTTCTTATGATATCTTCATACTGCTCTGCTTAAGTGCAGTACCTCTTGTAAACCTCTCTGCTTACCTGGTTAGCTTGGGATTCCTCCTTTCTACAAGTCCACTCTTTAGTAGAACTAGTTCTGTTTTCACTACACAGCTGGACCCTCTGGGTCTGCTTTTTCTGGCCATTATTTCTTCTTGGCTAAGGGTCTCTTCTTCAAAGCAAAAATTTTCAGTGTATATGTGACTGGGTAAAAACTCAATGTATGCCATTATTTGAGCAACATGTTATATTCCTTTGCTCCTCATCCCATCTCCATGTGAATTGTTAGGGCAATATTTTTTTCTGATTTTTTCCCATTTATCATGTGTCTCACTTATGAGACTATAGCAAAGCAAGGCTTAATGCCATTAATATATTAACACACAAACATTTGAAGATGCTTTTCATATATAGACAAACCCTTAACATTTTAACTTTGGTGAACATCCTTGGTAGGTATATATCTCTTTATTTCATGCATTTTTCCACTTTGATAATCAAAGGAATATACATACATATGTGTATATAGACATATATTCAAAGGATTAGGAATGTCACTGGGCAGAGAGGTTACACTTCTGTTCTGTTTAGGCATCATAAATTTCAATAGATAGATATTATAGGAAATAATGTATTATTTCCTCAATTAATAAAAGTACTAAATTATAATTAAACTATCTAACAATGAATGGGCACACTTAATAATCCATAAGATCCCTATACTCTCTTTTGTCTGGCCAAAACAAGTCTAAGCTCTGGGTCCTATTATATTCCTTCAAATATTTAAAGACAGAAACCATCTCTTGCCTTATGATGGCTTCTAATCATGACCTTCCTTCCCAAATTAGTCATTTAATCATGGCCCTCAAAAGGGTGCATCAAATGATGCCCCTCCAGAGGGAGTATTCAATCCTATTCTCCCAAAGGCAGCAATCATGCTCTGGGCTCCCCTGCTATACACTGCCTGTCCTTATTACCAGGGATTGAACATAGTAAGCACTTCAGTAAAATTTTGTTTATTGGTTAATTTAATGGTCTATTGTTAATCATGATGAATATACACAAAGAAGCAAAGGCTCCCCTGTCAGATGGTACTCTAAACAACAAGCACAAGGTATTTTTATTGCTCCTTGCTCCTGTATAACAAGGCTATTTACTCTGTGGGATCTTGGTAATGGGGATTACTAGGAACATACAGAGGTACGGTATAGGCTCTCTTTCCTGACTAATGGGAACAGATGGTTAAAAATGGGGCAACTGGTTGTTACAAAGATATGTAAACTGCTGGCTCCCTACTGGGCAATGATAATACCTTTTGGGAAGGGAAATGAAAGGCCTGGGATGAGGATGAATGGAAGACTTTGTAACCTTACCATATTATGGTGATTCTGTGATCTGCTAGAAGGACAGAAAGATGATAATCTTGAAACTTGAGTTCATATCGGCCCATCAAAGTCTTGCTGTGAGTCTTAGATAAATAACCCTGGCCCTAGGGTACCAAATCTATAAAATAAGGATTATAGAATTTTATAGTTGGAATAATTTTGCAGAACTTGGACAGTATGCTCCTTGACTTACACATGCGGCAATAGAATCTCAGAAAGCAATTGAGTTATTCAAGATTTCACAGGCAATATGAAATCTTCAGATCTCCTCAATTGGTATTTCCAGGGTCAGCAAGGGTTCAGGTCCGCATTCCACAATGCTCTCCTTTCAGAGAAGAAAGAGAGCTTAAAAGATAAAAACTTAGAAGATCTTAAAACTGGAATATAAATTTGAACATAGAATGTTAGAATAAAAAGAAATTTTAGAAATCAGTCAATACAGCCACTCATTTACAGATTTATACAACAAAACAAAACAAAAGAAGGCCCAGAGACTACAAGGGCCTAAGGGCCTTATTTAATGTCAGTTTTTTTCATGGCAAAATAAAGACTAGAAGTCAGGATTTATGTCCATTAGACTATATAAAATTTCCTCCATTCATGATGTTCCTATACTTCACATTCCTGTTTTAACTATAACTAGGCATCAAAGATCAACAACATGAAATTAATTGACCAGTTAAAAGGGATGTTTAGATTTCCATATCCATATAGAAGTTCTTGATTTTTAATTTGTTCTCAATCTACTCCAATTTCCATTAAGTTTTCAATTCATTTTGATTTTATCATAACACCTTTTATGCATCTTCATTTCACTTCACTCACATAACTACCATTAGTTCAGGGCCTCATCACTTCTTGTCTGCTATACTAAAGAAAATTAACAAAAAAATAGATTGAGGGTGAGGAGAAAAAAGAAAATTTGACTATCTATTTAACTTAATAGAGAGCAAGAAAAAGAAGAAAATAAAAAGATAGTTAAATAAAAGAAAAATAGATTAGTAATTTAACTAAAACCCAAATGTAGCACTCTCTCTGGGGACACCTATCTAACTTCTAATTATATTTGCAAATTTTCCCCAGAAATTACATTTCTCTCAAGGATCTGGAATTCCCCTTTATGTGTTGGCCTTTATAAAATTTTATTAATGAACCCCTATCTGGTTATATTTTCAATTGATCTTAAGCTTATATTTCTTATTTTAGAGATGTGGTTTATGAATCAGATATATAAAGAACTGTTATAAAAATCAAAAAAGAAATATAATACAACACAACAGAACACAAATAAAAACCAATCTCTCTAGATCAAAGAAATAGTCTTTCTTTACACATATAAGGATCTTTGTGAGGCTGGATTCAATTAGAGGGTATATGTGGTCAAAATATAAAAAATGATCCTGATTATTAGTTAACTTCTCTCTTCCTTCTGATTCCTTATGAATTTCTTCTTAAATAAAACTGTATGTTGGATTCTAAGTGCAGATGTAATTGTAGAATGCTCTTGACATGTCTAGTATGTTTTCATTGTACTTTACAAATATTAGTGCAAATGGTATCATCAATTACTATTGTCCTCAGTCCACTCAAAATGTTGAAAGCAATTGTAACACTATATTTTCTGACATTTTGAACTTCATGAAGTCCTCAACTGGTCAGAAGCAGAAAAAGAAAGATAAACTTTATGCTTCTTTCTTAGAAATCCATTTGAAGAATAATAATCAGGCTTGATAGTAGAAAATGTGTTTCTGAAATTCAGAATAATGTCCAAAGGGCTATAAAATGGTACATACTATTTGATGCAGTAATATTTTATCAGGTCTATCCCCAAATAGATTAAAGTAAAGGGAAAAGACCCCATACATGCAAAGATATTTATAATAGTTTGCTATAACAGAAAAGAATTATAAGCACAATAGGGCATGCCCATCAATTGGTGAATGGTTGAACAAGTTATGATATATTATTGTGATGAAACACTTTTCTGAAGGACTTATAATGAAAAAAATGTAATCCTCCTCTAGAGAAAGAACTGATAGAGTCTGAATGCAGAATGAAGCATTTTTAATTGTCTTTTTGGGGCAGCCAGGTGATACAGTGGATCGGGCACCAGCCCTGAAGTTAGGAGTAGCTGAGTTCAAATCTGGTGTAACACTTTCTAGCTATGTACAAGTCATTTAACCCCAATTGCCTCAGCAAAAAGAAATCCTCTTTTTTTGTTGGGGAGGGGTGGGAGGTAAGGGGGGAACTCTTTTATAATATGATTAAATTTTAAATATATTTTCTATGGCTGCTTTCTCAATGACAAAGGATGGAATAAAATAAAAAGAGAATATGGAATTTTTAAAAACAACAGCAACAAATGGTAAAAAATATTTTATATTTAATTGGAAAATATTTGTGCTTCTAAAACATCAAGACTTTGATATCTTTTATGATTTTTAATAGTAGCTTTTTATGATCAAAATACATGAAAGATAGTTTTCAATATCCACGTTTGCAAAACCTTGTGTTCCAAATTTTTCTCTCTCCCTTCTACTAATTCCTCTCTTATAGATAGCAAATAATCCAATATATGTTAAATATGTGCAATTCTCCAATATATAGTTCACCATTTATCATGCTGCCAAGAAAAATCATATCAAAAAAGAAAAATAATGAGAAAGAAAAAAAGCAAGCAAACAGCAACAAAAAAGGTGAACATATTATGTTATGATAAACATTCAGTTCGCACAGTCCTCTGTCTAGACACAGATGACTCTTTACATTAAAAGCCTATTGGAACTGGTCTGAATCAACTAATTGTTGAAAAGAGCCATGTCCACTAGAGTTGATAATCACATAATCTTCTTGTTACTCTATACAATGCTCTCTTGCTTCTATTCACTTCACTTAGATAAGAATTCATGTAAGTCTCTCCAGGCCATTTTGAAATCATCCTGCTGATCATTTCTTATAAAACAAAAATATATCATAATTTATTCAGCTATTTGCCAACAAATGGACATCTACTCAATTTCCAGTTTCTTCCCACTACAAAAAGGGTTTCTACAAACATTGTTGCATGTGTGGATAATTTCCCTTTTTTAATGATCTCTTTGGGATACAGACCTAGTAAAGACCCTGCTGGATCAAAGAATATGCACAATTTGATAGCATTTTGGGCATACTTCCAAATCATGCTCCAGAATGATTGGATCACTTCACAAATCCACCAACAATGTATTGATACCCCAGTTTTCCCAAGTATATTCCAGCATTCATCATTATCTTTTCCTATCATTTTAGCCAATCCTATCATTTTAGCCAATCTGAGAGGTGGATAGTTGGGTCTCAGAATTGTCTTAATTTGCATTTGTCTTATCAATAATGATTTACAGCATTTTTTTTTTTGGTAAGACTAGAAATGGCTTTAATTTCTTCATCTGAAAATTGTCTGTTCATATCCTTTGACCATTTATCAATTGAAGAATGACTTGTGTTCTTATAAATTTGAGTCAATTCTCTATGTATTCTAGAAGTGAGACTTTTGTCAGAATGCTTTATTGTAATTTTTCCCCAGTTTTCTATTTTCCTTCCAATCTTGGCTGCATTGGTTTTGTTTATACAAAAATGCTTTAATTTAATATAATCAAAATTATCCATTTGGCATTTCATACAAGATTTGCCAGTTCTTCTTTGGCCACAAATTCCTCTCTTCTCCACAGATCTGAGAGGTAGGCTGTTTTTTGTTCTCCTATTTGTTTATGGTATCATTCTTTTTACCCAAGTCATATAGCCATTTTGACATTATTTTGTTTTGGGGTGTGAGATGTGGGTCTATGCCAAGTTTCTGACATATTATATTCCAGTTTTCCCAGCAATTTTTTTTTTCAGATAGTGAGTTCTTATTCCAGAAGCTGGAATTTGGGGGTTTATCAAATAATATATTAGTATAGTATAAGTCTTGATTATTGCATCATATATATATATATATATATATATATATATACACATATAATCTATTCCACTGATCTACTACTCTATATCTTAGCCATTACCAAATGGTTTTGCTGACTGCTGCACTATAATAGAATTTTAATATGCCATCATATCATCTGCAAAGAGTGATGACTTTATTTCCTTATTACCTATTTTAATTCCTTTAATTCTTTTTTTCTTCTTATTGCTAAAGCCAATTTTGCTATCACAGTGTTGAATAATAGTGGTGATAATGGGCAACCTTGTTTCAACTTGATCTTATTTGGAATAGATTTAGCTTCTCTCCATTACAAAAAAAAGTTTGCTATTGATTTTAGATAGATACTGCTTATTAAGGAAAACTTCCTATACCCTTGTTCTCCCAATCAAATATTTCAACTGCACCTTTAAAAAATATTCTATGAGTTGAAAGTAAAGGGAAAATGGCTTCCAGGAAAGGGGAACAACAATTATAGTTTTGGGGCAATGGGAATGTGAAAACCATGTGTAAAAAACAGAAAGAAAGACAAGCTAAAAATTTTGCTAGATAGTTGGACAATGCTTTTCAAACACTGTCTTTTGAATACTGCTCTCTACTACTATAATCCATTCATTCAGTCACTCAGTCATTTATAACATTTTATTACTATAAGTCCAATGTATACAGCAACAATGAGAGATACAAGTAATGCTGCTCTATAGGAACTATCAATTTTATAATAAATAAATATAAATACATGTCACTGATTTAAGGAATAATGACTTAAGTACAAAGGAAAAGTATTGGGAAAGATTGATGTGAAGTTGAAAAAAGGTATTGAGGAAAGGAATAAGAGTAACGACTTTATGGAGGAGATGTATCCTAAGTTGGCTGTTGAAGGAAGGAGGGAAAGAGGAGAAAGAGACAGACAGAAAGACACACACACACACACACACACAGAGAGAGAGAGAGAGAGAGAGAGAGAGAGAGAGAGAGAGAGAGAGAGAGAAACACAGAGAGACAGAGACAGAGACAAAAACAGAGAAACACAGAGAGAAACAGAGACATAGAGACAAAGAGAGAAGCCGGCAGAGAGCAGACACGACTTTTTGATACCTCCTCTGACCTTCTCTCAAACCAACAGCAGATTAAGCCTCTAAACTGGTTTTGGAGTCAAAGAATACACAAATATTTGGAGTACAACACATTTCTAGAAGAAAATACCTTAGAAGAACTTCAGAACAGGTCTGTTTCAAACAAGCAGAGGGACAGCCTAAACCACATTACAGGGAGATGGGGCAAGAAGCTGGAGTGGGGAGCCAGAACCTTGTAATTTCCAGGCACCTGGGAATCTTCTTGTGAGCCTCTTAGGCCACTCTGTCCTGGTTGCAAGCAGGTGGTTTGGCAGGTTTGCCTTGTGTAAAAGACAAATTGTAAACCACTGAGTCCCTAGAAGAACACAGGACCTAGTCACCATTACCCAGCACTTTAAATCAATCAGCAGAACTGCCCCAAGGTAAATTAAATCAGCTGTTGCTTCTTTGCTTTAAACAGACTTCAAGCCTTAAAAAATGAATAAAAGACAAAAAAACTTTCACATAGACAGCTTTTATGGAGAGAGAGAGAATAGACCTCAAATCCTGAGGTTCCTAAAGGCAAAGCAACTCCAAAAGAAGCCCCAAAGAGAGACATAAGCTAGTTCCCATTTCACAAGGCTTTCTTTGAGAATTACATAAAAGATCTTAAAAGAGAGAAGAAAAATGGGGAAATGAAACAAGATCATTGCAAGAAAAAATGGAAAAAGCATATAATGCTTTACAAAACAGATATGAAAAAGACACCAATTCAGTGGAAAAAGAAATTTTGTGAAATGAAAAAAAATTCAATGAACAAAAAAATTCAATTGGCCAATTGCAAAAGGAGCTAAAAAGGTAACTGAAGAAAATAATACACTAAAAATTAGAATTGAACAAATGTAAGTGAATAACTCAATAAGACTTTGAGGATCAGTCAAACTAAAAAAATGAAAAAAATAGGAGAAAATAAAGAATATCTCCTAGGAAAAACAACTGACCTGGAAAATAAATCTAGCAGAAACAAGATAAGGATTATTGGGCTTCCTGAAAGCTATGGTGAAAAAAAGAAACTAGACATTATCTTATTGGAAATCATAAAAGAAAACTGCCCTTATATTTTAGAATTGGAAAATAAAATAGCCATTAAAAGAATTTACCAAACACCTCCTGAAAGAGACCCCAAAATTAAATCCCCAAGGAATATGGTGGCTAAATTTCAGAACTATTGCACCAAGAAAGATATTGTAACCACCCAGAAAGAAACAAGTTAAATACCAAGGAGCCACAATTAGGATTGCCCAGACCTAGCAGCTTCTTGATCTCCTGAAAAGGCAAAGGAACTTAGATTACAGTCAAGAATAAACTATCCAGCTAAAATGAGCACTATCTTTGAGGGAAGAAGATGGGCATTCATTAGGGGTATTTCACCTATTTCTAGTGGAAAAAATAAGAAGTGAACAAAAATTTTGATCTCCAAATACAGAACTCAAGAGAAGCATAAAAAGGTAAAAAGGAAAGAACTCTTGAGAACTATATTTCTGTTATGGATATTCTTAGAGAATGAGGGTATAATTTAATTTTATTATGATAATATGAAAAAGAGAGAGAGAGAGACCAAGAGAAGTTAGAGGAAGAAGGAATAGTTATTAGGGAACAAATGAAGACTCATCTTAACTCATCATGCTCATGTGAATTAAAAGCCTTTCCTAAGGATACATACCTAGGAAAAGCTTAGGCTGGATCTGAGCTCATATATTACAATTCCAAATTAGTGATCTCTCTTTCCACTCTAAACTATCATCCCCATTTGAGAAGATATGGAGATATGGAGAATAATTGTTGAAGTGGAAGTGTAACTTAAAGAATAAATGCAAGATCTCTTGCCATGGAAGATTAAATATATTTTTAAAAATAATGGAATATGTTGAGATGAGACAAAGACAGGAGTCAAAGACCATCCTCTGTTAAGTTCATTTTGATACACAGCAATTAAAAATAATACAATTTTGGGACTCTCAGCTTTGAGAAAAAAATCCTGCATAAGAAAAACCTGTTTTGAGAAAAGATTAAAAGTAAGGGCAGTGGGAAAACTTTTCCCTATCCTACTTAAGGAACATTATTTCCTAACTCTTGAAGACTACTAGGAATATTGGGGATCATGGAATAGGAAATGACCTCAGAATTCTTCTAGTTCAAGCTCTTTTATTTTCTAGTTGACTTAATAAAAGGCCAGAGTTATACTTAAGGCCACATAAACAGGAACAGACAGACTGGAATTCATTTCAGTTATTTTTATCTCAAATACAGTATTATTTCCCCTACAGCATGCTGTGCATGTGTATTTTCATCAGCAAAATGTATTTTCCTAATTTTCATCAAACTGAGCTCCCTGTATTATATATCATATTAAGAGATTTTGATTAAACATTTAAAGAAATTGCTATTTCCTATAGGCTTTCAACACATGCTTTACAATCCATGTTTGTGGATTTCAAGAATGCAGAACTGAATTGTAGAAGAGACACTAACATTGAAAAAGGGGGAAAAAAAGCCTCTGGTTTCCTTGGAAACTTCCTAATGAAACAAGAACTCAAACTTGAAATCATCACACTACAACAAGAAGCAGGAAAAATATATATTAGAAACTCCAGGTGACCCCGTTGCCAGCTCATAACTAGCAGCCGAGATGGGTGGGAGTGAAATCAATGTTCCTGAAGCCAACTGGTGCTCTCCATTTCATATTAATCTCAGCATCCTCTTACAGTGACCTGACATCTTCTGATGAAACTGCAGAAGCTCTCACAGAAGGTTTTCCATCTGCAATGACTCATCACAAACCATGAATCATATCTGAAATCTTTAAGTGTGTTCAGTGCATGCAGATTACCTAGGTGAGAGTGATTTCTAGTGAAAAGGTTCCATTACACTGAAGTATTGAGATACATGTGGTGACTCAGAGACAACATGGGTTAGTGGAATGAGACCTATTATGAACATAGGAGATTTAATATGAGGCCCTTATCTTCTACAAAATCAATATAGTATATTAGCAATTGATTTATTGTGCCTCAGTTTCCTTAGCTGTTAAATGAATATCTGATCTCAAGCTGAAATGTAATATTTCTGTTATATTTATATTTTTCATTTATTTGTACAATTACAATTTAAAATCTTGTTTTTGATTTGGAAGATTTTTTCCATCTTTTAATATATTTTCCTGAACAAAAATAGGAGAGGCAACATTATATACTTTCAGTTCATTGTTAAGTCTTTTTTCATTAGGGGCTGGCTTCTTCTGATCCCATTTGGGGATTGTCTTGGCAACAATGCTGGAATGATTTGTCATTTCCTTCTCCAACTCACTTTTTACAGAAAAGGATCTAAGGCAATAGGTTTAAGTGACTTGCACAGGTTCATACAACTACTAAGTGTCTAACTCCAGATTTGAATTAAAAGATGAGTCTTCCTGACTCTAGGTTCAGCACAGCCATTATCTTATGATCCTATGAAGCTATTAATTTCTAGGGGAGAGGGAAGACAAAAGTTTTCAGGGAATTCAGATACTGTTATTGGGGGAAAAAATGAGCTTACATAGTAGTATTGGAAGAAAAGTGAAAATTCAGGATTCTATCCTGGCATAAGCTTGTATCAATCACACAATATTCTGATTGTACAAATAACATGAAGTTTTTCTTTTCTTTCTCCTCCCCGCTTCAACTCTCAGTTCAAATAGAATTGGCAAAGAGAAGGAAGTACATTCTTGGTTTTCTTGTAAAAAGCTATCTTTATATCTAATCTTCTTAAGCTTCATGGATTTCATGACCAAAGCACCAAACACATAACTGTTCACAAGATTCTTATTTTGTCTTATTCAACACCTCTCTGAGCACATGCACCCCACTGGTGCTATTTGTGCAGCGTAAAGAATCACTTTCAATGCTATAGCTTAATGACCTATCCATCTGGCTGTCTCTCCTGTGGACTAAATGACCTGCTATTAATCCTTATAAAATTATAAACACCACCACCCCTTTTCCATTAACTCTATTTTTTCAATAAAGAAATAAGTTGTTTTATAAGCCTTGCAGTCCTTCTGACTCTTCCTCCCAAAGGATAGCTGATATTAGTTTCAAACATGGAATTTCAAGATCAAAAAAAGAATGATATTTCCTTGGTGGGGGACTTAATTGAGAAGAAGGTCCAGGGAATTGGGAAAGTATAAAATGAAACAAGGAAGAATTTAAGATTAGTATAGGCTTTATTGTAGTTGTTATTTTTTTTTTGCATCATCAAAGAGACTAAGCTATAACATCCAGCTAATTAAGGTGACCACAAAGAGGGAATTTAGATACTAAATTGAGTCTTTGTTGAAAACCATAGACAAGAGAAGACAGCTTTTTTTCTATAGTTCAAATCTTGTCATGAAGTCTCTTTAACACATTTTCAATGCTCTTACTTTTTCAAATGTAAATCATATTTTATTATGATTTTATTATTCCTCTAGAAAAACATTCATTTTAACCTTGGTTTCTAAGAACTAGAAAAACAGGAAAGAAGGAAACACACATTTATAAAGTACCTACTATGTTTCAAATATTATACTGTTTTACAAATATTATCTCATTACTTTACAATAACAGAGGGAGATAGATGCTATTATTATCACCATTTTACAGTTGAGAAAATGGAGGTAGACAAAGGTTAAGCAAGATGTCTACGATCATACAATTGGAAAGAATCTAAGGCCAAATTTGAACTTAGATCTTACCAGTACTCTCTTCAAAACACTTTGTAGCTGCCAAAGATTTGCCAAGGAGGCAAACTGTACAATGAGATGAAAAGAGGCATCCGGGAAATGGAGCTCAGGAAGGCCTGAGTTCAATTGGCCTCATAAACTTATTAATTACTAGATGCTTGCTGGTTGTAACCCAGAAAGTCATTTAGCCTCTATATGCTTCAGTTGTCTCATCTGTAGCTTGGGAATAGTAATAATGTCTACCTCTCAGAGTTATTGTAAGGATTAATTGAGATAATATTAGCGAAGTTCTTTTCAAACCTTGAAGCAAATGCCAAATATTATTATGAAAATCTTTTCTAGACCTAACAGCCTGTTCCATTTCCTAATACTCTGATTTAAAGACCTTTTTAGCTTAAATGTGCTGTTAGACTTTCTTACTCTCTTCTTAACATTTTATATTCTAAGGTCCTTTCTTGATCTCACATTGTATTTTCTATAGTTCTAAGTGTGTCAGTAGGAAACACCTATACAAAAAAAAATTCATCTTAACATTCTCCATTTTTAGCAGTTTGTTATAGACTTTGAGGTAGATTTTTAAGTTGACCAGGTCATATCATAAGAATAATCAGGATAACCCTTAATGAATTTGATTAGTTCCTCAATCAAACTGACAAGGTTATACAATGATACTTTGACTTAAAGATCTTGATAACCTAGCATCTTGGTAAAAGGACACAGAGAGCACTTCTGATGGATGCAAGTTTCTAAGAGAACAGGATTCCAGTCATTAGCCTAGGAAATAACTCTTTCTTCAAAATTTTTATCAGTAACCTATGATCCAGGTCATCCTTTTTCCCTTTTGCTTTTTCTGTACTTTTTCTTCCTTAGATTTGCATTTAGGAGTGCAAAAGATTCAAAGGACTCACAGATATCCATGAATACTTCCAGAAAAATTAAATGTTAAAATCCCCATTAGACTAATGAAACTCCACAGTCCCTCCTTCCCCACAGCCCACCCTTCCCCCCAAAAAGAAAGAAATAATAAGATAAAGACCTTCTCCTTACATTGTCTAAGGAACTCACTCACGAATTGTTTTGAGATCCACATCTCCTGGCCTTTCATGATGTGGCTTTTGCCTTTCAGTTGAGAATGATTTTCTTCTTCAAGAAGCACATTGTAAAGGAATTTCTTTTCCTCTGAGAGGCTGGCTCCTAAATACTTTTAATCAGATACTCTCAGTCTCTTAGAAACTCTCAAAATAAATGTTATTAATAAAATAAGTATTACCTAGTCAAGCAAATTCATAGGATCCCAAACCTAAAGCCAAAAGGCACCAAAGAAACCACCTTATCCCACCCAGCCTTTTACTTGACAGATGAGAAAACTGAGACCCAAAGACTTTAAATAATTTGCTCAAAGCAATAGAGATAATATCAGAGGTAAGATTCTAGGTCAGTTCCTTTGATTACAAAGACAAGTGTTCTTTCTACTCAACCAAATAGGTCTCTTCTGAGAGTCAATTCTTAAGATTACCAGTAGTCTCTAACTTGTACTCAGTATAGGAAACAAAATGAATCGCAAAAGCAGCTAGGACCTTAAGGTCAATGAAATGATCTATCAGATGCAGAAAAGCATTGGACAAAATCCAACATCCATTCCTATTAAAAAGACGTGAGAGTATAGGAATAAATGGACTTTTCCCAAAATAATCCGATCTAAAAACCATCAGTAAGCATCATATGTAATGGAACAAACTGCAACCATTCCCAAAGATCTGGAGGAAACAAAGGCCCATTATCACCGTTACTATTTAATATTTAAGAAACGCTGGGCTTTGGAATAAGAGTGAGAAAGAGATTAAAGGAATAAAATAGGCAATGAAAAACCAAATTATCACTCTTTGCCACTATATGATGGGTATACAGAGAACCCCAGAGATTCACTAAAAAAATTAAAAATAATCCACAATTTTAGAAAGTTGTGGTTATAAAATAAACCCACAAAGTCATCACATTCTTATATATCATAAAAACAACAGTCGATTACAAAAGAAAATTCCATTTAAAGTAACTACTGATAATATAAAAATATTTAGGAATCTATCTTAAGGGAAAATAGAAACTTTATGAAAAATTACAGACCATTTTTCACCAAAAAATTGATCTAACCAATTGGAAAAATATTAAATGCTCTTGGATAGGGGGAAATATAATAAAGATGACAATATTCCTAAACTAATCTATTTATTTGTGCTATACCAATCAGACTCCCAAAAACTATTTTAATGACCTGAAAAAAATAACAACAAAAATTCATAGGAAAACAAAGGCCAAGAATTTCAAGAATTAATGAAAAAAAAATTCAAAATGAAGGTGGCAGCTGTATATCTAAAATTATATTATAGAGCAGTTACCAAAACCATTTAGGTAAGGTAGATTAGTTGATCAGTGGTAGTTAGGTTCAAGGGACAAAAAGTCAACAAATATAGCAAAACTATTTGACAAACCCGACCCCACGGGATAAAGAACTTATGTTTGATAAAAATTGCTGGAAAATTGAAACAATATAGAAACTAGGCATTGATCCAAAATAACACCGTACACCAAGATAAGGTCAAAATGGGCAGACCTAGGGTTTAAAGAATGAAATTATTAATAAATTAGAGGAACACAGGATGTTTACCTCTCAGACCTGTGGAAGGGGAAGGCTTTATGACCAAAGAAGAACTAGAGATCATTACTGATCACAAAATAAAAATTTCGACTCCCAAACTGAAAAGTTTTTGACAAACAAAATTAATACAGAAAAGATTAGAAGGAAGCAATATACTGGGAAAATATTTTCATCAAAGGTTCTGATAAAGGCCTCATTTCAAAATATATAATTACCTCTAATTTATAAAAAAATCGCCATTCTCCAATTGAAAAAGGTCAAAGGATATGAACAGACAACTCAGATGGAAATTGAAACTATGTTATCATATGAAAAGATGCTTCAAGTCATTATTAATCAGAGAAATGCAAATTAAGACAACTCTAAAAAACCCTACACCCATGATTGGCTAAGATGAAGGGGAAAAAACAATGATTGTTGGAGGGGATTGGGAAAACTGGGACATTGATGCATTGTTGGTGGAGTTGTGAACGAATCCAACCATTCTGGAGAGCAGTTTGGAACTATGCTCAAAAAGTTATCAAACTGTGCATACCCTTTGATCCAGCAGTGTTACTACTGGGCTTATATCCCAAAGAGATCATAAAGAAGGGAAAGGGACCTGTATGTGCATGAATGCTTATGGCAGCCCTCTTTGTAGTGGCTAGAAACTGGAAACTGAGTGGATGCCCATCAGTTGGAGAATGGCTGAATAAATTGTGTATATGAATGTTATGGAATATTATTATTCTGTAAGAAATGACCAGCAGGATGATTTCAGAAAGGCACGGAGAGACTTACACGAACTGATGCTGAGTGAAATGAGCAGGACCAGGAGATCATTATATACTTCAACAACAATACTATATGATGACCAGTTCTGATGGACCAGGCCATCCTCAGCAACGAGATCAACCAAATCATTTCCAATGGAACAGTAATGAACTGAACCAGCTACGTCCAGAGAAAGAACTCTGGGAGATGACTAAAAACCATTACATTGAATTCCCAATCCCTATATTTATGCCCACCTGCATTTTTGATTTCCTTCACAAGCTAATTGTACAATATTTCAGAGTCTGATTCTTTATGTACAGCAAAATAACAGTTTGGTCATGTATACTTATCTAATTTATATTTTAATATATTTAACATCTACTGGTCATCCTGCCATCTGGGGGGTGGGGGGGTAAGAGGTGAAAAATTGGAACAAGAGTTTTGGCAATTGTTAATGCTGTAAAGTTACCCATACATATAACCTGTAAATAAAAGGCTATTAAAAAAAAAAAAACAAAAAAAAAAAAACAATGAAATGATCTATCAAAATATGTGGGCAAGCACAGTCCACTCATCTTGTACTTTTTATGTAAATTATCATTTTCTATGACCCTTGTTATACCCCTGTCTGGTAGTTTAAAGCAGAGATAAAAAAGAAAAAAAAAAAAATGCGTGAACTATATCATAAACCACTCCCAAAGAAAAGAAAAGAAAGAAGGAAGAAAGGAAAGAAAAAAAGGAAAGAAAGAAATAAGGAAGTTTTTCAGATATGCTTCTTTCCCACCCCCAAATTTTTTTCAATCACTTTGAAGATGGTCCTAGACTCAGATAACCAAGCAAAAGAATTCCTTGTGTTCTTTCAGCAAACAGTTAGGACCATAGTGAGATGTCCTTGGGGCAAATGTTCACACCCTTTAATCTTATCAATTGGATTTTAGAATTCATAGAATTGATCAGGGACTCCCCAGATCACTCTTATTACATATGTAATGTGTTTAGTAAACTTTTAAGTGCCTTAGAAATGTCAACTTTTATTGATTTATTTTATTTGTATTTTCCTGAAAGTCCCTTACTATGTCTACATAAAGACAAAGTGAATTTACTTTAAACTATTTCAACCCAGGTCAATAGTTAAGACTTACAATTTAACTGAAGGCCTGAATTATTTAGGTTAACTCTATACATTTATCAAATATATTGAATAATTATTGCTCTTTCCCCTTGAGTATATGTACCTGAATAATATCACTGTTTCTGTACTACATCACTAAGCGAGTCATTTGCATAAAAGCCTTTATATTTATTTCCACACCAATAACAGAACTGAATTCTTTTAGCATGCCATTTAATTTGCAGGCAGGGCAATTATCTGATTGCAAGCCAAGTCAGTACATTGATAGGGCTATATTGGCATTTTATTTTGGTGATTATAGAAACTCAGGGAGCCTTCTCATTGGGCAAATGAGCTCACCTGGTCTAAGAGACTGTGTTTTGGGGACAAACAGCATAGCACTGAGCAGCAGCCAAATGAATATTGCCAGACTTCTTGATGACAGGACCATATTAATTCAAGGTTGCCCATATAGCTGGCAGCAGAGAGAAAACTATAATCTGGGTCTCACAAATTCTCTTTCTGATACACTATAAACTCTACCCCAAGGAAAAATGAAGATCTTAGAAACAGAAAACTATATCCAAAGATGTGTAGAAATTATCATCTTTTCTTTTTTCAGAGAAATAAGAAGGGTTAAGTGGCTAACTGCACACATAAAATCTGATTTTTTTTTAAGATCTGATGCAGAGAAATTGCTCTTCAAAGAGACTAGTTTCTAAAGTAAACCCATTTGTGGTTTCCTAACTCCTTCCTTCCACTTGTGCTTACCTTAAACTGGAAGGCACTGAGATAGATGCAGTGATTAGGCTCAGGATTCATAGATTTGTACATAATTCATAGTTTAAGTTCTCTGAGTTTGCATAATAAATAGTTTAAACACTGCAGCAACAAAGTGGAGTGGAAATTAGGATTCTGAATGAAAAAGTTAATTATACCTCCAAGGATATTTTTTGAGATATATATATATATATATATATATATATATATATATATGTAATTTTAGAACTGAGTGGATAAATTAGGTTAAAAAAAGACATAGACAAGCTAGAGATTATGGGAGTGGTAGTAACTGACAAGTTATCTTATTAAGTGGGGGCAATTAGACTAATTTAATTTTAAAATTGTGGTGGTAAATTTAAGATAAACAATAGCATAAATAATTACCCATGACCAGAAAAATTGCAGCTGCAGTGGTTTATGTCATTCGCAGCAGTTAATCTCTATTCTAAGAGTGGTTTCTCTTTTCTTCTGCTGGTTTGCTCAGACAACCCCAGGATAACTAACTAAAGATTGAAATTGTCACCCTTTGGTTATCTGTGATAGTAGAAGATCAGGAAGTCTCTAGTGAGTGAAAGAAGTTTGTATGACAGATCAAGAATCAAGGCTTCCAATCTTGAAAGATTCAAAATATAGTGTAAAGAAAAAACCCAAATAAACCCCCCCAAAAAAGCAAAAAATGCAACATTACTAGTACTAGTTCTGACTGTGTTTCACTTTTTGATCTTCCTTAAATACAGGATTTGGAATCAAAGTCCCTAAGATGACCCCTAGCTGTAAAACTGGTGACTTTGTTAAAGTAACTTTTCAGCATCTCAGGTTCCTCATATATAAAATGGGTAGGGAGGGAAGTATTGACTAAATGAATTCTATGATCTCTCCTGTCTGCAAAATTGGATGACTCTATCTTTAACCAAATGGCAGCTTAATTGTATTCATTGAACATATAAGAGTCAGGGTCTTCAAAAATAAGATTGAGTTTAGGAGTTAATATGAATTATCACTTTGTTTTCCAGGGAATGTGGTGAACAAATCTAGGCTTATATGTGTTCATGCAACCTCAGATTTCCAGAACATCATCTATTTATGTAAACTTGCTTGAGGTACTTCCTTCTCCCTTGTCAATGAAGCTCGTTGATTTGCTGTCTCCTCTGTCACCTAAAATATGAGTCTAAAGGAAGATAAACTTCCTTATTCTCCTTGTCTCATTTGAAGAGGTCGTTCAAGCACATATTGATCTTGTAACATGTGCTCAGAGCTAGGTCCACCAATACTGATGAGTTCCCAGGAGCAGTTACATAGGAACAAAACCACAACTGCTGGAAAGGAACATCAGTCTAGCCTCTCTGGACAGTTGATTACCAACTAAAGGGATGATTTCTGGTTTAAAAAAAAGGGAATCTCCTCCACAGAGCAAACATTAAAAAAGAAAGAAAGAAAACATTTAAAATATTGGGGAGGAAGGAAGGAAAGAGAGAATGAATACAGAAAGCTATGAATGTGAGAAGGAAAGAAGGGGTAGAAAAGGAGGGAAGGAGAGAAGGAAGGAAGGAAAGAAGGAGAGAAGGGAAAGAAGAAAGGAAGAGAAAAAGAAGGAAGGAAGGATAGAAGGAAGGGAAAAAGAGGGAGGAAAGGAGGGAAAAGAAGGATGGAGGGAGAAAGGAGGGCAGTGAGGCCTTTGTTATTGTCTATTGTTTGTCTATTTGTCTATTGTTACAGAACAATAATTTTCCATTACTTCAAATACACAACTTATTCAGCAATTTCCCAGTTGATAGGCATCTACTCATTTTCTAATTCTTTGCTACTACAAAAGAGCTGCTTGAAACATTTTTGCACATGTGAACCCCTTTAACTCCTTTATGATTTCTTTGGGATAAAGACCTGGTAGTGGCTACTCTTGGTCAAAGGATAGGCACAGTTTTATAACACTTTGGGCAATAGTTCCAAATTGCTCTCCAGAACGGTTGGACCATTTCACAACTCCATTAACAATGCATTAGTGTCCTAGTTTTCCCACATCTCCTACAACGTTTATCTTTTCCTGTCATCTTAGACAATTTGAGAAATGTGAGGTGGTACCTCAGAGGTGTTTTAGTTTGCATTTCTCTAATCAATAATGATTTAGAGCATTTTTCATAGGACTATAGATTATTTTAATTTCATCATCTGATAATTGTCAATTTATACCCCTTGACCATTTATCAATTGGGGAATGACTTGTGTTCTTATAAATTTGACACCATTTTTTATATATTTTAGAAATGAGACCTTTAACAGAAACACTGGGTGTAAAGATTTTTTTTGCCAGCTTGTACTTCCCTTTTAATCTTGTTTCTGTTGGGTTAGTTTGTGCAAAAAATTTTAATTTAATATAATCAAAATTGTCCATTTTGCCTTTCATAATGTTGTCTATTTCTTCTTTGGTCATAATTTTTTTTTCTTTTCCCAAGATCTGATCAGTAAATTATTACTTGTTCTCCTAATTTGTTTATGCTATCATACTTTATACCCAAATCATGTATCCATTTTGACCTTATTTTGGTGTGTGGTATGAGATGTAGGTATCTCCTAAGTTTCTAATATATTATTTTCAACTGTTCCCAGTGATTTTTGTGAAATAGTGAGTTGTTATTCCAGAAGCTGGAGTTTGGGGCTTTATCAAATACAAGATTATTATAGGCCTTGATTATTGTTCTATGTGTATCTAATCTATTCCACTGATCCACTACTCTATTTCTTAGCCAGAACCAAATGGTTTTAAGACTGCTGCTTTATACTATAGTTTGAGATTTAATTCTGCTAAGCCACCATCCTTTGTATTTTTTCATTAATTCCCTTGATATTCTTGACCTTTTGTTCTTCCTGATGAATTTTGTTATTATTTTTCCAGTTCTACAAAATCTTTTTTGGCAGTTTGATTGGTATAGCACTAAAAAAGTAGATTAATTTAGGTAGCATTTTCCTTTTTATTGTAATAGCTCAGCCTACCCATGAGCAATTAATACTTTTACGATTGTTTATATCTGACTTTACTTCTGTGAGTAATGCTTTATAATTGTATTCATATAGTTCTTGAATTTGTTTTGAAAGGTAGATGCCCAAATATTTTTTCTATAGTTATTTCAAATGGAATTTCTCTTTCTAAGAGAAATTCTTTGTTGATGTGCTTTGTCAGTAATATATAGAAATGTGTGGGTTTATTTTATATTCTGAAACTTTGCTAAAGATATGAATTGCTTCCGGTAGCTTTCTGTATGATTTTCTAGGATTCTCTAAGTATCTCATCCTATCATCTGCAAAGAGTGATAGTTTTATGTCCTCATTGCCTATTCTTATTCCTTTGATTTTTTTTCTTTTCTTATATCTAAAGGCAACATTTCTAGTACAATGTTGAATAATAATGGTGATAATGGGCATCCTTGTTTCACCCTTGATCTTATTGGGAATGTATCCATCTTGCTGGAAGGAGGCAGAGCCAAGATGGTGGAGCAAAGGCAGGAACTTTCCCAACCTCTCTCCTAAACTGCTCCAAATTGCTTTAAATAATGACTCTCAACAAATTTTTGACCATCATAATACCCTAAAAGATGGAGTGAATATATTCCAGTCATAGGAAACTTAGAAGATCAGCAGAAAAGATCTGTGACACCAAAGTGGGAGTCCTGGGACAGGATATGTCAGCCTGATCAGGACCCAGCCCCAATCTGTCCCAGACTGACCTCTGAATCAGAGGCAATGCTGGTAGTTTCTAGAGCTCTTGACCTGGAGGCACCAAAGAAGACATAGAAGGTCAACAACAAAAGGTTATGGAATCCCAGCCAGGCCCAGATCCTGCCCTGACTCCAGTGTCAGCAAGGCAAGATCTCAGAATTAGCAGCAGACCTGGAAGCTTCTGGACCTCTCAGCCTGGGGACACTAGGGAGGACGCAGAAGTCCAATGGAGAGGGTCTGTGGCAACAGGGTGGGAGTCTGATGTGCAGTCCCAGTGCAGCTCTGGTTAGCAGACCCCCAGCCAGAACCAGCACAGTATATCTTACAGCTATAGTGGGACAGAGTCATGATCCAAGTCAAAAAAGAGTTCTTGTGGTTAAATTTCTAAAAACAATTGTGCAAAACTTGGGAAAGTGCACCCTTCACCCTGGAAACAGAATCTTACTTAAACAATCAAAAGCAGAATAATAGATGATGAAAATGAGCAGAAAACAACAAGTTTCTGACATTGAAAGTTATTATGGTGACAAGCAAGACCAAAATACACACTTAGAAGATGACAGCACAGTCAAAGATCCTTCATCCAAAGTCTCCAAGAAAAATAAAAATTAGGATCAGACCATGGAAAAGCTCAAACAGGACTTTGAAAATCAAGTAAGAGAGACAGAGAAAAAATCAGGGAAAGAATTGAGATAAGTACAAAGGAAATCATAAATAACTAATGAGAAGAATGCATTAAAAATTGGCCAATTGATAAAGCTGGTACAAAAGTTTACTGAGGAAAATAAGTGCTTAAAAATAGAATTGATCAAATGGTAGCTAATGACTTTATAAGAAATCAAGATAACAATAAAGCAAAACCAAAACAATGAAAAAATAGCAAAAATGTGAATATTTCACTGGAAAAACAACTGATCTGGAAAGAAGAAATAATTTAAAAATCATTGGTCTACTTGAAAGTCATGATCAAATAAAAAAAGAGTCTGGACATCACTTTCAAAAAATTATCAAGGAAAATTGTCCTGATATTCTAAATCCATAGGGCAAAATGGAAAGTGAGAAAATCCACCAATCACCTCCTCAAAGAAATACCAAAATTCAAAACTCCCGGGAATATTATAGCCAAATTCCAAAATACACTGAAAAAATATTGAAAACCTCAATAAAGAAACAATTCAAGTATCGTGTAAACACAGACAACGTAACACAAGATTTAGCAGTTTCTACATTAAAGGACTGGAGGCTTGGAATATGACATTCCAGAGAGCAATGGAGCTAAAATTGCAACCACGAATCACCTACCCAATAAAATTAAGTATAACCCTTCAGAGGAAAATGTACTGTGCTTTCTAGAGCCCCACATTTGGGGGCCACAATGTACTGTCCGGACTAGCTCTCTAGAGGATCTCGGCATCAGCCCGAGTCTTGGTCTAAGAGTAGGAATGTTGAGGCAGGGACCCACATGGATAGTCAAATATAGAGTCCATTTATTTCAAGTTCTCTTAGCCTTAAATACTATAGTTTATTTACATCACCACAGTGCACTGCACATGTGCTAACTATAAGCACCCTGTTATTAATACATAAATGCCTCTTTACTATAAGTATTTCTGCTTCAAACAGAATACAGGTTGTCATGTCCTGCTAACCTCTAAGGAAGGCTGAGACACCCCCAAGGGGAGATGAGAGCTGAACCAGACCTTGTCATCAGGTTCCCTCTGGGCTGAAGGGTCTTATACCTCACTGAGAGGTCCCCCATTGTCTGTGGCCCTCTACAGGAAAAGGTGGTTGGTCATTCAATGAAACAGAGAATTTTAGATGATGAAAATACCAGAATTGAATGGAAAATCTGATTTTCAAATATAGCACTCTGGAGAAGCATAAGGAGGTAATCAGAAAAGTAATATAATAAGGGACTTAAAAAGATGTATCTGTTTACATTCCCACATGAAAGGATGACACCTGACATATTAGAATGTTCCCATTATTATGGAACTTAGAAGAAGTAAATATAGATTGAGGGCATGGAGGTGAGTTCAATACAAAGGGATAATATCTTTTTTAAAAAAAAATAAAAAAATTGTTAGAAAGCCAAAGGGAGAAAGGTAAATAACTCTTGAGAAAGTTTTCAATTGTGGAATAAAAAAGAATAAAAATTATTTATGATACTAAAAAGGGAAGTAAATTATAAAGGGATTTATGGCAGGAAAATAAGAGATGGGATATGGAGGGTGGAGGTAAAAGGGAAAACTTATCATACGAGGAATTTGGAGGAGGAAACATTTGGGAATCACCTCAAAGGAAGATCAAAAAAAAAAATAATTACATTTTTAAAGAAATTCAATCTCTCATGAACATTTTAAAAAGGGAGAGAGGAAAAAAAATTTAAAAAGGTAAATAAGAAAGGGGGGGAAAGATGGGGAGAAGGGATTTTCAAGAATAATAATATCGAGCCTAAAAAAGTTGGTACATAAAGTTTAAAGGGAAAATTAGCAAAAAAAAAGCACTCAAAAGGTTTTAGGGAGGGGAAATCAGGAAGAACTAAAAATTAGGTTGAGGAATTCCAAAGAGGGGAAGGCAGACTTCAAAGCCCAGAACCCCAATAAGGGTTTTTTCAAAACCTTTAAAACAGGGGATCATTGAAGTAAATTAAAGGCTTGGGGCCAAAACTATTAGCTTTGGGTGATCAAAACTGGGGGTACCACCTTATCTTGTCAAGCGTAAATTACTAATAAAGAGGTTAGGAAACCACATCCTGCTAAAGGGAAGCGACAACCCAAGCCCTCAATAACATTTATGCCCAAGTGGTGGCCACCTCCTTCCTGGGAAGAAAATTCACAAGAATATGCAACAAAACTGTATTAAATCTCCCTTACTCTCCAGAAATTGGAACTCAAACCACCCAAAACTTTAAAACATAATAAAAAAATAAAAGAAAAATTAAATTTATCTTTGGAAAATGAAGGAATAGAAAGAAACCTTCCTCAAAAAATGACCATTCAAAAACTGCCCCTAATTAAGACCTCAAAGACCATAAAATTAAATGAAGAAAGCAGAAATAAAATCTTTCTTTAGTCACAGATGCAAAAAAACATTCAACCCAAAAGTTTGAGGAAAAAAAAAAGTAATTGGAAATAAAAATCCATCTAAAAAAAATTTGAAAGCAAAAATTATAGATACAATTAATAATTTCCCAGAAAATGACAAAATGAGACATCAATAAAATTGAAAGGAGCAGCAAAGCAGAATAAAGAAATTTTATTCACTGAAACTACTTGAATAAACAGAAAGAAAAGATTATTGAATTCTTTCACTAAGAAAAAGAAAAAAATTAAAAACCCCAAAAATACAATTGGAAATTTAAAATTAAAAAGGAAATTTAAAAAATTAAAGAAAAAACCAAGAATTAGGAAAACTAAGATTGTTATGAAAAGCCAAAAAATAGAAATAAACACTTATAAGTAAATCTAGTTAGAAAAAGGAGGAGGAAAATAAATTTATTAAAAATGAAGAACTTTTCACCAAGAAAAAATTAGAAAAAAAAATTATTTTGCTCAACTTTGCCAAAAATTTGAAATAACCTAAATGATGGTGATATCAAAAAATACAGAAATTAGACTAAACAAAAAAGTAAAATTCTTGAAAAGATTTCAGAAAAAATAGAAAGAGCAAAAACAACTCCCTAAAAGAAAAAATCCCCGGCAATGGATTTAATGAAACAAACTTTAAAATTGGCCCCAAGTATAAAATTTTTGATAAAATAGAACAAGAAGTCCTCAATTCCTTTATGCAACAGAAAACATGGTAAAAAAACCAGGGAGGTAAAACAAGAAAGAAAAAGAAATTCTAATGAAATTGATGCAAAAATTTAAATAAGATATAGCAAAAGACTACATAAAATCATCTCCAGAAATACTATGTCAAGTAGGATTTATACAAAGGAATGGGGCGGTTCAATATTAGGAAAACTATCAATAATTGCCAAGTCAATAACCAAATTAACAAAAACCAATTCTCCAAAGATGCAAAAAAGCATTTGATAAATCCAACTCCATTCCTATTAAAAAACACTGAAAGTATAGAATAAAGATTTAAAATAAAGCAGCATCTATTTAAAATAGTAAAACATCATATTAAATGGAACAAACTCCAGCATTCCAAAAAGACTGGGTTAAAGGTTGCCCACTAACCGTTACTAAATTAATAGTGATAAACACTGCCCACAAAAAGCGAAAAGTTAAAGAATAAGAATACCAATGAGGAAGCCAAATTATCAATCTTTGCCGATTGACATGAATGTAACAGAACTAAGTTCTGCTAAAAAGTTATTAAGAAAAAACCTTGCAAAGTTGTTGGAAAAAATTAAAACCCACACAAATTAAAATCAACACACTCAAAAATAACAAAATTCAAATAGGTTAAACAAAAATTCCATTTAAAGTACCTACTGATAATATAAAAATTAGGAATCTATCTGCCAGGGAAAACAGAAATTTATGAGCAAAATTACAGAACTTTAACACAAATTAAGTCCTATCTAAAAGGAAAATAAGTAAATACTTGGATAGGGCGAAGCAAAAAATAAAAGATGACAAATTACTTAAACTAATCTATTTATTTAGTTATAAATCAGCTCCAAAAAACTATTTTAATACAAAAAATAACAACCAAAAGTTCATAATGGAAAACAAAAGGTCAAAAATTTCAAGGGAATTAAATAAAAAATCCAAATATAATGGCTTAGCTTACCAGATCTAAAACTATACTAAGAGCAGAGTTCAAAAATTCCTTATTGCTAAAAAAATTAGTTATAATAAATAGGATTTTCGAGGAATAAAACAGTCACAAATACAACTAATTTTGGACAAACCCAAAAGATCCCAGCTTTGGATAAGAATTACTGTTTGAAAAAATTGCTGGAAAATTGAAACAATATATGGCAGAAACTAGGCTGATCCCATACTTAACGCCAAAGTCCAAAATAAATCCAAAAAATGGGTTCATACCTAGCATAAAGAATGAAATTATTAATAAAATTAAAGAGAATAGGATTTTACCTCTAGACCTTGGAAGGGAATTTATGACCAAAGAAACTAAGATCATTTATCTAAATAAAATTCGATTACCAAACTGAAAAAATTTTGGTCAAACAAAACTTAATCAAAAGTTGAAACATAAACTAAATATTTTTACAGTCAAAGGTTCTGATAAAGGCCTATTCCAAAATATATAATTAACTCTAATTTATAAAAAAAAATCAAGCCATTCTCCATGAAAAATGGTCAAAAATATGGAACAGACAATTCTCAGTGAAAAAGAAAACAGTTCTAGTCAAAGAAAAAAGATACTTTAAGTCATTATTAAAATCAGAGAAATCAATAAACAACTCTAGATCCATACACGCAATTCCTAAGATGACAAAGGAAAAAATAATATGAATTTTAGGATTGGAAAAACCGGGCAGAAAGCAAATGGTGGTTGAACGAATCCAACCATTTTGGAGTATTTGGACTATTGCTCAAAAAGTTAATCAAAAATGTGCAACCCTTTGATCCACATGTTAATCGGGAATATCCCAAAGAAATTATAAGAAAAGGAAAGGTACCTGTATTCACGAATGGTACCCTTTTGAGGGCTAGAAACGCAAAAGAATGATGTCCACAGTTGGAGAAATCGAAAAGGTATAAAAATTAGGAATATTATGTTCTGAAGAAAATGACCAATAGGATGATTTCAGGGCCTGGAAAGACATCGAACTGATGCTGTGAAATAAAAGGACCAGAGATCATTATTTCAACAACAATACTAGATGATGACCATCCGATATCAGGCCATCCCAGCCGAGATCAAAACATTCAGCATAATAACTGAACAACTTCCAGAAAAGAACTTGAAATGCAAAAACCATTCATTGAATTCCCAGTCCCTATTCCCCTTTCCCATTCTTGATTTCTTTCACAAGCAATTGACAAAATTTAGGCGATTCTTGTACAAGCAAAATAATGTTATGGTCTTCTTTTATCTAAGTTATATTTTAATAATTTTAACATCCTACTGGTCAATTGCCGGGGAGGGGGGGAAGAGGTAAAAAGGACAAGATTGGCAAAATGCCTGAAAGTTACCGGTAATCCTGAAAAAAGGCCATTAAAAAAAAAAAAAAAAAGTAGTAGAAAAGTCACAAAGCTCTTTACAAAATGGACATGTAAATAACTGGGATGTTTTTATGATTATCTTGTTAATTTGTTAAAAGCATAAATAGTGGAGGTCATATTTTCAAGTATATTTTAAATACATTTTTGTGAATTTGAAAAAAAAAAAAAAAAAAACAAATATACTGTATAAACAGTAACAGCAATATTCTTGGATGACCAGCTGTAAATGTCTTTATTATTCTCAGCAGTATAATCATCCACTCTTACTCCAAAGGATAAAAAATATATATTTTTTTTATTTAATAGCCTTTTATTTACAGGATATATACATGGGTAACTTACAGCATTAACAATTGCCAAACCTCTTGTTCCAATTTTTCACCTTTCCCCCCCCACTGATGGCGGATGACCAGTAATGAACAAAAATAAACAGATACACAAAAGCTACATGACAAACGAACGCAACTCGACTCGCATTATGACACAGATTGTGAAGAAATAAGCCATTGTGCTAAATTGAGGATTGGAGCCAATAGTTTTAGTCATTCCCAAGTTATTTTCTGGGTACAGTTATTACTCTCCATTGAAAATGATTGGTTGATCGTTGCGGGATGCCTGATCCATCAGGCGGTCATCATCTGGTTGGTTGAGTATTAGACTCCTGGTCCTGCTCATTCATCCGCTCGTTCGTGTAGTCTCCGGGCTCGAAATCTCCTGTGGTCATTACAGACGAATTTCCATGATTCATTACCACATTTCGGCCATTCTCGAACGGTGGATATCCTGTTCCAGTTTCTGGCCACTACAGGCTGCCCCTTCTGCCATCGGTCTTTCCTTTTTAATCTCTTTGGGATATAATCCCGTAGTATTTGCTGCTGGATCAAGGGATGCCGGTTCTTGGTAGTTCAAACTCTCTCAAAATGGTTGGTTCGTTCAAACTCCACCAACTGCTCATGTATTTCCCACTCCTCCAATCATCTATTTTTCTGTCATTAGAATCTGTTTGAGTGACTTAGGTTGTCTTTTTGCATTTCTCTGATTAATAATGACGGGCATCTTTATATGATAGTTTTCAGTCTTCATCTGGATTGTCTGTTCATCCTGACCTTTCAGTGGAGAATGGCTTGATTTATAAATTGAGATTTTTATATATTTTGGAATGACCTATCAGAACGGAGAAAATAACCGTTGTGCTTCCTTCTCTTGTCTACTTGTTTTGTTTTAAACTTTCGTTGTATAATCGAAATTTCGGTCCTAATGATCTTGGTTCTGCTTTGTCATAAGATGCTTCCACGGTCAGGGTAAATCCTTGTTCCTCTAATTTATTAATATTTCATTCTTTGCCTGGTCTGAACCATTTTGACCTTTCTTCGGTGTCGGCATTAAGTGGATCTGCCTGTTTCTGCCATTGTTTCCATTTCCCGCGTTATCACGTAGGTTCTTTCCCAAAGCTGGGATCTTTGGGTTTGTCAAGACTGGGTTGCTATATTTGGACTTTGTCCCGAACCTAATCTTTCCACGATCCTTCATTCCCAGCCAAATAAATAGTTTTAACTGCCTATAATTAATTTTGGATCTGGGCTAACCCTTCTTGATTTTTTCAAATTCGTTCTTGACGTTTTCCATATGTTGTTTTTTCTGGTCATAAAATGGTTTTTAGTCTGATTGTATACTGCTAAATAAATAGATTGGTTTTAAAATATTGTCATCTTTTTTGCTCCCCTATCCAGGCATTAATATTTTCCCTTGTTGAGACTTAATTTTTGAAAATGGTCTGTTTGCTCAAGTTTCTGATTTCCGGCATAGATTCCTAAATATTTTATTATCGGTTACTTTAGAATTTCTCTTTTTGACTGTTGGAAGTGATAAAGCTGATGACTCGTGGGTTTTTTATAACCGCGAAGTTGTGGATTATCTAATCTTTGGCGAATCCGGGGTCTCTAAGAACCTCGTCATCGGCGGTGATAATTTGGCTTCCTCATTGCTTCATTCCAATCTTTTTCTCGCTCTTTGTAAGCGTGTTTCTAATGCATATAAATGACGGTGAGTGGAACTTGTTCCTCCAGATCAGGAATGGATTGAGTTTGCTCTTTGCATGTGATGCTCTGATGGTTTAATGTGCGCTTTTTAAGGAAAGGTCATTTTTCCTATCTCGTGTTTTAATAGGAATGGATGTTGATTTTATCAAATGCTTTCTGCATCTATTGAGATGATCATTGGTTTTTGTTAATGTTTTAACTACATTATATGGTTTTCTTAATTGAACCGCCCTTCATCTGAAAATCTACGATCATATGTTATCTTGGAGATGATTTTCTGAATTTTTGCTAATTTTTGGTTTTGATAATATTCTGGGTTGTCATATTCTTTCTGTTTTCGTACCTGTTTGGGTATCAGGTACCTGTCGTGTCATGGAAGGATTTGTGACTCCTTCGTTCCCTATTTTATCAAATAATTTAACTTGAGCCATGTTCTTAAATCTTGGTAAAGAATTCCGTAAATCCATCTGGTCCTGGGGATTTTCTAGAGGTTAATTCTGTTCTTTCTGAAATGGGACTATTCAGCATTACTTCCTCCTGAGTCGGGATCTAATTTTGGGTTCATCCATTTCCTGGTTATCAAATTATTGGCATAAAGTGAACAAATACTCCTTTATTTCTTTTCCCTTCATTGGTGGAAAGTTCTCCTTTCATTTTAAGTCTAATTCATTTCCTCCTCCTTTTCTAATCAGTTATTTCCAAAGGCATCTGCTTTTCAGAACCAACTCTTAGATTAATTTTCAATAGTTTTTACTTCAATATTTAATTTCTCCGCTTTTATTTTAATTCAAATATTTTATTGGGGTTTTTATTGGTCTTTTTGGTTTTTTAGTTGCAAGCAATGTTTTTCTCTGTTTTATCCAGTAGCTAAGGATATAAAATTCCTCTTTTACCGGCGCATCCAAAATTTGGTTGATCTCATCGTTGTCATTTCTTGGAAATTATGGTGTTTATAATTTGTCTTCCAATCATTCTTTAAGAGATTTTAGTTTCAATTACTTTGGTCTATTCCTAATTTGTTGAATGTATTTTTGATCTGATCGAAAAGCATTACTTTTCTGCTTCTTGATTATTCCAGTCCAATATTGGTCACTTTGAATGGGTTCCCATGAACACTGAGAAAGTATTTTCTGTCTCCATTCGTTTTCAATCAACTCTAATTTTCTAATATTCTTTCTTGTTTAATTTCTTTCTTTTTTTTGTGTTTGATTTGTCTATTCTGAGTGCATGGTTGAATCTCCTCTATTACGGTTTGTTGATTTCTTCTGCAACCTCAACTTCCTTTGAGGTTGGGTGCCCTACCGGTCATTGTTTTTGATTGCTGTGATTTATGCTACCCTTTACGGATGGTTCCTTCCTTATCTCTTTATTGATCATTTTACTTTGATCTGGATAGGATATACCCTGCTTTGATTCACCTGAATAATAGACCCAGCCTTTTACTATACTTTATGTTCCCTGCTTTAAATGTTTCTTAACAACTTGTGTAGGGTTCTTTTGATCCAGTCTGCTATCTGCCTCCTCTTTTGGGAGTTCATCCCATTCATATGGTTAGAATTACTAAATCTGTTCCATCCTAATAACCCAGATTGTTTACTTCCCTATTCCCTCTTTCCCCAAACTTATGTCCCTCTTTATCACGATATTATCCTCTTCCTCTCCTCCCCCTTGGTCTTTCCCTTCCCCTTATTCTCTTTTTTTTCTTTCCTTTCCTCCCCATTTTAATGGGGCGAGGAGAGATTTTCTCACAAATGTCAATTATTTTTCTTTGGCAACTCTGATGAGGTAAGATTCACACATTTCCTCCCCTCCTAAATTACCTCAGAATGGTAAGTTTCCTTACCTTTGTGGGATGTGGTTTCCCTCTTTATCCCTCCCCTTCCATTCTGCATCATCCCTTTCCATTCTACTTCCCTTTTATGTTATATCAGTACAATCAAATTTTACATGTATTCTTTTTATATCCACAACAAAATACAATCTCGGTTTTTACCTTTTCTGCATCTCTTGATTCTATGGTTGGAGATCAATTTTTGTTTAATTCTGTTTTCTTGAAACAAATGAATTCATTTGTTTCATTAAATTCCATCTTCTTCCCTGGAAGAAAATGCTCAGCTTAACTGGGTAGTTATTCTTGGCTGCATCCCAAGTTCTTGTGCCTTTCGAATATCATTTCAGGCCCTTCTTTCCTTTAATGTGGGAAGCCGATCTTGGGTGATCCTTATGTGGCACCTCGTATTTAAATGGTTTTTTCGCGAAAATTTTTCCTTAATCTGATAGTTCAATTTTGCCACAATATTCTGGGATTTTTATTTGGGGTTTTCAGAAGTGTTCGATAATTCTTTCAATGTCTATTTTCACTTGATTTATTACATCTGGGCATTTCTTGATGATTTCTTGTAAAATATATCTAGGCTCTTTTTTCATCATAGTTTTCAGAAAGTCCAATAATCTCAGATTATCTCCCTGAATCTATTTCCAAGTCTGTCGTTTGCAAGTAGATAATTCATGGTTTTTCCAGTTTGTCATTTTTTGTTTTGTGACTGATTTCTGTCCAATGAACATTGGTTTCAATTGTTCAGTTCTAATTTTTAAAGTTATTTCTTCTTTTTTTCTTCTTTCTCTATGTCCAATTGAGTTTTGAATATTGTTTTGGTCATAATTTTTTCCATTCACTAATTTTTTAGTGGTTATTTTCTTTCTAATTACAGATCCTACTTTCTTGCATGTTCTTTGTCTTTTCCAATTCACAAATCCTACTTTCTAGTAATTCTTTATTTTTCCAATTCGTATTTCAGGAAGTTGTTGCTCTCTTGTAAGGCTTCTCTTTCCTTTCCCATTTATCTTCTAACTCTCTTTTGAGATTTTAATGGTCTCTTCTTGACATTATGTAAGGAGGACAGTCTGATGCATTTTGCTGTTTGAGGGTCTCTTCAGGTTTGCTGACCTGCTCTTTTCTGCATAGAAGCTGTCAATCGTTCTTTTCATCTTTTTATTCATGTTTTAAACTTTAGGGTAGGGTCTCATAGGCAAGGGGTTACCAGCTTCCTCTGCAGAGCAGGGAAAGATTTAAACCGATTTCCGGCTCTGAGGTTGGGGTGCTCTGAGGTGAGATTTTCCCTTCCCCAACAGGAAGTGGATTCAGACTTTGGGCTTCAAAACTGCTTGGAGGGCTGGTGGATTGGGATTGCCCTCGGCTAGAGACTAAGGGGTAAGTGTCCTGCCCCAGGCCGGACCTCTTGGGACTGTGAGTATTGCAGCTGACCGCAGACCACAGACCGAACACGACCGCAGACCGCAGACCACAGACCGCAGACCGCAGACCACAGACCAAACCAGACCGCAGACCACCCAAACTCTGCCCAGGGTCTCTCCCTGATGCTCGGCCCTGGAAACTCATGGCCCGGCCAGCTCCCCACTGCGCAGATTGAGGCTAACCCGGGCTGCGTCCTCCTGCTGTGCAGGATCACAGCTCCCCAAGGAGAAACCCCGTGCACGGGCTGGGCTGCACGCTTGTGCTGAGATCTGTGCCTTCACCCTCGGTTTGAGGACTCCCTCGGGACCAATTTCTCTCCCTGCTGCGCCTATCTCCCCTGGCCCCGGAACAACCTTTTTGGCGGACTGCAGATTTTCTTTGGCTGGTGAGTTGTTCTACTTCTTATCTTTACGAATTGTAGCAGTCAAGACTATTTTTGAGGCTCGATATAATATTGATAAAGAGGGTAGGAGAGGAGCTTAGAAAGTCGCGTGTGTCTTCTCTGCCATCTTGGCTCTGCCCCCGGACAAAAAATATGACAAAAATTCTATCCATATTCAGAGAAGAACATGTCATGTCTGTATATAGATTGAAGCACTGTCTTTATTTTTAACTTAATCTTTCTTGAGGGTTTTTACTTTTTATTGCATTATGTCATATTTATTTTTATTAAAGATTTTTAATTTTTAAAATATATGCATGCATAATTGTTCAACATTTTGCAAACTCTTGTGGTTCATTTTTTCCCCACTTTTCCTTTCTCAGCTCCTCAAGATGGCAAGTAATCCAATAGATTCTAAAATGGTAAAAATATATGTTAAATCCAGTATATGCATACTTATTTATACAATTATATTGTTGCAAAAGAAAAATCAAATCAAGGGGGCAGATATGTGGTGCAGTGGATAGAGGACCAGCCCTGAAATGAAGAGGACATGAGTTCAAATCTGCCCTCAAACATTTAACACTTCCTAGCTGTGTGGCCCTGGGCAAGTCACTTAACCCCAATTTGTCTCAGGAAAAAAAAAGAAAATCAAATCAAAAAGAAAAAAAAACAACAACAAAAAAAGAGAAAATGCTCTGTTCTGATCCACATTCAGTTCTCACTGTCCTCTCTCTGGGTATAGATGTCTCTCTTCATCACAAGATTATTGGAACTGATCTGAATCATCACATTGTTGGAAAAAGCCAAGTTCATCAGAACTGATCATCGTATAATCTTGATGTTGCTGCGTACAAAGATCTCCTGGTTCTGTTCATTTCATTTAGCATCAGTTCATGTAAGTCTCCCCAGGCATTTCTAAAATCGTTCTGTTGATCATTTCCTATAGAACAATAATATTCCATAATATTCATATACCATAACTTATCAGCAACTGATGGGCATCAACTCAGTTTTTAGTTTCTTGTCACTACAAAAAGGGCTTCCATAAACATTTTTGCACATACAGGTCCCTTTTCTACCTTTAAGATCTCTTTAGGATATAAACCAAGTAGTAACACTGCTGTATCAAAAGATATGCAGTTTGATAACTTTTTGAGCATAGTTCCAAATTACTCTACAGAGTGGCTAGATATGTTCACAGTTTCACCAGCAATGTATCAGTGACCCAGTTTTCCTACATCCCCTCCAGCATTCTTCATTATCTTTTTCTGTCATCTTAGACAATCTGAGTGGTGTGTAGTGGTACCTCAGAGTTGTCTTAAATTGCATTTCTTTGATCAATAGTGATTTAGAAAACCTTTTCCTAGGATTAGAAAGGGCTTTAATTTCTTCATCTGAAAATTGTCTGTTCATATTCTTTGACTATTTATCAATTGGAGAATGGCTTGAAGTCTTATAAATTTGAGTTAATTCTCTATATAGTTTAGAAATGCTCTTAAATGTAAAAATGTTTTCCCAATTTATTGCTTCTCTTCTAATCTTGTCTGCATTAGTTTTGTTTGTATGTAAACTTTTTAACTTAATGTAATCAAAATTATCTATTTTGTTATCAATAATGATCTCTAGTTCTTTTTTGGTCATAAATTCCTTCCTCCTCCAATGATCTGAGAGGTATGTTCTTGTAACTTGCTTGTAATCTCACTCTTTATGTCTTAACCACAAACCCTTTTCGATCTTATTTTGGTATGTGGTTTTAGGCGTGGGTCAGTTCCTAGTTTTTGTTGGTATTCCTACATATCACTTAGATTATCAAATTTATTGACTTGTAACTGGGCAAAATAGTTCCTAATTATTGCTCTAATTTCCTTTTCATTGGGGAAAAGTTTTCCCTTTTCATTTCTGAGACTAACAATTTCATTTTTTCTTTCTTTTTTCTCATCAAGTTAAGTAAAAAGGCTTAATTATTTTGTTGATTTTTTCATTAAAGTAATGCTTAGTTTTATTTATTACTTCAGTAGGTTTCTTACTTTCAATTTTATTAATCTTCCCTTTTATTTCAGAATTTCAAATTTGGTATTTAATTGAGGATTTTTAATTTGTTCTTTTTCTAGCCTTTTTAGTTGTAAGCCCAATTCATTGATCTTCTCTTTCTCTATTTTATGCAATTAAGTATCTAGAGATATAAAATTTGCACTAATAATGGCTTTGACTGCATCCCACAAATTTTGGTATGTTATCTCATTATTGTCATCCTCTTGGATGAGATAGTGTCTATGATACATTATTTCACCCCATTCATTCTTTAGGGTTAGATTATTTAATTTTTGATTAATTTTTGGTCTACTTTCTCTTGGCCTTATATTGCATGTGATTTTTATTGCATCATGATCTAGGAAAAAATACATTTACTATTTATTCCTTTCTGGATGTGATTTTGAGGGTTTTATGCCCTAATACATGATCAATTTTTATATAACTGCTTTGAACCACTGAGAAAATAATGAACTCCATTTTGTCTCCATTCAATTTCCTCCAAAGATCTATTGATGATGTCTAACCTTTCTAATCTTCTATTTATCTCCTTAACTTCTTTATTATTATTTTTTTTGTTTGATTTGTCTAGTTCTGAGAGAGCCCCCCCCCAGTATAGTTTTGCTGTCTATTTCTTCATGCATCTCTTTTAACTTCTCAACTAGGAATTTGTATGCTATACCACTTGGTGCCTATATGTTTAGTATTGATATTGCTTCATTATCTATGGTACCCTTTAGTAAGGTATAGTTGCCTTCCTTATCTTTTTAAATTAAATCTTTCTTTGCTTGTACTTGATATAAGATCAGGAATGCTACCCCCTGCTTTTTTTTTTTTTTTTTTTTTTTTTACTTCATCTGAAGCATAATACATTCTGCTCCAGCCCTTTACATTCACTCTTTATGTTTCACTCTACTTTAAATGTGTTTCTTGTAAACAACATATTTTAGGATTCTGGCTTTTAATCCAATCTGCTATCCACTTCCATTTTATGGAAGAGTTTATCCCATTCACATTCATGTTAAAATAACTAATTCTGTATTTTCTGCCATTTTGTTTACCCTAAATTATGCTTTTCTCTTTCCTTTCCCCCTTCCTTCCTCCCTGTAATTTGCTTCTGATCACCACCTTCCCCAAACAGCCCTCTCCCTTTTTTTACACCTTTCCCATAAGACTTCTGTTTTCACTTCTGTTAGTCTTTCCCTTTCTTATTTCCTTTCCTCTCCCACTTCCCTATAAAGTGAAATAAGTTTCTTTGCGAAAGCAAATATGTCTGATTTTCTCTCTTTGAGTAAGTCATCTTACTGATGACAGAAGACTTACATATGTTCATCCCCCTCTCTTCTTTCCCTCAGTTATAATAGGTCTTCTTTGCCTCTTCATGAGATATAATTTTCCTTATTTGACCTCCTTTTTCCTCTTTTCCCAGTATGATCCTCCTTTCACCTATAGTTTGTTTTTCATATTATCCCAATAAAAGCAAATTATACCCTCACTCTCTAAGTATATCCATAACAGAACTACAGTTCTCAAGAGTTCTTTCCTTTCTATTGTTTTATGCTTCTCTTTAGTTGTGTTTGGAGATCAATTTTTTTTCCAGCTCTGTTATTTTCATCAGGAATAAATAAAATTCATCTATATCATTGAATGTCCATCTTCTTCCCTGAAAGATTATGCTCATTTTAGCTGAATAACTTATCTTGGCTGTAATCTAAATTCCTCTGCATTTCAGAATATCAGATTCCAGGCCCTTCAATCCTTTAAAATGGAAGCTGGTAGGTCCTGGGTAACCTGATTGTAGCTCCTTTGGTATTTAAATTGTCTCTTTCTGATTGCTTGCAATATCTTTTCCTTGATGTGATAATTCTGAAATTTAGCCACAATATTCCTTGGGGGATTTAATTTTTGGGTCTCTTTCCAGAAGTGTTCAGTGAATTCTTTCAATGGCTTTTTTACTTTCTGATTCTAAGACATTGGGGCAATTTTCCTTTATGATTTCCTATAGGATAATGTCTAGATTCTTTTTTTTCATCATGGTTTTCAGGAAGTCCAATAAGCCTTAGATTATCTCTCCTAGATCTATTTTCTAGGGGAGTTGTTTTTCCTAGGAGGAATTTCATATTTTCTTTTTTCTTTTCAATTTTTTTGCTTTTGTTTGACTTATCATTGAAGTCTTATTGAGTCATTCACTCCATTTGTTCAATTCTAATTTTTAAAGTATTATTTTCTCCTTTTACCTTTTTAGCTCCTCTTGTATTTGGCCAATTGAATTGTTTTGTCCATTGCATTTTCTCCATATTACAAATTCTTTTTTTCACTGAATTGGTAGGTTTTTTTTTTCATATCTATTTTGTAAGGAGTTATATGCTTTTTCATTTCACCAAATCCATTTTGTCAGGAGTTATATGTTTTTCCCATATCTTCTTGCAAAGTTCTCCTTTTCCCATTTTTCTTCTCTCTTTTAAGATTCTTCATGAAGTCCTCCAAGAAAGCCTTATCAAATTGAGAGTGGCTCACATCTTTGTTTGGAATTTCATCAGGAATTAATTTGTGTGTAGGAACCTCAGGATTTTTCATTAGAGACCTGTTTATGGTAAGAGTTCTTTTTCTTTTTTTGCTCATTAATTTGTTTTTATGGGTTGAGGTCTGCTTTTAACACAAAGGAGTGACAGCTGCTTTAGTTTGCCCTGTGGCAGTTCTGCTGATTGACTTCTGGTTCTGGGTAATCATTCTATCAATCTGGTCCCTCATTCTTTGGGGGCTCAATGCTTGACAATTTGCCTTTTGTAGCAAATCTGCCAAACCACCTGCTTGCAACCATTACAGAGTAGCCTAAGAGTTTCATAGAAGATTCCAAGGTGTGGAACAAAAAATACTCTTGCTCCCCACCCCAGCTCCTTGCCCCAGGCTCCCTGTGCTGCAGTTTGGGATCAAACTGCACCCCCCTGCCCAATTGAAACAAACCTGTTCTGAAGTTCTTCCAAGCTATCTTATTCTGGAAATGTGTTGTACTCCAAACCTCTGACTCCAAAACAAGTTTAGAAGCTTAATCTATTGTTATTTTGAGAGAAGGTCACAGAAAGTCTCATCTGCTCTCTGTTATATTGGCTCTGCCCCACCTTAATATATTCTCTAGGGATTTGTATTCTCTACCACTTAGTGCATATATATTTGACATAATTATGACTTCACTGTTTATGGTACTCTTTATCAAGGTATATTTTCCTTCCTTATCTATTTTAATTAGATTTGTTTTTACTTTTGCTTTATCTGAGATCAGAATTGTTACCTGATTTGATTTTACTTCATCTGAAGCATAATAAATTTTGTTACTTCCTTTTTCCTTGACCCTGTATTGTTCTTTCTGTGTCAAATATGTATCTTGTGAACAACATATTGTTGAATTATGTTTTTTAATCCACTTTGCCTTTTGCTTTCATTTTATGAGAGAATTCATCTCATTTACATTCAATTATGATTACCAACTTTGTATTTCCCTACATCCTATTTTCTTCCCTGCATATACTTTTGTTCTTTCTTTCTGCTTTGTCCATAAAAGTATTTTTGACCTGTTTCCCTTTACCTTATTTCTTATCATCTTCTCCACTTCTCTTACCTTTTTCCTTAGTGTTTCTGCTTTCCCTTGTATCTAGCTCCTCCCTTTTCTCTCCTTTTTTTTCTTCTACTTCTTTATAGGATTAGATATATTTCTATAATGATATAAATGATTTAGTTATTCTTTCTTAGAGACAAAACTGACAAGAATGCTCATCCTTCTCCCTTCTTTCCCCAGACTCTAATAGCCTTTTGTGCCTCCTTGTGTGAACTAATTTATCTCATTATATCTCCCCTTTCCTCTTCTTCCAATAGAGACCTTTTTCCACCTCTTGATATCTTCTTTGATATCATCACATCATTTTTCATTCACAAGCACACCCTCTGAAGACTTTTCCCATTTACCTAAGGTTGTAAATTATTTAACCTTTAAATAATATATATTTTCCCATTTACCTTTCTGTGATTCTCTGGAGTCTTGTGTTTGTAGATTAAATTTCCTGTTTAATTCTGTTTTTTTTCAATTGAAATGACTGGAAGTCTCTTATTTCATTGAAGATCCATTTCCTGCCATGAAAAATGATGCTCAGTCTTACTGGGAAGTGAATTTTTGATTGTAACCCTAGTCCTTTGCCTTCTGGAATATGGTATTCCAGGCCCTCATATCCTTTATTGTAGAAGCTGCCAGATTCTGGGTAATCCTTACTATTTTTCCTTGATATTTGAATTGTTTGTGTCTGCCAGCTTGTAGTTTTATTTCCTTGAGATTAGAGTTTTGGTGGTTTGCAACAATGTTCCTTCCTATATTCTTCTTGTCTCAAAAAGTCATTAGCTTCCATTTGCCTTGTAGTTTTTAATGAGATTTTCTTCAGTTAATGTTTGTATCTCTTTTTTTTATTTGATTATTTCTACTTTTTGCTGAGGCAATTGGGATTAAGTGACTTGCCCAAGGTTGCACAGTTAGGAAATGTTAAATGTCCGAGGCCAGATTTGAACTCATGTCCTCCTGACTTCAGGGCTAGTGCTCTATCCACTGTACTATCTAGCTGCCCCTGTTATTTCTACTTCTTAAGGTATTGTTTTCTTCAGTGGATTTCTTTTTGCATTTGACCAATTGTATTTTAAAGGCTTTTCCAAGCTGTTGACTCTCTTGCATACCTCTCATTTATTTTCTCATTTTTTCCTTTGGCCTCTCTTGTCTTTTAATGTATTTTGTGAATATTTCCAAAAAGCCTCTTTGGTCTTGACACCAATTCATAACAATCTTTGAGTTTTCTTCTGTGGACATTTTGCCCTTATTTGAGTTCCTTATCACCAAAATACCTTTCTATAGTCAAGGTTCTTTTTTGTTTCTTACTCATTTTTCTTTCCTTTTTTTGGCATTTCCTCTTTTGTGACCTTTATCATTCATGGAAACTCCCATCCTTCACTGGCAACATTTTTGGATGAGACAACCTAATCGTGAAACTTCTTTTTGCCACATCCTCTATGACCTTGAGCAAATAGCTATCTCATATAACCGAAGTTTCCCTTCCTAGCTAAATTATATGGTATAATTGTCAAAGGTACTGTATTTGATGAGTAACTGGACTAGGATACAAGCCCAGGTCTTCTGATTCCAAATCTAGTATTCTTTCCAAAAACCAATTTGGCTTCCTAGTTGTTTATTCTCACCTTCTCTCAGCTGGATTAAAAATACCCAGTGGACAGAAACAGAAAGGGGGGGGGGTATTAGGAACAGTGTGACTTGTCTTATATCTTTTCTTTCTTCAGGAACAGTCCTTAAAAGCAAGCATAGATAATAAGGATCTTCTTAATAATCACTTGCCCTAACTTGCCTAATGACATTGAACCAGTGGCAATCAGTAGCGCTAATTAGAAAAAAAAAAGTGCTCTCTTCATAAATTCCTGAACAACCAATCAACCAATCCACAGGAGACTTTTCTACCTGATTTGTCAACTGGAAGAGATGAGGGCAATCTATAATCAGGCTTGTGTGTGTGTGTATGTGTGTGTGTTGTTATGGTTGTTGTTTATGTTGTTTTTCTCATTATTTCAATTTCAAAATCACAGACTTTTAGACCTAAATAGCATCTCAGAGGCAATTATTCCAAATTCATTAATCAAGGATCACAGAATCAAGGATCTAGTAATGGAAGGAACAAAAAAACTCAAATCCAACCTCCTAATTTTGTAGATAATGGAATTAAGTCTGAGAGGTTAAATTATTTGCACACAATCACTGAGTAAATGTTCTGGGAATCTTACTCCAATCCAAAACCTTCAAGTTCATAGCACTTCCAAGTACACTATCCTGCCTTCTAATCAGAACTTTGACTGTAGATCATGCCAGGTAAATGGACATCCATCTTCTCCATGAGATAGTGTAATAACAGAATGTAAGATTGGAAAATTCCATTGACGTTATAATAACTAGAAAAGACTCAGATAGCTTCACACAATCAATCAGTCCATCAAAATGTAGTCTCCTCTATTTTTTTCCTAACAGTTCTAATCATTAGGAGGTTAACTAGGTGGCACAAAGGGGGCTGTGCTGGGTCTGAAGTGAGGAAGTCATTTAATCTTGTTTACCTCATTTTGCCCATCTGTAAAATTAATCTGCAAAAGGAAATGACAAACCAAGCCAGTGTCTTTGCCTAGAAAAACCCCAAAAGAAGAATCAGAAGAAATTAAACAACAAAAATTGTTAGAAAAATTCTCGATATTGAACTGAAACTTACCTCTTCTTCAACTCCCCCATTATTGTTCTTATTTCTTCCCTTCTAGACAAATCAAAATAAGCCTAAAATCTCTTCTTACCTCTCATACAGCTTTTCAGGTCAAGGATTATGCCCTGTCTTATGATTTGCTAGACTTCTCTATAAATAGCTTGACCCACTATAATAATATTTTCTGACCATTTTCATGTCTTTCTGCTACTGCAGTACTCTTTCTTTCCATCCCTTCACTCCTTTTCTAACTTTGGCTTTGAAAATAGTAATTAAATCAACACTATCATTTCTGAAAAGGTCATGATATTCAAGTACTGAACAACAAGAATAAAATTGATTGAAGAAATACAATTTTATCCTCCATGATATTTTATTTTTTTGAATACATGTAAAGATAGTTTTCAACATTCATTTGCAATCTTATTGTTCCAAATTTGTTTCTCTTTGTCCCTTATCTCCCCCTCCCCAAGACAACAAGCAGTCTGATATAGATTAAATATGTGCAATCCTTTAAAACACACTTTCTATTTGTCATGTTGTACAAGAAAAATCTGATCAAAAAGGAAAAACACAAGAAAGAAAAACAAACAAACAAAAAAATGAAAATATTATGCTTTGATCTATATTCAGTCTCCTTAGTTCTCTTTCTGGATGCAAATGACATTTTCTATCCCAATGTTTTGAAATTGCCAAGAATCAATCACATTGTTGAGAAGAGCCAAGTCCATCATAGTTATCATCATATAATCTTGGTGTTACTATGTACAGTGTTGTTCTTGTTCTTTCCACTTTATTCAGCATCAATTCATGTAAATATTTCCAGGCTTTTCTGAAATCAGCCTCCTCATTATTTCTTATAGAAAAATAATATTCCATTACATTCATATACCTTAACTTATTCAGCCATTCCCCAACTCATGGACATCCACTCAATTTTCAGTTCCTTACAACTACAAAAAGAGCTGCTATACACATTTTTGCATATGTGGGTCCTTTTTTCTCTCTTATAATCTCTTTTGAATACAGCCCCAGTAGTGCTACTTGTGGATCAAAGAACATGCAGTTTTATTTCCCTTTGGGCATTGTTTAAAATTGCTCTACAAAATGGTTGGATCAGTTCATAACTCCATCAACTATGCATTAGTGTCCCAGTTTTCCCACATCCCTTCAAACATTTATCACCATCATTATCTATCATCTTAGCCAAACAGAGACATACCTTAATAAGTATTTTTCTAATCAATAGTGATTTAGAACATAAGAAATGCAATTTTAAATTAATGCTTAGTTACTACCTCACACCCCTAAGTTTGCTCAAATTGACAAAACCAAACAAAGACATCCTGTAAAAGCTTTGGGAGGAAGGGTACATTAATGTACTATTGGTGAAATTGAATATTGGACCAGACATTCTGGGAAGCAATTTGGAACTTTAACCACAAAAAGTCCTAAATTGTTCATATCCTTTGATAAGCAACTAGTTTGGTTTACCAAAGTGACCAAAGAAAGAAGAACCAGATCTATAGGTTAAAAAATATTCATGGCAGTCATTTTGTGTTGACAAAGAATTGCTAATAGATGGGGTATTCATCAATTTTAGCAGGGTTGAAGAAATTATGTTATGGAATTCCATTATGCTCTAAGAAACCATGAAGGATGTGATTTCCAAAACAACAGGAAAAATTGTATGAGCAAATAAAAAATTATATAAAATAAAGTGAAGCAAATAAGAACAATTTATATAAGAAAATATTTTTGTTAACATACAATTCTGAAAGATTTAAGAACTCTGATAAACACAATAAACAAATACAAATTCTGAGGATTCATTATATTTGTGTGCACATATATGTGTATATATATCATATACACATATATGTGCACACAAATATACATGTATATGTTTATGTGTGTGAAGGTGTCAATGTAGGAATTTGTTTTGTTTCTCTAAATGTTTGTAGTAGATTTTGTTTTCCTTCTTTCCCAAGCCATGGAAGGAAGGTTATGTAAGAGTGGGAGAATGTGTACCTGAAAATAGAATATTTTTTTTAATGGAATTATTCATTTATTTTTACTTTCAAGGTACATCATCATCTAGCTTCAACCTAACTATTTAAACCTCACTGACTAAAACTACCTATTTTATCTCCTTCATTCCAGGCTGATTTGATGGAATATATTTTATATTTATTTATTAATGAACACATTATAGTAAACTTAAGATTCTGTAAAGAATTTTTTTTGGTCTTCATATCCCTATTGCCTAACACAAAGATTATTGCTTAATAAATACATGTTGGTTGATTGATTGAAATTACTTTCCTGGGCTTGCTATTACTTTGTATACAGTATATTTCACTTTATTCATAAAGTATTTTCCACATTTTTTTTCCTGAGAGCATCCTGCTCATTGTTTCCCAAAGAACAATAATATTCTACCAAAGAAACTTGCTTTAATTTTTTTTTTACATTTACCATTGCCAATTGTATTTCCCCCCAATTATTCTATCTCTACTTTCACCCTGTCCCTCCGCAAAAGTATTTTGTTAATAATCACTTCCTCCTCAAATATGCCCTTTTCTCACCCACACCCCTTTTCCATATCCTATTCCTCTCCTATTTTTACTACAGGGTAAGATAGATTTCTATACTTATATGCTATTTCCTATTTGAGCCAATTCTAATGAGAATTCATTCATTCACCCTCTCCTTTCCCTCTTCTCCTTCACTGTAAAAGGTTTTTCTTGCCTCTTTCTTTATGGTAGATAATTTTCAGCATTCCATTTCTCCCTTCCTCTTTCTCCCAATACATTCCTCTCTCATCCTTTTATTTCATCATATAAAAAAGATATTATCCCCTCATATTCATGTATATTCCTTCTAACTGCCATAATAATGAGAACATTCTGAATTACAAGTATCATTCTTCCATGTAGGAATGTAAACAGATACACCTTTTTAGGTCCCTTATAATATTACTTTCTGATTACTTCCTTATGCTTCTCCAGAGTGCTGTATTTGAAAATTAAATTTTCCATTCAGCTCTGCTCTTTTCATTACGAATGCTTGAAAATCCTGTTTCATTGAATGACCACCCTTTCCTCTGAAGGATTATACTCAGTATCTGAAAATTAAATTTTCCATTCAGTTCTGTTCTTTTCATTACGAATGCTTGAAAATCCTGTTTCATTGAATGACCACCCTTTCCTCTGAAGGATTATATTCAGTTTTTCTGGGTAGGTAATTCTTGGTTGCAATCCTAGCTTCATTACTCTCCAGAATATCATATTCCAAGCCTTCTGGTTCTTTAATGTAGAAGCTGCTAAATCTTGTATTACTCTGACTATGGTTCTACTATACTTGAATTGTTTATTTCTGCATGCTTTCAATATTTTCTCCTTGATCAGGGAATTTTGGAATTTGGCTTTAACATTTCTGGGAGTTTTAATTTTGGGATCTCTTTAGGAGATAATTAGTGGATTTTTTCAATTTCTATTTTACCCTCTGGTTCTAAAGTATCAGGAGGCTTTTTTTTTTGATCATGACTCAGGAAGACCAATAATTTTAAAATTATCTCTTCTGGATCTATTTTCTAGGTCAGTTGTTTTTCCCATGAGATTTTTCACACTTTTTTTTCTATTTTTTTCATTGTTTTGCTTTTGATTTATTGTATCTTGATTTCTTAAAAAGTAATTAGCTTTCACTTGCTCAAGTCTATGTTTTAAGGAATTATTTCCTAAATGAATTTTTGTACCTTCTTTCTCAATTGACCAATTTTCCTTTTTAAGACATTTTTCTTCATTAGTTTTTTTTTTTGTATTTTCTTTAGCACCTCTCTCAATTCTTTCCCTAAGTTTTCCTATACCTCTCTTACTTGATTTTCAAAGTCATTTTTGAATTCTTCCATGGTCTAAGCCCAATTCTTATTTTTCTTGGAGGCTTTGGTTGCAGATTTATACTTTGTTATCATCTTCTGAGGATGTGTTTTGATCCTCTTTGTCACCATAATAACTTTCAATCATCAGAAACTTTTTTTGTTTTCTGCTCATTTTCCTAGTCTATTACTTTGCTTTTAACATGTTTGTTAAACAGGGTGGAAGGTGCATTGTCCCAAGCTTCAGAGGTTTTTTCCAACTGTTCTCAGAAATCCTTATAGAAATCTGATCACAAATTGTCCTGGAGCTATTAGGTGTGTCCTCCCCCAACTGTTGCTGAAAGATCTACTGTGCTGGCCAGGGCTGGGGCTCTGCTGCCTGGAGGTGCATTGGGACTACACACCAGACTCCCAACCTTTTCAGTGATGTTCTGAATCCTCCTTGGCATCCCTGGGCTGGGCGGTCCAGAAGTCTCCAGCATTGCTGTTGATGCAGAGGTCCTGCCTTGCTGATGCTGGGATCAGGGCTAGAGCTGAGGCCTGAGCCAAGTTTACATTAAGATTGTGTGCTAGGGTCCCACTCTGGTTCCACAGACATTTTCTGGTGACCTTCTAGGTCCTAGTTGGTGTTTCTGGGCTGAGAGTCTGGAAGCCACTGGTACTGCTACTGATTCAGAGTTTGGCCTGGGCTGGCTGGGCCTGGGACTGGAGCTTCACCAGGGTGCTCTGCATGGGGACTGCAGGCTGAATTGCCACCCCAGATCACTGACTTTTTCTGACGAGCTTCTAAGTTGGCTTGAGTTGGAAAATGCTCTACTTCATCTTTTGGGGCATTCTGATACACTAAAATTTGTTTAGAATCATTATTTAAAGGAATTTGGAGAAGTTTGGGGGAGAGTTTGGGCAGCTTCCTGCCTTTATTCTGCCATCTTGGATCTGTCTCCCTGATTTTTCCAATGTACCATATCCTCCCATTTTTCTCATGCATTGGGATTGCTAAATAGGATTCCATTACTAGGTTGGGAGAAAGCTAGATTGGGAGAAAGCTGTATAAGGCTTTCATTAAATGCCAGGAATAATAGTATCGATTAAAATTGTCATGAATTTTCTTTGATGAGAGGAATTAGAGCCACACTATATAAAATCTGAAAGGCTAAAAGGGCTTACTTTGTTATTTACTCTCATGCTTATGATAAATATTTTTCAAAGCCTTGTTGAAGCTCCAGCTCCTCCAAACTTTCACTGACCAAAACAGCTTGTATTCTTTCTTCTCATTTCCAAAAACAACAACAACATAATAACAACAACAAAATAAAGCAAATAAAACAGTAAAAAATGCTAGTCAGGGTCATGAAATTTGATTTTGGTTTTGTTGTCATCATCTTTCTTTTTATTTCCCCTTTGGTCAGTGTCTAGTGCACTATTCTACATATAGGATCATAGGTTTAGAAATAAAATGGGGCTTAGGTATCATCCAACCCAACCCCATCCCTTTACAAATCAATAAATAGAAATAAGTGCCTAATTAACCTGCCTAAGGCCATATAGGACATGAAAACAGAAACAGGATTTTAACACAGGCCTTTTTCTTCAGATCCAGTGATTTTTGTCAGTTAATAGGTACTCTACAACTAGATAGATAGATCATAGAGCTGTAACTGAAGAGCCTGAAGGATAGAATATTAGGAATATTATGTTAAGGGACTTTAGAATATAAAAGTCCAACTCCATCACTTTCTAGGTAATAACACTTACTTGGAGATATATTTGGAGAAGTAAAGTTCTTAGCCAATGTCATACAGAGAGTTAGTCCAGATCTAAATTTAGAACTCACCTTAATGGAATACCAATTCAGTGCTCCATCATTTACACCATGCTCCCTCTACCATATTAGAGGGGGTAAATTGACATCTTTTTTTAGTTTCAGTGTTCCATTTTGCATGTACAATTTTTCAAATTTCACCTTTAAATCTTAAAGTTGAATCACCTTAAAAAGGTGGCAACATTAAAATCATTTTATTTATAAATGGGAATGTTGAAATAGAGTGAAGATAATGTAATCTAGAGAAAAAATATGACAGATGTGAGATTCAAGAAGGATATCTCCAAACAAACTAGGTCAGGGAGAAAGTTTGAACCATTTATGCCCAAACCTGAAGACAAATACTACATATTGCATAGTTCCTATGAAATCCTCACATGTTCCTATGGAACTTTTACATTCTTTAGAGAAACTTCATAAGCCTCTGTGGAACCTTCACCCCTTGTACTTCTTAAACTTTTCAAAGCTTCCATAGAGCCCTAGGATTCCACAAAATACAACCTAACAAAGCTTTATCTAAAATACTTTTGAATAAGTCTTTCTGGTCCAGTCTGGTGAAATTTTGCCATGAAATCAATTTGGAACTGATTAGTTGAAATCAATGTATAGAGCTATTAGTCATATGAAAGGCTAAGTAATATTATTGAAATATTATTCTCAATAATCATAAAAGTACCAAAATAATGAAAAATTGAAAAAAAATGAATCCAATACATTACACAGATCTCCTAAAAATTTGTGAAGGTAGAAAAGCACAACATTCAAGCAAAAGAAGAATATTTACACAGTCCTTTCTATTTCCCTTATTTAGTCATTAGGAAACTTATATTTAGGTAATGCTTTATGATCACAAAGTATTCTATACAGGAGGCAGCATGGCATAGTGCAATGAACATTTGATTGGACATAAGGCATGGGTGTAAAATAGACCCATGATGGTAAATGTTTAACAACTGGCTCTCAGAAGGAACCCTTATAGATGATAAACTTTTAAGTTTAATCTGTATTCTTAATATCTTCTCTTTCACTTTCTTAATTGTAGGCAATCAATAAAATAGCAAATCTATCCCTGATTTGTAGCACTTGATGATTTTTGAGGCTTATGTTCTTATGGTGAAAATTTAATAATGGACTCTCAAGTCAAAGTATCTCTAGCACACTTTTGGACAATGAGCCTTATTTCTGCCATCTCCTAGTTATGTCATACTGAGCAAATCATTAATCTCACTGAACCTTACTTATAAAATATCTATTAAAGAATGATAACTGCATTAAAAGATTTGTTGCAAAGAAAGTCCTTCATAAACTTTGAAGTACTCTGCCAGTGCCTTTGATAAAAAAGGCCAATTTGATCAAAAGAAAAAGCAACTACAACATGCTTATAATATAGTTAGTAGTATATACATTGTTGTCTCTTATATCCATTTTATAGACTGAGTAGTTAATGGTAAGAAATTTATAGATTAGGCAAGCTTATTAATGGTAGAGTTGGAATTTAAGATCACATCTTTCTTTACTTGACTACTTAACAGACTTTGTCATTTTTCATAATTCCCCTCATCTTCCACACATTCAAGTGAATATACATGAACTGAACACTTCTCATGTGCTCACACCTGTGGTGTTATTGAAGAGGAAATTAAATGATGGCAAAATATTGGTGTATAGAAAGTAAGGTCCAGGAATAAATAATGATAATATAAAAAGTTTGAAAATGCATGAGATGTGCAAATAGAGTGTTATGAAATTCAAAGGAAGGGTAGGGCAGATTTTAGCTACTTTAGGCAATCAGAGTATGTCTTTCTTTTTTAAAAAAAAAGTTCATTTTCTAGTTTCATTGGGAAAGAAGCTTTGGATTTCAACTGTATGTAGAAACAGAAAGGATCCTTCATTTTTAATACAAGAGCATTTTACAAGAGAATTTTAATTTTAAGGAAACTTAGAATTTGAAATTTTGGAACATGGAACATAGAATATGAGATTTATAGGAGATGGTCTAGAACAAAGAAAAATATATTTAAATCTAGAAAGGTCCTTGGAAAATCTACTTCACTTTTTGTTTTTCTTTTAAATAAAGGAATTGAGGCCTAGAGAGGAAATCTAATTTATTTCAGCTCTAGTTAGAGTTCTAGAGCTAAGAATAGAATGCAATTCAGATTTTTCATTATAGATGCATTTTAATCTTGCCTTTATAGTCTCTAATAAATAGATAGTACCCTCTGCATGCAAGATGGAAGACTGATACCAACAATCAGATACTCTTTTCCTTTCTCATAATACATATGTTCATTGTTTCGGTTAAGTACTTTGAAAAGGAATCTGTAGTGAAATACGAGCCTGTTGTCAATAGGATTCTCCTCTCAAGGTTTCCATTGAAGAACTGCTGAAAGGGGAACTCAGTTGAATTGATTGATGTGTTCAAGTAACGGCCTTGGGACTAGATGAACAAATATGAGCAGGCAAGTAATAAACAAACCCAACTCAGCATTTAGGAAGTACACCGTGTGCTAAATTCCCCTGAACAATTTGGACCTGTATCAGCTCGAAACATTATGGGACGGTTCACTGATGCAAGGAAAATGACAGAAGTGCTGTGTTTGAATTTAAGAGAAACAGACCAAAGAAGACTGTACTCATTTCAGTATAACTGCACCCATTTAACAACATGAAGGCTATATCTAATCATGCAGAGGAAAGTGCAGAAATGAGACAATTATACTAATAATACAAGACTAGGAAAGTCACATAACATGAGCTAGAGAGGAGAGAGAGAGACAGACAGAGAGAGAGAGAGAGAGAGAGAGAGAGAGAGAGAGAGAGAATAGATTTTGTGTTTCCTCCTTAACCCTGGAATTATTGGCAAAATTGTATCAATTTTCTCTTCCTCTTCACACATGTAGACACAGTTTTACCAATCCAAGGCATAGAATTACAGAACTATAACACATCAGAGCCCAGAAGCACTTTGGAATATAAAGTGTTAGCATGAAAAAAGCAAAATTTTAGAGCTAAAAAGATCTTTGAACCTAAAAAATTATAAATGGTAAGTTTCTTAGAATTCAGTATATTATAATATTTCCAGAAATTTCCACATATTTTCATCCTTATGTTATTATTATTATTATATTTAATAGAGGAAAACTAAAGCTTAGAAAAGGGAAAATGACTAGTTTACACACACAAAAGATTAAAACTCTGGACTCCCAGTTCTGAGTTAGAAGTGATTTTCATTAAATTACATTAAATAATTTAACAAATTCCTATTGTGTATTCATTTTATATGCAAAGTGTTATACTAGATCCAAGGTTCAATATAATTGATCTACCTCTCATGTGTACAAAATAAAACCCACATACTCAAATATTCCATGAAGTCCAATAGCAAGAGATGTTCAGAATCACACTGTACTTTATTTCAATGAACTTGAACACCTCATAAAAACTCCCAACACCCATGAGTGATAATTAAAAGGGATCATTAACCCTAAATTGTAGTTAAGGAAATTGAGACAAAGAGAGGTTAAATGATTTTTCATAGGTAACATAGGAAATAAAATAGCAAGGGAATAACTAGGAATGGTGCTTCCAGACTCTGCATTCATATTCTAGATAGCATATTCTCTTATATTATCATTCCCTGTTTTTATTATGTGTAATCAAATCTGTGATTTTATCAGTTTAGGGAGATCCAAATGAAGAACTTCCTTTATTAATGTAAATCAAAACCTGTTCCACAAAATTTAATCTTCAATCAATAATTTTCAACCCTTTAAAATATGCATATCTAACTTCAAAAACTTTTGGAGCTAACATGCCAAATATGTACATACTCCACACACATATATATGCATATAACATATGTGTGTATGTATACATGTGAAAATACAATGAGATGTGTACAATGTATATATCTACATATAAATGTGCATTATATTTAAATATAAGTGTATTTTTACATATTCATGTATATTATACTGATTATGCACATCATAATATATGCATTGTATGCACATTATAAATATACACAAAGTATAACTTTTTAAAATTATGTGATAAAGATATATATATAAACTATTTGCTCCTAATATCAATAAGGAATCACTGGAATTTACTGAATGAGAGACTATCCTTACAAGATATGTATTTTAGGAAAATCTTGTTGACCCCTTTGATGGATGACAGAGAGGAAAATCTCAAGCCAGGAAGGTTGATTGGGAAGCCACTGCAATGGACCATATGCATGATGATGAAGTTTCTCATCTCTGGTTGTGGCTGTGCCATTGTGGGAATAGATAGAATAGACATTGTCAAGGTATAAGTAAAGGTATAAGTGACACAAGTATATAAATGTGAGGAAGAGTCATATACACAAAAAAATTGGGAGTGGGTTGATTCTGAAGAAATGATAAGATTAAATCTATGATGGAGATCACAACCTATCCATACCTGCTCATCCTGTGAGACTCACTTTTCCCACCAAAAGCAAAAACAGGAGGGGAATAGGGATATTAATCACTATTTTCTGCTGTAGAATGCAGAACCCAACTCATAATACATACAACAATTGATCTGAGAGTGAGGATATGGGAATGCAAAGGAGGAGACAGAATTGTGCATTGACAGCTCTTGTGGGTTGTTTTTAGTTTATAACTACCCCCTTGAGGTTAATACTTGGTAGTAGCCATGACAAGTCAACAAAATAAAGGAAAGATGTGGGAGAAAGTTGGGATACCAAATAAAAAGGAAGTATCTTGGAGACAAGTTCAGGATATATAAGTGTGAGGAGGATGGGATTCAATTAATCTTCCTCTCTTCCAAACTGGTTGTGAATGCATCCTTTGGGAAATTTTAGGGCCTCTGCTTTGGAAAATATGGTTCTCAAATAGTTGCCTGAAACATTAAGTGAGTTGTCCTGGGTCAAAAAGTCAGTAAGGTTCTGAAGTAGAACTTGAACTCAAATCTTTTTGACTCTGAGGCCAGTTGGGCTAAGTAGTTCGGGGTTCCACACCATCTCTAGCATCCCCATTAATTAGGTAGAAAAAGTCCTCTTTTCATCTTTCTCTTGTTCCTCTCTCATTCATTTTCATTTTCCTCCTTCTCTTCCTTAATCCTTTATTTCATTCTTTTCTCTCTTGTGTATTTCCTTCTTTCATTTTCCCTTCTTTTCTTTCTTTTTTTTTTTTTTTGGTCATTTATACCAGTCTTGTATTTTCAGTTTTATGTGATTTTCCTTTATCAAACCTATTTTTCTACAATCCATTTCCTGCATCACTGTAAAAAATAAAAATTGCCATGTTATTCAAAAATATTCAATACTGAAAGTCAGCATTGACTAATGGTTAAAGAATGAGTTTCAGATTTAAGGATACCTTTGTTCAAGCCTTGCTCTGACTACTGTATGTGTAACACTGGAAGAATCTTGAAGGCTATAAATTGCAGAGAAGTTCTCAGTACATTGGCAAAAGACATATACTCACTGGAATTCTCTTAGAAAATGAAAACATAAGTCTGATTTTTTAAAGGACTTCAAATTTATCTTCTACTACTCCTTTATACAGACCAATTTTATTATTTGGTCTGAAAAAACATATTGATCAAATATGCCTATATCACCCTCCCTGCGTCTTCAGGAAAAGCTTTCTTTTAAAAAAAAGAAAAACAAAGACAAACTGTAATCAAAGATTTAGAAGAAACCTTAGAAGAAAAGATAATTAGTAAATCTTCCAACACTAGTATTCTTTGTTCTATGTTCTAATATTCAGTGTTATAATATATATTCTTACTGTTGAATTCCACATTCTATTAAAATATTATTCTCCAATTATAATTTACCAAGTAATTTTATTAGCTGATCTTGATCCTAGGGACTATATAATTAAATATACCTTTCTTTATTTCAAAGGAAAAATGGGGGATTCTGGGCACAGATTATGGCATATGCTGACAGATATGACATTTGATTGTTTTTAATTGTTACAATAGAGAGGTCAGTGTCAAAAAGTAAGTGATACTATATCAACACTTACTTTTACTGTGAAAACAAAATCTATCATTGGCAATTGTTTTCAAAAAGCAAAACACATTCTGATATCCTATTGATTCTACATTTATAGTGACAAGTCATTTCACTCATTCTCCTTATCCCAAACACACATCCCAAACACATACACACATGCATGCAATGTACGCATAGCTTCTTTCAATAATTCTAGGTAAAAATAAGTACTCATGAAGCTGAAAAATATTTTATAAGTAAATTCAGCCTGCCATAGGCTAGGTGCTGCTGACATTACCAGGCGGCATTAATTTAATTCCACTCAGTTATGCTTTTAAAGTTGATTTGAGAAATGTGTCATAAAATGCTATTGAGTAGTGCAGTGGCGAATTCCTAAGCAGGCTGGATGACTACCTAGATGTTGAAAGGCAGAAGGAGAGAGAATTGTGAAAATGCTGCTTATTTGGACTTGTGGGAAAAAATCCCCTGTAATATTTTAGGGTCACAGAGTTTCATATGTATTGAGTCTCTTGTTCTTTATGAGAACTCATCTAGGTGTAAAGCAGAAACCACCAGAATTGAGGGAAAATAGAACATGGAATGAAATTTGGGTCAAGTGGTGCTATCATCAAACAATTATATAATGCAATTATCACAACAGGCAGTTAATTTGTGCAGTGACTTGAAGATGAAGTTAGGAAAACTTGAGGTCAAATGAGCTGGAGACACACATCAACAGGGTGACCACAGGCATGTAACTTAAGCTCTATCTGCTTCAGTTTTGTCAACTGTAAAATAGGGACAATAAAAACACCTACCTCCCAAGATTATTGTAAGCATCGAATTCAGAAAGTAGGTGCTTAATAATAGAAACAATAAGAATAACTTAAAATTGTAGAATACTTTACTTTAAAGAAATATAACTTAATGTACATGATCTCATCTGTTTGTTTTTTCCATAATCATATGAAATAATTATTTGCCTTAGCTTGGTCTTACATTTCTCATCTACAAAACAAGGAGGCTGCTGATTTCTAACAATTGAGATTCTGTTTTCTAATATTTCATTTATTGTGGTCTTTAAAGTTACAGATTTGTAGTATTGGTCAAAATCTTAGGGATTCTCTGCTTCGATTCTTCAACTGAATTGATGGAAAATATAGGACACAATGAAAGGAATTTAGTTGTCCAAAGTTACTCAAAAATTAATTGTTGCTTTTGAGTTTTCCCAGCATTTTTTGGTCAAATAATGAGTTTTGTCACCAATGCTTGGATTTGGAGATTTATCAACCACATAGATTACTATGGATATTTCTATGTGCTATATACCAATCTACTCTACTGATCCACCACTCTATTTCTTAGCCAGTAACAGTACCACTTTGTAATGCAATTTCAAATTTGTTACTGCTAGGCCACCTTCCTTCACACTTACATTTTTCATAGGTTCCCTTGATATTGTATTTTTTTTAACTTTTTGCTCCTATATTTTCTAATGTTGTTAATAAGAATGAATGTTATATTTTGTTAAAAAGCTTTTTCTACATCTATTGAGATTATAATGTGATTTAGGTTGGGTTGTTATTGATATAGTTAATCATGCTAATAGTTTCCCTAATATTGAATAAGCCCTAGATTCCTGGTATAAATTCCACTTAGTTATAGTGTATGACCTTTGTGATATATTGCTATAATCTTCTTACTAGCTTTTTTTATTTAAATTTTTTGCTTCAATATTCATTAGGGAAATTGGTCTATATAGTCTTCTTTCTCTGTTTTTAATTCTTCTTGGTCTAAATATCAGCACTATATTTGTATGGAAAAAAAGAATTAGTTAAGATTTCTTCTTTTCTTACTTTTCCAAATAATTTATATAGTATTAGAATTAATTGTTCTTTAAGTGTTTAGTGGTCAAATAATTTTTTTTTTATGAGACTCGTAATTTGACTATCCAAACTCTTTCTCAGAAATTGTTTTTTATGATATTAAGAAAGGAAGGAAGGAAGGAAGGAAGAAGGGAAGGAAGAAAGGAAGAAAGGAAAGAAGGAAGAAAGGAAGCAAAGAAGGAAGTAAAAATGTCTTCATAGACCTAACTTAAATCACAATCCAGTTTAATTAAAAGTCTTAAATATCTGTTAACTCAGAAATTTTTGAAATAATACCATTTTCCTTTTCAACTGAATCACATACTAATAATTCATGCTGTGGATAATATTATTGAAACCATTAATATGAAAGTGTATGGTACCTCTCATTCCTCCAACACATTATTTATATTGCCCAAAGAATATCTACCTTTTGCATAGACCTGAGCACATAACTGCTTGCTTCAAATATTTCCATTGGTTCCTATTGCCTCGTAGTTAACAACAAACAAACAAAGAAACAAACAAAATAAACCAAAAAGCCTCATCTTGTATTCCTCAGCTTTTCAAAATATATTAAAATTTCTCTGGTAATTTTTTATGAATCCATATTATTTCTGAATTATTTAAATTTTCTTTCCCTTCTTATATATAAAGGACTCTCCTCTTGCCACTTGAAATGAGTTTTTTAATTAACTACTAAATATCAAAGAATTTGAAGAATACTATTTTTTGGTGATGGTCTATGAATGTTTTAAACTTTTATTATTGTAACCAGATATTCAATATAGTTTTCATAATATTCAGTTTTTAATCATTATATTCAATTGTAGGACCTATAAATCTTAATTATCTTTAAAAGCAGTACCTTCATCTCACACTGAAGTTATATTTTCTTTTTAACATTATTGCCTTTTTGATTTCTTCCATCAAATTTTCCACCTTGAAAAGTTTGTTTTGAAACTCACTTATTCACTCTGTATTTCTCTATTTCTCTAAGCATCTTTGAAAAAAGTTACCAATATCTATGATGTATTTTTCCATATTCTGCTAGGGTTTTTTATTGTGGGGTGTTGATCTGTATTGATAGTTTTGTATTGCATTCATCCTCAATTTCTTTTTTTAAGAACTTTATTTATCTTTTGAACAATTCTCAAATTTCTCAATATTATTTCTTGAAATGCAGAAAGTCCAAAAGAGTCTGTCTTTCATCAACTAATATTGCTTTATTTCCCTTCGTGCATTATTTTTTTAATGTGCTTTAGTTTGCAGGAAAGTTATTAATTTTTAATGATTTTACTCATTCTTCCTTCTGTCTTTATAATTTTTATATTGCTTTTTTCAGCTTGAGGGCTGAGCTTTTATTCAAGCCTTTTTCTCTTGATCTTTTGATATTTTTTTTTGTGTGTTCCTATTTCTATCCCTTCTCCCACAACAAACATACTTTTTTTTTCTGTCTCCTTTCCTTTGCTTACACTGCCTTTGAAAAATTCTCCCTTTTCCACTTTGTGTAATTGCTACATGTTTTAAAGCTAAACTCTAATTCTGCCTTTTCTTGATTACACACACACACACACACACGTGTGTGTGTGTGTGTGTGTGTAGAAAATGATCTTTATGAGAAGGCATAGAAAGATTATTATTCATATTATGGAAGTTAAATATAACTAGAGTATTAAATGGGGCCATATATATAGATTTATATGCATGTGTATGTATATATATATATATATATGTATATGCATATGTATGTATATATATATATATACATATACATATGTATATGTGTGTGTGTGTATTTTTTCCTACCCTTGGTGAAAGAATACCTGAATATATTTAAAGTTTCTGAGCTTCAAAAGGTCTTGAGTAAATGAGAGTTATTAGAAATCTAGGAGCCAGGACTCGAGATAAAACTTGTCATCCACATCAAAGCCCTGAGAAGTGACTGGGATTCAATTCAGCATTTATTGACTTCATTAACAAGAAACCTGGTCCTACAAGCAAGAAGGACTTGTGCATTGACCACGTCAAATTCAGGAGTGGACTTAGAAAAGCAAATACTTTGAACACATTATTTAAAATTTAAATCCATTTTCTGAGAAGCCAAAGAGATATAAGAGAATATGTTCTCCACAGACATTGGATAGGTATTTTTGTAACATTCATTATTGCTATAGGTGATGAGGGCTTTATCAGTGTCAGAGGAGAGAAGAGGGGAAATTCAAGATAGGTTGCAAAGGTTAAGTCAACATGCCTTGACAATCACTTGAATATGGGCATGGGGTGAAACATTGTGAGGAATCCAGGATTACTCCTAGATTATAAACTGAAGAAACTGTGAGACTGGTGTTTCACCATATAGTAAAAGAGAATGTAGGATGAGGGCAGGGTCTAAGGAGTTAGCTAGGTAGGAGGAAAACTAAGAGAGAATAGTGTTCTAAAATGCTAGAACTCTCAAGGGGAGTGATCAGCACTATCAAAAGCTGTAAAACTATCAAGGATTATGAGATTAAGAAAAGGCCCTTGGATTGGGAAATAAGATATTATTACTAATTTTAGAGAGAGGTATTTCAGGTGGAATAATAATTGATATTTTTGAATGACATAAGGACACATTTAATTACTGATGATTGATATTACAGAGAACATACAAGAATTGGAATTTAAGCCCATACCATTAGAAAAGATAATACCTAAAATCTTTTAAGGATTTGTTTAGAACCCTGAAGGAGTAACTTAAACTGTTCTGATGAAATTTATCTTATCAGTAAGTTTTTATAAGGATCCCTAGAGTTTTTATAGGAAAAGCTTATATTTCTCATCTTTACAATATATCATTAGTGTGGTGTAGGGCAGAGTAAGTAGTCCACAAAATCTCTTTTGGTTCCAACATGCCAGGTTTCTAGTGTTTATTTGGAAACATACAATAATGTCTTCCTTAGTAGGAGATCTTTGGAATGCTTCAAGTGTGGGTATTTGCATATCCTAGGAGAGTTTGTGCCTTTGGACACCAACCACTAACCAAACCCAGAGAAGATCATTATAGAGCATATTGGTGCTTATGTCATCTTGCTCATGAATAACCCTAACTTCAGCAGCACAGTATTTATTATATTAATAAACTATTAAGTGGCTAGTGGCAATCTATAATATCTCTACCATCATCTATATAAGTTAGATCAAAACACATTATGATTTAGGATATCTCCATAACCTGCATGAGCAATTAATAAATAGACAAAGAGCCATGGATTTGGATCCAGGAGACATGGAATTAATACTGTCTTGGCCACCTATCACTTGTGTGACCTTAGGAAAGCTAATTCAGTGGCCTTAGTTTCTCTCTCTGTGAAATGAGAGGCTAGATAAGATGTTATATTATGGTATTTCTAAATTTAAAAAGTATATATGCTATAATTCTAAGCATCTCTGTCTGAAAAAAACAGAGTCAATAGATCAATAGTTTCTTATTTTGAAGTTTCTTTCCATTTTTAATTTCTTATTTTTAAGTTTCTTTCCATTTTTCTCTACTCTAAATATATATTTTCTTGAATGTCATCAATATTAGAAGACTGACAACAAAACAAAAATACAGTAAAGCTGCATTGTGATTTTACAGTTAGAACCTCTACAATAAGTTAAGAAATCTAGTGTATGGATCTGACTCTTAACTTGTTTTGTAACTGGATATATTTCTTTCCTTTTTGGGGATTCAATCTCTTCATCTATAAAATTAAGGCATTAAATGAGATGTTCTCTAAGGTCCTTCCCAGTTTTCACATTCTATAATTCTAATGATTGTATGAAATTCTGTTCTACCTCTTTCCCTCATTCTCTCTCTCTCTCTCTCTCTCTCTCTCTCTCTCTCTCTCTCTCTCTCTCTTTCTGTCTCTCTCTCCCCTCTCTCTCTCCCTCTCTGTCTCTCTCTCTGTCTCATTTTTCTGTGTATCTGTCACTGTCCATCTGTCACTGTCTCTCTGTCTCTGTGTGTCTCTGTCTCTGTCTCTCTGGCTCTATCTTTCTTTCTCTGTTTCTATCTCTGTCTCTTTCTCTCATCTCTCTGTCTTTCTCTCATTGGATTAAAATTTTTCCTTTCATTTCCATCCTCAACTACGACAGAATGGAGCTCTCACCTCTTAGTGAAGGCCTTTGGTTAATGAATGACCTGCAGCTGCACAATGCCTCTTGAATGCCAAATGACCACAGCTGCACACCTCTGGAATACAGAATGGCTTGAAGAGTGTTCAGATAGCCCACAGCTGCATGCTGCTAGACACTGAAGCAGTTTTGCACCTCCAGAATACCAAGTACACCTCTAGTAATGAGAAATGTAAGGAGTAAGATACCAGCCCTCTTACAAAAGAATAAAAAGTGTGTGATTGGCTTTGTTATATGAGGTCCTGGCTAAAGCAAAGTCAGACTCAGGATAGCTTCCCTAGGAAGTCCCTTGTGCCATCTCTTACTGTACCATCAACATTTAAACAATTCAGGATCCAGAACTTTCATCTCCAGATTTCTGACTTCTCAGGATTCTCTCAGAAGAAGATACAGAAACCTTGTTTCCAAATTCATTTTCTCATTGTATTAATTTGTATTTACAAAGCTCTGCAATCCCTTTAGATAGCAGCGGCCATTACAGTCTTATTCCAGGAACCTAATTCCCTGGTGAGTGGGGCTGAGCCCTCTGTGGAAGTTAGCCACAAAGGGGATGGTGGGCAAGGTGTGAAGATATTCACTTCCATTGCACAGGCTGGCCAAGGATTTTAATGGAACCTTTGGCTTTTTCTTTCACTGTCTGTCTGTCTCATTCTCTTTCATCTCCCCTTTTCTAGGGCCAATACCCTGTGTACTAATTTCTCTTTCTTATTAAATTCAACACAGTTCCTTTTAAAAGTATGATTGGGGAGCTGAGTATTAACACTCTAGGGCAATACATCTCCAAAATCTCCAAAACTGTGAGGAGATAAGAGACTGAACCTCCTGATATTTCCCCCTCAGTGTGTCTCTGAAAATTGCAGGTGCATGTATAATACCCATAAACCAGGGTAATCTGCCCACCTCATTCCCTTCACCCTGTCTAACACACACAGAGATATTTAGTATTAATATTCCATGCACTAAGGCAAATGAGGGCCCAGGAGGCTGCTGACTCAATCAGAGCTTGTTTTACTTACTGTGCAGTACCGAGAAAGGGCCATAAACTGGAGCACGATAGATCTGTAATGCTCGTTTCAATATACTGTCCCTGTTTGCCTCGTTCCTGATGAACTTTCATATCCAGCCAACAAAATATAACAAACATATTAACGATGTGTGGTAAATCACCACTGGAGAGACTGAGACCTGATGATGGGAGCATTTGTGGGTAAACATGATTTCTTGGCTGCTCAATACCACTCAGGAGGGCCATGAGGATGCCATGCCCTGGGAAGTCACTACCAGCTGAGGAAGACAGGAACAGACCTAACCAAGAGCCATCCAGTTAGAATCTATCCTGTGACATCTGAAGGGGTCAGTTTGGGTTTGCCCTTTATCCAGCCCCATGCTAGTGATGACAAATCCTGAACTGGGTCCATCTGACCTGTTTTCTATTGTTAATGGAGGCAGAAAGATATGCTTTGTAGGAGATGATCGTAGATTCCTTGACATATGGATGGAAGAGATCACTAAAATCATCAAGTCCAAAGCCATCTTTTATAGATGAAGCAACTAAGGCCCAGGGAGATGAAGTAATTTGTCCATGGTCAACCTTCATAGAATCAGAAATGAGAATTGAATCCATTTTTGAATTCAGAGTCAGTTTGTGCATTTTTTTCTATATCACATTTTCTCCCCTATGTTAAATATACTCTAGAACATGTTGCCTCAAAAGTATGAAATACCAATAAATATGTGTGCAAGCAGATGCTTTAAAAATCCTTCCTTTAATTGGTCTGGTTATTCTCTCCAGTGTCACATATTACAGCCTGTCCATATTTCATGAATCACTGTTTCAAACAGGGGATGGAGAAGTAATTCTGTTGGACATACTTCTAGTCATGAGACACTTTATACTTGAATAACCTAGGTTTTGATTAAGAGAAACATTATTTGTCATTGTACCTATATTGTGGGCTCTGTGTATTGGTTCAAAACAAACAGATTTTGCATGCTGCTGGAAAATCCTTTAAGGATCCAGTGTCACTTTATTACTGTGATGAGTTATTGCAGAACAACTTTAATAAATAATTTATAGGCTTTCCTCAGAACACACAAACACATACATGTATATATACATGTTAATGTATTCATATACATTAACATATTTATGTTTTTACATATTTGCATAAGCATTACAGGTACTACTCAATGCTTGTTGCATTAAGGAGTATTGGTTATTGATTTTATTCATGAAAAGTGTTTGGAAATGACAGAGGCATCCAACTGAAAAAAAATGAAAGCACTATACAAATCTCTATGTACATATATATAGAGAGAGTAGGACTAGAAAAAAAATGAAGATGAATAGGAAAAGTAAAAGGAGGAAAATGAATAGATAGATACATATCTATTATATATTTTTAAAGTTTATAATCTAAATAAAATCAACATTAGTGAATCTTAATATTTTCTTTAAAAAAGAGGCTTAGCTAACATGAAATCTTATAGATACCAAAGAACATTAGATCATTATTGGTATAAAGCTCAAGAGACGATTCAATAATTTTTAAAAGTGTTATAAATGTTCTTTTATGATTACACTGACTTCTTCAACTAGCACAAAGTTTAGCATAGCTGTATTATAAATAGCTAAAATTTGAATTTCTAATATTTATATTTGTCTAATTTATCAGGAAAAAGAGAATTGGACAGTATAGACCTATTAGAAGGGTATTTGGCTTGATTATACCAATCAACTAGATTAGGTTATATTTAGATAGTAATCTTCTTGTGATGTAAACACTTGTGATGTAAATGAAAAGATGATCTTTGTCCTTTGGATAGAGACTTAAATGCAATATATATATTTTGAATGAACCAAAAGCAAGTTAAGGCTTTGAATCCTGAAAATAGAGTGAAAAGAAAGGTATTTTTAGTATCAAATATCATGTTAAACAGGGAGAAATGTTTCTTAAAGCATTGCATGGTTAAAATCATATTAATGGCTAATTCTCCATCGAGGAGAGTTTCCTTTGTTGATCAACTTATGTTTTGGACCAATGGCAACAAAAAATTCATGTTGACAAATGGAAATGGTTTAGTTTCTGTTTCTTGAATTATACAAGTAGGAGGAAATGACTTCCAGGGTGACTTCTAATGGTTGAGTTCTAGATTCCTAGAAAAGGATGGCATGCAGCAAATCTGAGGTAGGGTAAGGAAGTCTGGCTGATGAGTCTATGCCATGTAGCAAGGTCATAGAGCACATTGAAAATTTGCATTTGGTGAACCATTGAGAAGGAACTGGAGTAAGTCACAAAGTATTTTGCATGCTCTGGTGATTTTCTGACTGCCTTATTCTCCGTGTTCATTAACTGGCAAAGCAGAGGCTCACCTCTGGGATTACTACAGTACCACCAGTGACCTGGATGCAGCTTTGACTCTCAGCTCTCTACCCTCCACTACTATCCTGCTCACCCTACCATTAACTCTGTCTGTGATTAATACAGAGACCTTGAGGTTGGCACAATCACAGGATAAGACTATAATTTTAGGACTCTTTGCAGTCCATAGGGTGGAGAAATAAACCGTAGGTCCATTTCTTCCTCTACATATACTGTGTCTTAATTGATTTAATATCTAAAACATGTTCTGTGGGTTGAACTCTTGCAATGAAATATAATGTGGAATATTACTAGGATTCTGACTCTGAATATAAGCCATGTCACTCAACTCTTTTTTACTTTAAAGAGAGAAAATTTTATTTCTCTTAAATTCTTCTTTACTCTTCCCTTATTCCCAATTCTCTCTTTTCTTTCTCACTGTCTCCCTGCCTTTGTCTATCTCTGTCTCTATGATCCTCTGTCTCTGTCTCTGCCCCTCTCTTTGTGTCTATTTCCATTTCTGTCTCTCTTTCTTCTTTGTATTCTGTGTATATTTTTTGTGAAGATCTAATTGTTAAACATTTACTAGTATTGTACCATCAATGACCCCATTAGATACAGAATGTGAGACTGACTCAGTGTAGTATTACTGTCTTTAGATAGATAGAATACATATTTTCCATGTTATTGATGTTGCTTATCCTTTGTTCTCAAAGAACACAACATCAGATAGGAGATGATGTGATATGCAAGTGAATTGGATTTAATTTCAGTAGTATTTTATTTTTCTACATAAATGTAAGTAAAGTTTTCAACATTCATTTTTGTAAGACTTTGTGAAGTGTTATAACATTCTCCCTCAATATTCCACTCTGGTCTGTAACTGTTCTTGGGTTCTCAAAGGCAATATTTCTCAAAGTCCCACTGCCTGGAAAAGGAGATGGCAATCCACTACAGTGTTTTTGTCATGAAAACCCCAAATAGGGTCACAAAAAGTCAGACTTTAATGCAAATGATTAAAATGACAACAAACATTGCAAAAGGTCCTAAAGCTCATGCATAGGTTGAAAGGTTTCAACTAAGGACTTGGAAATGTACTTATCTTAATGTGTGAAAACTAGTGCCCCTAAATTTGTAGAAGCTCATTGCCATATTGTCTGCAAAGTCAATTACTTCACAAAGTCTATCTACTACTCCTAGGGGGAAGTAGTTCTGCATCTGCTCCCTCAGTGAAGGGAACTTCACTGCCAAAATCATGGCTCCTGGAAGCACTAGAATACATATTATTCTTCTGATCATTATTGCTGTTGTCAATAAACCATTGCTTTCTACTTCAGTTCTTACCTAAATAGAAAAGCGTAGAATTTGACCCAGAATCAATTTCTCAAGGTCCAGAAAATATTTCAAATGGTTTGATTTAAAGAAGGCAGCCTCTGAAGAATAACTTGATTCTTAAGTTAATACTCTATAATTTTCCATAGGCAAATTCTATCACTTCTCAGTATCTCAGTTTCCTCATTTGTTGAAAGAGGATAATAAAACTAATAATTTCTAAGATGATTTTCCCCTCTAATATCATCACAGATTCTAATTTCTATTTGATAGATTATCTACTAATTCATCTAGGAAGGTCCTTGGAGTTTAAGAACAGGGCAATTAATTGTTAGATATTGATGATAGAATAAGATTGATGGATCATGAAGCAACATTGCCAACTAAAAGAGGTCTGTTTTGTGGAGACAATAAACAATTAACAAACTAAGCACAGGGAGTGGAGGTTAGGGATGTGGAGATTTTATGATGTTCTGGTAAACTATTCTTTGGAAAACTGCTTCTTTGTGTATAAATGGATGTATGACGTTTTAAAATTAAATCTGTTTTATTTACATTTTTGATATTACTTTCTTATGTCTAGACAATAAACAAACAAATAAACAAACCAATGAAGCCCTGATTTGTAGCAATTTCTGAAGTTTAAATGTTCATACTTGAAAAATTAAGTTATTTTAACTGTGTGGAGTATTAAACAGAATGTGTACTGAAATGAAGATTGGAATGAAGTGAATTGAAAACTTTGCCTCGTTTATATCCATCCTTGCAACTCCTAACCTTGGGGATTTTATTTTAGGGCTGTTGTTGGTGATAAGGGACTTTATGTGTTCACATCACAAATGAACTTGATGCTCTATTGCCATTAATTCTCATAAATATCAGGGGAGAGGGCAGTTTATCAGACTTATGTTAAATAACAAGACTAAGGAGTCTTAGAATGATAAGGATTCAGAATGAGAATGTCCCCAACAAGTGATTCCTAACAATAAAATCATAGAATTATAGATTCAGAACTCAAAAGAACCTTATATGTAACCTTGTCCAAAGTTTCTTAAACTGTGGGTCATGACTCCATATGGGTTTGTGTAACTGAATGAGGGGATTGTGAAATTATGATTTGTATTTGTATACCTTTTTATATACCTATATTCCTGGAATTGCATAAAAATTTCATGGATATAAAGAGGCCATGAGTGGAAAAAAATTTTAAAATCCTGAAATATCTTATTCCCTCATTTATAGAAAAACAGATCAAAGACTTAGAATACCTTATAGAAAGTAAGAAGTAGAGGCAAGATTCTAAGTAAAGTCCTCCACCTACCAATTTGGTTTTCTTTCCTCCATATTATGCAAATAACCCACTTTTGTTTCCATAGCATTCTTCAAGTTTAAATCACATTGGATGTCCTCACACCCATAAGACTTGGTGAAAATAATATCCCCATTTTTCAAAAAAGGAAATAAAGAGGCATGGGGCTAGTGTGTGGCAAAAATTTGAGCACAAGGTGGCTGACACAAAGCATGGTAGCTATTTATACATCATCACACTACTGTGATCCCTAAAAAAGGTGCCCCTAGAACTGCAACTTTTTTTGTTGTTACAAAAAAAGAGGTTTGACACTACTGGGCCTCTGAGCTGGAAACTCAACCGTAAGTATCCTTTACCTATCCCCAAAGCATCTGCCACTGAGATTTCCTGCTAACACCAACCCACAAGCAAAGCCACAGCTGTTTCCAGCATGGTGGTTTCCATTCCAAGCCTCTGACATTCTCACTGTGGGCCTCCAATGAATCGGTGGGTTAATGGGTTGATCTTCTCAACAAATTTTTCTCTAATATGACTCAGAAGTTGACTTCAGCCTTTCCAGATATTCACCACTACTATTGATATTTACATGATGCTTTCTAAGTGGCCTGGCCTTTACCTGCACATCAAGGAAAACTTCCTTTCAAATTAAAGGAGGATTTAATGCTCACATAGTATGTTTGTCCTTGTTTACTTGAAAAAGGGTGGCATTTTCATCTGAACAACTGAGAAATTTGGGGCTGCAAGATGGCATATAAATTGAGTACAGTGTTAGATGTTAATGTGACAATGAATTAATCCATCAATGCCCCAATTAACTAATGAACCTATGCAATAGTTGCATTGGCATTGGGATGTACACACATTAGACTCTAAAGGCATTAATGCAATGGATTAGATGGGATGGAGAAGTGTTTTAAAGCAACTCGAGTTCCTCTTTTTTCATTGTCAGCTTAATCAAAGCCTCAGAATTGGAGGAGACTTGAGAGGTCTTCTAGCTCAACTTGAATCTCAGCAAGAATCTGCTTTAGAAAATCTCTAATAACTTACAGCATCTCTGAAAACTTGCAACTCTTTTAATGTCTTTTCCCCACAACAGTGCTTAAGTATTTAAAAATAGCAATCTTTCCTGTCCCCTCTAAGTTGGTCTCGTGTCTCGTCTTCTTATCATTCTGGTCTCCTTTCTCTAGATGGTTTCCATTTAATTAATATTCATTTGAGGAAAATATTAATTAAACAGAGACCATATACAGAAGGGCATAAAGATAATAGTTCATAAAGTTACAAAGAGAAACTAAAAATATTTGGCCCATTTTCTATCATTGAAAAACAATGTTACAGGAGGTCATTATATAGTTATCTCTCCAATTTTCTTATTTGCTATCTATGAGACAAAACATTAGGCTAGATGGTCCATTGACAGGCAAAATTCTTAAATTCTAATATTAGAATCCTGGAGTACTAGAAAAGGCAGTTATCTTAATATAAACTTAGACACATCATATTAAGGTTGAGACAGTATTTAGAACAATGACCAAAAAAGGTGTAATATACAATATGAGAGCTCAAAAAGAACTTAATATATAAAACATCAAATTATAGATTACTGGAGTTGGAATAGGTCTTTGATGTGATTAAGTACATTCCCTTTATTTTACAGTTGAGGAAAATGAAGCTCAGAGAGGCCAATTGATTTGTCCAAAGATGTACTTATTTTTGTAACATATCTTGTTGGTAGTATATATAGTAATATATTAGTAAGAATACATAAACATAGTCTCTGGACTCCGAATCTATTGTATTTTGCAAACCCTGTGCTTTATATGAAATTATCCTACTTATTATCTATGTATGCTTAAGTTTGTAATGCCTAGTTGAGGCAAGTATCTGTTGACTTTGAAGGTCCATTGTCCCCATGAGGCACCTTAAAAATAATTGTATTTTGTGAATCAAGAAAAAAAAGTGCAACTTGTATACCCAGTATTTTTTAAAAGTGAATCCTGACACAAAATTGCCACCTAACCCATTTGAGCCTAGTTTGGTCATATTTTATTTTTATATAAAAGCCACTTGCAACTAAGTAGAAACCATTTTTTACTTCATTAATAAATAAAAAATAAAGAGACCATATATGAATAAGTGATGAAGGTGCCTCCCTAGGTATGTTTTAAAGCTTCTTAAAATAGTCCCAGTTTTCATCTATAAAGTGAATATACTCAGAAAGTCCATGGAGAGAATCATTATATTGTATGTGAGAATGGAAATGAGGAGACAGAAAAGGGAGCCTTCTCGTGTAACTTGAAATATATTTTTCTTCCCACACCTCTCACTTACTGATCTTGGAAAGGTTTTCTTTTCTTGATTTGTCATTTAGCGCATATTTTTAAAAGAGCCAAGAATGAGAGGTCAAGAGAACTAAAGAATCAGTGCAATGATTCAGATATATGGGAAGTTTAAATTGTCTTACTCCTTGTATGTCAGACTCTGAGGCATCTAACACATGAGGTAAAACAGTTCAAGGATAATGGTCCATTTCCTGATTTCTGGAAGGATGCAATTAAAATTGCCTATATTCTTGTAAAATAATGATTATACCTTTTAATAATTGTAGGAAGAAGAATACCTATTTATATTCTTTCCTTCCTCATAAGAATCATAATTGTTATGGTGCTTTTTGTCATCCTCATCACCCTCAACAATTACTATCATGATTACTATTATATCACAATTATTTCCATAGTGACTGCTGGCATTTTCAGTCATCTAATTGTTTGTATTACTATAGTATTTCATAAGCTAATATAAATAGTGTCAAAGGCAAAAGTATTAAACATTATCTTCATTTCATCTTTAACATCCTAACTCTTTTTTTTTAATCATTGAGAAATAATTATATTTCAGTGCTTCAAGAATTAGTGATTTTCTCAGTACTGTGATTTCTATCTACCAGTCCAGGTGGAGATTGCTCTATATCATGTGGCAGATGATCATTCATAGTAATTTTGACTAATGAAGTAAACTATTATGCTGTGTCTCACACACTGCTGAGTATTCTCTGAAAGTAACATTAGCCATGGCCATGCAACCCATTGGATATATTTCCAGTTTGGTAGAAGTGCTCAGAGCTTGCTCTCTGTTAGCAAATACTGCAAACAACTGGACTGGCTTATTGTCATGCAACATGGAGGCATTTGAATAAGAGTGAAAGTTGGCATGTGAATTAATCACTCTGCTAAATGCGGGGAATATGAAAAAAAGGCAGTCCTTGCCCTCAAAGAACTTATATTCTAATGAGGGAAAAAAGTTAAACAAAAATATAACATATTAATATTACGCATTACATGTAACTATATAACATTTAGATATCATATACATCATACACTATGTAATAATAACATGTGATAATGTATATTACAATAGATAAAGTAAGCTATACACAGGATAATAGAAGATAATTAACAAAGGAAAGGAGTTGGGGAAGATTTCCTATAGAAGGAAGGTATTGAGCTGGGACTGACAAAGTTAGGAAGGTCAATAGTTAGAGTAAAAAAGTAAAAATCTTCTAGGAATAGTGAATAGCCAAAGATAATACCTATAGCTGAGAGACTGAGTGTCTTGTTTTGTGGAATAGCCAGGAGGCCAGAGTCAGAATATTGAAAACTACCTATGTGAAGAGTAAGACCATTTAAGAGAATAGTCCATCAAAGCATATCTAAAACTCCTAAAAACTGTATTGGTTAATTTAATCAATTTTTCTTCTTTTTATTTTATTTTTAGAAGAAGTGGTAAAAGGGCTTTTGTTTATTGATTTTTGGGGAGAAGGTAGATTATTCTGTTTGGATTTAGCTGCCTATCTACTGGAACTATTTTTGTAAGTATCAAAAGAAATTACTCTTTACATTTGAACACACAAAACACAGTAGCAAAAAAGGTAAGATGAGCCACATGTTAGCTTCCATTGTCTGCTGTTCACAACTTCTTTCTTGGCATAGACTTGGGAAAAGAAGAGAATGTGTGATGAAAGAAGGTCAAAGACCTTCTGCCACTACTCTGGTATTCATTAGCAAATCCCAGAGCCTCAGTTTAATGAACATTAAAAACATAAACGTTATGGAGTTGCTCAGTTATAGGGTTGATCATACCTGGGAAAGTCATTCATTTTATTGTGCAATGACAGGAAAAGTAGAAAGAACTTCCCAGCTAATATTGATGTCTTTTTTATAAGTTATCTCCTCATCTACAGGAAGTGGTCTATTTAGCTTTCCAGAATTCTACCTACTATTCTTCCTCTTCTTTGATCTTTCGCATACTCTTAGACTTCTGCCTGTTGGTTTAACTTTTGACATGCTATTTCAACTTGGCCTCCAGCTTCCAAATACTGCCTTAGTTTCTAACATTCTCATAACTCATAGAATTCTAGCTTCCTTCACAGGTCATGCTGCTTTTTACAGGAAGCCTATTCTGAAATGTAAAATTATATATACAATTTGCTCTAGATCTAATTTCTAGGTACATGTTAACTGTCTACAATATAATAGAAGACCCTTGAAGGCAAGAGTTGTTTGGTCTTTGTTTTTATAACTCCAGTGTTCACTTTGGGTACGAAAAGTTTGCTTAATAATAGTTACTTAAGTGTTTCCTGAGTTAAATAGAATTTTATTCATTTAAATTGAATTCAGTTCTATTATTTTTAAACTTTACTTCCACTTTTTCTTTTTCAATAGTTCTTCACTACTTCCCTGCTCCTTGTCCCAATGTACTAATGTCTTCAACTCTGTTCTACCAGTCCATTTCTAATTATTGCCCAATCTGATATCAATCAGTCAACATTTATTTAGCACTTAGTATTTGACAAGAACTGTGCTAAGTACTGGAAATACAAAAAAAGGCAACAAAAGACAGTCCTTGCCTCATGGAGAAAACAATCTCATACCTCTGAATGAATCATAAATTTTTATCATGGGTGTTTAAATATTCAGCTCTATAAGTGCACCATGTAAATAAGGAAAGTTGAGGATTTTGTTTAAGTATTTACAGGCAGTCTGGTTGCCTAATGGTTAGAGTTGAGTCTAGAATTAAGCCAAATCCAGCAACAGGAACTTATGAGTTGTGTGACTGAGGACAAGTTACTTAACCTATCTGCCTCAATTTCCTCATCTGCAAAATTCCTCATCTACATCTCTAAATTGTTATGAGATTAAAATGAGATAATATTAGTATAGTACTTTATAAACCTGGAGATATTGCAGGGTTTGTTCCAAACCTCTGCAATAAAGCAGCTATCTCAATAAGATGAGTCACATGAATTTTTTTTGTTTCCCAATGCATATTAAGTTTATGTTAATACTCTACCATAACCTATTAAATGTGCAATAGTATTATGTCAAAAATGTATATACTTTAAAAATAATTTATAAATTATATAAAAATTTGTACTTTTATTACTAAAAAAAATACTAAGCATCAATTGAGCAAGTCATTATCCTTTTGCTGGTGGAGGGTCTTACATAAGTGTCCATGGCTGCTGACTGATCAGGGTAAAGTTTGGGGTGGCTGCAACAATTTCTTAAAACAAGACAATGAAATTTGCCACATTGGTTGATTCTGCTTTTCAAATGAGCAGTTATAATCAATTGTGAAGTGAATTGGATTAATTTCAATATTGCTATGTCTCCAGCAAATAGAATGCCTTTCTTTTTATAGATGGGGAAACTGATGCTCAGCAAAGGGAAATAATCATCCCTAAGTGACATAGTAAGTTTATAGATTAACCAAGATAAGAATTTGGATCTTATATCAAGAGATTTAATGCTTTTTTCTATTCCATCATAGCATCTTTAATTATATTTCTTGTTTGTCTTATGCCTAAAAGATAGGAACTTAAATAATATATGAAGTCTAAGCCTCCTCCAGTTGCTGTGGTGAGATTTCTGTTATTTTCTGCCACCTGCATGATGAATGTTATTTCTTCTTTGCACCCTCTTTTCTTTGGAAAGTTGGCAGTATATGGGTGCAAAATCTTACATATATTGGCAGATGTGGTCACTAGGTCCTTTGGATTTGATTACTCCTTTTTTCCATTGATGAAAAAAGAAGCTTTGCTGGGAGAAGACAGGTTAGTATATCCAAAAATGACTGTGAAGTGGGGAAAAAAAGATATTCATGAATTTTTTTTTATTTTAAATTACATTTCCCTGGCTTCTGGAATGTTCATAGGGGTAATGCTAAATCATATTTTTCACTAGTCCCAGAGTGTTATCAGTTACCATAGTATTGTAGAAAAGGAATTTAAAGTTATTATTCTATGACTACCCTCAATTATGAATCCTCTCTACAATATCTCAACAAATGACCTTTTAGTCTACTTAAATAATTCTAGCTATGAAAAATTGACTACTTGAAATGTTTCATTCAAGAATAAGGGAACATTGACAAGTATCTCAACATAGATTTAAATTTAGATCTATAAATGAACTAATTAAGGTAGTTCTCCCTCAAGGTATATTATAAACTATTTATGACTTCTTGGCCTATCACATTCCCATTCAGATCTTTCTGTAAATTCTTCATAAAGAATATCCAATATGGTAGAAGCCTTTCTCTGGTTCATTTAATATTCCATGGATAGCAATATGATAGTCAGCTAGCTCATTTATTATCTCTCACTCCAAAAGACTATGGAGAATTAAATTTAAGAACTGTTCACTATAAACTAACAATATGTCATGCTATGCACTGGAAGAAAAGGGAGGGAGAGAAAGGAAGCCTTTTTTTTTTTTTTTTGGATTGTCAAGATAGAAGAGATAGGAAGTCTTATATAATGCAGAGAACATTAGATTGGAACTCAGACCTTACCTGGATTCAAGTTGAAACTCTAGTACTCATGAATCTGTGATCATGGCCAAATCATTTCTCCTCCATAAGCCTGTTTTTTCATCTATTAAATGGGATATTTATAATGAATGTTTGTTTTTGCTACCTTTCCACTCTAATATATATGATTCTGTTAGTTTCCAGAAAAATAGGATTCATTGGTCTCTAATCTTTAAGGAAAAGTGAATGTTATAACCTAGGACATCCATAAGTGTGATGGTGAGGGATTGGATAATCCTGACAAAAGCTTTTGGGTTGAGAATGCTGTCTTCATTTATTATGGTTAAGATGCAGCATCTTGCTGTTGGCTCTTTATTTTAATGTAGACATCTGAAAGTGACTGGGTGATGGAGGGAAATCAAGAGAGGTTACATGTCTTCACAGGGTAAAATAGCTACTGAATGAATACTAAACCAATCTTCACCACTGCTAATATATGCCTTCTTTGTTCCACCCTCTTTTCTAGTAACTGTAAACATCATTTATCACCTGCAATGGACTGGTTTTCACTTCCAAACTGATGAGGAACTTACATATTTATTTTGAGAATACCAAGTGATGCTGAGGAAGGAACTGGCTGAGGTAAGATGTATGTTGAGAATGAGATGAGAGTTTGACAAGGTCCGCGTGTGCAGTTCGGGGAAGATCGTTCATAAGTCTGGCCTCCATGACAGAAGATGGCCTAATGCCTCATTAATTCCTGTGGTGACGACAATGATGTATCACCCCCCTTCAATCTGAAACTAACTAATGCATTCCCCAAAAAACTAATTTGCACATGTTTAATGCGTTCATTAAGCTATTAGTCTTTCAACAAGAGATTTAATAGCAAATTAACAGTTTTTATGAAATAAAAAAACAATGCCCCCCCAAATCCCCACTTAGTAACATTACTTTTGTGTTCTGAGCACAAAGGGAGTGCAAACTAATGTAGGGGAAGGATCTGGTGCTGGCAAAGGGTGGAGAATAGGGAGAATAATTTGGATATTTTCCTCATCCAGGCTAATTACTCACTCTGTGGCACTCTATATCAGTGACAAACAAATATCAATTTCCTGGAACACAAGGCACAATGGAAGTAGATGGGAGAAAGTTGAATAGGGAAGGGATCCAGAAGAACTGAATCCATAAGCCAAGTGGAAATACAAACAATTGGAAGTTTCATATAAGCCATTATTATTTACTCAAAAATTCTCCATGATTCCCCCTTGTCTACCTCATAAAGTATACCCTCCAGATCTTGACATCCAGGCCCTTTATTACTTGGTTCAAGCATATTTTTCAACTTTTCCTCAAAATATTCTCCTTCACATTTTACATATCACATCCATTGAAAAACTGTAGAATGTCCAAAAGAGGGCAATCAGACTGAGGAATGATTTTTAATTCATTCCTTATATGGCTTTTTTGAAGGACAATGGGGTGAAGAAAAGACTGGAACTGGGTTTATGATGGAAGTGACAACTGCCAAAGCACTTGAAAAGTGGTCATATACAAGAGGGATTAGACATGATAAGCCTGGTACTGAAGGATACAGACAATGGGGATGCGGGAGGATCACAAAGAAACATGATCAAGTCCCTTGTCAGGAAAACAAAAACAAAAACTTCCTAGGAATTATAGATATCTGAGTGGAATGGAATGCCCTCCAAAAGTAGCAGCATCTCCCTTAGGGTAGATTTTGAATAAAAGGTTGTATGATCATTCATTAGATATACTGTAGTGAGGTTTATTTCAGTAATACTAGTAGAACTGGTTGACTACTCATTTTTCATTCAAGAATTCTATGATTGTATGCTTTATAACAAATGGTCATAATTAGCTCACTGGAAAAAAGATATAAAGTTAATTTGAAAGACATTCATATTCATTTTCAATGTGATTTATTATTTCAAATGTGAAAAAAATGGAATGCTTTCTAAAAGAGTGGAAAGAATGCTGATTCAAGAATCAGGACAACTGGACTAGAAGTTCTATCTTGATAATTGTTGTAGGTCAATTAAGTATGTTTTCACTAAAAAACACCTATATGTATACCCTTTCCCCTTCAATTCACCAAAATTTGCACATTTCATGATTCATTCCTCCAAGGTCCAATAAGAAGATTGTAATTAAGCTAATTAATACATTTGCATTGAAGTTTCAATGACTATTTTGATGATGGCAAGAAAAAAAACATACATCTAAATCTGAAAGGGATCTAAAAGTCAAACTCCTTCCCAAAGCTTTCCTTTACGGAGATCTTGGATCTGAATTTCCAGATGACTCTTCACTTTTCTTTATCAGTTCTGCTTGGTTTGAATTCCTGATTACACAGCTCCCATCTCACTTACTTCTTGGCTAACCCCTCTACTTTGCAGCTTCCCTGTTTAATATTATCCTCTACCATTAGATTATAAACTCCATGAGGGCAGGTGCTATCTTTCCTTTTACATACTTTTACCCTTTTCACTTAGTATGTTACCTAGCATATATAGTTATCACTTAATAAATGTTTATTTGTATTGGAGCTATCTCATTAAATTTCCTTCTACTTCATTTGTTTTATAGATAACATTGAGGTTATATTACTTTCTGAATATCACAACAGGAAATAATGTAAGAGGGAAAATTTGAACATAGGTTCTCTAACTCCACAATCACTAATTTTTTTCTTCTGTAGCATGTTCCCTTCAAGTTCCTCTTTTCATTTCTCTAAAAATTTTCTCAACTTTTGAAAAAGCTTCATTGGTGACATGTTTTTATAACACCATTTTGTTTGGAAATATTTCTCTTTTCCACCATTGAAACCTACAAATTCCTCACTAAAATTCCACTTTCAGGCGTTGTAATGTGACCCTGTGAGAGAAATATTAATGTCCAAATGATATTTTTAATGCCCTTCAAACCACACTGTATTATTGGCCTCCTCTTATTTCCATTAGGATGCTATTCATGCTTTGGATGGGGAAGACTATCATACAGTTAATAACATTACTAAGTCCAGGGCCTCCCTAAAATTGAGGTATATAGAGGTGTTTTTCCTTCTCCAAATAGCCTAGCCAGGAGGAGAGAAATACTAACCCTGGCATAGAGCAATGAAGCATGAATATATGTGTATGTATCTGTCTTAATTTCCAGGCCAGATATAAATGATTTTGTATATTCATGGTGCGTTAGATACACCCAATTAGTACATAACTGGTCACATTAACTGCATTTTCTTCTTTATACATATGTAGAAAACATGGTGAAATGAGAAGCCTAGTGAATTGAATCAGGTGGTGTGAGTTTCAGCCACTAACTCTGGCAACTACCAACTGTAAATCATTGCCTTTCTCTGGGCCTTAGTTTCCTCATTTGGAAAATCAGATAATTGACTAGCTTATCTCTAAAATCATCTGTATGTCTAAATACCTTGTATTCTAACTGCATCTTTCCTATAATTCTTTATTCTTTAGATAAATTAAATCTGAACTCAAAATCCAAATTAATCTTTGCTATATTAACTGATCTATTATTAGCAATAGGTATTATTTTCTAGTTGTTATACACATAGCACCAAGTCCTGAGGAATATTTCTAAATTATTCCTGAGAAACAACTCACCTCTGATTGACAGCTGCATAACGCTGACTATTAATATCATTCCACGTCTGAGGGATTTCTCTCTCTATGAAATCCTCTGCAGGATCCTGGCATGAACTTTGATTTGACATCTTGGGAACCAGAGAGAGAAGAAAGAACTCTTGAAGAAGCATAAAATCCACTTATTGGGAAAGGCAGGGAGGTTGGAGAATCAAATGAGTAAATAACATTCGAATCAATATTCCATGTCTATACACACTGAACTTTGAAAAACATCTGTCTTCCTGCTACTAATTACTATGAAGTTAATAGTAATCCAGATGTATAATAAATATGTTTGTAAAGGGAATGCATAAAGGTTAACAATTTACTTTTTATGCAATGGGTACTCATAAGAACTTTAAAAAACAAAAATTTTAGGTGCTCTTTAGTCTACACACACCTTTTAGAGAAGCATAATTCCTCCTGTGACTGAAATTCCATTTCAATGATAATACAGATTTACTTTAAACACTTTAAGGTTTACAAAGTGCTTTCTACATAATAATCCCAAGAGATCTTTGGTGCACATGTTATGATGGCCATTTTCCAAATCACAGAAATTAATTGATTTATCCAATATCAAATAGCTTCCCAGTGGTATTTTCAAGTATGAAGACATTTAAAACTGAGAGCTCAGGAATCATTCAATACCCTCATTTTACAGATAAGGAAAATGAGACCCAATCACATAAAGTGACTTGCTTTGGGTCTTACAGGCCAGAATACAGATTAATATATGAACCTACACCTCATTGAAGCCAAGTTCAGAGTTCTTTCCATTCTAATGTATTGCATCAAAGATAGTAATTGTGACATTCTTTACCTACTTGAAATATTGTTTTCTAGACCTTTAAATATTCTAAACCTCCCACTTCCAGGATCTGGTCCTTTGTTTCCTGCAAAGCTCTAGGATGGAATATGTCACCTCAGTGAAAGCTGGTAATAGGAAAGGAAAGCTGAATGACTCACAGAGATTTTTGAAGGTTTCTAAAAAGCATTTTGAAGCCAACAACACTGAGCGGCTCCAGAAGAAAGACTCCACACATTGAATTTCAAATGTTTCTTCCTGGCAGCAAACTATCTCTGGGCCCTGGAAAGCCACCGAGTCTGGGTGAACTAGGGAGTAATGAAGCCCTGCGTCTCATGTCATTGATTCAGCCATTTAAAGTGCCGCATTCATAACAGAAGATGCGTACTGCTGGGTACCTCTCCACTTCACTAAATTGAAATGGTTCCACAGGGGAATATGGGGATGGGGATGAAAGAAAAATAGTGTTTGGGCTGTAACTGTGCATAGAGAAGGCACCGACAATGTTTATTCAGTGGAGCAACATCTGGAAAGGGTGCTGAAACATGGGAATGCTACTTCTTCCTTAAAAGAACTTAAATGCCAATAAGTTTAACAAAAGATAGAAAGGTGGCAAATAAGATGGCTAGGAGAGGCAGTTGATGTCACAGGATAAGGTAAAAGACTTCAGTCAGAAAACTTGGATTCAAGTCTCATATTTGACACTTCCTATTTGAGGGAGCTAAGACAATCTCTAGGCCCTAGTTTTCTGAAATATAAAATGAAAAAATTGGTCCACATTGTCTTCAAAATCCTTTAAGGCTGCTAATTTATTTATTGATCTATAATCTCTTCATTGTGAGCGTTCTCTCATGGACATAGATTTCCACCTGACTAACATCTTCTCATCTTGAATATTTTTTTTTAAAAATTTACTTATTCATAAAATCAGCATACTATATTCTAAAAACCTTTCTCAACTACAGAGTACCTTAACACTTAGAGTTCTCCTCTGTTTTTGCTTGCTCTTGCTACCTCACCAGCTTACCTCAATTTGCTTTCATACATACTCTCATGCAGGTGAAGAATGGATAGAGGGCATGAGTTGAAGGCAGGGAGACCTGAATTTGAATCTTGGCTCAGAAACTTATTACCCAACTTAATCTCTCTAAGCCTCATTTTCTTCTTCTGCAAAATTATTAATACTAGCCACTTTATAGTTATTGTGACAATCAAATACAATAATATTTGTAGAAAACTTAACTGTATACATTTTATTATAGTTGTCATAAATGCCAGGGAGTAATATATTTTGTGAATTTCTGAAGAAATATCAGAAGACAAATAAGAAAAAAATTAATATCAACCTACATGTCTCAAATTATCACCATTTTACATTACAATTTATAGTATAAAATACAGCATTGAAAGACATCTTTTTTGTTTTTTAATACAAAACTCAGGTCTTTTTAATCTACGATTACTGAGATAGGATGGAGTTCATTTAAGGAAGATCTGAAAAAACTGAGTGGTCTTGGTATTTTTACTTTATTTTTTTAATGTAGTGAGAGACCTTAAAAAGTTTTAGACATAATGACCTCAGTGGTTTAGAAAAATTAATAACTGAATGTTATGCAGGATGTACTGGATCAAGAGGAGCCTGGAGACAAGAGAAGTAATTAAAGGCTCTGGATCATATAGGTAGCAGGAGCAATAGAAAAAAAAAAGGTAAATGTATCTGGCAAAATAAGTACAAAAGACCTGATCAGTTTGGGGAGGGAAAACATCAAATTCATATTTTCTAGACCTAGACCTGTCTTATTTGTATTATATTAAATAATTGCCTGTTTGGTAATTATCAAATCCAATGAAACTATTTATTCCAATAAACAGTTTAGAAATAAATGAAGTTACATCTCATAAATTTGAAAGAGTATTAGATATATGGTCAATAATATGATTCTAAAGTCCAGTTTCCCATTAGCAATCTTATTTTGGATTTGCCATTCCATTTATTTCCACTAATACACAAAATATGAGACTGAGAGGAATAGTAGAAAGAACAAAGCTTCAGATCAGGAAGACCTAAGTTCAAACATGGCTTCAGATCTCAGACATTAGCTGTGTAACATTAGGCAAGTCATTTAGCCTCAGTTTGCCTCAGTTTCCTCAACTATAAAGTGGGGATGATAATACCATCAATTCTGAGGTTTATCATGAGGAACACAAGACACAATATTTGGTAAAGTTTTAACCTAGTAGCTGGCATGTTGTAAACACTCTATGAATTCCATCTATGTCTTTACCTCTCTTTCTATCTGTCATCTATCTACCTATTATTATTTACACCAGTGTTCTTGCATGAGAGTTAAGTCTTTACAGGTGCTGGCTTAAAAATTAAGTAATATTTCAGAAATAAAGGACGATCAACACTGGAAAACAGAAAACACAAATCTTCGTAAAACAATAAACATAATTCTGAAGTATCATTTAACACTTCTCAGATTGGCTGAGATGACAGGTAAAGATAATGATAAATGTTGGAGGGGATGTGGGAAAATTGAGATACTAACACATCATTAATGAAGTGAACTGATTCAGTTATTTGGAACTATGCACAAAGGGCTATCAAACTCTGCAAAGCCTTTGATCCAGAAGTGTCTCTACTGGGTCTGTATCCCAGAGACATTATAAAAAAGGGAAAAAAGATTCACATGTATAAAAATGTTTGCAGCATCCCTTTTTGTAGTGACAAGAAACTGGAAACTCGAGTTAAATGCCCATCAGTTGGGAATGGTAATAAAATATTATTGTTCCATAAGAAACAATCAGCAGGATGATTTCAGAAAGAGCTGAAGTGACATGTTAACTGATGTTAAATGAAGTGAATAGAATCAAAAGAACATTAGGCACAATAACAATAAGATTATGTGATGGAATTGGATCTTTTCAAAAATGAAGTGCTTCCGAATGTTTGTAACAGGTCTCTTTGTAGTGGCCAGAAACTAGAAACTGAGTGGATGCCCATCAATTGGAGAATGGCTGAATAAATTGTGGTCTAGGAATATTATAGAATATTATTGTTCGGTAAGAATGACTAGCAGGATGATTTCAGAAAGGCCTGGAGAGACTTACATGAACTGATGCTGAGTGAAATGAGCAGGACCAGGAGATTATTATATACTTCAACAACAATATTATATGATGATCAATTCTGATGGATGTGGCCATCCTCAACAATGAGATGAACCAAATCAGGTCAAATAGAGCAGTAATGAACTGAACTATCTACACCCAGCAAAAGAACTCTGGGAAATGACTGTGAACCATTACATAGAATTCCCAATCCCTATATTTTTGTCTGCCTGCATTTTTTATTTCCTTCACAGGTTAATTGTACACTATTTCAAAGTCTGATTCTTCTTGTACAGCAAAATAACTGTATGGACAGTTACATATATTGTATTTAACTTATAATTTAACATATTTTATATTATTCGTCAACCTGCCATCTGGGGGAGGAGATGGGGAAAAGGAGGGGAAAAATGGGAACAAAAGGTTTTGCAATTATCAATGCTACAAAATTTCCCATGCATATATCTTGTAAATAAAAAGCTATAATAAAAAAATAAAATAAAATATTAAAAAATTAAAAAATAAAAAAGACTTAGCAAAGATTCAAAGGCTTTCATCTGGATTAATTATTTTAATGAAGTCAGTGGTTTTGTTTTATTCATCTCTGTGTTCCTTACAGTGCCTCCTCAATAAGTGTTTCTTGGATAAATCAAAAAAAAAAAAAATAGGAATGGGTGTTGGATTTTATCAAATGTTTTTTCTGCATCTATTGAGATAATCATATATTTTTTTGTTAATTTGGTTATTCATATAGTCAATTATGTTAATAGTTTTCCCAATATTGAACCAACCCTGCAGTCCTGATATAAATCCTACTTGGTCGTGGTATATTATCCTGGGGATGATTATGTGTAATCTTTTTGCTAATATTTTGTTTAAGATTTTTTCATCAATATTCATTAGGGAGAGTGGTCTATAATTTTCTTTCTCTATTTTCATCCTACCTGGTATAGGTATCAGTACCATGTCTATATCATAAAAGGAGCTTGTTAAAAGTCCTTCATTCCTTTTTTTTTTTTTTCAAATAGTTTATATAGTATTGGAGTTAATTTTTCTTTAAATGTTTGGTAGAATTCACATGTAAATCCATCCAGCCCTGGACATTTTTTCTTAGGGAGTTGATTAATAGTGTGTTCTATTTCTTTCTCTAAAAGGGGACTATTTAAGTAATTTGCTTCCTCTTCTGTTAATCTGGGAAATCTATATTTTTTTAGGTATTCCTCCATTTCACTTGGGTTGTCAAAATTTATTAGCATAATGTTGGGCAAAGTAACTCCTGGTAATTGTTCTAGTTTCCTCTTCATTGGTGGATAGTTCTCCCTTTTCATTTTTGAGACTAACAATTTGAATATCCTCTTTCCTTTTTCTTATCAAATTAACTAAAAGTTTATCTATTTTTTTGGTTTTCTTATAAAACCTACTCTTAGTTTTATTTATTAATTCAATAGTTTTTTCTTTCAATTTTATTGATCTTTCCTTTTATTGGGTATTTGATTGGGTTTTTAAAAATTTATTCATTTTCTAGCTGTTTTAGTTGCAAGCCCAATTTATTGATCTTCTCTTTCTCTATTTTATGCAAGTAACCCTCTTGAGATATAAAATTTCCCCTTATTGCCGCTTTGGTTGTTTGACTAATTCGTAAAATTTCATTATATCATTCACTTCCATTTGTTTAATTCTAGTTTTTAGTGAATTATTTTCTTCAGTCAGCTTTGTCATCTCCTTTTGCATTTGGCCAATTGAGGTGTTTTGTTCATTGCATTTTTTTTTCTATTTCACAAATTCTGTTTTCTAACAAATTAGTTTCTTTTTCATATTTATGTTGTAAGGAGTTATATGCTTTTTTTCCATTTCATCAACTTTAAGGAGTTTTCTTCAGATAATTTCTGGTTTTCCTTTTCCATATCCTCTTGCAAAGATCTTATTTCCTTTTCCCATTTTTCTTCTAACACTCTTTTAAGAGCCTTGTGAAATGGGGCACCAATTCATGTCACCTTTTGTGTCTTCATCCGGTGCTGGCTTGCCTGTAGGATCTTCGAGGTTTGAGGTCTATTCTCCTCTTTCTCCATAAAAGCTGTCTATAGTCAGAGTTCTTTTTGTCAGCTTGAGTTTTTCTGGGGTTCTGTGGTTCAGAGGCTCACAATTTGTCTTTTGTACTTGCTCTGGGTATCTCGGAACAAAACTGCTGAACTACTGGCTTATAGCCAGGACAGAGCAACCTAAGAGCTCATAGTACATTCCCCAGTGTGCAGATGCTACAACATCCAGGCTCCCTGCCCCAAATCCTTCCCTTGGGTTCTCCGCACTGTGATCTAGGTTTAACAGCCTCTCCTCTTGGGAAATTGAAACATACTTTTTCTGATGTTCTTCCAAAGTATCTTCTTATTTTACAGAGCTAGAAAAAAATAAAAAAATTCATCTGGAAGAACAGAAAGTCAAGAATATCAAGGGAATTTATGGGAAAAAAATACAAAGGATGGTGGCTCAGCATTAACAAACCTAAATCTATATAATAAAGCAGCAGTCATCAAAACTATTTGTTACTGGCTAAGAAATAGAATGGTGGATCAGTAGAATAGATTAGATACACACAGCACAATAAGCAAAGCCTATAGCAATCTACTATTTGAAAAGCCTCCAAACTCCAATTTCTGGAATAAGAACTCACTATTTGACAAAAATTTCTGGAAAAACTGGAAATTAATGTCAGAAACATTGTATGGACTTATATCTCAGACATCATACCAAAATAAAGTCAAAATGAGTACATGATTTGGGCATAACAAATGATACCATAAACAAATTAGGAGAGCAAGGGATAATTTATTTATTCACATCTTTGGAGAAGGAAGGAATTTATACAAAAGAAGAACTAGAAAACATTATGAAATGCAAAACAGACAATTTTGATTACATTAAATTAAAAAAAAGTTTTTACACAAACAACCAACAGAAACAAGATTAAAAGGGAAGTACAAACCTGGGGAGAAATTTTATTGCCAGTAGTTTTGAAAAGGTTTCATTTCTAAAATATATAAAGAACAGTGTCAAATTTATAAGAATGCAAATAATTGTACAATTAATAAATGGTCAAAGGATATGAACAAGAAATTTTCAGATGACGAAATTAAAGCCATTTATAGATATATGAAAAAATGCTCTTAATCACTATTCATTAGAGAAATGTAAATTAAAACCACTTCATACCTCTCAGATTAGATAAAATGACAGGAAAAGATAATGATACATGTTGCAGGGGATGTGGGAAAATGGGGATACTAATGCATTGCTGATGGAGTTGTGAAATGAGCCAACCATAGTGGGGAAAAATTTGAAACTATGCCCAAAAACGGTATGTGTATACCGTTTGACCAGTGCCATTACTGGGTCTGAATCCAAGGAAATCATGATGGAGAAAAAAGGACCCACATTTACAAAAATATTTGTGGCAGCTCTTTTTTGTGGTAGCATCGAATTGGAAAATCTGTGGATACCCATCAACTGGGGAAGGGCTGAACCAGTTGTGGTACATTAAGTTATTGCAATATTTTTGTTCTAAAAAATGAACAAGCTGATTATAGAAAGGCCTGGAAATATTTACATGAACTGATAATGATTAAAAGAATGAGAATCAGGAATTCATTTTACACAAAACAGCAAGAATTTGTGATGATCTATTAATCAGAGAAATGCAAATTAAGACAACTCTGAGATACCACTACACACCTGTCAGATTGGCTAAGATGACGGGAAAAAATAATGATGAATGTTGGAGGGGACGCAGGAAAAATGGGACACTGATGCATTGTTGGTGGAACTGTGAATGAATCCAACCATCCTGTAGAGCAATCTGGAATTATGCCCAAAAAGTTATCAAATTGTGCATACCCTTTGACCCAGCAGTGCTAATACTGGGCGTATACCCTAAAGAGATACTAAAGAAGGGAAAGAGACCTGTATGTGCCAAAATGTTTGTGGCAGCCCTGTTTGTAGGGGCTAGAAACTAGAAAATGAATGGATGTCCATCAATTGGAGAATGGTTGGGTAAATTGTGGTATATGAATGTTATGGAATATTATTGTTCTGTAAGAAATGACCAGGAGGATGAATACAGACAGGCTTGGAGAGACTTACATGAACTGATGCTAAGTGAAATGAGCAGAACCAGGAGATCATTATATACCTCAATAACGATACTGTATGAGGATGTATTCTGATGGAAGTGGATTTCTTTGACAAAGAGATCTAATTCAGTTCCAATTGATCAATGATGGACAGAATCAGCTACACCCAGAGAAGGAACACAGGAAAATGAATGTAAACTGTTTGCATTTTTGTTTTTCTTCCCGGGTTATTTTTACTTTCTGAAGCCAATTTGCACACATATATTATATCTAGGACATACTGTGACATATTTAACATGTATAGGACTGCTTGCCATCTGGGGGAGGGGGGAAGGGAGGGAGGGGAAAAGTCAGAACAGAAGTGAGTGCAAGGAATAATATTGTAAAAAATTACCCAGGCATGGGTTCTGTCAATAAAAAGTTATAATTATTAAAAAAAAAAGAATGTATGATGGTCTACTATGAAAGGCGTGGTTCTTCTCAGTGTTTATTGATCTAAATCAATCTCAATAGACTTCACTTTTTTTGTTTTTTGTTTGTTTGTTTTGATTTTTATTGAAGATTTTAATTTTCAAAACATATTCAATGATATTTTTCTCCATTAACTCTTGCAAAACCTTGTGTTTCAATTCCCCTTCTTCCCCCAACCCCATCTCCTAGATGGCAAGTAATTCAATATATGTTTAACATGGTAAAAATATGTGTTAAATCCAATATAGGCATATATATATATATATGTATATATAATATACATATATATATATATATATATATATATATATATATATATATATACAATTGTCTTCCTGCACAAGAAGGATCAGATCAAAAAGGAAAATAATGAGACAAAATAAAATTCAAGCAAACAACAACAAAAGAAGTGAAAATATTATGTTGTTATTCACACTCAGTTCTCACAATCGAGAGAGAATTTTCTCTAAAACAAATGTCAATTATTTTCTCTTTGAGCCAACTCTGATGAGAGTAAGATTCACACAATGCTCCTCCCCTCTCTAAATTCCCTCAGATATGATGTTTCCTTTGCCGCTTTGTGGGATGTGGTTTCCCTTTTTTTATCCCTCCTTCCCACCTTATTCTGCTATCATCCCTTTTCCATATGTACTTCCCTTTTTTATGTTATATCAGTAAAATCAAATTATACATGTATTCTTTTTGTATATCCACAACAGAAATACAATTCTCAAGAGTTCTTTTTTACCTTTTCTGCATCTCTCTTGAGTCCTGTGGTTGGAGATCAAATTTTTTGTTTAGTTCTGGTTTTTCCTTAGAAACAAATGGAATTCATTTGTTTCATTAAATGTCCATCTTCTTCCCTGGAAGAAAATGCTCAGCTTAGCTGGGTACTTTATTCTTGGCTGCATCCCAAGTTCTTTTGCCTTTTGGAATATCAGATTCCAGGCCCTTCGATCTTTTAATGTGGAGGCAGCCAGATCTTGGGTGATCCTTATTGTGGCACCTCTGTATTTAAATTGTTTTTTTTTTGGCTGCTTGTAAAATTTTTTCCCTTAATCTGATAGTTCTGAAATTTGGCCACAATATTCCTTGGGATTTTTATTTTAGGGTCTCTTTCAGAAGGTGTTCAATGAATTCTTTCAATGCCTATTTTACCTTCTGATTCTATTACATCTGGGCAGTTCTCTTTGATGATTTCTTGTAAAATAGTATCTAGGCTCTTTTTTTCATCATAATTTTCAGAAAGTCCAATAATCCTCAGATTATATTTTCTAGATATATTTTCCAAGTCTGTCATTTTTGCAAGTAGATAATTCATGGTTTTTTCCAATTTGTCATTTTTTTGGTTTTGCTTGACTGTCTCAATAAATCATTAGTTTCTATTTGTTCAGTTCTGATTTTTAAAGAATTATTTTCTTCATTAACTTTTTTTACTTCTTTCTGTATATGTCCAATTGAGTTTTTAAATGAATTGTTTTTCTTTATAGAATTTTTTTTCCATTTCACTAATTTTTTTAGTGAATTATTTTCTTTTTCCAATTCATAGATCCTACTATCTTGTGAATTCCTTGTCTTTTAGTTTTGCTTTTTCTTAAGGCAGTGTAGCCTATATTTTACTTCTTGTTTAGCTCTGAACTGGCTCTTTCTTTCTTTTTTTTTTCTTTATATACATTCTTTCCAGATGTACATAACAATAAATAATTTATAGGTAATCCAACCAAATACATGCCATTAATTAGTCATAGATATTTTTTGTCTCCCCCCACCACTGTAGTCTTTGCTGGTATATGATCAGACCTAACTCTTTGAATTTGGCTATGGAGTGTTATTTTTTCCTCAATAAGATTCTGGAATATATTCTGGAATATGTCCTGACATATTGCAGAAATGTGAGGAAAATAGAAAAATCCCATAAGTAAAAATGGTTTTCTTTAAAAGTTTATCATCCACAAGGAATTTCTCTTCAACTTAACCTTGTGCTTAATCTCCATCATAATGGCAAATAGTTTTGGTGAGCATGTGTATTCATTTTTTCCCCTTCGTGATTTTTATGAACAGAGGATACTGAACAAAGTGATTTTGTTTAGTATTTTAAGGATCCTGAATGATTCTGATGTAATGAAGAGAGACACTTACTTAAAAAAAGTATTTGGGGCTTTTTTGTTTATTTTGTTTTTTGTTTTTTGCTCTATGGAATATGTTTTTTAATAATCACCACATAAGTAAAAAAAGGATCTCACATTCTTTTATCTTACAATCTATTATGAAATAAGAAAATTTGATCTGTTGTAGAATGTGACTTGCTAAAGTGTACTTATTCCTGATTAGTATCCTCACTGAGAATATCCTTTATTCTTGTTCTATTAATCTCCAAAAATATTTTAAATAGATGAGAAAGTAGCAATATTTAGATTGGCAATTCCTGATTTTTTCTTGATAGACTTTTGTCTTATTAGGTCTTGTGGTTTCCCCACATACATATAGACCTATGATATATTTTCTTCCTTCAGATACCTTGTGAAATTCCTTAATAATTTCATAATTGTTTTATCTCCAATACATACCTCTTTTATGAACTTTTGACTAGTTATTCTGAGTTTTCCAACTTCATTCTCTTTAGTGCCATTTTATATAAGTATATCAAGGGCAGTGATGTTAAAGTCACCATTATTGGTAATGAATTAATATTGTCACAAAAGTCTTAACAGAGCTTTGTCCATTTTCCTTCTGTTTGTTATTTTCCTTCCATTTTCTTCTTTATACACTCTCAAGATGACAGTAAAATTGAATCTCTTGTCAAGAATTTTTTTAAATCAATCTTATCCTCTACAATTTCTCCCTCCTTTATGAAGTTGTGATGCTCATAATCATCCAACATCTTGCTTCATAATATTTTCCATGAAGTTATATTATAAATAAATATTGCCATTGACTCTCTTCATTCTCTGATGGATAATTCAATGGTTTTATGACTAAATCATTCTAAATTTTTTTCATTTCATTTTAGCAACTTTTTACACTATGTTTCTGAATAAACTATCATAATTGCTATTGATGTTATTTCAGTTATCTATTACTCATTTTCATATCAACTACTTGATTAATGTAAAACTGTGTTGTTCCAATTGCATGCTTTCTTATTCTCATTATTATTCTTTCTTCTAGCAATTTACTAATTATGGTTTTTGTTTTGACAAGTTAGTGGCCTGGATACATATAAACTGTTGACTCACAATTGCCTTCCATAAAGATTTTGAATATTTTTTGATGTTAAATATAATCAATTTCATTTTTGTAAATTTTTTCAAAATTATTATATCAAGCAACAGTTTTCTTGAAGAAAATTAGCATGATAAGGCTTTGTTTAGTCCATAAATCTTTGATTTTTCTTATTCTTTCTTTTTTAGCCATATTTAAGTATTAGAATATTTGAGGACATTGAACCAGGAAAATAGAATGCTAGAGGTGGAAGAAAACTTATCTTGGCATGGTATAAAAAAGCCTAGAAAAGTTCCTTTAGATCTAAATGTGCCATGCTCCTCCCAAAGCTGTCCTAAAATTTACAAAAATTTCTTCATATGTATTAAGTATTAATTAGCCTGAATAATTTTCAAAAGTATAAATGTCTCTGAAAGGTAAAGAAAAAGTAATGTATTCAGTGACTCTGTATAATTAATACTTTTATAAGAGTTTTTCTATCTGAGAGTAGATAGGATAGTTGGAATGCAAAGTTTTATTGGAATCCAAGAAATAAATAACAATTAAGAAAGAGGAAAGGAGCAGGACATAGCCAAAATGGCAGAGAACACTCAAGTTCTCACCTTTACTCTCCCCAGTTCTCCTCCAGTCTTAAAACAATGCTTCAAGATTCTGAAGTGGCAAAACTCACAAAAGGATGAAGAAAAACAAGATGGCACAGTGTCTAGAGTGCTGGCCCTGAAGTCAGGAGGATCTGATTTCAAATCCATCCTCAGGGTCTTAATACTTCTTATTTGTGTGAACCTGGGCAAGTCACTTAATCCCAATTTCCTCAGCAAAAAAAATAAACAAACAAACAAACCATCAAAAACAAAACAAAACAAAAAGCACAAATATTTATTGAAGAGAAAAAATCCTTATAAATCAAAATTGACCACATGGAAAAAGAGGTACAAAAAATTACTAAAGAAAAAACTTCTTAAAATTTAGATTTTTGCAAGTTGAAGCTAAAGACTATATAAAATATTAAGAAACAATCAAAGTCAAAGTAATGAAAAAAATGTAAAATATACCATTGGAAATCAACTAATGTGGACAATAAATATAGGAGAGGGAATTTAAGAATTATTGGGATATTTAAAGTCCTGATTAAAATAAAAAAGAGCCTACACATCATTATCAAGAAAAACTGTTCTGATATTCTAAAACCAAAGAGTAAAATAAAAACTGAAATAATCCATAGATCATCTTTGAAAGAGAATACAAAATGCAAAATCTCAGAAATATTAGAACCAATTTCCAGAATCAAGGATATAATACTGAAAGCAACCAGAAAGAAAAACACAATCCAAATAGGTTTAAATCCAATAAGATTTAGCTGTTTCAGTAGTAAAACTTTGGTGGACTTTGAACATGATACTCCAGAGGGCAAAAGAACTAGGATTACAACCAAGAATCACCTACATCACAAAATTGAGCATAATCCTTCAGGAGAAAGCGTACATTCAATGAAATAAAAAATTTACAAGTATTACCGATGAACCGACTAAAGATGAATAGAAAATTTGACTTTCCCAATGCAGTATTCAAAAGAAGGTTAAAATGGTAAATTGGAAATAGAAAGTATAAGGAATTCAATAATGTTAAACTATACTCCTGCATGTGAAGATATTACTTGTAAATCATAAGAAATTTCTCTTTATTAGGATAATTAGAAATATTATACATACAGATCATGCATGTGAATTGAATATGATGGGATGATATGTAAAAAAAAATTAAGAACTGAGAAAAAAGAATGTACTGGGAGAAGGGGAGAGGGACAAGTAGAATGGGACAAATTATCCTGCATGAATGAGTTTTTAGAGGGGAGGGGAAAATGGGAGATATGGAAAGGAATACTTGAACATTAATCTCATTGGATTTGACTTAAAGAGGATATGACATATACAATCAATTGTTTATAGAAATGTATATTTCCCTATGGAAAATAAGAGAGGGAGGAGATAAGAGAAGAAAGAGAAAGGTGATAGAAGGGAGAGCAGATAGGTAAAGTCAGGAATTAGAGGTAAAATACTTTTGAGGATATGGTAAAAACAGAGACAAATAAAACAAATAGGAAGGAGGGAAATTTTATTGTTATTTGATCATTTCAATCATGTTCAATATCACAATTTTAAGGTTTTTTTTTTCCTTTTTTGATTTATTTTATTTAATAAAACACAATAGAAAAGAAAACAGAATAGGAACACTAATATATTAGTAGAAAATATTAAATTGTATTAATGAGTGTCCATCTTTACTTCCTTGTGAAATGGTCTTTTGTTCTCTGCTGTGCACCTTTTTTACTTGATTATTTTTCGCCTTTCATTCCCCCCAAACCTTTAAGCAGATTATAGTTAAGAAAGTACATATTTATGTATATAGATATAAAGATACACACACACACACACACACACACACACACACACACACACACAATTCACCCCCTCAATCTCCCACATACACATATCTTTCCAATTCCTACTAAGTTTTTTGCTTTGATTCCGCTCCTTAACTTTTCTTACTATCATTAATAATAGTATGGATCTCTCCTTAGTCTTCTTTCCACACCCTTTGCTTTCCCATCTGCTCATCCCTCCCCTCTTATTTCTTTATGGATTTTGGAAGGTGCTTTACCCTTCATAGTATATATGTAAATGTTATCTATTTAATCAGTTCCAGAAGTGAATAGGTCTTAAGAACTATAAACCCTCCTCCCTATGTAATACCTCTGTATCTATTCTTCCTCCACACCTCATTTGTACAATATAATTACTATTTTTACCTTAACTCTGCCCAAATCTCTCTTTTGAGCTACCCTATTGATTATGTCAGTCTTAAACATATGATATACATTTCCATGTAAAAAACATTTAAAATTTTTTTCTTGTTAAGTTCCTTGAAATTGATCCTTGATATTGGCTTTTATATGTTAATTTTTTATCGAGTTTGAATTTGGTTTAAAGAAATTCCTGAAAATCTGCAATTTCATACAATGTCCATTTTTCTCATTCAAAATTATGGATAATTTTACTGCATATATATAATATATATGATATTTTTGGCCACAGGGCTAGTTCTTTTTAGTGTCTCTAGTTATGATTTCAGGACCTCTGATCTTTTATTGTGACTGCTACTAAGTCCTATAGAATTTCAGCTCCAGCATATTTGAATTTTTTTTTTCATTTTTCTTGCCAAATTTTCTCTTTGATATTGGGCTTACAAAAATTTGGCAGTAATATTCCTATGTGCTTTCCACAAAAGATCTCATTAAGGTGGCGATATGTGGATTTTTTTCTATTTCTACTTTTCCCTTATGTTATATCACTCCAGGAAAATTTTCTTGGATTATTTATTGCATTATTGTGTCACAAATTTTTTGGTCACAACTTTCTTGAAGTTCAATTATTTTTATATTTTCTCTTTGATTTGTTCATCAGATGTATTATTTTCCTAATGATTCACAATTTCTTCTGTTTTTTCATTCTTTATAATCTGTTTTGCTATTTCTTGGTCTCTTGTAGCTTCTCTTCTTCCCTTTGCCCAATTCTAATTTTCTTTTTTTTTTTTCTTTTTTTTATTTAATAGCCTTTTATTTACAGGTTATATGCATGGATAACTTTACAGCATTAACAATTCCCAAACCTCTTGTTCCAATTTTTCACCTCTTACCCCCCACCCCTCCCTAGATGGCAGGATGACCAGTAGATGTTAAATACATTAAAATATAAATTAGATACACAATAAGTATACATGAACAAAACATTATTTTGCTGTATAAAAAGAATCAGACTCTGAAATATTGTACAATTAGCTTGTGAAGGAAATCAAAAATGCAGGTGGGCATAAATATAGGGATTGGGAATTCAATGTAATGGTTTTTAGTTATCTCCCACCAATTCTAATTTTCAAAGAGTTATTTTCATCTTTGAGATGTTCCTTTTCTCGTTAGTTAACTTTTTTTCATAATCTTCTTGTTTTCTTGGATTTTTTTTTTTTTCCTTCAGGTCTTTCTGATTTTTTTTTTAGTTCTTCTATAAATTCTCTCTCGTTAGGAATCCATTTAACATTATTTTGGGGGGAAGAAGCTTCTTTTAATTCATTGTCCTCCTCTGAGCATGAACCCTAGTTTTCCCTTTTTCTATGATAAGTTTTTCTCTGAGGTTCTTTCTTTTTTTGCTGGTTGACTTTTTTTTAAAATAAGTATTAGAATAAGTACCTCTAAATGTGAGATGGGAAGATGATGCCTTAGCTTTACTTCAGCTCTCCTCTCTGACCAGGAACTCCAAACCAAGAGTTTCACTCTCCAGTAAGCACCAGCAGCCAGCAGTGTCCCAACACCACTGTGTCAACACTCAAAAATGTGTTAGTTCTTTCTCTCCAGGTCTGGGACTCTGTAGCACAACTAGGTCTTATATTCCTAATCAGTAGAGAATCACCCAATGTTCCTGGACCCAGACCCCTGCTCAAGCTGTCTGGGAGGTGAAAATTTATGTGATTCCTGATGAGACTCCAGACAAACTCAGTGAGCCCCAGGGGGATCCATTTGGTGTTTTGGGGGAGCTAGTTTGGAGGTGTTTGCACTTCACATGGGTGAATCTAAGCCTGGGGTCTTTCTTCAGACCTTCCCAAATTTTATCTTGAGAACTCTGTTCTACCCCAAATCTTTTTGATTTTTCACTAGTCTATGTTTGCCCTGAGGTACATTTGTTTATTTTTGAGGAAAATCTGAAGAACTTCAAATTTACCAATTTATTCCACCACATTCCCAGAATTCTCCCCAATTTAAGTTTTTTCTTGGCAAACATACTAGAGTGGTTTGACATTTCTTTCTAAGATGAGGGACTGAGGAAAGCTAAGTTAAGTGAATTAGCCAAAGTCACAGAGCTAGTTAATGTTTAAGGCTGTATTTAAACTCGTGAAAATGACTCTGCAAGCCCAGTGTTCTATTCATGGCTCCACATAGCAGTCATTTAGAAGGAAAAACACAATAATCATAATTGTAAGAAAACAAAACTTTACAGAAAGCTTCTCAGATAAAGATCCTATTTGTTATTTTAAAACAGAGTCAAATTTGTAAGAATACAGGTCATAATGATCAAAGGTTATGAAATGTCAGTTTTCAGATGAAGCAATCAAAATTATAATCCTAAAAAGTGCTCTAAATCACTCTTCATTAAAGAAATACAGATTAAGATGGGGGAGGAGAGGGCAAGATGGCGGAGAAGGCACATACGACTTTCTAAGCTCCTCTCATTCCCCTCATAACCAACTATTAACCAGCCTCAGAAATAGCTCTTCACTGCTTAAATTCATGAAGATCACAAGCATACAACTTACCTGCTGAAGTCAATGTGGAAGATCGCCAGGAAAGGTTTGTCCTGAGGGGCCAGGAACAGACTAGCACAGGCAGCAAGAGACTAATGTCCTGAGCAGACCAGGGGCAGGGGTGATCTCTGTGGCTATAGAAGTTATAGAGACCACTCTGCTATAGGCTGACTGCTCTGCCTTGATTACAAAGCAGTAAACTGGCAGAGAAATTAAAGCCTGGAACAGAGGGTACTCTAAAAAACGCCAGAACCTAACACTGGCTGTAGCTACTCAAACCCGGAAGTGACTCAGGAGACTGAAACACAGCCTTGCAGCTACATCCTGCAGTTCTGGGCTTTTACGGGGGCAGTTATAAACCCGAAGGGCAGGGGGGCACATCCTGGGCAGCCTCTAATCAGCACAGTGCCGGGCTCGGCCTGGGGCAATAGAACTTCCCCAACAGGACTGTGCTTCCCAGAGCAGAGACACTTCAGGTCGCTGCAAATACATTCACTGCTCAACTACTAATAACCACATCCCCAGGGCGGGATTTGGCTTGGGGTAGTGAAACTCTCACTGCTCAGAGGGCAGTCGTTATCTCATACAGCAGGGGTTCTTTGTAGGGCACTTTCCCAGCTCTGCCCTGCAGGCCTGAGTTACTTCCAGGTGGGGGACTCTTTCCCAGAGCACTCCAGTACCTCGCTGCTTTTACAGCCTGCTAGCAGGACAGCTACCTGTCCATACATCTCTCACAGCTCTGCAGAGGAAGCTGGTAACCTCCTGGCCCTGAAGGCAGACCCTACAGGCTTTAACAAAATGAGTAAGAAAATCAAAAGGACAATTGATGTTTTACTCAGGGAAAAAACAGCTTTTCAACCTGAAGAACAATACAGACAGTATCCAGACAATTTTTCCCCAATACAAAAGGCTCTCCAGAAGAGACTATTAAAAAATTAAAAGAGAACTAGAAGAAAAATGGGAAAGGAAAGAAGCTATGCAAGATAGTACAGAAAGACATAAACTCACTAAAAAAAATTTGACAAGTGGAAAAAACAACTCCTAAATGGAACTGGAAAAATAAAAACTCCCAAAAATGCAGGGAAACAAATTTGTAATTGGAAAAAAACTCCCAAAAAAAAAAAAATTAGTGTGGAAAAAATTCCAAGGAATATACTCATTTAATAGGACATATACAAAAAAGAAAAAAAAAGCTAATAAGAAAAATAACATGCAAAATCAAACTGAACAAATAGAAATGAACCCATTGAGACGGAAGAATCAGTCAAACAAAACCAAAAAAATAAAAGGTGGAAAAAAATTCAAATTTTACGAAAAAACAACGGACCTGGAAAAAGATCAAGGAGAAAACCTGGATCATCGGATACCGAAAATATGGATGAAAAAAGAGCCTAGATACTATTTTGAAATTATTAAAGAGAACCCTAAATAATAAAAGAAGGTAAAATAGGCGTGGAAAAGATCCACCGAACACCTTCTGAAAAACCCTAAAATAAAGACTCTGAGGAATTTGTGGCAAAACTTAAATTTTCAATTAAAAAAAAAATTCTACAAGCATCCGGAAACAGTTCAAATAAATTCCACAATAAGGGTCACACAAAGATCTGGCCCTAACATTAAAGGATCGGGAAGGGCCTGGAATTTTAATTCAAAGGCAAAAAGAACTTTGGAATGCAGCCAGAATGCTAAATAAGCTGAGCATTTTTCCATGGAAAAGATGGACATTTAATGAAACAGAGCAATTCCATCTGTTTCTAAAGAAAAAACCAGACTTAAACAAAAAAAAAAAATTGATCTCCAACAACAGGACTCAAAACAAGTAGAAAAAGGTAAAAGAAACTCTTGAGTACTGTATTTCTGTTGTGGATATACATAAAAATTGTAATGGGCTGAGGTTTGAGTTGATGCACTGAGGTCCCAAGTACATGAGGCTAAAGAGTAATTGGTCTATACTCTATTAATATACATGATTGGATAAGAATGGTCCCCCTCCGTGCAATCCTGATTGTTGTATGGAAATGATGATTTTTTGGGTGGGGCAGAGAGAGAGGAAGAAAGCTGGGAGATTGGGCCTGGGTTGGACCCGGCTGCTGGTTGTGGCCTGGTAGGCTCTTTTGACTAGCTGCCATATTGCTTCCGTTTCCTTCCACCTCCATCCTTCTTCCTGAATAAAGACTGGATTTTTCCCCAACCAATTCCTGTCTCCTGTCAATTTAAAAAATACCGATCCTCACAAAAAAATCCATGTAATTTGATTTTTGATATAATAAAGAAGGGTACAAAAAGGGAAAATGAAAAAGGAAAGGGGAGAAAAGGGAAACTTCAGCTCTATGAGGCAAAAAACCCTTCATATCTGGGGAACTTAGAGGGAGGAAATTTGAATCTTACTCCCAAAAAAGTTGACTCAAAAAGGAAATAATTGACACATTTGTTTTAAGAAATCTTCTCTCCCTCATTAAAAAGTGGGAGAGGAAAAGTGAAAAGGAAAAAGTAATAAGGAAGGGTACAAGAAAAGGAAGGGATTAAAAGGGAGGAGGGAGGGATACTAAGAGGAGAGCTGGGTGACGCAAGTGGATCAATAAGTTTAATACTAAGGAAGTGGGAAGGAGGGCAAAAAAAAGCATAATCTGGGATATTAGGATGGCGGAAATACAGAATTAGAATCATAATCGTAAATGTGAATGGGATGAACTCCCCCATAAAGAGGAGGCGCATAGCAGACTGGATCAAAAGTCAGAACCCTACAATATGTTGTTTACAAGAAACACATTTAAAACAGGAAGATACATACAGAGTAAAGGTAAAGGCTGGAGCAGAATCTATTATGCTTCAGGTGAAGTATAAAAAGCAGGGGTAGCCATCCTTATCTCAGATCAAGTAAAGGAAATTGATCTAATTAAAAGAGATAAGGAAGGGAACTATATCTTTAAAAGATACTATGACAATGAAGCAATATCAGTATTAACATATATGCACCCAGTGGTATAGCATCTAATTTCCTAAAGGAAAGTTAAAGAGAGTTGAGAAAAGATAGACGCAAAACTATAATATGGGAGACCTCAATCTTGTACTCTCAGATTTAGATAAAATCAAATCCAAAACAAATAAGAAGAGATTAAAGAGGTAAATAGAATATTAGAAAGACTAGGTATGATAGATCTCTGGAGAAAAATGAATGGTGATAGAAAGGGTATACTTTCTTCTCAGCAGCTCATGGAACCTACACAAAAATTGACCATATATTAGGACATAAAGACCTCAAAATTAAATGCAGGAAGGCAGAAATAGTAAATGCTTTCCTTTCAGATCACAATGCAATAAAAACTACATTCAACAAAAAGTTAGGTGTAAATAAATCAAAAAGGAATTGGAAACTAAATAATCTCATCTTAAAGAATGATTGGGTGAAACAGCAAATTATAGACACAATTAATAACTTCACTCAAGATAATAACAACGGTGAGACATCATACCAAAATTTATGGGATGCAGCCAAAGCAGTAATAAGGGGAAACTTTATATCCTTAGAGGCTTACTTGAACAAAATAGAGAAAGAGAAGGTCAATGAATTGGGCTTGCACCTTAAAAAGCTAGAAAAAGACCAAATTAAAACCCAATCAATTACTAAACTTGAAATTCTAAAATTAAAAAGGAGAAATTAATTATTGAAATAAAAAACTATTGAACTAATAAATAAAACTAAGAGTTGGTTTTATGAAAAAAACAATAAAATTGATAAACCTTTGGTAAATCTTATTAGAAAAAGGAGGGAGGAAAATGAAATTAGTAGTTTTATAAAAATGAAAAGGGAGAACTTTCCACCAATGAAGAGGAAATTAGAAAAATAATAAGGAGTTATTTTACTCAACTTTACGCCAATAAATTTGATAACCTAAGTGAAATGGATGACTACCTCCAAAAATATAGACTTGCCAGACTAACAGGAGGAAGTAAATTGCTTGAATAGTCCCATTTCAGAAAAAAATAGAACAGGCAATTAAACAACTCCCAAGAAAAAATTCCAGGACCAGATGGATTTACATGTGAATTCTACCAAACATTTAAAGAACAATTGGCCCCAATGCTATATATATTATTTGATAAAATAGGGAATGAAGGAGTTTTACCAAATTCCTTCTATGACACAGACATGGTACTGATACCTAAACCAGGTAGGTTGAAAACAGAGGAAGAAAACTATAGACCAATCTCCCTAATGAACATTGATGCTAACATCTTAAATAAAATATTAGCAAAAGACTATAGAAAATCATCCTAGGATAATTCACCATGATCAAGTAGGATTTATACCAGGAATGCAAACTGGTTCAATATTAGGAAAACTATCAGCATAATTGGCCATATTAATAACCAAACTAACAAAAACCATATGATCATCTCAATAGATGCAGAAAAATCATTTGATAAAATCCAACATCAATTCCTATTAAAAATACTTGAGAGTATAGGAATAAATGGACTTTTCCTTAAAATAATCAGTAGCATCTATTTAAAACCAGCAGTAAGCATCATATGTAATGGGGACAAATTGCCACCATTCCCAATAAGATCAGGAATTGAAACAAGGTTGCCCACTATCCTGTTCTTATTTAATATTGTATTAGAAATGCTAGCTATGGCAATAAGAGCTGAGAAAGATATTAAAAGGAATAAGAAATGGAATAGAAACCAAATTATCACTCTTTGCTGATGATAGATAGTGTTAAGAACCCCAGAGATTCTACTAAAGGTTATTAGAAAAATCCACAACTTTAGCAAAGTTGCTGGTTATAAAATAAAACCCACATAAGTCATCAGCATTCTTATATATCACTAACAAACCAACATTCAAGTTACAAAGAAAATCCCATTTAAAGTTACTACTGATAGTATAAAATATTTAGGAATCTATCTGCCAAGGGAAAATCAGAAACTTGTGTGCACTTGCCACACAAATTAAGTCTGATCTAACTAACTGGAAAAATATTAAATGCTCTTGGATTGGACGAGCAAATAAAATAAAGATGACAATACTACCTAAACTAATCTATTTATTTAGCACTATACCCATCAGACTTTCCAAAAACTATTTTGATGACCTAGAAAAAACAACAACAAAGTTCATATGGAAAAACAAAGATCAAGAATTTCAAGGGAATTAATGAAAAAAAAAATCAAATGAAGGTGGTCTAGCTGTACCAGATCTAAAATTATATTATAAGGCAGCGGTTACTCAAACTATCTGGTATTGGCTAAGAAATAGAGTAGTTGATCAATGGAATAGGTTAGGGTCAAAGGACAAAACATCCAATAACTTTAATTATCTAGTGTTTGACAAACCAAAGACCCCAGTTTTGGGGATAAGAATGTATTTTGACAAAATTGCTGGGAAAATTGGAAATTAGTATGGCAGAAACTAGGCATTGACCCAACTTCCACACCAAGATAAGGTCAAAATGGGTTCATGATCTGGCATAAGAATGAGACCATAAGTAATTGGAAGAGCATGGATAGCTTACCTTCAGACTTATGGAAGAGGAAGGAATTTATGACCAAAGAAGAACTAGAGATCACTATTGACTACAAAATTGAAAATTTTGATTATATCAAATTGAAAAGTTTTTGTACAAACAAAACTAATGCAGGAAGATTAGAAGGGAAACAATAAACCGGGAAAACATTTTTACAGTCAAAGGTTCTGATAAAGGACTCATTTCCAAAATATATAGAGAATTGACTTTAATTTATAAGAAATCAATCCATTCTCCAATTGATAAATGTCAAAGGATAGGAACAGACAATTTTCAGATGATGAAATTAAAACTATTACTACTCATATGAAAGAGTGTTACAAATCACTATTGATCAGAGAAATGCAAATTAAGACAACTCTGGGATACCACTATACACCTGTCAGATTGGCCAGAATGACAGGAAGATAATAAGAATGTTGGAGGGATGTGGGAAACAGGGACACTGATACATTGCTGGTGGAATTGTGAATACATCTAGCCATTCTGGAGAGCAATTTGGAACTATGCCCAAAAGTTATCAAACTGTTCATACCTTTGACCACAGTGTCTCTACTGGGCTTATACCCCAAAGAGATACTAAAAAAGGAAAGGACCTGTATGTGCCAAAATGTTTGTGCAGCCCTGTTTGTAGTGGCCAGAAGCTGGAAAATGAATGTATGCCATCAATGGGAGAATGGTTGAGTAAATTGTGGTATATGAGTGCTATGGAATATTATTGTTCTGTAAGAAATGACCAGCAGGACGAATACAGAGAGGATTGGCAAGACCTACATGAACTGATGTTGAGTGAAATGAGCAGAACCAGGAAATCATTATATACCTCAACAACGATACTGTATGAGGATGTATTCTGATGGAAGTGGATTTCTTCAACAAAGACAAGATCTAACTTAGTTTCAATTGATCAAGGATGGACAGAAGCAGCTACACCCAAAGAAAGAACACTAGAAATGAATCAAACTGCTTGCATTTTGTTCTTCTTTCCAGATTATTTATACCTTCTAAATCCAATTCTCCCTGAGCAACAAGAAAACTTTGGTTCTGCACACATATATTGTATCCAAGATCTACTGTAATCTATTTAACATGTATAGGACTGCTTGCCATCTTGGGGAGAGGGTGGAGGGAGGGAGGGGAAAAATCGTAACAGAAGTGAGTATAAGGGATAATGTTGTAAAAAATTACTCTGGCATGGGTTCTGTCAATAAAAAGTTATTTAATAAAAAAAAAGAAATACAAATTAAAACAACTCTAAAACACCACCCTATACATATTAGTTTGACTAATATAACAGAAAAGAAAAAAGTGCAAATGTTATGGAAGATGTGGGTAAAAAAAATGAGAAATTAATGAACTATTGGAGTTGTGACCTGATTCAACCATTCTAAAAAGCAATTTGAACTATGCCTAAAGGACTGTGAAACTTAGCATATCTTTTGATCCAGCAATATCATTACTTGGTGTGTATCACAGAGAGATTAAGAACAAAAAAAGAAACAATTATATGTACAAAAATAAGTGTGACCACTTCCTTTTGTAATGACAAAATACTGCAAATTGAGGGGATTCTCATCAACTGGAGAACTGAAAAAGTTGTAGAAAACAATTGTAATGGAATAGTATTGCCCTATAAGAAATGAGAGCAGGGGAAACAAATGATGTACAAGATGCTCCCAGAAAAACCTGAAGACTTGCACAATCTGATGCAAAATGAAATGAGCAGAACCAGAAAAACAAGCATGAAAGAATGAATGAATGAATGAATGTGAGATGGGTGAAATGAAATAATGAAAGAATGATTATGAAAGAATAGTTATTCTTTCATCTACTCTCACCCATATAATGATCCAAAAATAATTCTAAAGAATTTATGATGAAAAATGCTATCCACTTACAAATTTAAAAAAAACTGATTGATTCTGAATGCAGATTAGAAGAACTTTTAAAAATATTATTTATTTTTCTTGGGTTTTGTTTTGGCCTGTTAGTTGATTTTTCCTCCTTGAAATATGACTAATATGGAAATATGCCTTCCATAACTGCACATGTATGACCTATATCAAATCATATTCCTTTTCAAGGAATTGAGGATTAAATGAAGGAGAAAGAAAATTTAAAACTCATGTTTTAATTTTAAACAATTTTTGCTTGTAATTGGAAAAAATGTGTTTTAAAGGAGGAAAAAAGTCAACACTGACCTAAAACCAAGTTGTTATGCTTGTGTTAAATATATATATATATATATATATATATATATATATATATATTAGTGTGTGTGTGTGTGTGTGTGTGTCTGTGTGTGTGTGTGTGTATCTTTGCAAGTGTGAGATTACAAAGAAAAGTTTGGCAGTGGTTTATATGAAATAATAATAATAAAAGATTTGTGGGTTTCATTATAGTGTGAGCTCAATTTGATCAGTAGTTTGCTTTGGCAGCCAGAATAGCCAATGTGATTTTAGGCTGAAGGAAAAGAAGAATATTTATTTCCAGCAATCAAAAAATGATAATTCAGTTATATGAAGATCTTCTGTTCAATTCTAAGTACCACAGTTTGGGAAGGATATTGATAAAATTCAAAATATCCAAGGATATGTAAGATACATGATGAAGATCCTTAAGTTTATGTCATGCAAGGATCTGTTGAAGGAATTTAGCATGTTTAATCTAGGAAAGAGATGACCCAAATAACAACATGAAAACTGTTGTCAAGTATTTAAAAGCGTTTCATGCATAAGAATTATTAGACATTTTCCATTGGGTGCCAGAGGCAATATCAGGAGCCATGGATGGAAACGAAAAAAAAAAAAAAAAAACTAACTTAGATTTGATGTCAGAAGAAACTCCCTAACAATTATAGCATTTGATAAGAGGATGGAGCTGCCTCTGGAGTTGATTGTCCTCCTCACCTTCTTGATAGTATTTGAACAAATGTTCATTTGTCAGGAACATATAGTGAGGATTCCCTCTAGGCTAAAATTTTGAGTAGATAACTTGTGAAATTATCTCCAACTCCTGAGATTCTTTAATTCTCTGACTTAGTGATGTGGAACCTTAGGAATAGGTAGTCAAAAAGAAAAATAGCCTCTCTCTATTCACTTGCAGTTGAACACCATTTATTGTGCCAAGCCTTCCTTCCTTTCTTTCTTTTATAAATTCAAGAACCATTTTGTTGAGTTCTTATTGAATGCTGAGAACCTAGGTGTCCCAGTAGATAGAGGAAAGTACTGTATGCAGGAAGATGAGTTCAAATTCAGTATCAGACGCCAGCCCAGCTGTGTGATCCTGAGTCACTTTTTGCCTCAGTTTCTCATCTGGAAAATGATCTGAAGAAAATAGTAAACTACTTCAGTATCTTTGCCAATAAAAGACACAGTTTAAACAACTGAACAATAGCAACAACTGTGGTCCAAGCACTGCACTCGTTTATAAAGAAATTTTTTTTTAAAAAATAGACAAAATAGAGCTCCTTTCATGATAGAATTTATAATCCAGTAGATTCTTAGAGTCATGACTGTGACCCCAAAAGACTTTTCTTCAAGGATTATGTCCATCACTATTTCCCAATAAGTGTTCCATTCTCAATCTTGGTATCTTCATCAATAAAAAGAGGAAATCCATGCTGATACTACCTATCTCAAAGAGGTACTGGGAGGATCATATGAGAGAATAGATATGAAATCACTTTAGAAATTCTAAAGCACTGAAAAAGGGAGTAGAGAACTTGAGGTATTTTATTATGATGATTATTATAATTATTATTCCTTTGTTGGTGTTATGGCCCACCATGTTCCAGAAGCCCCACAAAGTGATACACAGCTGTGATTCCTCCATTTCCTTATAGGAAAGCATCTGGAAATAAACAGCACTGAGGCTTGCTGCTGTGGAGACTAAAGCATTGTTTCTTTAATAACATGTCTCTGTGGAAACCGTCTCCCAAACCACTTCAGAAGGCAGGCTAGGCTGACCCTGACGTGATGTGGCTGGCTCAGCTAGTGCACACACAGATTTATGGGGGTGGGGGATTTTGAAAGGTGAAGGACAGCTGAAAGAAGAGATGACTTTTTTGGTAATAAGTAAGTGGGGTGGTGCCCCTTTAGTGTGGAATATCAGTTCTATTATCTCTAAGAACTTACTGAGAAATGCTGATTATGAACTCTCAAAACCTATGAAATATATATCTTTTCTTTAGTTTTTTTTTTTTTAATGGGAGACTGTGTGCATGTGTGTATATATATATATATATATATATATATATATATATATATCATTGTGTGTCTATTAGTGAGTGAGAATAAATTGGTGTAGCTGCATGCTTATATGTATGTCACTACCTCTCTATGTATATTGATTGATAGATTGTGTATGGTTTCTATGTTCATGTAGTCTGGAAAATCAACAGAAGTGGAAACCCATTGCAATTAGTGATTCTAGTCATTTACTAGTGTAATATGTTTTGTGTGGTATCAAAAAGTGCACTGCCATTGCCCTACCAAAAATATATTTACATAAGCCAGAGGGTTTATCTGAAATGCCACCATTGGTTATCCATTATTGATTAAGCATTGTCCTGTCCCTTTTCTTCTTTAAAAGACAAATATTTCTAGCTGAGGTAATACATTCAGTTTTGCATAAATGAATTTTTGTAACAGGAAGAAACCTCATTGATCACCTAATACTACCATCTTACTTGGCAAAGAAATAAACAGGTTGAGAGCAGAAATAATTTGTCTAGTTCTTATAATCAGTTTATAGGAAAGTTAGATTTTGAGCTCAAATCTTCCTCCTAATATAGTACTTTCCAAGTAGGAAATAAAACCTTGGTGTCAATGAATAAATCAAGTACCGGCTAACTTTGATATAAGGACTCAAAAGGCTGAGTAGGGGGTTAAATATTTGAGAAGAGAAAAAAATGCACATATGTGGGGGTGAGGAATAGGAAGGGGAAAATTAAGAAAATTATCTTCCTTATAGAAGCACAAATTTCTGCAACCTATTTAGTGACAAAGCCTTAGAACAATGAGGTGTCTGGTATAAAGATGGGGCAAAGAAATCAAGGCTTAGCAAGGTGAATTTATTAACTAGATGCTACTACGTAGTAATATCACAGCTTTCATACAGACTTAAATCTCCTAACTTAAATGCTGCTAAAGACTAAGTTCATTGACTCCACAGTAGATTCAAGTCTACTTATTTTCCCCCAATATCTTGGAATTAGGATCTGAAATGTCATTATGATTTAAATGGGTTTATCTCAATTTTATCATAGTCTTTTTAGTGTATGAAACCTACCTAAACTTTGCTCCTGACTGCCACTTCCAAATTCTTCTATCGTTACCATGACATAGAAAATTATTTTCCTTTAAATTGCAATCCATTTATAGTATCTTACCAAGATCACTGTTACATTAATATACTGACCTTGAGGTTTATTCCCTCCTTTCACTATTCAATTTAATTCACTAAACAGTCATTAATTATTATGTGCAGGACTCTGCTAAGCTTTTATGATTGAAAATTAAAAATAAAAATGGTCTCTTCATGGATTAGACATTTTATTTGGGAAAAAACAGCCTTTGCTCTTCTATCAAATCTCTCCTTATACACCAGTATTCTTAGTCCCTACTTATAAACCTACAATGGACTTTTCCATTCATAAAAACCCAGCATTTGACATTATTATATACTCAAGATTTTATTTCTCTTTTTCTTTTCATGGTCAAACTGTTAGAAAAAACCTTCTATACTCTAATGTTCTTGCTCTACTTCTTCAAATGAAATCCAGTAAACAATCTTTTACAAACTGAGTGTCAGTCTCATTATTTTATTGAATATTATTCCTTTGATATCATTATTTCTTAATATCTAAATCCAAAAATAATTATTAATAATAACAGCCTCACAGTCCTAACATTCTTTTTTTCCTTTTTAAAAAATTTTATTTTTATTAAAGCCTTTAATTTTCAAAAGTTATCCATGGATAATTTTTCAACATTAACCCTTTCAAAAACCCTGTGTTCCAATTTCTCCCCCTTCCACCCATTCCCCACCTCAGATAGCAAGTAATCCAATATATGTTAAATATGGTAAAAATAGATGTTAATTCCAATGTTATGCATAGATATTTATACAAATATCTTGCTGCACAAGAAAAATCAATTCAAAAGGGGAAAAAAGAAAAGAAAAGAAAATGCAAGTAAACAAAAAAAAAAGAGTGAGAATACTATCTTGTAATTCACACTCAATTCCCACAGTCCTCTTTCTGCTTATAGATAGCTCTCTTCATCACAAGATTGCTGCAAATGATCTGAATCATCTTAATGTTGAGAAGTGCCATGTCCATTAAAATTGATCATCATATGATCTTACTGTTGTAGTGTACCATGATGTCCTAGTTCTGCTTGTTTCACTTAGTATCAGTTTATGTAAGTCTCTCCAATCCTCTCTGAAATCATCCTGCTGATCATTTCAATTGAACAATAATATCCCATAGCATTAATATTCCATAACTTATTAACCCATTCTCCAACTGATATCCTTCCACTCAGTTTCCAGTTTTTTGCAAATACAAAAAAGGCTGCCACAAACATTTTTGCATGTGTGGGTCCCTTTCCCTTCTTTAAGATTTCTTTTTTGTATAAGCTCAGTGGAAACACTTACTGGATCAAACTACAGTTTGATAACTCTTTGAGCATAGTTCCAAATTCTTTTCCAGAATGATTGGATCCATTCACAATTCCACCAACAATGTATTAGTATCCCATCTACATCCTCTCCAACATTGGTCATTATTTTTTCCTGTTATCCTAGCCAATCTGAGAGGTGTGTCCTGGTGTCTCAGCGTTGTCTTAATTTGCATTTCTCTGATCAATAGTAATTTAGAACACCTTTTCATATGACTAGAAATGGTTTTGATTTCTTCATCTGAAAATTGCCTGTTCATATTCTTTGACTATTCATCAATTGGAAAATGGCTTGAATTTGTATAAATGTGAGTCAATTTTCTATATATTTTAGAAAGGAGACCTTAATTAGAACCTTTGACTATAAAAATGTTTTCTCATTTTATTGTTTCCCTTCTAATCTTCTCTACATTAGTTTTGATTGTACAAAAACTTTTTTAACTTAATATAATCAAAATTAACTTGTTCGATAATGTTGTTTTCAATAATTATTTTTGTTTAATAATGATTTCTAGTTTTTCTTTGACCACAAATTCATTCCTTCTCCACAGATCGGAGAAGTAAACTATCCCATGTTCTTCTAACTTGTTTATAATACCGTTCTTTATGTCTAAATGGTCAACCAATTTCAACTTTATCTTTGTATAGGGTGTTAGGTGTGTGTCGATGCCTACTTTTTGCCTTACTAGTTTACAATTTTCCCAGCAGTTTCTATCAAATAGTGAGCTCTTATCTCAAAAGCTGAGGTCTTTGGGTTTGTCAAACACTAGATTACTATAGTCATTGACTTTTTTCTCCTATGAATCTAACCTATTCCACTGACTGATTATTTCTTATCCAGTACCAAATGATTTTCATGAGCTTTGCTTTATAATATAGTTTTAGATCTGGAAAAGATAAGCCACCTTCATTTGCATTTTTTTCATTAATTCCCTTGGAATTCTTGATCTTTTGTTCTTCCAGATGAATTTTGTTATTGTCTTTTCTAGATATGCAAACTAATTTCTTGGGTGTTTGCTTGGTATGGCACTGAATGAGTAGATTTAGGTAATACTGTCATTTTTATTACATTAGTTTGGCCTACCCTTGAGGACTTGATATTTTTCCAATTGATTAGCTCTCTTTTTTTGTGTGAGAAAATTGTTTTGCAATTGTGTTCATATAGTTTCTGACTTTGCCTTGGCAGGTAGACTCCAAATATTTCATATTATTGACAATTATTTTAAATGGAATTTCTCTTTGTACTTTTTACTGTTGGATTTTGTTGGTAATATATAAAATTGCTGATGATTTATGTGGATTAATTTTGTATCCTGCAACTTTGCTAATATTTTACATTGTTTCTAGTAGTCTTTTTGTTGATTTTCTAGGATTCTCTAAATATGCCACTATATCAGCTGCAAAGAGGGATAATTTGGTTTCCTCATTATGTACTCTAATTTTTTTTAAAATCTCTTTTTCTTCTCTCATTGCCAAAGCTAATGTTTCTAATACAATATTGAATAGTAATGGTGATAATGGGCAACCTTGTTTTATTCCTGATCTTATTGGAAATGGTTCTATTTTGTCCTCATTACATATGATGCTTGCTGATGATAAATAAATGCTACTGATCATTCTAAGTAATTCCTATATTCTCTGGTGTTGTTAATAGGAATGGATGTTAGATTTTATCAAATAATTTAGCACCTATTGTAATAATCATATGATTTTTGTTAGTTGGTTACTGATATAGTCAATTATGGTAATAGTTTTCCTACTACTGAACCAATCCTGCATTCCTGGTATAAATCCTGCTTCGTCAAGATTCATACCAGGAGATGAATTTCTGTAAGCTCTTTTCTAATATCTAATTTAAGATTTTTGCATCAATATCCATTAGTGAAATTGGTCTATAATTCTCTTTTTCTGCTTTCCTCCTCCCTGATTTAGGGATCAGCACCAGATCTGAGATATAAAAAGAATTTGGCAGGATTCCTTCTTTCTCTATTTTTTCAAATATTTTATATAGTATTGGAGTTAATTGTGTTTTAAATGTTTGGGAGAATTCACATGTGAACCCATCTGGCACTAGAGTTGTTTTTGTTGTTGTTGTTGTTTGTTTTGTTTTGTTTTTTAGGGAGATCATTAATAGTTTATTCTATTTCTTTTTTTCTAAAATGCAACTATTTAAGTAATTTATTTCCTATTCTGTTAATCTGGTAATTTGTATGTTTGTTATTCCTCCATTTCACTTAGATTACTATATTATTGGTTTATAGTTGGGTAAAATAACTTCTAATTATTGCTCTAATTTCTTCTTCATTGGTGGAAAGTTCTCTCTTCATGTTTGAGACTAACAATTTGATTTTGTTTTCTTTTTCTAGTCACATTAACTAGAGGTTTATCTATTTTGTTGTTTTTCTTAGTTTTATTTATTAATTCAATAGCTTTTTTACTTTCAATTTTATTAATCTCCCCATTTATTTTGACAATTTCAAATTTGGTATTTAATTGATTTTAAACTTGTTTTTTTTCTAGCTCTTTTAGTTGCAAGGCCAATTCATTGATCTTCTCTTTCTCTATTTTATGCAAGTAAGCATCTAGAGATATAAAATTTCTTCTAATAACTACTTTAGCTGCATTGCATAAATTTTGGTATGTTTTCTCTTTGTTGTCATTCTCTTGGATGAAATTATTGATTATGTCTATGATTTATTGTTTTACCCACTAATTCTTTAGGATTAGATTATTTAGTTTTCAAAAAAATTTTAGTCTATTTTTCCCCTGGCTTTTTATTGCATTTAATTTTTACTGTATTATGATCTGAGAAAATGTTTTATTCTTTCTGTCTTTCTGCATTTGATTTTAAAATTTTTGTGCTCTACTATATGGTCAGTTTTTGTATATGCTCCTTGTACTGCCGAGAAAAAAAGTATGCCTCATTCAATTTTCTCCAGAGGTCAATCATCCCTAACTTTTCTAGGATTTAATTATTTCTTTAACTTCTTTCTCATTTATTTTGTGCTTCAATTTATCTTGTTCTAAGAGAGCAAGGTTGAGATCCTGCACTAGTATATTTTTGCTGTTTATTTCTTCTTGCAGCTCTCAACTTCTCCTTTGGAATTTGGATGCTATAATAGTTAGTGCACATATGTTTAATATTGACATTACTTCACTATCTATGATACCCTTTAGTAAAATATAGTTTACTTTCTTATCTCTTTTAATTAAATCTATTTTTGCTTTTGTTTGATCTGAGATCAGAATTGCTACCACTACTTTTTTTTTTACCTCAGCTGAAGAAATTCTGTTCCAGCCTTTTAGCTTTACTCTAAATGTGTCATTCTACTTTAAATGAGTTTCTTATAAACAACAAATTGTAGGATTCTGGCTTTTAATACAGTTTGCCATCCACTTCCATTTTATGGGAGTGTTCATCCCATTCACGTTTGCAGATAGAATTATTATCTCTGTATTTCCTGCCATCTTGTTTGCTCCCAGTTATATATTTTGTCTTCCCTTTCCCCTTTTCCTCCTCCCCAGTATTTTGTCACTGATCACTCCCTCCTTCAAATATCCCTCCCCTTTGGCAGCCCCTCCTCTTTTATACCTTTCCTCTTCTATTTCTGTTCTCCTTTCTATTAGACTCCTCCCTTCCTTTCCCTCTTCCCCTTTTACTTCCCTATAAGTTGAAACAAGTTTCTCTTTGAAGCTAAATATGTCTTACATTCTTTCTTTGAGCCAAATCTGATGAGAGTAAGATTAGCACAACACTCATCCTCCTCCCTTCTTTCTCTCAATTGTGGTTTTTTCTGTCTTCTCATAAAATGTAATATTTTAACTCCATTTTTCTCTTCTTCCAATGGAATCACCTTTCCTCCTCTAGTTTCTTTTTTAAATTATCATAGTAAAATCAAATTATATTTGCATCCTCTTAAGTATATCCATAACAGAGATACATATCTCAAGAGTTAATCATATGATCTTATCATATAGTGCTTATCATAAGCACTATAAGTCTCATTGATTCATTCACTTTCATTTGTCCAATTATATTTTAGTGAATTATTTTCTTCAGTTAGCTTTTTTACTTTCTTTGGCATTTTGCCAATTGAAGTATTTTGTTCACTGCATTTTTCCCTATTTCACAAATTCTGTTTTTCAACTAATTGGTTTCTTTTTCATATCTATTTTGTAAGGAGTTGCATGCTTTTCCCATTTCATCAAGTCTATTTTTAAGTTTTCTTCAGATAATTTCTGCTTTTCCTTTCCTATACCTTCTTCCAAAGATGTTTTCTTTCCCCATTTTTCTTCTAACTTTTTTTTAGATCTTTTTTAAAGTCTTCCAAGAGAGATTGTAAAATGGGGACCAGCTCCTATTACCCTTTCTGGCTTTATCTAGAGCTGACTTGTCTTTAGGATCCTCAAGGGTTTGAGGTCTTTTTTTTTCCTCTTTTCCATAAAAGTGCTCTATGGTCAGAATTCTTTTTGCTTTTTTGCTCATTTTTAAAAGGAAGTCAGAGTCTCACAAATTGCCTTTCCTATTTGTTTTGGATGTCAGAGAGCAAATTTGCTGAACTATTATCTTGTAAGGAGGACAGATCAGCCCAAGAGCCTTGAAGTAGATTCACTGATGCAGGATCACAGCAGTGCCCTGGCTCCCCACCCTGGCTTCCTGCCGCAGTGTCTGCATTGAGCTCTGGGTTCTGCATCCTTTCCCCCTGCCTGATTGAAATAGACCTTTTCTGAATTTCTTCCACAATATTTTCTTCTGGACATGCTTTGTACTCCAGATATTTATGGGTTTTGTCACTCCAAAACCAATTTAGAGGCTTAATCTCCTGTTGGTTTGAGAGAAGGTCAAGTATGTCACAGAAAGCCATGTCTGCTCTCCACTATCTTGGCTCTGCACCCAGTCTTCATCATTGTTGACCTTTATAGCTATTGTAATCATCTCCTCCTGCTACCTTCTATCTTTTAGATAGAACTTTTAGAGTATCAGAAGCCACAAAAAGACAGAAAGGAACAATTTGCCAGCTGAAGACAACTCAGAAATTTATCAGAAAAGTTCTGTTGCACCAGGGTAGGATTAGAACATAGTTGCTACACAAGTATAATCCTGGCCCCAGTAAACCAGGAGCAGACCTTGGAGCCTCTGAATCAGTGGCAATAGTGGCCATTATCATACTTTTTAGCCCACAGATGCCAAGGATGACCTGGAAGATTGGCAAAAAAGATTTGTCACACTGGCATGTCAAGAGAGCCCCTTTAAACAGAAATGAGCTTTAGGAACCACTGAAGCAATAGTAGTAGCTCCACAGCAGTGGATTCCAGATATCTCAGCCCACAAATAAGGGGACTTAAGACCTGATAAGAAGGAAATTACAAGGCTTTCTTTGATAGCAATGAGGCAGGATTTTTTTTTTCTTTGACCATACTCAGATCTGTATTTCAGTGCTGACTCACAGTATAAGTCTGCAGAAGGACCTCTGAAAACTGCTACAGAAAACCCCTGAAGCTTGAACTTTGCACCCTCCACTTTACAAACAGGTCTATTTTAACAAAGAGTTAAAAGCTAAGTAATAGTCTGAGGAAAATGAGCAAACAACAGAAAAAAAGATTCTGATCTTAGAAAGTTACTATGCTGACAAGGAAGTTCAAAATACACACTCAGAGGAAGATAACAAAGTCAAAGTTCTTATATCCAAAGACTCCAAGAAAAATAATAATTGGTCTCAGGTCATGGAAGAACTCAAAAGGGATTTTGAAAATCAATTAATAGAAGTAAAGGAAACATTTGGAGGAGAATGAGAATGATGCAAAAATAAGTAGAAAAAGTTAATGAATAAAAGAATGCCTTAAACAGCAAAATTGGGCAAATGGAAAAGGAAAAAAATCTCATCAGAGTAATTCTTAAAAAGTAGAATTGAACAAATGGAAGCTAATGACTTTATGAAAAATCATGGAACTATAAAACAAAACCAAGAAAATGAAAAAAATTGGGAAACAATGTGAAATATCTCATTGGAAAAACAACTGACCAGAAAAATAGTTCCAGGAGAGATAATTTTAAAATTATTAGTCTAGAAAGGTGGAGCTATAATAGTGAAATAAAGTCACAAACTTTTTGTGCTCTCCCCAAAACTGTTTTAAATTCCTTTAAATAATGACCCTTAATAAATTTTAGAGCACCAGAAAACATCAAAAGATAAAGTTTTTTTTCCAGTAAAAGACAATTTAGAAGGTCAGAAGGAAAAATCAATGGCACCAGGGTGAAACCCTAATGCAGAAAGTGTCAGCACAGCCATAGTCCCAACCTGGATCCTAGCATCAGCAAAGCAGAAATTGAAGTAAGGATCTCTGAATCATCAGCAGGACTGATAGCTTCTAGACAACTCAACCCAGATATACCAAATACAACTTGGTAGGTCACCAGAGAAGTTTTATCAATAGGGTGAGAAGGCCTTGGGAAGCCACCATACCAGGAATGGGCATAGGCATTGGAGATAGTAGCAGCTTCTTGAAGCCTCGACTTACAGAATGTCCCTTTACTAGCACTGAATAAGGAATCTGTTGCTTTAGCACACTAGCTTACACAGTTACAGAAGGGCTGAGACACTAATAACTTCCAGGGCAGAAGAGTGCTTATGGTCAGGTCACCAGGATTTCCAAAATTAACTATAAGAAAACTCCTGAAGCTTGGGACAGTACACCCTTCATCATGGAAACAGAATCCTACTTTAACAAAGAGTTAAAAGCCAAATAATAGGCTATAAAAAAGATCCTACAACTGAAAAAGATTTTAAACATAGAAAATTACTATGGTTACAAGAACGATCAAAACACACACTTAGAAGAAGATAACAAAGTCAAAACCTCCAAACTCTCCCAGAAAAACAAAAATTGGTCTCAGGCCATGGAATAGTCAGAGGGATTTTGAAAATCAATTAAAAGAGGTAGAGAAAAAAATACAGAGAACACTGTTGTGAGGTAAATTTTAAGGGATCATATAAAAAAAATAAGATCAAGCAGTGAGCAAAGAAATGTACTTGGGAGAAAGGAAAAGGAGAAATGGAATGGCATAGATTATTTGCCACAATAGAGATAAGAAAAAGCTTTTACAGTGGAGGGAAAGAGGAGGAACAGAGGGGAAGTTAGTGAATCATATTCTCATCAGAATTTACTCAAAGGAGAAACAATATACATACTCAATATAGGCATAGAAATCTATCTTATTCTGCAGAAAGTTAGGAAAAGAAGGGGTTCCAAGAATGGGGAAGATACATAGAAAAGAGGGTATATTGGGGGAGGTAGTGTCAGAAGCAAAACACTTTTGAGGAGAGACAGGATAAAAGGAGATAGAGAATAGAGTAAACAGAGGTGGGGAATACAGTTAACAATAATAATTGTTACAAGAATTTAAAGTAAGTTTCTCTAATAAAGGCTTCCTCAAATGAAAAGGGAACTGAGTCAAATTTATAAAAAGAGCCATTCCTTAATTGATGAATTATGAAAAAAAAATACAATCTATGGCCAAAGGGCTGCACTCTTTTTACATTACAATACTAGTACAAGATATGTATCTCAAAGGAGATTTTAAAATAAAAGGAAAAGGACCTATAAGTACAAAATCATTTATAACATCTTTTCTCACAGGACAAATAATTGGACATTGAAGGGATGCCCATCAATTAGGCAATGATTAAATAAACAGAATATAATGTGATTATAATGGAAATGATGAGCAGGAGGTTCTTAGTATAAGCTGAAAAGTACTTGATATGCCATACAAACTTAATTGTACTGTGTAAAAACTAAAAGCAATGTTTTGGGATGATCACATGTGAATGACTTTGCTATTGGAGGTATTACAATGATCAAAGACTACTTTGAAAGACTTATGATGAAAAATGCTATCTATAGCCAGAAAAATAACTGAATATGTCTGAATACAGATTGAAGTATATTTTTTTAAAACTTTATTTTTCTTGAGGGTTTTTTTGGGGGGGGGGAGAAATTTGTTTTCTTTTTCAACAAAACTTTTATAGGAATGTTTTACATAACTTCACATGTGCCTTCTTATTGGGTGGGGAGAGAGGAAAAGAAAGAATCTGGAACTCAAAGTTTTAAAACAAATATAAAAAATTGTTTTATATATAACTGGGAAAATAAAAAATGTAAACAAAAAAATCCCCAAAAGCAAAAACAAAAACTTTACTAGGAAAATAGTTCATTCTGAAGCTAAGGTAGTTAGGAGAGTAGAGGAGAAGTGATAATTTAACAAGTAAAAAAGTAATTATTCTTTTCGAGGATGCTGGTGTTTTCTTTCAAATAAAATACTTTGTTTAATTACCAAAAAAGAAAATGAAAATAAAAAGTTCAATATTCCCTAATCCTAAATGCTAAAGCCAACATTTCTAATACAATATTGAATAACAATTATGATAATGGGCATCCTTGTTTCACCCCATGGTCTTATTGCTAGGGAGGGAGGAAGAGAGAAAATTTGGAATTCAAAGTTTTAAAAATGAATGATAGAAATTATTTTTCCATCTAACTGGAGAAAAATAAAATACTAAATTTAAACAAAAGTATTACTTGGCTGTATCACACACACATACCACATACCACACATACACACACACAAAGATAGTTCTTCTAGAGGTTGCTTTAAGTTCTGTTCTCATCTCTATTTCCCCCACTATGATACAAAGGAAAATAAAGGTGTGTGTTGCTTTAAGCTTCTTTTTCTTTTTCCCCCTGCAAGTAGAATACAGGAATTGAGCAGGGGTATTCTATACTCTTCTGGTGTTAGCATAGAAAACACTATTGGTCTTAATACTTGTAATAACAGGTAATCCATTGTCATCTTATTTAAAAATTTTTATTTTAATCTTCTCTTGTTATTTTTACCAGTTATACTTGTAATGTAAGAAAGTCACTTTGATAGATACATATTCTTGTTTCCTGGCCCAAAATTTGCATCAATAACTCATGAGGATAACCATTAAATTTTTTTTACATTTCTTTTTCTCAAGCAAACTTGTATTTTTTAAACTAAGATTAAGATTTCTAATCATCCTATTGCTCCTTGCCAACAACACAAACAACAAACAAACAAACAAAAAATAATGTAAAGAGAACACTAACTTTTAACAAATTTATATATATATAAGAATTCTTGAAAAGCAGGCAATCTGTTTAATGATTGTGGTGGAATATGTTGACATAGAATCTATTAGATATCTATATCTCTTTTGTTTCTTTAATACATTTTTATATCATTTATGCTTATAAAAACCCATATATTCATATTTTCCACATATGAATCAGAAGACTAGAATTCAAATGTAGATCATACTAATTCCTACCCAGTTGAACTAGGAAAAGTCACTTATCTTTTTTAGAACTTAATTTTTTCTTAGTAAAATGAAGAAATAAGAAAAAAATGAGTAAATTTTCCCTGTGTTATGTACTTTATGCGCTAAATCTGTATACTGGGCAGATTGACTTTTTCAAAGCTGTGACAAAGTCAAAGTGACTGACAAAATCAAAGCCTTTTGATTCTAATTCCAGTGGTCTCTCCACTGTATAGAGCAGCCTTTCTCAATGTATCATAGTAAGAAGAGAGGAGAAAAATACTTTTATCTCTTAGTATCATTCAGATTCATTTTTTTTGCTTTTATTATATATCACAGAATATATCAGCCTGGAACTTTGGAGTTTCATAAAGCTCACTTAGAGATATTTGCAGTATCAAAATTCAGTCAGAGAAAAGAGGAGTTGCACCAATGGAATGAACACATTGATAAATAGTTTTGAGTGGAAGCAATTTTAGCTTTAGCATCCTTAGGCTTTTTTTTCCTCTTTTGATGGTTGTCAGACTCAAGAGACGTGACATCTCAGAACTACAAAAAAAGAGACAAATGATACTTTAGGCATTGTTGTTGTTGTTGTTGTTTAACTACACTTCAAGTCATGTGGGTCACTTTACTTTAGATTGAAGCCCAAGGAGGTTGGAATATTGAAAATGTATGTGTGTATAAAATGTTTCTGATGGAGTTTTCAATATTCCAAAGAGATGCAGCCTAGAAGGATAAACATTCTTTCAACCCTCTCACTAGAATTTAAGAATTTTACCTAAAACTTTCCCATGGACCTAATTTTCTATTGTCCATTTATTCTATTGATTTAATATCTGGGGATCTCCAGAGATTATCTACATATGGGTCTGGTCATGCTGAAGGTTATCCAGCTGTTTATTAAGAATGTGATTACCCTGGGTCTTTTCAAATCCATTTTGAATAGCTCCTTGCTAAAAAGGACTTGTTGTGACAATTGTTTAAAATCAACTTAAAAGAGGGACAATCAACTTAAATTGGAAACCATATTCTTTGTGTATGTCATAACAAATAAAATTACATGCCATAGTGCAAAGAGCACTAAACTTGACATTATAGATATGACATTTACTGACTAACCAATAGTGAGGAAATAACTTCATTGCTCTCAAATTTATTCTTTCATTTCTAAAATCTGTTCTTCTCTTTTCCTCTGTTGGATACATATGATATCCACTGTAGTAAAAGTGGAGAGAATTGAACAAAGCACCACAATGCCTAGTTAGTTAGCTTCTAGTTAATATCTTATATTGCCCAAATATCTGACTTAGAGAAGTCACATGCTCCCTGAGACTGAGGTTCTTTATCTGAAAATGAGGGAAGTAGAATAGATGAAATCCAACCCTTAAACATATATTACTGTCATGCTCTCTACTTTGATATTCCTTACTTTAGTGTGATGTATCCACTTACTGATTCCAAACTTTGAAGATATTTGTTGGAATCATTCTAAACTTCTCTGTACTAAATAGTTTTATCAAAGGTAGAGGTATGACCTCTCAGGTATGATTTCTTGGTGTCACTTTCTCTAATAATAATATTTCATATAACCAAGACATTTAGATTTCACTTGTAGATAAAATACAGGGAATCATCCTTTTCTCTTCCATGGAGACTATTACTTCAAATTTAAATTCCATTGGCTGAATTTTCTCTTTAGAAATTTAGGTACCACTACATCTCTCAGATTAGCTAAGATGAAAACCGGGGCATTAATATATTGTTGGTTAGAACTGTAAACTGATCCAACCATTCTGGGGAGCAATATGGAACTATGCCAAAAAAGCTATTAAAATATGTACACTCTTTGATCCAGTAGTATTTCTATTAGGCCTGTATCCCAAAGAGATCATAAAAAGGGGAAAGGAACCATATGGGCAAGAAGGCTGTTATAACAAAGAAGAAATTTGGGTACTACACTGCATAGAGAATTGAAGCTTGTTGGGAAGACTCCTGAGTACAAAACCATCCTCAAATACTTACTAGTTGTTTGACCTGTATAAATCACTTATTTTCTATTTGCTTCAGTTTTTCATAACTAAAACAGGATAATAATAGCAATTGTCTTTCAGAGATGTTGTAAAGATTAAGATAATTTTAAAGTGCTATGCACAATGATTGGAACATGGTAATTACTTAATAAATGCCTTCATTATTTTAATTTTTTAGATAATACATGCATATACATTTTTTACATACTTACATATGTGTCATGGAGGGAGAAAAAAATTGGAACAAAAGGGGAAAACCCTGAGAAAGGGAAAAAAACAGAAGGGAAAAAATGAAAACCATATATTTCAATTTGTATTCAATAGTTCTTTCTCTGGATGCAGATGGCATTTTCCATCCAACGCTTATTGGAACTGTCTTGGATCACTGAATTCCTGATAACAGCTAAGTTTACCATATTTAATCATCACACAATCTTGCTGTTGCTGTGTACAGTTTTCCTGGTTCTGCTTGCTTGACTCAGAATCAGTTCAACTAGGTTGTTCCAGACTTGCCTGAAATCAAACTGTTCATCATTTCTTTTAGAATAATAATATTTCATTATATTCATATACCTTAACTTATTCAGTCCTTCTCCCATTGATGGACATGCACTCATTTTCTAATTCTTTGCCACTATAAATAGAGCTGCTATAAACATTTTTGCACATTTGGGTCCTTTCCCCTCTTTTATGTTCTCTTTGGGATACAGACCCAATGGTGAGACTGCAGAATCAAAAGGGGTATACAGATTTACTGCCCTTTGGGAATAGTTCCAAATTGCTCTCCAGAATAATTGGATCATTTCACAACTCCATCAGCAATGAATTAGTGTCCCAGTTTTTACAATCCCCTTCAACATTTATCATTATCTTTTCTTGTCATCTTAGCCAATCTGGTAGTTAAAAAGTGGTACCTCAGAGTTGTTTTTATTTGCATTCTGCAATCAATAATTTTTTTTTCTTTTTTATTCTTTTCTTTTTCTGGTTACACATTACATTAATTTTTTAAATAGCTTTTTTAATTTCAAAATACATGCAAATATAATTTTCAATATTTACCTTTGCAAAACCTTATGTTCCAATTTTTTCCCCTTTCTTCCCCTCACCTCCTTCCCTAGATAGCAAGTAATCCATGTTAAACATGTGCAATTATTTTATACAAATTTCTATATTTGTCATGCTGCACAAGAAAAATCAGATCAAAAGGAAAAAAATGACAAAAGGAAAAAAGCAAGTAAACAACAACAACAAAAGATGAAATACTGTGTTGTGATCTACATTCAGTCCCTACAATTCTTTCTGGATGAAAATGGTTCTCTCCATCAGAAGTCTGTCGGAATTGATATGAATCAAACCATTATTGAAAAGAGCTCTGTCTATCGAAGTTGATCACTGCATAATCTTGTTTCTGTACACAATGTTCTCTTGGTTCTACTCACTTCACTTAGCATCAGTTCATGTAAGTCTCTCCAGGCTTTTCTGAAATTATCCTGCTAATCATTTCTTATAGAACAATAATATTCCATAACTTTTATATATCATAATTATTCAGCCATTTCACAACAGGTCAGCATCCACTCAGTTTTCAGTTCTTTGACATCACAAAAAGGACTGCTACAAATATTTTTGCATATGTGGGTCCCTTTCTCTTTTTCATGATCTCTTTGAGATACAGACCCAGTAAAGACATTTCTGCATCAAAGTGTACGTAGTTTTATAGTACTTTAGATATAGTGCCAAATTGCTCTCCAGAATGGTTAGATAAGCTCACAATTCCACTAATAATGTATTAGTGTCCCAGTTTTCCCATAATCCCTCCAACATTTATTATTATTTTTCCTGTCATCTTAGTCAATCTGAGAGGTATGTAATGGTACCCCAGAGTTATCTTAATTTGCATTTTACCAATCTGTAGTGATTTATAGCAATTTTTCATATAACTAGAGATGTTTTTAATTTCTTCATCTGAAAATTTGTTTATATCCTTTGACTATTTATCACCTGGAGAATGGCCAGTATTATTATAAATTAGAATCAATTCTCTAGATAGTTTAGAAGTAAGATCTTTAGACCTTTATCAGAACCCTTAGATATAAAAAAAATTCATTTTTCTGCTTCTCTTCAAATATAGGGTACATTGGTATTTTTTATACAAAAAAATTAATCAAATATAATTTAAAAATCCATTTTGTATTTCATAATGTTCTCTAGTTCCTTTTTGGCCATAAATCCCTTCCTTCTCCACAGATCTGAGAGATAGACTATCCCTTGTTCTCCTGATTTGCTTATAGTATCATCCTTTATGTTTAAATAATAAAACTATTTGACTTTATCTTTCATCTATTATATATTTCTAGAATATTCTAAGAATACCATCCTATCATCTGCAAAGAGTGATAACTTTGTTTCCTCATTACCCACTCTAATTACTTTAATTTCTTTTTCTTCTATTATTGCTAAAGCTAACATTACTAATACAATATTGAATAGTAATGATGATAGTGGAGAACCTAGTTTCACCTTTGATCTATTGGGAATGCTTCTCATTTATCCGCATTACATATGATGCTTGCTGATGGTTTTAAATAGATGCTATTCACTATTCACTATTTTAAGAAAAACTCCATTTATTCCTATGTTCTCTAGCATTTTTAATAGGAATGGGTAATGGATTTTGTCAAATCATTTTTCTGCATCTATTGAGACAATCATATGGTTTCTGTTAGTTTGGTTATTGTGATAGTCAAAATTATGCTAATAGTTTTCCTAATATTAAACCAACCCTGCATTCCTGGTTTTAAATCCTACAGGGCTGTAGTGATTTATCCTGTTGATAACTTGGCAAATTCTTTGTCAATATTTTGTTTATGATTGCATTCAGGAATTTGGTCTACAATTTTATTTCTCTGTTTTGACCCTATCTGGCTTAGGTATCAGCACCACATCTGTGTCATAAAAGACATTTAATAGGACTCCTTTCCCTATTTTCCCAAATAAGTTGCATAATATTGGAATTAATGTCTGATATGACAATAGAGAAATTTGTATGTAGTTTCCATGTACCAGTGAGAAAAATGTATATTCTTTTCTGTCATAATTCAATTTTCTCTATCATATTTAATTTTTCTAAAATTCTATTTAGTTCTTTAACCTCTTTTTTGTTTATTTTGTGGTTTGATTTATCTAGTTCTGATAAAGTAAGTTGAGATCCCCTATTAATATAATTTTTCTATTTATTTTTGCTGCTCTCTTAACTTCTCTAGGAAATTGGATGCTATACCACTTGGTGCATATATATTTGGTATTGATACTACTTCATTTTCTATGGTGCCTTTTAGCAAAATATAGTTTCCTTCCTTCTCTCTTTTAATTAAATATATTTTGCTTTTGCTTATTTTCCCCAACTTATACTTTTCTTTCCCCCTTTCCCTCTTCACCATCATTTTGTTGCTGTCCAATACCTTTCTCTATCTGCCTTCCCTTTTTAAAATCCCACCCCTTTTCTTATCCCTTCCCCTTTCTACTTCTCTTCTCTCTTCTATTAGCTGCTCTCTTTTCTTTCCTCTTTCTCCTTCCCTATAGAGTCAGATAAGTTTCTCTATGAAATTAAATATGTTTGATATCCTCTCTTTGAGCTAAATCTATTGAGATCAAGGTGCACACAATTCTCACCCTCCATCTTTCCCTCAACTGGAATAGATGTTTTTTGACTCTTCATGTGTTATAATTTAGCCCATTTTACCTCCCCGTTCATTTCTTTCAGTACAATTGTTTTCCACCCCTAGTTTTTCTTTTTTCATAATCACAATAAAGTCAAACTGTACTCAAACCATCTAAGTATACTGCTAACCAAGATACAGTTCTCAAAAGTTACACATGTCATCTTCTCATGTAGGGATATAAACATTTTAACCTTTAAAAATACATTGTTTCCTGTATTAGTCAACCTGCCATCTGGAGGAAGGGATGGGGAAAAGTTGGAACAAAAGGTTTTGCAATCATCAATGCTGAAAAATTACCCATGCATATATCTTGTAAATAAAAAATAAAAAGCTATAATAAAAAAGAAATAAAAATAAAAATAAAAAATACAGTGTTTCCCCCCTTAAAATGCTATGTTTCTCTTAAATTCTATATTTGAAGATCACATTTTCTGTTCAGATCTGATATTTTTATAAAAATAATTGAAAATCCCCAATTTCATTGAATATTCTTCTTTTTCTTGGAAAGATAATGGAAAGAACTACGCTTTTTCTGTGTAGTTGATTCTTGGTTACAGTACAAACTCCTTTGCCCTCCAGAATATCATATTCCTGGTGCTTAGAGTTTTTAAAGTGGAAACTGCTAGGTCCTGGGTAATTCTGATTATGGATCTTTGATATTTGCACTGTTTCTTTCTGGCTGCTTGCAGTATTTTCTTCTTGATGTGATAGTTCTGTAATTTAGCTACAATATTCCTTGGAGTTGTCATGTTGGAGTCTCTTTCAATAGCTGATCAATTGATTCTTCCAATGGCTATTTTATTCTCTTGTTCTAGGATATCATGGCAATTTATTGTTTTTTGTATGATATCTAGAAAAATGTTTTCTTGATTTTTTTTGTCATAGTATTCAGGTAATTCAATAATACTTAGATTGTTTTTCCTGGATCTATTTTCCAGGTCAGCTGTTTTTCCAATGAGATATTTTATATTTTCTTTTCTTTTTGGTTTTGACTGATTCTTGAAATGTCATTGAGCATTCACTTCCATTTGTTTCATTTCAATTTTTAGTGAATTATTTTCTTCAGTTAGCTTTTTCACCACTTTTTGCATTTAACGAATTGAACTTTTAAATGAGTTGTTTTGTTCACTCATTTCACCAATTCTGCTTTATAGGAAGTTGTCTATTTTTTTTCCATTTCAACAATTCTATTTTTCAAGAAGTTGCTTTTTTCCATGTTATCAAATCTACTTTGAATAAGTTGTTTGCTTCAGATGATTTCTGAGTTTCCTTTTTCAAACTCTCCTACAAAGCTCTCCTTTCTTTTCCCTGTTTTTCTTCTAAGTCTCTTTTAAGATCTTTTTTGGAATTATTCCAGGAGAGCCTTTTGAGGTGAAGAGCAACTCATATAACCCTTTGAGGTTCACCTGGTGGTATTTTGATTTTATTGTCCTTAGATGTTGATGTCTGCTCTTCCCTGTCTCCATAATATCTGTCTATGATCAGAGCTGTTTTTATTTTTTGTTCATTTTTAAAGGTTGTGGTCTACTCCTAGGGCAAGCAAGCAGAAGGAATGTTATTATGCCCTTGGGTTAGTGCTGCTTGCTTGCCTCCTGTGCTGGGTAGGCATAAACAAGTTCTGCTTGTTATTCTGTAGTTCAACGCCTTATTATTTGTCTTCTATAGTTGTCTTGAAGGTCTCACAAATAGTCTGCTGATCCACTGGCTTCTGAACCAAAACATAGTAACCAACAATGCTGTATTTTAGCTAAGAGCCTCCCATGAGATTCTACCCATGTGTTGAGGCCTCTCTGCCCTGGGCCTCCCTGAGCTGCACCCGTGCTTGGCCACATCTTTCATCTCTTTCTAACCTACTTGAGACAGATTTTTCCTGAAATTCTTCCAAAATATTTTATGCTAGAAGTTTGTTACATTCCAAATATTTGTGGATTCTGTCATTTCAAATCTTGTTCAGAGGTTTGATCTGGTATGGATTTTGAGGGAAGCCAGGAAGAGCTCAGATAGAAACCTATCTACTCTCTCCAATCTTGGTTCTACTTCTCTCATTAATTTTCTAAATACACATTTTATTACTTTATTAATTTATTATATAATAATTATCTGTAATGAATAATTATTAATATATTTAACAAAATATATTAATAGAACAAAAGGAAAAGCCACAAGAGAAAATTAAAATGAACATAGAGATAGTTTATTTACATTCAGTCTCCAGAGTACTGTCTCTGAATGCCAAAAGTGTTTTCTATCCAAAGTTCATTGGAATTGCCATGAATCATTGAACCACTGAGAAAAAACAAGTCTTTCACAGTTTATCATTACACAATCTTGCTATTCCTGTGTACAATGTATTCCTGGTCCTACTTGTTTCACTTAACATCATTTCATGTAAAACTTTCCAGGCCTTTCTTAAATCAGGCTGCTCATCATTTTTTATAGAACAATAATATTCCATTACTTTTATATATCATAATTTATTCAAGCTATTTCATAATTGATGAGCATCTTCTCAGTTTTTATTTTTTGCCATCACAAAAAGAGTTGCTACAAACATTTTTGTACATATGGGTCCTTTTCCCTCCTTTATGATTTCCCAAGGATACAGACCCAGAATACTGCTCTTTGGGCATAGTTCCACATGGCTCTCCAGAATGGCTGGATCGTTTCATCATTCCACCAAAAATACATTAGTGTTCCAGTTTCCCCAGATCTCCTCCAACATTTATCACTATCTTTTCCTGTCATCTTAGTCAATCTGAGAGGTGTGAGGTACTCTGGTACATCAGAGTTTATTTAATTGGCATTTCTCTAATCAAGAGTGACTTAGATATACTGTTGGTGGAATTGTTAATACATCCAGCCATTCTGGAGAGCAATTTGGAACTATGCTCAAAAAGTTATCAAACTGTGCATACTATTTGATCCAGCAGTGCTACTACTGTGCTTATACCCCAAAGAGATACTAATGAAGGGAAAGGGACCTGTATGTGCCAAAATGTTTGTGGCAGCCCTGTTTGTAGTGGCTAGAAACTGGAAAATTAATAGATGACCATCAATTGGAGAATGGTTGGGTAAATTGTGGTATATGAATGTTATGGAATATTATTGTTCTGTAAGAAATGACCAGCATAACAAATATAGAAAGTCTTGGAGAGACTTACATGAACTGATGCTAAGTGAAATGAGCAGAACCAGGAGATCATTATATACTTCAACAACAATACTGTATAAGAAGGTATTCTGATGCAAGTGGATTTCTTTGACAAAGAGATCTAACTCAGTTTCAATTGATCAATGATGGACAGAAGCAGCTACACCCAAAGACAAAACACTGGGAAATGAATGTAAACTGTTTGCATTTTTGTTTTTCTTCCTGGGTTATATTTACCTTCTGAATCCAATTCTTCCTGTGCAACAAGAGAACTGTTCGGTTCTGCACACATATGTTGTATCTAGTATACTGTGACACATTTAACATTTATAGGATTGCTTGCAATCTGGGGGAAGGGGGAAGGAGAGAGGGGAAAAGTTGGAACAGAAATGAGTGCAAGGGATAATGTTGTAAAAAATTACCCAGGAATGGATTCTGTCAATAAAAAGTTATAATTTAAAAAAAGAGTGACTTAGAGCATTTTTTTCATGAGAATTATCAATAGTTGTTTGGAGAATTTTTTCATACGACTATAAAATCTGTCTTCAGTTTTTAATGAGAATTGCTCAAACCAATTTTACCACAAAGAGGTGGTATAATTTGCCTTGAAATTCCCACTTATAAAATAGCTTGGATTTGAAATGAGATGCCTAGATTTTCCCTTCAACATTTCTTCAAATGCAATATATTTCATCTAGATTTATTAATCATTTTGTAAAACTCTTTTGGTTTCCATGGACTAACTGACTCTTTCTACACTAGAGAACCTGATCTTGACCAAATATTTTGCCTTACTTATCATTTTCTGCATTCACTTTTATCTTGTTAACCTATCTGGATCCTGATTCACCTTTGACCTTGACCTGAACTTTTATCTATCTTCCTTTCTACTTCTCTGACTAATATCCATCATACTCTTTCAATTTGACTTTTGTTGCAATGGGTATTCTTCTTGTTTCATAATTTATGATGCTGACACATTCCTTCTGTTCCAACTTTGCCTTCATGGATTGCCCTTGTAACCGTATCTACTTATAATTATATTGCTGACACTGAGACACCCAGTCTTGCTCATAAATAGGTAGATACATTAGTTCCATACTGAATGGTTAAGGGCAACAGGTCTCTTTGTTTAGTCCAAAGGAAATACAAATACATATTGTTCTTTTTTTTTTCAAATGAGACTTGAGAACTCAAAGATGTTAACTCCTACCATATTACAATTAATTAGGCCCTTCTAGCAGGATACTGTGATGATGATGGATTTTAGACCAAGCATCATGGGAGGTAAAAGTATCAGGCTAAGGTGAAGAGGATCTTTTTTAAAATATATGTGAAGTATATCTAGGGATGATTTCTACAAGCCTCTCATAATGGCAATTGTTTATGTTCCACATGTCATTGTCCTCATGGTGGAAAGTAACATTGAATGTGATTTAGATGCTTTAAAAAAATTAAAAGAGAAAAGTTCACACATCATGTGACAACCTTTTCACAAAGTTTAGACAAAGTTAAGCTGTTTTCTTTCTCTCTAGTTTTTCCCCTTTGCATCCAGCAGATGACAATTTCATAGCAGAATAATTCAAATCAATGGAACCCATGGGTAAAGCAGCAACAATCATCCACCATTCCTTAAGACATCTGATCTCTTTGGGACATGCATATACTCTCTATCTCTGTGAAAGGTGATACCAAGCATTCATTCTCTGAGGATATAGAGTGGGAATAGATTTTAAAGATCACCTTATACAACTCTTTCATTTTACAGATAAGAATTTAAGCCCCAAATGATTAATAGAGTTTCTCAAGGTCATGAAGCAGCAGTGTCAGGATTATAACCCAAACTCTCTAAAGCTAGATGAGATATTTTTGTGCCACACCAAACTTTTTTTAAAAAATTATTCATTTAATCTATTTAAATAAACATTGACTAAGTTCCTACAAAAATCAAGTTACCATTCTTGGTATTGAGAACAAGGAAATAGATAAAGTTTGCTTTCAAGACACATGTTATTTAACAGGTTTTGTAAGAACAAATGATCAAATAACTACTCTGCAAGGGGATGTTCATTTTGTTTACAAAGGGAAGTAAGAGGTTGCTTTACTATAGGAAAAGTTCTACATTGTAATGTAGGAAGGAAAGTGAATCATCAGTATGCATGAAACAACATGGCATGATTGTGAATTTAGAGTCAGAAGATTTGCATTCAAATCTTAAAATATTGTTCATGTGCTTTGTGATCATTAATAAATCATCTATTTATCTAAGCCTCTGTTCCTAATCTTTAAAATCATTATATTGATAATTGTGCTAATTCAAAAGGCTTTTGGAAGGATCATATGAGGTAATCTATGAAAAGCATTTTATAACTTTTAAAATATCAAAAAATTAAGTTATTGTTGGGACAATGAAGAAATATTTTCCCTTTGATGTTGGAAATTTAAAAACAAAAAACCTACAACATATTCCATGAAACTTATCAAACAAAGAGGTAAAAAGACTAAAATTGTTGCTAATTTGTTTAATGATACTTAAAAACTGATCTCCTACTGTTTAAATATTTTAAATTCCAGACTAGGGCATGTGACTTAAAGAAATTAAAGTCTGTTAGGATTCATGGCCTGGCTATTAATGCTTCACCATAACCATGGAAAATCACATTCAGGACCATGGACAGCGGAGAATTGCTCCATTCTGTGCTACAGCTGTTTCCTGAATTATTTTATTCCTGAAGCATCAAGACACATGCTTGGTCTCTTAATTGAAGGAGTGGTTGTTAGAAGACAACTTGAATTTTAACATCCTAGTTCTAAAGGAAGGAAATTACATCAGGAATAAACTCAAGGAAATTCAAATAATGCAGGGGAAAGGGGGCACTATATATCATATGCCAGCAACTCAGAATAGTGTCCAGATCACCTATTAAAAGGACTTCTGAGTTAGACATTGGTCTTATCCTAATCGATAACATAAGTGGGGGAAGAAGAGGAGCAATACTAATAGCTAAAATGAATATTCTAAGGGGATAATAAATGTATCCGGGGCCTAGCAATAGTGTGATGAATAAAGAACACTACTGCAGTAGATTATAGTACAACTCCTTCAGTACCTATATGTTTTCTTTTTTGACTTACTATAAATCCTTTAACATGATCCAAATTAAGTCCTGAAGACCTTCCTTGTTTCTTTTAATATTTCATAAACAACAGAGTAAACTTTGACTATCCATCTGTCACAGCTAAATATTATTAATTGGCCAGAATATATTCTTCAATGATAATATACACATTTTAATTTGTCTTCTTCTCCATTCAAAAGATCAAGGTGAAGATCTGAAGGTGAAAGCTGTAGCACTGAATTTTAAGTAGGCCTACAATCTACTACCTGTGGTGACACTTACAGGCAAGAAGCTAGGGAATTTGGAAATTTTTCAGAAAGAGATTATTGGGAATCCTGTGCTAGCACTGAATACTGGACCAGGTACTGTTTGACAAGTCCATTGATTATGCCCACTTTAGAGATATAGTTCAACGTCACAGAGAAGCACTTCCACTTATGAGTAAGCAAGGGTCCTGAAAAGCAGTTTTGTTTCTGGTCACAAGAGAGCAAAACCCTAAGGAGTATAAATTGCAAATTCTAAAGGATCAAGGCTCTTTCTGGGTAGGAGAGCAAAAAAGAAGACCAGTGACCATAACTCTTCTTAGATCACACCACTTTGGAAGCACTGAAAACTTTCCAAGCTCTCAACACTAATTCTAAAAATTGATAGTGTAAAAAAGTCTGGAACTTGGGACAGATGTCGCTGCCCCTATGCTGAGAAAAGAATTCAACCTTAACAAAAATTTCAAAATAAAAAAGTTAGAAAAAATAAATAAAATAGCCTGAATATGAGCTACAATAATGAGATGGAAGAACAAGGCACAAACTCTGATAAAGAAAATTGTGTCTAAACAGGTATAAGCAAAGCCTAAAAGGAACACGTACCCATTTTCATATATATATATATATATATATATATATATATATATATATATATATATGTATGTATGTATTTTGTGAGTATGTGTGTGAGAGAGAGACAGAGAGAAAGAGAATTGAACAGAAGTCAAATAAAAATTCCTGCAAGGGGTACAAAATGATTTTCAAAATCAAATAAGAGTGATAGAGGAAAGTCAGATAAAGAAATGAGAGCAGGGGAGAGTGGAGCCAAGATGGTAGAGAGGACAAATGCTTTATTCTGAATTCCCTTCTACCCTCTCTTACTGATTACCAAATTCAGCCTCAGAAATAGTGTTTGACAGGTAGAATCCATGAATATTGGGAGTGCAGCAAATTACTAACCAAAGATAATCCAGAAGATTGCCAGAAAATATCTGTCTTGATCAGGCAGGAGGAGAGCCTGGCACACACAGACAGGGAGGCAGAACACGGAGGCTAGTGCATACTGAGTGGACTAGGGGTGGGGTGCAGTCTTGGTGGGTAGAGAATTTGCAGGGAGGACTCTACCACAGGTAGGATGCTCTGCTTTGGTTGCAAAGCAGTAGATCAGCAAAGAATTTACACAAATGACAAAGAGTGTACGCCAAAATGCCAGAGTTTAACAGGACTTAGTCATATTCACCCAGGACTAGGAGTGACAGCACAACCCCAGCATAACCAGGAAGATGCATTCCACAGCGTGAAGCTATGCCCAGGGCCGTGACACTTCCACTGCTCAGCTGCTCCTCCCAAGGCAGCCACTGTTCCACAGCTTGGCCACTTGACCCAGGGTACCTACTGTTCTACACAGCAGGGCTCTGCCCAGAACAGACACACTTCCAACACATTGGGGCTCTGCCCAGGGCAGTCACACTTCCTCAGGTTAGCCATTCTTCTCAGCCTGTCAGCTACAGTCCATCTGTCCCTGCTCTGTAGAGGAAGCTGAGAACCTGCTTGCCCTAAATGCAGACCACAAGGATTTTTTAAAAAAAAATGAGTAAAAAGGGAAAGCAAGCTCTAACTATAGATAGCTTTTATACAGAGAGAGATCAAATTCCAAACCCTGAGTAGACTAATAACAATCTCCAGACAAAACCCCAAAGGGGGATACAATTTGGTCCCCATCACACAAGGCTCTTCTAAAAGAAATTATAAAAGATCTTAAAAGAGAGCTAGAAGAAAAATGGGGAAAAGAAAGAGAAGCTCTGCAAGAGAGTATGGAAAAGGCATCCACCTCATTAAAAGAAAGATTTGATAAAGTGGAAGAAGAAAACTTCCTGAAATATGAATTGAAAAAGGTAAAGAACTCCGAGGAAAGTAGGGTTTGTTTTTGTAAGAAATGACCAACATGATGAATACAGAGAGATTTGGAAAGACTTACATGAACTGATGCTGAGTGAAATGAGCAGAACCAGGAGATCATTATACACTTCAATATCAATACTGTATGAGGATGTATTCTGATGGAAGTAGATATTTTCAACAAAGAGAAGATCTAATTCAGTTCCAATTGATCAATGATGGACAGAATCAGCTAAACCCAGAGAAGGAACACTGGGAAATGATTGTGAACTGTTTGCATTTTTGTTTTTCTTCTCAGGTTATTTTTACCTTCTGAATCCAAATCTTCCTATGCAACAAGAGAACTGTTTGGTTCTGCACACATATATTGTATCTAGGATATACTATAACATACATAACATGTATAAGACTGCCTGCCATCTAGGGGAGGGGATGGAGGGAGGGAGGGAAGGGAAAAGTTGGAACAGAAGTAAGTGCAAGGGATAATGTATTAAAAAAATTACCCATGCATATGTACTGTCAATAAAAAGTTATTTTAAAAAACAAAGTAGGGTTTGTGAATTAGAAAAAGAAAAACTAGTGAAATGGGGAAAAAATTCCATAGAGCAAAGCAACTCATTTAAAAACTCAATTGGACATATACAAAAAGAAGTAAAAAAAAAAGTTAATGAAGAAAATAACATTAAAAATCAGAACTGAGGAAATAAAAATGAATGATTTATGAGACATTAAGAATCAGTCAAGCAAAACCAAAAAATGAAAAAAATAGAAAAAAATTTAAATATCGACTTAGAAAAACAACAGACCTGGAAAAGAGATCTAGGAGAGATAATCTGAGGATTATTGGATGTCCTGAAAATTATGATGAAAAAAAGCGTTTAGCCACTATTTTACAGGAAATCATTAATGAGAACTCTCCAGATGTAATAGAATCAGAAGATAAAATAGGTTTTGAAAGAATCCATCGAACACCATCTGAAATAGACCCCAAAATAAAAACTCCAAGAAATATTGTAGCTAAATTTCAGAATTATCAGACTAAGGAAAAAATATTATAAGCAGCCAGAAAAAAAAATTCAAATGATGAGAAACCACAATAAGAATCACTCAGAATCTAGCAGCTTCCACATTAAAGGATCGAAGGGCCTGGGATCTGATATTCCAAAAGGCAAAAGAACTTGGAATGCAGTCAAGAATAAACTACCTAGCTAAGCTGAGCATTTTCTTCCCAGGAAGATAGCATTCGATGAAACAGGTGAATTCCATTTATTCCTAATGAAAAAGCCAGAGCTAAACAAAAAATTTGACCTTCAAATATAGGACTCAAGAGAAGCATAAAAGATGAAAAGAACCCTTGAGAACTATATTTCTGTTATGAGCATACATAAAGAGGATGTGTATAATTTGATTTTACTGTTATAATATAATAAAAAGAGAAGTAGAACTGGAAAGGGATTTGTATCAGAAAAAGGGAAAAGGGGAGATAAAAAGAGGGAAATTACATTCAATAAAGAGACAAAGAAAACCTATCATACCTGAGGGAATTAAGAGAAGGGAAGGAACAATGTATCAATCTTACTCTCATAAGATTTGGCTCAATGAGAAAATATTAGACATATTTGGTTTACAAAGAAACACACAAGGATTTAAAATAAGGGGCTGGAGCTGAACAACTTTTGTCTCATCTAAGTAAAAAAAAGACAGGAGTAACAATCCTGATCTCAGACACAGCAAAAAGCAAAAACTGATCTACTTAGGAATTAAATTGGAAGAAAGAGATACAAAGAAAAATTTCTTTTAAAATAACTGCTGATAGTATAAAATATTTGGGAATCTATCTACCAAGGGAAAGTCAGGAACTATTTGATCAAAACTACAAAACACTTTCTACACAAAAAAAGTCAAATCTAAACAACTGGAAAAATATTAAGTACTCTTGGATAGATCAAGCAAATATAATAAAGATGACAATAATATCTAAATTATTCTATTTATTTAGTACTTTGCCAATCAAACTCACAAGAAACTATTTTAATGACCTAGAAATAATAACAACAAAATTCATCTGGAAGAACAAAAGGTCAAGAATTTCAAGGGAACTAATGAAAAAAAAATCAAATAAAGGTGGCTTAGCTGTAACAGATATAAAACTATATTATAAAGCAGCAGTCACCAAAACCATTTGGTATTGGTTAAGAAATAGCCTAGTTTATCAGTGGAATAGATCAGGTTCATGAGACAAAATAGTCAATAACTATAGCAATCTAGTGTTTGACAGACCCAAAGACTCCATCTTTAAGGATGAGAATTCACTATTTGACAAAAATTGCTAGGAAAATTGGAAACTAGTATGGTAGAAACTAGGCATTGACCCACACTTAACATCATACAACAAGATAAAGTCAAAATGGGTTCATGATCTAGACATAAAGAACGAGATTATAAATAAATTACAAGAACATAGGATAGTTTACCTCTCAGGCCTGTGGAAGAGGAAGGAATTTGTGACCAAAGAAGAACTAGAGATCATTATTGATTGCAAAGTAAATAAGTATGATTATATTAAGTTAAAAAGGTTTTGTACAAACAGAATTAATGTTGACAAGATTAGAAGGGAAGCAATAAACTAGGAAAATATTTTTGCAGTCAAACGTTCTGATAAAAGCCTCATTTCCAAAATATATAGAGAATTGACTCAAATTTATAATAGTTCAAACCATTTTTCAATTGATAAATGACCAAAGGATATGAACAGACAATTTTCAGATTAAGAAATTGAAACTATTTCTAGTCATATGAAAAGGTGCTCCAAATCATTATTAATCAGAGAAATGCAAATTAAGACAACACTGAGATACCACTATAAATCTTTCAGATTGGCTAAGATGACAGGAAAAGATAATGATGAATGTTGGAGGGGATGTGGGAAAAGTGGGACACTGATACATTATTGGTGGAATTGGGAACCCACGCAAATATTCTGGAGAACAATTTGGAACTATGCTCCAAAAGTTTTCAAACTGTGCGTACCCTTTGATCCAGCAGTGTTACTAATGGGCTTATATTCCAAAGAGATCTTAAAGAAGGGAAAGGAACCCGTATGTGCAAAAATGTTTGTGGCAGCCCTGTTTGTAGTGGCTAGAAACTGGAAATTGAATGGATGCCCATCAATTGGAGAAAGGCTGAATAAATGGGCTGAATAAATTCTGCCCATTTCACTTTTCATCAGTTCACATAGGTCTCTTCAGGCCTCTCTGAAAACATCCTGCTGGTCATTTCTTACAGTACAATAATATTCCACAACATTCATATATCATAATTTTTTTCAACCATTCTCCAATTGATGAGTATCCACTCAGTTTTCAGTTTCTTGCCACTACAACAAGGGCTGCCACAAACATTTTTTGCACATGTGAGTCCCTTTACCTCCTTTAAGATCTCTTTAGAATATAAGTCCAGTAGAAACCCTGCTGGATCAAAGGGTATGCACAGTTTGATAACCTTTTGAGAATAGTTCCAAATTGCTCTCTGGAATGATTGAATCTGTTCACAGTTCCACCATTTTTACCTTAATTTGGTATATGGTGTAATATGATTTTTAAAAAAGAAAATTAAATTATCAATATCAAAAATAAAAAGAATGAAAACACCATTAAAATGAAATTTAAATAATTATTCAATGTTATTTTGCTCAAATATATGTCAGTAAAATGATAATTTAAGTATAATGAATATTTACCAAAAAATCTCCAGATAACAGAATAGGAAGCAGAGTACTAAAAGAAAACCTCTTGCAAAAAGAAATTGAAAAAGTCATAAATAAGCTCTATTAGAAAATATCCTTAGGATGAGATGGAATCACAAGTGAATTCTAGTAAACATAAGAAAAATTAATGCCAATATGATATATATTATTTGAGGGGGGGAAGGTAAATAAAGATATATACTACATTCCACTCATGATAGAAATATGGATTTAGTACTTAAACCAGGGAAAGCAAAAACAGAGAAAGAAAATTATTATTATTTTTTTTTCTTTAATTTTTTTAAGATATATGATGGGTAACTTTGTTTTTCCAAACCTCTTTTCCAATTTTTTCACCTCTTACCCCCCCCTTTTCCCTAGATGGCAGGATGACCCATAGAGTTAAATATATTAAAATATAAATTAGATACACAATAAGTACATGACCAAAATTATTTTGCTGTACAAAAAAGAACGACTTAAATATTGTACAATTTTGTGAAAAATCAAAATGGGTAAAAATAGGGATTGGGAATTCAATGTAATGGTTTTAGTCATCTCCCCAGAGTTCTTTTTCTGGGCATAGTGGTTCATTCATTACTGCTACATTGGAAATGATTTGGTTGATCTGGGAGGATGGCCTTCCATCAGAACGGTCATAATATGTATTGTTGTTGTAGTATAAAGATCTCTGCCTCTATTTCACTCAATCAGTTCTTGTAAGCTATCCAGGCCATTCTGAAATTTCCTGTTGGTCATTTCAAAAACAGTAATATTCCATAATATCTTAATACCACAATTTATTCAGCTTCTCCAACTATGGACTCCATTCAGTTTCCAGTTTTTACCACTAAAAAGGGCTGCCACAAACATTGTGCTAAGGTCCCCCTTCTTGATAACTTTTGGGATATAATCCCAGTAGTAACCTGCTGGATCAAAGGGTATCACAGTTTGATAACTTTTTGAGCATAGTTCCAAACTACTCTCCAAAATGGTTGGATTGTTCACAACTCCACCAACAATGTCAATGTCCAGTTTTCCCCATCCCCCAAAATCATCATTATTTTTTCCTGCATTTTAGCCAATTGACAGGTGTGTAGGGTATTTAGAGTTGTCTTAATTTGCATTTCTTGATTAATAATGACTTGAAGAATCTTTTCTATGACTAGAAATAGTTTCAATTTCTTCTTAGAATTTCTGTTCATATCCTTTGACTATTTTCAATTGGAATGGTTAATTTTTTATAAATTAATTGATTCTTTATATTTTAAATAGACCTTTATCAGAACCTTTATGTAAAAAATATTTTCCCAAATTTATTCTTCCCTTCTAATCTTGTCTGCATTGTTTTGTTTGTACAAAAACTTTCAGTTTGGTATAATGAAATTTTCTTTTGGATCAGGAATGATCTCTAGTTCTTTTGGTCATAAAGACCTTCCCCCCCAGGTCTGAGAGGTAAACTATCCTGTGTTCCTCTAATTTATTAATAATGTATTTTTATGCCTAGGTCAGAACCCATTTTGCTTATCTTGGTACGGGTTAAGTATGGATCAATGCCTAGTTTCTATATTAGTTTCCAATTTTCCCAACAATTTTATCAAACAGTAAGTTCTTATCCCAAAATGGGATCTTTGGGTTTTCAAAGACTAGGTTGCTATATTTTTGATGTTTTATCCCTTGAACCAATCTTTCCACTGATCAACTAATCTATTTTTACCCAATACCAAATAGTTTTGGTAACTGCTGCCTATAATATAATTTTAGATCTGGTACAGCTAAGCCACCTTCATTTGATTTTTTTTTCATTAATTCCCTTGAAATTTTGACCTTTGTTTTCCATATGAACTTTGTTGTTATTTTTTCTGGGTCATTAAAATGTTTTTGGGAGTCTGATTGCTATAGCCAAAAAATAGATTAGTTTAGGTAATATTGTATCTTTATTATATTTGCTCACCCTATCCAAGTGCATTTAATATTTTTCCAATTGGTTAGACAGACTTAATTTTTATGAAAGTTTGTAATTTTGCCTAAAGTTTCTGATTTTCCTTGGAGATAGATTCCAAATATTTTATATTATCATAGTTACTTTAAATAATTTCTTTGTATTTTTTAATTTTTAGAGAATATTTGGGTTTTTGGTTTTTGGTTTGGAAAAGAGGAAAGGCTTTTTTTTTTCCCTTTTTTTTTGTTTTTTGCGGGTTTTTAATTTTTTTTGGGCGGGGGGGGGCGGTAGGGGGTTGGGATTTGTTTTACTATTTTTTGGTTTTTTTTAAATGATGGGTTTGATTTTAGAAAAGTATTTTTTCTTTTTTGTTTTGGGGGAGTTTGGATTAAATGTTTTTTGATTTTGGATGAATTTGGTTTTGTTTTGGGGTTTTGGGGGGCCAAATTTTGGATGTTTTTTAAAGAAATTTTTGGTAAAATCTGATTGTGTTTATTTTTAGAGGGTTTTGATTTTTTTGGCTATTTTTTGTTGGGGTATTTTTGGGGAGTTGTTTTATTTTTTTTTTTTTGCCCCGGGGTTTGGTATGGTCCTGTTGGTTGGAATTTCTTTATTTTTTTTTCTAATTGATTAAAGTGTTTTAAATGTTTGTAAATTTATTTTTTGGTTTTTTGGGAGTTGTTTTGTTTTTTTTTTTTGAAAGGGATTTTTAAAAATCTTTTCTTTTGGTTTTTTGGAAGGTTTTTTTTTAAATTTAAATGGAAAGTGGAAAAATTTTTTTTTATTTCTTTTCTGGTGGTTTTTCTTTTTTCTTTTTAAATTACTTTTTTTTTCCCTTTTTTAATTTGGGATGGCAAAGGTTTTTTTTTGGTTTTTTTTTTTAATCTTTTTTTTTTTGGTTTTTTTTTATTTTTTTTTTTTTCTTTTTTATTTTAGGGGCCTTTAGTATTTAATGGGGGTTTTTTGGGTTTTTTTTTTTTGTTGGTTTTATTAATTTTTTTTTTTTTTTTTTGGAAGTTTATTCCTTTTTTTGTTTTTTGGGTCCCTTTTTGGTATGATGTTTCTTGTTTTTATTTTGAAAAATTTTAAATTTTTTTATTTAAACCTTTTTTGATGGTTGTTTGTTTTTTTTGCTTTTTTTTTGTTAATGTGTTTTATTGTTTGAAAGAAATTTCTTTTTTTTTTTGTTTTTTTAGGTTTTTTTCTTAATTGGCATTTTGTGGTTTTATTAATAAGAAGAGTTTTTTTTTTTTTTTTTTTTCTAAAGACCCAAAACTTTTTTTTTTTCTTTTTTTCTTTTTTTTTGTTTTTGTTTTGATGTGTTTTTTAAGTGGTTTGGTTTCTTATTTTTTGTTGTTTTTTTTTGCAACTTTTAACCTTTGGGTTGGATGCCTGGGTGGTTTGTTTTTGAGGGTTTTTTTTATAAGGTTTTTTTTTTATTTTTTTAAATTGCTTTTTTTGTTGAGAGAGGTGATGGTTTTTTTTTGGGTTTTGGGAAGTTAGATTTTTGTTTATTTTATTTTTTATGTTTTCTTTTTGTGTTTTTAAAAAAATGTTGTGGGTTTTTTTGATTTTTGTGTTTTTTTGTTTTTTGGGGATTTTTTTTTTTTAGGAAAAACAAATTGTTTTTATTTTTAAATTATGTTTATTTTTTTGTACCCAAATTTTTTTTTTAGTTTTTTGTTAAATCTTTTATAATTTTTTCTTTTTTTTTTTTTTATTTTTTTTTTTTTTTTTCTTTTTTAATAGGGGGAGAGAATTTTTTAAAAAAAGGGGTTTTTTTTTTTTTTGAGACTTTTATGAGGGTGTTTTCAATGTTTTTCTTTTATATGATGTTTTTAGTTTTTGGGATGTGGTTTTTTTTTTCCCCTTTTTTGATTCCAATTTCTTTTTTATTTATTTAATACTTTTAAAAATGTTTTTTTTTTTACAAAAAATTTTTGGGAGTTATTTTTTTTTGATTTTTGGTTTTTGGTTGGAGCTTTTTTGTTTGTTTTGTTTTTTTTGAAAAAATGGAATTTTTTTATTAATTCTTTTTCTTGAAGAAAATGTTTAGTGGTTTGGTTTATGGTTGTATTTTTGTTTTTTAAAATTTTTTGGTTTTTGTTTTTTGGGGGGGGAAAATTTTGGGTATTTTTTTGGTGGTTTTAAATGTTTTTTGTGGTTTTTTTTTAATTTGATGTTTTTTGGTTTTTGGGTTTTTTTTGGGATCCAAAGGTGTTGGGAAATTTTCAATGTTTTATTTTCTGATTTTTAATTTTGGGGTTTTTGAGATTTTTTTTGTATTTGGTTTTTTTTTTTTTTTGGGAAAGCAAAATTTTGGGATTTTTTTGGGTTTTTTTTCAAGTTTGCTTTTAGGTAGATTTTGTGGTTTTTTTCGTTTGTTGTTTTTTTTTTTTGGATTGATTTTTTGTTTTCATATTTTAGTTTAATTTGTTTGTTTTATTTTAAAAATTTTTTTTTGTAGTTTTTTTTTTTTTGTAATGTCAATTGAGTTTTTTTGAATGTATTGTTTTTGGTTTGTGAATTTTTTCATTTCACTTTTTTTTAGTTTTTTTTTTCCAAAGATTTTCTTTTTTGGTTTTTGTTTTTTTAATTAAAACCCTTTTTGGGAGTTTTTTTTTTTTCAATTTCAATTTTGTTTTGATTTTGGGAATTTTTTAACTTTTTCATGTTTTGGGGTTGTTGTTTTTTGTGGTTTTTCTTTCCCATTTTTTTAATTTTTTAATTTTAAGGTTTTTTTTGGATTTAAAGGGGAGGACAGTTGATGCTTTTTTGTATTTGAGGTTCTTGGTTTCTGATTGCTTTTTTCTGTAGAAGTGTTGATTTTTTTTTATTTTTTTCATGTTTTAAAGTTTAGGGTTGTCCCCAGGCAAGGGGGTTACCAGCCTCTGCAGAGGGAGAGATGTAAACGATTTTGGCTCTGAGGTATGGGAGTGCTTGGGGAGCCCCTTCCCCAACAGGAGGTGGATTCGGTGGGAGTATTAAGTGCCCAGTTCGTGTGGGTTAGGAGCCCTCGGCTAGGACTAAGGGGGTGAAGGCATTGCCCCAGGCCGGAGCCTCTTGTGGGACAGTTTAGCTGACTGACCAAGACGGGCCCAAACTTCCCACCCGCCTGATGCAAACAGCCCTGGAAAGCCCCGGCCCGCCGAGCTCCCACTGTGCAGATTGGAGCAACCTGGCTGAGTCCTCCTGCCATGCAGGATCACAACTGCCCCAAGGAAAAGCCCGTACTGCGGGTTGGGGCTGCGAGCTTGTGCTGAGTTCTATGCTTTCACTTTCGGTTTGAGGCTCTCCTCAGAATCTAATTTCTCTCCCAGTCTGAGCTGATCTCCCCCCTGGCCCCGGAACCAACCTTTTTTTGGCGAGACTGCAGATTTTCTTCAGCCGGTGAGTTGTTCTACTTCTTATCTTTACGAATTGTAGCAGTCAAGACTATTTTTGAGGCTCGATATAATATTGATAAAGAGGGTAAGAGAAGAGCTTAGAAAGTCGCGTGTGTCTTCTCCGCCATCTTGGCTCCGCCCCCCCAGAAAGAAAATTATAAGCCAATTTCTCTAATGAATATTAATGCAAAAATATAAATAAAGTATTAGCAAGGAGATAATTAGCATTATATCACAAGGATCATGTACTGTGACCATCTGAGATTTATGCCAGAAAAGTAGGGCTAGTTCTGTATTAGAAAACTGTCAGTATCAGTGACCATATAAAATACAAAAGCAACAAAGTATATCTGATTATGTCAATAGATGTATAAAAAGCTTTTGACAAAATGCAACACAAAATCTATTAAAATGATACAGAGTATAGGAATAAATTGAACTTTTCTTTAAATGACAAGTAGTACATGTATCTACAATCATCAACAAGTATTTTCTGTGATGGGGACAAGCTGGAAGTCTTCCCAATATGATTAGGGGTGAAAAAAGAATGCCCATCCTTACTACTATTATTGATTATCATACTAGAAATGTTAGCTATGACAATAAGAAAAGAAAAAAAGATCAAACAGATTAGGATAGACAATGAGGAAGCAAAAAAATCACTCTTTGGAGATAATATAGCATACTTAGAGAATCAACTAAAAACATACTTAAAGAACAATTCCTGCTAATTTGTAGAATAAAAATCAAAACTATATAAGTCATCAGCATTTCTTTATATTTCCAACAAAATCTAATAGCAAGTGATAGAATGAGAAAAATAATAGTTTAACAGTAAACTATATAAAATACTTCTGAGTCTACCTACCAAAAAACTCATGGAGCACATGAATATATAACAAAATATTTTTCACTTAAATAAAATCAGATCTAAACAATTGAAGAAATAATCACTTGTTCATAGGCTAGTCTATCCAAATGGTAAAAATGCCAATTGTACTTAAATTAACATATTTATCAGTATTGCATCAATGAAATTCCAAAAAATTAATTTTATAGAGCTAGAAAAATAGCAAAATTTATGTGGGAAAACAAAAGTTCAAGTATATCAAGAGAATTAATGAAAAAAATATATGAAAGAAGGTGGCCTAACTATATCAGATCTAAAACATACTACAAAACAATTAAAAACCACAACATCAATATGACAACAACAACACAATGGTATTGACTAAGAAATACAGATTAGATACAGAATACACAGTAATAAATCACCTCAGTAAATTAGTATGTGATAAGCCCAAATACCCAGGCTTTTGGGACAAAAACTCACTGTTTCACAAAAGGTGCTGAGAAAAATGGAAAACAGTATAGCAAAAACTTGGTATACAGCAACATCTATATATGAAGGTAAAGTCAAAATAAGTACATGGTTTAGAGATAAAGGGTGATACCAAAAGCAAATTAGTGGATTGTGGAATAGATTGCCTCTCAGATCTATAGATAAAAGAACAATATATGATCAAAAAAAAAATACAGAAACTGACAAGATACAAGAAAAACATAATTTTATTACATTATTTTAAAAAAGTTTTGCACCAATAACTGCAATACAATTAAGATTTGAAGGAAAGTAGAAAGCTGGGAAGAAATTTTTAAAGCAAATATCTCTCATGAAAACCTTGATAAAGACTCAGAGAACTGAGTCAAATTTATAAGAATACAAATCATTGCCTAATTGATAAATGTTCAAAGGATATAAATCGGTAGCTCATTTTAAGAAATCAAAGCTAAGTAGATATAGATAAAATAGGAAAAAATGTCCTAAATCACTATTGATTAGAAAAATTCAGATTAAAACAATTCATCTTACACATATATACATCTCACATAATCAGAAAATAAGGGAAAATAATAAATGTTGGCAGTGATATGGGAAAATTGGGACACTAATACATTGTTGGTGATGTTGTGAAGTCATCCAGCCATTCTGGAGAGCACTTTAAACTATGTCTCAAGGGCATATCCTTTGCATACTCTTTGATCCTGTAATACTATTACTAAATTTGTATTTCAAAGAAAAAATTAAAAAGGTGTACTTAATTGTACAAAAATATTTTAACAGCTCTTTTTGTGGTGTCAAAGAATTGACAAGCAGGGAGATGTCCATCAATTGGGAAATGGTTGGACAAGTAATGGAATACTATTGCTCTATAAGAAATTATGAACTGCATAAATCTTAAAGGACTTACCTGATGAAAAGGAAGTTAGCAGAACTACATAAATAATGTACAAAATAATAGCAATATTGCATTATTTTCCATTCTGAATAACTTACCTATTTTCAACAATACAATGATCCAAGACAGCTCCAAAAGACTCATAATGAAAAATGTCACCATTTTCCAGAGAAAGAATCAATGCAGTTTGAATGCAGTTTGAAGCATAATATTTTTCATTTTATTTATTTCTTTTTGTTGTTGCTGTTGGTGGTGGTGTTTTTGTTTTTCTTCTCCAACATGAGTGATATGGAAACATTTTTCATGATTATATATACATGACCTGTATCAAATTGTTTACTTTATGAAGGAGGGGACAGGGAAGAGAGGGAAAGAATTTGGAATGCAAAATTGTTTTTATGTGTAATTGGGAAAATAAAATATTATTCAAAAATATAATCACATGATATTAGGCAAGTAATTTTTATCTCTATTATCTTCAATTTTTTTCAGTTGTAAAGTTAACATAATATTTGTGCTACCTGCCTTATAAATCAATTATAAGGAAGGAGTTTTGCAAATCTTAAAGTATTAGAGAAATCTGAGCTATCATTACAAAACTGTTGTTTACAATGAATAGTTCAATATTACTTGACTTTCAAAGCTCTTCTTTTCCTTTTCTAAACCTGTTTTGTATATCTATCTCTACATTTTACACTATGACATGAAACTTGAAACCTGTATTCCAGTCAGGTGCATGTTCTCTGCATTACCAAAACATTCTCTCTACAACCCTACCTCCAAACTAATATTTGTATCATCCCTCTCTATATTTCTTTATTATATCTATCTTTCAAGACCCCCTTCATAATACACCTCCTACTGAAAGACCACTACTCCAATATACAGTAACCACCCACTTTGAATTTACCCAGCCTAGTGTTCTTTTGCAAATTTAAATTGTCACTTAGCATAAGTAACAATTGATACATTAACAATGACATTGATACATTTTAACTAATCTATTTTAAATTATTTTTCTTCCAAAATATTTTGAAATTGTGATAATTAAATGCATAAATAAAAATCTATATCTGATTTCTGTGCATTTATGTGAGTTTTTTTTTTTTTTGATTCTCATATTAGACTGTGATTTTTCTCAATGGTAGAGAAAAGTTTTGTGTACACACTATTCTGTAGACAATATGTTTAAATTAAAATTAGGTCTAAAATTAAATGTTTTCCATCATTCTTATTCATTTTGATTTCTCTGTACCTTTGGACATTATCAATTATTCCATCCTTCTAGACACTCTGTGCTCTCTTAGATTTTTGATACACTCCTACTTTTCCTCCTCCTTGTATGAGCATTCTTTTTCTGTCAGGATTCTGACCTGGGCTCTCTTTAATTTCTTTAATGTTCTCTTCTGGTTATCTAATTCACACCAATGAATTCAAATAAGTAATTTCTATGTAGATAACTACCAATCCATCATGACCTATTATGCCTCTTATTAATTCCTGGTCAATTAACACTTAGATGTCCACAAAACATTGGAAAGTCAACAAGTCTGAAATAAAATTCAGTATCTTTCCTTGCCCCCTAAAAAACCCATTCCTTCCCTAAATTCCCTTAATTGTCAAGGACACCATCATCCTTTTGATCAATCAAATTTACAATTGTATACTCATCATCAATTCTTTGTGCTCCCTCAATCCCCATATCTAGTCAATTGACAAATCTTTTTTTTAAATATTTTCATAACATCACTCAAATCTATCTCCTTCTCTTCACTTACATAGTTATCACCTAAGGTTTTTTTTTTTCCTTCAGTTTTTAATTGTGCTAATGCAAAACCCATATAATTAGCATATTTAGCTCTAGTCACTTCCTTTACCAATATATCCTCCACATGGCTACTAAATCAATATTCTAAAGTCGTATCTGTTCATGTCACTCCTTTGCTAAAGAATTTTCATTGTGGCATAAAATGCATATACTTAATTTCCCTCAAAATAGGACTCTACTCAATGTTTTCAGAGAGATTTAACATTACTCTCCCTCGCATATTCTTGTTTCAGTATTGATGGCCTACTTTTTCTTCCTTAGCCACTTTCTTCCATTCCACTTTTCAGCCATATTATCTTTGCAAAGAACATTTTTCATTGCTGGAATAATCTCCCAAATCGAATCTCCATTATATAAACTTCAGGGTCTTTAAAGACTACTCAGTTTCTACTTTTTTAGGAGCTCTTTCCTAATGTCCTCAATTCCTCATTTGTTAGTGCTCTCTCATTCCTAATTTTTTTTCTGTATTCTATTTATTTTCTCTTTCCCTCCCTCTCTTTCTTTTCCTTCTATATATGTTTATACACATAATATGCATGCACATACATGCATAGTAAATATGTACATACATATATGTGCATATAAATACTATATGACATTTATAAATGTGTGACATTTATTGTATGTCATGTGTATATATGTACAATTCTCTACATGTTATTTGTCTAAATATAAACATCTTTGTTCTACAGATGAAGAAATGGAAATACAAAAAAAAAAAATTAGGGAAGTTCTTGAGTGCAATGGCTATTTCTGTCTTGTTATGGTCGATCTCCCACAATTCACAATACATCCTCAAGAAATACTTGGTGCATTCAGAGGAGTAGTACATATCTGGCTTCCCCCGTACCCCATGCCTGTAAGTAGTTCTATTTAATATGTTTTGGGGTTGAGTTTATGTAGAAATAATTATCATGAAAACAACAACAACAATAACAACAACTTCTTTATTTTACTACTCCTAAATATAAGCAGATATTCTCAGCAAGGTAGTAATCACCACCTAAAATTCCAGTCTCATCTATTTTACATATTGTATATCATTCAAAGCCTAACTATTCAAACATTCTACTTTTGTGTAAATGTTTTTAACAATGCAATGTGTTTAACAATGCAAAAATAAAATCTGCAATTGAATTTCCTTGGATGGAAATCTGTTTTCATAGTTCATATATATGAAGCTAGAGAAGTGAAACACAAACCGGTAATCTTTGCTACCAGGAAAGTTGCACATAAGGGTCATTTGAGTACAGGAGTTCTTAGCCACAATATGATAAGCCAAATAAGTAATCTTATTATGTCTAGTACCAATATGGCAAGCCGATTAAGTGGGAATCCACCAAGTTACCTAAAGAAAAATAAATCAGTCAGGTTGTAAGTGGAGTAGGTTAAGGCTCCCAAACTGATCAATAATAAGATCAAATACTATTAAGCATGCAAATTTCTTACACATAAATTAGATGTAAATTTATTATTTTATAATATATATTATTAAATAATTTTAAATATGTAAATTACATCTAAATTGCAATGATCAGCAGCCAATAAGGGACATAGAATATATAGGTAATGGTAAATTGGGATCATAAACATAGAAATTATGTATCTGAATTCATGATTGAAAATTGGATAAGTAGGAGGAATAAAAAGTGTGAAGAGGAGGAAAAAAAGGAAGAAGAAGAAGAGGAGGAGGAAATTAGTAGAAGAAAATGAAGAAGAAGGACAACATCAACAACAACAGTAACAACAATGACAAATTGAACAGAATGAGGACTAATATCTTTAACTTCATGATTTTTTCCTCTCCTCTGTACTCTTGCTTCCTCAGCTTGAACAGATATGTGTATGACGAAAATCAAATTTATGGGAAGTCAAGGAATGATCCACTGAGAAGAACAGGGATGCTTAGTTTGGGAGGAAAACATATTTAGCAGAAACATGATAGCTGTCTTTCAAACAGTTGAAGGGCTGTCATGTGAAAGAGGGATTAAACTTGTACTGCTTAGTCCAAGATCATGCAAGTAGGATGTGGCAGGAATTTGAAGAACAGAGTGGGACAAGTGGAAGTGGACAGCTGCAGATGGGAAAATTCCAAATTTAAGTAAATTAAAAACTTATTTAAGCAAAGTGGGTGGAATCTGTTGTCCTAAGAAGTAATGAATTCCCCTGTAATGGAACTTTTTAAGATTGGATGACTACTTACTAGTGACATTTAAGGGGAATTGTTATTCTGGTAAATAATAATGTAAATGCTCTCCAGTGTCTCTTTCAACTCTGACATTTCATATTTAAGATTTCTATCCAGTAGAGTTGTGGTCCTCTTTATATGACTTTTCAGTTCAATAAGATTTGATTCATTTTTCATCTTCATCTCTCTCTTCTCTAAGCTGGAGCCAGCCTAAACAATCCTCTAATATAGAGTTCACAGATGGTTCCTCTCGTTATCCCTCTCTGGAGAGATCATTCTCCTCCCTCATTCTACCCCAGGTGCATTTGTTAATTTGGGGAACAGGTAGTCTTTGGCCATCCATGTGTAATGGAATGCTTATCCTACCTCAGATAACACTCCAGTGGCAGGAATGCTCCACTGTTGTTTCTTGTAGCCATCTACCTGTTCTGAGTGGAGCATTTAATTAACAATGCAAGCAGAAGCCAACAGTCTTGACAGGGAACAATAATGTAGTGGGAGTTGATGGAAGGTATTCTTGCTGGTAAAGTTATTCCTGATTTATAAATACACCTGATGATTACAGTGGCACCTCCTTCATGATGCAACAGTTAAAGATCTGTCAGTTTTTCTAGTCCAAACCCCTTGTTTTCTTTGGTTTTTACTACCAAGATAGAAATTCACCCCAGCCTCAGACTCAGCATATAAATGAAGTTTTGTTTTCAAACATTTTTTTTAAAAATCTAAAAGACACTACTATCTTAAGCAGGTTGAGAGGAAAGAAGAAAAAGTGGTTTGAAATTTGTAGTCATAGAAATGAAAAAAAGTAATTTTTAAATCTGTGATTAAGAAAAACTAGGTCTACCCAGCACTAACATTTTATCAAATTCTGAGTTACAATGAGTATATACCTGCACTATACTCTTTCATTTCCTCTAACCCCCCATCTTCTTCAAAGGCTTCCTACAGTTTCCCAAAACTTCCTCTTGTTCCTGGTACAGTAGTCAAATAAATGCTATAACTAATACTGGAAAGAGAGTAAGCATCTACAATCTATAGTGTTACTTACAATTCCTATTATAGCCTAGACCTCAAGACACCTTCAAAAACAAAACAGAATAAGAATAAACAAAAACAAATAAAATCTTCCTTTCTTTAGATTCCACTTCCCTGTGGTCCACATGTATCATACACATGTAACCACTCTTCTGTTAAAATGTTTCCTCCATGAAGAGTTCACTCATTTTTTTTGTATTCTTTAAAGCTTAGGAATACAATAGATATATGATAGATTCCATGATAGCTGGGTTATCATGTTTTAAAAGCTTTTATGACATGGTTCCAAAATGTTTTCCCAAATATAATCTCAAACTGATGAAAATGTGGCCCAAAGAATAAATGTGAATTGTTAATGGTAGTACATATTATAACTGGCAAAACTCAAACTCAAACTCTGGTCCTCCAATTATATACCCAGTATTTTTTTCTATTTCATTGTAATTTGATCCTCACATCAATCTGTAAAGGAATTGTAGTGGAGATTATTATATCCATTTTACAGAAGAGGAAACTAAAATTGCTGACAATCAAGTATCGGAGGATTAAGGCCTTTCTATTAAAGCTAATTTTGCTTTTTGCTTCAGCATTACAACAGAAATATAAATATTGGGAAGGGGGTTTAATATGGTGGGAATGAGATTGAAACAATCATTGGAATAATAAAATTGCATCTATCACATACCTATTGTATTCCTAAGCATTAAAGATAGACAACTCAAAGTGGAGTTTAAGCATGTTTTCTTTTCTTTCTTTTCACATTTTCTTTTTTTGGGGAGGGGTCAGAGAAAAAAGGATATGACTAATTTAGGCTTTTTCACAACTATAATACTTGTAAAAAATTTCTTGTCTTCTCAATGGAAAGAGAAAAAGAAACGAGATAAATAAGAACCAAAAGTAAAATTGAATAAAAAAATTAAAGGGGTTGGAACAAACGACTTCTAAGTTCATTTAAAGCTCCACATTTTTGATTTTTATTATAACTCTCAGTGAAGCAATCAAAAAGCATTTAAAATGTAAGAATTTATTAAGTTCCAAGCATTGACCTAAACACCATGGATGCAACAACAGTTCCTGTCCTTAAGTAATTAACATTCTGATGATACAGATAACATATAAATTAACACCAATAAGCATGGATAACAGTCAGGGGAAGTCATAGGAATAAGAAATGAAGTAGAAGGAAGAAGAAATGGTTTAAAGTATAAAATGTATGTAGAGGAGAAAAATATGAGAAGTTCTAAAGTGTATGAATGAATCAGGTATGAAATTGGTTAATTGCCAATAAAAAACTTTACATTTAATCACGGAGATAAGAGAGATACTGTAGATTAAATTAAGTGAGGCTAGACAGTGACATGGTCAGATCTGTGCTTTATAAAATCATTTTGACAGCTTAGTGGAGCATGCATGTAAATTACAAAAGACAAGACTTGAAGAATGGAGACTAACACTTCAGGTAACTGATGATGATACCTTGACATAGGATTGTCATTGGATGAAATGAAAAAGTGAAATATATACAAGTGTTGTATGTACAAGAATTGATAATTGTTTGGATATGTGGGGTAAGTTAAAGTGAAGTTGAAAATGGCACTGAAGCTGTGCATTTGCATGACTTAGAAGGATATTAGTATCTTCTTTTTTTTTATTATTTAATAGCCTTTTATTTACAGGATATATACATGGTAACTTTACAGCATTAACAATTGCCAAACTTCTTGTCCAATTTTCACCTCTTACCCCCCACCCTCCCTAGATGGCAGGATGACCAGTAGATGTTAAATATATTAAAATATAAATTAGATACACAATAAAGTATACCTGACCAAAACGTTATTTTGCTGTGAAAAAGAATCAGACTCTGAAATATTGTACAATTAGCTTTGTGAAGGAAATCAAAATGCAGGTGTGCATAAATATAGGGATTGGAATTCAATGTAATGGTTTTAGTCATCTCCAGAGTTCTTTTTCTAGGCATAGTAGTTCAGTTCATTACTGCTCCATTAGAAATGATTTGGTTGATCTTGTTGCTGAGGATGGCCTGATCCATCAGAACTGGTCATCATATATTATTGTTGTTGAAGTATATAATGATCTCCTGGTCCTCTCATTTCCTCAGCATCAGTTCATGAAGTCCTCCAGGCCTTTCTGAAATTATCCTGATGGTCATTTCTTAAGAACAGTAATATTCCATAATTTTTCATATACCACAATTTATTCAGCCATTCTCCAACTGATGGACATCCATTCAGTTTCAGTTTTAACCACTACAAAAAGGGCTGCCACAAACATTCGTGCACATACAGGTCCCTTTCCCTTCTTGATAATCTCTTTGGGATATAATCCAGTAGTAACACTGCTGGATCAAAGGGTATGCAGTTTGATACTTTTGAGCATAGTTCCAAACTACTCTCCAAAATGGTTGGATTCGTTCACAACTCCATCAACAATGCATCATGTCCCAGTTTTCCATCCCCTCAACAATCATCATTATTTTTTCCTGTCATTTTAGCCAATCTGACAGGTGTGTAGTGTATCTTAGAGTTGTCTTAATTTGCATTTCTCGATTAATAATGACTTGGAGCATCTTTTCATATGACTAGAAATAGTTTCAATTTCTTCCACACGGAATTGTCTGTTCTTGTCCGACCATTTTCAATTGGAGAATAGCTTGATTTTTATAAATTAGAGTTAATTCTCTATATATTTTGGAAATGAGGTCTTTATCAGAACCTTTGACTGTAAAAATATTTTCCCAGTTTATTGCTTCCCTTCTAATCTTGTCTGCATTACTTTTGTTTGTACAAAAACTTTTCAGTTTGGTATAATCGAAATTTTCTATTTTGTGATCAGTAATGATCTCTAGTTCTCTTTGGTCATAAAGACCTTCCCTTCCACAGGTCTGAGAGGTAAACTATCCTATGTTCCTCTAATTTATTAATAATTTCATTCTTTATGCCTAGGTCATGAACCCATTTGACCTTATCTTGGTTTGCGCGTTAAGTATGGATCAATCCTAGTTTCTGCCATATTAGTTTCCAATTTTCCCACAATTTTTATCAAACAGTAGTTCTTATCCCAAAAGCTGGGATCTTTGGGTTTGTCAAGACTAGGTTGCTATATTTGTTGACTGTTTTATCCTTGAACCTAATCTATTCCACTGATCAACTAATCTATTCCTTAGCCAATACCAAATAGTTTTGGTAACTGTTGCTCTATAATATAATTTTAGATCTGGTAAAGCTAAGCCACCATCATTTGATTTTTCATTAATTCCCTTGAAATTCTTGACCTTTTGTTTTTCCATATGAACTTTGTTGTTATTTTTCTAGGTCATTAAAATAGTTTTTGGAGTCTGATTGCTATAGCGCTAAATAAATAGATTAGTTTAGGTAATATGTCATCTTTTATTATATTTGCTCCGCCCTATCCAAGAGCATTTAATATTTTCCAATTGGTTAGATCAGACTTAATTTGTATGAAAAGTGGTCTGTAATTTTTCATAAAGTTTCTGATTTTCCCTTGCAGATAGATTCTAAATATTTTATATTATCAGTAGTTACTTTAAATGGAATTTCTCTTTGTAACTCTGACTGTTGGATTTTTTAGTGATATATAAGAATTGTTGATGACTTATGTGGTTTATTTATAACCAACAACTTTGCTAAAGTTGTGGATTATTTCTAATAACTTTTAGCAGAATCTTGGGGTTCTCTAAGTATACCATCATGTCATCGGCAAAGAGTGATAATTTGGCTTCCTCATTGCCTATTCTTATTCCTTTAATCTCTTTCTCAGCTCTTATTGCTATAGCTAGCGTTTCTAATACAATATTAAATAGTAACGGTGATAGTGGGCAACCTTGTTTCGCTCCAGATCTTATTGGGAATGGTTGCAGTTTGTCTCCATTACATATGATGCTTACTGATGGTTTTAAATAGATGCTGCTGCTTATTTTAAGGAAAAGTCCATTTATTCCTATACTCTCAAGTGTTTTCAATAGGAATGGATGTTGGATTTTATCAAATGCTTTTTCTGCATCTATTGAGATGATCATATGGTTTTGTTAATTTTTATTAACATGGCCAATTATATTGATAGTTTTCCTAATATTGAACCAGCCCTGCATTCCTGGTATAAATCCTACTTGATCTAGTGTATTATCTTGGAGATGATTTTCTGTAGTCTTTTTGCTAATATCTTATTTAAGATTTTGCATCAATATTCATTGGGAGATTTTATAATTTTCTTTCTCTGTTTTCAGCCTACCTGGTTTAGGTATCAGTACCATGTCTGTGTCATAGAAGGAATTTGGTGGACTCCTTCATTCCTATTTTATCAAATAATTTATATAGCATTGGGGCAATTGTTCTTTAAATGTTTGGTAAAATTCACATGTAAATCCATCTGGTCTGGGATTTTCTTAGGGAGTTGTTTAATTGCCTGTTCTATTTCTTTTTCAAAATTAAGCAATTTACTTCCTCCTCTGTTAGTCTGGAAGTCTGTATTTTTGGGGTAGTCATCCATTTCATAGGTTATCAAATTTATTGGCATAAAGTTGAGCAAAATAATTCCTTATTATTTCTTTAATTTCCTCTTCATTGGTGGAAAGTTTTTCCCTTTTCATTTTAAGACTACTAATTTCATTTTCCTCCCTCCTTTTTCTAATCATTTCCAAAGGCTTATCTATTTTATTGGCTTTTTCATAGAACCAATTCTTAGTTTTATTAATTAGTTCAATAGTTTTTACTTTCAATATTTTTAATTTCTCCTTTTAATTTTAAATTTCAATTTAGTATTTGATTGGGGGTTTTAATTTGGTCTTTTTTAGTTTTTAGTTGCAAGCCAATTCATTAATCTTTTCTTTCTCTGTTTTATTCAAGTAAGCCTCTAAGGATATAAATTCCCTCTTAGTACCGCTTTGGCCATCCCACAAATTTGGTATGATGTCTCATCATTGTCATTATCTTGAGGAAATTATTAATTGTATCTATAATTTGCTGCTTCCCCAATCATTCTTTAAGATAAGTTGTTTAGTTTCCAATTACTTTTGGTCCTATTTCCCCTAACTTTTTGTTGAATGTGTTTTATTGCATCATGATCTGAAAAAAGCATTTACTTTTCTGCTTTCTTGCATTTAATTTGAAGGTCTTTATGTCCTAATATGGTCAATTTTTGAATAGGTTCCATGAACTGCTGAGAAGAAAGTATATTCCCTTCTATCTCCATTCAATTTTCACAGATCCAACATACCTAATTTTCTAATATTCTATTTACTTCTTTAATTTCTTTCTTATTTGTTTTGTGGTTTGATTTGACTAATTCAAATGCAAGGTTGAGATCTCCTACTATTACTGTTTTGTTGTCTTTTTTTCTTCTTCAGCTCTCTTCTTTCCTTTAGGAAGTTGGGTGCCATTTCACTTGGTGCATATATGTTTAATATTGATTTGCCATTGTTTATGCCCCTTTACAGGATGTTTTTTCTTATCTCTTTTAATTAGATCAATTTTTTACTTTTGCTTGATCTGAGATAAGGATGGCCCCTTCTTTTGTTCACCTGAAGCATAAAGATTTTCCCAGCCTTTTCCTTTTTACTCTATTGTATCCCCTGCTTTAAATGTGTTTCTTGTAAACAACATTTGTAGGGGTTCTGACTTTGATCCAGTCTGCTTCTGCCTCCTCTTTATGGGGGAGTTCATCCATTCAATTTAGGTTAAATTACTAAATCTGTATTTCCTGCCCCTAATAACCCCAGATTGTGCTTTACTTTTTTTGCCTCCCCAACCCTCTTTCCCCTTTTAAACTTTGTCCCCTCTTGTATCACGATACTTATCCTCTTTATAATCCCTCCCTCCCCTTTGAGTCTTTCCCCTTCTTTTTCCCTTTTCTCTTTTTTTTTTCCCTTTTCCTCCCCCTTTTAATGGGGGGGAGAAATTTTTCTCTAAAACAAATGTCAATTATGTTTCTTTGAGCCAACTCTGATGAGGTAAGATTCCACAATGTTCCTCCCCTCTTAAATTCCCTCAGATATGATAAGTTTCTTTGCCTCTTTGTGGGATGTGGTTTCCCTCTTTTTTCCCTACTTACCTTTTCTGATCATCCCTTTTATTCCCCCCTTTTTTATTTATCATTACAATCAAATTTAACATGTATTCTTTTCTATTAACAACAGAAATACAATTATAAAAGATTTTTTCCTTTTCCACCTCTTGAGTTCTGTTCTTGGAGATCAAATTTATTTTTAGTTCGGTTTTTTCTTCAGAAACAAATGAATTCATTTGTTTCATTAAATATCCATCTTCTTCCCTGGAAGAAAATGCTCACACCTGGGTGTTTTCTTCTGCATCCCAATTTCTTGTGCCTTTCGGAATTCATATTCAGGCCCTTCTTTCCTTTAATGTGGGGCCAGATCTTGGGGATCCTTTTTACCTCGGTATTTAAATGGGTTTTGGCTGCTTGTAAAATTTTTTCCTTAATCATAGTTCTGAAATTTTGCCACAATATTCCTTGGGTTTTATTTTTAGGGTTTCTTTCGAAGGTGTTCGATGAATTCTTTCAATCCTATTTTACCTTCGATTCTATCACATCTGGGGTTCTCTTTTTGATTTCTTGTAAAAATAGTATCTAGGCTCTTTTTTTCATCATAGTTTTCAATCCAATAATCCTCAGTTATCTCCCGATCTATTTTCAAGTCTGTCGTTTTAAGTTCATTGTTTTTGCAAATTCATGGTTTTCAGTTTGTCATTTTTGTTTTGCTTATGATTCTTGCTGTCTCAATGAATCATTAGTTTCAATTGTTCAGTTCTAATTTTTAAAAATTATTTTTTCTTCATTAGCTTTTTACTTCTTTCTGTATATGTCCAATTGGGTTTTTTAATGTATTGTTTTGGTCTTAATTTTTTCCATTTCACTAATTTTTTATGAATTATTTTCTTTTCAATTCAAAGATCACTTTTTGCGTGTTCTTTGTCTTTCAATTCAAAATCCTCTTTCTATGAATTCTTTATTTTTCAATTCACAATTCCTTACTTTCCTGAGATTTTTTTACTTTTTCCAATTCGTATTTCAGGAAGTTGTTGCTCTCTTTAAGGCTTTCTTTCCTTTCCCCATTTATCTTCTGACTCTCTTTTGAGACTTTTAATGGTCTCTTCTTGGGAAACATCATTAAGGAGGACAGTCTGTCATTTTGTGTTTGAGGTCTCTTCAGGTTTGCTGACCTGCTCTTTTTCTCTAGGCTGTCGATCGTTTTTTCATCTTTTTTATTCATGTTTTAAAGCCTTTAGGGTGGTCTCCTAGGAAGGGGGACCAGCTTCCCTCTGGAGCAGGGAAAGATTAAAATTTCCCTCCGAGGTATGGGGTGTTGGTATTTTCCTTCCCTGACGGGAAGTGGATTCAGCACTGGCTGAGCTATCAAACTTAGTAGGGCTGAGTGGGTTGGTTTGCCCTCGGCAGGTAAGGGGAAAGTGTCACTGCCCCAGGCCGGAGCCTCTTTGGGGCTGTAGTTTGCAGCGCCGCAGACCACAGACCGCAACCCAGACCCAGACCGCAGACCACCAAACTCTGCCCAGTGTCTCTGCCTGATGCTCGGCCCTGGAAAAGCTCTATGGCCCCAAGCTGGTCCCCACGCCAAGTTGAGGGCTAACCCCTGTTTCCTGCCGTGCGGATCCCACAACTCCCCAAGGAAAAGCCCGTACGGGTTGGGGCTAGCGTTGAGATCTGTGCCTTCACCCTTTTTTGAGACTCAACTCAGAACCTAATTTCTCTCCCAGTCGCACCGATCTCCCCCGGGGAACCAACCTTTTTGGCGAGACTCAGATTTTCTTCCTGGTGAGTTGTTCTACTTCTTATCTTTACAATTGAGCATCAAGACTATTTTGAGGCTCGATATAATATTGATAAGAGGTAAAAGAAGAGCTTAAAAGTCGCGTGTTCTTCCCGCCATCTTGGCTCCGAATATTGATCTTAATAGTAATAAAAGTTAAGAATAAAGGAAGGGTCAAGGTGTGGGTTTTTAGAATATCTTAAATTTGAGATGCCTATTAGACTTCCATTTCTAGATATCCAACAAATAGTTGGTAATTTGGGATTTGACTTAGGAAGAAAAACTAAAGTTGGATAAGGAAATTTAAGAATCATTTGCCTTAGAAATAACTGAACCCATGAAAAACAATTAGATAACTGAATAAGAGAATATAAGTGTCCTTGAACAGTGTGTGAGTAGGAATGAAGGAGATAGAAGTAATTCAAGGCAAAGGAATGGAAAGTTACAATTGGTTATTGAACAAAGTTAACAAGTGAACACATAATTCAATTCTAGGATATAATGCAGAATTGAACTGGTTCACTAAAGGGTCTTATAAAAAGGCATTTTATAAATTGTAGAATACTATATAAAATAAGGTTTTATCATTTTATAATGAATACTATAAATTATAAATTTTAAGACTTTAAAATTTTTATCATGCACAAATATGCATATTTGGTCCTTCCATTAATAGTGACAGGAATGTCTCTCTGCTTTAGAAGATAATTCTGAAGAGTTTTATTGGATAAAAAATATTCATTATCCAGCAACCAAACTTATGACAAGATTCTCCTGATTAACATAAGATGTCTTTGAACAAGCAGTATATAGTTTATTTTTTTTTGGGGGGGGAGCGTGAGGATGGGATATGTCCTCAAGTCCATATGGGAAGCATTTTCTTCTTCATACTGCTTGTCAGAGTTTGCATGTCATTGATCTGATTTTTCGGAATATAAGGTCACAAATATCCCAAGGAGAGGCATTGAAGAAAGACTCTAATCTGGAAATTTTTGGATGAGATATAATTTTATTGGTATATAGACTTCCCAATAGGGAACATCAATGTAGGTGAGCAACTGGTGAGGAATTTATGTTGTCTGAGAGAAAAAGTGATTTTCCCAGGATTACACAGGAACAGTATTGGGACTTATGTCCTCTCTAACATGTTGTCTTGCATATAAATTAAGTATGTATCTACATATGTGTTATGTTAATGTGCATATACACATGCATGTATATATATATATTGTTTATATATAATGCATACATGTGCTTGTATAATTTGTATAACACATATAATTTAGTTACATAAATATACTTGTGTGGGACAAACATTTATAGAATATAAATTCAAATGTATATTTATAATAGGCAGATATATCTTATAATATTATATATTATGTGTTCTTTGATGTAACTAATAAAATGAAATTTTTAAACAAAATTGTAATGTTAATTTAGTTTTAGGAGAAGTTCTAATACAACAAGCAATAGCTAATGTAACCCTGATTATTTTGTCAAACATAGTCTAATCTATATAATTTCATTGCCTTCATAATTGCCTAATTCCTCATTTTTTAAACTAATCTTATTGGTATAACCTCAAAACCTACCTAATGCCATCCTAGATGTTCTATCAACAAATTTAATCTCATCTCCATAATTTATCACCTATTAATAGGAGCCTAATCATCTCATATATAATATAACCTACAGAGACTACCTCCTAACCTTTCAATGGCTTCCAAACTAGTCTATTATCAAACTTTATCTCATCTACATAGTTTTCCTTACCTTTTTAATGAGCTCTAGCTGGCTCTGCAATTACTAGCATTAAGGAAAGCTATTCCAACCAATTTAGAGCCTTTAATTTGACTTTGGAAGAGAGGGGGAGGGAAAGGATCAGTGGGTAAAAGAATCAAACCTAGTATTTTTTTTAATAAAATGTATTACCTACCATTCTTCAATTTCCTTTTCTCTTCCAATTGAAAATAAAATCATTTACTCCTATTTTTCCAGTTCATCATTTTTCACAAATGAATTTGAACATTGCATAAAATATGTACATTTGAAGCTCTCAATTTTGAGGAAGCATCTGAATTTCCTATTGACTTTAATGGAAGTTTCTCATGTGTGACTGAGGCCAGGAATTGCCTCATTGACTCCAAAGGGTTCCTATAGAGCTCTTTTCAAAAGAGGGTAGCCATCCACTATTTTGAAAGACTGGTGTGGGGGAATAACAGGGCAAAGAGAGGAATGGTTTCTGGCATAGCATAAACAGAATGAAACCGAATGCTTCCTGAGATCCTGTCCTTTATATTCAGTGAAAGGGACAAATGAGGGGAAATGGCCAGAATAACAGAGGTCTCATAGCTGCAATGTTTATTCTTGGTGGCAGATGGTAAAGTTAGTATCTTTCATCAAAATTCTCTTTGTTTGTAATTTGGATTTCAGCTATGGGACTGTGTAGAAAGAAGTTGATTGAGAGATTTTTGTTGTCTGCTGTTTTTGTCATTAGTTTTGTAGCTATCTCTTTAAATACATACCTTTTGAATATCATGCAAAGAAGGAAAGTGGATACTTGGAAAATGAATAGAATGATGAAATCTTTAGATCAGATCAGGTTTAGCAAAGAGCAAATTTTTTGATAAAAATAGTTGTTTAGATAGAGAGATATGACTAATTGATGATAGAGATAGATGATTGATAAGTGATAGATAAAAACATAAATGATGGAGGTAATAGAAATAGAATGAAATAGATGATAGATGAAAAAATACATAGATAAATAGAGATAATATATAGATAGAGATAATAATATAGATAGATAATGTATAGATAATAATACATAGATATATAGAGATTGATGATAGATAGAGAGATGATAGCTAGCTAGATATATATCTGATAATATATTCTTGAAGTTTACCTTTCTCACAAGTGACCAAAGTATTCATTCTATCCTTAGCTCCAACTGCTGCAGATCAATTATAAACCCAAGACTACCTTCCATAGTATTGACATATAATCTAAAGCTTACTCCATTTTTAGCATAATAACCACAATCAACATTCTTAAAACTTAACTGTCTTTTGACAAGAGAATTCCTACTAAAGTATTAGTGGTTCATAACAGGAATTATTTATGCTTGCAAGTTTTTATTTTTGCAGCTGGTCATTCATTTGCAAGTCAAGACATTCACCTTGCTGATGCCACTGGTTATCTTAAAAAATGAAGGATGAACAACAATCTGTGAGGAGGAGTAGCTAAACCCTACCCAGAACCACACTGTCTAGTTCCAGTTGGGCAATGATGCTATGTACTTTTAAAAGATAAAATAAAAAAAGTCAGTGAGGGGAAAAAACTTACCTCAGAAAAGACTGGGGAAAGATAATTTAAGGAATTATGTGGAAAACAATAGAGTATCAGAATTTAATGGAATAACTATGACCAAAAATAAAACAAAACCCACACACCTCAAATTTCAAGAAAATACAAAGGAAAACTGTCCTCTTATCTTAAGTGCAGAAAGTAAAATAGAAATTAAAATTATGCACTTCTTATCTCCTAACTTCGCCAACTGAAATTTCCAGGAATATCATAACCAAATTCCCAAGCTTCAAGGTCAAGGAGAAAATACTGCAAACATATGGAAAAAAATCAAACTACTCCAATATCTTTGCAAAAACAACAAACAAATAAACAAAACAACAGCAACTACAAAAACCCCAAATCAAACAAACAAAAAAGAGTATCATTGTTCAAGTGATATAGTTGAACAATAACAACTGTCAATTGGGGAACTGCTGAACAAGTTGTAATATATTATAGTGATATTATGTTATTTTGATATAAGAAATAATAAAGACAATGGTTTCAGAAAAAACCTGGGAAAACTTAATATGAACACAAATTGATGCAAGTGAGATGAGCAGAACCAGAACATCATATTGTAATGATGATCATCTGTGAAAGATACTTTGGGAAGGTCTTATGATGAAAATAGTTATCTACATCTGAGTACAAATTGAAGTATAATTTCTCACTTGGTTTATTTTTCTTGCTTTATTATGATATGGCTCATGTAGAAATATGATTTGTATGATTTCACATGTATAACTGATACCATATTGTTTACCTTCTCAAGGAGTGGAGTAGAATTAAAGAAGAGAATATGAGATTCATTTTAAAAAGTAAAATAAAAAAAATCAATATCATTTGACACAGAGATCCTATTGCTTGGCATATATTTCAAGAAGGATAATGATTAAAAGTCCTATATGCAATCAGATACATGTAGTAGCATTTTTTGAAGTAGTAAAAAGCTGTACACAAAGTAGGTGCTGTAATGTGAGTAATGACTAATTATGTTACCAGAAATTAATGCAATGGAATTTTACTCTGATAAACAAAATGGCAAATATACAAGAGAATATGAAAATGTACATGGAGTGATGCAAAAACAAGAAAAATGATAAACATGAAAATTACAATATAAGTAGGAAAAATTAACAACAACATAAGCAAAACAATACTGAGTGCTCTGAAATTATAGTATGATATAACTATATATAAGATACATTCATATGAATGTATACATATATATCCATATAAATCCAGACACACACACATATATTTATGTACATAAATACATACAGATATATAGATAGGTAGGTAGATTGATATTTCTTTGGCCACAAAGAATATATATGAGTAATTTACCTCCCTTCATGAAGTTCATATAGAACTGTTCATTAAAATTAATTGAACAGGATGGAATATTATTTATAATATGAAACATGGTTATTGTATTCATTTTGTTAAATTAACTCCTCCCCTTTTTAAAAATTCTTGATAATATTGAATAATTCTCTGTGAGAGAAGAAGGTAAAGGGGCCCACTAGGAAATATTGATGATATAAAAACAAATTGTATCAATAAAAAAAATCAGTTGTTATGCTGCTAATGCTATTGGAAGTTATTCTAATATCATAAATATTAGGCCTAAATGAACTTTTCATTAGAAAAAATTGAAACGTGTTATCAGAGGTGGAAAACACTTAAGAGGTCCCTATAAATCATCCTTTTCATTTTTACAAATGAAGAAATTAAGGCACAGAGGAAAGTGAATTAACATTTCCAAAAGTCATCCTGAAAGTCAGAATAAGAATAGGAACAGGTTTTCATGTTTTTCTCCTCCAGATCAGTTTTATGTGTTTTTTTCCTCTTGCATGATAGTTTCTGAATATGTTGCCTTGCATTATAAAATTAAATTGTATACATATGTATATGTGTACTTCATATATATGTATGCATTTGCATATATGGACACATAGGTGTATATATACATATGTATATATTTTATGTATGCATGTATATATTATATATTTATATATATGTATGTATAGGTTAGAATACTGATCCTGCTAATAGCTATTTGATCTTCTCCTCTCTGGGCCTCAGTACTCTCATCTATCAATCAGTCCAATTTAACAAATATTTATTAAGCACTCTGTGTCAGGCACTATACTATCAAATGAGAGGATTGAAATAGATTATTTCTTAGTTTCCTTTCATTTCTAAATATTATTAAGGAAGCATTAACATATAATGAATAGAGTTGGAGTTGGAATCAGGAAATCTAGGTTTCAATTCCACTTAAAATGCTTAATGATCCACCCTAATCAATGCTTATAATATTGATGAAGGTAGAAGAGGAAAAAGAGTAGAAGAACAAAAAGGAGGAGGAAGAGCAAAAAGTAGAGGAGGAAGAGGATAAGGAGGAGGAGAAGGAAGCACAGGAACAAGAAGAAAATTTACATAGTGTTTTAAGGTTACCAAAGTTCTTTTTATGTGTCTTAGTCATGATGGCTCTATAAGGTAGGTGGTCTTATTATCTCTATGTTACAGATAAGGAAACTAAATCAGACAATTTAAGTAACTTATCCAGAGTTACAAAGCTAGTAACTATGAGATAGAATTTGAATTCAAGTCTTTCTGACTCCAAAAGTATTACTTTACCTATTGTACTTCCTTTAATCTATAAAATGGAATTATTGAAGATCCAATGAAATAAGGCATGCCTAGGACTTTTCAAACCTTAAAGGTCTATTTAATGCCAGGTGTTGCCTCATGGTTATATTATCAAGCACATTTGCATGAGCAATGTTTATGGACCAAAAGAAGAGGAACATATTTTTAAGGAAATGGTATGTCAACATGAATTAATTTCATAAGATTTGTATCTGAAAGAGACTTTAAACCTCTTACTACCTCCTATCCTGCCTACAAACCTTTTAGATATATAGAGAATTGAGTCACAGAAATTAAATAATTTACCCAGTGTCAAACAAAATTTTGTTTTGATAAATCTGAGATTCAAACACATTTTTTGTGATTATGAGATTCTTTTCATTCCACCTCAACTGTCCTACTTATTCACTTCCCCTGTCTACCATTGGACTGTATTTGCCTACATGCCTAGGAGCTCAGCAGGCAGAGGGATTGGAACAGAGCCCATACCATTCTCCAGATCTTGGCCAGACTCAGCTTTGTATCAAAGTGGCAAGAAACCTGCAGGGAGAGGCCTTCACATTAACTCATGTCATCCTCTACCACATTATGTTTATGGATATGAGAAACCAAATGCAAAAATTACCATTTGCACAAATGATCACACAATTCTTTCAGGTCCACTGTGTCCCCTTAACAGTCCCATCTTTCATTTGTGAAGTGGAGATCACACAGAGTTTTCCTCACATCTTATTATTTTATTGCACAGTACATATACATTTCTTCAATTCTAGGACATGCAGTTTTCCAAAGGCGGTATTCTGTCTTTTGCCTTCATGCCTTTATACATATCTATCCCTATTTTTGAATGATCCCCCCCTACTTCTGCATATTAGAGTCCTTAGTTTACTAGCGACTAAAAAATTATTTAGAATACTAGCAAATATTTTTCTCTCTCCAATATTTCCTTGATTATTTCCCTACATTGTATCTTCAAAAAGATTATGTGATTGTGTATGTGTGAGACAGAGAGAGACAGAGACAGAGAGAGAAAGGGAGAGAAACAGAGAGCAGAGAAAGTCAGAGAGACAAGCACACATAGACATAGAGATACAGACAAAGAAACAAGAGACAGAGACAAAGAGAGGAGAGACATAGAAACAGAGACAGAGGTAAAGAGACAGATAGATAAAGGTTAACAGAGATGAGATAGAGACCAAGAAACAAAGACAGAGAACAGACATTAAAAGGTAATTTTTAAATTCATAAGCTATGGAATCATTCCTGGGAGTAAGAAGACACTTAAGACTTTGGATAGAAAAATGCCATTTGAATTGATGATTGAATGTAATTGAGATTGAATGTAAATCAACACATGCTATATTTACTTCTTTTTTTCCCCTCTCCCATAGTTTTTCCTCTTTGTTTTGATTTTTCTCTCCCAACATGATTCATAAATTAATGTATATTAAAAATTAATTAATTAATTTAAAAAGAAACGTCTTGTTAGGAGTTTCTTTGGCATACTGTGATTAGATTTAAAGTTGGAGAGATCATTGAAAAGTAACTAGTCCAAACCTTATTTTATACATGAGTAAAGGGGAGAAAAGACAAAAAGGAAAGAGGAAATGAGGACCAAAAAGGGAGAGTATTTTCCCCAAAAAATCATGCAGAGAGCATGTAGTAATATTGGGATTTGAAGGTAAATGTTTTGGTTCCTAATTCGATTCTCTCCCACACCCATTAAACCATAAATTCTTTTATAACAACTTCATTTAAGAAGTAATATATTTTATTCTTGTTCTGTAAGAAATGACCATCAGGATGAATACAGAGAGGCTTGGAAAGACTTACATGAACTGATGCTGAGTGAAATGATCAGAGCTAGGAAATCATTATATAATTCAACAACGATACTGTACCAGGATGTATTCTGATGGAAGTGGATTTCTTCGACAAAGAGAAAATCTAACTCAGTTTCAACCAATCAATGATGAGCAGAAGCAGCTACACCCAAAGAAAGAACACTAGGAAATGAATGTAAACTGTTTGCATTTTTGTTTTTCTTCCTGGTTATTTTTAACTTCTGAATCCAACTCTCCCTGTACAACAAGAGAACTGTTTGGTTCTGCACACATATATTGTATCTAGGAAATACTGTGACATATTTAACATGTATAGGACTGCTTGCCATCTGAGGGAGGGAGTGGAGGGAGGGAGGGGAAAAGTCGGAATAGAAGTGAGTGCAAGGGATAATGTTGTAAAAAATTACCCAGGCATGGCTTCTGACAATAAAAAGTTATAATTATTAAAAGAAAGAGTGAATGGTCAATAAAAAAGAAGTAATATATTCTGCAATTCAACGTTCTTCATATATGACTTCATCTTACCTCCCTGTACTTTTCTGTCAGTAAATATCAGGATTTGCACTCCATGATTTCCAAACTATTTTTCACTATGTTCTCTCTCCTTATTTCCTATAAACAGGTCAAAAACATATAGCCTCTGCCTTTCTTCTTGAGAAGCTCTCTCCATACTGGTAAAATTCTACAAAGACCAATTAATTTTTCAAGATTCCTTCCATGGAAACTTTCCAGAGAATCCCAAGACATTATCTATTTTCTTCTTTCTTGAGATCCAATTTTATTTATTTATTTATTTAACTATTTCCTTGTTTGTTTGGTATTAATCCTATAACTTGAGACACACTTAGAGGGAGGAAAAAAGTCATTGTTTTAAGTGTAACTTAGAACAGTTACCTGGGACAAAATGATTACTTTGTGATACCTCAGATACCTAAAGAAGTTTTAATATTTGCTTTGCTGGCTGGGTGTCAAAACCATATGATACATTTGTAAAGCACAATGGCTATATGCATGCAAGGGACTAATATTTTATCCCAGACGTCCTGTCATAGTGTAGAATCATTGAATTTTATAATTGTAAGGTGTCTGAAAGATAGTTTGATCAAAGGGCTTTATTTTACAAAGTAAACTGATATCTCTAAAAGGAAAATAACTCCAGCAAAATCACAAACAATATTATTAGCAGAGCTGGGGTAAGTTACAGGATTTAATTAATTTTTAGTAAATATACAAGTTATCTATCTTATTCTTTGACAAAGAGAAGCAATATGATAAAATTGGAAGTGCGCCGAAATTTGCATTAAAAAAAACTGGATTGTTCTCCAATTTCATCTCTTTATTTTAAGTTTAGGTCCTGACTGCTTATTTTGCCTAATCATTTGCTTGGTACTCTAGGAAGATTCCGTCTTTAAGGAATCTAAAGTTTAATTAGAGAAAGGTAACTTAATCACATCCCTCTCAGGACCTTATTTTTCCCATATGTAAAAATGAAGACTTGAGTTAAGTTTCTATGTTCCCCTACAGCTTTTTTTTTTGATAATATTCTGATATTTGAGGTAGAAAAACCCATAAATTCTCACGGTAAAACTTCTTTGTTGTCTTATAATCTAAAAAAGGAATTTTTCACTGTGCTAAAACTAAGTCTTCCTTAGTATAAGTCCTTCCCTTATATCCCTCGGCAGAGATTGGTAACAGCTGGATTTTTAATAAATCTTGAAGATTATTATTAATTTCCCCATCCATCTTGTCTTCTCCAGGCTAAATAGTCCCAATGTCTCTAAGGTATCCTATAAGCCCTCTTTTTCCATTCCTTTTCAATCCTACTGATTTCTGTGTCCAAAGCACAGCATAAAATCCAGAGCTCAGGTATACTACATGATAAAATTAGGTGCCATGAAAAATTTTAGCACTCAAAAAATAAAATACAGACACAGTTTATAATTGGGAGGTTTCCAAGTTAAAGCTGTTTGTTTCCCCATACATACACACTGATGAGCCATTTTACAAATGTCAGGTGAATAAATAATTAATTTATCCTTTGGGGCCTCCTAGTTTAGAACTGAGACCCGTGCGAAGGGAGTAGAGTTAAAAGGACACAAATTACAGATTCACTTAAGAGTATCTTTAAAAATGGTATCTACCCAAGGAAAGGACAGGGTATTTTAGGAAAAGCAAATTAATCATCACGGGAAATACATAAATAGGTTGAATAAACTTTTTGTCAAGATGTTTTCTTTCAGCTCTAAGATTTGATGATACTTTATAACCCATATTGTATTATTAGCACCATCTAGAACTTTTATGCATTAGTGTGTAGTTCGTGTGTGTGTGTGTGTGTGTGTGTGTGTGTGTTAGCTAGACAGTTAGAGTAGGAGAGAAGAAGAGAGAGGAAGGGAGGGAGGTAGGAAGAGAAGGAGAGAAACAGAGAGACAGAGAGAGAGACAGAGACAGAGAGAGAAAGAAAAATTTGAAAGCTAAGTAACAAAGGTCTGAGCTTGCTCAACAAACACCAGTATTGAAGATACTATTAGAGTAACTCAACAAAACAATATGAGAGTTGGAGAACAAACTCTTGTTTTAAAAATTTTTGAGATACAGATTCTCTCCCTTCTTTTGCATGCCTCCATTTCCCTCACTGAAAATGTCTAGGTAAATTTTGCAAAACATTTCCATAATAATTATGTTGCAAAAGAAAATATAGGTCTCCCCCAAAAAAATTTTTCAAGGAAAAAAGAGATCATTAAAAAAACATGTTTTTCTCTGTATTTGTACAGAATGAGTTTTTTCTCTGGGCATGGATAGTATTTCTCATCATAATTTCTTCATAGTAGCTTACATCATTGTATTGCTGAAAAGAGCAAAGTGATTCACAATTGATCATCCCACTTTACTATTACTATATATACATACAATAGATATCCCTTTTCTTGACCTCATGTAGAATTTTCCAGGCTTTCCTGATGACATCTTGCTCATCATTTGTTATAGAACAATAATATCCCTTCATAATCACATACCACACTTTATTCCTCCATTCCCTAATTGATGGGTATCACCCCAATTTCCAATTCTTTGCCCTAATAAAAGAGCTAGTATATTTTTATATATTTTTTTTCTTTAAAAAATCTCTTTTGGGATTCATGCCAATGGTGATATTGTTAGGGTAAAATATATTTATTATTTTATTACCCTTTGAGTATAGATCATATTTTTGGTCATTTATCAATTGGAGAATGCTCCTCTTTTAAAAAATAAATTTGACTCAGTTCCTTACACATTTGAGAAATGTGACCTTCATCAGAGAAACTTGCTTCAAATTTTTTTCAGAATTATTATTTTTATCTTTATCCTCCCATTTATTCTATTCTCTCTTTCCTTTCACCCTCTCTCTCCTCAAAAGTGTTTTGCTTCTCACCAGACCCTCCCCCAAAGTGCCCTTTCTTCTATCAACATCTCTCCTTTCTCATATCTCCTTCCCTGTCTACTTTCCTGCAGGCTAAAATAAATTTATATACCCATATTGAGTATGTGTTATTTACTCTTTCAGCCAATTATGATGAGAGTAAAGTTTACTCACTCCCTCTCCCCTCCCCCTCTTCTCCACTATAAAAGTTTTATTCTTGCCTGTTTTATAGTCTATTATTTATACCATTCCACCTCTCCTTTTCCCTTTCTCCCAGTACATTCCTTTCTCACAACTTGCTTTTATTTTATTTTTAGATAGTTTCCCTTCATATTCAATTCACAATTATGCCCTTTGTATTGTATATATATATATATATATATATATGTGTGTGTGTGTGTGTGTGTGTGTGTGTGTGTGTGTGAATGATATATATATCCTCCTTCTAACTACCATAATAATGAGAACTCTCTTATAAATTAAAAGAGTGATCTTACCATGTAGGAATGTAAATAGATAGACCTTGTAAAGTTCCTCATGCTTTCCCTTTACTAATTATCTCTTTATGTTTCTTCTGAGTCTTGTATTTGAAAATCAAATTTTTTATTCACCTCTGGTTTTCTCATCATGAATGCTTGAAAATCCTCTATTTCATTAAATTTCCATCTTTCTCCCTGAAGGATTATATTCAATTTTGTTAGGTAGATGATTCTTGGCTGTAATCTCAGCTCCATTGCTCTCTGGAGTATCATATTCCAAGCCTTTCTGTCCTTTAATGTAGAATCTGCTAAATCTTGTGTTATCTTGACTGTGGCTTCACTTTACTTCTCACTGCATGCAATATTTTATCCTTTACCTGGGAGTTCAAGGAACTTGTCTATAATATTCTTGAGAGTTTTCATTTTGGGGTCTTTATCAGGAGGGATTGTGGTATTCTTTCAATTTCTATTTTATCTTCCTGTACTAGTAGGACAGCTTTCCTTGATAATTTCTTGAAAGCTGATGTCCAGGATTTTTTTTTATCATGGTTTTCAAATAGACCAATTTTTTAAAATTATCTCTCCTGGATCATTTTCTAGGTCATTGCTTTTCCAATGAGGTATTTCACATTTTTTGTATTTTTTCATTCTTTTGGGTTTGTTTTATTTATTATATTTATTATATATATATTTCTCATAATAATGCCATTAATTTCCATTTGCTAAATTTTAATTTTTAAGGAATTATTTTCCTCAATGAGTTTTTGTACCTCTTTTTCCATTTGGCCAATTTTGATTTTTTAAGGCATTCTTCCTCCTCATTAGCTTTTTGTATTGCCTTTTGCATCACTCTTTTTTTCTTCCTCATTTTTCTTCTACTTTTTTTACTTGATTTTCAAAATCCTTTTTGAGTTCTTCCATAGTCTGAGATAAAATTTTATATGTTTTGGAGACATTGTATATAGGAACTCTGACTTTGTTATCATCTTCTGAGTGTTTATTTTGATCTTCCTTTTCAGCATAGTAATTTTCTATGGTCAAATCTTTTATTGTGTTTCCTCATTTTCAGAGCCAATTACTCTGTTTATAACTCTTAGTTAAAAAAGGGCTCTGTTTCCAGGATGGAAGGTATAATGTCACAAACTTCAGGGGTTTTCTGCAGCTATTTTCTAAGATCCATATTATGGACAGGTACTGTGTGCCAACATTGTTTCCCAGATCCGAATATGAGCAAAGCAACAGAGTTCTGTTTCAGTGTCACTAAAGAGGCCCCTGCAATCTTCCTTTGAGCAGCTGTGCCCCCCACCATGGGCTGAGATCTTCAGAAGAAGCGCAGTTCTGCCATAGTTGCTGTTACCTACTAAATTGTTGCTACTGCTGCTGCTGCTGCTATTATTGATTCAATGACTTCTAAAGCTCAATCCTGGGCTGAGGCTCCCTCTACACCATAATATGCCAAACTTTTCCCACTGAGTTGTACTTGGCCTCTGTGGGCTGAGAGGTCTGAAGATTCCCATCACCATCATTAAAATGCCTCCAACATGATCATGTTCCAGATGTATCTTGATGCAACAGAGCCTTCCTTCTAACCTTCCCAACCATGTTTGGCTGCAAAATTGTTTCATCCCAGCTTTTAGTGGGTTCTGACAATCTAAAATTTGTTTAAAGGTATTTGGAAGGGTATCAGAGAGAATTTAGTTGATTTCCTACTTTCACTCTGCCATCTTGACTCCATCTCTCAGGTCCAAATCTTGAACCATGTTATTCATTCTTCCACAAATTATTAAATGATTTTTCTCAAAAGACTGATTCCTTTCCCAGACTGTGAAACCCATTTTTGCCAATAGAGGATCTAATTCTCAGGCAGACCTTCTTCAGAGTTGCCCAGCTGATCTCCAATTTCCATAGTGGCACTCTATTATAAATTTGCCGAAGGCAGTTTGCTTTACCATATTCCCAATCTTGGGCTTCTGGCATGACAATTTCCAATGACATCAAAGAAGACACAATAAAAGTAAATATGAGGAAAAAGAGAAAAAGTAATATTTGAATACACATACACATATGCACAAATGCACAAACAACCCATTTTCATTCATTCTCTACTTTTCTCACATAAGCTCAAAATCATTTCTTCTGCCATTTACCAAGATAAATTAGATAAGTGAAAAAGTCAGTTCATGGGGTAAATGTGGAGCTGACAAAGGATATAGAATTCTTGGAAGTCACATTAGTGGGGAGAAGCCCAGTGATTTGGGTAATGGTCTTAATGTCTCTGCAGAATTAACCTCCAAGACATCAAAAAATATTCACTAATAGTTCTGACAATGGGTCATATGGTCCCTGGTACCACTGGATACTCCACAGAATAAAAAGAAAAAAATATTTGGAAAGATAAAATCTTCCCAGGAGCTTCCTTTCTATTCTGCCTCACCTCAGCCTATTTGGAGATAATTTCTGGCTCTTCTTCTTGAATTTTTGCTCACAACAATACTGATGAAGTAGAAATAAAGAAATAAAGACAAAATAGGGGGGAAATAGAGTCTCGATGAAACTAATTTTTTCATAGTGTGACTATCCTACCACATTTCCTTTTCTTGGAATCTATTCTCATCATCAAAATTATGTTGGGGAGCTTTTACAGAGTTTTCTCATAACTATAGTTGTGATGCTTTTCTTTTTTGACATTCAGTATTATTGTTCATTTTGTTTTTTGTTTTTGTGTTGTTTTATCCATAAAATTGAGTTTCATATTTTCTAGCTATAAAAGAGAAGACTGGAATATATTATCTCTAATATCTCCTGTATGGTAGCTCTAAAAGCTATGATTCTGTGATTAAAAAGTTTTTCAAAGGTTATCTAGCACCTCCCAATTTTTCAAATTAATATTCTGAAGTCTACTAGAGTAAAATGGCATGGCAACTATCATATACTATCTGAATCAACAACAACAATAAACAACCACTTCCTCAGAATGTATATGAATATCATTCTCTGTAAATGCCCTTAGAACATGAAGTAGATGGTTATTTTTGCGTTAAAAATCAGGAAATATTTATTGAACACCTATGACAGTTCTTAATTTCAGTTCCCTAGAAGCATATTGACAAATTGCAAAAGGTTTGTGAATTTGAATGGGGAACAATTAAATCTTTATTTTCAACAATCTATTCAATATATTCAAACTCGCTGTTAAATTTAACATTTTCTTCAATTATGGATGTAGGTAATAAGCATTATTTTGAGAAGGGATCCTTAAGATTCATTAGATTGCTGAAGTCCATGACACCAAAAAAGTTAAGAATATCTGATCTACCCTATAGATGCCACTGGCATTTGAGTTATATGTTCTGGGGAAACAAACATTAAACAAAATATTGCATAGATGAATTGGATTATAGCCAGGGCTATGCTACTAACTACTTTAGTCAAATTATTCAACTTTGCTGAGCTATATCCTACCATTCTATATTGTTTGCTTTTGTCAGATATCCATGACAAGATTTCTCCTATTCCTCACTAATCCTTATTTTATATGTAAAATATATATATAACATGTATGTGTTTAAATATATATATATATATATATATATATATATATATTATATTATACATATATACATGTGTATGTGTATATAGTATGTATGTACCAGAGTACAACCAAAATCCCATTCTTTTAAAGGCATGAATTGTTTCTCTATTTTGCATCCTTAATGCTGAGTACAGTGCCTGACTATATTAGAACATTAAAAATATGAATTGCAATTCAGATGAATTTAATATGGTGATAATGGTGATGATGGTATATTATGATGAATTTGTTGTGATATTGATGAATTTAACCTAATTATAATGAAATTAATTAAAGGGTAATTTTTGCTCTAGCAATTCATATTTTAAAGTTGAAGTCATTCAACACCTCCCATCTTTGAACTTTCTCATTCTACTTTTTCATAGAGTATAAGCCTCAAAGATAGTATTCTTTTTTTTTCACAAGTCAACACAATTTGAGGCCTCATGTTAAGCTCCCTAACCCACCTACCCATGTATTTAAAGCTCTGTTTGCTTGGTTTTTTTTTTTTTAATTATATTTGACTCTGTTTTCTTCTTTCCATGCACATGGCTTCTCTTGGGCGAGCCACCAAGCTGACAATTTGTCATTCTAGCTGTTTGACAGCTTGAAGTAATCTATGCACACCCAGCCCGCCCGGTGTCGATATTTGCTAATGAAGCTTCTTGCATGCAGAAGCTGTTTGCAATAAAAAAGATAATGAATAAAACTCCTTGACTCTGGTCAAGCAGTTAGCAGAAATCACAGCTACCAGTACTGGGGCTAACTGTCATCAATGGCAATGCAAAGCAGCAAGAGGAGAGAGAAAGATGGAGTGGTGGGCATGGATGAAAAAGAAATCAGGAATAGAAAAGGAAAATAGATTCGAACAACAGTTAGGAGTAGAGGAAAGAGATACCGAGGCAGAGAGAGAAATGGAGAGAGAGATAATGAAAGGGAAGAGAGACAGACAAAGGGAGAAGGAGAAGATAGATATTGGTTTAGAAAAATATAACACAATGTTAGGTTAAATTCATATTGTACAGATTTTTTAGTTTTAGGATTACTTTTTAATTCTACCCAACCTCACAAAGCCCCAAAGAGATTTGGTTACATGTGTTATAACTAACAATATTTATCATGGTAAATATAGAAAAATATTAGTATTATTATAAAAATAATTTTGACCATATGACCTCCTGAAAAGGTCATGGGATCCTCAAAGTCTTTTGATCACACATTGAGAACCAAAGTCTAGATATTTTTTCTGTGTTATACTTGCCAATTGCAATATAATTCTATATGACTTTTTTGAGATGCAGCTTGGCTTGGTAGGAGGAGTGATAGATAGCCTTTTAACCAAAATTCCTGTTCCAGATGTTTGAAGGCTAAGAAATCAAGAATAAGTCACTAAACTTATTAAGGACTCAAGTTTCTTATATATAAGAGGGACAAGATATTATCCACACTAAATGTGATGATGTTGATGAAACTTGCATCTCAAAGAAAACTGAACAATGGTATAAAAAGGCTGAAAGAGAGGCTAAGAGATAAGTAAAATATTTAATTTCTGTCTTTTTCAGTGTCATCCAATATACACAGGAAGTGATATGGAGAGTAAGAAATGGGGTTTTATAAAGAACCTTGAGACTCATCAAGATGAGTTTGAGGAATTGGGTTCTAGTCCTTGCTCTATCATTCATTGATTCTAAGAATGAGTTATCTAATCTAGAGATACTCACTTCCCCTTCTTGGTCTTGAGTTTCCTCCTCTGTAAAATAAGAATATTGGAATATATGATATCCAAAGTCTCTTCTATATCCAGCAATCTATGCTTTAATGTTCCTTTAAAGTTTAATTTTCTGGTTCTGATTCCTCGATTTGTGGCAGGCTCCATCAATGAGAAGAATCTCTGGTTCCTCTAATTTTGGTATTTTCTGTTGAACATGGTTAGAAACCTAGCAGGATGTGTTGAAGAAACCTGCCTTGAATTTCAGAACAAACATTTCCTTTTCTCAGTTGTGCCATCCATCAGCTCTGTGACCTTGAAAAAGTCTCTTTTGGAAGTGGCATGAAGTTAGTGAAACAGATGTTAGTCCAATGGATGGTCAAGAGACTTGGGTGTGGGGGGGTATAGTTCCTGCTCTTTTCTTTCCCTTTATAATGTGATTCCGTTTTTTCCTCAGTAAAATGGTGAGATGGATTTGGTGAATTCTCAGATTTCTTACACCTCTAGCATTCCTTCATTTTATATTTTCAAGTACTCATAGCAAAACCAACAAAGAAACAAAAAAAAAAACCCAACAATAACGTAGATAGTTTCTAACAAGGTCAGCCCCATGACTTGGCATTCATCTTATAATGCTGGAGAAAGATGACCAAGAAAGTATAAAATAAATGAGGTAGAAACAGGTTAGAGAGGTGGGGGAGGTAGATCATCATACAATAAAGCTTTCTCTATGTTGTTCATCATAATGTCAGTACCTCAATACTTCCCTGAGTCACTAACAGCTACAACTCCTCCTGTGAGAGGCAAATATTGCTATTCTTGGATTCTCTTAGTGTCAAAACAATTCCACTAACCTTTGAGTCCTTAGTTAGGAGTTAGACTGGTTTGGGGCTTTCTTTCTTTCTTCTTTCCTTCCTCCCTTCCTTTCTTCCTTTTTTTCTTTTCTTTCTTTAATCTTTTTCTTTTCCTTTCTTTTTTTTTTTCTTTCTTTCTTTCTTTCCTTCTCTCTCTCTTTTTTCTTTCTCCCTTTTTTCTTTCCTTCCTTCCTATCTACCTATTTTTCATTCTTTCTTTTTTCTTTTTCTTTCTTTCTTTTCCAAGGTCACATGGCTAATAAGTAAAAAAAAATGCAGCCTATTCTTTTGATTTGAATTTCAATACTCTTTCCTTTTTCCAGACTCTGAAAGTCAATTTCATTAAGCCTTTCTTTTGGTTATGAGTGGCAGCTATTTAACTTTCATGATACTTTGTCTTTCTTGCCTAAACTTTCTCCTGGAGATAGATTTCAGAGTCCTGTGAATCCAAAGGCAGATGAAATTAGCAGAGAGAACAAAATAATAGCCAAACTGAAGATGCAATTTGAGGGGAACAACCAAGAATTCAGGGTACCAAAATCTGGACACATGCCCTGGCACCCCATGGTCTTCCCTCACCCCCATATCACACAGTGCATATATCTAGCATGAGTATCCCTGCTTCCTTTCATGAAATAGGCTATAATTCATAGATGCTGTCATGAGTGCTAAAAATCCATGGAACAATATTATCTTTCCTTCCCCACCACATACTAATCCTAAATCATTGTTTTTGTTTTGTTTTGTTTTTATATGTATCAAAATAGATTACCATACCCCTGAGCCAAACCTTGCAGATTCTTTATTTATTAAATAAATGACTTGGATTCATAGCATATAAAAAAATTCTTATTTATTAGGCATTAGGAAAAAAGTAAAATATAAAGTTTTTGTTTGTTCATTTTTTTCTAATAGTCCAGAGGCTATTGAACTAAGGTTGAAGAGACCTGTGTTCTAGCATCACCCATACCACTAACTTACCATATGACAGTGAATACATCGTAGACAGCAATTTGGAGCAGTAGAAAGTACACTGGGGTGGGAGGTCAAAAGACCTCATTTCACAAGTCTCAATATTTTCATCTGTAAAATAAAAATGTTGGAATAAATAATTACTAAAATCTCTCATGGCTCCAAATATTCATGGACCCATGATAGTATGATCATTGAATGTTACTGATCTTCATCTTTACTTCATCATTTATAAGCTTCTATTTTATCAGGTATAGTAGCCAGTGCTAATTTTTTTTTTATTATAGTAACTTTTTATTGACAGAACCCATGCCAGGGTAATTTTTTTACAACATTATCCCTTGCACTCACTTCTGTTCCAATTTTTCCCTCCCACCCTCCAAACCCTCCCCTAAATGGCAAACAGTCCTATATATGTTGAATATGTCGTAGTATATCCTAGATACAATGTATGTGTGCAGATCCAAACAGTTTTCTCGTTGCACAGGGAGAATTGGATTCAGAAGGTAAAAATAACCCGGGAAGAAAAACAAAAATGCAAAGTTTACATTTATTTCCCAGTGTTTTTTATTTTGAGTGTAGCTGCTTCTGTCCATCATTGATCAATTGAAACTGAATTAGGTCTCTTTGTCAAAGAAATCCACTTCCATCAGATTACATCTTCATACAGTATCATTGTTGAAGTATATAATGATCTCTTGGTTCTACTCATTTCACTTAGCATCAGTTCATGTAATTCTCTCCAAGCTTCTCTGTATTCATCCTGCTGGTCATTTCTTACAGAACAATAATATTCCATAACATTCATATACCACAATTTACCCAACCATTCTCCAATTGATGGGCATCCATTCATTTTCCAGTTTCTAGCTACTACAAACAGGGCAGCCACAAACATTTTGGCACATACTGGTCCCTTTCCCTTCTTTAGTATCTCTTTGGGGTATAATCCCAGTAGAAACACTGCTGGATCAAAGGGTATGCACAGTTAGATAACTTTTTGGGCATAATTTCAGATTGCTTGCCAGTGCTAATTTTCAAGGTTGCTTGCACAGACTAAATTCTACTTCCTGTCATCATATTTCATATTCCCTTTCATCCTCTGTTATTTGAATGAATTGAATCAAATTATTTCTAGTCTTTCTTGTTTAAACATTTCATGGTTCATGTTCTAAGACTTTTTAAGGAAGCAAGGTGATGCAGTATGTGAAGCTCTGAAATCAGAGAAACTGGAAGGACTTTGGTTCAAACTCCACCCCCACCTCTGTTGGGTACTATTTGAATAATCTCAGAAAAGTCACTTCAACTTCCTGGCCTTCATAGGATTTACTGATCTGTCAAAAAAGGGAATTGGATTATATGACCTCCATGGCTTTTTCTAGCACTATATCTATGATCTTATTAAGTCCTATCTAATTTTAAAGTTATCTTTTTCTAAAATGTTACAGTCTAAGTTCCCTTCCAACTCTTCAAAATTTGAATGTCAGAAGATAAATTGATAATTAGCCAAACCAGGCTGTTTTCTGAAAAGAGCAGAGAGGACTATCCCTTGCTATGAGCAAAATAACAAACACAAGGGGATTCTCAAAGTCATGGCTCAGAGTTGCACAGGAAGCTTGGAACATTACCCCCATTTACACCAGGAGCAGAAGTCACAAAAGAAGAAATTAAAAAATAGAAGGAAAGAAAATGAGCAAGAAACAGAAAAGAACCTTAATGATTGAAAGCTACTATTGTGACAAGTAAAACCCAAACACCAACTCAGATAAAAACAAAATGTCTCCAGAGGAAATCTCAAAGAGTCATATGAATTTATCTCAAGTCCAAAGAGGCTTCTTGGAATTGCACATATAAGATTAAAAAAAATAAGAGAGGTAGGAGAAAAAATGAGAAAAGAAATGAAAGGTATTTAAAAGATGGTCAACAGCTTAGAAAAGGATGGAAAATTTGACTGAAGAAAACAATTCCTGTATAGTATTCTTCAAGACATCATCAAGAAAAACTGCCATGATACACTAGAACCAGAAGAGAGGGAATTGAAAGAATTTATCAATCAAACAAAAACACTACTAAAGAGAGACAGAGTGGAAAGACAGAACAAAACTACATACAGAGGAGAAAATACAGAGTTGGTAATCATACTGTAAATGTGAATGGAATGAATTCTCCCATAAAATGGAAGTGAATAGCAGAGTGGATAAAAAGAGCAGAATCCTACAACATGTTGTTTGCAAGAAATATGTTTGAAAGAGAGAAATACATGCAAAATAAAGATAAAAAGCTGAAGCATAATTTATTATACCTCATTCAAAGCAAAAATTGTAAGGCTGACAATTCTAATCTAATTGATAGATTGATAGATAAAACAAAAGTAAAAGTAGATCTAATTAAAAGACATAGTAAGGAAACTTTATCTTGTTAAGGAGTACCAATGATAATTAAGCATTATTGATATTAAATTTATATGTACCAAGTGATAGAGCAACCACATCCTTGATTAAGCTAACCTTTTAAGTTATAAGATGAAATAGACAACAAATATTAATTGGAAACCTCAATCTTCCCTTCTCAGATTTAGATAAATGTAACCACAAAATAAGCAAGAAATAAACTAAGAAAGTTAATAAAATCCTAGAAAACTTAGATGATAGATCTCTGAAGAAAATTGAATAGGGACAGAAAGGAAAACACTTTTTCTTGGCAGTACATGGAAACTACACAAAAATTGGCCACATAATAGGGAATAAAACCCCACAATGAAGTGCAGAAGTACAGAAATAGTAAATGCTTCCTTTTCAGACCATGATGCAAAAAAAAAAAAAAAACTTCAAAAAAAGGATCAGGGAAAGAAAAACTAAAAATCAAATGGAATTAAATAGTCTATTTCTAAAGGATAAGTGGGTCAAACAAAAAATCATAGAAACAATTAATAATCTCATCCAAAAAATGACAAGAATGAGACAACATACCAAAATATATGGGATGCAGCCAAGGCACTTTCTAGGGGAAATTTTATACCTCTAAATAAGTACATGAATAAAACAGAAAAGGAGGAGATCAATGAATTAGGCATGCAATAAAAAAGGCCAAATAAATACCAAACTAGAAATTCTGAAACTTAAAGGAGTAATTAATACAAATAAAACTATGAAAACATTTGAATTATTTAATAAAACTAAGAGTTGGTTTTATGAAAAAAACAATAGAATAGATAAACTGTTAATTAATTTGATTAGAAAAAAATTTTAAATGAAACTACCAGAATCAAAAATGTAAATGGTGAACTTACCACCAAGAAAAATAAATTAAAGTAATAATTAGAAGCTATTTGCCCAAATGTATTCCAGCAAATCTGACAATCTTAATGGAATGGATTTATATTTACAAAAATATAAATTATCCAGATTAACAGAAGAGGAAGTAAATTATTTAAATAGTCCCATTTTATGAAAAGAAATTGATGAAAAATAAAAAGTTTTAATAAAAAGAAGAAATTGAACAAGCCATCAATGAACTCCCTAAGAAATAATCTCCAGGACCAGTTGGATTTACAAGTGAATTCTACCAAACATATAAAGAAGAATTAATTCCAATATTATGTAAACTATTTGGAGAAATGGGTAAAGAAGGAATAATGCCAAATTCTTTTTATGACACAAATATGTAACTGATACCTAAAGCAGGAAGAGCAAAAACAGAAAAAGAAAATTATAGACAACCTCCCTTATGAGTACTGATGGAAAAATTTTAAATAAATTATTAGTAAGAAATTACAGTAATTTATCAGCAGGATAATACAGTGTGACCAAGTGGAATTTACACCAAGAATGTAGGACTATTTCAACATCAGGAAAATGATTACCATAATTGACCATATCAGTAACAAAACCAGAAGAAATCATATGATAATTTTAGTAGATGCAAAAAAAAGTTTTTTTAAATCAAAACATAGCACCTATTCCTATTAAAAATAGCAGAGAGAAAAGGAATAAAGGGAGTTTTCCTTAAAATGATAAGCATCTGTCTAAAACCATCGGGGGCATTATTTGTAATGGAGAGAAACTGGACATATTCCAATAAGATCAGTGGTGAAACACAGATGCTCATTATTACCACTATTATTCAATATTGTACTAAAAATGTTGGCTTTAGTAATAAAACAAGAAATTAAATAATTAGAATAAGTAATGAGGAGATAAAACTATCACTCTTTGCAGATGATATGGTATAATTAAAGAATTCTAGAGAATCATCCAAATATCTGCTTGAAACAATGATGCAAAGTTGGAGGATATATAGCAGCAGCATTTCTGTCTATATCTGACAAACCCTAGCAGCAAGAGATAGAAAGAGAAATCCCATTTAAAATAACTGTAGGCAAAATAAAATATTTGAGTATCTACCCACCAAGACAAACTTAGTAACTATATGAACACAATTAAAAAACACCTCTCATACAAATAAAGTCAGATCTAAACAATTGGGAAAGTATCAATTGCTCATGTAATATAATAAAAATGAAGAATTCTACCTACATTGGTCTATTCATTCAGCACTATACAAAACAAATTGTCAAAAAGTATTTACATAATTAGAAACATCACAAAAGAAGAACAAAAGTTCAAGAATATCAAGGGAATTAATGAAAAAAAAAAATCCAAATGATAGTGACTTAGCAAAACCAGACCAAAACTATATTATAAAAGAACAGTCATCCAAACCATTTGGTACTGGCTAAGAAATTTTGTGAAGCAGAAAAAGCATTTGATAAAATCCAACATCCATTCCTATTAAAAACACTTGAGAGTATAGGAATAAATGGACTTTTCCTTAAAATAATCAGCAGCATCTATTTAAAACCATCAGTAAGCATCATATGTAATGGAGACAAACTGCAACCATTCCCAATAAGATCTGAGTGAAACAAGGTTGCCACTATCACCGTTGCTATTTAATATTGTATTAGAAACGCTAGCTATAGCAATAAGAGCTGAGAAAGAGATTAAAGGAATAAGAATAGGTAATGGGAAGCCAAATTATTACCTTTTGCCGATGACATGATGGTATACTTAGAGAACCCAGAGATTCTGCTAAAAAGTTATTAGAAATAATCCACAACTTTAGCAAAGTTGCTGTTATAAAATAAACCCACATAAGTCATCAGCATTCTTATATATCACTAAAAAATCCAACAGTCAGAGTTACAAAGAGAAATTCCATTTAAAGTAACTACTGATAATATAAAATATTTAGGAATCTATCTGCCAAGGGAAAATCAGAAACTTTATGAGCAAAATTACAGACCACTTTCCACAAATTAAGTCTGATCTAACCAATTGAAAAATATTAAATTCTCTTGGATGGGCGAGCAAATATAATAAATGACAATATTACCTAAACTAATCTATTTATTTAGCGCTATAGCAATCAGACTCAAAAACTATTTTAATGACCTAGAAAAAATAACAAAAAAGTTCATATGGAAAAACAAAAGGTCAAAATTTCAAGGGAATTAATAAAAAAATCAAATGATGGTGGCTTAGCTGTACCAGATCTAAAACTATACTATAGACAGCAGTTACCAAAACTATTTGGTATTGGCTAAGGAATAGATTAGTTGGATCAGTGGAATAGATTGGGTTCAAGGGATAAAACAGTCAACAAATATAGCAACCTAGTCTTTGACAAACCCAAAGATCCCAGCTTTGGGATAAGAACTTACTGTTTGATAAAAATTGCTGGGAAAATTGGGAAACTAATATGGCAGAAACTAGGCATTGATCCATACTTAACGCCGTACACCAAGATAAGGTCAAAATGGGTTCATGACCTAGGCATAAAGAATGAAATTATTAATAATTAGAGGAACATAGGATAGTTTACCTCTAGACCTGTGGAAGGGAAGGTCTTATGACCAAAGCAGAACTAGAGATCATTACTGATCACAAAATAGAAAAATTCGATTATACCAAACTGAAAAGTTTTGTACAAACAAAACTAATGCAGACAAGATTAGAAGGAAGCAATAAACTGGGAAAATATTTTTACAGTCAAAGGTTCTGATAAAGGCCCCATTTCAAAATATATAGAGAATTAACTCTAATTTATAAAAATCAAGCCATTCTCCAATTGAAAATGGTCAAAGGATATGAACAGACAATTCTCAGATGAAGAAATTGAAACTATTTCTAGTCATATGAAAAAGATGCTCCAAGTCATTATTAATCAGAGAAATGCAAATTAAGAACCAACCTAGATACCACTACACACACTGTCAGATTGGCTAAGATGACAGGAAAAATAAGATGATTGTTGGAGGGGATGTTGGGAAAACTGGGACATTGATTCATTGTTGGTGGAGTTGTGAACGAATCCAACCATTTTGGAGAGTAGTTTGGAACTATGCTCAAAAAGTTATCCAACTGTGCATACCTTTGATCCAGCAGTTTACTACTGGGATTATATCCAAAGAGATAAAGAAGGAAAGGGACCTGTATGTGCACGAATGTTTGTCAGCCCTTTTTGTAGTGGCTAGAAACTGGAAACTGAAATGGATGTCCATCAGTTGGAGAATGCTGAATAAATTGTGGTATATGAAAATTATGGAATATTTACTGTTCTGTAAGAAATGACCAACAGGATGATTTCAAGAAAGGCCTGGAGAGACTTACGAACTGATGCTAGTGAAATGAGCAGGACCAGGAGATCATTATATACTTCAACAACAATACTAGATGATGACCAGTCCTGATGGATCAGGCCATCCTCAGCAACGAGATCAACCAAATCCATTTCTAATGGAGCAGTAATAACTGAACTACTATCAGAAAAAGAACTCTGGAGATGACTAAAACCTACATTGAATCCAGTCCTATATTTATAACCTGCATCTTTATTTCCTTCACAAGCTAATTGTACAATAATTCAGAGTCTGATTCTTTTGTAACAAAATAATGTTTGGTCATGTATACTTATTGTGTATCTAAGTTATATTTTAATATATTAACATCTACTGGTCATCCTGCCATTTAGGGTAGGGGTGGGGTAAGAGGTGAAAATTGAACAAGAGGTTTGGCAATTGTTAATGCTGTAAAGTTACCCATGTATATATCCTGTAAATTAAAGGCTATAATAAAAAAAAAAAAAAAAAAAAAAAAAAAAAAGAGAATATAGGAAAAACAACCTACCCAAGAAACCTTGGTGACTTACTACTTCCCTAATATAAATACAAATTCCTCTGACTGGCATATAAAGCTTTCTACAGTCTGGTTCTAACCTGTCTTTAAAAATGAAGATCTTTTTTGTTATTAATTCAACAAACACAAACATTTTAATGTTCATAAAATAGAAATTAAATATGAAATGGTGAATTTCAAAAAAAAAAAAAAAAAAGAAATTTTGTGAAGGATAAGTGGAATAGATTAGATACAAATGACACAAGAATCAATGGTTGTAGTAATCTAATATTTTATAAAACCCCAAACTCCAGCTTCTGGAATAAATTCACTATTTCACAAAAATTGCTGGGAAAACTGGAACATAATACTTCAGAAACTGGGCATATATTTACATTTGACTCTCTATATCAAAATAAGGTCAAAATGGGTACATGATTTGGGAGCAAAGGATGATATTATAAGCAAATCAGGAGAGCAAGGGATAATTTATCTATCAGATCTTTGGAGAAGGGAGGAATTTGTGACCAAAGAAGAACTGGAGAACATAATGAAATGCAAAATGAGCAACTTTGATTACATTAAATTAAAAAGGTTTTTCACAAACAAAAATATAAAAATGAAGGGGATGAAACACCGTTTATGAAATTAGTCAGTTGTGTGAAGAATAAATCAAAGGACAAGATTTGAGGCAGGAATACCAATTAGGACACTACTGCAATAATCTAGTCAAGAGACCATGAAGACCAAAACATTTTATATTTCTGCAAGAATATTGTACTAGCCAAATTATGAATTTAGTCCACTATCTCTAACTTCTGTACTTTTGTAGCTTTCCCTTATTCCATGAATACATGTCATTTGGGCTTCTGTCTCATAACCTTTATGCATCCTCAATGCATCAGCATCTCTATAAAGCATATCTAAATTCTTCCAATTGCTATTTTTCCTTTCTCCTCAAATTACTTTACATCTACTTACTGAATCTCTTGTATTATGTTACTGTCCCTATATCACCAGCCAAATGTAAGCTTCTTGAGGGTAACTGTTTTATTTTTGTCTCTACATTCTCAGAACCTGCTTCAAGACATTTTGTATAAAAGACATTTAATAGATATATGAGTATATGAATATAGTTATTTTCACCAGTATCCCATTCAATAACTTGCAAATAGCAGCTGTTTAATTGATATTTGTTGAATGAATGAATATATGGATAGATGGATAGATGGGTAAATGAATGAATTTTTATTCTTACTAGATAAGCCCATCCCAGTAGGATGATGGGAGCAAAGAATCACAGAATCCTAGATTTGGAAAGGATTTCTGAGATCATATATCATAAACCATATCTGAGGAAAAATCCCTTATACATCATACCTGGAAAGGGGCCATCCAACTTGTACTGAATATATTAAAAACCCAGAATAGACTATAGATTCAGATGTGCAAACTGTAGAAGAAGAGAGGAGCAGCAGGTTCAGAAAATTCTAACAGTTGTGCAATTCTAAGAGGTACTCCACTCCTATAGGAGATGAACATTAAGGGAAGAATAACTGAGTGGAAGAAATAAGCCTGTTATGTTATGTGAGAGTTTAAGAGAAGTCTTTTTCCCTAAGGCAACTAGTGAATAGAACAGACCCTAGCAAAAGCAGAAATGAAACTGCTTGAGAACATATAGTATTTAAAAAGAATTGGACAAGCACTCATAGGGGAAAGATGTTATGAGATGCAAACAAATGGGAAATTGGTCCTGTTGGTAAATGGAACCAAATGAGCTGTATGACCTTCTTGTATTGATACATTTTCCCATATAAAAGCTAACAGGGCCATAGTGATCTGAAATGCTGGCCATTGTCCTGTAGCAAAACAAAATGTGGGACAAGAAATGCAGAAGAACCAAAAGCATATTTATGAGTTTGTTGCCTTTTGATCATTCCTTTCATACTTTTTCCATTCCTAATATAAAAGATGAATAAATGTACATGGAATTTGAAAAAATGCTATTAAAATTAGAAAAAAGTAAATGGAACCACAGAAAGAGAAATGAATGAGGGGAACAGAAGAATGGGGAAAGAAAAAGGAGAAAAATGTAATGGTATGTGACTTTTCAAACTTTACAAAGGACTCAAGTTTTTATTTTGTTGTGTGACCTTAGGTATGTGGAGCTGCTTATTTGGCCTCTTTTGATACATAATATAGATGATTATTTCTAGCACCCCCTTCTGCACCCCAACCCCAACATAAATAGCAGAACAGTGGAGAGTAAAGTCATGCTTCCTGGGAACTGTTAGCATTTACATAACACTTTAAGGAATGCAAAACATTTGATATATATTATTTCATCTGAAAAGCAATTAGTTGTTGCAAATAGAAGAATTTTAAGTTAAGCCACAATTTGGGGGGGGCAGTTAGATTAGTGCAGTGGATAGGGCAAAAGCCTTGAAGTCAAGAGGACTTGAGTTTAAATCCAGCCTTAGACACTTAATACTTATAGCTGTGGTACCCTGGGTAGGTCACTTAACCCCAATTGCCTTGCCCCCTCCCCAAAAAAGCCATGACTGGATATTTTTCTCACCTGCTTTTTGCAGGGGAAAAAAACTGGCATCCACTGATATTCCTAGATCCTTTCCCCAGGGCTTATCAAATTGTGATATTGGTTACTTTCCCAATTCTTGTCACAATGAACCTCCTGCTGTCTTAGAGCCAATACTTCTTTCCAACTTGTGCTGTCTCCTACCTTTTCCATCACAACCCTATGCCACACAAGTGTTCTACTCCAATAGTACCTGCCCAATTCATTATATCCCTCAAACCCAAGCTATAAGCAATAAACTTCTCTTCTTTTGGACCTCTACATCTTCTGTTCCCTCTACATTGTGTCACTCAATAAGACCCAGCTCACCACATATGACACTGCATCCTCCACACACTTTTGATTATTAGCTGCCCCTTCATTTATATGAGTTGGCATTATAAGATAGCAGAAATAGAACTGCTTTCTCCCCATTGTCACTGTGGATTCTTCTTCTACAACAATAATTCAGAAGCCTTGGACATTTGTCCTATCTAAGTGTATCATACACACCAGGTTTTAGCAATCTCTACCAGTACTCAGAACATTCTCCTTCCTTCTTCAGAGACTACATGCCTGACTCCTAATCTTTCTCTCTTCCACAATTCTTGCATCATGACTACTGATGTTCCCTCAAGGACACTAAAATCTCAGTTATTCAATCTATTCCACTTGCAATGATCTATTTTTCCTATTTCACCTCAGCTACACATAGAGATTATCACAATCTTTACCTTACTATCATTCAGAAGTGTTATGTTTGTGTAATGTGGGTATTGTTCAATGATGGCCCACTTTTTGGAGCATACGCAGATATTCTCTGCCTCCAGCCAGTCAATATGGAAAATTTGGGAATTTGTTTCCAACTATGATAATTTAAGGTTGCTATAATATGATGATGAAAATTTTCCTTATTGCAGAGCCAGAAGAATCAATGATTAAGGATCCAGAAATCTAAGAATAAATGTGTATACAAAGGGCACAACCCATGCATTTGTCTATCTTCCCCCCCCCTTCCTGGGGGCAAGTAATAAAAGAGTTTCTATAACATGTTGAGTCTAAGTCACATTACCTACTTAGCTCTCATGTGTACATTAGCACATGATACCTAAATTTCTTTTGTGTTTATGCTTTCATGATAATATAGGAATGAGTACTCCAAAATGAACATGTCTAGGAATTAACTTTGTAAGTTTAGAAGATAGAGAAGCCCCATAAGATATTCCATTCACAACCAGACTTAGTAACAGAATTGAATAAAACAACTACAATGATCATCAGAATAGCAATGACTGGAGAGTAAGCACCTGAAGATGGATGTTGAAAGACACATAGCCAAGAATAGTCATGTGTTTTTAGATTCAGATGAAGAAATGTACTCTGTATAGAAAGGCAGTCATCTTCAGAGCCCATCAGAGGCACTTCAAGAGGACATTGCAAAGAGAGAAAAGGATTCCCAATTCCAGGAGGTAAACTTTCTATACACATTCTCTATTAATGCACCGCAGTACCTTTGTAGTTTAAATATAGCCAACTGTCCTTAGGGAATTCATATGTGTAGTAAAGTACTTCCTGTGGTGGTAGCAGTGGGGTGTTTTGTGCCAGCTCTTTCTATTATAACTTCTAAAACATTGCATGGCAACCAGTTGGCTGATTTGTAATGAAGAGTGGAGTGCAGGAGATAGAAAAAGATAATACTCTGGAAAATGAAGAGACCTTTGAGATATGTGTGTGTGTGTGTGTGTGTGTAATTAATTTATGGAGCCGAAATTGGCAATTTTGGGGATTGGAATAACAATGGAAAAGCAGCTCATACACAGACTAGAACTTGGATAAGACAAAAGAGACATTATGGAAAAGAAATACCAGAACACCGTTTGTTGTTAGAAGAAGAGAAAAATTTGGCAGCATTGGAGACTAGTGATAGATCATTCCCTCTGGTAGCGAACTGCTTTGAGTTTTCTAGATATCTAGGTTTTAAACTCAGTTTTTTTCTTCATTTTAAAAAAGGACAGAACCTACCACTACTCATTAAATTTCAGTGTCCAGATTAGCCCATTCTAATTACAGTTGGGGGGAAGGGAGGGAAGTGTAAAATTAAGACTGAGTTGATTGAAGCAACAAATTTTAGCTCCCTACAGGAGAGAGAGAAATATCTAATCATGAGAAAGTAAAATAGAACTGTCATATAAAATAATAGTGAGTTATCCAACAATGAGAATATGTAAATTGAATGAATAAAAGAAAGAAGGAAAATGTGCTTATAAATAACTTATTTACCAATCATATCATTGTCTTCAGCACAGAGTTTTTGTGTATAAGTGTGTGTGTGTGTATATATATGTGTGTGTGTGTGTATGTGTGTATACACATTTATATACAAAAAAATTGAAAAGCAAAGATTGTTCCTGACCCCAAAGAGCTTATATTCTAATAAGAGAGGAGAATTTATTGGAAGAAGTGTTAATCAGAGTGACATAATATGGGAGTGACATACCCATTGTATGGGTAAGCAAAATCATAGACTACCCTATTTATATACTATTTTAAATAGTAATGTGAGTATTGATCTGATTATATTTTCATATTTTGAGAGCAGGCATAGAGGCAAAGGGTATTTAGCACAATTACAAAGTAACTGGAGAATAAATTATACCTGAATACTGCTTAGATGAGGTAGAGCATGAAAGGCATGGTCATTCAATCAGGATTGAAGTATGAAGGTAGATGGAGAAGGGAAGAAGGGTAGATCTTTCAGACATGGAAGATTCAAGTCCTCTAAGAAGTGGTTTTGATTTCTCAAGGTGGTGTAGGGAATAAACTACTCAATTTAGAATTAGGAATATATGCTTCAATATTACTTCAATATTCATTAAACTTCAGTAGCTCCCTCCCTATTGCTTCAAAATCTAATACAAAATTCTCTGTTTAGATTTTGGAGGCCTTCACAACTTGGCTCTTTCACTTCTTCTGTCTTCTTACACATCCCCAAGTTCTAGTGCTATGGATAATACTTTTCTCCTTGCAATTCCTTCAAATCTCAGCTAAAATATTGCCTTCCACACAGTCTTTTCCAAATCCTCTTTAATGCTAATGCCTTCCCTCAGAGATTACATCCTGCTTATGCTATAAAAATCTTTTTGTGGTCATATTTGTTTATATGTCATCTCCTCCACTAAACTATGAGCTCCTTGAGGAAAGAGATTGATTTCACTTTTCTTTGTAAACTACAGTAATTATTATTTTTGGTTTTGATGAATGCTGCTTTATTTTAAAAATTTTTAAATACTTTTTTATTTTCAAAATACATGCAAATAATTTTCAACATTTACCTTGCAAAATTTTGTGTTCTAAATTTTTCTCCCTCCCTTCCCCCACCCCTCTCCTACACAGTAAGTAAACCAATAAAGGTTAAATATGTACAAATCTTCTAAACATATCCATATTTATCATGCTGCACAAAAAATCAGATTAATTTTTAAATGAGGAAGAAAAAAATCAAACAACAGAAAAAAGGTGACAATATAGTATTATAATCCATAGTCCCCTTTTTGCTTGCTTATAACTCTTTCCATCACAAGTCTATTGGAATTTGCCTGAATCACCTCATTGTTGAAAAGAAACACGTCCATCAGAATTGATTATCGCCTAATTTTGTTATTCCTGTGTACAATGTTCTCTTGTTTCTACTCATTTCATTTAGCCTCAGTTCATATAAGTCTCTCCAAGTCATTTTGAAGTTATCTTGCTGATTGTTTCTTACAGAACAATAATATTCTATAACATTCATATACCATAATTTATTTAGTCATTCCCCAATTGATGAGCATCCACTCACTTTCCAGTTCCTTGCCACTACAAAAGGGCTGCTATAAACATTTTTTCTACATGTACCCTACAGTAATTATTACAGGACTTGTTGGCACATAGTAGCTGGCATATAAATGTTTATTAAATATTTATCTAAAAATTATTAGTTAATCATGTCCAAGATGTTTTACAGGAAATTCTTTTTCAGCTTTAAGATTCTGGGATGTGTACATAATCACACAGATAATAAGTGAAATGTTGACTTTCCTACCTCTTCTATCATACTATATTTCCCCTCACATAGAACAGAAATTACTTATTGTGACTGAACTTTCTCCATCTATCTGCCAAACAGACTCACTCCCTTCATTGGCCTCTATCTTTCTCTGGATCCTCACTCATACCTCACAATAAATGCAAGAATTATGATCCATTTAAGAGTTGACAGTGTGACAGTATATGTGTTGCAGCCCACATGGTATGATCCAAAAGGTAGCTGCATCTCTTGAAGAATGGGAGGCTTCAAGAAGAATATTATATTTAGAGGGCTCTGCATTGCCCTCAGGCCTAGTGATAACATTGTTCCCCTGTACTGGACTTGGTTGAAGCCATAAGACTTAAGGGAGTTTTTGAAAATTCCTCATTGAGCTGTTTCCTAGGGATAAAGGCAGGAGGTGAGAGGAAGGAGAACTTCCAAAGGAGATGAAGGGGTGACTTGGGGTGAGAAAAAAGAAAAAAGGAGCAAGGGTTTTTTTAAGGAAGAAAGATTTTTGTGATGAGATTCTTACCATAAAATAACCAAAACAACCTTAGGGTGAGGAATGAGGAGAAATGATAGGTATTTGATCTATATTTTATCCTGGATCTCTAGTCAAGAAGGGATTCAAGATTTAGTGGAAAGAGGATTAGATTTGGAGTCAGGAAAACTGAGTAGTTATTGTCTTGCCTTCATCTTTTTTTCATTACAGCCTCTCAAATGACAATTATCTTTACAAGACCTTAGTTTCTCCATCTGTAAATGAAGGGGTTGGAGAAGGTGATTTCTAAAATTCTCTAGGCCTGTAACACTTCTTGTTCTAAATTTTAACACTTTATGTTTTTATATTTAGCTTTAAGATTTTACATAGAGAGGCAGCATAGAACAGTGAGAAAAACACTGAATTGGAAAGAAGGATATGACCTCTCAAATCCTGGCACTGCCCATTTGATCTGGGCAAATAATTATTAGTTCCTAGTCCTTAAGTTTCCTTTTTCCTAAAATGTTGGGCTCTATGACCTTTCAGGACTAGAACCTAGATGTCCTGACTCCCAATTTAAAACTCCTTCTATCATGTACAGTATATAAAATTATAGAATACTTAAATGGCAAAGACTCTTAGAGACCCTAAACTCAGAACAAATATGGAAACAGCCATAGGAGATAAGGTCAAGCCTGGGACAACAAAGAAGGGAGTCAAAAGGGGAAGGATCAAAATTAATGCTTTGGAAAGAGTACAGAGGAAGCAAGTAAAGGGACAGAATAAAAAGCTTGTGGTTATGACAAAGAATTCACTTTAACAGGTTTGTTTTCCCATTCTATCCCCCCAGCTGATTTGATAACAATCTCATTTCAACTAAATTCTCTTGTGTCATACATCTCTCCTTTTCCATCTCATTTTCTCTCACCTATTTTATTTCCATTCCATTACACACTGCCTCCCTCTCTCTTTCCAGACACTTCATTCGCTGGTTGGCTTCAAGACTGTTCCCCCAGCCAGCACCCAGGGCACCTCACATACTTCATCTTCTCTCTCCACTGAGTGACTAATAGCCCCACGGCTGGGCGTATGTTCTCTGGCCATCCAGGAGCCTGCACTACACTATATGCCCTCATTTTGCTGTTAATGTTTGGAAATGGTGTTTGTAGCAGATTACAAAGGCTGTATATAGCCCTAACTCTTATACCTGTGGGATTTGGGTGAAATTGGAAGAAAAATGAAAGGGACATATGTCCTGGATGAGAGATTAAAAAAAGAAAGGTGAAAAGTGCTGAAAGATAGGGGGGAAATCCATAGGGTCTAGAAAGAAGTCTAGGTATCTTTATTAAAGGAAAAAAATATGTGAAAAAAAGATGGGAGTGGATGAAAGAGAGAGAGAAATGAAAGACTGGAGGAAATGATAAAAATAACAGAAGAGAAGAAAATGAAAATAAGAAACAAGGGGGAAATGGGAAGTGGATAAGAAGCGGGGAAAGAGGAGAAAGGCTGATGTTTGTAGATAATGTTAGACTATATTTCCAAACATTTAAAATGCCTCATTAGATGATCACAACAATCTTGTGAAACAGAACGTAGTTAATTTTTTGGAAATAAAGTTTGGAAGAAACTGATGATCAGAAAAGTAATTTATCCACAATCAAATAGTTGACAAACATTTAAGAGCTTGCTGTGCTAGGTATCATGCTAAGCAATGGACATAAAAAAAAAAAAACCAGAGATTAAGAAAAAAATGCTCCTGCTTTCAAAATGCTCCAAGACTAACAAGGAGACAATATGCAAATAAGTATAAAGTCTGTGTATGTCTGGGGGACACACCTGTTTGCGCTAACATTATTAAAACAATAAGACACGGATTTCCCCCCAATTATCCTCTAAATAATTTGAAATAATGACTCAAAACAAAATCTAGAGCTGCAGAATCCAGAAAAGGGTGGGGTGAAACAATTTTCCCATTAAAAAATAACTTAGAAGGTCAGGAAGAAGTGTCTATCTCAACAAGTGAGAGTGCAGTGAAGTACAGTTTATCATAAGCTGTGCTAACACATGTGGTACCCAGCCAACAGCAGTAAGCCTTGTAGCTACTACTTCACCAATGGCAGTGGGTACTTTCAGAGATCTCACTCCACAGAGGATAAGGGTTTCTACAACTGGACAGAAGAGGATTATAAGTATCCTTTTTCTTGCATTGGTGAAGGACTGTGTTGAACTGCATAGACTCAGATGCAAGTTGCAGTCCTGGGTCACTGTTTCAGGAAAAGGAAGAACCTTGTGTCACCAAACTTTGTGAGAAACACAAAACTAGATCACAATCCAAAGGCAGAAAAGAGTGATCATTCATAGACCAAAGCCAAACCAAAAGTATAGTAGACACACTTCTCCTTAACTTATATCACTTGAAAAAACTGAAAACTTATAGACCTCCCAAGGATTAGCTCTGAAAATAGCAATAACAAAACCTAAAGCTTGAGACAAAATCCCCTCCAGCACAGGAATCGAACCTAACTTTAACATCAAGTCAAAATTCAAGAAATAGACTGATAAAAAGAGAAAACAACAAAAAGGTCCTCATCATAGAAATTTACTTTGGGACAGTGAACATCAAAACACAAACTCACAATACGCCCAGAACAAAAAAGAAAGGAAAGAAGGTATGAAGGAAGGAAGGAAGGAAGGAAGGAAGGAAGGAAGGAAGGAAGGAAGGAAGGGAAGGAAGGAAGGAAGGAAGGAAGGAAGGGAAGGAAGGAATAGAAGAGAGGATAAGAAGGGAGGGAGAAAGGTTTAAAAAAACCCTCAAAACCAAAGGCGCAAAGGAAAATATGAATTGGTCTTAAGTCTCAAAAGAATCCATGAAAAAGCTCAAAGGACATTTACATAATCAAATAAGAGAGGTATAAGAAAAAATAAGAAAAAGTTATAACAATGATTCAAGAAAATAATGAAAAAGGAATAAACAGTTTGATAATGGTGGTAGGAAAAATAATAAAGAAAATTACACTTTTAAAAAAATAGGCCAAATGGTAAAATAGGCACAAAAATCCACTAATGAGAACAATGTTTTTAAATTCAGAATCAAATTTTTAAAAAGATATTTAAAAATTGACTGAGGAGATGATAGTCAAGATGACAGAGAAAAAGGCAAAAATGCCCTTGAGTTCTTCCCTAAATCCCTCTGAATACCTCTAGATACTATTTAGTATAAAACAATTCCTGAAGTGCCAGAAATAATAAAAAGATGGCATGAAATAATTTTCCAACCAAAGACAATTTAGAAGCGTTGAAGGAAAACTCTGTCACTCGTGCGTGAAAGTGGAGAGCTGTCCAAGATTGGCTGTGCCAGCACAGAGCAGGCCTCCCCAAAACAGGAGCAGGCTTTGGGAGCCACTGAATCATTAGTAGCAGCACCTTCCAGAGTTCTGCGTTTCTGAGTGGCAGCCCCACAGTGAAGAGGAGCACTAGAACACTGTAATTTGTGGCTGAAGAGGAGCAAGGACCCTCATCATAGTTTCAGGGCAAGTAAAAATACTTAGGGTCTCTCATAGACCAGAACACAGGCCAAAAGAGTAGTAAATATTTCTTCTTAGATCATACCACCTTAAAGGAATTGAAAATTTACAGATACCTAGAAGCATCTCTGAAAACAGAAGAACAAAATCCCTGAAGCTTGGGACAGTGTCCCCTTCCATCTTAGAAGCAGAGTCCTACTTTAACAGAGTAAAATGTCACATAATAGAATGGAAAATGAACAAAGAACAGAAAAAAGATTCACAGAAATTGAAATTAAGATTCATTGATAACATTGGGCAAAATAGTTTTAGTGAAGTGGTAGTGATAGTTTCAAGTTTTGTGGGATTGAACGTGAGCAAGAGGTAAGAGAATGGAGGAAAATGAGCATGGGAGTATGACTATGGAAGGTTGTACAGGGTCAAATGACAGGGTTTTATGTTGTTTGCTTATTTCTAAGCATTAGGACTTCTGGAAATATCTAAAGGAAGCTTAGATGGAGCAAGTAAATGGAGTTCAAAAATGGAGGGTGAAAGTGGAATTATGATGGAAATGGTAAAGGAAAATATGGAATCCTGAACAAATAGTCATCTATCATACATTTGAAAACTTCCTGGAGTAAGGCAGGAGGAAAAGAATATTTGCTATTTTAAAATACAGTCTATTTTACATTTGGAGAACTTTAATTTTTTAGAAAATATTTCTGGAGCAGCACAGTGGATTGAGCACCAGCCCTGAAGTCAAGAGGACTTGAGTTCAAATCTGGCCTCAAAAACTTAACACTTCCTAGCTGTGTGACCCTAGACAAGTCCCTTAACCTCAATAGCCTCAGCAAAATTTTTATACATAGATAGACAGATAGATCCTATAACTTCTCCCTCATTGCTCCTAGAATTTCCCTCTAGGCTTAAGTAAAGGAAGTGAGATCCCTCTTTTATATGATAACCCTTCAAATACTTGAAGAAAACTGTTGTATCTCTCCCATACCTAGGGACCAGGTTTTATGATTTGAATTCCCTTATGATTCAGAAGAGAGATGGACATAAAGTTAAGAAACTATGCAAGAATAGGATAACAGATTATCTAAACTGATTCTACCAATTTAATGTTAAGGAAAGTAAGGATCCAAGAATTTAAAAAAGAGTTAGGGACTTCTGGCCAAAGTCTAGGTCCCCATAGTTTTAGTTCAGTATTCTTATAATCTCTACCTAAACCCCCATTCATGTATAATGATCACTTGTTTTATGAATATAAGGTTTAAGCCTTTCAAGTCTCTCCCTCTACATACATCATTTAATAGTCATCTAACTGCAAAATAGCCTTGAATAACATTCTGCTGCTTGGGAAAATTTGGGCAACTCAGGGAAGAGAATTTTAAAGCTAAATCTAATGAACTCAAAGCATTCAGTGCCTTGCTTGTTGAATATCATTCTGCTATTCTTGCTCAGTAAATCCTCTTTTATTAACTGTTGAATGACTTTCAAAGATCTCATTTTGCTTTAATATCCAATGCAAACTATTCTGGGACTGACCTGAGTCATTTGAAGCAGAAAATCTAAAATATAGGCAAAGATCCACCTTTGAACATAGAATCAGATGACTTGAGTCTTTTTTTTTTAATTAAAGTTTTTTTTCTTTTCTTTTTTTTTTCTTTTTTGGCTGAGCAATTGGGGTTAAGTGACTTGCCCAGGGTCACACAGCTAGGAAATGATAAGTATCTGAGGTCAAATTTGAACTCAGGTCCTCCTGACTTTAAGGCTTTTGCTCTATCCACTGCACCAAATAGCTGCCCCCTAAAGCTTTTTATTTTCAAAACATGCATGGATAATTTTCAACATTTACCCTTGCAAAACCTTGTGTTCCAAATTTTTCTCTCCCTTCCTCCCACCTCCTCCTCTAGATGGCAAGTAATCCAATATATGTTAAACACGTACAAGTCTTCTATACATAGTTCCACAAATATTACAATGCACAAGAAAAAATCACATCAAAAAGGAAATAATAAGAAAGAAAACAAATGTAAACAAACTACAACAAAAACGTGAAATGATTCACACACTCAGTTCCCAAAGTCCTGTATCTGTGTGTAGATGGCTCTCTTCATCACAAGACCGTTAGAACTGGCTGAATCATCTCATTGTTGAAGAGAGCCATGTCCATCACAATTGATCATCATATAATCTTGCTGTTGCTGTGTATAATGATCTCCTGGTTCTGCTCATTTCACTTTGCATTAGTTCATGTAAGAAGACTTAAGTCTACGTCACTTAACTTCTCATACCAAAATTCCCACATATGCAAAATGGAGATAATAATAACTATATTAGATTTTTCATGAGCATCAACATATTTTCACAGAATCAAAGATTTTTAAGAATTGGAATGTACCTCAGAGGAATCATTCCAGACGTCAATAAGCAATGGCTTTTCACAATATAATTTTGTTTTTATTGGAAGCCCTCCTGTAAGAGAGAATCTCCTACCTAAAGAATTAGATCATTGCAACTTGTGTTAGATGTGACTTGTGGCTAATATATCAATCTATAATTTCTATCTTTAGAATTTTTATCCTTTGTTCTCAGTTCTATCTTCTAAAGCTACATGAAAGCTCCATTAAGTATTTTCTTCATCATATTAAATGCCCCAAGCCCTACAATTGATAGTTCAAGACCTGAGGCCTTTTAACTTCCATGCCATGAATATATGTAATTAACCATCTTGTTTGCTTCTGGAATCTCAACTTTTGATTATCCCTCTTAAAATGAGGCAATCAAACCTGAATATAATGCTTTGGTTTGCCATTTAAAAGCAGGAACTAGTCCAGTCTACAATTCATTCAACTACTTGATGTTCCCAAAAACTGACCTATTTGTCCTTCATTGAATTTGTTGTTCTATTTCCTGACTCTTTGCCCTTATGATTTCTTCTTCTCCTTCCTCTTCTCATTTTTTCCAACACCTTCTTTTGCTCTTTTGATTCCTCTTCTTTTTTTCCTCTGTTACTCATTCTTCTGTTTTTTTTTTCTATTTCTCTTTCTCCTGCTACACCACTTTTTCCTCTTCTTCCTTCTACACCTTCATTTCTTTCATCATGATGATGGTCATCATCACAATCATCACCAGTATAATTATCTCCATCATCATCATAATTGATCAAGATAAGGTTCTCTTTGCATTAATGCAAATCAAATGATAATCTTTAGGGACTATTTTAGTCATAATATATAACAAACTGCTGCCAAATTAGTCTCACTAAATTTAGGTAAAATAGTCAAATCATTTGAACAAACATGGATGAAATGTTTCCTAAGGTGGCCTTCAGCTTATCATTGTAAAACATTTTTCAGGCTCTATGACCTATCAAATTTTATATTTAGACATAGCCAATAAGAACATATTGTTATTTCTATGCTCCAACAAATTAAAAGAGTAAGATTTAATAAAATATATATATATAAGAAAAATAATAACCACTTCTAGTGTTTTAACTATCACTGACATGATCTAAGTTCTTGAGTTTTCTACCAAGATGCAAGATATCAAGTGTATTCTACCTTCTCAAATTTATTAAGGTCAGCATAAGAGGTTTCCTATCCTCCTTGCTTTGCAGTATCACCTTCAAACCTTCTGCTATGCTGTAGCACCCTCTTTAAATGATTCTCATTCTAAAGACTTTGTGAGTGTCTCCTATCTTCCACCAGTACCACAGACATTAGGAGGCCTTACTTCATTTCCCATAGAATTTCAATTGCTCCAAAATTTATCCAAAGCATCTGTTAAATAATCTTGAGGAAGGTAATGATGCCATTAGTGGGAAGGAGGAGGTTTTGGGGAATCTAAGGAGCAGTGGAGATGAGGGAGAGTAGTCAGTTAAATAAAGAATATTCACAGGGATGGGGAGGAAGGGCCTGACCTTGATGTCTCAATCTGGCTTGGGAGGGACTGAGAAAATGATTTGGCCACCAGCAAAGAAAATAGTAAGAGAAATTTGGTTAATCAGCAATTATAGCTTTCAGTGAGACAGTCTAAACCATTTTGGTAGTTTCCCTCAATCCCATATCTTTGACACTCAGATACCATTTTTAAGCACTCTAATTCTATTTCTCCAAAGGAAAAACTGCATATATGTTTAGGGGAGAGAGGCTGGATCAAAACCACAAAGAATTGAAGGGCAGGTGAAAATAAGTGGCAAAAGCTGCTGAAGTGATGGCTTTCAGTTTGAGTTGCAATGAAAGATAAAGCAGCTGGTGTACCAGAGTGTTTCACTGGTACCCCAGGAAGGATTGATGTGGGCCAGAGAAGGGACCAAAGTTACATCTCATGGCACAAACAGTCTGGCACAAGGAGAAAGTCCCTGGGAAGAAACACCCAACCCAGATGCCAGCACACCTGGGCATAATTCCAGTAGCCTTGCCCTACTAATAGCTTTGGAGAAAATTCAGATTTGTAAAATATAATTTTAAAGGGAATGAACTTGGAAGACACCTTTTCAGAAAGTGAACATAAGAGTAACAATGAAGACTAGAAGTTATAACACTTGGTTTCAAGGATTAGCTCTGTCATTGACTTGCTATGTGATCTTCAAGGAGTACATTTTTTTTCTTCTGAGTCTTACTGAACATTTCTTACAATAACAGAAAACTAGATGACTTCAAAAGTCTCTTCTGGCTCTATTACTCTATGTTTTAAGGTTCCCTTAGTTCTATATTTCTTCACTCTAAGACTACAAGATATGTAACCATGATGGCAATTTCCATTGATGAAAGTAAAGCAGCATCCTTTTTGTCTACCTGAGTCAATAATAATCCACCGCGTCATCAGTTACTAGACTTTCTAGATAATTACCATCTTTTCAAAAAATGTTAAAGATTGTAGCTAGAGTACAGTGGTCAAGAAGAAAACTTTTCTGAGAAACCCTACTACTCTTCCCTGCTATCTCTGGTTTTCTGAAGCTATGAGTTGTCTGTACTTTATTAGATTTTATTGCCACTTATCTGCAAATTATCATTTTTGTGGGATTATTTGTTTTTCTCCAAATACTGATTCATTTTTTGATACTTTTAACTAATCTGGAAGTTCCATGGGCATGGGACCAAGTCATAGAATACTTTAGTGACTTCTTCTCACCCTAAATTGTATGTCAGTTATAGTAAGTATAAATTAATGCTTTCCTGACCATTGATTAAGTGAGAGACTGATTAGCTGCCTGGCTATAGACTACTTATTTTTTTATAGAATAGGTAGTGCTCAAAATCAGAAAATCTCATGAAAATTAGAGGAATATATACAAATAGTTATGAGAAAACTAAAAAAGGACCATTTCTTCTTGACAAAAATTATTATTTCTAAAAACTTAAATCTCTTTCTTTCAATTGAATGAAGGTATAAAGGGATAATGGAAACATGATGTAGAACGAAACATTTTCTTGACTCCCCCATAATTTTTCAAATCTTTCCAAAATAGAAATTATGAACAAAAGATTCTGTGAAAAGGGTGGAGTATTATTTTGGTAAAATTTAAGCTCTCCAGGTTTCCCCCACAAATAGAATAAATTTGTGCTTCAGGGCAAACATAGACTAGTGAAAAATCAAAAAGACTTGTAGCACAACAATTGTCCTGCAGGCACAATCCAAGATGATTTGGAGAAAAACCATGGACTGAGAAAGCCAGTGAAGATATGAAAGACCAAGAAAGAACAAAACAGATTATAAAGAATAAAAAAAAAAAAACAGAATGTAAAACATAAGAAAAATAACAGATTTTGATAACAGGTCAAAAAAAGAAAATATAAGAATGTTCCCATTATCACCACTATTATTCAATATTGTACTAGAAATGTTCACTTTAGAAATAAGAAAAGAAAGACAAATTAAAGAAATTAGAATAGGAAATGAGGAAATATTTATTATCTAATATTTATTATCTAAGATTATCTAAGCGAATCATCATATCATCTGCAAACTTAGATAATCTTAGAAAATCATCCAAAAGCCTACTTGAAACATGTAACAACTTTAACAAAAGGCTGAGTTATTATAATAAAAATGACAATTCTGCTTAAATTGGCCTTCTTTTTCAGTTCCATGCCATTCAAACTGCCAAAAAATTATTTTAAGTTATTAGAAAAAAAAACAAAATTCATCTGGAAAAAACAAAAGATCAAGAATATCATGAAAATTAATGAAAAAACTACAAAGGATGGTGGCTTGGCAGTACCAGATTATATTATAAATTATATTATTTATTATATTATAATTATATTGTATTATTTATTTTATAGTATATAATTATAATTATACTGTATGATGTTATATATTATATTATATTATAAAGCAGCAATGATCTAAACCATTTGGTACTGGCTAAGTAGTAGAGTGTGGAATCAATGAAACAGATTAAACATTAACACCACAATAATCAAGTCCTATAGCAATCTAGTATTTGATATGCCCCCAATCTCCAGCTTCTGGGATAAGAACTCACTATTGGAGAAAAATTGCTGGGAAAACTGCAAAATAATATGTCAGGAACTTGGTATAGAACTACATCTAACATCCCATACCAGAGTAAGATCAAAATGAGTACATGATTTGGGCACATAGGGTGATACAATAAGCAAATTAGGAGAGCAAGAGATAATTTAGCTATTGGATCTCTGGAGAAGGAAGGAATATATAACCAAAGAAGAACTAGAGAACATTATGAAAAACAAAATGGACAACTTTGATTACATTAAATTAAAAAGGTTTTGCACAAATAAAACCAACAGAAACAAGATTAAAAGGGAAGGACAAAGCTGTGAAAAAAATTTACGTTTCTGATAAAGGTCTCATTTCTAAAAGATATAAAGAACTGTGTCAAATTTATAAGAATACATGTCATTCCACAATTGATAAATGTTCAAAGGATATGAACAGATAATTTTCAGATGATGTAATTAAAGCCATCTATAGTCATGTGAAAAAAAGGCTAAATCAGTATTGATTAAAGAATACAAATTAAAACAACTCTGAAGTCCCACCTTCACACCTCACACCATTAGCTAAAATGACAGGAAAAGATGAGAAATGTTGAAAGGGATGTAGGAAAACTGGGATACTAATGCATTGTTGGTGAAGTTTTGAAATTATTCAACTATTTTGGAGAGCAATCTGGGAACTATGCCCAAAGGGCTATCAAACTGTTCATACTCTTTCACCCAGCAGCAGCATTACTAGATCTGTATTGCAGGGAAAGCATAAAGGAGGGGAAAGCATCCACATGTGCAAAAATGTTTGTAGCAGATCTTTTTGTGATAGCAAAGAATTGAAATTTGAGTAGATGCTCAGCAATCAGGGAATATCCAAGCTGTGGTATATGAAGGTATTGGAATATTATTGTTCTATCAAAATAATAACAGGATGATTTTAGAAAGGCCTGGAATGATTTACACAAAGTGATGCTGAGTGAAACAAGCAGAATCAGGAATACATTGTAACCATTAACAACAAGAATGTGTGATGATCAACTATGAAAGACCTGGTTTTTCTCATTAATTCAGTGATTTAAAGCAATCCCAGAAAATGCCATCTGCATCCTGAAAAAGAACTATAGAGACTAAATGAAAATCTATACATGCTATGTTCAGCTTTTTTTTTTCTGTTTTTTTTCTCCCATGGTTTTTCCCTTTTGTTCTGATTTTTATCTCCCAGGATGATTCATAAAGAAAAGCATATTAAAATTAATTAAAATACAAGAATAATTGTACTTCCTGAAAGTTGTGAACAAAAAAAGAACCTTGACACAATAATGCTAGACACAATCCAAGAAAATTGTCCTGGAATGATAGAAGATGAGGGAAAAGTAAAAATAGAAAAAATCCACTAATCTCCACCTCAATGAGACCTTTTGTGTAAAACACATAGGAATATTATTGGCAAATTCTTTTTACTATAAAGCTTTTTTGTTTTCAATACACATGAATAGGATTTTAACATTTACCTCTGCAAAACCTTGTGTTCCAATTTTTTTCTCTCTGCCTTTCCCCAACCCCTCCCCTTGATGGCAGTAACTCAATATATGTCAAACATGCAATTTTTCTATACATATTTTCACAATTATGCTGCAAAAGAAAAATCAAATCAAAACTGAAAAGAAAAAAATGAGAAAGAAAACAAAATTCAAGCAAACAACAAAAATGGTGAAAATATACAATGTTGTGATCCATACTCAGTCCCCACAGTCTTCTCTCTGGGTGCAGATGGCTGTCTTTATTACAAGACCATTGACTGGCCTGAATCATCAAATTGTTGAAAAAAGACACATTCATTAGAACTGATCGTCATGTAATTTTGTTACTGTTATTCAGCCATTCTCCAACTGACACCTATCCGCTAAGTTTCTAGTTCCTTGCTACTACAAAAGGGGCTGCTACAAACATTTTTGCACATGTTATTACCAAATTTTGAATTCATGTATAGCACCTTCCAAAATCTATAAAGAAATTTAATGGGAAAAAATAAATTTTTACTAGCATGAGGACAAAGAACTAAGGGACAGAGGGAGCAACAAAGAACACAAGGACAAGACATTGAGTGTATATGATATGGGAATGTGGGTGGAGAACAAAAAAGAGCACAATATCTATTGGAGGATAATTCTGACCAGCGAAATGTTTCCCAGCATGGAAGGTGATTGGGATACTCTGAGATCCATCTCCCTAGGAAACAAACATCACAAGGGACAAAGAATGAATAGGTAAAATCTAAGGTGGGGAAGGGGAAGAAGATTGAAATTACCAAAGATCACAAATTCAATAAGCAAATAATTCAATATTTTTTTTAATATAAGTAGAAAAATCAAAAGGAAAAACAAACAGAAAAATCAAAAGGCAAAAAAAGAACAAGGAAAAGCATTATCAAGATTTAGTAAATAAATTTATAAACATATGAATAAATAATGAAAAACAAAGGAACACAATCCAACAATTGATGAGACAGAAGACAGAATTCAAGGAGAACCTGGAACTAAAATGTGATTTTTCAATTGGTTCAAAAGAGAAATGAGAAGTGAGAAAGCATTTGTGGCCTGCAGAACAAAAAAAAATAGGCAGATTAGAAAACTGAGATCTTGATTTTTCTTGCACAGCATGATAAATGTGGAAATATGTTTAGAAGAATTGCACATGTTTCTCCTTGGGAATATTGGAATATTTGGTGTCTATGGGAAGGTGGAGATGCACAAAGAGGTAGAAAAATTTGGAATGCAAGCCTTTGCAAGGGTGAATGTTGAAAAGTATCTGCATATATTTTGAAAAATAAAAAGCTATTATCATAAAAAATAGAAATAAATAAAAAAACCATGGGAGAAAAGAAAACTTAGATGTATGTTTATAAGTCTCACTGAATAAACAAAAAGGAACAACAGATTAGAAATGCAAATACACAAAAGTGAAGGAAAATCAAGAAAAAGAGAAAAAAGATTCACATTAAAAGACAGTATATCTACTATCCAAACAAAACATATTTTCCTCATAAAACTAGATGCTTTAATACAATTTAAGGAACAGAGGTCTCCCAAAAGAACACAAGAGTGTGTTTAAAAGCATAATTTAAAAAACATTATAGAAAAGAACTTTCTGAAATTTCTGAATATAGAAGAAGAAATATCAATTGATAGATTTAGCAGATCATAACCAGGAAAAAATTTTTGAAAAGCCTACAGACTCCAAGACACATAGTCATTTAATTGAATAATTCGATTCAGAAATGACAAGTTTTGCAAGTGATCCCGAGAAAAATCTCCAAATACAAAGGAAAAAAGATTAGACTAATTCTACAAAAATTAGAAAATATAGGAGGCAATAGAATGATGTGCTCTAAATAGTGATGGCGTTCAGGATGAAATACAAAGTGACCTGAACTGCAAATCTGAGTTTACACATTCTTGAAGAAATGATGAATGTTCAATAATCAAGAGGTATTTTAATCATGTTAGAAAGAAAATCCGAATTACAGAAATTATTTGTTTCTTGAACCATCCAAACAACAGTAATGTAAAGAGATGTTTAAAAATGCAATGCAACAGAGTGACAGCACAAATTCATTCTTAAAATGCACACAAGGAGAAGGGTGAAAGATGTCTAGTGGAGATAACAGTGAAGAGGCAGACATGGGACATTATGAGCAGAATTTGTTGAAACCTTGCCTACAGGTAAATCAAAAGATATTATTGTTGTTGGGTTTTTTTCTGTTCTTTGCTTTTTTGTGGAATTATATTACAACACATAAAGTAGTTAAAATGGAATAGAGGAGCAAGGGAATTGAGAAGAATGTGTGAAGTTAAATTAAGAAAGTAATGGAGGGGGAGAAATGATCCCTGTGATCACAGAAAAAATAAAACTACAGAAGAATACATGAGGAGAAATGAGTGATTGGGGAAAAAAAGGAGGGAGAAGGGAGAACTTAGTTTGTAAATTGATTGATAAATGGTCTGATAGATGAAGAGAGTCGATCTGGAAAAGGAGATAGGTTCCTTCTGTTGGCAGTGGCCTTGAAGATTTAGTGCTTCAAAAAACTATATTTAAATATGGGAAAAAATTAACATGAATCCATAAAAAGTATGAATTATACTCATGCAATGTATTGAAAAAAATACATTCAAAATATATAAATGGGATAAACAAAGAAACTAAGTTATGCAGAAAGCAAACATAAGACAACATATACTTTCATTATTTTCTCCTTATATACATTTACAAAGAAGTTTGTTACTTATCTCTCTGTTGTCACTCTGTTGCTGTTGTCCTTGGCTGTTGCATTTTTTAAAAATCTTATATTTCTGTTGTTTAGAATGTTCAAAAAACAAATAATTTCCTTAATTCTGGTTTTCTTTCTAAGAAGGTTTAAATATTTCTTTATTATTGAGCATTCATCCTTTTACAAGGATGGTTAAGCTAAGATTTGTATGTCAGGTCAGATTTGCAAGTTAGGTCAGATTTGAAAGTGCGTGTATAAATCTCAACGTCTAAATTCATGAAGAAAATGTAATTTGAACTACAAGAAGACATTGACTTTAACATAGTCATGATAGGAGACTTTAATATATTTCCTATAATTTTAGATAAGCTTAACAGAAAGATAAAGAAAAGGAAATTATGGACTCAGTGAAATGCTGGAGAAAACAAAGACCTTAAGAAAACCTACAATATCTTTTAGATGGGACAGCAAAAGAGTGTTTCTATTTTTTATCAGCACATGGAAATTTTGCAAAAACTGACCATAACTAAGGCACAGAGATATTGTGAAGAAGCCAAGACATTCTTCACAGACCTTAACACAATAAAAAATAGTTTTTGGTTCAGAAACCACCAATAAAAACTACTGATCCAAATAGATACTTCACACAAATCATAAATATTTCAAAGAATGAATCAAAGAATAATAACTATATGAAATTATAATGATGAAGCAATATACCAAAATTTTAGAGATGCAGCTAAAGCAATCTTTAAGGGGTAAATAGTCTTTGGACTATTTGGTATTTGGACTATTACAAAATAGAACATTATTATTAACAAATCAGAAAGGGAGAGGACTATTGAATTCTATGTATATTTTTTAAAATAGAAAGCCAAAAATAAGCCTAAAATAAGCACAAAAGGGGAGACAATAATTAGAGGAGAAAGAGATAAATTGGAAGCCAAAACAAATTTTGAAATGATCTAACAAAATTCGAAGATTGTTTTTGAAAAAACTAATAAAACTGATGAACCCTTATCTAATTTGATTATAAAGACAACATGAAATTAAATCAATAAAATAACAAATACACATATTCATGTCTTTACACATACATATATATGTAAATATATGCATATGTGTGTGCATGCTCATGTCAAACTAATAGCCATTTCCCAATAAATAAGTGGTCAAAAGAAAGAAACAAAACAATTCTCAAAAGTAGAATTGCAAAATATTCACAACTATATGAGGTAATATTTTGAAACCCTAATAACAAATGAAATACACATTTAAATCACAGAGGTTTCACTTAATACCTTGAAAACTGGTCAAAATATATCCAAATCAAAATAGTCAATGTTGGGGTATTGTGGAATGAGAAGCATGCTAATGCATGGATGGTGAAGCTATAAAATGGTATGACTATATTGAAAGGAATTTTTGAAATTATGCAAAAAATAGTGACTAAAATATCCATATCTTTTGAATCAGAAAGTCCATTATTGGGCTCATACCTTAAACTACTGATAAAAAAAAATCTCATGTACTTCAAAATATTTACAGCAACACTTTTTATGACAGTGAAAAGCTAAAAATATAGTAAATTCCCATCAACTGGAAATGGATAAACAAATTGTAGCACATGAATTCAATGGAATATTACTATGTCATAGGAAATGAAGAATGTGGTAAGTACAGATAAGCATGCAGAGAGTTATATTAAGTTATGAAGAATGAAATAAGCAGAAGCAAAAAAAAAAGCAGAAGCAGAAGTTATACACAGTAACTAAAACAATGTAAATGGAAAGAATAACTATATACCCTCAATAAATAAATAAATAAGAAATGTAAAGATCAAGCAATGTTCAAATGAAGAGATAAAGCAAGGATACCTTAACTCAACCCTTCCTGAAGGGTGGAGGTCCACAACTGATAGACTTTGTGTATGTTTTCAGATTTCTTCAATATATTAAACAGCCTTGCTGATTGTTTTTTTTTCTATAAATTAATACTATAAATTTTTCATATGGGATAACTCTTTGGAAGTGGGAAGAAGAGAGATATTCAGGATAATTGAAGAAGAAACAGAAGGTATCAATAAAAATCTGATTTTTTTTAAAAAGATGCAATGGGGAGTCAGAAGAATTTTCTTCAAGTCCTTGCTATGTCCTCTGAGTTGTACTATGAATTTAGTCACTGCCCAAATTTGGGCCTCAGTTTCCCCATATGTGATTAAGGGTAGGTGTTATCTACCTTCTATAACACCTGTAAAGGTCTAAGGGGAAAAATGAATGGGGAAATGCGTACTATGGCTATGATTATTATTACCCTGTTGCTGACACACACCCACGCACTATCAGGCACCCTGAGCTCATCAGCAGCTGCAGTTCCATCTGTCAGAAAATGTCACACTTGATATTCCCCCCAAAAAATAATAATGAAGAAATAATGGTGTGGGTTCTTTTTTCACATTGGTGAATATTTTCCCTGTCAACTCTGATGTGCTTGTAATGTGGGCAGACAGATTATTTATGACCAGAGAAATTAAATATTATTTCATTTCTTCTAATACAATCTGTTGTCTCTCAGCTTCCAAATTCTTTCCATTAAGGTTATTGTCTTCTCTGTTCTAGTCAACCATTTGCACTGGTTTGTATCAGTGCTGCCAGAACACTCTGAGCATAATGGTGTCTCTGTTGGGAGAAGAAGGAGGGAGGTGAGACAGGAGACTAGATAAGCAGACATTAACAAGCAATGTCTTTCCTATCTCATCTAAATGAAGACATATGATCCCTGAAAGTCCAACCCCATTTTGATGAATTGAGATACAGTTTTATAATAATGACTGAACACTGGCTAATTTCTATTGGCAATCTTTGCAGTAGCCTTCAACACACTTATAGAATATTAGAATTGTGTTAGAATGTGTAAAGAATATTAGAATTTTAATATTAGAATTAGAAAGGTATGCGTAGTCCAAGTTAACCAATTCCAAACTCATATTACAGGATCACAGTGGTTAAGTGGTTAGTCTAAAACTACATATCCATTTTGTAGAAGTACTAGGACTAGAACTCCTGACCTCTTGAATCCCAATCCTGGCTTGACTTACTTTCATGCCAATATACTGCCCACCTTGTTCTTATGAAGTAAGGCACATAATCTGGTCTTTGGCTGATGTTTGGCAAATTGAATTTAGTTATAATCCACAGGATTTTGGAGGTAGAAGGGGATATGGCATGGGAGAAAAGCCATAAAATTTGGAATCAAAATTTGAGTTCCAGTGCTTTCCTTACCATTTACTAGCTACATGAAATTGAGCCATTTATTTTAGTGAGAAGCCAATGAGTGCTTATTGAACAACTTTTATGTACCAGGCACACATCAAGCACATGATCTTCAATTTTCTTATGTGTTAAGTGAATCCAGCCATATTTATTATACTTCATGAATTTGTCATCAGGAAATTATATTATAAACTTAAAAGCACTACAGAAATGCGTCCTATTATTGCCAATTCAGAGAAGGGATGTGCTAAAAAACAATAACTAAGAGAACTTATTCTGGCACCCTGTATAGAAGGATGGCTTTGAGGAGGAGAAACTGAAGGGAAGAGTCCCAACCATGAAGCTTTCTCAATGACCCAAAGATGAGGTGATGAAGAGAAAGGGATAAAATAAAGAAACTGTGTGGAAAGAAACTTCATAGGATTAGAAAATGTCTACATATTACTGAGGAAAGAAGAAGAACCAGAGATGACTTACATGGTTTGTAATCAAAGGTAAACTTCATGGAAGAAATGATTACATTAAGAAGGCAGGAGAACGTACTATTGTGCTGGATGGCCTCTTTGACCCTCTTCAGCCCTAAAATAATGGAATTTTATGGTCTCATATTACCATCTATCTGAACTTTGTGACAATAGCAGCTTCATGTTTGTTCAGCTGGGTCTTTGTTAAGCTCAACAGTACCAATACTTTCAGAGTGAGAAACCTGAACTCCCAAATGAATATATTATGCTTGTCAAAGCACAATACTTTTCTTTGAGCTACCCACTCAATGAGAATGGTTCTTTTCCTGCAAGGCTTGCTCACATTGCCTTTAAGATCTCCATTGCCAGGAAGTCACTGAAAAATGAAAACTGTTCTTTAAATGGGCTGCCCTTGTTATTTCCACCACTTTCAAACAAGGACCAAGTTTATCATTTGAACTTGAAGTTTATGTCACTTGCTATTTTCTCCCAAACTGCTGACCTCTCCTTTTATATCTTTTTTCTAGGTCAGAGGCTTTTTTATTATTAAAACTATTTTGCTAATGCATTGTACTTTTCAGAAAGGGGGGAAAAGTTCCTGGTATTATAATAGCTTCTACCTTCTGACAGAACAATAACTTCTGGTAAGGATGGCTCTACCACAATGAGATGAAATGGAAAGAAAACTGGAACAAGATGACCTAAGATTGGGTTCTAGCTTACTACTCAGTACCTCTGTGAACTTAGACAAGTCACTTAATTCATACAGTCTCAATTTCACATCTGTAATATAAAAATCATTTTATAGAATTTGGAGCCAGAAGGGATCTTAAAAGTAATTTGGTCTAATTCCCTGTTTCTGCAGATGGGGTATCTGAGACTGAGAAATCTTATGCAACTCTCTTGAGATAACACAAATATGAAATGGCAGAATTGGGTTTGAACCACATATTGTATAATTCCAAAATCCTGAGATCTTTTTAAAATTTCATATATTATTCCCAGTTTCAGATCCTATGGATAATGCTTCAATTAATTTGAATGACACAGTACTAGGTCTTGGTTAAACAAAAAAAATAATAATAATAAAAAGAAAATGTCATTGATCCCCCAAACCTTTAGATTCTACTAAAAGGATACAATAACCCAGGTTATTGTGATGGGGTAATGAGATGATGAGGACCTAAGATATATATGGTTACCATATGAATAAGAAAACAAGGAGGGGACATGTAGTGGCAGAACTGACAAATTTTGGCAAGTAATTAGATATTAAGTTGAACAGTGAGGAAGAGTAAATGCTTGAGGATGACTCAAAGGTTGTGAGTTAGGATGCTGACAGTGTGAAAAAGTCTTTAAGGGAAAGCTATAAGAAGGAGAAATCAATTTTATTTATTTATTTATTTATTTTGTAGAAAGGGAATTAAATCTAGTTTGAGATTCCTACTAAAAAGATATCCAGATGAAGATGTCTCATAGGCAATTGGATATGTGGGACTGAGAGTCAGGAAAGGGCTTACACCTGTATGTAAGACTTGGGAATCATTTTGACTGAAATGTTCACTGAACTAGTCTATAGACTTTAAAGCATATATCATGAAATCATGGATTTATAGATAAAAGGGATTTCATAGTCTACCTAGATTAATTTCTTTATTTTATGGATGAAGATACTGAAAGGCAAGGTGAATAAATTATTTGCCCAAGTTCAATCAGTATTAGAAAACAAATAAACAGAACTGAATCCCAGTCCTCTGACTTCAAAGCTGGTGCTTTAAATTATACTACAGAATCACCTATTATTAGAAAGTGGATGACCACCCATGGTCCTTCAATTTAAAGATGGTCTGAGTCCTTTTCTCCTTCTTCTCCTTCCTTGCAATACTTATTTTTGAACACTATGAGTTGAGCTTTTCCCGAGGTAAAATAATATTGATTCTACTCTTAATTTGTCTAGGATTTTGATGGCCTTGTCACAAGAACAGATATTCTCCGCTCCTGCTTGAGAATTAGGTCTTCTATCCCTTTTGCCGTCCTCTCATGTTCTCAGAGCAGAAGTTCTATTTTTATTAAAACTTTTTATTTTCAAAGCATATGCATAGATAATTTTTTTATCACTGATCCTTACAAAATTTTGTATTCCAAATTTTCCCCTTCCTTTCCCCAACCCCTTCCCCTAGATGGCAAGTAATTCAATATATGTTAAACACGTTAAAATATGTTAAATTCAATATTTATATAATTATCTTGTATATAATTATATAATACTATATATAATACATAAATACATAATAATAAATGTATATTTTATATAAATATACGATATTTATATAATTATCTTGCTGCACAAGAAAAGTCAGATCAAAAAAATGAGAAAAAAAATGCAAGCAATTAACAACAAAAAGAATGAAAATGTTATGTTGTGATCCACACTCAGTTCTCACAGTCCTCTCTCTGGATGTAGATGGCTCTTTTCATCACAAAGTGCTTGGAACTGGCCTCAATCATCTCATTGTTGAAAAGAGCTAAGTCCATCAGAAATGATCTTTGTATAATCTTGTTGCCATGTACAATGATCTCCTGGTTCTGCTCATTTCAATTAGCATCAGTTCATGTAAGTCTCTCCAGACCTCTCTGAAATCATCCTGCTGATCATTTCTTATAGAACAATAATATTCCATAACATTCATATACCATGACTTATTCACTCATTTCCCAGCTGATGGACATCCACTCAGTTTCTTGTTTTTTGCTTCTACAAAAAGAACTGCAACAAACATTTTTCCACATTTGGGTCTTTTTCCCTCCTTTATAATTATGACTAGAGTTCTTAATGTGGAACCACAGCATAATCTGGAAAGATTTCTGGGGACCTCTGAATGTAGATGGATAAAAGAATTACATTATTACTTATACTGTTTTCAAAGTAAAATTTAGCATTTTCTTCAGTCCACAATATAAACTTTACCAAACTTCCAAAGGGGTCCATCACAAATCAAAATCCAAGAAAACCTATCTTGGGGTCTACTGTCTCTCTTCTCTTTGAACCCCACAAGGTTCAAATTGTGGGGCATTGGGAAATGTTTAAGGACTTGCATGGTTGACACATTTTAAAAAGTTAATGTTACAATATTAATATTTTATTTATCATTTTCTTAAGTCTAGACAATCAGCAAAGCAATAAATCAAGACATGATTTATAGTATTTGCCAATTTCTGAACTTTAAGCATGCACATCAAAAATTTAACTAATTGTTATGATGTGCATGCTCCAGAGCCTGACTGAGCTGGTTCCAGTGCACCCCTGTGTACATAGATAAGTACATATGTAATTTATATTTAATGTATATAATTTCAGAAATTAAAGAGCACTATTATCTGTTATGATCAAAAAAGTATTTGAGTTGACAGACATTTGAGTTACACTTTGAAAAATAGGAAACATCAAAGGTGAGTTTGGAATGTATTCCAGATACAAGGAATAACCCATTCAAAGACAGAGTTAACAAGCAGATGGAGTTTAAATTGAGTAGCTAAAAGATCAGTTTGAATGGAGCACAATAAAAAGAATAATAATACTGAAAAGTAAATAAGAGGTTGACTGTGAAGGAATTCTAGCCTGAAAATTTTGAGTTTTAAACTGGAAGCAATTAGAGAAAAATTGAGGGAAATGAATTGGGGAGTGAACTAAACAAACTGAGTGAAATCAGTTTGTCAAATTTATAGAAGTTGGTCTAGAGAAGGGAGAAAATGAGAATAGAATGACTAATTTAGAGGCTACTGTAATAGTCTAAATAGAATTTGTGTCCAAGAGTCCAAAATCAATCTTCCTCTTCTACTTAATCTGATCCTTCCATTTATACCTTGATAAACTATATTTGGAGCAGTACAGTATGAGTGTAAATACCACTCTTGAGTCTTAGCATCAGTGTAATTCTAGGGACATTGGTCTCCCCTCTGATTCTTAGTTTTCTCATCTGTCAAATGAGAATATTTATAATATCTACAAGTACAAGATGCAATAAGGTACATATTGTTCAAATTCTTAATGTTCTAGAAAATTCTCTAAGGTTTTAAATTATGGAAGAGAATGTTACTTACAAAGTCCAGCAGTAAGAGATAGAAAGAAAAATCTCATTTAAAATAAGTATAGATAATAAAGAATATTTGGGAGTCTACTTGCCAAGGCAAAACCAGGAACTATAGGAATACAATTACAAAATACTTTTGAAACAAATCAAGTTGGATCTAAACAATTGGAAGAATATCAAGTGCTCATGAATAGGCTGAGTTAATATAATGAAAATGATAATTCTACCTAAATGAATCTACTTATTCAGTGCCATACTAATCAATCTGCCAATAAATTACTTTGTAAAGCTGGAAGAAATAATAACAAATTCATCTTGAAGAACAAAGGTCAAGAATTTCAAAGAAATTGATGAAAAATGTAAATTAAGATGGCCTAGATGTTCCAGATCTAAACTATATTATAGAGTAGCATTCATCAAAACCATTTGGTATTGCCAAAGAAATAGAGGAGTGAATCAGTGGAATAGATTTAGTTTACAAAATGAAATAGTCAATGTCAATAGTAATCTAGTATTTGATTAACCCAAAGATTCTAGCTTCTGGGATAAGAACTCACTATTTGACAAAAATTATTGGAAAAACTAGAAAATAATATGGCAAAAACTAGGTATTGACCAATATCTAATACTCTATACCAAGATAAGGTTGAAATGGGTTCATGATTTAGACATAAAGCGTAAGGGTTAAAAAGCCTCTAGGAGCAAGGAATGCAATTCAAGGCATGTGGGAGGAGAGTTTAATATCTGCCCATTGAGAGACTTGAGCCCACTGCCAATACTCTTGGGTCATGAAGGGTGTACAATAAGTAAATTAGGAGAAAAGGAAGGAATTTGTGGCCAAAAAAGAACTAGAAATTATGCATTATGAAATTCAAAGTGAATAATTTTGCTTTTATTAAATTAAAAAAGTATTTTGTTCAAACAAAACCAATGCAACCAAGATTAGAAGGGAAACAGAAAACTGGGGGGGGGGGGAATTTGCATCCAATCTTTCTGATAAAACAGACAGAGCTGACTCAAATTTATAAGAATACAAGTCATTCTCCATTTAATAAATGGTGAAAGGATATGAACAGACAATTTTCAGATGAAGAAAATGAAGCCATTTTTAATCATATAAAAAATGTTCTAAATCATTATTTATTAGAGAAATGCAAATTAAGACAACTCTGAGATACCACTCCCTATATATCAGATTAGCTTAGATGATAAGAAAAGATAATGATAAATGTTGGAGAGGATATGGGAAAACCGGGACAAAAATACATTGTTGGTGGAGTTGTGAAGTGATCCAACCATTCTGAACATCAATTTTGAACTATACCCAAAGGACTATCAACCGTTGCATATCCTTTGATCCAGCAATGTCTTTCTACTGGGTCTGTATTCCCAAGAGATGATAAAAAGGGGAAATAACCCACATTAGCAAAAATGTTTGTAGCAGCCCTTTTTCTAGTGGCAAGAAACTGGAAACTGAGTGGATGCCCATCAGTTAGAAAATGGCTAAATAAGTTATGGTATATGAATGTAATGGAATACTATTGTATAAGAAATCATCAGAATGGTTTCAGAACTGCTTAGAGAGATTTATATGAATTGATAATAAGTGAACTAGTAGAACCAAGATAACATTATACAATAAGATTATGTAATCATAAATTGTGATGGACTTGGCTCTTTCAACAATGAGGGGATTTAAGGCAATTCAAAATCTATTATTATTAAAAAAATAAACAAAAATAAATAAATCTTCCTAAAAAATTTGCAAAGGAGACATTTCTTTATCATTTGGTTTACCCAAAATCACTCCCAAGATGATGAAATCACAGATCTGATCCCTATATCTAATTACGTACCTCACAGGATTTGGGTGGTGGATGGTACTCAAGCGGGATTCCTCAGAAAGATTGTACAACATTTTTAAATTGTACAACATTATATAAAGGGGATTTATTTATTTTTAAATAATAGTTTTTTATTTTCAAAATACATGCAAAGATATTTTTCATCCTTGCATAAACCTTTGCTCTAAATTTTTCTGCCTCTCTTCCCCACTCCCTCCCCTAGATTACAATTAATCCAATATATGTTTAATACATACAATTCTTGTACACATATTTTTTTTATTTAATAGCATTTTATTTACAGGATATATGCATGGGTAACTTTACAGCATTAACAATTGCCAAACCTCTTGCTCCAATTTTTCACCTCTTACCCCCACCCTCCCTAGATGGCAGGATGACTAGTAGATGTTAAATATATTAAAATATAAATTAGATGCACAATAAGTATACATGACTCAAAACGTTATTTTGCTGTACAAAAAGAATCAGACTCTGAAATATTGTACAATTAGCTTGTGAAGGAAATAAAAATGCAGGTGTGCATAAATATAGGGATTGGGAATTCAATGTAATGGTTTTAGTCATCTCCCAGAGTTCTTTTTCTGGGCATAGCTAGTTCAGTTCATTACTGCTCCATTAGAAATGATTTGGTTGATCTCGTTGCTGAGGATGGCCTGGTCCATCAGAACTGGTCATCATATAGTATTGTTGTTGAAGTATATAATGATCTCCTGGTCCTGCTCATTTCACTCAGCATCAGTTCGTGTAAGTCTCTCCAGGCCTTTCTGAAATTATCCTGTTGGTCATTTCTTACAGAACAGTAATATTCCATAATATTCATATACCACAATTTATTCAGCCATTCTCCAACTGATGGACATCCATTCTGTTTCCAGTTTTTAGCCACTACAAAAGGGCTGCCACAAACATTCGTGCACATACAGGTCCCTTTCCTTCTTTTATAGTCTCTTTGGGATATAATCCCAGTAGTAACACTGCTGGATCAAAGGGTATGCACAGTTTGATAACTTTTTGAGCATAGTTCCAAACTACTCTCCAAAATGGTTGGATTCGTTCACAACTCCTCCAACAATGTAGCAGTGTCCCAGTTTTCCCGCATCCCCTCCAACAATCATCATTATTTTTTCCTGTCATCTTAGCCAATCTGACAGGTGTGTAGTGGTATCTTAGAGTTGTCTTAATTTGCATTTCTCTGATTAATAATGACTTGGAGCATCTTTTCATATGACTAGAAATAGTTTCAATTTCTTCATCTGAGAATTGTCTGTTCATATCCTTTGACCATTTTTCAATTGGAGAATGGCTTGATTTTTTATAAATTAGAGTTAATTCTCTATATATTTTTGGAAATGTGTACACATATTTTCACATGTATCATGCTGCACAAGAAAAATCAGATCAAAAAGGAAAAACAAAAACAAAAAGAAAGCAACCAAATAATGCCAAAAAAAGTTAAAACATTATGTTGTGATACACATTCAGTTTTGGCAATCCTTTTTCTGGATACAGATGGGTATTTCTATCACGAGTCTATTGGAATTGTCCTGAATCACCTCATTGTTGAAAAAAGTTATATCTATCAGAATTGATCATCACAATCTTGTTGATACTGTAAATAACGTTCCTTTGGCTCTACTACTTCACTCAGCATCAGTTCACATAAGTCTTTCCAGGCCTTTCTGACATTAACCTGATGATAATTTCCTATAGAACAATAATATTCCATAACATTCATATATCATAACTTATTCAACCATTCTCCAACTGATGGATATTCACTGAATTTCTAGTTCCTTGACACTACAGAAAGGGTTGCTACAAACATTTTTGTACATGTGGGTCCTTTCCTCTTTTTTATAATTTCTTTAGGATACAGTTCCAGTAGAGATACTGCTCGACCAAAGGGTATGCACATTATAAAAGGCATTTTTATTCTTATTCCTTAAAATAGAAATAATTTAATATCCTATTTTAGAAAGGCAATACAAAGAACATTGAGTCAAAGGTCAAGACACTTGGGTAGGTTTAGAGTAAAAACATTTTACTTTATATGCTGGAGAACCATTCTAAAAATTTCACCTTAATCAGATCACGCATTGGGCCTTAATTCTACCATCTATAAAATGGAACTATAATAGAACTCATTATATGTATTTCATAGTTCTTTGATAAGAAAAGAGTATCCTAATCTGTGCTCTAGAAATGAAAGTATAGATATATACTATGCATAGGTTAAAGACAGAAAGCTCCCTTATACACCAACAGATTCTTGGCTATACTTTAGGACAAGCCATGTATTATGTTATTATGGCAAACCAAGAAGATGTTATTGATTAAGAAATGAATATGGATAGTATGATGAATAAATGTAACAAAATATTGTTGCATCATAAGAAATAATGGAGATGAAAAATTTGGAGATGTTTTAGATAACATATGAAAGAATATAGAGCAAGAAGAGCAGAAGCAGGAAAATAACATGTACAATGTTTATTGAGAAGGATTTAACAACTAACACTAATTTGCCTGAGGAGGGGATGGGTGGAGGAAGTAATCTGCATTATTACTATTTTCTTCTTCCTTTTCTTGAATCTCAGTAGCCAACAAAACAATAAATCAAGCCTTTATTTGTAGTGGTTGCTGATTTTCAATGACTAAATGCTCACACTGAAAACTTATAAATTCCTTTGTGAAAGTAGATTTGAACATATGTCCAGCATATCCTTATCTATAACAATATAAATGACAATAACAATCACAGCAGCAGTAGCAGCACAATTCAACATTGTTTACTTATCTTACCAAGATTAGCCTTATGGAAAAATGAAGAAAATGTAGCTTCTTTCCTTCTATGCAGAAGTGGAAATGATGGATGTGAAATTATTACTATACTCAATGTCTCAGTTGATGTTTTTCTTGGTTTTGCAGAACTATTTTTCCCCTTTCTTTTTAAAAACATTTTACTCTTTTATTTCAAAGGATTGCTCAGTAACTGAGGGTTAAGAAATATATTTATCAATAAAAATATATTTAAAAATTCATAATTAAAAAATCTAAAAAAAAGAAGAGAAGCATTAGGGTTAGTGTCTATTTTTAGATAGCTACTAAGGAATAAAAGGAAACAGCTATTTAGATTTATGTAGTGTTAGAAATCATATTCTTCTATTCCTAAAGAAACTTTTTTCATGGTCCCCCAATTCATAATTTCATCTCTACACAATTATTCATGTTCTTTTTTTGGTCTCTTCTGGACAATTTGCATGATTCCCTATCTTTCTGAGGAATCCCTCTTGAGTACCATCCACCAATTTAATTAGCCAGCAATTCATCCCCTTTTCTAAGTCATTAGTGAAGTTGAATAATTTAATAAAAAGGGGTGGGAGAAGTATGGAGAAGAAAAGAAACATGTCATAAGCTATGAATAGAATGAATAACTTTATTTTCATTCGCCTCCTCTTCTCATTTACTAAAGATGGGCTCAGGTGGTAGAACTTAGAGGGAAGCAGAGAAAAATAGAACTGATCCACTCATTTGTGTATATGAAAATACAAGAATTTTTTTCCTTTAAATTTGCTGAATGAAAGAAGTTAAAGACTTTATCTAAAGCATTAGAGTTATTTGTGGCATAAAACAACATTCAACTATGTTAAGTATTATTTTTTTTCTCCAAAATTTTCCTAAATCATTCAGTTATTACTCCAGTTTTCCAGTGTCTTTCCAGAGTCCACTGGAGATTACTAGTTTTCTCCAGCTTATTTGCATGGTTCTCTTCCCCTTTCAATTGACTTCAGATCTTTTGTTCTGACTCTATAAGGTCATATTGTTTGTTTTTCCTATCAATATTCTCAATAAACTTCTATTTTATTTTTTTAGATATAAAACAATTATAATCTCTACTTTATGGTATCCTTTTGCTCCTCTCTCAGGAATAGGCAATGTGTTCAAAGATGTGGCTAGAAAATTAATTGTCCCATTAGAGGAAACAACTTTGATCAAGAAATGGATTTACTTCTTGAAATCTACATTGTCTTGCTAAAATTGTGTTGAATAAGATTGTTATCTCTATAAAATTTGTCTTCAAGTCAGGAAGTCTAGATTCACTTTTATAACTCTGCCATTAACTCACCTTGTGAGATTTGATTTTGTTAGTCTTGTTGCTATTTTGATTTTATGATGGAAGTGGACTGAGTTGTCCACTCAGTCCATGTTGTAGTGGACTGAGCTGGAATTCAGGAAATCTGTGTCCACATTTGAATATGATTTGTTGTTATTCCTACTTTACAGATGGGTCACTGTTGCATCCCTTTGCTTTTGTTCATCATATAACAGATCACAATCCTACCAACCTTCCCTTATGTGAATCTCCTTTTTTTGTTTCTTTGTTTGGGGTTTTTTGGTCTTTAATTATGACTTTATCATTCATCAGTTATGAAAAAAATATTTCTGTAAAATCAGCTCTGCAACTACTCAGTTTTAGAAAGTTGCCTGAGGCATAGAACATTAGGTAATATATCTAGGGTCAAAAGTTAGACTTGTAGATCCAAATCTTCCTGATTCTAAGACCAAATAACACAGAGAATCTTTTTACAGAGTATTTACAGAGAGAGTATATTACAGAGAGTATTTACAGGGAGAGCTCAATCAGAATTTGAATCTAGGTCTCCTGACTTCTTTCCCAATAATCCATGCTACTTTAGTTATTTTAACTGATTTTTTCTTACACTATATTTTTTTATTTCTTTATTTTCTCTCTTTCCACTGTTCAGTAAATCCTGGCAAGGTAGAGAGACCTGAGCTCCTTCAAATCTGGTATGGCTCAGAGTATTTGCTATTATAACATATCCCTTGCAAGAACTCAGAAAGTCTTCAGGGATGATGTTGATGTTCAGCCAGTGGGAAATGAAGAAGGTCATCGTGGGGAAAATAAAATAAAATAAAAATTCTCCCTATGAAATGTGAGGAAATGATCCTTCTAAGTAAGTCAGCCATTTGTCACCATTCCATTGACATGGTGAATGAATTATAAATACCACATTATAATGAAGTCATATCTCATGGCCCTCAGTGGCTGGCTGAGCCCACTGGTCTGGCTAAGTGCCTTTGGAGGGAAGGAGGGAGGAAAAAAAAACAAAAACAAAAATCAGAGACCCAGCAAGAATCAAGAATGCGATCATGTGGTCTGTTGCTAAGGTGTTCTATTCAATTTAGACACTTTACTATTACTCTTTTGAAAAGTATACTCATATCATCCTAAGCTTTACAAAATCTGTATCCACAAAATAATTATCTTTTATTTCTAAATTCCAGTCCTATGCAAATTATTCATCTATACAAGTTGAATGATCTACTTCTGGTGGAGTGATAGGCATTTTCAGAATTAGTAGAAGCAGGACCTTGGGATGATTTAGGCCAAATCATTACATTTCTCTGGGCTTCAATTCCTTCCTTGCAAAATGAAGTGGTTTAATCAGCTGACTTTTAAAGTCCTTTCAACCCCTAAACATCCTCTTTGGTCCCATCTTCTATTTGAAAGAATTTTGTATCCCTAACATTTTGTGTTGTGTCATTCAATGATATATATGATCTTAGATTGTTCAAATGATATGTACGGCCTTAGGTTGTGTTTATATCCAACTTTACATGATACAAATCATTATTTTAGGTATCTAGATGGCTCAGTGGATAGAGCATAGGAGTTAGAGCCAAAAAAACCTGAAATGAAACTGTATTTCAATAACAACCTATGCGACCTAACTTCTCTATGCCTCAGTTTTTTCATCTGTAAAATGAGAATAATAATACCTATTTTTCAGGATTGTTGTGAGGATAAATTGATTTACCATAAACAAAGGGCTTTGTATATATTAAAACATTATATAAATACTAGTTACTACTACTACTATTATTTTATGTTTTAAGGCCAATTGCTGAAACTAGTTCTTTAGTTATTCAAATGTTGTTAGTGTTCAGAGGGACACTCTATGTGATTATCCTTTGGAGAACTTGGGGTTTCACTTACTCATCTTCTGAGAGTTTCCAAAATAGCTTCATAGCTTCTCTTTTATGACAAACATTGAGAGAAGGAATTGGTAAAAAAAAAAAAAAAAACTGTTGTGTAAGTAGGAGTGAATATTTTAGCCACCTCATCAAACCAGTGCACCAAGAAAATGTGTGGTGTTTCCAACAAAAATCATTAGTTTTGGAATTGATATACTGGCTTCACCATCTGGGAGGTTGGAAAAACTCACAACCAACCTGGGGCTCAGTTCTCTCATCTATAAAGTGATAGTATTGAACTAGAACATTTCTGAGGTAATTGCAATTCTAAAATCTTTCTTATACTCTTGAGAAGAGTCTGAAATATCATTAATCATTGCTTTGCCTTAAGTCATTGACAGGCCCTCTTAAATAGTGAAAATATGGAATCTGGGAAGGGTAACAAGAATAGTTTAACGTCTCATTTTAAAATAAGGTAGGATGACAAATCAGCCTTCAGAAAAGAAAGCTACTGAAGGAGATGAATGTGAGTTAGAGATGTTTTGCTTCAGAGAGAAGAAAAAGTAGAGTTAAACAGTAAGGGCCCCAGGACAAAATAAAGGTTCAAAACAGCTTAGAAAGGAGACCAGAACTGTGAGGGATAGTAAAGGCAAATAAGTGGAGGGAATTTTGTTAAGGGATTTACTCAAAAAACAGAAGACTTTTAAAATTCCACTTTTCCAACTCCAGAATCTTGATTTTCAATGCCCTTAAAAAATTTACAGGACTTCTGCATTTAGATCCAGCCTTTTCGTAAATGCCCACAGACGCTTTTGTGAAAGAGAGAGCAACAAAGTTCCTAAAAACTGCCCCCTGCCATGGCTTTCTGGGAATGAAGTGGAAAGTCGTAGGTTCTCTTAGACTTGGAATCTTCTTGTTGGACGAGATCATAAGGTTCATTACATCCCACCTGTCACACAGAATAGGAAAGCAGCCAGGATCCAAGGCCTCCTTAGCTAGCAGTCCAGCCTTGCTTCCTGTTTTGACACAAACCTATCTCCTTCTCTGCCAGCCCTCACCATCAATGACTGACCCTCTTGAGGTTGCTGCCGACCAGGTGCTGACAGGTTGACATAGAAAATGAACCTGTCTCTCACACCTCCAGGCACTGGGCATTGTAGGAGGGGGAAGAGTGTTTGTGCTAAATCCTGCCTTACTCTGACAACCTTAGCTGGAACAACACTTCAATTGGAAGGTATGGAAACCTCGGGCTGATGTCATTCAAAAATATCACAACTTACACATACCAAGGACTCCAAAATATAAAACACTGGATCTGGTAAAGACCTACAAATATAGAATGCTAGAAGGAACTCTAAAATACAGAATGATAAATATGAAAGAGATCTTAAATTAGCATATAGACTATTTGAATGTAGAATTTTAGAGTAAAAAAGGATCCCAGAACATAAATTATATATATATATATATATATATATATATATATATATATTTATACATACATGTGTGTATGTAGGTATATATATATATATATGTATGTATACATGTATGTATGTGTGTGCATGTATATGTATATATATGCATAAATGAACTTCATTACTACCATCCTTCTTTTCCTCTCCTTTCTCTCTTTTTCTTCTTTCTCTTCCTTCTCCTTCTCCCCTCTCTCTTCCCCACTCTGCTGTCATTTTCCTTGTTTCTCTCTGTCTTTATCTCTCTCTCTCTCTCTCTCTCTCTATATATATATATATATATATACACACACAAACAAACACACACACACACACACATATGTATGTATAAGTACACTTACATAGAATGCAATATTTGGAAGAGACTTTAGAGCATCAATATTAGGATATAGTTCATTCAGTCCTCAGGTTGATCCAATTTCAGTCTTAAGGAAAGGAACGGCCAGTTCCATCTGCATTGTTGGTTATCCCATGCTTGGTTGCCAGATAATTAGGCTGTATTCCAGTTGGGTATCCTTATTCTGCCTGAGGAAGCGACAGCTAATATTGGGTTGGCAGCTGGACCCTGGGTGGCAGAGAATTGCTATAGGAATTCACAGGAGTTGGCCCAACCTATTTTTTAATTGGACTAAGGGATTTTGTGAAGTATGGTTTTGAATGCCAATTTAATTTCCCTTCCTTCCCCTCATAAGGCCTTTGGGGGAGGGGGGAAGAAAGAGAGAAAAAGAGACATCCACAAACAGAAACTGAGGTAAAGAGAGAGAGACAGAGACAGAGACACAGAGAGATAAAGAGAGATAGAGACAAAGGGTGTGAGAAAGAGAGAGAGAGAGAGAGAGAGGGCGGAGGAAAAGGAGAGGAAGAAAGGGAGACAGGGAAGAGAAGGATGGAAGCAACAAAGGACATTTATGCACCAGCTTCTCTCCCTGTCATCACTCAATCTACTTTCAAGTGTGTAAAACAGAACAGAAAAAAAAATCAATTCCTGATAGGAGAGGTTCAAGGAGCTGTGAAATCAATTAGATTTTATTTTCAAATACCATTCAGAGCAGTTTACACTCTTTGAGAAAAGTCAGCTCTCAGCAAGGGGCAAAGAGCAGGCTGGAAAAAGAAGAAGCCAAAGTCGCCTCAAAGTTCAGGCTAAAGGCCAGTGATGAGGTTGAAGAGGCTGGCTTCTCTCCCTCCTCCTTTCTACAATCTATCTTCTTAGAAAATAATCATATTTCTATACAACTTTATTGTTTATAAAGCACTTAACTTATATGTGTGTGTATTCTATTGATATAATGAATGGATTTTATAACCACAAATAACCAGACATATACATTATACAATATGAAGAAATATAGATGTTGTGTGTGTCTGTATGTATACACATTATATGCATAGATAGTATCATATATAAATACATACAAATATCTGAATTATTCTCTTCATTTTACAGTTGGAGCAACCGAGGGCCAAAAAGGTGAAGTGACATATTCTAATCACACAACTTAGTATAGATGTTGGACCTAAATCCAGGAGATACAGTAGAAAGAGAAGGAGCTCTGGGTTTATAGGCAGAACATCTGAGTTCAAATCCCAACTTTGCTATTTATTACCAATGTCTTTGAGAAGATGTCTCAATGCTATGAGCTTTATCTTCCCTATGTGTAAAACTCAGGTATTGAACTATAGTGTAATTTTAGATCTAAGTTGATGATCCATTTATAAAATGACTGAATTGGAAAAGATATCCCCAAGATCGCTTCAAGCTCTGTATTGTGTGATCTTAGGCATGTGGATTCCCAGATGAGTATCTTATACATTCTCCCAAAGTCCTATTTTTATATAGTTTTCTCTCTGCTTTCCAAAGTTAACTGGCCTTCTACCCTTTCTGTAGATTTTGCATTTCTCCAAGTGCACTTAACTAATTAACCCACACAACCCTCCAGGGAGGAGGGTGATTATTATTCCTTCCCTGTAAGAGATGAAAACAAGGTTTCTGAAGTTGTTCATCTAAGCCACCAGTCAATGGCAAACCCTCTTCTACTTCCCTCTTCTACTAAATGGTCTCACTCAGCAGTGTTTTTCTATCTCATTTGAGCAACCTGCTTTCAAATTGTAACTTCCATTTCTATCCTCCTTTAAAATTTACAAAGCTCTTTCAACCCAATAGCCCTGGAGAGGTATAAATATCCCCATTTTACTGCTCAAAAAACTGAATTTTAAGAGCGCTTATTTGACTTATCTTTTTTAGCATTTTTTTAACATTTACAATTTTCTTAATTTCCAGGATTCAAATCACTATCTTCTGCCTTCAACTCCATTTTGTTTTCCTCTAATCCATGATTTTTTTTATATATTTCTAAAACATTTTGTCCCCTTTGCAGGTTTCTTATACATTACTCTACTTAAAATCCTTACAAATTAGCTAAAATGACTTTCTTGCTGTTCCTCAATCATAATATCACAGCTGTCAATTTCCTTCCTCTGGAGATACCAACTTACTTGTTTTGCAAATTTCTTTGACTTTCAAACTATATTTGGTATCTCTATTAATCAAGCCCTTATCTCAATCTTCCAAAGAGATTTGAAGTGCCTATAGGGGAGAAGCGCTTATAAATCTATCAGACACTAACATGGGACATTTCATGAAATTTTCTATATTATTGCCTTTATTTAATTTATTTTTTAGGGGATAGGGGAGGTAGGCAACTGGAGTAAATGACTTATCCAGAGTCACACAGCTAGGAAATGTTAAGTGTCTGAGGATGGATTTGAACACAGGTTCTCCTGACTCCAGGGCTGGTGCTCTGTCCACTGCAACATCTAGTTGTCCTTACTATTACCTTTATTTTATCTAAATGACCTTATCTGGTCATTTAAAGTTTTTCACAATAGATCTTCATCCATCTTTCTATATATACTGTGTATATTTCTCCCAGCAATGAACTCTGCATTCCTGCTTCAAACTCAGCATTGTATTTCCCAATTCTGTCTTTGCATAAATTTTTCCACGTTTGCCATGCCCTCTCTCCTTCCCTTGACCTCTCAGAATAGGAAGTTTTCTTTAAACCTCATTTTTCAAAGCCACTAACTTTTCTGATTCCTCAGGTGTTAGTATGTCTTCTTCCCTGAAACTAGTACATGACAATTTTGTATTTATTTTGTGTAGATACTTAAATGTGTACTTGTAGTGTCCTCCAACAGAATGTATGCTTAGGGACTGTTTTATTTCTTGTTTCTGTATGTATCCTTTATGGAAAGTGCCAAGCACATAGTAAGCACTTTTTAAATGATTATTACCTGGTTGATTGTTAGGTTGTTGGAACCTTCTCAAACAGAAGTGTGCTCAACAATACCTGTGATTCTGATACATTGTTGGCGGAATTGTGAACACATCCAGCCATTCTGGAGAGCAATTTGGAACTATATTCAAAAAGTTATCAAACTGTGCATACCCTTTGATCCAGCAGTGTTTCTACTGGGCTTATACCCCAAAGAGATACTAAAGAAGGGAAAGGGACCTCTATGTGCCAAAATGTTTGTGGCAGCCCTGTTTGTGTTGGCCAGAAACTAGAAAATGAATGGATGCCCATCAATTGGAGAATGGCTGAATAAATTGTGGTATATGAATTGTTATAGAATATTATTGTTCTGTAAAAAATGACCAGCAGGATGAATACAGAGAGGATTGGCGAGACTTACATGAACTGATGCTGAGTGAAATGAGCAGAACCAGGAGATCATTATATACCTCAATAACGATATTGTATAAGGATGTATTTTGATGAAAGTGGATTTCCTCGACAAAAAGAAGATCTAATTCAATTTCAATTGATCAAGGATAGACAGAAGCAGCTACACCCAAAGAAAGAACACTAGGAAATGAATGTAAACTGCTTGCATTTTTGTTCTTCTTCCCGGGTTATTTATACCTTCTAAATCCAATTCTCCCTGAGCAACAAGAGAACTATTCGGTTCTGCACACATATATTGTACCTAAGATCTACTGTAACCTATTTAACATGTATAGGAAGGACTGCTTGCCATCTGGGGGAGGGGGTGGAAGGAGGGAGGGGAAAAATTGGAACAGAAGTGAGTGCAAGGGATAATACTGTAAAAAATTACCCTGGCATGGGTTCTGTCAATAAAAAGTTTAAAAAAAAAAAGAAACAAAAAACAAACAAAAAAATACCTATGATTTTGAGATAATTTGGGAGTTTTTCCATTGGACTATGAGGGAAGAATCTGTATATTTAGCCATAGCTCTGCCATTTCATTTCTTTGATGCTGTTTCTCTGCCCATAAAGAGAGGGGAGGGGAGAAGATGGAGAGGAAAAGAAGGAGCAAACATTTCTTTTAGGTACTGGACATTGCACTAAATGTTTTACAAGCATCATCTCATTCAGTTCTAACAACAGGCAGACAAAGGTAAAGTGACTTGATCAATGTCACACAAATAATAAGTATCTGAAGTCTGATTAGAATAAATCCAAGGTTTGTTTCCTTATGGCACATGAGATTATAACTCTTTTAGGAGGTTTATTCAACTTTCATGACATTAAAGGACTCTGGGATTATGGATTTGCTTTCTCTTTAACTTTTATTTACAAAATATAATAAATTTTATAATTATTATACAAAATTATTTATAATAATTTTATTTATTTACAAGATTGCAATATGGAAAACAATTAATTCTCTGTCACCCTGAGAGGAGATATGTCTCCTATAACACAGGACTTAAACAAACGTCTCCTAACTTCATCTGTGACCAGTGCTCTTTTTATTAGAACATCTCCTTTTCATTTGGCCTCTCTTTGTAAAGAGAGTAATACTATGCAAATATGATTTAATTTTTTTAAATTACAAATAAATGAGTGTTATTCTTCAATTTCCCCTATATGGACATAGTCCTCATCATCATATCTGATAAAAAATAGATACCACAGTTAGTGCTAGACTTCCATTCAAAACCTGCTTCAAACTCTTATTTATCTGTGTGTTCTTGCAGAAATAACTTAATCTGTTGCATTCTTACTGATGTCTGTAAAATGAAGATAATTATATTGGCTACCTCATAAGGTTCATGTAAGGATCAAGTAAAATAACTTATGGTAATTGTATTGCAAATCTTTAATTATCATACAGATCCTGTTTATTATTTGTTTATGGTAGTGATTATTATCTGATCACAACTTTATAAGGTAGATATTATTATCCTCTTTATATAGATGAGAAAACAGTGAGAGGTTAAATTAAAGACTCATGGTCGTAGATAACCAGTATTAAAAATAGAATTCCAAACCAGATCTGGCCTAACTTCAGATCTGTCTGTAATACTTTCCATTATGTGACCTTGCTTCTCACTATACCCCCCTAGACTTTCTCTGTCCTAAAAACATGAGCTCAGTATTCTTAATATAAAATAGAAAGAATGAACCTATTTAAGGCCATGGGAATTTGTAAAAAGATGAACAAAAAACCCAAACAAACAACACCCTCTTCCAATCAAAACAGAAGAAAATTTAAGAAAAAAAAAACCACAAACTATAAAAGTGATTTAAAAACATTGTGACTCAAGGGTGGTAGAAAGACATAAGGATGATAAAAATTCTTCATTTCAATGTGGGTTGACAAGTTTGTTTACCAGCACAAAACTCCTTTCTGGCAGAGAAGAGCTTTTAAAAAATCTTGTTATAATACTCTCATATTTCTCTTTGGACATCAAATAGCTTCATCCAATAATATTTGGATGATTTAAGAGTAAATGAGTGAGAGGCAGAGGGATTAAATTTCCTTTGAATTGTATTTGGGTTTTAAGCACTGAAAGAAGGGAGGAGGAAGAGCCTCTTTAGGGCAAACCAAATTTGTTGTTTTCTTCAAATCTGAATAACTAAGACATAGGCCTGGTCCCTCCCAGACTGCTGGTCTATCTTTCTAAATTTCCAAAATGAAATAGACTGACTCTAAATATGTCTTCTGAGGGCTCATTAGTGACCTCCTTTGAGATCAAAGTACATGCTTTTTCTCAAATTTCTATTGTCCCCAAACTCTAGACAAGTGTTCCATAGGTAAAATCAGCTTAAAAGATATATATTCAATTGGTACTCTTTCTGCTGAGAAATTGGGAATATCATATGGATGAAAGAGTGAATGAATGATCATTTATAATGTGCTTGCCATGTGAAAAGCATTGTGTTAACCTATTAAGGAGACACAGTTGAGACATGTCTTTGACCTAAAGGCACTTACGATCATCCATATGAAGCATGTCTTTGTTATTTTCCACCCTACTTTTTGAACTTTCTATGTCCTTCACTTTTCTCATTGTACTACTTGGTCATTCCTACTTCCTTCCTCTCATTATTTCCTAAGATTCACTACTAAGATCCCTCACCATTCCAGGAGTAATACTGTGTTACAGGTGTTTGCCTTGACCTATCCTTAACCATAATTTCCTTTATGTCCTATCCTCCCTCATTTCCCTCCCCTAATAAAGTAACAAGGTGGAATTGAATGAACCCTTGGCTTGTATTTAAGAAGACAAATTCAAATTCAGTTTGAAGTTCAGATTGAGCTGTATGAACCTGGGCGAGTCACTTCACCTCTGCCCATCTCCCATTCCTCAATAGTAAAATGAGATAGCCTGTACCTTCCAGGATTTGTGGGAGGATAAAATGAGATAATGTTTGTACAGTACTTAGAATGTTCTTGTTTCCATCCAATAAAATAATCTCCTCTAAAGGGTTAATAATGATAATGATATCCAATATACCAAACCTCCATTAAAGTTAATGATGGCTGGTAGCTAAACCAATCACCACTTATATATTAATGATAAAAAATGTCATATAAGCTGAACTAATCTTTATTGAGGTGTTAATGACTGACATAATCATTCAATAAACTGATTCTCACCAATGTGTTCAATAGAAAATAATGGATTATCTGTCAAGAACATCCACTAAGATGTTAATTCTTGACAATAGCTTCTCCAATAAATATCCTTTTTCCTAGACATTAGTGACTGATTTTAGTTTATCCAATAGACTAAGCCCCACAAAGCAATTTAAGGGCTGATAGTGGTTTATCTGATAAACTAATTACCCCTGAGATATTCTTGACTTAGAATGGCCCATCTATTAAACTAAATACACTAAGGTGTTAATAGTTGATAATGGCTTATCTCATAAAGCATTATCCACTAATATGCTTAATGGGCAATAATAATTTATCTGATTAAGTAAACCTCACCAAGATGTTAATGATTTATCTGATAGTGAATTCCTATGGTATTAATAACTGATAATAACTTATTGAGATAATTTCATCAAAAATTCATATTTTAATATGGCACTATTAAGCACATAAAACATAAAAAATATAAAAAATAGGATGTCAGGTCTGGAGTGAAAATGACTCATTTTATTGAGTTCAAATCTGGTCTCAGACATTTATTAACTATGTGACTCTGGGCAATTCACTTAATCTATAAATTGATCTGCAAGAGGAAATGACAAAATTTTCCAGTATATTTGTTGAAGAAAAATCCCAAATGATATAATAAGGAGCCAGACATGTTTGAAAGGACTGAACAACAACAAAAACAACAATATCAAATAAAGAATCAATGGTAAAATTTCAAACATTCATGCTATCCTGGTCTGGCCTTCTCAGAATCTTAATTTATACCAATGCCTAAACATATGATAATTCTGGTAACTTCTCGTCTTCATAGAAAAAAATAAGTCAATGAACTCCTAGATATGTACATTTGACTTTATTGCTCTCCCATGATCTCCTTTTCGAAACTTCTAATTACTCCTGGAACCAGTGTCATTATTAGGATTTGTCATTACCATTCCTTCTCCTCCCCAGTATTGCTGCCCCGCCTGTCCCCTCCATTCCACTTCTAGGCCTCTGGTTTTAATTGTTATATTTTTTCATCAGTGATCAGTGGAGCTTCCCTAATGATCTCAACTCATTCTGAGGGTTTATAGCACCAGCCCAAAACTCCAATAAAAGCAATGGAGATGCCTCGCTGGGAATCCCCCCAGGGGCTCCTGCTTCAGCCAAGAAAACAAACTCATTAGCCAGTTGTGTTCCTCCTCCCTCCTTGAAGTGCTGTCTTGCAAGAAAAAGAATATAACCTCCTGCCTGGAAAAAAGTGGCCCTTTTCCTGCTCTCCTCCTCATCTGTCCAGGAGATCATCCTGTCAATGGATGGTGCATTGTCAAATGTATGTTCCAGGAAGAAGCATTATTTTTATTGCTCTAATTATTATTATTATTAGAATTTTCTTATCTTACGTGCAACACATTATCATTTTGAAAATATTTTCCAACTCTTAATCTCATTTGATTCTCACATCAGGCTTATGAAATAATTAATATTGACACTTTTAGAAGAGTGATGTAATAAAAAAAAAATTTGGAATCATAAGACCAAAATTCAAGTCACAGATCTGACATCTATTAGTCTATAGACATTTATAGACAAAGCCCTTCACTATTTTTGAGCCTCAGTTCCTCCATCAATGATGCATCATGATTTTTATCTTCTAGGATTTTGTTGACAACTAAGTGTCATCATACAACTTTTTTTTCAAACCTTAAGCAAGTGCATAAATTCAACATATATTTACTAAGTACCCACATAATCAAGGTGCCCCTTGTATATGTGGGTACTTAGTAAATTAGTAAAGTTCTTATTAAGAACTTATTCTATGCCAGCCTCTATGCTAAGTGCTTTACAAATAAAATCTTATTATATCTGCACAATCCAAGGAGATAAGTGCTATTAATGTTCACCATTTTACAGATGAAGAAACTGACTTCAAGAAACTTAAATGCTAAATGTAACATTTGTACAGGTAAGTATAATAAAGTGTAAGTGATGGGGGGGAGGAAAGAAAAAAGAAAATAAAGAGCCAAAGTGATAGTGTTCTCTGGCAATAAATGAAGAAGAAGAATACTTTCAGTTATGAGAATCAAGAAAGAATTTTAATACAAAGGGTCATAAGTTTGGTTGTTGTTGTTGTTGTTTGTTCCCTAAGATTATTCATTGGATTGGCAGGCATACAGCTAGGGCTCCAAACTCCTAACTCTGAGATATCATTACTCCAGTAGTTACTCATTTTGTGCTGACTAGGGGTAGCAGCACTGTTTGAAGTGCCCCAATTCCAGTTCATCTCTTTCCCAAATAGGCAAGTTATAAACTATTAGAGTTATAAAAACTCAGTTCCTTTTCTCCAGGGGTAATTAGTTGAAAGACTCAAGACTGAAACAAACATTAATGGGCTAAACTGATGGGCTATAATTAAATATGGGCCTGGTGATGACCACCACATATTGCCCAAGGTACAAAGTAGTTAAGTTCATGGGGTCTCATTGTCTGGCTGACACAAAGCTAATGAATTTTTTGGTCACTGCAACAGTTAGATCACCCACCAAATTACAGAAAAAATATATATGTATGCATACATATGTATATATATACACAGATATAGAGATAGATGGATAGGTAGATAGATACTGAAAAAAGTGCTCAACAAATTGAGATAAATGCAAAGTCCTAATGCACATAGCCTAAAAAAATAAGTAAAAAGACATGGGAATCAATGGTTGGATGATATTTCTTATAAAGCAACCTAGGAATTTAGTTGAACATTAGCAGAATGAACTAAAATATAAATGATCACCAAAAATCTAATGCATTTTTATGTTGCAAGAAATTTGGAGTCTAGAACAAAAGAGCATACCAAATACAAATTGAGGGAGAAGAGGGTAAGTTACTAAGTTTTTAGCATCCAAATTCTAGCATCACATAAAAATCATTTTCCCCACATTTAAGATACATCCAGAAGGAACTAGATAATTCAGTGAATAGTGCATTAGATTGAGAATCAGGAATATACCAGTTCAAATTCTGGCCTCCAGACTCCTAATGAAAATAGAACATCAATAGTCAATTCATATTTACTTTGATGTTTGGAGTACCAAGTATTCTTCCTCAAATGCAGATAATTTTGATGTTCCTTACAATTCAGAAGTACTAAAATTATTAGATTGTGTTACTACATCTAGCTTAATGTATTTTATTTTGTATACCATGTTTTAAGAATGGCATTAATAAATTGGAGTATGTCCATAGAAGGACCACTATGATGGTTAACAATCTAAAACAGTTATATCATTATTGGTTGAAGAAAAAAATGTAGAAATGTATCATCTATAAGGACAACCTTAGGAGTAATATGATTTTCTTAAAATATTTGAATGTTTGTCTTTGTGAGAGAAATTGAATTTATTACATTAATTCAGCAAGGCATAATAAGGACTAATAGATGCAAGTTGTTAAAAAGCAGATTTTCAGCTTTTTCTTTTAGAGCTGTTTTAATCCAAGGGTTTTAAAGTCCTGGATTGGAAATCTTGTGAGAGTTATTAGCTCTGGTTAAACATAATGGCATGTATTAGTATTCCCTGCTAAAGAAGAAGGCTGTGATTGGAGGATCACTTGAGATCTGTGATTTCATATGTACCTTTTAGGTTTTCACACTATATCCAGAACCAATATTTTGAGCCCCACATAGCAAAGGGCCACCAAACTACTGAGGGACAGACAAGTCCAAGTTTGAAAAGTATAGCATCTTAAGGCTTCTGTACCAAGCAGCATTGGGAAAGAGACACTAGTAGCCATAGTAAGTACAGCCCAAGTGAGATAGGGAGACAGAGTTTAAAAACTAACCAAACAAAAATAGTGAGCTTTTTTACATGAAAGATGCTTAAGCAGATGATGAATGATTATCTTCAGCCAGGAATATGATACAAGACACATCAACATCGAATGGAAAGTTTGACAAGATGAATTTTTCTTTCAGTTTTAATATTTTGTGATTTTCTCTTCCTCTCTCTCTTTTCCTCTTTCTCTACATCCCTCTCCTTCTCTCCCTCTCCTTTCTTCTCCCTCTCCCTTCTTCTCCTTCCTCTACTTCTGCCTCTCCTTCTTCCTCTTCCTCTGCTTCCTCTCTCTCTCTCTCTCTCTCTCTCTCTCTCTCTCTCTCTCTCTCTCTCTCTCTCTCTCCTTCCTGTCCCCTCTCTCCCTCTTCTTCCTTTCTCTTTCTGTCTTATCTTGAACTACTAGAAGGTGAGTCTCATGGAGTACAATGAATCCACATTACAGGGTCCATTGAAAAAGTCAGATAGAAGAGAAAAGAAATTTAGCTGTATTGGAAATGGATTTCCAGTCAAGAGAAACTGAGCATGAGAGACCTGGTGCTAACCAGGTTTTTTTTTTCCTATTAAAACCATCAATATACAGAAAAAGAAAAAAACAGGCATATAGACTTACAAGACTTTCCTGAAATGTTCACCATCTGACAGCGACAGACCCCATCAGGTTCATGTCTCATTAATGAACAGCAACTAATAAACATGAAGGAGAAAGGCCAGAGAGTCTAATGCTTAATTATTTGCCCAGTGATTGAAAGTTAATTTCCTTTGCTCATGTGTGGTATTCTTAAAGGCCTATGAGGTTCCTGGTGATGAGGAAACCTCAGAGTTGTGGAGATTACCTTTGATGAATTTATTAAGCCTCCAATTCATCTAGAATGTCAGCAATAGGAATTTGAATGATTGGGTCTGGGGTTTTGGGAAACTCAACAATCTTACAGAATTTCTTTTGAATCCTGAAAATGGGAAACATTTGGATAGGTAGAGATAAGCAACCCTTAGTAAATGTTTTCTTTTAAGAGATGGGAGGAAGAGAAGACACTGGAGAAGTAAAAAAGAGAAGTTACATAATTGGTGATCAACTGCATCTGATACTGCAGATAGATCAGGGAAAGTGAGAAGGGAGAAATGATTGCATGAAAGACTGACTTGAAAGATAAACTGAGAAGCTGTTTCTTATTCCAGCAATTCTGAAAAACAATTTAGAATTATGATCGAAAGAACCTAAATTTGTCCAAGTCTTTTGACTCAGAGATCTCCCTGCTGAGTATAAACTGCAAAAAAGTCAATAACAGCAATACATGTATCATATATTTCAATATATTTACAGCAAGACAATTTTTGATAGCAAAGAACTGGAAATAAAGTTTATGCTCTTGATTGGAGTATGGTTAAACAAATTATGGATGGATGTTAATTAGAATATCGTTGTACAGTAAGAAACAAAGAATGTGAGAAATTCAGAGAAATGGAGAAATATACCTAAATTAAATGAGTGAAGCATAACAAAAAAAGCACACCTTTTTAATAATAGCTAAAACAAAACAGAATACTGTATTATAATGGCCAGGCTTGACCATAGAAATAATCCTAATTCGAAATGTATTCATGATTTATGCACAAAGAGTAATATTATAAACAAATTAGAAGAACAAAGGATAGTTTACCTCTAAGATCTGTGGAGAAGGAAGGAATTTATGGAGAAGGAAGAAGAACTGAAGTACATTGTTGAATACAAAATAGATATATTAAGTTAAAAAGGTTTTGAACAAACAAAACCAAACCAGACAAGATTAAAAGGGAAACAATAAATATATCCCAAAGAGACCATAAATGAGGGACAGGGACCCACATGTTCAAAAATATTTATGGCAGCCCTTTTTTGTAGTGGCAAGAAACTGGAAACTTGGTGGATGCCCATCAATTGGAGAGTGGTTGAATAATTTATGATATATGAATGTTATGGAATATCATTGTTCCATACAAAATGATCAGCAGGATGATTTTGGAGGAAGAAATTTACATTAACTGATGCTGAGTGAAGTGAGCAGAACCAGGAGATCATTGCACAAGTCAACAAGATTATGTGAAGATCAATTCTGATGTATGTGGCTCTTTTATGAGAGATGATTGAGGCTAGTTCCAGTGATCTTGTGATGAAGAGAACCATCTACACCCAGAGAGATGACTGTGGGAATTGAGTGTGGATAGCATTTTCACTCTTGTTGTTTGCTTGCATTTAGTTTTCATGTTTTTCCTTCCTTTTTGATATGATTTTTCTTGTGCAGCATAATTGTAGAAATATGTATAGAAGAATTGCACATGTTTAACATATTGGATTACTTGACATGTAGAGGAGGGAGTAGGGGAAAAAGGAAAATTTTGGAACAGAAGGTCTTGCAAGGGTCTATGTTGAAAAATTATCTATTCATATGTTTTGAAAATAAAAAAAAAGCTTTAACAAAAAAAAGAAAGAAAAAGAAAAGAAATAACCATAAGGAAATGCAGCTCCCTCTTTATAGTGAGGAAGTCTTCAGTGAGGGAGGAAAAGTTGGATATTGGCATAAAATTTTGCACACCCTATCAAAAATGGTTAATGCATTGATTCATTTTTCTGGACTGTTGTTTTGTTTTTAAAATTATTTTTTAAAAAGAAAATTCATTGTGTAAGAGAGAGGAGATAAATATGTTTGGAAATGAATAGGATGCAAAATCAAAAAGCATCAATAAAACTCTGAAGAAAAATTTTGAAAAAGGATTATCCAAGAGATTAAAAAGAACATAGCTAGTTATTCCAAAAGTTTAAGCACAGAGAGGCCATACTTTAATTATCTTGGGGAAATACAAAATCATGATAATTTGTGTTCTGCTTCCAACACTGCCACTCACTTGCTATGTGACAAATATGTACAAATCATCTGCCTTCTCCAAAATATCAAAAGACCACAGAACTAGAGTAGAAGAAACTTAGATGTCATTGTCTTAAATTTTAAAATGAGGAAACTTGAAATTAGAAAGATTGTGTCCAAAGTCACAGGGATAGGAGGAATAGATTAAGGATTCGTATTCAGGCTCTGTAGCTCTGAGCTTGACTAGATGATTGGACATCAGTGAGTCAGTCAGTTAGTCAATCAGCATTGATTAAGAATCTATTATTACTCCTTTTTCACCTAGTGCTGCGATGCCTGCTAGTCTGTGCTGAAGGCACAAGTCTCTTTCAGCAGCATGGAGTTTTGTGCCAGGTGAAATTCTGGAGGAGAGAGGAAAAAATGAATTATTATATGTGGAAATGCCTAGTAATCCATGACAAGAACAAGTATAACATCCAAGTACTGCTTGATAGTCCGGATCACCAACAGACATCATCTGCCAGATTGCTTATGCCTGTATAGAAGGGGATATGATTGTCTGTGCCGCTTAATGCCCATGAGTTACCAAAGTGTGGTGTGAAGGTTGGCCTGCCAAATTATTCTGCTGCTTATTGTACAAGCCTGTGACTGGCTCACAAGCTTCTGAACAGAATTGTCATGAACAAACTCTATGAAAGCCACTTACAAGTGACCACAGATGAGTACAATGCAGAAAGCATTAATGGTCAGCCTGGTGCTTTATCTGTTACCTGGATGCAGGTCTTTTCAGAATCACTACAGGAAACAAAGACCTTGGGGCCCTTAAGGGAGCTGTGGAGTCTGTTTATTTCTCAAAGTACTAAATACTTCTCTGGGTATGATTCACAAAAGAAAGAATGCAATGCTGAAGCACATTGTAAACATATTTTGGGCCAAAATGTTGCAGATTATATGCATTATCTCATGGAAGAAGATGAAAATGTTTATAAAAAATAATTCTCAGTACATAAAGAGCAATCTAACTCCTGACATGATGGAGGAGGTGTACAAGAAAGCTCATGTATGATAAAGGAGAAGCCAGAATATGAAAAGAAATCCAAGAGGGAAGTCAAAAAGAAAAGCTGGAACCATCCCAAAATGTCCCATGCCCAGAAGAAAGACCAAGTTGCTCAGAAGAAGGCAAGTTTCCTCAGAGTCCAGAAGTCTTCAGTTGACAGTTAAAACATCAAAATTTGTAATTTTCTTTTCTTTTTTTATTTGCTGGGGCAATTTGGGTTAAGTGACTTGCCAGGTCACACAGCTAGAATGTGTTAAGTGTCTGAAACCAGATTTGAACTCAAGTCCTCCTGACTTCAGGGCTGGTGCTCTCTCCACTGCACCACCTACCTGCTCCTAAATCTATAATTTTCTATGAAAATTTTCAGATTGACAATTAGCTTATTGAACAGTAACAACAGCAACAAAAAGAATATATCATATAACAGGCACTGTGTTAATTTCCATCGATGTAAATATGAAAAGAAAAGATAATCTTTACCCCTATGGAGCATATAGTCTAATGGGGAATGCAATATGCAAAAAAAGAAAAAAAATTTTTTTTTATTTAATAGCCTTTAATTTACAGGATATATACATGGGTAACTTTACAGCATTAACAATTGCCAAACCTCTTGTTCCAATTTTTCACCTCTTACCCCACCCTCTCCCTAAATGGCAGGATGACCAGTAGATGTTAAATATATTAAAATATAACTTAGATACACAATAAGTATACATGACCAAAACATTATTTTGCTGTACAAAAAGAATCAGACTCTGAATTATTGTACAATTAGCTTGTGAAGGAAATCAAAGATGCAGGTGTGCATAAATATAGGGACTGGGAATTCAATGTAATGGTTTTAGTCATCTCCCAGAGTTCTTTTTCTGGGTATAGCTAGTTCAGTTCATTACTGCTCCATTAGAAATGATTTGGTTGATCTCGTTGCTGATGATGGCCTGATCCATCAGGACTGGTCATCATCTAGTATTGTTGTTGAAGTATATAATGATCTCCTGGTCCTGCTCATTTCACTTAGCATCAGTTCGTGTAAGTCTCTCCAGGCCTTTCTGAAATCATCCTGTTGGTCATTTCTTACAGAACAGTAATATTCCATAATTTTCATATACCACAATTTATTCAGCCATTCTCCAACTGATGGACATCCATTCACTTTCCAGTTTCTAGCCACTACAAAAAGGGCTGCCACAAACATTCGTGCACATACAGGTACCTTTCCCTTCTTTATAATCTCTTTGGGATATAATCCCAGTAGTAACACTGCTGGATCAAAGGGTATGCACAGTTTGATAACTTTTTGAGCATAGTTCCAAACTACTCTCCAAAATGGTTGGATTCGTTCACAACTCCACCAACAATGAATCAATGTCCCAGTTTTCCCACATCCCCTCCAACAATCATCATTATTTTTTCCTGTCATCTTAGCCAATCTGACAGGTGTGTAGTGGTATCTTAGAGTTGTCTTAATTTGCATTTCTCTGATTAATAATGACTTGGAGCATCTTTTCATATGACTAGAAATAGTTTCAATTTCTTCATCTGAGAATTGTCTGTTCATATCCTTTGACCATTTTTCAATTGGAGAATGGCCAAAAAAAGAAAATTGAGAAATGAGGATTTTGCTAGAGAAGAATGAGAACTGGTGAAGTCCAGTCTAAGAAGTGTAGTCTAATAGGAAATAAAGAACTAATCTAGGAACCTTCTTTAACTGGAGGTTTTAGAAAGAGCACTTTGCTTCATTCTCCAGCCCTCCAATCAGAAGGGCAGACAAGACAGACAAGATCATCGAACCATTCCAGATATATCAAATACTTCTTTTCCCTCACAGAAATCAACTTTATAAATGAATCTGATGTCTCAGCTCTGTTCTTTATACAAAAGCCAAAGATGAGTGAGATATTCCCTTATTTAGTGCCTACCTGCCAGAGGGTGAATATATCTGAAGAATATATGTTGACTTTAAAGTACTACCATTTTAATATGGGTCAACAATGGAAGATTAAAGTCAAAAATGCTAAAATGTTCTTAAGCAACAATAAGAGGCAGCATGCAGAATGAGGGAGGTAACAGTTATGCTGTACACCCTGCTCTCATCAGAGCACATTTAGAATTTTATGTTTGGTTAGGGGTGACACATTTTAGAAAAGATAGTAACAAGAGAGTATTGGGAGGGTGTTAGTATGGAAAGTGTAGCAGAGACTTAACTATATAGGGATTGGTTGAAAGAAATGAAGAGATCTAATTAGGAGATATGTAGAATTTTTCTTTTTCAGAGGGGAATTAGGGATTAATAACTGTCCCCAAGAATTTGAAGGACTTTAATGTGGAAGAAATAGCAGAATAGTTTTGCTTGGGCACAGGGGGAAAAACTTGAAGCAAAACTAAGAAGACATTTTTCAGCTCAGTGTAAAGGAAACTTGCTGACAATTAGAGCTATTCAACAATAGAATAGGTTGCTTGGGGGGTAGTGAGTTTTTCATCACTAAAGGTATTCTAGAGATGCTTATCAAATCACAAGGCATCATAAGTATGTGAAGCATCCAATAGAAATACCATTACTGGGTATCTCAGAGTGGAACTGATAGCTGATGTCTTCCTGCTAGGAATTTTGTTCTGTCTCTCAGGCTTGGAAAAAAGAATGACACAATTCTGTGAATGCTTATTCCTCCCTGCCCTCTACATGTCATTATTTCAGCTCTTCTTAAAGGAGCAGCAATGGCTATTACTTGAGAACTCGATCTTGGTGTCTGATGCAGTTCTCTAATGGGCAGTCGCAAGATTTGCTATTCTCTTCTGGGGCTGAATCTGACAGTAAATACTTCTGATATTTCTAAACCCACTCACCAAGGTGACAGATTTGCTATGAGGAGTTGAGCAGCAAAGACTATTTTTCCCCTCTTCTTTTGACAAATGTATAAAGTGTATTAGATTTTCCTTTTCTAATTTGTGATGTAATAAAATACCAATGTGCCCCAGACCTTTGAGAGGATGTGAAGTGAATGGTTTCTCTTGTATACTTCAGTAAAAATGCTTTCAAATAGTTATCACAAGTTGGAGGTGAGGAAAGAAGAGGGAGGAAAATAGTAAAACTTCAGAAAGGTTGGGAGAAGAGAGAGCAGTTCATGATTGGGTGTGAAGGGCTGACAGGTCCCATATTTCTCTAAGTACAATTTATATCCATAGGTTGTCACTTTATAGTTCTTGATTTTTCTTTCTTTGTAGGGAGTGGAGGAGGGATAATAATTACTTTTAGAAAAACTGATGGTTTCGAACCTTCAACAAAATGTCATAAACGAGCTCGCTGCTCCCCCTTAGTAGTTCAATAGGTGTGTGGAGAATATATAAAAAATCTCTTGGGTGTCACTTTGATCTTGCCCCCACTTTGAAAAGATACCAACAGAATGGTTGGAGGCAAAATAGTGGAGAGAGACCACAAAGGTGCCTGAAGTTTCCCATTTTCCTTCAGAAACAACACTAAATCAAGACTCTAACTGGGTTCTGGAGGGACAGAACCCACAGAAAGATGAAGTGAAAACATTTTCCAGCTTAAGAAGATTTGGAAAGACTTCAGGTAAGGTCTATCTCCTTTTAATAAAAGGAGAGCATGATCTAGTTAGGCTGGCTTATTCGATCTAGTGGAAGGCTCTTGGCCAATGCAAAGCTCAGCCGCAAAGGCCCCTCTGTCCCAGCTCAGGGGCAGGCCAGCTGAGGGACAGTCAGCCCCAGAGCAGAAGCCTCTAACTCCCTGGACAATAGACATGGGCTTTTTTCTGAGGCAATGGAGGTTAAATGACTTGCCCCCGGTCACACAACCAGGCAGTGTTAAGTGTCTAGGTTAGATTTGAACTCAGGTCCTCCTGATGTCTGGGCTGGTGCTCTCTCCACTGTGCCACCTAGCTGTTGGTCAGCCTCAGACAGACTCTAGGAAAGCCGGTGAGAGAATCTTAGTCACAGCAAATCAGCAGCTAAGTCCCTCAGTCCTGGCTCAGTAGAGGAACAGATCAGGGGGGCAGCCTCCAGTCCCAGCTCAGAAGGCAAACTCTGGGAAACCAGGCTCTTTCCTGAAAGCTTGGGACAGTGCCCCCTTTGCTCCAGGAGCAGAGTTCAACCATGGAAATTTAAAAAAAAAATGAAATATCAAAAGAAAAGAAAAGAGAAAGAGAAAGAAAGAGAAAAGAGTCATGACCATAGAAAGTTACTATGGTGACAGGGCAGACCAAAACACCAACTCACACAAGGAGGGGGCCATCACATGGACTGAGGATGTGGCTGTGAATGGATCCTGAGGTGATGATATCACATAGGGTAGAAAAAGGTCTGTAGTGGAAAAAGAGGAAAGGGGGGGTTTAATGGGATAATTAGATCACATGAAGAGGCACAAAAGACCTATTTCAATAAAGAGAACTAAGGGAGGTCAATAAGCATTGTCTGAAGCTTGATCTCATCAGTTTGGGCTCTAAAAAGAAATAACTTAATCATTCCCTTGGGTATAGAAATTTATCTGACAATCTCATCAAAATGGATGAATATTTATAAAAATATAAATTGCCTAGATTAACAGAAGAGGAAATAAATTAAATAGTCTCATTTTAGAAAAAGAATTTGAACAAACCATTAATGAACTGCCTAAGAAAAAAATCTCCAGGGCCAAAAGGATTCACAAGTGAATTTTATCAAACATTTAAAAAAATTATTTTTGAAAAAAAATAGGTCAAGAAGGAGTCCTGCCAAATTCCTTCTATGACCCAAATATGGTACTTATACCTAAACTAGGAAGAGCCAAACCAAAGAAAGAAAATTATATACTAATCTCCCTAATGAATATTGATGAAAAAAATTTAAATAAAATATTAGAAAAAAAAGATTACAGCAACTTATCAGTAGGATAATACACTATGGCCAAGTGGGATTTATACCAGGACTGCAGGGCTGTTTCAATATAAGGAAAACTATTACCATAATCAACCATATCAATAACAAAACAAACAGAAGTCATATGTGAATCTCAATAGATACAGAAAAAACTTTTGACAAAATACAAAATCTAATACTACATTAGAGAGCATAGGGATAAAGGGAGCTTTCCTCTAAATAATAAGCAGTATCTATCCAAAATTAACAGCAAGTATTATTTATAACAGAGAGAAACTGGATGCATTTCTAATAAGAGCAGGGGTGAAATAAGGATGCTCTTTATCACAACAATTATTCAAGATTGGTACTAGAAATATTGGCTTCAGCAATGAGAAAACAAAAAGAAATTAAAGGAATCAGAATAGCCTACGAGAAAATAAAACTATCATTCTTTGTAGATGATATGATGATATACTTAGATAATCCTAGAAAATAATCCTAAAATCTGCCTGAAACAATTCACAGCTTTAGCAAAGTATTCAAATATAAAATTAACCCATATAAATCATCAGTAATACTATATATGCCTGACAAAGTCCATCAGCAAGCGATAGAAAGAGAAATTCCATTTAAAAGAACTGTTGACAATGAAATATTTGAGCATATACCTGCCAAGACAAACCCAAGAACTATATGAACACAATTACAAAACACTTCTCACACAAATGAAGTCAGATCTAAACAATTGGAAAAATATCTTTTGCTCATGGGTAGGCCAAGACTACATAATATTATTATATATAATTATATATGTATATAATATATAATTAATATTATATGTTAATATAATAAAAATATGACAATTCTTCCTAAATTGGTCTACTTGTTCAGTGACAGACCAATCAAATTAAAAAATAATAATAATTTATATAACTAGAAAAATAATAATGAAATTCATCTGGAAAAGCAAAAGGCCAAGAATATCAAGGAATTTAATTTAAAAAGATACAAATGTTGGTAGCTTAGCGGTATCAAAACTAAAACTATATTATAAAGCAGTACTCATTAAAACCATATCATACGTTACATGTCTCTCAGATTGGCTAAGATAACAGGAAAAGATAATGATGACTGTTGGAGGGGATGTTGGAAAACTGGGACACTAAGACATATGGTGGAATTGTGAACAGATCCAACCATTCTGGAGAGCAATTTGGAACTATGCTCAAAAAGCTATCAAACTGTGCATACTTTTTGATCCAGCAGTATGAGTACTGAGCTTATATTCCAAATAGATCTTAAAGGAGGTAAAGGGATTCACATGTGCAAAAATGTTTGTGGCAGCCCTTTTTGTAGTGGTAAGAAACTGGAAATAGTGGATACCCATCAGTTGGAAAATGGCTTAACAAGTTATGGGATATGAATTGTACAGAATATTATTGTTCTATAAGAATGACCAGCAGGATGATTTCAGAGAGTCCTGGAAGAGACTTACATGAACTGATGCTAAGTGAAATGAACAGAACCAGGAGATCATTGTACATGGCAACACCAAGATTATATGATGACTAATTCTGATGGACGTGGATTTTTTTAACAATGAGATGGTTCAGGTGAGTTCCAATAATCTTGTGATGAAAAGAGGCATCTGCACCCAGAGAGAGGACTGTGGAAAATGAGTGTGGATCACAATATAGCATTTTGTTGTTGTTTACTTGCATTTTTTTCTCATTTTTTCTGGTTTCAATTGATTTTTCTTGTACAGAAAAATAATTATATAAATATGTATGGATATATTAGATTTAACTTATATTTTTATCATGTTTAGCATATATTGGATTACTTGCCATCTAAGCGATGGGGGGAAGGGGAGGGAATTGGAATGCAAGGTTTTGCAAGGATTAATGTTTAAAATTTTTCTATGCATGTATTTTGAAAATAAAAAAAGCTTTAATAAAAAAAATATATGGTACTGGCTGAGAAATAGAATAATGGATCAGTAGAATAGATTAGATACACATGAGAGAATAATCAAGGCCTATAGAAATCTTGTATTTGATAAACTCTAGCTTCTGGAATAAGAATTCATTATTTGATAAAAATTGCTGACAAAACTGGAAAGTAATATGTCAGAAGGCATAGACCTACAACTCACACCAACATTAGATCAAAATGGGTACATGATTTGAGCATAAAGGATGATACCATAAACAAATTAGGAAAATAAGGGAAATTAACCTTATCAGATCTTTGGAGAAGGAAAGCACTTATTATCAAAGAAGAACTAGAGAACATCATGAAAGGCAAAATGGACACCTTTGATTAAATTAAATTAAAAAGGTTTTGCACAAACAAAACCATCAGAAACAAAATTAAAAGGGAAGTATAAAACTGGAAAAAAATCTTTACAGCTAGTGTTTCTGATAAAGGTCTCATTTCTAAAATATATAAAAAACTGTGTCAAATTTGTAAGAATACAAGTCATTCCCCAATTGATAAATGGTCAAAGGATAGGAACAGAACATTTTCAGATGATGAAAGTAACATCTTTTATAGAAATGTGAAAAAAAATGTTCTAAATCACAACTCTGAAGTACCACCTCATACCTCTCAGATTGGTGAGATGATAGGAAAAGATAATGATAAATGTTGGAGGGGGTGTGGGAAAATTGGGAAACTAATGCATTTTTGGTGGAATTGTGAAATTATCCAACTATTCTGGAGAACAATGCCCAAAAGGCTATCAAACTGTGCATACCCTTTGACTAAGCAATGCCATTTCTGAGTCTGTATCCCAAGGAAATCATAAAGGAGGGGAAAGGACCCACATGTACAGAAATGTTTGTAGCAGCTTTTTTGTGATAGCAAAGAATTGGAAAAAGAGTGGATGCCCATCAATTGGGGAATGGCTGAACAAATTGTGGCATATGAAGATAGTGGAATATTATTGTTGTATAAAAAATGAGGAACAAGGTGGTTTTTGAAAGGCCTGAAAAAATTTACATGAACTGATGCTGAGCAAAACCAGCAGAACCAGGAATACATTGTGCCCAATAACAGCAAGAATATGTGATGATCAATATGAAAGCTTTGGTTCTTCTCAGTGGCTCAGGTTTGGACAGAAAATGCCATCTGCAACCAGAGAAAGAACTAAGGAGCCTGAGTGTAAATTAACAAATGCTATGTTCACTTCTTTTTTTGGTTTTTTTTTATTTCTTCCATGATTTTTTCAGTTTTGCTCTGATTTCTCTCTCCCAATATAATTGAAAAAGCAATAGACAGTAAAAACAAATTTAATTTAAAAAAAAGTTACTATGGTGACAGGGAAAGTCCAAAGTCAAATCCACAAAAGGACAGAAATGTCAAAACACATGTGTATCCTCAAAGGGGAGTATGAATTGGTATCAAGCTCAAAAGGTTCTTTTGGAAGAGATCAAAAAAGGATTTTTAAAACCAAGTATGAGAGATAGAAGGAAAGTTGGGAAAGAAATGAGAGTGATACAGAATTATTAAAAAAAAACTCAATAGTTTGGAAAAAGAAGCAAGCAATTGACTGAAGAAAACAATTCCTTAAAAATAGAATTGGCACATGTGACACAATAATCAATGACTATCGTAATCTACTGTTTGATAAACCAGCAAACTCCAGATTCTGGGATAAGGATTAACTATTTCAAAAAAATTGCTGGGGAAACTGGAAAATAATGTCAGAAACTTGAAACTTTCCTACATCTCACACCCCATATGAAAATAAGGTCAAAATGGATGCACGATTTCAGCATAAAGGGTGATACCATAAGCAAATTAGGAGAGCAAAGAATAGATTACTTTCAGATATTTGGAGGTATAGAAGATTCCTTGTGATTGCTCACAGTTCAGAGCACAGGCAAGCAAAGCAATGACCTCACCTCTTCTTAGATCATGCCATCTTTAAAAATTTTTAAATTTAAAATTCCCCAGAACTATCTCTGAAAACACCAATACAAAAAACCTGAAATTTGGGGTAATGTCCCCTAAAAATTTGAGAACAGAAGAAACTGTCATATAAAGTTAAAAGTCAATAATTAGGCTGGCAAAATGAGCAGAGAGCAAAAGTAACAAGAAAAGAACCTAACCATCAAAAGTTACTATGGAGGAAGAGAAGTTCAAATTACAACTCAGAAGACAATAGAACAAAAACAACTATATGCAAAACCTCATAAAAATGTGAATTTGTCTTAAACCCAAAATGAATTCCTGCAAGAAATTAAATTAAATTAAATTATCAAAGGATTTTTAAAATCAAATAAGAGAGAGAGGGAAAAAAAAGAAATGAAATGAAAGTGATGGAAGAAATTCACGGAAAAAAAAGAGTCAATATGTTGATAAAGGAGGCAAAAAAAAATTGAAAAAATTAACACCTTAAAAACATAATGTATCATATTGTAAAAGATGTACAAAAATTCAATGAAGAAAAGAACTTAAAAAGTAGAATTGGTCAAATAGAAAAGAAAGTATAAACATTCACTGAAGAAAATAATTCCATAAAAATTAGAATTGGGGAGTGGAAGCTATTGATTCCACTGGACATCAAGAATCAATGAAAACAAAATAAAACATTGAAAAAAAGGAAGTGTTAAATACCCCCATTAGAAAAATAACTAACCTGCAAAATAGATTGAGAAAAAAATAATTTAATATTGGACTACATGAAAGCCATGATCAGTGAAAGAGACTCAGCATCATCTTTTAAGAAATTTTCAAAATTACCTTTATATCCCAAAACCAGAGAGAAAAATACATCTTGTTTAAATCTATTTATAACCTCCTGAAAGAGATCTGTAAATGTAAATTCCTAGGAATATTATAGTCAAACTCAAGAGCTTCCAGATGAAGGAGAAAATATTATTAAGCAGACAAAAATAATTCTGATATCCTGAAGTTATAGGCAGAATAACACAGTATTTAGCAGTTTCTACATTAAAAGATTGGAAGTCTTAGAATATGATACTTTGGAGAAAAAGGAACTAAAATTAAAAACCCAGCAAAACTGAATAGAATCTTTCAAGAGGAAAAAAAAGAAATTGAATGAATTAGAAGAATTTTATTTATTCCTAATCAGAAGATTAAAGATGAATATAAAAATTGACTTTAAAATACAAGACTGAAGAGTATAAAAAGGTAAACAGGAAGAAGAAACCATAAGGGATTCAATAAAGTTAAATTGTTTATAGATCCACATGAAGATGGTACTTGTAATTACTAAAGACTTTATCACTATTAAGGAGATAGAAGGAGTATAGATAAACTGAGGGTTCAGATGTTAGTTGAATACTATGTTATGATAGCTAAAAAAAATTTGATTAAATTCAGAAGTGAGAAACAGGAATGCACTGAGAGAAGGAAGAATGAATGTGATAAATTATCTCACATAAAAGAGGCATAAAATCACTTATTTAGTGATGGAAAGGATGGAGAGTGGTGGCAGACAATGTTTGATTCTTGCTCTCATAGGAATTGAGTCAAAGGGAGAATAACATACACTCTCACTTGGTTATAGCAATATGTCTTACTCTACTAGAAAGAAGGAGCAGAAGTGGTTAAAAGTGAGTCACTGATAAAATTAAGGGGAGACTGGAGAAAACTGTTGTTAAAAGCAAAGCATTTTTTGAGGAGGAATGGGGTAAAAGGAGAGAGAAAAATAAAAGAAGAAAAATAGGATGGAGGGAAATGTAGGAATAATAGCTGTGAAGAAAATTACGACAATGTTTTCTGATTTGAAAAAAAAAAAAAGAAGATGGAGATAGTCCATATATAGGGGTTGGGCTGGATTGGAGGCAGAGATTTAAATAAAAGTGTGTGTGTGCATGTGTTGGGGGGAATAAGAAAATTGTGTGGCAATAGAAATGATCTCTATGAATATATGGTTCTACTTCCCTATGATGGGGCAGAACTTAGGGGGAGGCAGATTGTTAAAAAACATATACAACCAGAAGCTTTAGGTTGGACCAAGTACACATCTCCATCCACTCCCATACTCCCAACAACAATATGTTAAGTAGATTAGAAGAGATGATTTCATTGTTTTCTTTTCTTGTTTAATGTTTTTTTTTTCCTATGACTACATGTAAAAGCAATTTTTAGCATTTGTTTTTAAAACTTTGAATTCCAAATTCTCTCCCTTTATCCTCCCCAACCTCACACATTAAGAAGGTAAACATAGGTAATACTTTTGTAATCAAAAGTAATATAATGCAAAACATTTTCCCATGTTAGTCATGTGAAAGAAAATATAAGCATAAATAAGATTTTCAAAAATAAAGTAAAAGCAAATGTATGCTTCAAAATGTATTTAGACACCATCAGTTCTTTTTCTGGGTATGGATATCATTTTTCATTGTAAGCTCTTCTCATTGTTTTGGATCATTGTATTGCTAAAGAGAGTTATGCCATTCATGAATCATCATCTTACATTGCTATTACTTTGAATCAGCTCATGTAAGTCTTTCCAGGTGAATTTTTTTTTTTTTTTTTTGCTGAGGCAATTGGGGTTAAGTGACTTGCCCAGGGACACACAGCTAGGAAGTGTTAAGTATATGTGTACAATTTGAACTCAGGTCCTCCTGAGCTCTATCCACTGCACCACCCAGCTGCCCCCAGTTGATTTTTTTAAGCATCTTGCTCATCATTTCTTATAACATGACTATTCCATCACAAACACATAGCACAATTTGTTCAGCCATTCCCCAAGTGATGTATGTCTCCCCAGTTTCCAATTCTTTGCCACCAAAAAGAGCTGTTTAGTACTACTCCTTGTCCTAGGACTGCCACCAAGGACTGTTATGGAAAAAGCAACAGAGTCCTGCCTCAGTACTACCATGGAGACCCCTGTTCTGATATAGGTTTCTGATCTGTTATTCCACCCCTTCACTGTGCCTGAGAACTCCAAAAGCAACTGCTGTCACTGCAGATTTATTGGCTTCCAGGTTCTGCTCCTGATTTGCTGAAACAGGGGCTGTACTGACCTAGCCTATGCCGGACCACGCACTCCACTCTCACTCATGTGTGGCAGACCTTTCCTGCTGACCTTCTGGGTGGTCTTTGGCTGGGAAATTATTTTGCCCTGACCTTTTGTGGGTTCTGCCACTCCATGAATTATGTTATGGCATTACTTAAAGGTGTTCATAGAGGTTTGGGGGAGAGTTCAGGCAAGTTGTTGCTTTTACTCTGCCATTTTGACTCCTTCTCTGAGATGATTTCATTCTTTAGCAATAACTTAGGTGTGCTTCCCTCTATCTTCTTTTATTGCTTGATTTTCTTGTTCTTCCAAGGTCAGGGTCCCAAAAGTGATTGTCACTGTAATAATGGATGTGTCGCCCTCAAGGAGAGGATGTTTCAGTTTTTTTTTTTTTTTTTTTTTTTTAAACATGTAGCAACTCTTTCATTAGATGAAAACATTCATCGGGTATCTTTTTAAGTTTTATGGGAATGTCTCCCAATAGATAATAATTTATCAATCAACCAATCAACATTTATTAAGCACCTACTATATGTCAGGAACTCTACTAACCAATGAAAATTTAAAAAAAAAAAAAAAAGGAACTAAAAAATAGTCCCAAGTTGCTACTCTTTTTTTTCCCCTCACAAGACAGGACCAGGGATTTCTTTGGGGATGTTTTGTTAAGGTTCCCAAAGCATCCAATGTTTCTCATGTCATTTATATTTTCTTCACAGTAATAAGTAAATCATTATCTCTGTTAAAGGAATAACCTAAAGGAAGGTTCTCTTAGAAGGAAAGATGTGAGACAGAAAACTGATGGGTCTTGGAGTCAGGAAGATCTGAGTTCAAATCCAGTCTCAGACACTGTGACCCTGGACTATTCGATTAAATTCAATTTGTCTCTGTTTCCTCTTCTCTAAAATGAAGATAATGATACCAGTCTCTCAAGGTTGTTGTAAAAATTAAATAGAATTATATTTTTGTAAAACATTTGTCATATAGTAGGTGTTATATTAATGTTAAATATTTATTGGTATTACATGTTTAGAGATTTATGTGTATTTACATGTGAACATAGTATGTGTGTATATATATATATGTATATGTATATGTATGTATATATATATATATATATATATATGTATGTATTCCCAAAGATGATTTCATTGCTATTAGGAATTCCCTGATGAGGAAATTTTCCCTACTAATTTAACAACTCTTAAACAAGTATAAAAGTTTAATTATTTTTACAATATCCCACAGCTAGTATTTATTAGAAGGCTGACTTGAATGCAGAACTTCCTGGCTATGTCACATAGTCATCTCAGAGATGGAATCAAAATGACAGAGTAAAAGCAACAATTTTCCTGAACTCTGCCCCAAACCTCTATGAACACTTTTAAGTATGTTATAACATAATTCATGGAACAGCAGAACCCACAAAAGGACAGAGCAAAATAATATATAGCTATGTAGATATAAGTATAGGTATGAATAAAAATATGTATTAGTTTGTGGAAACTCTCTATATTCTGTTAAAATGTCAAGCAATTGGAACTGCCATTGATTTGGGAGTATCCATGTAATCATAGAGGGATAATAAATGTATAAAATGTTTTATTATCCACTATCTCATTTCATCCTCTACAATCTTCTGAGGAATCCAGGTAGAAAGAAAAATAGTGAAACTCACTTTGATTAAGAAAGATTTTTTATAATCCTGAATTATCATGTTTAATTCGGAGTCCTACATTTTAAGAAGACATTTACAAAGTGAAGCACATACAGAAGACAATTAAGATAATGAAATATTTTTAAATTACTTTATATAAAGAAAAGTGGAAGAAAATGAGGATTGTTGGCAAGGAAAAAAGAATATATAAAAGGATATAATCACTACCTTCAAATATTTGTAGGATTGTCATATGAAAGAGAAAGTTGACTTATGTGGTTTCCAGAAAGCAGAACTAAGACTAATGACTGAAATTTATAAGGACCCTAAAATAGCTAACTACATATGACCACAAGATCTGATTCTTTTTAGAATAGCCTACCCAACAGAAAAAAGAGCAGTATAAAAACCTGGACTGACTTCTAAATTTTGGGGGAAAGACTACATTTGAATTCTGTCTGTTTTATGGATAGGTAAAGCATTTTTAAAAGTGCTCATATGTTAAGTACTGTGCTAAGCATTTGGAATAAAAATATAAACATAAAACAAGATGTTCCTCGTCCTCAAGGAGGCAGATGTAGTGTCAGATTCTTCATGAATCCACTTGGTATTTTCCTGGTTTGTCATTTTCTGTTTCACTTTATTTTACAGATGAGGAAACTGAGACAGAGTCATCAGGGCTGGTAGGTGGCCTAGTTTGGATTAGGTAACATTTAAAGTCATTTCCAACTCGTAATATGCTATTGTTCCTATGACCTCTTAAAGATACTTTCTAATTCTAAGGTCCTTCATCCTGAAGTTAATGGGAAATTTAAGGATAAGAGAAGGATTCTACTCAATATTTGTAGGGAACGAATAACTTTGTATGCAATTTGCTTCTCTAAATAAAGTGTCATTATCCACTCCTTATGTCTAGTAGGATTTAGCCTTAATCTTGTGTTCTTCAACACTTAAATCAATGATTTGAAGGAAGACACAAATGACATTTTTTTTTCCATTTACATGTGATACAGTTCTAAGAAGGATAGTTAGAATGCTAGATAATGGAAAGAATTAGTATCCCCAAAGCTTCTGACAGGCTAGAACCTCATGCTGAATCTACTAAGCCATATTTGATTTGTCATAAATGTGAATATCAACATATGGATTCAGATAAGTCAGATGAACAAATGCAGGATTCCCTTCCAACTAAAAATATGCATTCTCTTCCTGTTATGTGGTAGGCATATAGATGAGACACAAATGAAATAACACTTACTCTCATTGAGCTTACAGTCTACCAGAGGAATCCAATATTTACACAGACATATAAATCTAAGGTCATTCGATTAGAGAAAATTCAGGGAGAAAAATGAAACTTGAGATGAACCTTGAAAAAAGTTAAGGATTCTTAAGAGACAGGGGTGAGGATAGGAATTCATATGAGAGATTTAATATTGAGCATGTGTTACAGCCAAAGTACATGAGTAGCAATAATTTAAAATGTCTGGAAAGGTAGGTTGGAATTTGGTTATGACGATCTCTCATTGGAAGGCTGGGGAGTTTGTCATTCATCTTGGTTGATTCTAGGAGCCACTGAAGAGGTTTAAATCAGGGAGTGATATCATCTAACTTGTGTCTTAGGGAGATTATTTTGACAGTTGTCTGGAGTATGGACTGAAATGGGAAAAAGTTAAGAGTAAGGAAAACATTTAGAAGACTTTTAAATAGTTTAGGAAAGAGATGAAAAAGGTCTAAAGAAACAAATAAAGAGAAATGTATGGAGATGAGTGAAGACATGGAGAGACAACTGATAAACTTTGTGACTGATTGACAATAGTAGATAAGAGATAGTAAAGGATAACCCACAGATTGCAAACTTGAGTGATGAGAATGATAATAATGCCCTAAAGAGAAATAGAGACACATAGAAGATTAACAAAATTGGGGGGAAGAGTATTAAATCCTGTTTTGGACATGTTGAGTTTGAAGTGTTCATGGATCATCCAAGTGAAGATGTCCAGTAAGTAGTTGATGGCATGGTTTTGGAGTTCAAAAGAAAGACTAGAGCTGGTCGTATGTATATGGAAGTCATCCATGCAGACATGCTACTTAAACCTATAAGAAGTATAGAGAAAACTGAAAGGGAGAAAGAATACATAAGAGGAATTTAAGACACCTTTAGGGGATATCCAATTCTAATGGATGAGAAATAGAAGATATTCCAGAAAAGGAGACTGTGGAAGAATAGTAACAAAAGTAGAAGAGAAAATCAGTCAGGCCACAATTGGAGTATTATATTAGATTTTGAATGCCATCTATTTGGTCCAGAGAAGAGTAGGCTTGTAAAAAACTTTATAAACAAGCTATTCTCAAGTATTTGAAGAAGACATACAAGAGAGACCAACATATTAGATCTACCTTGTTTTATCCAGAGAACAGAACAAGAAGAAATGGGTAAAAATAAAGAGGAGTAAATTTTGGCTTGTTGCTAGAGGAAAAAAAAAAAACAAAGAAAAAAAAAAAAAACCTAACAATTAGAACTGTCCAAAAGTGGCATGGGCTTCATGTTTCTGGTATTTGTGAATTTCTCTTCTTAAGATAGTGGCTGGATGACCAGCCATTGAATTCCCATTCCAGGAAGATTTCTCCAGGAAGAATTCTTCCCTTCTGAGACTTTATGATTCTGAACTTTTAGGAAATGGTTAATTAGAATAAATTAGTGCTATTGGGGGAATTTCTCAAAGAATCCTAACATAGGTTTATGGTAAGAATTATGGGAAATGGAAGTTTAAACCTTGGTTTCTTCCTTAGCTTCTATAATACAGGTGGAAGAAGACAATTCATTCAAGTTTGGAAACTGTGTTCTTGTCCCAGAACCAAGGAAAAAAACTTGCTGCTGAAATTGTTACTGTTGAGACAGCTGAAAGTCTGGCTTGAGTAATTAAAATGCTAATTGGAAATTCATCATTCATCAGAGAAATCTCAATGTGTCTTTTTTTTCTTTCCCAAAGTGGTTTTCCAGTAGTGACAGATGTTAGGGTTGTGAATTCATTGTATGTCCGAGATGGAGAAAATCTCACCAAGCTATTTTTTCTCTCTGTATTTTTGTTGATTGTCTACTTAAATTAACCTTCTCTAATGAGATGGAGCTATGCTGGCTATATCTGTAATTTACTGGCTGTGAAATTAGTTAGTCTGGATAATTCATCCCATGGGTGACAAGGGTGAGCTCACTAAGTGAACTGCCAGGTGATGATGTAAGGAAGCAGAGAACAGCATTGTTGATATTTTATAGATCAAGATTTTGTGGCAGGTTCTGGAATATAATAAACATAGCAGATCCACATTCTAGATAACTCCCCTTGTCTCCTAATTTTCAGAAAATCTCTAAGCAGGGTAAATCTCCTTCAAGGAATTATACTGGGACAAACTGACTTATTAGCCAAGTAACCACCAATTGTCAGGGTTTATCCATAGCAACAGTTGAATTTGCCCTCTTGAGCAATTAAAAAAATAGAAAAACCTTTGTTTTGTTTTGTTTTGATCTCTTCCCCTTCCCTTCAACCCCTTCCTCTCCTGCTATGGGATAAAAAGCAGTATATTATTGCCTAAAAGGAAGGTATTGGGACATTGCCCTCTTCTGGACATTACTTCAACTGGAAGGAACCTTAGAATATATTCTATTAGAGCTGGAAGAGATTTTTTTTTTTTTTTTTAGGATTTAGAATGATGAATTATAGGAAATAGATTCTTACTTGAAGAGATCTTAGAATATCACTTGATTGAACTTAGGGTATTGGTATTGGAAATGGTCTTAAAATATAAAATGATAAAGTATAGAATATAGAATATTAGCGCTTAAAGGGACTTTAGAATAAATATACAGTGTTAGAGCACAGAACATATTATGTTAAAATATAGAGAGATTATATAATATAAGTGATTCATTTTACTCATGAAAAAACTGAGGCCCAGAGAACTGAAGTGATATAATTAAGGTCAAACAACGAATAGGTAGTTAACAACTAATTGGTGATTAAGAACCCTGGATTTTGGATATCCCCATATAGTTTTCATTGTGCCAGATGTATTTTGTCCTCATGATCTGATACTTCTAATAAGAAAAGCAAAGAAAATAGTGAAATATTTACTTGGTTCCATTTGACTTCCTTGGTCTTACTGAGTGAGGTCCTAGTGTTCAGGACTTCCTGATCAGACCTATTATAATTAGAAAGGAGCCATTAATCCAGTACACACTAAAGTTATAGTTGATGTAACAACTTATCGTATTCTCTTTAAGAATAAAAAGTGTACAATATTTGAAGGAATTCACCTTTACTGGTAGAATTTCAGAGGCTATATATATCAGGCAATTTGAGGCGGTGATTTGGGGTATTTATTTGAATACTTTTTATTATACCAAGTGAAAGCTTCCCATTCCTTTTGAACATGTTTCAGAGAAAGCTAAAATAACACATTCTAACAATGCCATTTTGACTCAGATAAAACAGCACCTGTATTGTATTAATACATATGGAAATTATCCCAAGAGAATAGCCACAGTGAACAATGAATCTATGAAAGGAATCCATGAATCCTATAGATTCACAACTTAATTCTCTCTAGTTTGTTCAGCATTCTGTTAAGCCCCATATCAATCAAGACAAATTCAAAGGTTCAATCTCTTTGTAACCAATAGTTTCACTCTGTTCCCTGGCCAGATTTAAGTTTTAACTTGAATAGTCTTCTCACAAAGAATCTGGCAATTCTAGATGATTCTGTTCGTCACAAAAATAGCTGTAGGTCATCCAAGAGTCATCTTTGCATACCAACGAAGTACATATATTATATATACTATATATATATATATATATGTATGCTATTTATATGTGTGTGTGTTTTAATCAGCCAAGATTTTCTTTATCACCCTTCCACCTTAACTCCCTTACATAAAAAAATAAAACCCTTTGTAAACATGAATGGCCCATCAAATGAAATTTCCATATTGGCCATGACCAAAACAAACAAATCAAAAATTGTCTCATTCTGTATTCTCAGTTTTTCAATTCTCTATCAGGATTTGGATAGTGGAATCCTGGTTGCTCATTGTGCTAATAAGAGTTCAACACAATTGCAATCTATTACATTTATATAACATAACTTCTTCAGTCATTCCCCAAATTTGTGAATATTCCCTCAAATTCTCATTCTTTGTCACCTCAAAGTTAGCTACAAATTCTATGACATATTTTTAGAATTTGTATTGTTTAGGGCCAATCCCTTCCTTAATCTATCCTGCTTTTAATTCTGCCCCTTCCTTTTTTATCTTTCTCTTCTATATTCTTGTTGTGGAATATCTCTGGACCCCCAGCTTGTGTGTGTGTGTGTGTGTGTGTGTGTGTGTGTGTGTGTGTGTATTTTCCTCCTTTTTACTAGTTCTGATGAAAGTTAATTTTAAGTGCCAACTGCTCCCCTAATCCCAACTATTTCCACAGCTTAGTTTAGACATCTACTTGAGCAAGGTGATTGTGTGAAATAATTTCCCCTAACTTTCCTTTTCCTGCTCTTTTCCATTCACTCTGGGGTATTCTTTTTTCCCCTCTCTATTTTCTTATATAAATCAATACATAATAAAACTATTCCCAGGCCTTATCTAATTGGATTTTATCTATGACTCCTGATGATACTAAGATTTAAAGGGGATAAATTTCATTTCCCAATTTTGGATGTAAGCAGTTTATATTTACTGGATCTTTTTAAATCAATATTCATTAATGTTTACCTTTCCATGTTACTTTTCGATTTTGTATTTGAACTTCAAAATTTCTCCATAGAAAAATATATCTTTTCATCAGAAACTTTCAGAAATCTTCTCATTTATTATTTCTTTTTTATGATTTATTTTTCATTTCCCAAAGTCCTCTTATTCCATTTTTAAAATATTTTTATTTAAAAAAAAGAAAACTCTTGTTTTATCTCTTCCAGAAGTTCTGATTGAGTTTGTGCCTAAGCTATGAGGCACATTTTTTTTCTTTTATGAGACATTGTGCTTTTTATGATAAGATTCTTTTTTCTTTGTTTTCTTTGCCCATTCTTCTAACTTATTTACTCATGTTTAATTTTATGTTAAGGATGGTCTATGCTACACTTCTGGAGAGAACACGTGGGCTGGTTCTTTTGCTGTTTTCTTGCAGTAATGGCCATTATATTCTTATAGGATGTCAGAAACAAGGTGGGGATCTGAAAGCTTTCAGAGCTCCCAAAGTGTTCTGAGCTAAAGCAAAATCCAATTGTTGCCCCCCTGATCTGATCTTTGCATGTTCCTGAACTGAATTTGGATCTGAGTGAGAATAGATTGCTGTTACACTCTGCCTCAAAAACCCAAAGTTACAAAATTTTAGGCTGCCCTTTGTTCTGTTTTTTCCTGTCTTGGTTATTGGTTGGGCTAGCTGCTGAAAGTAAGACCTTGCTTTGTGCTTGGGGTCTGAACCATCCTGTTGGTGCTGCTACTAACTATTGCTGCTGCTTCTGACTTCTGAATTTCTTTTTTCATCTTAGATCACTTAGGGCCTCCTTTTCCAGTACACATTGCCATGTGAAGGTACCTTTCTCACTTCACTTTGTATTTGTGATTTGCAACTGGGCAGTGAGTGACAAAGATGCCAGTTTTTATCTGCACTTATAGTGCCCAAATATGTGTCTGAGAATGTCTTCTATAAGCCTGTTATCTCTTTCCCCTTGTGCATATATCCTCTTCCTGGTGCTAGAGTTTCCTGCAATGTTATATGTTCATGGCCCAAACTATTTCTTTCCAGGGTCCACCGATGTTCCTAGCACTCTCTTGAGTCTGGGTTATATTGGAATAAAGGGCTATTTTTATCTTTCTCTCAATTTTTCTATCAGAATTTAATCTGATATATTTTCCAGATTGGTTTAGAAGAGCTTGTGCATGGAGCTTATTACAGTTTCTATTCAGTCTATCAAGTTGGATTTTCCTAACAAGACTGGTAAATTTTCTGTGTAGTATACTTTCAGATCTGTTCATTCAGAGCTCTCTTTTAAAAAGCAAACAAAACAAAACAAACAAACAAACAAAAAAGAACCACAACTACAACACAAAGAAAAAGAAAATAATAGCTCAAGAAAGAAGGAATTTTTTAAATTTTTCAACACAAAATTTTCTTGATGTCCTTTGTTTTTGCATCACCTAATGTTTCTAATATATCCCCTCTTAGAGTACCATCTTTTATAAAAAAAAAATTTAAAGGGAAGAATATATAACTAACCAATATATTAAAAGTATTTATTTTACATTTTACATGCATTTCTATATTCACCCCCTTCCCCCCTCCCATCTTTGAAAAAAAGGTAGGAAGATGTATCTTCTCACATCTCTTAATTCCAAATTTGGTCATTATACTTCCAATGCATTCTGTTTTGACTTTTTTTTTCTTTCTTCTCACATTATAGTCACATTCATTTTCCACAACATTATATAGAAGTGCTAATTCATTGGTATCTCCATGGTTTTATTCATTTTTTCCCACAAAGACAAAAACTACTACTAGGAATATTTTGGTGTATTTGGAATTTATTTTTGTTTGCTTTATGTCCATTTGAATTACTAGATGAAAGGCAATAGATCTTTAGCTACTTCCTTAACACAATTAGAAATTATTTTCTAGAATGTTTGTTCCAATCCATATCTCTATTGGCAGTAAATTAATATGGTCACTTTCCGTGACCTTCTAACACTGACTATTCTCATTTTTTGTCATCTTTGCAAATTTACTTGGTATGAAATAAAACTTGAGATGTTTTTGCATTTTCCCTACATATATTTGATAAATACATATTTAGGTATATCTATTTATAAACTCTACAGATACATCTATGTATGCTACATCATTATAGTAATTACTATGTATTACATCTAATATATAAGATTGGTCCATTTCTACCTACTTACGTATGGCTATCATCTATTAATCTATTTATGTCTATCTCTACCATCTATAAAATCAGAACTAGTCCTATAATTGTATTGCTTTAGGAAACTTAGGTAAAGAGATTTACCTCATTAGTGCAGATAAGCACCTTCTTTACAAGATAAGGTTATTAATCGTTTGCACTTCTTTTGAAAATATTTCTCTCTTTTTTTTCACCATTTATGTATTAGGGCATGGTTTTTGGTTATATAGTTCTGTTAGTTACCTACATATTGTGGATAGCAGACCCTTATTGGAGATAACAGATTTTTTTTCCAATTTTACCTCCATTCTTATTTTAGTTACATTATGTGCAAAAGCATTTCAATTTAATATAATCAAAATTAGCTATTTACTTTTTATAATTGCTATTATCTTTTGTTTAAAAATTCATTGCTAGATATCTTTGTTAGTAATATATCCTAGATAAGAAAACTTCATCCAACTAATATATGTTGACCCTTTCTCTGTAAATTATAATGTTTAAAAGTTGTCTAGAGGATTATGAAGTTAACTTGCATCAAAGGAGAGAGTTGAACTCAGGCCTTTTTGTTCCTGAGATCAGAAATCTATGCATTATGCCATTTTGCTTGTCATTTTTATTTTTAACCAATATCAAATAATTTTGTTAATGATCCTTTGTCACATAATTTGAGTTCTAAAAATGCTATTCGCATTGTGTTTGTTTTCATTGGTTCCCTTAGGTTTGCTTCTTCCAAATGTCTTTTGTTATTATTTTCTATAATTATCTAAAGTACAGATTTCATAGTTTGATTGGTGCACATTAAATGAGTAAGTTAACCAGCAATATTGTAAATTTTATTACATTGGTACAGACTAGCCATGGGCTCTGAATTTTCCTCCAAGTATTTAATTTGTTTTTTATTTCTTTAAATAATATTTTATAATTGCATCTTGTTAGATTGATTAATAATTATCTTATGCATACATATTTTTACAATTATCTTGCTGCACAAGAAAAATCAAATCAAACCAGAAAAAAAATGAGAAAGAAAATGCAAGCAAACAACACCAAAAAAAAAAAAAAAAAAGAAAATTTTATGTTGTGAACCACGCTCAATTCCCACAGTCCTCTCTCTGGATGTAGATGGCTTTGTTCATTACAAGGTCCTTGGAACTGGTCTGAATCATCTCATTGTTGGAAAGAGCCATATCTATCAGAATTGATCATCATATAATCTTGTTGCCATATATAATGATCTCCTGGTTCTGCTCATTTCACTTAGCATCAGTCCATATAAGTCTCTCCAGGCTTCTCTAAAATCATCCTGTTGATCATTTCTTATAGAACAATAATATTCCATAACATTTATATACCATAATTTATTCAGCCATTCTCAGTTTCCAGAGAAAGTATAAATCTAATGGAAAGACAATATTCAAACAAATATATACAAATTATGTACAGTTATTCACTTAACAGGCATTTATTAAGTACATACTGTGCTGCAATCATTTTATAAGGACCAAGAATATAAAGAGAACTACTTAGGCAATTTCGGCCTCTGTGTTTTTCTCAAATTGGAAGTTCACAAAGGAGCCATCCAATCAGAGTATAAGACCTCAGGAAAAGAGCATACATCCAAAAGGTGAAGTAATCCAGGAGTGGAATAGACTTCTGGGTGAAGAAGTTTCTATATCATGGAAGAGCTCCTATGGAGCTGAGTCAGAGGTGTAACTTGGAGAGGGAAAAAAGTACCTTTTACCTGGACATCCTCCTTAAATTAGAGGATAGTTTAGTGATAATCTCAAAGTGAACGACTAAGAAAATCATCAAGAGAATCCTGTAGAGAAAGGAAAAGGCTTCTCTGTCTCTTAACAAAGGTTGCTATGTGAGGTAGGATTTTAGAGAAGATTTGAAAGAAGTCAAGAACCCAAGATGAGGTGAGAAAGGAGAGCATCTCAGGTATGAAGGACATCTAAAAAAATATACTGAATCAGGAAATGGGATATCTGGTTCAAGGAACAGCAAGAAAGCCAGTGCTGCTGGAACAGAAAAGATGAAAATATCAGGTTACAAAACATACTCACAAAAATTAGCAGTGTTTCTACATAGTAAAAACAAACACCAAACTGTTGAAGTTACCATCAGCCTCCCATTCATCTGGACTTCAAACCTAGGTATCTTTCTTAATTCCTCACTCTTTCTCATACACTGTATCCAATTTATTGCCAAGTCCTTTCAATTTTACATTTACAGTATCTCAGCATCTCTTTCTCTGCCTTTATTTTCTCTGTGACTGTCACCACCCTGGTTCATCCACTCTAACTGAACTCCTTCAGGACTTCTCTGATTGATTTCTCCAACTTATTGGGATAATCTCATCTTCCTATAAGATCCCAATAGCTTCAGTATTCCACCTCATCTCTAAACTCTGCCTTTCTGATTGGGGGGTGAGGCCATGAACTCCAAACTTCCATTTATGGAAAGGACCCAGTCAGACATCTATTCACCTGTCTGCAGTTACTTTGAAATTTCTCTGACTGACTATCCACCATGCACTTATTATGCTACTTGGGGGCTTATACTAACATTTCCTTTATAAGTCAGTGGTTTGGAAAGAAGCAATATGTTGTGGTGAAAAGAACTTTGGAATTGAAGTGAGGAATCTGTCATCACAGTCCTGGTTATGATGTCTAATACTTTCATAAACCTCAGGAAGTTGCTTATTGGTTCCAGCCTCAGTTTTCTCATTGTTAAAGGATAGTATGGTACTAGATGATATATTAAGCATTTTTAATTTACAAGGGTGTGTTTTTCCAGGATATGTTTTATTTTTAAAAGGAATAATTATTTTATATAGTTGTTAAATCCACAAGTCAACTCATAAAAATCCATTTAATGTATTCTTTCAGTCCCCTTTCTTTCTTCTCTTTCTCCTTCTTGCTCTCCTTCTTCCATCTTGCTCTTTCCCTGCCATTTCTCTCTCTCTCTCTCTCTCTCTATATATATATATATATATATATATATATATAGTCAGCTACCTCTCTGTGTTTATACATATATGTAGAAACAGAAAGAAACAAAAATAGATCTAGGCACATAAAATATAGATATTAATATATTAGTACTGCTGAAGTATAAAGCTAATAATAATATTTCAATTATTTCCATGAGTAAATGAATTGCATTTTGCAATTTAAAATGATAGAAATAGGTAACTCTTCCATATACATTAGTGCTTGATGATTTCTCTAGTTGCAGTCACAAAAATGAGACAAAACACATTTATGGATATTGGGGTAAACATTCTATGACATTAACAATTTATTAAGTTACTATTTTTCCCAAAATATGGAAGGGTTACTAGTAGGCCAAATGGATAAAAGCATCAGTCCTAGTTTAGAAAGACCTGAGTTTAAATTTATTAACTCTGATCTTGAGTAAGTCACTTAACCTATGTTTCTTTCAGTTTTTTCATCTATAAAATGGAATAATAATAGCACTTACTTCCAGAGTTTTGTGAGGATCAAATGAGATAACAACTATAAAGTTCATAGCACATTTTGAAATATTTTGAATTCTTATGTCTTTTTATTCGTTATTCACATAAATTTTAGCTATTGTTTTAGCTGTAAGCTAATATCTCTACATCTTAACATCTGGATAAGAGAAGAATCTCTATAAAGAAAGAAAAATATAAATATACATAAAAATGCATATAAACAACCAAAAATTGGAAACAATCCCTTTTCAGAAAGAATTTACATTCCATTAGGGAAGATATAGGATAGTACTAGGAAAGAAAGGAAGTTATAGGCTGGAAATTGACAAAACTGTGAATGGAACTGGGCAGTCTATCGATGACCTTTGTAGAAGTAGTGTTGATTTTATCTGGAAGAACAAAAGGTCAATAATTTCAAAGGAATTAATGAAAAAAATGCAAATGAAGGTGGCCTAGATGTACCAGACCTAAAACTAAATTATAAAGCAGTGATCATCATAACCATTTGTTATGGGTTAAGAAACAGAATAGTTAATCAGTGGAATAGGTTAGGTTCACAAGACAAAATAGTCAATGCCTATAGAAACCAATGTTTGAAAAACCCAAAAACCTCAGCTTTGGGGATAAGAACTCACTATTTGATAAAAATTGCTGGGAAAATTGAAAATTAGTATGGCAGAAACTAGGCATTGACCCATATCTAATACCGTATATATCAAGATAATGGGGGAAATGGGTTCATGATCTAGACATTGCCATCTGATGTTTTTTAGGTCTTCTTTTTTTGGGGGATCTTCTCTTTTTCTGTCTCTCTCTCCAATGGACAAGGCAAATATGGCTCATTGGCACTCGTCTGATTCCTTCTCCATCTATAGAGATACAAGCAAATCCTCTCCCCCAAGCAGTTAACCTCTCTGGTCCCTTCCATTCACCACTTTCTGGATCTCTCCACTTCACCTGGAGATTATCTAAAGATATCAGTTTTCCATTGGATAGGAACAGGTGAAAATGTTGGCCTTCAACAACAGTTCTGCCTAAAAAGCCGAAGTACTCAATTGTAATCCTAACTGTTGTAAGATGTCTCTTCCCCACAAATTGATGGGGATTTTTTTAACTCTAAAAGGAGTAAAAACTTCTGTTTTGCCTTAAAATGTCCATCTCATAGGGGTAGCACTAACTTCAACTGCTATTGATCCTCCTAGGTCAGACATGTAGGTGTCTGCCTTAATCTTTGGTCAGTGACTGGGCCAGTTGGTTCTTCTAATGAGTGTACAATCTGTACCAGTGTCTACCAGTCCTTTTAATGGTAGGCCATTTACATAAGATAGTGAGCATAGGTCGGTCAGCTGTAACAGTTGCTGTCAAGAATATTCCTGATTTCTGTTGCTTGGAGTCAGAATGTGGGTGACTATCACCAGATTGCTTATTAGGAGTCTGTATCAGTAAACCTGATGCTACTACTTCTCCTGGGTGATAAGTTATGCATTGTCTACCTATATTAGTGACTGGGAGATTATCTATACATTCCCCAGTTTCCCACATCAGTGTATGGATGGACACTGTTTTATAAGTACTCTCAGGAGGTGAAATAGTCAAGCTTACTGTGCCTGGAAGACATTTCTGTACACCTCTGAACCTGCATAATATTTATATTATTTTATACTATTCTTGAAAAAAAAAAAAACTCTGCGTACTATCAAATCTCTATATGTGTAGGTACTTCTGTACCTCTCTAGTTATTTAATAGTAGACCTGTCTATGTGTCTCTACATCTCTTCACACCTACATATCCACATAAAAGTTACCTCTGAATATTGCTGCTTTTATAACACCTCTTTATTGATGCAAAAGATCTTTGCATGCATCAATATCTGTATAAAAGTAAATATTTCCATATAGCCTTCCATCTGCATGAAAATTCCGATTTGTATACACCTCTGCATATGTGTTAAAATTATATATTTCTATACATGTTTATGAAAAGACACCTATGCAGCTGAAGAAGAGAAAGTACCTCTGTGAAGCTCTTTATCTATAAAAATAAGACACTTCTCTGAATATCAACATCTGCATAAAATGATTTCTGGGGAACTCTCCATCTATATAAGGTTTTTCTATGTACTCTGAAGATGCCTCTATGCACATCTAAATTTCATATGGTATAAAGTATTCCTTTATATCTTGATGTCAGTATGAGAGAAATCACCTCTATTATCCAGGAGAGAGGAATACGAAAACTGACTTAAACATAATCCTTTACAATTTTTAATTGATCCTCATGACAATATTGTGTAATGAATTATACATACTATTACTTTCGTATTAGAAATTGTAATTAAAAAATAAATAAATAAACTGAGATTTAGAGAAGACATAAAATTCTGCAAAATCACAAAACTAATAGTTGCAAGACCAACATTTGAACCCTTATCTATTCAGAATTTCTCCAATCAGAAACTATCATTAATCTATTCATAAATCAAACCACATTGCCTCTCAGATAAGATGGAGAACATTTTCTATCTATTTCTTCCTCTTGTCCTTCCTAGAGACAACTAGTTGGTACAATGACTGAGACTGGAATCAGAAAGACTAGAGTTCAAAGATGATATCAGATACTCAGTTTTGTAATCCTGGTCAAGTGTATGTTTAGTTTCCTCATATGCCATATGTGGATAATAACATAGCATACTTCCCAGTATTACTGTAAGAATCAAATGCTATTTTATTTAGGAAACTCCCAGTGTCTGATACATACTAGGATCTTCTCCTTTTTAATTAATTAATTAAAATTAATTAATATAAATTTAATTAAATTTTATGTGGCATTTCATTTTCTCCCAATTATAAGATTTTGAGTTCTAAATTTTTCTTTTTTACTCTCTGCCTTCCTCTTTTCCTAAAATTGTAGGTAATTTGATACAAATTATATATGTGCTATCACATAAAATATTTCCATATAATTCACAGTTGTAAAAGAAGAAATAAATCAAAAGAAAATAAAAAATAACATGAAAAAGAATAAAGTAAGTAGAAAAAAAAGTATACCTTGAGCTGAAATCAGAGTCTATCAGTTCTTTATCTGGACATGGACAGCATTTTACTTTGTGAGTCTTTTGTACTTGTCTTGGATCATTGTGTTGCTGAGAAGAATTGAATCCCATATTGTTGTTGAAACATGTATAATGTTTTTCTGGTTCTGCTCATTTTACTTTGCATCAATTTGTACAAATCATTTGACTTTGTTTTTTTTGAAATCTGCTTGTTCATCATTTTTTATTCTCCAATATACAATTCAATTCAATTCAATACAATACAATAATATTCCATTACATTACATTTATAAATCACAACACGTTCAGTCATGGGGATGCCCTCAATTTCTTCCTTTTTTATGATCTCTTTGGAATATAGACTTAGTAGTGGTATTGCTGGATCAAAAGGTATACACAGTTTGATTGCTTATAGGAATAGTTCCAAATTGCTCTCCAGAATTTTTGGATAAGTTTACAATTCCTCTGATAGTTCATTAGTGTCCCAATTTCTCCACATCCTCTTGTAAATTCCGAACTAGCTTCCTGGAGACCTCAGGATCAGCTAGAATCAGGATAAGCAAAAGTCCTTGGTCTTTAGGGGGAAAAGTGAAGGAGACGGACAAAACTTCCAAGAGTTTTGCCAAGGATTCCTCCTTGATTCTATAGTTCAGAACCTCCACACTTTTTTCCTCCTTGTCCTGAGGCCAAGTGAAGTTCTCTCCCCTTTCTCATTTCATCCCTTACTCCTTACCTACAATTCTCTTAACCCAAGCATTGAGCCAGCATTAACTGAGAGAAGAGAAATTCCAAACATATGCTAATAGAGTTTTTGTCCAACAGGTAATTAGCCTTAAGTGCTCAATTGTCTAATTCAAGCACACCTTTTAAGCGATTCAGCCCTTTATATCCTCTCCAACATTTGTCATTTCCTTTTTTTTTGAGTCATATTAGTCCAATAGGTATGAGGTAGTACTTCAGAGTTGTTTTAATTTGCATTTGTCTAATCAAAAGTAATTTAGAACTAATCTTTATATGTCTACAAAAAGCTTTAATACAATGCCTACAATTTCTGAAAACTGATCAAAATTTTTGATTATTTATTAATTGGGGAATGACTTGTATTCTTAAACATTTGATTAACTTCTTTATATATATTTCAGAAATAAAGTCTATGTCAGAGAAATTTGCTGTAAAATTTGTTTCTCAGCTTTCTGCTTTCCTTATAATCTTGGTTCCATTGACTGTGCAAAAGTATTTAATTTAATATAATAATTTTAATTATTTTGTTATTTGATAATTTGATTATTTAATATAATCAAAATGATTGATTTTACATTTTATAATGTCTTCTGTGTAGTATTTTGTCAAGAAGTTGTAATTCATGTAACTTCTTCTTTAAGAATTGGGATCCATACCCTTTGATCCAGCAGTGTCTCTATGGCTTTATATATATAAACCCAAAGAAATCATAAGAGAGGGGAAAGAACTACAAGTGCAAAAATGTTTGTAGCAGCTCTTTGTAGTGGCAAGGAACTGGAAATTAAGTGGATGCCCATCAATTGAGGAATGGCTGAATAAGGTGTGGAATTTGAATGTAATAGAATACTATTTTTCTATAAGTAATGATGGGCAGGCTTATTTCAGAAAAATCTGGAAAAACTTGCATGAACTTTTGCTGAATGAAGTGAACAGAACCAGGAGAACATTGTACACAGTAAGAGCAAAATTATGTAATGATCAACTATGATAGTCTTAGCTCTGCTTAGCAATATAGTAATTCAAGACAATTCCAATAAAAATTTGAGGGGAAAATGCCATATATATTCAAAGAAAAAACACCCACCTTCAGCCATGTCAGAACCATTTCACATCTTACTCTGTTTTTTTAATAGATTCTATTCCCCAATATGGGAAATGTGGCAAAAAAGAGTCATTTTCCTCTGGACTCAATACCACTGACATAAAGAAAAGTTTTCGAGGGCAATTGGCATTGTGGTTAGAATACTAGCATCAAGAAAATTAATTTAGCTCCTTCTTCTTATATATACGGACCATGTAATGCTGGGTAAATCACTTAACCCTTCACTCCTCTTAAACAACCTTGCACTGGTAAAAAGGAGTTTCCTTACCAGGAATTGCGTACAGCAATAAAGTCATTGGTCTGGTCAAAATTATTATTGTTATACTTCTCATATCTTTTATGAAGTTCAAATAAAAACAGTCTTAAAACAAGTAACTATCCTGCTTTTCCTTTTTTTTTTTCCTTTTTTACTTCTTCCTCCTCTAATCTTTTCATTGTTTTAAATTTAATTATTTTCACTAAGATTCAAAGAGAAATAATCCTGGACATGGCTCTATCCTGCTATGTTCTATGGGCTATTATACATTATGCTAAAATAATTGCTTTTTTTTTTTAAGTTGAACAAAAGTACTTGGATATAAGTTCATTGTAGACATACTGAAAACATCCTTTGTATACTCCTACTCACAGAAAGAACAAAAGAAATGCTCATGATAGCACTGATCCTCTTCAAGAATGAAGGACAAACTACAACAGATATAATTAATTTTCACAAAATTTTAGTCCCTGCTGCTAGGTCCTTACTTGGAAAGTTGTTTTTTTTTTCCATTTTAGTAGCTTAGAGATTATGAATATTTGGTATAGCAACTGTGGGACTACCCACACAGCATGTACTTGTGTTCTTAAATATTTCAGTATTAACACTTCATACCAGTGACAGATTCTGCCTCCTACTACATCCTGCTTCTGTGGTACAGTGGTCAGGGTTGATATTGTAAAGTAGGTCAACCTTCCATCTCCTGGGGAACTTCCCTGGATCTTTGAGATCCAGAGTTCTGAGGTTCAGGGCCCTCTCTGGCTTCTAAAGACAGCCATAGGGACTGTCAATTCTACTTCCTGTCTCATCACTTGCAAAATGAAAAGTAGGAGTTTCTGATCATCACAAGGATTTCTCAAAGGAGCCCTTTCCTCTTTCTGGGTACCGATATTGTGAAGCTGTACCAATCTCTGGCCAATATCTGATGTGCTTGGAGGCTCTCAGATAATTTGCCAGATTAGTGGTGCTGGCTTTCCTGGTAGGACAAATTTCCCATTCCCTTAGAGCTTTCAGCTGACTTTTTAATGTATTTCTAAGGTGAAAGAAGATATTTAACCTAGCTTCTCATTTTATTACTTGATCACTAGTTAATGTATTGATACTTTCAGGATTTTTCTGGAGTTTGGAATTTGTCTCTTTTAGACAGCCATCTTGGAAGGAAGTCTGCATTCTTAAACACTGAAGGAACAATGTTTATTCCCTGGCTATTGTGAGCAATAACTATGTCTGTAATAACACTTTGTTTTGAGTACAATTTATTTGCTGAATTCTCAAGGATATTTTTGGGCTTAAATCTGAATGTAGTATGGAGATATGTCATCTTTCAGTTTCTAAAGAATTGCAAACTATTTGTGCATAATTTCAGTGACCCAGTTGTGTCTTACTAGGCATCTAGTCTAAGATAAACAGTTTGCAATCTGCAGCATTATATTGTCTACCTTCTACTGCTTCATTGCATAATCTGCATGGATCAATAAGTCTGAGGTCCCTCAGGAATACCTTTCCATATATACTAATGGAGATTCTGATATGGAATCCCTATTAAAAATAACTCTCCATTTCTATTTTAAAAAATCTATATGACTTAGCCATTTGTCCATTTTTTGACCCATTGTTTGAAGAATTCATGTGGGTATTGAAATACCATATACTGATGTTTGCATGTCCTCAATTTTTTTTAACTCTCTGCCAAATATTATGGGAGAGTATGTTTGTTATGATAATCATAGCAGATAGTAGTTTTTTAGAATTACTCTATTTCAATATAATTATTCTATTAATTGTATTTGTGCTGTCAAACTCAGAAATGGTGTTTCTAAATTCCATTCTCAGAATGCCCATCTCTTTTCCAATATTATCTCAAGACTGACATAATTTTTGCCATCTGTAATGTCATTAGGTATCATTTCTGGAATGTGAATTATGTTTATATTTTTAGTTCTTCCAGGCTTTTGAGATTTTCCTACTCAGATTTAAGTAACTCTTCAATTTCCACCCTTATTTTATGTAACTGGGTTCATAAATGAAGCTATTTCTCATGTCTACCCTGAACTGATCTGTACTATCAGTAACATGGACCTGAGGATATTGATGGTACAAAGTACAATAGCCTTACGTGTCTATAAATAGTAGGAACTCAACAGAGGTGATTTTTCCTCTCATAATGAAGTATAGTCAAATAAGAAAACATTATATGTTCAATTCATTTAATTTGGGCTGGTGCTCTGCTCACTTTAGTAAGTAGTAAGCATCATATGCACTGGTCCATCTCTAGGAAGTTTCAGTATTTTTTTTTTATTTGTTCCAATATGCCTTGTCAACTCATGGTACCAGAACATGATGGAATCATAATTTAATCTTCTATCCACATCATCAAGTTGATCCCTATAACATCACAATAGTTGCTAGTATAACCAACCTTAAACATTTGCCTACCTCATCTATTTCTTATATGATTAATCTGAAGACTAATCCAATTAATAAAAATACTTCAACTGTCCAATTCAATATATATAGAACATTAAGAAAAAATAAGTAGTGAACTGAAATAAAGAATGATCAAGAGAAAAATTGCAAATTAATAATAATCATGGAAGATTATGCCAGGTGACAAATAATAGTAGAAATCAATGTGAAAACAACTCTAAGGTTTCAGCCCATACATAGTACATTGGCAAAGATGACAAAAATAAGAAAAGTTAGTGTTGGAGTGGCTGTGGAAAGACAGGCACATTGAAGCATTGTTAATATAGCTGTGAATTAATAAAATTATTTTATAGGGAATTTAAAATTATGCAAATAAAATGACTAAAATGTCCATAACTCTTGACCCAGAGATTCTCTGTTAGCTACCTACAAAAAGAGCTTCATTAACAATCAAAAAACATTCCAATGGAAGAAAATATTTCTAATTTGTGGTAACAAGGAATTAGAAACAAAATATGTGTCTGTCAATTGGTGCATGATTAATCAAACTGTAATATATGAATTTCATGGAATATTACTACTGGGGAGTGAAAAAGATGAATACAGAGAAGCATAAAATAATACATAAACTCATGCAAAGTGAAGTAAGTAGATCTAGGAATATATGTCTATAACAATTAAAATAGAAGGACTAGCCAACATAAAATAAATAAATTTGAAGTGCTTAGAATGCCAAAGATACAAATAGAGAAGTAGAAAATTACTTGATCACATGATCAGTTAGAATTACTGGAAAAAATTTATTGAAAAATAAAATTAAAATGTCTGTATGTGTGTATGTATTATGGATATGGATGTTGATGTGTGTATGTATGTATTCATGAATGAAATGAGAGCCCTAATGGAAAACATTGAGAGAAAAGAGGAGTCCATTAGTGGAAAGACTTATTAGGAGAATTCAAAGATTAGTAAAAGAAATACGAAGTCTGCTATATGTATTACATGTCTTTAAAGTCATAATGGATTGAATTGAAGTGAATGATTCCATAAGAAAGTAATAAAAGGTAAAACTAAGTCAAAAGACTGAAAAATAGAAGAAAAATTTATTTTAACATAAAAGTAATCAGAAAACCAAAATGAGTAAATATAATTTTAGAATCAATGAATTTATTGATAGCCATGAACAACAACAATAACTAAAAAGAGTCTGGTTTCCATTTTTAAAAACTCATGAAAGATAATTACTCAGATTTCACAGAATCAGAGGCTTAATTAAATATAGAAATAATCCACTGGTGACTTCTGAAGAGAAAATATAAAATTAAAACTTACATAATCATCATAGTTTAAATCTTTAATCTAATACAATTCCACTATGGTTTCTACAGCATGTAACTAATAAGAAAGACCTCAAGTATTCAAGATCCACAGTTCAGTATCACAAGACTTAATAGCTATTACTATAAAAGAGTACATAGCTTGGAATATGGTATTCTAAAATTAAATGCTATAGGATGAAAACCAAGGATAACAATCTGCAAAATTGAGTTTCAGCCTACAGATGAAAAGATGAACATTTAATGATATATTGAATTTCCAAGAATTCCTAATAAAAACAACAAACCTAAGAAGAAACTTAGAGAAGTATAAACAAAAATAACAAACCTAGGAAGAAACTTGGAGAAGTATAAACAAGAGTCAAGTGGAACATTACAAAGGTAAAAATGAGGGAGAAATCTGAAGGAACACAAAGATTAAGGACTAGATGATATAGATTTGCCCTCATAAACCTAATATCACAATAGTTTATAGAAAGAATGAAATAATAGAAAAGACCTTTTTAAAAATGTTTTAATAACCTTAAAATAAAGAAAAGGAAAGGAAAGAAAAGGAAATGCATGAGGGAAGAGAGGACAAAAAATGATTGTGGGAATCATCTCAAATATTCATCATATTGAAATAGAAAATTATACAATCAAAGAGGAAGGTGTCGAAGAATGGATATCATTTGAAATTCTCTTTTGTTTGAATTAGTCAAAAGAGAGAACACATTCACATGCCTTAAAATTGAACAGGGGCCATATGTTTAAACCTACATCAATCCCAGTGATAAGAGCTCCATTTGTTTTGGGAGTTCTTTAAGGAACTTTTTTTTTTCCTGTAGCTGAAGACTCAATTTCCTTTGCTTTTTCTTTTCTTATCATTGAATTTGGTAAAGCTTTTGCAAGCACCAAGACAAATGACATTTTTTTGTTAAAATTGTGTAACCCTGAATTTGGAGGTGAGAATCATTTTCATGCCCACCAGATTTAATAGGTTTTTAGTCTTGAAGATGTTATTTTCTGGATTGTTTGTGAACTATAACAAATGGACTTTACTAAAGAATGCCAAATAATCTTCTAAGAACAGAAAATGCTTAACCCTTGGGATAAAGTAAGGGATTTGATCTTTGACAAATCAGCCCAAAGGCCTAAAATGTAATCAAAATTTTGTTAATGAAGTATTAAATTATCCTTACAACACTCTAGGAAGAATTAAAAGGAACAACTTCAATGAATAACACAATAAAATCTTATAAGACTTTCAATGGCTAAATCCTAGGGATAGAACGTTAATTTCCAGGCATATGGGTTTAGGATTTGGGAATAATTTGTGGGGAAAAAAACCCTATACTAGTGGTTGGAGAGGATGGAAAAGGAGGAAGCTTCTCTCTCTTTGCCCTAATCTCATCTGGCTAAAACATCTAACAGCAGGTTTCCTAAAGTGAGACATTGGCTATAACATCTAGCAGCAGGTTTCCTAAAGTGAGACATTATATTCAACTTGCTAGTTCATCTGTTCAAGCAAAATTGAGATAAAATTGAGGAATCAGAGACACAAACTCTAGACAAGCATAGATGTTAAAAATTCAACCATGCAAGGGAGGAAGAGAATCACTGATTTCAGAGAAGATGGGTAGGAAATGACTCTAAAAATCCAAATTACCAATCTGACTAATAGAGATACTGAACTGAAAGGGAATCTACATGAGTATTCTAAAAAGGAAAAAGAAATTTTTTTTAAACTCTTTAGTATTAAAAGAAGTGTTATTTTCCACACATATGTGCTGTATGTATCTCATTACTACTATAATCTTTCCTGTATAATTATGAGTGAGTATGCATTTATGGGGCAAATGTTTTATACTGGCTGTTGGGATGGGTAGTATTTACCTTTGCCAAGAGATAATTATATCTACTTACTTATTGTTATTGAGAAGCATACCAATGGATGCTCATGGGGGTGTGAAATTGCCATCTTTCCCTTCATACATACAGTACTAACTTCTCCATGGAGGATCCATCCTGCCAGTGTAACTTGGTGAAGAAGTGAAAACAAGAATTCTATATAGGAACAGCTTCCTAAAAATTAGAGCTAGGTGGCACAGTTGATAGAGTATAAGGCTGAAATATCCTGAGTTCAATAATGGTCTCAAACACTTAATAGATGAGTGACCCTGGGCAAGTCACTTAACCCTGCTCCAGTTACTCATTTATAAAATCAGCTGGAAAAGGAAATGGCAAAACCCTCCAGTATCTCTGCCAAGTAAACTCCCAATGGTGTTATGAAGAGTCAGACATGACTAAAAAAACAACAACCACTATTTCCCTGATAGGATTAATTTATTCTCTATGCAGTTCTTTAATCAGAGTCTAATTGACTCTTGTGTCATTCCTTTTCTGATTGGATTAGGTTAGATCAGGGCTTTTTAAACTTTTTTCACTCTCTACCCCTTTTCACCTGAGAAATTTTTACATAATGCTGGGTATATAGGCATGTAAAATAGATATACAAAACATTTACTGGTAAGAAACTATAATTTAAGACTCCTACATTCAGTTACAAGACCCCAAATGGGGCTGCAAATCACAACATAAGAAGCTGAGCACTAAATGTCCACTGAGACCTTTTCCCAGCTCTCAAATTCTATGCTTTTGTGAGTTTACTATCCTGTTTACTATCTTGCTTGACATTCCTTTATCACCATTCCTTTCACAAAATGGACAATAGATTGGGCTTTGATGACATGATGATGATGATGATGCTTATGATGATGATGTTGATGATCATGATGATCATGACCATGATCATGACCATGATTATCATGATCATCAAAACATTGTCACTATGCTCATCTAGCAAGGATGGTGAAGAATCACACAGCTCACCCCACCTCTACCCAAATCCTAGCTACTAAAGAGGCTAAAGCTAGTGAATCTTGGGAATTCTAAGCTTTAATAAGACTAATGGAGTCAATTAAGTATTCACATTAAATCTAGCATTAATATTGTGAATCTCTGCAGTGAGGCGATACTAGGGTGTCTAAAGAAGGGAAAATTGTCAGAAACAGAGATAGTCAAAGTTTCCTTACTTATCAGCAATGAGGTTAGGGATATGTGTGGCTATTGAAATTTCAGGCAGGACAAGATAGGGACAGCCAATATCCATAAAGGGTAGCTAGGTGGCTCAGGATAGAACACTATGCATGGATTCAAAAAGACCTGAGTTCAAATCTGAGCTGAGATACTTACTAGCACCACTAGTGTGGTCCTGAACAAGTCACTTAAATATATTTTGCCTCAGTTCCTTCAATGAAAAATGAACAGGAGAAGGAAATGGCAAACTATTCCAGTATTTCTGCAAGAAAACCCCAATATAAACACACAGACTTGCATATGACGGAAACAACTTTTTTTTTTCAAATAATAACTTTTTATTTTCAAAATAAATGGATACCTGGATAATTTTCAACATTCATCCTTACAAAATACTGTGTTCTAATTATTCCCTTCCTTCCCTCCTCTTCCTCCCCCTGTCAGCAAGTGATTCAATATATGTTAAACACGCAATTACTCTATACATATTTGCACAAATATCATGCTGCACAAGAAAGATCAAAAAGGAAAAAAAATGAAAAAGAAAAGAAAATATAAGCAAACAACAATAAAAAGAGTAAAAATGCCATGTTGTGATCCACACTCAGTTCTCACAGTCCTCTCTCTGGGTATAGATGGCTCTCTTTACCACAAGATCACTGGAATTGTTCTGAATCATCTCATTGTTGAAGAGAGTCACATCCATCAGAATTGATCATCATATAGTCTTGTTGCCGTATACAATGTTCTCCTGGTTCTGCTCATTTCACTGAGAATCAGTTCATGTAAGTCTCTTCTGGCCTCTCTGAAATCATCCTGGTGATCATTTCTTATAGAAAAATAATATTCCATAATATTCATATACCATAATTTATTCAGTCATTCTCTAACTGATGGGCATCCACTCAGTTTCCTTTTCTGGCCACTACAAAACGGGCTGCCACAAACATTTTTGCACATGTGAATGTTTTTCCCTCCTTTAAGATCTCTTTAGGATACAAGCCCTGTAGAAATACTGCTGGATCAAAGGGTATGCACAATTGATAGCCCTTTGGGCATAATGATGGGAAAAACTTAACAATTCTTCATGAATGAATGGATAAATAGATAAACAGATAATGTTCCATTGACTTCTTAGAGGCCTTTGTTCTAATTCTCTTTGAATAAAAAAATACTCCTGCTCTATCAGCAATCCTGGCATAGAAGTTTGTTTCTTGTAATCTGTACACTAAGGATGGTCCATGTCTGAATGATGAGTCTATGATTCATGCAACACCCAAATAGAGATCTTTTAATATACCCTCCTCTCAGTCATAACTTTAATCCATGTACCAGTCACTGATCCCATTTATATGAGAAAGAGAAAACTAAATGATTGGATATCATGCTTTCATGTTTCATGCCTCAGAGACCTTGAATCATTAACTTTGGAACTTTTGTGAAGATGTGAAGTAATAGAAAGGAGCAAAGTCAAATAGGACCACTTCACTCTTTTATACCTTCATTTTTTCATCTATGAAATAGGAATTGCACTTTGTACACGAAGATTTTGTGGACATCAAATGAACTAGTAGTTATGAAAGTGCTTTAGGATGGTTAAATTACCACTGATGGTATTCTTTTTTTTTTCTATTCCCTGAACCTACCCTTCATTTTCTTCTCTCTATACTTTTGCCTGATACCACCTGAAATTTCTTTCTTTCCTGTCTCTGATGATTGAAATTCTCTGCCACATTTACATTTCAACTTTGTTGCTACCTCTTATAGGAAGCTTTTCCTGATATCATCTTTATGTAACATATCTCTATTTTTAATATTCTTGAACAATCACTGTTTCTCAATAATCTCTCTTTTTCTGGATTCTGGATTTTCACATTTTTTACTGCTCTATCCTAGTTCTCCTACCTAATAGATATTTCTTAATCTCTTAAATCATTCATGAACTCACTTGTTATGAGTGGGTGTATGCTAAAATTATGGCTGAGGCTCTTTTCTCTTACTACCCATTCTTTCTTGGTTATCTTATAAACTACTAAGGTTTCATAAATATGAATTTGCATACTGATAAACTTTACACTGATTATTCCCAAATTTATAAATATTTCCCTGATCTCTTTCATAAGGCAGAGCCTTAATCGCCAACTATATATCATAAATTCTTTGTATGTGTCACTTAGACATCTAATCCTTAATGTCTACCATTTTTCAATTTGTAAAAATAAAACAAATAAACAAAAACCCAATATATGAAAAGTGCAATAAAACAAAACATAATAAAATGAGGTATGCTCAAAAAATTCATTTTTCAATGAAATTTTATATTCCTCAAAATAAATAGTTCTTAAAATTCAATAGAAAAAAAATGAATAGATGAAAAATTTCCTAGTATTCGGCTTTGTTATATGATTGGATAATTGGTCCATGGAGTTGTCCCATCTAAACATACCACTCCTCTTCCACCCTTAAACTGATTAATTATTGGCAAACTTTAAACATAAAAATTATTCTTAAAGTGCCTTGTGAAATGTGATAATATTTTAATAATAAGCAGTTTGCTTTTAGCCAAAAAATTCCCAAGATACTCACATTGGTTCTCTATATAATATTGACAGTCTTGACCAGTTCCTCACCCAACAGAAAAGCTGTTTTTAGATTTTCTAATAGAAATTCAAAACTTGAAGTAAAACTCCTTAGGTTGGTTCTCTGGGCAATGCAGTCAAGCTCAGATAGATCTTCATTCAAGAGGATACTGTGTTGTCCATTCATATATCTTCTAACATCAAATACAAAAATCCCATATTTTACTTTTGTTTCTCCTAAAACCAAGTAAAGCAATAAAAAGCAATCAGTATCTCAGAGATTTTCATTCAATTCAAGAAGAATTTATGAAGGGCTTATCATGTACCAAGTATTGGCACTAAGAAAGGCAAGCAGTCTCTGCCCTCAAGAAGTTCACATTTTAATGGGGAAGTCAACATAAAAGTAGCTACATACAAACAGGAGAGATAGACACACACAGAGAGAGACACAAAGAAAGAGAGAGACAGAGACAGAGACACACAGAGAGATCCAGAGACAAACAGAGAGACACACAAAGAGAGACAGAAAGACAGAGACAGACCAAGACAGAAATAGACACAGAGAGATGTGCACATACATATTGTGTATGTGTGTGTGTGTGTGTGTGTGTGTGTATGTGTGCAACTGTAGTTAACTCAGAGTGAAATTTTTAAGAGTAATGTGAAAGGTTTCTTGTATAAGGTAGGATATTAGATGTGACCTGAATGAATCAAGGGAAGGCAGGAATCAGAGAGAAGTTGAGAAAGTATTCTAGGAATGAGTGATAGTGAAAAATTACTAAGTTAGTAGAAAGAATTTCCTCTGTAAGAGAAAGAAAGATTAATGTCCCTGGATCATAGGATATGGGGGGTGGTGGAAAGTCAATAACAAGAATATTGGAGGTGTGAAAAATGGCTAGGTTACATAAGGCTTGAAGAGCCAAACAGAGAATTTCAAATTTGATTTTGAAGAGAACCATTGTATTTGATTGAATTGATAGAGATAGGAGTGGAGATTGTGTGGGGAGAATCAGACATCTTTAGGAAAATCATTCTAAAAGCAATGTGGAAAATCAGTAGGAGTGGAGAGAGATGAGTCAGGGAGATCAACTCAAAAGATAATCTAGTATTTCAAACATGACATGATGAGGACCTTTCTCAGAGTGCCAACTGTGATAAAGAAAGAAGGGGGTAAATATGTGTGTGCATGTGTGTGTGTGTGTGTGTGTATACACAAATATGTGTGTGTATAATTCTCTCTCTCTCTCTCTGCAGCTTAGCATCTCCTGCTCTGGTATCTAAAGTCTTCCTGTGAACTGACTATCATTTTATATCTTAATATCCTTTTAAGGTCTTCTCAACTTAGCTTTATCCCCCTTCACTCTTTCCTGGCTTCTTCAACTATCTTAATGGCTCAAATCAGAGTTTCCTGGTGATCAGTGATTCATCCTTCCCTTACCATTTAAAAGTCACAAATTCCACATTTTTATTAATTATGAAACATGAACTCTTATTTAATTGTGTCATGTTTGAGTTTTTCTTTTGTAAGTTTTAACTTTTCAAACTTTGAAAATAGCTACATGAAAATGGGCTTAGGAACCATCTTGTGATACAGCCTCAATCACTTCTGACCACAAATAAGTCCTCTAAATTCTCAATTCAGTTCTCTGCTAGTCTCTATCTATTCCATAATGTGTCTAGCAACATTTTTACATGTGCATTTTTTCAGTTTTTGGTGCACACACATACTTTTCTTGCCCTTTCTGCAATGAAACTGTTCATATGAGAAAAAGACAGAACTTTACAAATAGAAATATAAATCTCTATTTGTAAGTTCCTACCACACAATACCTGCCTCATGCACATGTGTATGTATGTATATATGCAAATAAGTTTGTAATATAATTATGGATGTGTGCATATATGTATGTGTGTAATATATATATACAATATACACATGTATGGTACATAATACCTATATGTGAACATTCAATATAACATGTGTAATGCTTGTATAATTTGTATGTGTACATATCTGTATATAAATATATTAAATACAAGATAATTGGGAAGGAAGAAAAATTTAAATATTGAAAATCAGGTTTAAAATATATCTTGAAGGAAGAAAAAGTTTCTATAGAGGCATAGGTAAGAAGAAAATATATCCTAGGTAAGGGGGATAGTTAGTAAAAAAAGTGCAGAAATAGTCATTGTAGTGTTGTGTATAAGGAGAAAAGATAAGACCATTTTGGTTGATTAACATAAGGAAGAATATCATATAAGATTCTCAGAAGAAAGTCTGGAATCAGCTGATGAAGAAATTTTAAAATAAATATCTGAATATATCAAAAAAGAAATAATCAAAACAAGTATAGGAGCTGATACTTCCTTTGTGCTTTAACAGAAGCTATAGATTTTATTGTGTAAGTTGTAAATGAAAAGAATTCATATTTGTATTTTGTAAGTACCAATACAGCAACTTTGTGGGGGATAGATTAAAAAGGTAAGGAAGGAGGGAAGGAAGGAAGGAAGGAGTGAGGGAGGGAAGGAAGGAAGGAGGGAGGGAGGGAGGGAAAGAAGGAAGGAGGGAAGGAAAAGGAAAGAAGAAAGAAAGGAGGGAAGGAGGGAGTGAGGGAGGGAAGCAAGGAAGGAGGGAAGGAGAGAGGGAGGAGGGAAGGAAGGAAGGAGTAAAGGAAGGAAGGAAGGAAGGAAGGAAGGAAGGAAGGAAGGAAGGAGGAAGGAGAGAAGGAGGGAAGGAAGGAAGGAGGGAACAAAGGAAGGAAAGGAGGGAGGAAAAGAGGGAGGGGAGGGAGAGGGAGGGGAAGAATGAAGGAGGAAGGAAGGGAGGGAAGGAAGAGAGGAAAAAAGGAAGAAAGGAAGGACGAAAGGAAAGAAGGGAGGGAGAAGAAGTGAGAAAACATTTGTGAAGTGCTTACTAATGTGCTAGGCATTGTGCTAAGCATTAGAAATACATGTATAATACAAAAGACCAAAAAAATAAAAAAGACAATCAATACCTTCCAGGAAGGAAGAGCAGGCAACATGCATAAAATGAAAGAGGTGGGAAAGTCTGAAGAGTCCAGGCAAAAGATGATGAGGGCATGAATTGACAAAGATTTTCTAAGTAAACAGAAAGGATTGGATGTGAAGAATTTTGTGGAAGAAGAATCAAGATTTGCCAATTGATCGCATATGCAGAAGGGAGGGAGAGCGAAGATTCAGAAATAACTTTTTTTTTTTTTCATTTCTGAGTTTTAAATGGGAACTTCTTGATTTTCACCTTCTTTTTTTTTTTCAAATTTTCATGATGGTTGAGTTCCTACTAACCTTTATATACTTCTATAAAAATTATGAATGACCTCTCATTTGCATTTGGAAAGAAGTCCATTGCTGAACATTATTCTTAAATTTTATTTAAATAATGATAATGATTATGTTTTGGTGATATATAGATTTTCTGGAATAACCTCAAAGAAAGAATGCTGTATGAGAACTGTAGAATGAGTATTTATAAATTGCAATATAGATAAAGAAATATAACAACTTTTCCTCTATTTCTTGACTCTTTGTTTTCTAGGGGAAAGGGCAACATAATACATTGAGAGGTTTTCTGGAACTAGTTCTAATCAACTTTGGAGAAAGAATTGTTAAATTTGTAATGTGAACATTTATACCGCAGACATTTGTAATTGCTAATCAGGGCTTGATTTATTGTTTGATTGATTTCTAGACTTCACAAAATGTTAATGGAGATTAAACTGAAAAACATAGAAATAAATATAAAGTATATGTCTCTCTATATATGTATATATATTTACATATAGATAGACACATATACATATACACACATACTACATACATGCATATATATTTCTCTCTGAGAGGTCTATTGTTAAATATTTACCAGCATATTTTGGTATTGCTGTATAAATATGACGAGCTCAGTATGAATATAGTACAAAAGTACAAAGGCTCAGAGAATGAAGTCATCAGCAGATGTAGGCCTGGTGACAGTAGAATGATGATGATGATGATGATGATGATGATGATGATGATGATGATGGCAATAATAATAATCAATCACATTTATTTGACACAAAGTTTTCAAAATGTTTTCCATTCGTCTTTTCATTTGAATATCATAACACTCTGTGTATATTGTATTAGAGAAGGTGGCAAGGGTCAAAGTGTTTTCTGAAAGAAGTTGAGGTTATATGACTTTAAAGAAAAAGAATGTAAGGGAGAAATAGATAAAAGAATGTCTGTTATTGGAATGGAAATTCTGGGGCATATATAAAAAGGCAGCACAGAATAAAAAGAGACTTCAGTGGCCTAGGGCAGTAATGGACTGAAGATGAAGATAATTGAAGGTTTCTCTGTTTTGCCTAGAGAGTCTGTACCTCTAAACCATGGTGATTAGAGAAAAAAATGTGGAGGACAGTCTGGTAGTCACATAATGGTTAATTTACCCATACATTCTTCCTACTTCCCCTCCAGATAGAGACAGAGACAGAAAGACAGAGACAGTAACAAAGGAGAGATAAAGATAGAGAGACAGACACAGAGACATGGAGATAAAGAGACAGACAGAAGCAGATAGAGACAGAGACAAGGAATAATAAAGGAGATAAAGATTGAGAGACAGATACAGATAGAGACACAGAGACAGAGACAGAAACAGAGACAGAGACAGAATAACAAAGAAGGAAATAAAGAGACAGACAGACACAGAGACAGAGAACAGGCAGTCAGGAACATCTTAGTTCCAATTTGGCCTGAGACTAGCTCTGTAGGCAAGTAAACAAGCTTTTTGACCACTATCTGTATCAGTTTCCTCACCTGTAAAGTGGGGATAATAAATGCACCTACTTCCTAGGGTTGTTGTAAGGACTGAATGAGATGTTTTAGTAAAGTGCTTAGCACAGCGTCTAGCACACAGTATTTAGTAGCCACTAAATAAATGTACATTCCTTCTCTCCACTCCCACTTTCCCTATCCCCTGCCAATAAAATGTAAACTCTTTGAAGGTCAGGGTTGTTTTTTGGGTTTTTGCTTGGTTTTTGTCTTTTCTACATATCTCTCCAACCCCAGCCTAGTGCCTTGTGTATCCTAGCTACTTAATAAATGATTTAGCTAAATTAAATCGAGTTAAATTATAGTCATTTGAGAACTTGTGTTATTTAACCTTCTAACAAATCATAACCCTTCTCAAAAGCTGATATTTAGCCCACTAAATCAAATTAAATATTACTCGATCATATTGATATATTGATTATTTGATAAATATTACATTAAATAGTACTTTAATTAAATGGAACTGAAGAGTGGAAATTTAGGCCAGTGAAAAGATTTTGTGATGCTGGAGAAACTGAGGCAAGATAGAGATTAGAGAGTATTTAATATTTGTAAAGAGAGATGTCCTGGGACCAAATGGATCCATGGTTTGGTAGCAGAGATGAATGAGACTATCTGAGACTATCGTCTCCAAGAATCCAGCAAACAATATGAGTTTTCAATGACGTATATACTCATGGCTCAGACTTAGGGGGTACAGCAAGGTAGGGGTGGAGTCAGGGTGCTGAGAGCAGGCACACAGAACTAACAATCCAGCTCTGACAGGATGCGGAGAGGCATGGGGGGCATCTGATAATTGGGATTACAGAGTGGGGAGAGGCACCCAACATTCTGATGATGCCTAAGATAGAAGGTCTTTCTCCTTATCTGGATCATTGTGATTAGGAGGGAGAGGTGGTTGAGCAGAACAATTATAAACTGAGGCAGAACAGTTCAGGGTAACCAAGGCAGGACAATTTAGGGAAACTGAGTCAGGACAATTAGGGAAACTGGGTCAGGATAATTAAAAGAGAACTTTGGCACAATATTTTTTGAATTTACTTTGGGGGGGAAAAACTTTTTCTTTGGGGCTCTTTTCCCTTACCTATAGAATGAGATCCCTTCTACCTTTAAATGTGCAGTCTTATGACACCTCGTTTAACACCTTGAAGTTTGCTTCTCAGGACCTTGATTTCTTTATCTATTAAAAGAAAAGGTTGGACTGAGTATCTCAAAGGATCTCTCTAGCTCTAAAGTTCTATGACTTTGTGAGCTTAGAGGGAACAATTACAAATTTAATACTTGCATTTCAGTTTAAGGTTTGGAAAGCAATTTACAGAGGTTATCTCATTTTATCCTCATTGCAACCCTGAAAGGTAAATTTGCTATTGTTATTTCCATTTTACAGGTAAGGAAACTAAGACTGAAGTGAAATAACTTGGACACCCTATATATGTGCTACTGGTCTAGTTCAAGGTGAGCTACATGGTGAATATAAGATACATAGATAATTATAATATAAAGTGGTATGCAAAAAATTAATTTTTAAATTACAAAAATGCTTTTCAAGAGTCATAGAATGAACAAACATTTCCAACTAGAGAATAAGAAAAGGCTTCCTGGAAGAAGTTATATCTGAGTTAGTACAAAGTAGTTGTATTTCAGACTATCTGACCTGCTTCTTGACTAACACCTTGCCTGCCTCCACCCCAATAAATATAATTTAGGGTGCTTTCCACATTCCTTATTTCCTCACATCCATCCCCCCTCCATCACCAAGCTGCCTTCTTCCCACCCACCCCCAGGCACAGTGACAGTGGTTGGAGTTTCCCATTAAACCAGTCATTCTTGTAGAAAAGGGAGCTGACATGATTAATACCCCTCAGTGAGGAAGGCAGTATCACATGTCGGTGCTCTCAGGGAATTAGGAGCCTGGCACAATCCTGTTCCTATCAGTTCCATTGTTTATATTTTCAAGAAATGCATAAGGAGACAGAAATATTTGTTTCCACAGAATTGGTTCATCACTGGCTTTTCTGTGTCTGCTTCTCTGTCTCTGTCTCTTTTTCTGTCTCTCTGTGTTTATCTTTCTATCAGTGTCTCTGTTTTTCTGTCTCTGTCTCCTCAATTATTTTAAGTAGAAGGAAAATGATTATGATTTTTCATTTAAATAATTTTGAACATACCCAAATATATTGGCCCTGGGTTCCAATGAAAAACTGTCTTTGACTTCCATAAATGCATTCTTTGAGACTAGATCACTTCATGGGGTCACTGAATTTACAGTACAAAGGGACCTCAGACATCATCTAAACAAAGATCTCCTTTACAGATATGGAAATTGAAGGCAAGAAAGAATAAGTTCTCTGCACTGCATAGTATATGCTGCAAAATTGGTATCCAGAGGAAGGCAATCTAGGTACTAAAAGTTCTGGTGTAATACAATATAAGGATGCATTATAGGAATGGAAGCTGTGTAACCTGAAGAAGAGAAGGTCATGGAGGACAAAATAGCTTTCTTCAAAATAACTGCCATATGGGAAAGGGATTGCTTTAGTTGTCCCCAGAGATCAGACGGTGGGATAAATAAGCAATGCAAAGAGGCAGATTTAAGCTTGAGGGTTTGGTGTAAAGTGGAATAGTCTATTTCAGATATTAAGTCATCTCTCAATGGAAATCTTCAAGAAACATTCAAAAGATTACTTCTGAGGTATATTTTAGAAGTAAGTTTTTAAAATGTTAATTTACTCCAGGGAGAAGAGTGGGGACCTTCTGTTGATTTTTTTTTATCTTATCTAATAGGTGAGTATCTCCACAGTCTTTTTTCAATTTGGTACTCTATTCTTTTGTTTGTCCCTTATCTCTGGACCTCCCCCTCTTCCCATCACATATTAATTAATTTCTGAAAATGCATATACCTGAAATACTTTGATTAGAAACTAAGCTTTCTAAATGATTAAAAAACATACATTAACATTGGCTATGTCTGAGAAAAGCTTGACATGCAAGCTCTTATGGGGAATTGACATATTAGTAAGATAGAGTTATGCCGCAGAATTTTCTTTTGTTTTCTTTTTTTAAATAATAGATATTTATTTTCATAATATATACAGATATTTTTCAATATTCACCCTTGCAAAACATTGTAGTTCAAATTTTTTTCTCTCTCCTCTTTCCCCTCCCTTAGACCACAAATAATTTAATATAGGTAAAACATGCAGTTCTTCTAAACATATTTTCACATTTATCATGCTGTAGAAGAAAAATCAGATAAAAAAAGAGAGAGAAAACAATTGAGAAAGAAAACAAAAAGCAAGCAAATAACAATAAAAAAGTTGAAAATACTGTGTTGTGATTCACATTCGGTACCAATAGTCCTCTCTCTGGGTACAGATGGCTCTCTTGGAATTGGTCTGAATCATCTCATTGTTGAACAGAGCCATATCCATCAGAATTGATTATCATATAATCTTTTTGTTGCTATGTATAATGTTCTGATTCTGCTCATTTTACTTAGCATTAGTTCATGTAAGTCTCTCCAGACTTCTCTGAAATCAGCCTGCTGATTGTTTTTATAGAACAATAATATTTCATAACATTCATATACCATAACCATTCTCCAACTGATTCCAGTTTTTTGCCACCACAAAAAGGGCTGTCACAAACATTTTTGCACATGTGGGTCCCTTTCCCTCCTTTAAGATCTCTTTGGGATATAAGTCTAGTAGAACTACTGCTGGATCAAAGGGTATGCATAAAATATGAACAGTTTTCAAAGAATTACAGACTGGTAACAACCATATGGAAGAATGTTCCACATAAGTAATAATGAGAAAAATGCAAACTATACAACCATGATATTTCAATTCAAATTTATCAAATTGACAAAAATAATTGAAGACAGAAAAATTAAATGTTAGAGAGATTAAGGGAGAGCAATACAATAATACACTGTTGTTGGACTGTGAATTGTTCAATCATTTTGGACAAATTTGGAACCATCAAAAGAAAATTGTTAACTTCTTCATACCCCTTGATCCATTGATCCCATTTTCAATGAAGTACCCCCAAAAGGTACTTGACAGATCAATAAAATAGTATTGGGAAAAGATGTTTTGTATTATTTAAATATACAGAGTTGTAACTATTGGGTGGTAAGTATTGCTGATATTCATATCAAACTGATCAGAGTAGAGTTTTTATGATAGTAAAAAAACAACAACAACAACAACAAAATCAAACTGAATGTACAATGATTGGGAATAGCCGAATGTATGTGGTACATTAATTTAGAGAATACTATTATGCTATATGAAATTATGATGAATTATGAGAAGCTTAAAAAGACTTGTATGAGTTTTTTTGGAGTAACATAAGATAAGCTAGGGGAATGATATACACAAAGACTATGGTAATGTAAAAGAAAAAAAAAGAAGTAAAAAATCATGCAATTTTAATGACTAATCTTGGGCCTGGAGAACAAAAAGTGAATCATTCCTCCCTTCCCTCAAAAGAGAAGTAGGAGAATATAAGTGCAGAAAAACACATTCACTGTCAGACATGGTCACTGTTCAGTTTGGTTTTGCTGAACTATTTTTCATTGTTACAAGAGACTTCAATATGTCTTGGCAAATATTTTCAGAAAAGAATGTGATTGTAAAAATAAAAACTATATATCAATAAGAAATCTTAAAAAACAATAAAAATACAACTGAAGTATCATAATAAGTTCCTTGGGGGTAATAATAATGACATATCTCTATAGTACTTTCCTCACAACAGCCCAAGAAGTTTATAACTAATTTTTTTTTTGCATTTTATAGATGATAACACAAAGGTGCAAAGATAAAATGAATTTTCTTCCTTTATAGAATATAGGCTGCTTGAAAACAGGAATTAATTGTTTTCAATCTTCTCATATGCAGCACTAAGCTCAGTGCCTACAACACAGTAGGCACTTAATAAATACTATGATTGATTCATTTGCTGAAATTCACATTCCTAGCAGCCAGGCTGTAAATGTTTTTTCCTTGTTTCAAGGCTGAGATTCTTTCCTTTATGCCGAGTTGCTAAAGTAAAAAATATTTAGAAACACACATACTTTAGAATCACTCCTTTCTAGTTCTTTCAAACTAACTGTCTAATTAGAAACAACCTTTCAGTCCATCTAACAAGTAATCACCCCTGTTTGTCTTGCCCTTCCATAAGGAATATGTAGTTCAGTAAATCCCTAGCAATGGGAATGTGGGTTAGTCACTTGCCCTTCTTTTGGTCTGTTTCTCCATCTGTAAAATGAGGGGATTAGAAGGTCTCTGAGGCCCTTTGCAGAACTAATATTCTGTGACTAACAGTTCCACACCCCCCCCCCTTACTAAGTCTTGCATTCATTAATTACTCTCTCTTTGATTATGTAAGTTCATTTAAGGGCAGTGTGGGGTATGAGCAAGACGGGAAGAATGTGGGTGCCCTCCTTGGCATTTAACTCAAAGGTCATGATGATCCTCAGAACTGCCTACTCCCTCCAAAAAACTCATCATAACTGCCACCTGGGACACAACCTAAAAAAGTTTTAAAAGTTGTTTTTATTACCAGGCTCTAACATCTTTTGTAACAACTTCTGTTAGTTCTCACACCAGCTGCTATTTGAAGTCCTATTACACAAAGTGACAATCCGTGACCAGACCGTGGGTTAAAAAGTCTTTCTATCTGTTGGCTAAAGGATGGTGGGGGAGAAAAAGGTTAGTTGGTACAGCTGTTTCATGTCTGTATACATACAAATGGTGGAGTTTCCACGCTGGAGCTAAGATTGTAGTGTGTCTTACTTGATAAAAACACATTACCAAAGGCTTCCATTTGTGTAGTGCTTTTCAATTTATAAAACTTAGCATGAATCTTCTTTTATGATCTAAAAATTGGGCATTTGGGAATTTTTCTTACTAGAAATAAATTGAGATACCCCCCCATTAGTCTTAGAGCTTTTTAGAAGAAGAACAGCATCTGGCACATAGTAGGTATATATATACATATATGTCAAGAAGTCATGAAGACTAGAGTCAAGAAGACATGTCTTCAAATTCAATCCAGATGTTTACTAGTGTATAACAAAGTAAGATAGTTTCATTGAACCATTTTTCATAATTAAAAAAAATCTCAATATGTATGGGCAAGTTACATAAACTCTGTCTGCCCCACTTCTATCAGCTCCAAAATGGAGATAATAATGCACCTATCTCCTAGGGGTATTCTTTCTCTTCCTCATCCTGTCCATTATAATTACTGTTATAATCATCATCTTCTTCATTATATCCTTATTCTAAAGGAGCTTATAATCTCTAATGTAGGTTGTAATCTATACATGGTTGGGATAAAATTGAGATAAACACATCTATAATCTATCTATACTCAGACACATTATCTTCATGATGTCTTATATTATCTTTACAAAAATTCTATAATATCAGTGGAGGTTTTTTAATTTGTTTTTTTCAGTTTGCAGATAAGGATGCTGAAGTGCAGAATACTGAGAGAAGATTCTATAGTATTCTGGATTAGAAGTCATAAAGTCTGTGTTCTAGGTCTGACTTTGCTATTAACTCATTTTTTTTTTTGCTATTAACTCATTACACCACATTGAGCAAACTCCTTTACCTATGTCATCTTCAGGTTTTCCACATGAAAAATGTGAAAGTTTGACTACTAGATGAGTTCCAAGGCCCTATCATCTTGAACATCCATGATTCTCTTCTGTGATTTATCCAAGGTGATGTGATCAGTAAGTGGCAAAATCTGGATTTGGATTCAGGTCTTTTGACTTACTGACTAGCATTCCTACTACCAGTGTGCTTTCTATATCTTAGAAGTAGATCCTAATTGTGACATGTAGCACCTCCTATAGAATATTATATAGCATGTTTTTCCTCATGAGCCATTTCTTTTTTTTAATATTGGCTAGTTTGGACTTGAATGTTTTGTCCCTTTGCCTATAGAATATGTTTCTGAAGCTGTTTTCTTTAGGCATTTTTCATTCTCACATCCTTTTCTCATAACTTATTCCAAAAATTCTTAAAATCCATCTTTAAAATCCATGTTTTTAGGATCACAGATATGAGAGTTGGAAGGCATGTTAGAAGTTATCTAGCCCAACTTTCAGGAATCCTCTTTACAATATCCTCAGAAAGAGGGCAAATGAGGAATTTGAGAGGATGTCCATCAATGGAAGAATGGCTGAATAAACTGTGGTATGTGATTATGATGGAATACTACTGTGCTATAAGAAATGATGAATAGGATGCTCTAAGAAAAACCTAGAAAGACATCCATGAGTTGATACAAAGAGAAATTTGCTGTGTACAATAATACCAATATTGTAAAATGTTTAGTTGTGAATGACATGAGTATTCTTAGCTATACAATGATCCAAGACAACTCTGAAGGTCTTATGATGAAAAATGCCATCCATATCATGAGAAAGAACTGATGGTGTCTGAATGTAGATTAAAGCATATTTAATGTTTGCTTTATTTTTATTATTTTGAGGGAGAGAACTCTTTTTCTAACATGATTATTATGGAAATGTTTTGCATGACTACACACATATAACCTATATTGAATTGCTTGCATTCTCAATGGGGGAGGAGGGAAAAGAAGGGAAAGAATATGGCACTCAAAGTTTTAGAAAACAAAGGTTAAAATTGTTTTAACTTGTGACTAGGATAAAATAAAATAGTAAATACATTAAAAACAAAAGCAAAGCAAAACAAATAAACCAACAAACAAATGATATCCCCAGAAGCAGTTGTTAAGTTTCTTCTTGGAAACTTCCAGAGATGAAAACCTTTCATACATCATTGCTGAACAACTCTTAGTATCAGTTAATTATTCCTCATATTGACCTGGAATTTTTGCTTTCAAAAACCCACTAATCCTGATTTTCACCTCTAGATCCATTTAGAATGTTTGTCTTCTCATTGTAATGAGAGCTCTTAAAATCTTTGGAGCCAATCCATAAGACCATAGAGTTTTATAGTAGGAAGAAATGTTAGAGATAATATGATTGTAAAATATAGAATTAGAAAAGACCTAAAATAACATCTAAGCTAAAACTCTCAATTTATAGGTAAGAAAACTCAGTACTTCATACTGAACTTAGTGAAGTAACTAAGGCAATATAAAAATTAAACAGCAGAAACAGAATATAAACCCAAGTCTTCTGTCTTGAAAGCCAATGAGTTTTCCATTGTTTCATGTTGTCTTAAACAATCTAATCTTATTCCTCACCTCCTTTTATAAATAAAAAGTGAATTCTGGAGAAGTAAAGTGACTTGGACAAGAATAATGATAAGTTACAGAATCGGTCAATGGAAAGGACCATAGCAGTTATTTAGAATGAGGAAAACAGATGAGGAAATTGAACTACTGATAGTTTAAATGACTTTCTCAAAATATGTGGCCATATTTCTGACTCCAGGTCCTTTTCAAGTAATCTTCATATGTCATTGTTTCAAATTCCTCGATAAGTCTCATCATACTCATTTGGATATAGTATCACTGGTGTTCTATTGAAATGACATTGCTAGATATGAACAAAATACTAAAGCTTGGGGTTATTTCCCTGACTTTTTTGGAGGTATTTACATTCTCTATCCTGAGTTCCTATGAAGATAGATGATAGATAGATAGATAGATAATAGATAGATAAGTACATAGGTAGGTAGATAAAAACAGCCCAGCCCAGAGAGATTGACACTAAGCAACTTCCCACTCAAAGGTTCTACAGATGTAAAATGATATTATTGTAATAATAAATAAGCAATAATAAAATACTATTATAATTCTATTTGATAATTTTTCTTAGGGCCATTACTTCCTGTCCTAATCCTTTCCTTTCTTTTCTTTGTTTTCTGTTTCATCTTCTCATGTCTATTTCCCATTTTGTTCCTGTGCTCTTTTGACAGGTCATTATTAGAAACATTTTGGCATATTAGCATAGATCAATTTGCCTTGACTTGGTAAACTGGTGTGTGACTGACAGGTCTCTCAATATACCTGAACAGATATGATTCAACCTATCTCCCCCAGTTAATATGGAACTGTCATATCACATCTCAGAATATTATCAGAGACAACTAGTTTGCCCTTGCTAGTCATGTATCCCCACATGTAAATAAATGAAAATATTTTGCCCTACCTTAAAATATATTTCTGTGCAATTTCACAAAAATGCAATAAACTGGACAATGTAATCAATAGTGAGATCATTCTAGAATGTCCCTTAAGCTGATGTGGGGGAAAAACACATGAAGAGAGACTAAGAACAATAGGTAAGACTTATTAGCACATGCTCTTTTCATTCCTCTCCAAATCTCTTAGAAACTCTTCACCTAAAAACTTACTCACATATTGAATGCCTTTATTCATCAACTGGCTGGACCCACTTTTCTCCCTTGCACACATTTAATTTCTTTTTATGTATAGCTTTTAGTTTTTAGATTGTAAACTCTTTGAAGACAAAGTCTTTTTTTTCTGCTTACATCTGAAAAATGTATGTATGTATACATTTGTATACATAAATGTATACTAAAATGTATAACTAAGTATATAGTGCCTTGAATGGAGAATGGTTCTTCTCTCACCCTTAACTCTCACTTCCATCAAAGTTCAGCTTAAATGCTACCTCCTCCATGAAGTCAAACATGATGCCCTGAGACCTATATGTTCTCTGCCTCCTCAAATGTATTGTAGTATATTGCCTCAATATCACCATGTTTGTCTTACTATCTATTGTATTGCGTCATTTCTGTATTTGTCCTTCGACAGATCAGAACGTCAGTTCCTTGTGAATGGACCTAAATCAACTTTGAGCTTTGGTCCCCTGTACTACCACAGTGTTTTATGTACAGCAGTTGTTTAATAAATCTTTGCTAAATTGAACTGAATTCATTTCAGATATAATCATTCATTGAATAAATATTTGAGTAACTTACAGGAAACACAGAATGTTAGAATTGAAAGAAAGTATTGAAAACCTTTAATATAAGCATCCCAATTTTATGGAGGAGAAAACTGAAATCTATTTGGGCAGGGGACATCTTGTCAAAGGTTACATGACTAGCATAGCCAGGGTTTGAGTACAAGCTCTTAAACCTCAGACCTTGGTCCTTTTGTTAAACTGCATTGTGCTGATTCCTACTCTGTGCTTAGATTATTTTCTATATTGAAATATGAAATTTGAAGGTCTCCCCTATCATTAACATTCTATATTTGAATGTTTCCTTCTATTCCAACAATTTATGCTCTAAGATCTCTTGGAACTCTGGCATTGCATATTCTAATATTCTATAGTCTGTGCCCTTTTTCAGGTCTAACATTCTATGATTGTATAATTCTAGTCAACATGCGGTTCATAGCTTCAGATGATCATTTTGCTGAGATAGTTGAACATTGACAACCTGGCTTGATGCAACATTAGCTCACCAATGGACTTTTCTGATGAAACGCCAACTCCAGTGTGCATAACAATGAGAACAATTTTCCTTGTTACAATTTCCAGACTGGTCTGTAGGATACATCATGCTATTCTTTTACGAGGATGTGATCAGAATAACAATGTGTTGGTGGGACATAGTGCTGGGCAGGACATGTGTCTTTCATCTGCAATCAACTTTAGAACTAGGAAGCCTGAGGCTGACCACTGCCATGTTCCCAGCTGCTCAGCTTTTCCTCATCAACCGGATGGTCATAATCTGCAGCAGTTCTCCGGAACAACCGAGTTATCAATGTGTTTCTCTATTTTTGATGGATTTGAAAGTGTACTGGAGAAAGCATTATTAGCAGATAAAGAAGAATTTAAATATACCAGGAGCTGCATTATGGAAGAAGCCAATTATTGGCTTTCTGTATTTTTTTTCCCAGCAGTTCTGTGCTGATGATAAAGATGGGGCATATGGCAGATGGACTTGGACTCAGTCTACCCATGCAGGATGCCTGGAAATAAACAGAATCCTAGGAAGTTTGGATGGCAAAAATGACATCATGCCGTGGAGAAGCAATAATTTGAGAAGCAGATTGTTCCTGGGGAAATAGCCAAAGATCTTCCACTGGGAGCATCCTCTCTGGAATTAGCTCTAGGAGTTATAAGGAGGAGACTGTTGCTGACACTTTCCTTATGCAAGATTGAGTGTGGACAGGAAACCTTCCATGATCAATAAATACTTTTGATGCCCGCCCTATTGTCAGAGTGGTATCTTTATACAAAAGGGTGTCTTTGACACATGTATTAGCTGAGATATATATTTTTAACATTCTATATTTAGGTCCAAATAGAATGCCAGATATCATGGTGAATGGAGGAGAAAAAAATTGAAATTAAAAGAATCTATTCTGGAGTTGGAAACATAATACCTAGATTTACATCCTAACTGATAGTTACTGTGACCATGTGCAAATTGCTTCATTGGTCCAAGTCTCAGGTCCTTCCTCTGTAAAATGGGGATAATGTTTACCTACTTCATAGTAGGTACTTCACAGGATCACATAGGAAGCAGCAGAACTGAGGTTTGAATCAGATCCTTTAAAGTTGAATATGGTTCTCTCCAAATCCCATACTCTTTCGTTGTCCCTTTGTCTTATAAATATATCTTATAAATTTCTGTCTCTGGAATTGTGAACAGCATGTGTAGGATGGGTTGGATGGGAGTAACTAAAAGAAGAATATAGGAGAACATCACAAGAGTGAACTTATAATTGTCTGAAGTAAGTCACATGGTGTAATAAGCAATTATTATTCTGATTGTCTAGAGTGGCTAGTTCTCCATCATAGATGTACCCGCCTTATAGAGTTTTATGAACATTGCTTATCTCAATTGCTTATATAATTCCTTTTGGAAAATTAGATCATCATGAACTTTCATTTTGTTCTTTATTGCTGTTGCACAAGTAAAGCCCAGTTCCTTTTATGATTGACAGAATCTGCCAGCAGTCAATGCTAGTGAACAGTTTAGTTCATTTTTTTCTTATTATTTACAATGTCTTTGTCCTGAAAACTTAATGGATCTCTTTACTAGTTATTAGCAAATCACTCCACCATGCTGTACCTCAGTTATTTTCATCTGTAAAATGATATGTGGATCACCAAGATCACTTTCAAAAGACACTTCTCTATCCTCCAATAAGTTTTTTGCAGTCATCATAGAAGTAGAATAGTAAGTTGACATTTCCATAGTATTTATGGTTTTATCATAAAATCACCAAATGTGTAAATCCATACCAGAAAAAACAGTTCCCACTATAATATTTCAAATAAGTTGTCATACAGATCCTCTTTTAAGACATACAATGAGGAGAGATTCACTATCTCCCTTAAGCTATGTTATACTCTTAGATGGCTCTAATTGTTAGAATTTTTTTTCCTATTATGAAGTATAAATTTGTATCTTTGCAACGTCTACCTATTATTCTTATTTCTTCTCTATTGGACAAGACAAACAAGTTCAATTTCTCTTCCATATAACCTCCTTTGAAATACCAGACAACAGTTTTTATGTCACATGAACTTCTTCATTTCTTTAGACTAAATTTCTCTAGTTCCATCAACTACTCTTTATGTGATATAGACACAAGGCTCTTTTTCATCCTCATTATAATGCACTTGACAATTTTTTTTACACCACCACCATGAGATGGGTAATTCAAAATATCATTATGTCCATTTTAGATATGGGGATGAAATTTACCCATAGTCATGCAGTTAATTATTAAATGTCAAAAATGAGACTGTGACTATTCTATATTATGCTGTATATTATGGTCAATATGATAGCAGTGTTTTATTTTTCAGCACTTCTAACTCCTTGAGTATTTTGTTTTTATCATGCACTAGTGGTATTCTTAGATATGTTCTTGATTCTAGGAACTGAAAAATCTACTGTGGTATTGACTATAGGGAATGATATCTAAATGCCTTTCAAGCTCTCATAGGCTCTTACTTTGCAATACTTATTCCACCAAAGTTCCCATTGGTACAGGCTCCCAAAGCTCTATATTTTCCATCTTCTTCATCTTTCTCAATGGGAAAACTGATCAGAGAATTAGTAAGGAGTAAGATTGTCAAATTTCATCTTACTTTCCTAAGAAGGGGAAAGCAGGGCTTGCACACAAATGAAGGTGATGTGTTATTGACTGCATTTCCATTTAGGGTGTCTGGGAGATAAGACGTGTCAGTTCTCATCTCTCTGATCTATCACTGCAGCATATCCGAGAGGGGAGAAAGGGACCCTTAACACTGCCTTCCAATCTCTTTTAATTAGTTTGAACAGAGGAAGACAAGCTTTACTTTCCCGTAAGCAAGATGATTTCTCAGTCCTCAAACTGTTTGGCTGCTTCTGTGGTTCTAGGGCAAAGCTCATTTCCATCACTGTTGACCTATCAAGGGTAAGAAATCTCCATTCCAATAGAGAGTGTAGCCATCCTGAATGTATAAGTTGTACCTCCATCCACAGATTAAACATTTCCTGTATGAAATCTGGCTAACTTGGAAAATAAAAATATATTGTCTTCAAATATAGACCACAGGATGTTAAGTCAAGGGATTCTAGAATTTAGAATATTAGAATATAAAACATTGAGTAGAGCTAGATAGGGCTTTACATACTTCAATTCAAAACAAACATTTCACACAATTACCAAATCTCAGTTTGAAAGAGAATGATAAACCATTAAATTCAAACCATATATTATTGAGAATCCACAATAAACATTCTCAACAATGCTTTACTTGTAAACATCTAGTGAAGGGTTGCCTATCCTAAGCCAGTCCATTTCACTTTAAATAGCTATCATTTTAGTAGGTTTTTCCCCACCTTTTTGATGGCAAAAAAATCTGCTTCTTCAACCTTAACTCAATACTCTTACTTGTCTATCCTCTGGAGTAAAATTTTTCAGCTATGTCCAACTCTTCATAATCCCATTTTGTAGGGTTTTCTCCCCTTTTGTTTGTTTATTTTTTGGCAAAGATACTGAAGTGGTTTACCATTTCCTTCTCTGGCTCATTTTATAGGTAAAGAAGCTGAGGGAAAAAAGGTTGAGAAACTTATCCAGTATAAGACATCTAGCAAGTGTCTAAGGCCAAATTTGAACTCAAGAAGATGAGACTTCCTCACTCCAGGCCCAGAATTCTATACCTGTGTCATCTAGCTATCTCTGTAATACAAAATAAAACAAGCCTAATCCTTCCATATGATGATTCTTCAAACACTTGGAAGACAGCTATAATTCTTTCCTCTGGGACTTTTTTCTCTATGGTAAACATCCTCAGTTCTCTCAACCAAGCTTTATGCTAATGTCCCTTAACACTGTCTCCTAATGCAATGTCCCAGATTCACATAAGAACTAGACAATTAAACCTTACATAAGGATCCTTGACACAGTATATTAACTTAGAAAATCACATAATAACATCATCTATCTTCTACTGCATTTTCATTTATTTTGTTCTATGTTCCCAATTATATTTTAATCTGAAGTAGGAAACTTAAAAGGTCTCAATGTTGCCTGTAGGATATGTGATTAACATCTTTGCTTTATAATTTACCAGTGTCCTTAGGATACTGTGTACAGAATTAAACACAACATCCTATTTGTGGTCTAGCAGGACAAAATACTTGTCCTTTTGTGTTCTAAATTATATGATTGCCTTTACTTATTAATTTATTATATGCAAATCACTATTCCAGGCACTTAAAATAGCAAGACAAAAATGAAATAGCTACTGCTCTCAAAGATTATGTTGTGGAGATGTATAGATAAAGACTTGATAATTTGAAGATTGAAAGAACATTAACAATTGGTTGAGGGAGGGGATCAGGAAAATATCAGAGAGAAAATAGCACCTGAATTGAGCATTAAAGGAACATAAGGATTCCTAAAAAGAGTGATGATGGCTTATGCTTATTATATAGGGAAGCAGGGGATTGGGACATTGCTCATAAGGCAGACCCAGTAGCCACTTTTTTCTGGAAAATAGAATGTGAAAAAGTGATATTAAATTAAACTGAAAATGTAGGAGTCAACCAGATTGTCCATAAGGACCAGAAAATCTTATAGTTAAAGGACACCTTAAAACAGAGAATGTTAGAGCATAAACATTAAATCTAAAATGGACCAAAGAGATCATCTTTTTCAGAAGTCCTCAACATAGCATCTGTGAATTTTAAAAGGTACATATATGCATATGTACATACATACAAACATAATGCCATTTCAATATAATCGGTTTCCTTTCTAATACCATGGAAGTTTTTTTATGTATTTTTTGCAGACAAAGGAGCTATAGGATTCATCACATTTCTGTAAGGGTCTATCACAACTATAGCCATCCTCCACCCACACACACACAAAAAGAAAGAAAACACCACACATAAAATTTAAAAAAAAAACTTTTATCTAATTCAACCTTATCATTATTTTATAGAGTCAAAATAAAAGTCCAGAAGGTAAGGTTCATAGTGAATTTATTGCAACAGTTAAATTAGAAAGACAAGTCAATGCCTTTTTACCTGTGCTATAATTGTCTCAATATGTCATATGCAGGATCTCAGTCCGCTGTGTAGAAAGAATTATACCATTCAGTAACTGAGGCTTAACTGTTAGCTCTCTCCTTCCCTCCTTCTCTGTCTCTCTGTCTCTCTTGTGTGTGTGTGTGTGTGTGTGTGTGTGTGTGTGTATGTGTGTGTGTGTGAGTGTTTATGTGTGTGTCACATAATGTCTTTTATTTTCTCTGTTCATGGATCTAAGATGCCTCCATCTTTTCCACCGGATCAAGTCCAAATATATAATTAAAATATGCAAAGCCCATTTCCCCATAGATCATCTACCTAATGATCTAAAGTCCTTCATTATGGTCATGTGTATTTTTCTTATATACCCATGTATCACTCAGGATGACCATCTTTTATCTCTTACTCTTGTTATATGATTGACTGACTTCTACTGATAATACATTTCCTAAGGATGTCTTTTAGGACATTGCTTACATGCAAGTAGTCATCACTGGTAAAATGTTATTGTCTAATTAAAGCATCATGTTTTTTTCTCTTGGACTTTGGGTCATATGGGCATATGTAATTGTGACTCTTCTCAGATCTGAATTATCCATGATTTTTACACTTATAGCATCCATTGAATGTGTTTGTGTGTATATATGTGTGGATGTATATATTTTAAAATCCTATTTCAGCAGCAAGCCACCTTCAATCATTGATGTTTCAAAGTTTCCCCAAAGCAGTCAAGTTCCTAGGTTTAGTTCATTGCTTACCGGTAACACCTGGCCATAAATGGATGTACGATGGGATGCTCACTCATTTGCATGTTATAAACTTGGTAACAGAAAAGGAGAAATAGAGAATGAACCTGTGACTTCATTGGTACAGTGAATTCCTAAGTGAGTAAACTAATTCTGCCTTCTTCGCACCTTCTCTGAAGTTTATTGTTTTACAAAGTTGAGGAGGGCAAGAAGAGATTAAATGATTTCCCTGGGGTCAAACAGCCACTGGATGTCAAAAGTAGGAGTTAAAGTAAGGTCATCTGGTCCAACTCTCTATACACTATATTATGTTCTCTGTCTTGGTAAAAGAATTTAATCCACTTAATTTTTCCTGGGTATAGTATTTGATAGATGTCTTCTGACTGACACTGGAGCTTGCTGAGATAATCCTTGATGTATTTAACACAGGATTATACTGCAAAATATGAAGATAGTGTTGCAATATTTTCTAATTGTTTTATGTTTATGATTTATGTCTACCTAACAAGGGTGTAATTAGCTTGAGAGAAAGGAGTATATAGTGCTTCTCTTGGCTTTCCCCACTTAGGAACCAGAATAGTGTCAAATCTTTAAGATGTTCAATAAATACTGAAACAGAATTCACATAAATTGAATCGAACCTAAATGAGTAAGGGGCAATGGAATGAAATAGAATGACAACTTGGTAAGGGGCAAATCTATATTGCTAAAAAAAAAATAGGATAGGATGCTGAAAGGAAAATGTCTGACCAAAAGAAACTGACTTTGAGGCTCACCTCTGATTAATTCCAGAAAAGAAAAAAGATCTAAAGAGACTCAGTTCTTACCCCATATCATCAGATATTTCATGCTCTGATTTTCCAAGTTTTCTCTTGTCATGAAATACCTCTTATTTGTTTAGGAGGCAGAAAGAGAGAGAGAAAGAGAGAGAGAGAGAGAGAGAGAGAGAGAGAGAGAGAGAGAGAGAGAGAGAGAGAGAATGTCCACAAGAGAGACAAAGACAGAGAGACAGAGAAAGAGATAGAAATAGAGGGAAAGAAAGAGGGAGACAGAGAGACAGAGGGAAGGAAGACAGAGACAAAGAAAGGGAGGGAGGGGAAAAGGAAGGAAGAGAGGAGAGAGAGAGACAGAGAGACAACAGAGTAGGAAAAAGACAAATATAGAAACAGAGAAGAAAAGAAAACTTTGAAATGAGAACACTTACTGAGAGGCAGTAAATTGAAAATTAGATAGCAAAGAATTTTAATGAATAAGTCTCTGGAAGGGTTTTTAAGTACCTCTATGGCAGAGAACCCCAGTATGGATTTGTAGTTTAAAGATTGCATTTGACTTATGGAACCACTGCTTGTTATCTACATAAAACTGAGTGAGTCATTTCCCTTCTGTGAATATCACTTTCCTATTTTGTAAAATGAAAGCGTTAGATTACAATATCTCTAAGGTCTTTTCTACTTAACAATTATATGATTGCATGAATAGGATCAATGCAAATCCACATTATCTAAAAAGAGGAAAAAAGACAAAGAATGAATCCCACAGAGAATTCTAAAACTCTCTTAATCTAGATTTATAAGATAGATTCTCCAGAATTTAAAGCAGCATGGCCTGATGGGAAAATAAATAGTTCTGGAAGCCATTTCAGATTTCTGGATTCAATTTTCTTATTTGTAACAACAACTAGTATTTATATGATGTCTTAAGATTTGTAAAGCACACTATAAATATTATCAAATATGTTTCTCACAATAACTCCACGACTATAACACTCATTTAAAACTATAGAAACCAAGGAAAACAGAGGTTAAATGACTTTCCTAAAATGACATAATTTATAAATGTCTGAGGTTGAATTTGAACTCAAGGTTTCCTGAATCTAAATCCATCATCATTTTATCCACAGCATTATCTAACTACTAGTTAAAAAAAAAAAATAAATAAAACAAGGTTCACTAGAATACCTTAGAAGTCCCTTCTAGTAGTAAATCTTTTAATTCCATGAATTTTTCCAAGACATTTATGGTGAGGAAAGGAAGAAAGAGAATAGGGATGTCACATTCAATTCAACAAACATTTACTTTACTTATTATTGCTATCATAGTCTAGTAATAGACACTATAAAAGAACAAAGACATGAACTCATCCGCAAGGGACATTGTAGTTGAAGGCTAAGACACAAACCAATGAGCAATTCATAATATCAGTGCCTGGTGAACACCAAAGAAGTGATAGAGTACAGACAATAAATTACACAGATTTCTGGAAAAGAGAGAAAAGGTATTGGCTGTAATAGACTAGAAAGTATAAATAGGATTTGGGCTTGGTAGAAGAGGGAGTAGCAGTAAAAATAGAAAAGAAAGATAGTATATAGTAATACACTATGTATAAGTAATAGAATAGATTGAAAAATATTATAAAGAAAAAAAAATTAGGCAAGACAGGTCAAGGCAAGGAAAGTCAACTACCTTGGACACCACACTCAGTGGGGAGGGGAGATGATAATAAGGGACATATTTAATATGATTTTTTTTTATAAAAGAACTTTTTTTTCAGGCTAAAAGTCACCATTCACAACAAATGGAAACTTGTCTTTTGGTAAATCATGTCATGTGTTGGACATAGGATCCATAGGCTTGGAAAGACCTTCAAGACAATCTATTCATAGTCTTTCTTGTAAATCATCTGCACTCTTAGGCAATCCCCTTTATAACCAATTGTAACTTTTTAAAGATGTCTGGCAGAGACACAGAGTAAAATCACTGAATCCAGTGACTTCCAAATTTCTGCTCTTTTAATCCTTTTGTTATCTGATCCAAAAGGCCCTGTTCCTGCTAACTCCTCAAAGGTTCCATAAGTCTTCTTCAGGATTCTTTGTTTCCCACATGCCTACAAATTTCCTATTAAACAATAGTTTTCTGTCTAAAAGTTTAGCCTCTCCTTTTGTAGAAAACTCTCTCATCTCCCTCCCTGCCTACCTACCTACCTTTACAAAATCTATCCCTAGTGTCTGGTAGGTACACCATTTCTTTGAGGCTCACTCCACTGACACTTTTTTCTGGAAGACTTTCCTGATCTTCCCAAATCATTAAGACAGTCTCAACATCTTGGTAGATATTGAGGCACATGTTGTAACCCTCTCTACCCCCACAAAAATCAAAGCTCCTTTAGCACAGGGACTATCTTTTTTAATCTTTGCATTCTACAATGCCTTATACATAGTAAATACTTAAGGAACTTCTGATAAATAAATGAATTAAATTCCTTTTAAAGATTTTTAAACATGAAGAAAGACAGCATATATTGGAAAGAACACAATTCATAGGAATTGAGTTTAAATTTGACTATTCTAATTGCTACCTCTGTGACTTTTGTCAAGTTATTTAATCCTTATGGGCCTCAATTTCCTCATCTGTAAAATAAGAGTTGTTGATCTAGGTGATCTTCCCCAGCTTTAAACCCCATGTGTCCATGATTCAATAAAATCAGTGAAGATATAGCCATAAGGATTTAAGGTGCTAAGTGCTGGGAGAGTAGTAGCTATCCAGATACAAAAAAAAATACAAGTTAAAAAAGTTAAACCTCTACTTGAGTAGTAGAAATTTCAGATTTTGTGTTACCATTAAGACAACATCCTAGGAAAAATGAGCACATTTTTCTTTTCAGCCCTCATTCATATTTCCCACCTTTGCAAAAGGTAAAAAAAGTCTTGGAGTTGTGTATACAAGCCTCCCCACTCCCCCACCCACACCACTCTGGGCCATCACCACCCTTTTTCCTAACCCACTTTTAAAAGGTGTATCTTAAATGCCATCAAATAGTTCACAGAATGATGGAAATAGGTCTCATTAGCGGAATGGTCCCAATTATGTCCAACCTTCCCCCAGAGAAGCAGCAGTAGCTATTTCACCTGACGGGGGTTTTCTGGGTTACAATGAAGGCATTTATGTGCAGAGACATTGGAAGGAGCTTTAAATGGGGTCTATCAAAAGATGGGGAGAGCCGTGAAAAGCCTTTTTCTTTTCCTTTCCTTGGACTCCTGCTAAATGATGACTTTGGGTAATTAAAATGAACAAAGTGAGCAGCGATGCTCCGTCTTTGCAATCACAGCGTTTTTCCTCCCTTTGTTTAACTGCTTTGTTCTCTTATAACTGGTGTTACCAAAAAAATTCACAGAAATAGAACCTGAATGTATGCCTGCCAGGCTATATTTTTAGCTGCTCATCAGTTTGTGGAAGGGGTCCCAAGGTTGCACACACTAATTATGAACTTGGGTCTGTGGGAAGTGGGACATCTGGGTGGGATGGGAGAAAATTCTGAGGGTGTCTGCTTCTTGTCAAATACTGAGCAGTATGGCCTAGCAAGCTTTCCAGGCTAAGCCGGAATGGTACCTATGTCACTCAGGTTTGACATGTACGTTCTGGTTTCAGGGAGAAAATGAAAAAAAAAGTAAAATACAATAAATAAAAATAAAAACCTCAGTCCCTCCTTCCACCCCCAATGGTTACGCCAGCGGGAGACTATTCCAGAATGAGATGACTCAAACTGGAAAAAGATACTGTAAACAGACAAAGATGATCAATAGCAGCGCACACAACTGCAAGGAGGTGTTGAGCCGGTAACCGCAGACAGTGTTAGAACCGAACTTTTTTTTTTTTACATTTTTATTGATGATCACAGAGGATTAAATAGCACTTGAATGCAATTTATTATTAGTATTGATTTATGGGTTAGCATGTATATTTATAGCCCTTTCATATCTGCCAAGTTCTTTCCAATCATCATTTTTAGTGTTCATGCCTCAGAGAAGAGTTACAGGGGAGGCAGAGAGGCAATGGGTTGACAGGGGGATGTCTCTGGTGCTATTAAAATGAGGGGAATGATGGGGAAATTGAGGCATAAAAATTGTAATGGGACTTGCAATAAGATTCTCAATAGGGAAGAACTAAGCCAGGAATAAAAATATGTTGATGGAAAAAAGGCAAAAACTTAGAAATAACTGTCAGGAAACAACAGAACTCAAAGGTAATTGATTAAGTGCACTAGAAAGATAGGCAAATGAAGCACAATACAACTAGACAAAAAATAAAATAAAACTTTTAAAAAGAAAGAAAAAATAGGCTAGAAGGAGACAAAGAAGTGTTACTAGACCTCACATTGGCTGTGACTTGATTGACTCAAAAGAATAAACTCTGGAACTGGAAATTAATAGACTGCAGTGGCAAGGCATGGGCACATGTGGCATTTCATGTAATCCTCAACACCACTCTCTGATTATGTTAGGGGCACAATCATCATTTACAGATTAAGGAAATTGGAACTCAGAAAAATGAAGTGACCTGACAAAGATATGGTTTTTCAAAATATGATTGGGTAAGAACTCGAACCCAGGTCCTGAAGCCAATTCTATTGCTTTATCTAAAACAGAGCCTAAATAATCCTGATTCTCTGCTATTTCCCCTTTACTTCCCTAGTTTTCTGATTGGGTAGAAAGAAAAATGGATTTGGAGAAACAGGACTTCAGTTCAAATGACGTCTTGGGCATCATCAGTTGCATGAACTAAGACGAATTGCTTAATCTCTTAATTCTAGTTTTTCCACTTATAAAAGGGAACTAATAATGTCTATAGAGCCTACTTCATAGTGCAATTGTGAGAATCAAAGGTAACTGTGCAGATAACATCCTTTGAAAACCTTAAATGCATGCTATAAATGTCAGTTTATTTATTGTTTTTATTTATCTCTACTTCTGTATCTGTGATTTCATTAGGAGAAGGACAGAATGGCAATTTCTCTGTAATTTATATTCTTAGACAGTTGCTAGGGGGCATAGGGAGGTTAAGTGTCTTCCCAAGATCATAGAACCAACATGTGGAAGTGGCAGGTGTTGAATCTAGTTCTTCTTGATTCCAAGGCTATTGAGATAATAGCATAGCCAAAAATAAAATAAAATAAAAGCTTTCTCGCATGCACTAAACCACACTGCCTCATTATGAAATAGGTATTCATATCCATAAAATATTTAGTGATATAAAAGGCTTTGAAAAATACTTGTGGAATTAAATTGGGGAAAATGCTATCCTGAATTAATTCAATATTTGCATTATAAGAAAAATATCATAATAACATACATGCAAAATTTTATAGGGGAAATTTAGAGACCATATAGTCTATTTTTTCATTTTATGTGTGAGGAAACCGAGGCACAAAGAAGTTAAGTCTCATGGGTAATAAATCACAGAGCTGGAGTTTGAACACTGAGAATTTGATGCCAAATATAGCATCTTATTCTCAAGTATATATAGCATATTGGATTTCTCTTATAATCTATAGCATAATAAATGCTTTTACAGAACCTATTTTAATAAATAGATATGATAAATTTACACTCTAAGCTTAAGCTAAATGGAACCAATTTCTGCCCAATAGCCTCTTAAACATCTTATACCCTATTATGTCTTTATTCATATAAAGTATTTCCCTTTGCTTGGATTGCCCTCTTTTGTATTCCTCTTACCTATTGAATTTTTAATCATCTTTTCAAGCCCAACTAGATACCATTTCTTTTAAGAAGCTTTTCTATTCTGAGTAAGGGGTACAAAAATGATATGACATTCTTTGTAACCATTCCCCCCCACACCAGAGTTTTTAAAACATTTGGTTTGACACCTCTCTGAAGCACATATTTAATTGTGTCATGATTATCTGGGTTTTCATTTTGTTGTAAAAAAAAAATCACATTTGTATAACACTTTAAAGTTTATTAAATGTTTTCTGCAAAACTCTATGATGATTGTGTGAAGATAATTATTTACATTTCCACAGAATCATAGGTTGTCTACAAAAGTTACATTCTATCTTCTCTGTATTGAATCTTTAATGTATCTAATTACTTACAGGCTGATTTCCTCATTACAATATAAGGATAGGAGCTATTTTGTCTTTCATTGTATCATTAATGCTTAACGCCATACATAATAAGCACCTAACAAATATATGTTGATTTATTGAAGAATCATAAAATGTTAGATATAAAGTTAGAATGAACTTTAGAGGTTATCTACTCTAATCTTGTGATTTTACTGAGGTCTAAAGAGATGAAGGAGTTTGTCATAGGACATGGAGGTACCATCTTTCTTTTAAAAATTTAAATTTTAACAGCACTTTATTTTTCCAAATACATGCAAAGATAGTTTTCAACATTGACCTATGTAAAACCTTGTGCTCCAAATTTTTCTCCTTCTCTCCTGCCCTTTGTCTCAAGGATATTATGTAATCCAATATAGGTTAAATATGTGCAATTCTTCTAAATATATTTCTATATCCATCATGCTGAGAAAGAAAATCAAATGAAAAGGGAAAAAATTCAAGAAAGGAAAAAACAAACAACAACAGAAAAGGTGGAAATATTATGTTTTGATCTCCATTCAATCTCCATAGTTCTCTCTGCAGATGTGGATACCACTTTCCATCCCAATCTATTGGAATTGCCTTGAATCACCTTATTGATGAAAAGAGCCAAGTCCATCAGAAAAGCTCATCACATAATCTTGATGTTACTGTGTACAATGGTCTCTTGGTTCTGCTCACTTCACTTAGTATCAATGTCATTCCAGGTTTTTCTGGATGCTCATCATTTTTATAAAAAATTAATATTCCATTACATTCATATACCATAACTTATTCATCCATTCTCCAACTGATGATGGGTATCCACATCGTTTCTAGTTCCTTGCAACTACAAAAGGGCTACTATAAACATTTTTGCATATATGGGTCCTTTTCCCTCTTTTATGATCTTTTTGGGATACAGACCCAGTAAAGACACTGCAGGATCAAAAGGTATAGTTTTATAATCTTTTTGCTCTCTACAATGATTGGATCAGTTCACAACTCCACCAACAATGCATTAGTGTCCCAGTTTTCCCACATCCCCTTTAACACGTATCCTTATCTTTTACTGTCATTTTACCCAATCTGAGAGGTATGAAGTCGAGGTACCATTTTTATAGAAATTAAGTAACTTGCCCATGATCAACAGCTAGTATTAGGACCCAAACTGCTTTGTCTACTATGCCACTCTCCGAAGAATCTTCACCACATTCTAAGTCCCACGATCATGATTGTGATCATTAATATATAGCTAGAAATAATCCCAGAAGTTATTTAATCCAGACCCTTCATTTCATAGACAAAGAAATAGAGATCTGGAAAGTTGGAGCAGCTTGCCTAAGTTTGCCTCGATAGGAGAAGATCCCATAGGACGTGAACCTAGGCATCCTGACTCCAAATCCCAATCCCTAATTCTCTGTTTTATATAAATCATTCCTTGCTATTTCCTCATGCTAAAAATAATAAGTGCTTGTTTAAGGTTTATTCAGTGAATAAACACAGTATGTGTGTGTGTGTGTGTGTGTGTGTGTGTGTGTGTGTATAAGACTGAACAATAGATTCTGTTGGGTACAATAAATATTCCCCTTGTAATCATTTTCATACTTTTGCTAGTTTAGAAAGAAAATGCAAAAGTATTCAACCTCTATTCCATCAATCACAGATTCTTAATTACTGGAGTCATAATGAATGGCATTTGACTATAATAATTCATAGAACATAATTCCTTCTCAAATATCCTATAATTCCCCTACCTCAGCTGAGAACCTTACTTCATATTTCATTGAAAAAATGAAGGCCATTCACAGAAAGCTTTTTTTTCTCCCCTTTGCCTCATCTCACATCAACTAGATGTTTCCTGCCACTATTTACTCCTTCAATTCTCTTTTCACAAGAAGTACACCTCCCCTTTGCCAAGCCTAATCTCTCTACATGCATAAGTGATTTCATTCATCCTGTCTTTTCTAGGAAAATGGTTCCTCTATCATCTCTACTCTCACACTAATCCTCAATTCCTTTTTATTTATTGGCTGCTTCCCTACCACTATAAACAAATTTATACCTCTTTCATACTCACAAAACTCTCTCTTGATTCCTCCATTCCTTCTAGCTATCTCCCCATCTCATCTCCTTTTTGTGGCTAACCTTGAAAAAGCCATCTAGAATATATGCAACCACTTCCCTTTTCCCCACTCTCTTCTTATTCTTTATAATCTGGTTTCTAACTTCAATGTTCAACTGAAATTGCTTTCTCCAAAATTACTAATGATCTGTTAATTGCTCAATCCAAAGGCCTTTTTAAAGTCCTCATTCTTCTTGACTTCTCTGTATCTTATGACACTATAGATCACTCTTTTCTTCTTATATCCTATTCTCTCTAAATCTTCATCATACTACTACTTCCTGATTCTCCTTCTACCTGTCTGACCTCTCCTTCTGTCTTTTTTATTGAATCTTCATTAATGTCATGCCTCCCAACATTCAAGTCCCCCAGTGCTAGTTCTTGGATTTTCTTTTCTTTCTTTATTCTTTTTCACTTGGAGAATCTCATCAAGCATCCAAAGTTTCAGTCAACAAACTTTGATTTCTAGTTCATCCCTAGCCCTGAAATATGGCATTTCCAACTACTTAGTAGACATCTCAAAATGGATGTGTCATAGACATATTAAATTAAACATGTCCAAATAGAAGTCATTATCTTAATTAAAAATGAGACTGAGAAATAAAAAATATTTTACAGTGTATTGTCAGCATCTATAAAAATAGAGATTTAGATGAAGGACTACTCCCTTTCATAGAAACAATTAAAAATTGCAAATTGTTGGAGACAGTCACTGTTATCCTTTCAGTAATGACTAATAACCACATTCAGCAAATCCCAAGAGAGGAAGGTGTGTTCCTTCATGGATGCTTACATTTGTTCATCCCGAATCCCTCTCCTGTTGTCTAGTTTTAACTTCCTATTGGACATTTTGAATTGAATATCTTAAAACTCAGTATGTCCAAAACTAAACTCATTATTTTTTTTCTCTCAATCGTTCCCTTCTTTCTTTCTATAATATTACTGTGGATGATATTACCTCATCTCCTCACTCTCTCTTGCTCCCTTCCCCTTGCAAAGTCCTATTGCTTCTGTACTTGTCATATCTTTTGTATATGTCTCCTTCATTCCTCTGACACTTTCATTGCTTCTGTAGAAGGGCTCATAGATTCATGCATGGACTATTGCAATAATCTCCTAGTTGACCTCCCTAGCTCATAGGTCTCTCCACTCTAGTCCATTTTCCTTTAAGCTCTCAAAATGATCTTATCAAATTGTAGTTCTGACCATATCACCCACCACAACAATCTCATTCAGCTGGAGTAACTCCCTATCACCTTTAGAAATAAATATAAAATTCTCTATCTGGCTTTTAAGGACCTTCCTAAACTGGGTCCTTTATTCATTTTCAGTCTTTTTATACCTTATTTCCCTTCTTGTATCCTGTAATCCAGTAATACTTGGCTTTTTCTTTTCCTTGAACAGGATACTCTATTGCCCAACTCAAAGTGTTTTCTTTGGCTGTCCCCCTTTCCTGCAATGTTTTTCTTCTTGATCTCTTTTTATTTCCCTAATTTTCCTATCTTTCTTTAAGCATCATATAAAGTCTCACCTTCTAAAAATAATCCTTTCTCAGTTCTCCTTAAACTTAATGTCTTCCCTCTGATACTATTCCCATTTTTCCATATTTACCTTGTTATATATAATTATTTTGACTATCTTGAAAGCAGGGATTGATTATTGTTTTTATTTATAGTCCCAGTTCTTAGAACAGTTCTTGGCACATAATATGCCTTTAATAAATGCTAGCTGATGTCAATGCTGAAAAATTACCTATGCATATATCTTGTAAATAAAAAGCTATAATAATAAAAAAATATTTTTGGAGACTCATAAATATAATTCATTCTATTATTTTATGTATACATTTATTTTTTTAAATTAAAGGTTTTTATTTTCAAAATATATACATGGATAATTTTCAACATTCACCTCTACAGCTTAAGATTTTAAAGATGCTCTCAAAATCACCAAAATAAAAATCAAGATTTACAGTTAAAAAAAATAAAAATAAAAATAAATACTAGTTGACTGACTGACTGATTGACATAAGGATGAAAATATATCTTCTACTCTGACTAGGATACTTTGTGAATTTAGATGTGTTATATTAGGCCCCAGAGGGCAAATCTCAGAACAACAGATGGAGTTAACAAAGAAAACAAATTTATATTTCAGGTAAGGGGAAAAATTCCTGATTATTTGAATCAGTGGCCTTCCTGAATTGGCAGGGTTAAACTAAAGGGTGGTTAACCACTTCTTGGGCAAGATGTGGAAGGGATTCTTATTCAAATATTGGTTAAAATAGATGACCTCTGAATTTTCTTTCAGGTAGCATATTCTATGATTCTCTGATATCTCTGATAAAACCTCAAATATGATATTATAGAAAAATAATTTTGCAAATCCATAAGTTCTATATAAATTCAAAATGGCACTACAAAGCATATTATGAATAATATCGTGACAACATGGCATAGTGGATAGAGGAATGTATGGCCTTTGGAACAAGAAATTCAAAGTTTTAAAGTCCTACCACTAAGAATTAGAGACCTTTTCTCTAATCTTCAAACCCTTTTAAGATTTTTCAACTTAAGAATTATGCATAAGACATTTAGATATATCTTTTTTTTCTCCAGGACTTAAGGCACAAAACACCTAATAAGAAAAAAAAAATGTAATAGCAAAGAAGACCAACTCCAAGTCATAATATGTTCATTTAGCAGCTCCTTCCTCACTGACCACCATGCTTAGACCAGACTTCACAAACTAACCTATGCACTTGCCACCAAATTCAAATTTACCCTGTATTATGGAAAATCAGAAGTCAGATATTTCCTTTTTCTGGTATGGTATTATAACAAGACTCCAAACAGTAATAGTTCTCAGATATGAAATTATGGAATAGTAGGAAATGATACAGGATGCCAGAATATTTGTGGCTCTATGAGGCATAAAATAAAAAGGAATGGCATTCAATTGTGTCTAGATCTGTGTCCTCTAAAATCATTGCATCAGAGACCAAGACCAATAAAATTTGAATTGTCCAGAGTGGAGAAAAATCCAGACAATCTTGAGGACTAGTCATCATAAGGAAACTTACCATTAAGGGAGAAGGAGCCAGAAAGTGACTTATGAAAGAAATAAAAGAAAAAAAATCAAAGATTTTAAAAGAAGAAAAACGTGAAATACCTTGAGCATAAGCAAATAAGCCAAACAAAAATATTAATAAGAGAATAGTAGATGGTTACCAGATCATCTAAATGAGACTATGCATTTATGAATAAATATTGTAAGACAAAGGAAAATGAATAAACAAACATCTGAAGAAATAGATGATCTTTTGGATTCCCAAAAGATCATGGAACATCAGAAAGATGTTCTTGAATGTTTTAAGAGAGAAATATGAATTGAGGATGCAGAATTTATTACTTACATAACAAAAATAATCAGTAGAATAAAAAATCTTGAATTCATGGTGACAAACCCCATCATAGAAACAAAAGAAAGAACAACTGATTGATAATTCAGATTCACAGAAATAAAAAGTAATATGAAAGAAGATAAGCAAAAGGCAACAGTATTAGAGGAAAATAAGATCTCTACACAAGAAACCTTGATCTTTAAGATAGAATGCATAAAGATAATTTAAGGATCACAGATTTTGCTAAAAGAATATGAAACTTCAGAAAACCTTAATTCCATAATATATAAGAGATATTATAAGAAAACTGCTCAGAACTTCTGCACAGAGAAAATAAAGTGTCATTTGAAAATTCCACCTATTATCTCAGGGGTAGAGGTGTTGGGTTTGGTGAGAGGAATATGCTGCAAGTTCTAAGACATATAATGATTAAATTTAATAATTCCAGTAACAAAAAAATTCTTGAAGCCTGTAGGGAACAAGGAGAAAGACTTTCAAGTATAAAATAAAGGAAATATGAACAACACAGGACTTTTCCATATCCATTAGAAATCACAGGAGGAAATGGAAAATGTATTAAGTAGAAAGAAATTCAAGATGCAGTCCAATACTCTCCAAATCTGGGCCTAACCATCAATGAAAAAAAAAAATGATGGACATTCAAAGGGGAAAAAAAGGCATATTACAAAGAATATCACATTTGGGGGCAGCTAGGTATCACAATGGATAGAGCACCAGCCCTGAAGTCAGAAAGATCTGAGTTCAAATTTGAGCTCAGACACGTAACATTTCCTAGCTGTGTGACCTTGGGCAAGTCACTTAACCCCAATTGCCTCAGCAAAAAAAAAAAAAACAAACAAACAAACAAACAAACAAAAAAAGAATATAACATTTGAGCAGATTGTTTGTTTTCTAAACACCTCTATATGATAAAAATACAAAAAAACCTAAACAGATAAGGTAACCAAGGAAAGCATAAGTAGCAAAACAAATTACCAAGGTGGGAGAGTAGGGAAAGAGAAAAAAAGAAAGGAAAAGTTCCTAGGAAGTTAACATAAGAATAGGAAAACAATCTCAGAGAAGCCATTAAGTCATTTCTTTCTAAAAAGTATCTTTAAATGTACAAATGATAAAAGCAAAATTAAACAGAAGTGATAATAAAGGAACAGGCCAGAAAGATCATAATACCTAGACTTCAAGTGAATCAATGCTGTTTTGGTTTGTCTTTGTAGGACAAAATTAAAGAAATGGATGATATATAAAAGGAAAAAAGAAAAGAAAGAAAATATAGAATAGCTGTTGAACTCTAATCCAGTCAAAGTTTAAGAGTAAAAGTAAAATCACTGGCAGTTTTTCAGAAAGAAGGCCCACAGAAGAATGGCTAAGAAGGCAAAGTGAAGAATTGAAAAATATCTTTAACAGGGGGAAATTTCATTTCAGTTGTGGGAGGAGGTCTTACTGAAGAATATTCTTATGAGGAGGGAAATATTTGTAATGAAAAATGGTAAGTTTACAATGGGTATAAATCTATAAGAATTTGACCCTTAAAGAGATCCTTTACTTACTTCTCTTGCTTCACTCCCTTACTTCTACTCCAAGGCAGAAAAAAATCTTCACAGCACTTTGCTGCTACTGCCTTTGGGTAAGTGGCAATTTAGTAGCCTAATAAAAAATAAATAAATAAAAAACACCATACCCTCCTAAGGTGAACAGTTTTAATACAGGGCAAAGAGTAAGAGAACACACAGAAAAATCAGTGTTACAGATTAACTGGCTTGGGCTCTCGTCAGAACTCATATATCTCTGATAATTTCTCCATCTCGAATGAAAGAAGTTATTTATTTCCGTTACCTTCCTGGCACAGCCTACTGAATCAGTCCTTCCACCCAACACAAATTGATTAGGTTACACCAAAGCACGGCAATTTCTATATTTATTTATTTAGTTAGGTTTTTTTTTTAACCTCTCATCCTCAGCAACATAGAAAAATACATCTGTATTTTCTCCCTACCCCCACACTCTCTCCCCATCTCGCTCACTCTCAGAAGCAGGAGTGATTGTATCTGCTCTTACTGCCCATAAAAATGGTATTTGATTTGATTTAAGAGAAGACACACTGAGCTAATTTTGCAATGAATAACAGGCTCCTAAGGGTGTTTGTATCTTTGGTGATCTGAAGTTGCTAGAGCTGCTAGGGCCTTAGGCTTTGCGGTCCTAGTTCTTCATGGAGAGGAAGGCAGCAGGGAGGTACTTAAAAACCTTGACTGGGTGCCCACTGTAGGCAAAGCTCCAAGTACAGTTAGATCTTTCCATACATAAGACATAAGAGGTGTATTCTGTATTTCACTGGATTTTTTTTTTTTTTTTGGTAAATTAAGCTCTAAGCACAGAGTATGGAAAATAAGCATAGTGTGCTGGAAAAGTCTGCTTCATTTGAAGTCAGGAGACCTGATCTCTGACACCTATCAGTTGTTTGATATAGAGCAATTTACTTCCATCCCCTAAACTACAAGTTCTCTATTTATAAAATTGGGGCGTTTGTTCAATGTAACTTATAGAGTCATTGTGAAGAATGCACTATGGAAATATGAAGGGTTTTTGTCCTTTTTCCCCCTTACTTTTAGTGAGATTTATGTGGTAGTCTTGGTGCTTTCACCAACTAGTCTTGTAATCTTGAGCAAATCAGAGCCTCATTCAAGAAAATAGATAAAACAATAACAAAAATAATAATGTTCCTAATTCTTTTTAAAAAATTTTTTTCAGCTGATTTAGATATCAGTTTTATAGAGAAGGAAATAAAAAATGAAAAAGGTTGTCACCTCAAATCTGGTAAGTTTCTGAAGCAGATGTTAAAACTGTGTCTTCCTGATTCTCAGGTCAGAATGGCATCCATTATGCCATGTTAACTCTCAAGAGCCATGTTTTCTCTTTAAGGTCCCCTTTTCTCTCAGTTGACTGATGAAGATCATAGGATTTTAAATCAAGAGGTAGAGGGGCCTCAGATATCACTAAATTCTACCTTCCTCATTTTGAAAACGAAGAAACTCAGGATAAGAAAATTTAAGTAACTTGTTTGTGGTCATCAAATCTGTTATTTATTCCCCTATCTACCTATGTAATATATTTTACATACATTCATGGATATATGTGGATGCATAGACATATATGTTAAATATATGCCAAGTGATATGATACAAAATCTTAAAATTGTCAATAAACAGTAACACAGAAGTTCCAAAAAAGTAACAGAATGTTGAGATTTGTGTTGAGACTTGAGGCCAGGATTTGGAGAGGCAGAGAAAGATAGGAAGGATACTGGGAAAGGGGAATAGTAGTAACAAAGATATAGAAGCAAGGAAAGCCTAACTTTAGGTTGGGAAATGGCAAATAAATGAGTTTAAATAGCTAGAGGTTTGAAGAAGATTAAGTAAGTGGGAGACAACACTGGAAAGGTAAATTGATGTCATATCACAAAATACCTTGATGCTTTTTTAAAAGCATTTAAAACTTAGTCTGGATACATCAGGGAGCTATTGCAGGTGTAACAACAAAAGAGAGCCCAAACGGGATGAAAGTTGTATTTAAAATTCCAGACACTCTGCTGTCCACATTATACTAATATGAACTACATTAATGCCATGTAGATCAGGCAATAAAATAAGTAGCTTTTCAGTAAGGTTTAGATGTTTTTCCATTTGCCTCAAGACACTAGTCAGGGAAACGTAGGTCTTTCCAATAGAAATGTACAAGGATTATAGGTCAGGGATTTTGTTCAAATGGGTCACCTTTGAAGTCCTTAACTTTGAGAGGATGAAAAGAAGCTCTATTAGGCCTATCTCCAGGGTCTCAGCTCAGAATCACCAAGCTTGAAAACGAGATCATTGGGTCTGAACCCATAATTCTTATTTCCAGGACTTTTCTACAAGCCTGATTTCTCTCTTCAGTTTCAAAAAAGAGGGGGAGAAGAGGAGAAGGAGATATAGCTCATTCCTGTCAATCATCCAGAGACAGGAAGGATTATATAACTAGTGGCCAGTCTTTCTATATCCTAAATGTTTCCCTTTGATAATCTGGCTATATTCAACTACTAACATAATGACAATAGCTCGCCTTACAATACAATATAATACAACTAACATTTGATAAATGGTTCTATGTGTAAAATACTGTTTTAGGTGCTGGAAAGATCAAAAACACATTTTCTTTGCTACCCTAAATAAATCACTTATTTTCTCTTATCTTCAGTTTCATCTGTAAAATGGATCTAATTAAAATGCCTACTTCATATGAATATTGTGGGGTCTTCTCCTTTCTCCAGTCTCTCACTAAAAAACAAAAGTGAACCTTCTCTATATCCTTTTCCAATCTTTCCCACAGATTCTATCCTGTTATCCCCATTCTCTCTGAGATCTTCAATATTTCCTTATCAGCTGGTAGAAACAACTAACTAGATGGCAGAGTAGATAGTGATGAGTTTAGAATCTCACTTCAGACACTTATTAGTTGTGAAATCCTGAACAACTCATTTAATCTTTGCCTTAATTTTCCCTACTGTCAAATGACGATTTCCCTTCCCTTCCCTTTTTTTCGCTTATTGTTTTCAAAAATGTCCATTTTTTTAATCTTTAAAATACATACTTTTGTTAAACCCTACTATCTCTTCAATCTATATTGCTATATATCTTTCCTTTCTTTCTCAGAAAAGTTTCTCATCACTAAATTAGAACTGCTCTCTTTAAAGTTGTCAGTAATCTCTCTACTGCCAAATTCAATGCCATTTTCTCAGTCTTAATCTTTTTCCATCTATATGCAGCATTTAACACTCTTCACCATACTCCCCTCCTGGATATTTTCTTCTCTCCAGATTTTTCATGACATCGTTCTCTCTTGTCTTGTCTCTTGCCTCTTTATCTCATTATCTATATCACATCCCTAATGATGAGAGTTCCTCAAGGATCTATTCTGGTACCTCTTCTCCTTCTTTATGATCTTACTTTTAGTAGCCTCATCATCACCTGTGAATTTAATATCATATTCAAACATATGATTTCCAAATTTACATATCCAGACCTAGTCTCCCCCCTGAGCTTCAGTCAGTTTAATCAGGAAACTGAAGTCTCCTCAGTTCAGTTAAAGATAGGAAGTTACCAATTAAGTATTTCAAACTGATTATCTTAAAGATAACTTCAACTCTATACCTAAAACTAAACTCATTATCTCTCCACATAAATTTCCCTTCTTGAAAACTTCCTTATTTCTGTAAAAGACAGAAAACCTTCCAGTGTCTCAGGGTCATAATCTTGGTATTATTCCGGATTCCTAAATCACTCTCATATAACAGTCAAATCTTTTTGTTTTCCTTTTACTTTCACAATATCTCACATTTGAGAAGATACTTCTCTTAACAAATAGTGCTTTAATGTTCTCATCACCTCACACCTATATTATTGAAATAGTGTCCTAATTGGTATAACAACCTTATTTCTCATCACTCCAGACCATTCTAAAACACTGCTTGGGAAAAAAAATCTTTAAGTCCAGATCTAACATATGACTTCCCTACCCAATCAACTTTAATGGTTCTCTATTACTTATAAGAATAAATTTAAAATCCTCTAAACCCTGTATGCCAAACTCTATGCTATGTGCTAATTACTAGATACAGAGAAAGACACTAGACAGTTCTTGTTCTCACTACGCTTATAGTTTAATGGGGAAGGAATTCAAATGAAAACAATTTATGCAAACAACTATAAACAAACAAGCTTTATACAGGATAAATAGAAAAAAATTAACAAAATTTGTTCTTATTGTATTATTTTTTTTTATCCATGCATATGTTTTGAAAATAAGGTAATTAACTAATTAAAGCATTCGAATTAAAGTGCATGGACAAAAATCTTAATATGGATTATAGTTGGGATTTTAGTTTTGACTTGAAAGAAGTCAGGGAACCCAGTAGATAGTGATAAAAGGGGAGAATACTAGCTATAGGGGAAGAGGCAAAGAAAATGCTTACTCAAGAGATGGAGTGTCTTATCACAGCAGCAGAACAGAGGTTAGTGTCACTACAAATATGGGGTGTAAAGTGTAAGAAAATCAGAAAGATAAGGGAAAGATAATACAACTGACATTCATATTATACCTAAGGATTTTATAGGTACCATACATACATATTATTTACCAGTTTTGCAAGTTGGGAGACTGAGGCCCAGAGATGTTATGTCTGTGTTAAGAATAAGGAATTAAACTCAACTGTCACTTAAAAGTGTTTGGCTAGGAAACAAAGGGTAGGGATTGAGTCATAAATTGGGAGGAAAATAGACATAGTTTAAAAGCCAAGTGAGTTCAGTTGCTGGACATTCTACAGGTTGAAAATACAAAAGTTGAAATTAATGGATGAGATATTTGCTGATTTAAAAACCCTTAACTAAAGGAATCCATCAGATATTAGGAAGCCAAACTATAGGGCCAGCAAATTAATACTGATTCAAGCTGTTTCTCTGATTCTTTAGCTTATTCATTCATTCGTTTATATTCATTCATTCACTTATTTATACTTATTCATTCATTGGTTTGTTTATTAATTTATTCATTTATTTATTTGCCAACTTTATCTACTCATCTATTTGATCATTCATTCATTCATATTGGAGAGGCTTTTGTGACGTTTCCCTATTTGGTGATAATATCAAATATGACCCTGGGAGAGTACTGGTGCTTCTTCCTAACAGAGTTCCATCAAGGTCTTGAAAATTAGGTCTGTAGAACTGAATAAGATCTACATCAAGTTCTATTGATTCTTTTATAGTTGTCTGAAAATGAATGAATTTCACTGAATTTCAGTGAAATTAGTTATTTTTATAATCCTGCACATTTTATTTTATAGATTTAAAAATTATTACAAAAAGACACGGATAGACTTCATCAGATTGTCAAAAGAGCTTATGAACCCTCTTCCCAAATAGTTAAGAACTCCTGGTTTACATGAATGAGGGACTATTTTCATTAGAGAGTATACAGTCAAAAAAATAGATTGCCTTAATGGTAAGCTGAAATCTCCTCCTACCCCGCTGGAGACATTATGTAAACATTAAAAAGGGGCAGATGAGAAGTCCATACTTATCTGTCTTGCATATTTTCCTTTTTATAGGTTGGTGATGGAAGCAGACCTGGTGAAAAGCTCTCTACAGATGTGATTACGTCGAGGCACGGCTCTGGAAAGTGGTTGGAAGAAGCTGTGAGTTTGTGCAACAGCACATGTTAACATGAGTTATAATATGTCAGGGGCCCCGTGTTAACGATCAGAGAGCCTATTCAGCTCCTTTAAGGTTAATCAACTCAGCATTTGTGCCAGGTGTAATGTCTAATTAAAATGATGGACGGGGTGAGAATGCCTCCTGGCAGAGGGAAGAAATGGCACAAAGAGGCAGCATCAGTGCCATATTGGTTTGGAAAATCAATAAGAGGAGCTCATTTTATCCCAGTGTTATCTGCACATTTGCCATTCAGCCGCTCATTTGAAAAAGTGCCAACTGGCTGCCGAGCCGCCTTAAACGGCGACATTTCTCAGCACTTAAAGCCAGTGAGGCAACGGAGGGCTCAGGGAAACCCCAGTTACTTCTCCGGATTTGAGGGTTTGGGGTAGGATATGGAGAAAGAGGAGGGGTTTAAAAGGGATGGAGTAGGAAGAAGGAAATTTCAGTTAAATAACAATAATTATTAAACACCAATTATGTTCCAGAAAATGTGCTGAACGCTGGCGGACACAGACAAAATTGAAATAGGGCTTGCTTTCAAGGGGCTCACATTCTACTGGACTATGCAACCCTTACACAAATAGGTAAACATTAGAGAGTTCCAGCCCATTAAGCAGAAAGGAAATCCGCAAAGAAGTCCTCCCATTAGAGTCAAGAAACTCAAGATACCAAGATAAGTAGAGAGTGAACCTAAAGTGTGAGTGGAAAGGTCATACAAAAGCACAGAAATGATGGATGGGATGTCAAGGGTATCATCAATCTTCCAGTCACCCACTTTCCCAACCTAGGAGCCAACCTCCACTCTTTACTGATACTCCTGTTTTTTTCAGCCAGTTGCATTCTTGTTCGGTTCATCTCTGCAGCACTATTAACATCTGCTCACCTCTCTCCATCACAGTCACCTTCCCTTATTCTGGCTCTCATGACTTCACATAGGTTCAATTGCAATAATTTCTAATGATTCTCCCTGCCTTTAGTTTCATGTTGCTCTAATTCATCATTTATACACTTGTCAGAGTGACATTCCATAAGCATTGATCTGACCGTTCCATTGCTATAATGAAGAAGCTTCAGTAGCTCCTTACAGACAGGGAATGACTGTAGAAATGTGAACTACTTACCAGGCACAGTGTTAAACACTAGGAATACAAATGTAAGTCAGCAAGATAGTCTTTCACTCAAGAAGCTTACATTTTAATGGAAAAAAAGATACCATTTAAAAGAATATAGAAAAACTGGAGATGACATATTTAAGAAAACATGGAGAAGAGACTTCTACCAGGTGGCAGGGGGCAAGGGGTGGTACTGAGTCTCAAAGCAAGAGAGCATGATGACTTATTTATTAGAGCTAGGGGATCCAAGACTGGAGCTCAAGCTTCTGTTCAAGTAGAGATGGTTGGAAAATAGGGTCATTTTGAGGGTAAAATGTAAAATTCTTTTTTTAGCATTTAAAATGGTAAAATTTGAAATACTTTAGCTTCCAACTTATCTTTCCAAATAAATTACATATTAATTTCTATCATATATTTTTAGTCCCAGATGAAAACAAACAAACAAAAAACAGGCAAACAACAAAAATTCTCCTACTTGCTACATATTGAATAGACATTCCAGCTTGCTCTTTCTCCCCATGCTGGAGTACACTTTCATCTTTCTTCTTCCTGTTGGAATCCTGAGGACCCTTAGTTCCCTTCTAGGGTCTGCTTAAGTGCCTCATTTAGATGCATCTAATTCCTTTAGACCTTCTTTCTTTAATTTGTCACTAATATTAGATATTTTTCAAGGTATGATTTTTCTTTCTCGTATGCTGTAAACAAAACAGTATTTTCCATCAGTTACTTTTACTTATCTTTTTAAGATAACTATTTCTAATAAATCTCTTCACCTCACTCCTGATCTCCTCTTCATATCAGATATTCCTTTTCATTATCGCTTTCCCTTTCTCTTCTGCTTTTATCTGGTTATTTAATTGTTGTCCCTGCTTTTTCTTTCACTTAGTTAAGTATATATCCCTTTCCTTTCCCTACCTTCAAATAGAACTGTTCACTAGTTTTTTTTTTTCATTTTTTGACCATTTGCAGAGAGGTTTTCTCTCACTCTTTTCATTGTCCATCCTCTCCTTCTGTATACTCCAGACCTTAATTCTCTGATATATTATACTTATGATTATTTTGTCCCTTTCTTTTCTCTATATTTCACACATAATCAGAATTTCCAAGTCATCCATTCTAAGTTCTTCCATCCAGGTAGTTTCTGCCTCTGCCTTATAGAGCTTGCTCTATGGATTCTCTTTTTCTACTCTGCCTCTCACTCCCAGAACAAAGTCAATTGCTACAAGTTAAAGAAAAGATGTTGACCCTTGGTGGGACCTCTGCTCCCCTAATTGCTGATGATCTGAACCCTCCCCTGGTTACCTTCTTTTCTTCATTTGTCTCAAAATTTTCTCCCTGGATCCATTTCTTCCCATTCTCCTATGTTCCAGTTGCCCTTAAAGTTCCAAGGCCAACCTCCTTCCTGAGGTAAAATTAGTAGTCTTTTCAAGCACCATATCCTTTGGACCACAATGAGCACAAGGTCACCATTTCTCTTCACAGAACATCTCTTTCCACCCATAGGAGCATTCAACTTGTTACTTCCTCCCATTACTAATTCAGGGACACTCTCTTTCCCATCCTTTTTCAACCCTTTTCACTTCCTCCTTCTCACACTCCCCCACATGCTTATTAAGACCACAGGGGTCACATTTCCCTTGTAATACTAGCCATCAATTTAATATTGTATCTTATACACTCCTATCGACCTGTGTGCTCCCCTCTTCACCCATCTTCACCTGCATGTTTCATTCACCCTTTGATTTTGGAATGTAGTCCCACAGAAAATATTGATTCATTTGTAGGGAGAATGTCCCCATGTGCCCCAGGCCCACCTCTTCACTTTTACGTCCTTCTGACATCTGCCTTCTCCTCTGTCTCTTTCTGTACATTTAGAAAGAAATTTATCCACCTTCCTTTATCTCTTTGTGCACATCTAGAAAGACATCTCTTACTGGTCTCTTTGCTGTCACTCTATTATTGCTATCCTTGGCAGCCGCATTCATTCCCCACTCCAACATTTCTATTATCTGGAGTGTTTCAGAAACAAATAATCTTTAAAGCTCTGGTTTTCTTTCTAAGAATGTTTCAAATGCCTCTTTATTACTGAACATCCATTTTTTTCCCTTTTATGTTTAAGCTCAGATTTTTCAGAGAATTTATTCTGGGTGGCATTCTGGCTTCCATTACTCTTTGGAATGCATTATTCCATTGCTTCCTGAATTTTCTGTTGGATGAAGAATAGTCTTGTGTTATAAAAATTTGCTTTTATTTATATTTTAAGGTCTTTTTCATAATCATTTATAGAATATGTCATTTTTTTAAATGAATTGTTAAATTTAACTATGTGTTTTGGAATTTGAAGCCTTCAATGTTTTGTTTTGTTTTTTCCTGGAAGTAATCTATGAATTCTTTCAAGGAGCATTTCATTTTCCACATTCAGAAATCCTATGCTATTTTCTTATATTCTACATTACTGTATTAAGGCTTTTTTTTTTTTTGTCCTATTGTGTTTATCTGGGAGAGCTATGATTCTTAACCTATGTCTAAAGATCATATGTAAGTATGTTCTTATAGGCTTTTCCTTCTTTTCTTCTAGATTTTCTTTCATTTCTGTGAATTTATATTCTTAAATCATTTTTTCAGTCTTTTCTCCCCTTTGATAAGAACTGCTAATACAGAGTTAAGCTTTTTCTGTCCTGTCCATTTTTTTTTAACTGTGTAAGTCCTTAAATTCTGTTCTCATAATTTTCTTTTTTTTTTTTCTTTTAAACCATTCAGGAATGCTGTGTTTTGGTTCTGTATTCTTTTCAGATTCCACTGGGTCTTTCATCTTATCAACTGTGGAATTTTATTCTTTTGTATTGCAGCATTTCTTTATATATGCCTGAACAAATTTACTAGATCTGGAGGCCATACATCTTTTTGCTATAAATATTTTTCCTGTTGATTTATCTTCTTATCTTCAAGCTTTTTGAATTTTTTCCCCTAAAATCTTTAGTAATTTCAATCTTCTTTTCTCCTGCTTCTTTTCCTTTATGGCTCACTTTCTGACTCTTTCCCCTATAAGAGTGATTTCCATGGGGCTTGGATTGCAAAGCATCACAAACTTCTTCCATGCTGGACAATTTATGATTCACCAGTCTAGTTCTCTGTTTCAAGTGATTTTTAGGGGAACAGAATTTGTCTTGCTAAATGTTGAGCTTTTTTCCTAAGACTTAATGAAGTTCCATAAAACTCCCATACCCATGATACCTGTTTCATTGTTCTGTCTCCTCTTATTGGAAAGGTCAAGAGTTACAGAGATAATGTCTAATGTTCCATCTTGATCACAAGATCCAAAAATAGAAGAGTGAATTCTTAATCAAAACAAGAACAGAGGACCTCACACTTGATAAATCAGACTACTGAGATTACCTAAAATTGAAAACTTTTGTAAGAACAAAATCAATATAAGTATTGTAAGAAAGGAAACTACAGCTGACAGAGGATATTGCATCAAATAACTTTGATGAAGTCTTAATGAAGTTCTATAGATCACAGTTTTATGAGCTATATAGAAAATTATAAAACTTTATAACATCAAGCCCATTTCCTCAAAGGAAATGATAAAAGGACATAATCAAATAATTGTATTAGAACTACAAAAAATTAACAACTAGGAAAATTGCTTTGAATCAGTAAATTACAGCAACTTAGAAAATTCATGTCATATTCAGAAAAATAGTAAAAAAAAAAAAAAAAAAAAAAACCTCCAGAAGGAGAAAACATTAATCTATTGTTCACCAAAATTTGAATTTTTCCAACTATTATAAGAAAAAATTTGTAATTATGTAGGGGGAAAATGACACAAATTCTCAAGTTCTTTGAACCTGAAAGCCCACTGATAGTTTTATTTTTTAAGAATGTCAAAGATATAAAGTCCTTATAATAATGATGATGATGATGATGATTAACTAGCATATATTTGTGTGTGTTATTTCATTTGACCCTCATAAAAACTCTGAGATACATATTATTTTAATTTTATTTTATATATGCAGAAACTAAGACAAACAAGATTAAATGTTTTACTCAAGTTCACAGAGTTTTTAATTCAGGTCTGACTATATCTAGATTCAATGCTCTATCCACAGCATCATCTAGCTTCCTTTTATGTGCTAACAATCTTTACAGCAACACACTTATTGTAGCAGAAGCTAAAAAGGATTCATGTACATAAAGACTGAAATAATACTTTAAGAAACAATAAATTCAGAGAAAAGTGGGAAACCTTATATGAACTGACACAAAATAATTAGAACATGTGTGTATATATATATATATATATATATATATATATATATATATATGTAGTTTTGAGGAGCTATGAATGTTGAATTTTGCATATACTATCAGACTTGGTTGATTCATTGATTGGTTTTTCTAATCTATTTTAAAATATATTTCTACTAAGAAAAATTTGCTGGGTAAAAAAAATGTTACAAATATGATTCTAAAACAGAAAGCAACAAACTTGAGAAAAAATAAGTAAAAGAAAGGACTCTCTTCTAAAAGCATTGGAGCAGATGTCATTTTTTTTTTCAAAACATATGCATGGATAATTTTTTACATTGACCCTTGCATAGCTCTGTATTTTGCTTTTTCCCCTCTTCCCCCCTCCATTAAACAGCAAGCAATCCAATATATATTATGCATGTTAAATATATATTAAATCCAATACATGTAAACATATTTATACAATACTCTTGTTGCACAAGAAAAATCAGATTAAAAAGGAAAGAAAATGAGTAAGAAAACAAAATTCAAGTAAACAACATAAAAAAAGAGTGAGAATATTATGTTGTGATCCACATTCAGTTCCCGAAGTCCTCTCTCTGGGTGTAGATGGCTCTCTTCATTGTAAGATCATTGGAACTGGTATCGATCATCTCATTGTTGGAAAGTGTCTCATTCTTCAGAACTGATCATCATATAATATTCATGTTGTCATGTACAATGATCTCCTTGTTCTGCTCATTTCATTTAGCATCAGTCCATGGAAGTCTCTCCAGGCCTTTCTGAAATCATCCTGCTGATCAATTCTTAATAAAACAATAATATTCCATATTCCATAACTAATCAGTCATTCTCCAAGTGATGGACATCCACTCAGTTTTCAGTTTCTAGCCACTACAAAAAGGGCTGCCACAAATATTTTTGCACATGTTGGTCCCTTTCCCTCCTGTAAGATCTCTTTAGGATATAGGCCCAACAGAAACACTCCTGGGTCAAAGGGTATTCAAAGTTTGATGACTTTTTGAACATAATTGCTCTCCAGAATGGTTGGGTCTGTTCCCAGTCCCACCAACAATGTATTAATGTCTTAGTTTTCCCACATCCTCTCCAACATTCATCATTATCTTTTCCTGTCATTTTAGCCAATCTCAAGTATATAATGGTGTCTCAGAGTTGTTTTAATTTGCATTGCTCTAATCAATAGTGACTTAGACGGTCTTTTTATATGATTAGAAATGATTTTAATTTCTTCATCTGAAATTTGTCTGTTCGTATCCTTTGACCTTTGATCCTATCCTTTGATCACCTGGAGAATGACTTGAATTCTTATATTTGAGTCAATTCTCTATATATTTTAGAAATGAGGCCTTTATCAGAACCCTTAAATGTAAAAAGGTTTTCTCAATTTATTGCTTCCCTTCTAATCATGTCTTCATTAGTTTTGTTTTTACAAAACTTTTTAACTTAATATAACCAAAATTAACTGTTTGGTGTTCACTTATGAGTTCCACATCTGCTTTGGAGTCCTTTTCCACAGATCTAAGGTAAACTATCCTATGTTTTTTCTAATTTGCTTATAATATCACTATTTATGTCTAAATCTCGAATCCATTTTGACCTTATCTTGGTATATGATGTTAGATGTGGGTCAGTGAATAGTTTCTTTTATACTAGTTTCCAATTTTCCTAGCAGTTTTTATCAAATAGTGAGTTCTTATTCCAAAATCTGGGGTCTTTGGATTTGTCAAACACTAGATTGCTATAGTTATTGACGATTTTGTCCCGTGATCCCAACCTGCTGATCAACTACTCTGTTTTTTAGCCATTACCAAATGGTTTTGATGACTGCTGCTTTATAATATTGATTTATGCCTGGCATAGCTAGGCTACCTTCAGTGGCATTTTTTTCACTAATTCCCTTGAAATTCTTGACCTTTTGTTCTTCCAGATAAACTTTGTTATTATTTTTTCTAGATCTGAAAAATAATTTCTTGAGAGTTTGATTGATATGGTACTAAATGAGTATATTAATTTAAGTAGTATTGTCATTTTTATTATATTTGCTCATTCTACCCATGAGCACTTGATGTTTTTCCAACTGATTAAATCTGAATTTATTTGAGGGGAAAGTGTTTTGTCATTGTATTCATATAGTTCCTGACTTTCCCTTGGCAGATAGATTCCCAAATATTTTATACTATTGACAGTTATTTTGAATGGAATTTTTTTTCATATCTCTTGCTGCTGGACTTTGTTGGGAATATATAAAAATGCTGATGATTTATGTAAATTTATTTTATACCTTGCAAGTTTACTAAAGTTGTGAATTGTTTCTAGTGGTTTTTTAGTTGATTCTCTAGGGTTCTCTAAGTATACCATCATAAAATCTGCAAAAAGTGATAATTTGGTTTCTTCATTACCTACTCTAATTCCTTTAATCTTTTTCTTCTCTTATTGCCAAAGCTAACATTTCCAATACAATGTTGAATAGTAACGGTGATAATGGGCCACTTTGTTTCACTCCTGACCTTATTGGGAATGGTTCTAATTTGTCCCCAATACATATGATGCTTGCTGATGGTTTTAAATTGATACTACTGATCATTTTAAGGAAAAGTCCATTTATTCCTATGCTTTCTACTGTTTTTAATAGGAATGGGTGCTAGATTTTATCAAATGTTATATCATATGATAATCATATGGTTTTTGTTAGTTTGGCTATTGATATAGTTGATTATGCTAATAGTTTTCCTAATATTAAACCAGCCTTGGATTCCTGGTATAAATGCTACTTGGTCATAGTGTATTGTCCTGGGGATGACTTTCTGTAATCTCATTGCTAATATTTTATTTAAGATTTTTGCATTAGCAAAAATTATTTTATTGCCTTATTATTATTATTATTATTACTATTGCATTAGAGAAATTGGTCTATAATTTTCTTTCTCTGTTTTCATTCTACCTGGTTTAGCTATCAGCACCATATCTGTGTCATAAAAGGAATTTTCCCACATCCCCTCCAACATTCCACATTATCTTTCCCTGTCATTCTAGCCAGTCTGACAGGTGTATAGTGGTATCTCAGAGTTGTCTTAATTTGCATTTCTCTGATTAATAATGACTTGGAGCTTCTCTTCATATGACTAGAAATAGTTTCAATTTCTTCATCTGAAAATTGTCTATTCATATCCTTTGACCATTTATCAATTGGAGAATGGCTTGATTTCTTATAAATTAGAGTCAATTCTCTACATATTTTGGAAATGAGGCCTTTATCAGAACCTTTGCCTGTAAAAATGTTATCCCAGTTTATTGCTTCCTTCTAGTCTGTATTAGTTTTGTTTGTACAAAAACTTTGCAATTTGATATAATCAAAATTTTCTATTTTGTGATCAGTAATGATCTCTAGTTCTTTTTTGGTCACAAATTCCTTCCTCTTCCACAGGTCTGAGAGGTAAACTATCCTGTGTTCCTCTAATTTATTTATAATCTCATTCTTTATGCCCAAGTCATGAACCCATTTTGACCTTATCTTGGTGTACGGTGTTAAGTATGGGTTGATGCCTAGTTTCTGCCATACTAATTTTCAATTTTCCCAGCAATTTTTGTCAAAAAGTGAGTTCTTATCCCAAAAGTTGGGGTCTTTGGGTTTGTCAAATATTAGAGTATTAAGGTTATTGACCGTTTTGTCCTTTAAACCTAACCTATTCCACTGATCAACTAATCTATTTTTTAGCCAATACGAAATGGTTTTGGTAACTGCTGCTTTATAATATAATTTTAGATCTGGTATAGTTAGGCCACCTTCATTTGATTTTTTTTTCATTAATTCCCTTGAAATTTTCTAGGTCATTAAAATAGTTTTTTGGGAATCTGATTGGTATTGAGCTGGTGTCTTTTAAAGAAAAAAAAAATGTAAAATAGTTACCCTGAATATTATGATTCATCATTAATCAAGAAGAATAAAATGGATTTCCATGTGACAGTGAAGATTCCATTGATGATGAATAATAAAACTTTGTACTAAATACAGTTGGCACAATAGCATGACTTTTCTCACTTGCATTGAATAGTGTTTGAAAAGGCACAGAAAAAAACAGTGAGGATAACTCTGTGTTCAAGTTTAATAGAATACAAGGGAAATGGATGGACGATAACTGTTTAATTATGAAATATTGCAGATAGTATAAATAATGATATAGTGTTCCAAGAATTCAGAGAATTACCAATAAGTAAACAGTGCCTGTATTGTTCCTTGATCTTCAATAGAGAATGAAAAAATGAAGCTCCAAATAGTATTATTTCAAAATCTATCCCAACTCTGGTGAGTTCAATTCAATATTATCCAAGGGATCAGAAATAGATCAAATTTGTGGCCCACTGTTAGTTACTTAGAATGACACCTCAGATTGCAATGAAGAGTAAAAAAACTCAGGCTCTAAATACAGCTCTGAATCTCACTCACTGTGTAAATCTGAACTAGGAATTCCATATTTCTGAATCTAGTTTTGTCTTCTATAAAATTAATACAAAGCTGATATTATCTACTTATTAGGGCTTACAAAAGAAAAGTATTTAACAAGTATCTAATAAGGCATATACTACCAGATAAATGATGTTTTTGTTGATGTAGTTTTAGTCACAGTAACTCATGAAAATGATTCACTGAGATTCATTAGGATCCAAATTTGCGTCTCTCCTATATCTATTTCTCTACTCATATGGCCTCCATCTGAAGTCAGTAATAACAAGATTAAGTAATATTCAACTTCTTTCTTATTTGTTTTGTGGTTCTATTTATCTAGTGTCTGGCCTTGGCTCTTTTCAACAATGAGGTAATTCAAGGCAATTCCAATGACTTGGGATGAAAAGTGACATCCACATTCAGAAAAAGAAGTATAGAGATTGAATGTAAATCAAACATAGTATTTTTAAATTTTTTTGTTTTTATTGTTGTTAGTTTGCTTGTTTTTTTTTCTTTCTTCTGTTTTTTTCCCTTTTGATATGATTTATTTATTTGTGCTTCATGAGGAGTATGGAAATACATTTAGAAGAACTGCACAAATTTAACATATATTAGATTGCTTGCTTACTTGGGGAGGGGGAAGAGAGGAAAAGAGGAAGTAAAAAATGAGAACACAAGGTTTTGCAAAGATGAATGTTGAAAATTATCTTTGCATGTATTTGGGGAAATAAAATATTATTTAAAAATAAAAATAAAATAAGCAACAAGACCATAATTTAAACTCCAGTCCTTTGACTATTTTTGATATCATAATATATGTACTCTGAGTGATCTACTGATGAAATAACAAATCTTCAAAGTATTATATTGTAGTCTTTATGACCTAGGGGCCTCTTGACATGGAAAGCATGTTTGGGTATTATTGTGATTAGAACCACTTAAATTTGTAAATTATGAAAGAGAGAAACTTGTTTTGATCTATTCTACCAGAGATCTGATTCCACTGATTTTTAACTAACTGGTCCCTTATATAGTATATTATGATTCCTTTTTGAGCTCTGACCTATGGATCACAGGCATTTGCTTTCATACCTCTGAAAAACTGAAACTCTTTTGTAGGTTTTTGCTCATCTCTACATGTGGAATGATGGTGTGGGCAGCTGGAAATAATAGGAGGATAGTCTCCAACCTGTTAATTTATCCTGGGGAATGTATTAACAAATGTTGAACTCTGGCTGTTTTATAAACTCATAACTGCAATGTTTTTCTCTGAAGCAGGAGAGAGTGGTCAACTGATAAAGATCCATTCCCTTTGCATGGGGTCTCTTTCCTTTGGAGTGAGCAATCTAAAAAATGGAATCAATAACTAGTCTCCATTTCTGTCTGTCTGGCACTAAGGATTGTGGTGGTAAATGAAGAAAGACAGTGTCTTTCCTTCTTCTAATTATATATATATTTTGTTACAGATTCACAGTGGATGACATGAAAAATCCTTGGTAATGGTAATTAGCAGCTTTTTCCATTTGTAGGCGATGGCCCCATGCATCGATAGCAGCACAATTCTTTATTTATGCACTGCTGAGTTTCTACAAATAGAGAAATCTGCTAATTATCTACACATTTTCATTCTTTATCTCCATTGAATTTTAATGAGTAGGAATTGCCATTGACTCATTCATATTTGTGAAGAGGGAACAGTCTCTCCCTTTGGTGATTTCTCTCCCTCTGTGACTTTGAGGCCAGATGCCATTAGCGTAATTCAGGAAAGTCTGCTCCTCCTTTCCCTCACCCCTCCTCTTCCTGACCCCTAACAGTCTTCTCCAGCTATATTGTTTTTGCCTGAATGATGAGGTTGATGTGACAATTTTGCTGGAATTATCTAGGCAATTGTGTCTATGTAGACCTGTCTTCAAAAGTCTTTTGCTACTTATTTAACTCATTCCAAAAGGAGACTTTCCCTGCCTAGGGAAAGTAGCTTCCTCAGGTTATAGAAAGTGGATTTGGGAGCCATCTAATTCAGCTTCCTTCATTTTATAGATGATAAAACTAAGACAAAGATGTCAAGTATCTTGTTCAAGGTCATGGTAGTTAGTAAATAATCAATAATAGAGCCAGGATTTAAATCCTATAGTATTTTTTACAACACTCATACCTTTTTCATGACTCAGTTCATCTCAAATCAATATATATTTGTTGAGGGTCTATCATGAACATAATTTGACCTCATATCATTTCCTGGGATGAATTTTAAGAAATCTGAAGCTTTTGGTACTAGGATACACATTCTATAAATGTAATCAGCAGCAAAGTTTGCAACAATACTTTGTGGAGCATTTACCATAGGCAAAGCTCTAATTTTGTTCAAAGATTAATAAGACAAATCAGTTTCTCAAGGAGCTCCACTTTCTGTAAGCTTGGGAGTGTGGATAAGGAATGGGGTGGGAATGTGAAGGTAAGATCACTTGCTGGAATTATCTAAGGTAGGATTAGGTCAAATATATGGCACTAGGAAAGCCATGTCAGGCAGGGGGGAATTTGTAAGGAAAGATGAAGAGGTAGGTAATGTTTTAGAAGAAAGATGAATACACCGGTCTGGCTATAGTGGAGGAATTATGTTGGCAAATAATGAAAGATATTTCAGAAATGGACATAAATCTACCTAAATGGTATAATACCTAAAAATGTTCCAAGTCAAAGAAATAACCAGATAAAATAAAGGGCTGAGAGAAATAGTAGAAAGGGCCTTAGATTGGGTTCAAATCTTAGCTCTACCTTTCACTGATTGTATGTTCATGGAAAGAATCATTTGTTACCCCAAGATTCAGAACCTGCATTGACAAACTTTTAAGAGTTTTTGTGAGTCAAGGAATTAACTAAATTCCACATGAAGAAAAATGTTATAATGATTTCTCTACATCAATATCCCCCCTACCTCAGAGTGTTCTGCTGACCTGGACTTCACAAAGGTTATGGCCAGAGAAGTCTAATATGAGATGGATTGTATTGGGAAAGCTTGGAAAGTGGAAAGTGATGGAGTTTGTGTCTTCTATGAAAACCAGCCTAAGTACAAGGAGGTTTATCACCATCATTAGTTTGGCCACTAGAAATAAATTACTTTTGTCAGTTAGGTCAACTAGCTTTTAGCTTTAATAGCCTCATGAAACTATCTACAAGGTCATTGGAGGACCATCAGAATTGGTAGTGAGAAGACTCATTAAAATCGTAAACCTTTTTAAAGCATTAAATTCTGCTTATGTGAGGGATGCCCAATGACTTCTTCATCTAAAATTACTAGCCCTGTCTATCTACTAAAGTACTTTAAATTCTTTCAATTAGAGTCATTCCGTGGGTGAAGGCATTTCATCTCAGGAAGACCTCTGTTAAAATATAAATATTTCTTCTGGGAGGGATAATAACATAAGCCCATTAAATTCCTCTGCATGAATTAATTCAACAAATTAGCTTCAGTTTCCTAGCAGGGTACCAGAGGGATTGGATTTAGGAAGGGAAAGTTTTGATGAAGGAAAGAAAAGATCTAGAACACAGATGTTTCATCAGACATAGTACAGTCAGAGATCTGGGCATCTAGGGACACAATGAGGGTATTGTGATCTTGGGAGAATAGGGAAAACATTGAGGCTCCCAGAGATGATTAGTTGACTTCCTTAATCAACACACTGATGTAGTTTCATATGGAGATACCTCATGGCAAACAATCCTAAGTTTTACCCAAGGATAGATTTTCAGTCTTGAAAGGGCAGAAACTTAGCTCTGAAATTGGATTGTCAGATCACAGTACTTGACCTCTTAGATACCTCTTCCATGTACTTAACGTTCTTGCATTAAGTGGAACATAATACAACTAAGACCCATACATGAGTACCATGGAAACAAACTCTTGAGAGTGAGCTGTCCAGGCAACCTACTCCACAGTCTTAGCATCCAGTTGCAGAAATGAAAGAAGAAAACCCTACTCCACAACAGTCAAGTTGTTTAACAGGCTTCTTAGAACCTAGTTTGCTATCCACTTCCATACTCTCTCATACTTATACAATGAATTATTCTGACTAGTATCTACCGGCACTGAAAGGAGTGCAAAACTGGCTCTACTGGATATGGATAGAGCCCATGATTCTCATCTCATCTCTGGTGCTGAATGAATTTTTCCAGTCCAATGTTTGTTATTAATATTTATTAATAATAGCTAAAATTTATATAGTGCTTTCAGATTTGCTAAGTGCATTACATATATTATCTCACATTCAAAAAGGATAAGCTCTTTGGTAAGAGCCAAATGACCTATCTGCCGTTCCATTAAAGAGGTTACTTCTTTCTGAATTGAATTTTCCTCATATGACAAGGGGCAATATTGAAGTAGACCTTGCTTACTGCCCAAAGATATTGTGAGGATCAAATGAGATAATGAATACAAATGTGCTTAGGATACTTTAAAGCTCTCGATAAATGTATGCTATTATTATATTAAAAAGCCAATTCCATTGGTAGTGAATTCTCCAACACTGGATATCTTCAAGTAGAATTTGTCAAGGATGGTATAGAGTAGTGTTAAACTCAAAGAGAAATGAGAACCACTAAACTAAGTGTAAGGATCTCTGTGGTCCACTTATTGTCTTAGTTTTAAATGAAATATCCATGATATCTTACTTTTTTTTTTACTTTGTTAAATTTTTCTCAATTACATTTTAATCTGCTTTAGGCTACACTCCGGAGTATTGTCGGCTTCGTGATTGACACCTCTAGTATAGAAGAAATTCCCATTAATGGATAGGGCATACTGAATAACCTCTGACATTTGTTTCTATCCCAGAGAGTCTAGCATTTCAAAAGAGTTTGAGGAAATATCTGTGCAAAGGAGAGTTGATTGGAAACCAAGCTAAGCATTGAAATTTGGTACTGTTCATTAATGCCTCAAAAAAAAAAAAACCTCATACTGCTCATCATAGCACAATATTAGTATAAAAGAGAGTGCAAAGTATAGTGGGAAGAATTTTGAACTCAGAGAAAGGAGAGATTTGTGTATCAATACTTTCTCCAATACTTAGCTGATATTTAATCACAGTCCCTTAGCTTCTTGAGGCTCAATTTCCTCTTATGTAAAATGGGGACTGTGATACGTATAATACCTACCTGTATCACAGGACTGTTTGTTGTTCAAATCAAATGAGATAATATAAGTAAATGAGACAATACAAGTTAAAAACAGGTTTTTAAATCTTAAAAGTTCTATATAAATGTATTATAGCAGTTTGTTCTCATGAAATGAACCTTTAAATCTTTCTCTCTCTCTTTCTCCCTCAGCCTTAACTTGTCATGGACAAAATGAAAATAATTGTGTCAATAACTAAAGTTTATTCCTGACAAACATCTGATGAATATTTTCAGATGCTCCTGTTTTGTGACCTTTAAGTGCCCTAGACAATGACGGAATCTTGTTGAAGGCTCTTTAAGCTGAAATTAATTTATGCCCGACAGTGATTAAAAGAGAAAGTGAGAAGGGGATGGAAATTAACAAATCCATCTTTATTGCTGAGATCCCATTATGATTATAAGGAGAGGGAAAAATCAACGTTGCCAGTGCCAGCTGCAATCTGGTATAGAGTTTAAACAGCCCGTCCCGCTTGGGGAATGTCCTTGGATGGGCAGATTTGTCTGTAATATAGATTCCCTTAAACAGAGTCTCTCTCTGTCCGTATGTAGGAGTTCTGTTTTTCCTTTGTCTGATCCTTAGAATTAGAGGCGAGGGGCTGGAGCTACAGTCAATGAAGTGAGAGGGCTGGTTCAGAGAAGGGGATAAGTGAGGCCTTTTGTGTAGTGATTTCTCCACTATTCACTTCCAAGAATAGCATTGGCTGAATTTTCAAATTTCCAGAAACCAGAAGGTAGAGTAAGGGATGGGGTAGAATGCTCTCCTGTACACAGCATTCCTTTCTAGAGATAGTAAGTCCAATTATATGCTCTAAAATAATAGATAAAACGAGATACAAAAATGTATCACAAAAATAGAGGATAATCCCTTCTAGGGAATCTATTTCTAAGACCCAAATAATCACATTATCTAATCCCTTAGTTACACAGAATGTAACTCAAAAAAGGGAAGCAAGCGTCACAAATTCACACAGGTGACAGAGGTAGGATACAAATACAGGAATTCTCTGATCCCAAATCTAATGGTCTTTCCTCTCCACTACCTGAGAGTATTCATATACCATCTTTAAATTTGTTCTTATTGTTGTTCAGTTTTTTTGCAATTGTGTCTGATTCTTAGTGAACCCATTTATATTTTGTTTGACAAATATATGAGTGATTAACCATTAGGAGGCAAACAGGGCTAGTATTTTTGTCATTTTCTTTTCAGCTCATTTTACAGACCAGGAAACTGAGGCAAAAAGGGTTAAGTGATTTGTTCAGGTTCACGAAGTGCTAAGTGTTTGAAGCCACATTTGAACACAGGAAGAGAAGTCATTCTAATTTCCAGGTCCAGTGCTCTATCTACTGTGCTACCTAGATGTCTCCATCTTTAAATAGGAACATCTCACCATCTTTCAAGATTTAGGGGAAAAAAACACCTCCTTTGTGAAGCCTCTTTCTCCAGACTTTCATGCATTCCTATATTTAGTAAAGAGTATAGAAAGCCAGGATATCCTCAGTTCCTGAGTTCCTAACATTCCTGGATTCAAATCTGGCTTCAGACATTTGCTGTCTCAGTATTTCTGTAACCCTGAACAAGTCACTTAGCTCTGTTCATTTCAATTTGCTCATCTATAAAATAAGCTGGAAAAGGAAATGCTAAACCATTCCAGAATCTTTGCAAAAAAAAAACCCAAATGGGATCATGAAGAGTCATACATGACTGAAAAAAAAGTGATTGAACAATAACATACTTTAGGAATATAATTAGGAATATAACAAGGGACCTCAGTATCTTTCTAGTCTAATTTTCCTTTACAGTTAACAAACAAAAACTAAACCTTAGATTCCTTAAATGATTTGCCTAATGTATCACAAAGATAGTAGACTTCATAGATATTATTTGAACTCAGTTCCTCTGACTTTAGACAGTTCCCTTTCTACTAAACTATTTTACATTTCTTTATTGATTAATTCTCTATAGTAATTCTTTGGTGTAGTATTACCACCATACCTAGATGTGAGTTCCATGTTTCACCACATTACTGTGAAAATACTGTTGACCTCTCAGTCTAAATTATTAATTTTTTAAATTTAAAATTAATAACCCTTATACTTGCTTTCATCACAGGGACATGTTTTTTAATGTCAAAAGGCACTAAAAATATGTGAGCTATTGTTATTTGTATAATCCTTAACTTGCCTAAAAATAATTCATGTTAAAATATGTCTATATGTACATATAATATGTATATGCAGAAAATGACAAAGTGCTTTCCTCACAATAACTACAAAGTTATAGAAAAAAAAAAAACTTATTCCCATTTTACAAATGAGCAAACTGAGGATCAGAAAAATGAAGTGGCCTTTCCAATGCTACTCTGCTACTAGCACAACTAGATTAAAACTAAGCTTTCCTGATGCCCTTCTTTGATGTGTTTTTCACTAAACCTTCTGCCCCACGGGTATAACCACTCTAAAGTCAAAAGCAATATCTAGCAGGTTCTCCCAAAAATATTCTATGGATTGACTGAATAATTATTTAAATCAATCTTATGTGCCCCTTTCCACTAGAACAGACGGTCTCTTCATTCTACTAGGCAATCATTTACTTTTTCTCTTTATACCTATTGGAGGAAAAAATTTATACTGTCCCCTTAGCAGATTTCTGTGTCTCCCAGCTCACAGTGAGAAAATTTTTCATCATTTTCAGCCTAAGTCTCTTTTGCTGTAATCCGAGCCCAGTTCCTCTATTCTGATAAGAACTCAGTCACCTTCCTTCTTATAATAACCCTTCAGGCACTTGAAGACCTTTAAGCCCCTCAGCTTTCTCTTCTCTGCACTGAATTCCTTTCATCAGGCTGAGTCTAGATGCCTTTAATCATTTCCTATTACACTCCCCCTCTATGTCTAAATGGCCCTCTTCAGATGAAGAGGGAGGCTAGACTTGGACACTATCTCTTCAATCATACTTGGAAGTCAGAGACAGGCAGTACTCCTGATTCCGACAGGGAAAGCTTGCCTCTGAATTCTCATAGAAAGGCTCCTCCACACTTAAGCTTTCTCAATTTGATCTGTTTGTACTTCCTGTAGAACAGGGTAACTCAAGTGAATTCCATACATGCAGATTTTAGGTACAACTCATTTTTTGCCTTACTGACCAAAGTGTGCAAATTGGTTCAAGAGAAGATAGAGTGAAGAGGCATCTTATATTGAATTCTATTTTGAATGTATAGCAAATATTCCTGAGGCTCACTCTCCAAGAGCAATGTCTGTCACATCTTTACCCCAAAGTTTCTAGGAGAAACTGTTGGGGCATCTATTCTCTTAAGCTATGGTCTAACGTAGTTAGATGGTACACTGTTCTTTGACCAGTCACTGATCTATTTACCATGTATTCTTAGCTACATGCTGGCTCAGTATGAGATAGGGTCAGTCCCTTATTAAAAATCTAGTTCACCAGTAGATAGACTTTATAATTATAAAACGTTTTATGTTGTGTAACATTACTTCCAGTTCATGGATATGCAAATTGAGTCTCTGAAGAGTCAGTGATTTGTTTAATTTAAGACCATATAGTGGCCTTAAATTACCTGAATTTAGACTGTTATACAGTGAAAAACAGTCTGAATTTCAGAGTGCAGATACATTGTTTTTTTCAATAGATGTTTCCCTATATGTACTTGGGGAGATAACAATTTCAAGGACTCTCACAAGAAAAGTCAAACATCCCTTGCATCTGTTTTTGTACATTTGTAATTTGAAGAAAAAAAATTTCAACCTGAGGTTAAAATTTGTCCCTGACATGGATTTTTCCCCTCTGATTCCCTTTCTGTCTTTATTTCCCTATTTTCCTTAAAGTTCCCTCCCTCTGCTCTCAATCCTTACTTCTCCTCCTCCTCCTTCTTTCTGCTCCCATTTTTACCCTCTGACTCTATTTCCTCTATCCCCTCACTTTCTCCTTTTGTCACTATTTTCTTTCTTCTCTTCTCTGTATCACCATCTTCCCTTCCATCTTACCCAGACATCTACACCTTCTCTAATCTCCCACCTCTGACTCCCCACTTCTAACCTGTCTTAGAGTCTTTGATCTACAATTCTTTCATCTAACCTCAAATCTACTCTCTGACTTCAACTTTCCCCTATCCTACTTTCTTTACTTGTTTCTGTATCTTTCTCACCCCATTTGAATCCGTAGCCACCACTTCCTCTTCCCCCATCCTTTGATTTCCCCCTCTTCCCTAACTTCTGGCAATGATTGAGTAGAACAACTCAGTTCTGACTTTCCTTTCTGGGAACTTGAAACAGGTCCTCTTCTAGATGCACACTGAAGCCTACTTCCTTTCTCACTTACATTTCCAACTATCCTTGGACATTACAACTGGATATTTCACATGAATCTAAAATAAACCAGACATATAACTTATTGTTCAATGCCTGTGATTTCAAACCTGCTGTGAAAATGTTAGCTCTGGGGTGAAACTGGTGGGTTAATATGTGACAGGAAATTAAAAAGGCCTTTGCCTTTGATTGGCTCTGAAGCTTTAACCTGTTCATTTTCTCTGGACCAGTTTACTCCTCCTCAGACAGGTCCCCAGGGGCTCATCATATTGGTACTCTACTTTGGTGTGTACCAAATGGGTTTTAACTCTATTGAAGCTCTGAACTCCCAAGCTCAGGTAGTTCACCAGTCTCAGCTTTCTCAGTAGTAGGAAAAACAGTTCTGGACCACTATGCCTGTCAATTAAATCAGCTCTATGAGTTTGTTGCAGAAGCAAAGTTTTGAACCACTTATGTCAAACTGTTAATTCCATTTCAAATTCCTTCTTCCATAGCTCTCATTTCTTTTCCAATTATTTCCTCTGGTATACTCATGGTATTCATTAAGCTTTTTTTTTAAATTATTGGATCATCTCTTTTAGGAACTCTAGTTAATTTTGTGTGTGAGCTATGTTTTTCTCTGAAGTAATGCTTACGAATGTTTTGGAGGCATTCTCTTCTGCGTTCATAATTTGAGCTTTCCTGAGATCATAATATCTCATTATGACTAAGTTTTTTTATTTCATTTGCCTGTTCTTCTAGCTTTCTTCCTGGCTTCAGACTTGATGTTAGGGCTGGGCTTTGTGGAATTTCTGGAGGGAAGATCTAAGTTCATCCTCTTCCCACTTTCTTGGGGTATTAAACATTGTATTATTCCAGAATCTCAGGGACAGACTGAGTACTGCAAACTCTCAGTGCTCTTAAAGTGGTCTGGTCAGGGGCAAAGCCTGATTTCTGTCCCTCTTGTCTGAGCTCTGCAAATCACTGACTTGATTTTAGGTTTGAGCAAGAGTAAATAGATGCTGTGCTCAGCCCCTGTTAGCCAAATAGAGAAATTCATTCACTCACAGCAGCAGAATCATATGTTCTCCTATGGGCTGGATTCCTACCCTGGTTATTCCTCTTGAAGGCTGGGCTAGATGCTAAAAATCAGACCCTGCTCTGTGCCTGAAGTTTTACTCACACAGTTACTGCTATTTATGGCTTCTAAACTTCTTCCTATCTTCATATACTTCCCAAGGCCACCTAATTTAAGGATACCACTCTGCTCTGCCCAGGTCCCCTTTTCCCTCTGCTCTGAATTTGTGACTCAGAACCGCCAATTGGCATTCTGTTCCTGTCCAATTTCCCAGTGTCTTTGGGAATGGCTCATGTGGGTCTGAGATTTCTTTTTGTCCTTACATGTAGCCTTTTCCTGCATGCTGAAGTATTCCTTCTGCAGTACGCTCCTGGCCCAGTTTAACCCCTCTCTGAAGATTTTCTTGTCTGTCTCCCCATACCAAGCTGAATGGAAAAAGGACTCATTGTGACTTTTTTTTAACTTGGATTTCTCTATCAGGATTTGGTCTGGTGCATTTTCAAATTCTGTCAGGAGTTCATGAAGAGGAACCTGGCCACACAGCTGCTTGTCACTTTCCCATCTTGACTCTGCCTCAACCTAAACCATTTTTACTGACTTCAAATAGTAACCCCCTCATCCTGGGGGCAACCAATCTAATGAGGCAGCCTAAGGATACACCAAGTGGAGCAATAACAAAATCATCAAAGGCCAAAGAATATGGTTTCTTTCTCTCTTTCTTCTTCTCCTTCTCCTTCTCCTTCTCCTTCTTCTTCTTTCTTCTTCTTCCTTCTTCCTTCTTCCTTCTTCTCCTCCTCCTCCTCCTCCTCCTCCTCCTCCTCCTCTTCCTCCTCCTCCTCCTCCTCCTTCTCCTTCTCCTTCTTCTTCTTTTCTCTCTCTCTCTCTCTCATACTGGTTCATTTATTAGGAATAGGAACATGTGGAGTTCTACTTGAGAGTACTTGCTTGATTTGTTTCCTGTCTTTGATGTCATAGACAATGAATTACGTAGTAGTTGGGTTGTTTGGAAAACGGAAATTTCTCATTAGGAATTTTCCAGGCCAAGTTTTTAAAAACACTCAGAAGAAGCTGGTGAGTCTGGGACAGAGACAATCTATTGAAAAACTCACCTCAATTTTGTTTTTCCTATTACCATAAAAAGTGGACTCTACAATCAACCAAAACCTAGCTGAGTGGTTGGGGTATGCACTAATTTTTGCTAGACACTGTGAGAAAGACCAAGAAGCACAGGGAAAGGCATAGGTCAGGGTAATGTGCTTTGGTTTTGCATTTTAAGAACCTAGGTGCAAATCTCTTTGAAACTATGTTGTAATCTTGAGGGAAAGCCACTTTGTTTACCTGACTCAATTATCTCATCTATGAAATGGGGAGGGGGAATAAATTAGGTGACCTCTAAGATCTTTTGTGTTTTAGTTTGATTGCCCTGTAATCTTAGTTTAGAAAATTCCTTTACTTCCTTTGGGCTTCATTTTCCTCACAGGTAAAATGATAGATTTGATCTAAATGATCTCTGATGTTACTTCTACTTCTAAATCTAGGGATTTAGATTAGATATGGAGACACAAAAATGTGTCTCCTGAATGTAAGGAGCTCCAGGGCAACCTGCTGAGACTAATAGGCAGGCAGGAGAAGACAGCTAACAATGCTAGATGGTATATGTAAAGTGTCCATGGCTACTAGAGACTGCCAGGAAATCAAAGAAATAAGAAAGATTAGGACATGTTGGCAGTCAGGGTAAACATCCTGGAAGATATCTTTACTGGATTTGGATCTCAAAAAATTGTCATTGTGGAATAGCTGGATAAAATAGAAAAAGACATAATAGGCAGAGGGAATAGCAGGAGCAAAAGTGTGGGTTATAAGATCTCCCCCTTGGAGATGACTCTATTGATCTGTCTAGAGATTTTGTTTAATAAACAAATAAGATTGTGAAGGAGTGACTTCCATTGATCAGTCTATGGTATATCACCAGGGCACTGAACTTTCCTTAAAAACTTAACACCGTACCCTCCCCAAAACATGGAGGAGGATGCCAAATGTTCAGTTTTTGCCTCTACTATACATTTATAGGCATCCAGGTGAGATGATTTTCATCAATCTCTGTACCTATTTCTTACCAAGGAAGATGCTACCTCTGCCTCTCTTACAACATATTTTGAAAAATCACTAATAGCAGCAGGCTTTGAGTTCTTTGCAAATACAAATGCTAAATGGTAAGTTGAAAAATGAGGATAATATTGCTTTGCAAAGTGTGTTTTAAGAGCGGAAGATGAAAGGTATTGTAGGAGTTGCTATTATCACTACGCATTCAAGTCGCCATCCTTGTTTTTCAGCTACATACCAGTCCTCTGAAAAATTCGTGATTAGGGCTCTTTCTAGTTTTACTTTATTTTTTGTTCCACATAGAGACATGTCTCAATATATCACTGGGGAAGATTTACCCTTCAGTTCTATTCAAGGAAGAAAAGTATTGTGGGTTTACTTCAAACAAGAATCAGACATATCAGCCAATGAGGAGAAAAGAAAGAAAAAAAAAAAGCCTTTCTCTGCTTTCCAGCCAGGAAGAGCAATTATGCTGTAAATTATATGGGGTGGGGATAGGGAGGAAGGAAGAAAGGAGAGTGAAATACCAAGTGGAAAAGATTAGTTTTAAAACTTCTTTTATTCAACATATCACAGAATGTTAGAGTTGGATGGAACCTTAGAATATACAGAACATTAGAACTTAATGTGTTGAATATTAAAGCTGAAAAGGACCTCAGAAATTGAATATCACAACTGAAAGGGATCTTAGAAGATAAAATAAGAGAACATGTTGACCTAGAATCTCAGAGGTAGGAGGAAGTTCAGAGGTCATCTAATTCAACCTTCTACTCAACAGAGAAATCTTTTCTAACATCTTAAAAAGAAGTCATGCAGCTTCTTAAATATTTTCAGGGACTAGAAACTTCCAAGTTCTCAGAAAAATCTATCTTGTGAGTAAGTAATTAAGTCATTAGTAGAGGTAGGGTATGATTCTATAAAGAACAATGTATTTGGATCCCAAAGATCTGAATTTGTATTTCAGTACTGCAATTTACTCTCAGGCAGTTAGGTGGTGCTTGGATAGAGCAGGAAGACTCATGTTCCATGAGTTCAAATTTGGCTTCAGAAGCTTATTTTGTGTGACTATATATGTATATATAGATAGATAGATACACATATACATACATACATATATATATATATATATATATATACACATACACACACACATATATGTCATTTAACCCTATTTGTCTCAGTTTCCTTTTTTATAAAATGAGGTGGAGATTATGGCAAACTACTCCAACATATCTACAAACAAATAAAAAACAAATGAGGTCACAAAGAGTCAAAAGTCACTAAAAATGACTGAAAAATAGTAAACAAAAACTGCAATTTACAAGGCCATATGACCTTGGCCAATCTCTAAGCTTATCAGCCCCTCAGTTTTCTCATTTACAAAATAAGGAAATTTATATCACATCAAGTAAAATATTATAAATTGTTTTTGTTTGTTTTATAATTGCAAACTCACAAACTTTTTTGATATTTTTTGATCTTTTTGATTATTTATTAGTTTGGATCTGTAATTTTATTGGGAATAAGGGACTTTCTGGTATACAAACTCTCTCTCCTATTACAGATCATAACTCGTCTGTAACTGATATATTCAGATTATTACCTGGGGGCACTATGACTTGGTTACTGTGATCTGTGGTTTTACAGATAATATGTCAGTCAGTAACTTGAATCCAGCACTGCCTGACTCCTAGACTAGTGCTCTTCCCATTATTATGCTTCTGCTCATACAAATGTTAGCTATTATTTATTATTAGAAGCTTTTTTCCTTAAATCGAGCTAAAACTCTCATTCCCTTTCACTACCCTCTGGAGCCATACACAATCTCTACTTTCTCTTCCATGTGACAAACCTTTATAATTTAAAGAGCTTTCACGTTCCTAAATCTCCTCTTCTCCAGGCTAAATATTCTGTTTCTTCTAACAATCCTCATATGGCTTTTAGTGACTTTTTTGGAATATGAAAACAAAACTCCGATAGTTATTCTTTGTTATTTCAATTTCCCTGCATAATAATATTATCTATAATATTTTCTAATTTAATAATAACTGATGTTGACATGGAATTTTTAAAATTTGTAAAATACTCTATATATTTGATCTTATTTGAACCCCACAACAGCGCTATGATGTAGGCACAGCAATAATTAATTATCCTTGTTTACAGATGAGGAACACAAATGATTTCCCCAATGTCACTCAGCTCGTAAGTTTTAGAGGTAGGATTCAAAATCAGGTTTTTCTGACTCCAGGTTCAGCACTGAGAAAACTCATTGGTAAAAGGTGAAGGGATGTTGCTCCTGGGTAGAAAATAAAAGTTAAAGGAGGGTTGAGGTACAGAGTGAAGATACAAGGCTTCACCATCTCTCTAATTATAATAATTAAGGGGTAAAAGAAGTTGGGGGAAAAAAACAAATGATAAAGAAAAGTAGGGAAGATTTACATCTATTAGAAAGAATAATGTCACTAGGGTTTATTAGGTGTGTGATCTTGAGCAAATTATTTAACCTTTCTCAGCCTTTCTCATCTGTAAAATCAGGAAGCTGGAATTCATGATTGCTAGGGACCTTTCCAGGTCTAATTCCTATAATAATCAAGCTAGTAGGGTAGAGCAGAAAAAAATGAAGGTAAAAAGCTATCTCTATGCAGCAGCCCCAGCATTTCCACCCACCAAAACAGAGAAGGAAGAGGCAGACACACAGGGAAAGTAGGAAGGGCTCCCCAGTTTATTACCCAGATCAGGTAGGCTGAAGGTCCCTATGTCAGTGATACAGACAGGTGATTAACACTGAGATGAAGGAGGGAGGGGGAGGCGATTACTTTAATGATGTGGGTGGAGACAGATTAGGGAAATAATGGGGAAGGCGGAAACAGGTTTGCATTGCCAATCTTTTAGAAGTTCAGGTGGATGGGGTTGGGAAGCAGGGAGAGGGAGAAAGCTGAGGAAAAGTGAAGGTAGAATATAGTTTTATGTAATGCTTGAAAATTTTTTTCTTTGTTTTCTTATTTCTTATTATAGTTTTTTTTTTCTTTATTTTTAGATAACCTTCACAGTTATCTAATACAATTAATTCTATAATTGTCATCCTGTGATCTAATTATTAAGTCCTCTTTAATTCATTTCAATTAAAAAAACATTTATCATTTACTATTTGCAAAACACTGTTCTGGAGATCCAGGGGTCCTCAAACTACGGCCCGTGAGCCAGATAAAGCAGCTGAGGACGATTATCCCCCTCACCCAGGGCTATGAAGTTTCTTTATTAAAAGGCCCATAAAACAAAGTTTTTGTTTTTACTACAGTCTGAGGGACAGTGAACTGGCCCCCTATTTAAAAAGTTTGAGGACCCCTGGATAGACTAACCAAAACAATTCCTGTCCTTAAGGAGTTTACATTTTATTTGGAAGAAATTATTTTGGAGGGTAATAGGATTGAAGCAACAACAACTAACATTATATAGTTCTTACCATGTTTCAGGCACAGTGCTAGCCTATAAGCATTTGTTTATGCATTCATTCACTCACTTACTAATTCATTCATTTATTTATATATTTAGGTCCAGATCAAAGATTCTGAAATTTCACTAAGCATCTGGGTAGTCATTGAATAATGGGGCCTAAAGTCAGGGGGAAAAAAAACCAACTGAGTTCAAATCCAGAGACAAATGCTTACTACCTGTGAGATGCTAGGCAAGTCATTCAATCTCTACCTACCTTAGTTTCTTCAACTATAAAATGAAGATATAATAACATCTTCCTCAAAGAAAGAGAAGACAGAGTCAAGGAGAGAAAGAGAGAGGGGGAGAGAGAGAGAAGAAGAAGAAGAAGAGGAGGAGGTGGAGGAGGAGGAAGAGGAGGAGGAGAAAGAAAGAAAGAAAGACAGTTATTCCATAATTCATGAACCCTCCTTTTCCCAAGACCTCTAACTCTAACACCTCCTGGTATGAAGGAAGGAGCAGAGAACTGATAAGAAGATTCTCTTGTGGGAGGCATAAGATTCTTGGCTTCATATTTGTGTGACCTTGATCAAGTCACTTAATCCCTCTAATAATAGATTTCTTTAGTTATGAAAAAAAAAGTTTGGACTAAAAGATATTTACATGCCTTATAATGCTAAATCCAATGATACTTATTTGACATGCTGAATGGAATTTTGGTAACACTAATATTTATTTTAAGAACAAATCCAAACCTAATTAAGTTCAAAGTTTGCCTCTTTTACTATGAGTTATTGATAGGTATTCAGCTCTCTCATTGGGAAATATGATTACTTATATTATAGCATTAAGATTGCAGTATAAGTGTTTTAAGCTATGTATGAAAACAAATATTTAATGAACATCCTCAAAGCAAAATGGCATAATAGAAAGGACAATGGATTTGGAATCAGTGGAGCTGGGTTCAAATCCCAGCTCTCCTGTATAAACATGAGCAAATTGCTTTACTGGATTTCAGTTTCTAGCTCTTTTTAATGAATGGACTGGACTGAATGATCTCTAACATTCCTTCTATCTCTAAATCCTATGAAACTCTTTATAAGTATAAACCAACAAAGAATAATCCAATTCTGAATCACGCATCTCATTAAAGTAGAACTCCTAAAGATATTGAATGGGCAATGTTTGCTTAACCTAGTTACTGCTCCTCAATATATTTTAAAATGGTGAAACTTTTGTGAATTATCTATATTATTTTTAATTGATTTAGAAGATTAAGGGTAGTTGTAATGGATGATAAAATGATTTATGTATATTTGGAGAGAGAAGAGGGAATAAACACGTATATGAATTAAAATTCTCTGCATATACCTTTGAGTTTTGGTGCTGATAAAATGTATGATTGTATCATATTCCTTTAAGTTCCCTGGCTTTTATCTATCATTTTAAGAAGTTTGAGCTCTCAGGAAGAATGGCACTTGAAAACATAAGGCTTTTTCATTAGCATTATTATTAGTGTTAATAACAACAATAATTACAGTATTTTTCACTTGACTGAATTTCCCCACTGAGAAGTTCAAAGCCTATTAGCGGCAGGTTGGTAAAATTGGGCCAGTTTGTCATGTGTTTCTGTCCTAAACACAGCTTTCCTAAATCCTGCTTTCAATGGAACAAATCTCCAACAACCTATAAAGACTGTAGCCAAACCAAAGATCTCTTGCCAATCATTCAAAATGGTTCATCAGCTGGGTCCAGAGCTGGAACCAATGAAAGGTGAGGAGACATATATATAGAAATTTTATTTACTGACAGCATTGGCATTCCTTCAGCAGTTATTTTAAAAAAAATGAATTTAGCACCTGGTTATCAAGAAGAGTTAAAATGGGAAGCTACCAGATTGCATCCTTCCTTCTCATCCACTCTCCCCCACTTTAGCTATTGCACCCAGGTGAGTTCTTCCCTGGCTAGGCCCCTCCCTGGTTCTCTTCTAAAATATGTTGCCTTACCTGAAATAGCTTTTCATCATATATGGCTCACTCTACTGAAAGGATCTTGACTCCTAAGGTGTAAGTTTTTTTCTTTCCTCATCACTCTCAGCACATTCACCTGAATTTGCCTAAGTAGATTTGATTTGAGGGTGCATTGTATACCCTACATTGCAGCAAAATTGGCTTACTTGCTGTTATCCCTAAAGGACATTGCATCTCCCACCTCTATCTCATCCTACAGCTGTCCTCCATGCCTGTAACTCACTCTCTTTCAGAATCTCTACTTCTTTTTAAAACAAACTGAGAGATACAAAGAGAAATCCCATTTAAAATAACTGCCAATAGCATAAAATATTTGGGAATCTATCTGCCAAGGGAAAGTCAAGAACTATATGAGCAAAACTACAAAACACTTTCCACACAAATAAAGTCAGATCTAAGCAATGGGAAAAATATCAAGTGCTCTTGGATAGGTCCAGCAAATATAACAAAGACGACAATACTCCCTAAACTAATCTATTTATTTAGTGCTAAACCAATCAAACTCCCAAGAAACTATTTTACTGAACTAGAAAAAATAACAACAAAATTCATCTGAAAGGACAAAAGGTCAAGAATTTCAAGGGAATTAATGAAAAAAAAAAAAAAAAAAAAAGCAAATGAAGGTGGTCTAGCTATACCAGATCTAAAACTATATTGTAAAGCAGCAGTCATCAAAACCATTTGGTATTGGCTAAGAAATAGACTAGTTGATCAGTGGAATAGTTTAGGTTCACAGGACAAAATAATCAATGACTATAGCAATCTAGTATTTGACAATTCCAAAGATCCCAGCTTTCAGGAGAAGAATTCACTATTTGACAAAAACTGCTGGGAAAATTGGAAACTATTATGACAGAAACTAGACATTGACCCACACCTACTACCATATACCAAGATAAGGTCAAAATGAGTTCATGATCTAGGCATAAAGAACGAGAGTATAAATAAAAAGAAGAACATAGGATAGTTTAACTCTCACATTCTATGGAGGAAGAAGGAATTTGTGATCATACTAAAACTAGAGATTATTATATCACAAAAAAGATAATTTTGATTATATTAAGTTAAAAAATTTTTTTACAAACAAAACTAATGAAGACAAGATTAGAAGGGAAGCAATAAACTGGGAAAACATTTTTACATTCAAAGGTTCTGATAAAGGCCTCATTTCCAAAATATATAGAGAATTGACTGAAACTTATAAGAATTCAAACCATTCTCCAAATGATAAATGGTCAAAGGATATGAACAGACAATTTTCAGATGAAGCAATTGAAACTATTTCTATTCATATGAAAGAGTGTTCCAAATCACTATTGATCAGAGAAGTGCAAATTAAGACAACTCTGAGATACCACTACACACCTGTCAGATTGGCTAGAATGACAGGAAAAGATAATGGTGAATTTTTTTGGGGGGAAGATAAGGGAAAACTGGGACATTGGTACATTGTTGGTGGAACTGTGAATGAATCCAACCATTCTGGAGAGCAATTTGAAACTATACCCAAAAAGTTATCAAACTGTGCATACCCTTTTACTCAGCAGTGCTACTACTGGGCTTATATCCCAAAGAGATACTAAAGAAGGGAAAGGGACCCACATGTGCAGAAATGTTTGTGGCAACCCTATTTGTAGTGTCCAGAAACTGGAAACTGAGTGGATGCCCCTCAATTGGAGAATGGCTGAATAAATTATGATATATAAATGTTATGGAATATTATTGTTCTGTAAGAAATGACCAGCAGGTTGATTTCAGAAAGGCCTGAAAAGACTCACATGAAATAATGCAAAATGAAATGAGCAGAATCAGGAAATCATTATACACAGCAATAACAAGACTATGCGATGATTAATTCTGTTGTACATGGCTCACTTCAACAATGAGATGATTCAAACTAGTTCCAATTGTTCAGTGATGAAGAGAGCCATCTACATCCAGAGAGAGGATTATGGGAACTGAGTGTGGTTCACAACGTAGCATTTTCACTCTTCCTGTTGTTGTTTGCTTGCATTTTGTTTTCTTTCTCGGGTTTCTTTATTTTTTTCTTTTCTTGATCTGATTTTTCTTGTGTAGCAAAATAACTGTATAAATATGTATACATATGTTGGATTTAACATATACTTTAACATATTTAAATGTATTGGACTACCTGTCATCTATGCGAGGGAGTTAGGGGAAGGAGAGAAAAATTTGGAACAGGTTTTGCAAGAGTCAGTGTTGAAAAATTACCCATGCATATGTTTTGTAAATAAAAAGCTTTAATAAAAATAAAAATAGATAAATAAATAAGTAAAACTTAGGTCGGACCCAGTTCAAACTAGCTTGATGGTCAAGTATAAACTTTCAGAGTGAACATTATATAAACATGTATAAACATGGGTAAAGGGAATGATTATGTTGTTAATTGCCTATACTTAACAAAGTGACAGAGAAAATGTTATTAATGTAGATTAAGCTTAAGGTGTGTCATGTGGACCTTTTATTGAGAGCTGGTTGTTAAACATTTGCCAATACTGCTGACCTTTTCTGAGCTCTCCTGTTGAATGGAACTCCTCAGAAATGACTTTGTTTTAATTTTACATATATTTTGTATTTTTGCGTCATTTGTATACACATTGCTCCACCATGAATAGTGGAATTATGTTCCATGAGGGCAAGTTTTATTTTGTTCTTGTATCTCCTATTAATAATCTTGGGATACCAGAGATACTAGTTGTATCTCCTACTACTAGTGCAATACCTTCTTCATAATATGCTCATAAATTCTTGTCTGTTTGTTCTAATTTAATTTGGAGATTGTTCAGATGCCAAAATGCTTCATCACAGTCTAGAATGGGACTTTTTATTTTTCCTTGTAGTTAACTTACTATTCCATATCACATCTTCCTACTTCCAGAATTGTCCCTGTATGTTCCTACCTCCACCGATGCTAATAGCAGCCCCTTTTTAACTCAGTAAATGGTCATTAAGAGTTATTTGTTATTCTGACCTAGAACTATGGTTCCAGTTGTTTACAGAGCCCTAGGTAAAAAAAAAAAAAGTTCCTTGTCTCTAGAAATCAGCAATTATTTTGTAATTTATGATCTGAGAGAGTTACCTGGTCACTTAGAACTTGTGACTTTCCCAGAGACTCTCAATCAGCATATATGTCAGGGATAACTTTTGAATATACATCATCCTCATTTCAGCTTTCTAACTACTCTACCCTGGTGCTGTAGCTGAAAAATTCATCACTGAAGCCCTACCTGCTGATAAGCTTCTTTCTTTTCACTGAGCTAGGCTATGTAGGCCACAATCTGGCCCATTCTTAATGCTTTTCTAGCTTGTTAAGAACACCTCTCAAACCTTGTGTATTCTGCTTGCATAAACTCACACTTCACCCCATGACTAGTAGTTGAAAGAGATTTTTCAATAACACTTTCTATTTAAAACTTCTTGCCTTATGCTCTTTTGCTTCTGAAGGTAATACCTCAAGTGTAGAGAAGCCCACCTGTGGTTAAGATTGTCATTGTGTGACTCAAATGGAGGCAGAATAGACATCTCTAGCCTTCTCTACCCCTTTCTCCAAGGGTTTTCATTATTGCTGAGAGGGGAGGCTGGATGTTGAGGCTGAAGGCTTTCCTTACAGAGAGGAATAAAATACTAGAAGTATATCTATCTGCTCTCTTAAATATTTTTAGTTTAGGGGATATTATCAGATTCAATATAACTTCTGATTATTTTGTTATTATTATTGTGGGTTAGGGGGACACCAAGCTCCATATGCAAGATGACTTCTTTCCTACTAAATATGAATTCAACAATAAATACAGATAGTGAATGGCAAAGAAACACATTTATACAAATCATAGCAAAAGAGAAATCAGAGAAAATATAGATAGGAGAATATATACCAGATGATACAGAATGAGGGAACCATCCCTTTGGGAGCAAAATCACTTAGCTCAACCAAGAGAAAATCCTTGATGTTACCCAAGGGGAAACTCCCTGCATTCTGTAGAGTAGCAAAGCTAGGGATAAAGACATTATGGAGACTCCTAGCTCCTTTCATGTTTTCTCAGATCCTTTTTTCTTCATCATCTCCAAATAGAGTTGATCTCTTCTATCTTCTATCTTCCCTCTTACAACTGGAAGCCAGATGTTCTTGAAGTCACTTGAAACTTGAAGAGTCCTAAAGAGGACTAAAGACAACTAATGTTCTGCTCTCTGATCAACTCCTTTCTGCCCCTCATGGAGAGCAAGGTATCCATATCTACCATTGAGGAGAGAGTCACATACAAATGGGTTTGGGAATAGGAATAATATTATCTTGGCAGCTAATCCAGGTCTGTCTCTTCCTGTCCCCTTTGAGATGGAGACTTAGAGAGATTTGCGGTTTTTCCTCACCTGTTTTATCTAATGTTTTATTACATGGCTTGCAAAAATCTCCAATACTTTAGTGAATATGAAATCTCATTGATATGGATTCATTCTTTAAATATGGAGATATTTTCTTTATCATCCTGTGGGACTCATATTCATTTCCCCTCATATATACTAAAGTGGGAGGTCTACTCTTTCTTTAGGGTTAAGGTACTAGCTCAACATATGGTCTATCCATTCTGTGACCTCGTTCCATGAATGATATACTCATGTTCTGGTCCTACTTGTCTTTGCTGACATCATTGTATGGATTTTTTTTTAATAATACAGCTTTTAGTTTTCTCCATTGTCCTTTGAGTGACCCACAACTCTGATTTGTTGGAGATTGTGATAATCCATGATTCATAGCCATAGAGCACATCAAAGAATATACATATGTCTCTGATCTTATCACAGTGAACAAACTCCTGATGTTTGAATTATCTACACAGACACAACCTTTGTATAACTCATTAGATAAGTCTTTCTCAGTTGAGTTTAAGTGACTTTTTCAGTCACACAGCTAGTTAGTGTCAGAGATAGAATATGAGCAAAAATTTTCCTCATTCTAAGCACAACAATCTTTCCCCTATGTTGCAAGATATTAAAAGGATGAATGTTTGTTTCAGAGCACTCACATATTCAACTGCCTGTGTCACCGTCTCAGAGACTTGTATAGAATAAATACTTAGTAAATATTTGTTGATTTAAAACTGCTATTTGAATTCTTCAATATCTATCCAGTATCACCCAACATTCATTATAACTCAAGAAGTGGGGCTTAATTTTTTCCTACTTTTGTTGTAGTGGCTTGTTATTAGAATATCAATTGCTGAGATGTAAATAAGTATTTCTAAGACTTCTTCAGATTTTTTCTCCCCTCCCCCCTATACTTTTTTTAATAGTTAAAACTTTCTAACTCCTTTTCTGGTATCTCATGGTTGCTTTCATTTCTCTATTATCCTTGGATTCCTGATTAACTTAAATTGATAGTCTGGGGCGGGGGGTCCTAGTACTTTGTGCTATATCGGAAATTTAGAAATCTTTTAGTCTCTTCATTTGGACAAAGGAGGGAGTAAAATAAGAGAACTAAAATGGTTTCCCAAGATTACAAATAATTAGTGATGAAACCATTATCCAAACTCTGGCTTAATGGCTCCTAGACTTCTAATCTAGTCCTCTTTTCTCTGAATACTCCTGATTCTAGATTTATTTGAGCCAGTGACAATCTATTCTTCCACTCTTGGAGCTGGTGCAAGCTCTTCTTCTCCTTCCTTCTTATGCTTGGGTGAATAGAATATCAAGCAGGAGACTAAATCTGATGGTCTTGGTTGTCAAGACAAGGAAGGACCCAGATATTATACCAGAAGATAGAATCTTAAAAAAATATTTTTGGTTTAGTTCATTATCTTTTGATGACTTTTCTTATGAGCTCTTCCCAAAACTCTTTCCCATTTTTCATTCCTTTGATTCTTTTGAGTTGCTGCTAAATCCAAATCCATCTGTCACTGCTCCTGAAAACTGTCTCTAGTAATAAATTGCCCTACATGTTTGTTTCCTCTAGTATCATCTCCAGGGGAACATTGGTCCCAGTATCTTAGAACCTAATCACTTCAGACTTAAGAGTCAGAGAGCCCAGGTTTTGATGAAGGTGCTGCTTATACCCTGGAAGAGCTTGGATCAATCACTTCCCCTCCTGAGTTCTCTAATTCCTCCTACAGAAAATGAAGGGATACTCTCATCTAACCCTTAACCCCATAATTCCATGAATTTAGAATCAGAGGTAAATTAGAGGGCATCTAATGCAATCTATATCTGAACAGGAGCCTTAAAGTTTTTTCTGTCACTCAATCCTCTGGGTTCAGGAATTTCTTCTTAGGAATCGCAGACAAGTATGCTTTCTGATATTTGGAAAAATAAATATAATAAAACCCCTCACTATAAAGCACAGGCAGCCAGTCCTTTCTCTTGCCATCTTTTCCCTTTTGTACAATATCCACTGATCTTCATTAGAACCATGCTAAGCTCATAGGTAGCTCAGGAAGTTTAATGACCTGAGGAGGACATTAGAAACAAAATCAGCTCAAAAGGGAGAAGAGAAAGATGAGTCCCAGGAGACATCACAGAGAGTCCTTATTCTTGTTACAACAAGAAGCAAGAGAGAACAACAAGGAACATGTTACAAACAAGAACATGTGTATGCATTTATTAACATTTCCAACGTGGATTTAATTTTCAGCAAGCATTCCCACCTACACAGAGCCTGATGTGTTTCATCTCACCTCTCGTTAAGTTGCTCAGGAGCCATCTTTTTAACAGGTCCTCTGGGGGAATCTCAAACAGATTCCATAATCTCCCTAATAAATGGCTCTTTTGCAAAATGCTATTTATGTTGGTTCTACCAGTGGCCTTATTTGTACTGTTAACCCCTTCCCTCCAAAAAGTGTGTGAATGGTATGTCAAGGCACTTCACCACAGGGACCATGGACCCCCTCTTTCCTCCATCTTCTTCCTTGTCCCTTCAGGCTTACAGAGCTGGTAACGAGGACTTTATATAAAATTTAAACAATTTGTAATTTTATCAATATGCATCTTCATTGAATTATTGTAAATCCAAAGCATAAGATGTTTTCATGAGTTGTGGTGGAAGAAAAGATTTGTTATTTGATGGCTAACTTAGTGATGACTCAAATACTTTAAAGAAAAGGAAACAAAAGATTTGCTTAAAAAGGTAAGTTCCATTTGGAGTAGTAGTTTCCAAGGGGAAGGCTGAACCTGGCCCATAAAATGCTTACTAAATTAAGAAAACCCATATCAAACCTAAGGGGATGATGGTTTGGTCATCTGGAGAGTGAAAGATGGAAAATTGCATCTCATTCTTTCCCCTGTCATAACAAGGGCTGGACTTGCCTAATCACAACTATATCACTCTTTTAAACACTTTTCCACTCTACACACTTTCTTTTAGGGCTGCTCAGAGCATGTCCTTTAAAGTACTTTAAATCAAATCCTACCCACAAGCTCAGCAGAGGTAGAAGCAAAATTCATTGTGCTCCCCACAACATCCTCCCTTCAAAACCTCAGCCATCTCCACAGTCTCCCCCCTTACACATTGCATTTCCTTGCAGTTGAAGTAGGTGTTCTTTAGATGAAATCCGTTTGCTGCAGTAGCCAATGAGTAAGACCTATTCTCTGTCACTGTCTGTGTGTGTGTGTGTGTGTGTGTGTGTGTGTGTGTGTGTCCCTCTGTGTCTCTTTTCTTTGTCTTTCTCTTCTTGACATTTCTCGATCTCTCTCTGTCTCCTTCTCACATGTATACATTTTTCATTTTTTGGTGGGAAAAATTGAGTTAACACAGAATAAGCAGACATGAATCCATTATCATTGTGTTATCTTTCCCCTAAAACTCACTCATCTCCCAAATTTCCCTATTTCCCTGTTTTTGTTAAGGGTATCACCACTCTTCCAGTCACTCGGGTTTGCTACCTTGGCATTCTGTTTGACATTTTCCTTCAACCCATATATTCAATTAATTGCCATATCTTGTCATTCCTAATTCTATAACCTCTTTCTCTCTTCCCCTTCTTTTCCTCTGTCTTGCTGTGTCTCTCTGCCTAGCTCCTTATTTCTCTCCTTCTTGGTCTGTCTCTCTCTCTCTCTCTCTCTCTCTCTCTCTCATTTCTTTTCTCATCCCCTCTCTTTCCCTCCCTCCCCCTTTCTTTTCCTCCTCTCTTTTTCTCTCCCTCCTTCTTTCTCTCTTTTTTCTCTCTCTTCCTCCCTTCCTTTTTCCTTCCCCCTCCCTTTGTCTCTGTCTCCGTCTCTCTCATCCCCCCCTCCTCCTTCTCCTTCTCCTCCTCCTCCTCTTCCTTCTGTCTCTCATACACATACATACACACACATACACACACATACACACACTTACACCCACTTAGAATAGAGCATTCTATAGATGAGGAAATTGAGTCCCAGAGTAAGGGAAAGTGACTTGTCCAAGTCCACAGTTAGCTGGTGGTAGAATAGAAACTAAATCCAGTTCTCTTGACTCCCAGTTGTATGCTCTCCTATTTGGATTTTGTAATGTTTCTAATGTAATTGGCAATATGTATCCAGGTCAACAAAGCTGTGCATACTGCATTAGCAATATAGGATACTCAATAAGTGGCTTGTGAGTCTTAGTACTTAAGGGGGAAAAAATGCATAGTTAGGAGAATGTTCTCCCATCCATCTTTTTAGAAGCTCTACTTTGCCGAATGCTTAAAGAAGGAAAATATATTGTTCCAGCATGATCACAGGAGAAATAAATTCTGTAGCAATCATGCTCTTTACTGCTTTTAGGACAGCAAAAAAAAAAAAAAAAAAAAAAAAGAGAGAGAAGGAGGGGGAGAAGGAAGGAGAAGGAAGAAGAGAGAGGGAGGGAGGAATAGAGACAGAGACAAAGACAGAAAGAGAAATTTAGAAAAAAGAAAAATGTAATAGTACTGGATCTACCATTAAGTATCAATGTGACCTTATATATGCTACATTGTTCTGTGAGGCTTAATTTTATCAATTGTAAAACTAAAGTGTTAGAATATGCTACTTAAGGTCTCCTGTAAGTCTAGCAATGTTTTAACGTAATGGGTTCTAAATTCCTATTTAACTTAAACATATATTCTTTTTTTTATTTATTTAATAGCCTTTTATTTACAGGATATATGCATGGGTAACTTTACAGCCTTAACAATTGCCAAACCTCTTGTTCCAATTTTTCACCTCTTACCCCCCACCCCCTCCCCCAGATGGCAGGATGACCAGTAGATGATAAGTACATTAAAATATAAATTAGATACAGAATAAGTATACATGACCAAAACGTTATTTTGCTTTAACATATATTCTAAGAACTCTTCCAAATTGAAAAAAATAACATAAAAGCCAGTATACTACAGTCACCATAATCTGAAAAGGGAAAATTTTGATTAAGTTAATGAATGATAAAGGCAAAAGAATAGTTTAAAAATAAGAGAGGGAAGGAAGAAGTATTCTAATTCCTGTGTATTATAGGCCATCAATGAAAGTACAGCCCTAGTTGGAAAAGATGTCTAGAGATGCAATGTTATCAATGGTGAGCTAAGCCTAAGTGATGGCTGAGATAGGGTATGTGAGAAGATGGATCAGAATGAAAGGAATTCCAGAAGGCACATTGGAAGAAATAAGTAGCTTTGAAGTGGGATATAGATAGGGAAGAATTGAGCAAGACAGCAATGAGAGAATTGGAGGCAGAAGTTAGGGATAGTTTGCTATTATGTGCTGATGACTGAGTGATATAAGGATATAGAGAGAAACAGATCTTCAGATTTTGGGTTTGTTGTTTAGGACAGATGAGAAAGCATAACAAATAATACTCACAGTGTAGAATGGGGTATTGTTGACAGACTGAAAGTGTAAGGAAATTACTTATTCCATATGATTTCAGCACTCCACATGATTTTATCTCCAGGCATATTGAACTTTAGATCTTCCTCTATCAAGAAAAATATACCTCACTATCTATGAAGCAACTATAGTTTAGTATAAAAAGTATTGAACTTGGAACCCAAAGATCTGGGTTTCAATCCCAGACCTTCCACTTAACAGCTGGATAATCGTGGGCACTTTATTTATGTTTCTTCCTTTGAACATTCATCACTAAAATAACAACAGTAATATGCTACTCATATCTGCATAGTCTTTCTCACAGAGAGAAGTAACAAATGTCATGGTAGATGAAGAGCAAGACTTGGAGCCAAACTAGAAAGCCTGACTCTCTCCTCTATGTACTGTGTGATACTGGGAAAGTTACCTAAATTCCCAGATTTCTGGGAAACAATCAAATACTGTAATTTGAAGATGCTTGGCTACATTGTTAGAGAGAATTTCCTCATCTGGGAGTTCCCTATACTAATGAGATCATAGGAACAGATTCTATTTTGCCTTGGAATTTTGATGAAAGTATTTGTAAAACTAAAAGCATTATGTAGGTAGTGTCACAAAAGTCTTAGTGTAGGTTTAAGTTTTAGATTAAAATGTTAAGTGTTAGCTTAAAATCTTTTGGAACAACCTATATGAGTTATTTGTGTTGAATTAAGATTCAATACTATTCACATTGTAAGGTCTTCTGACTTAAATGTTCTCCCCTGATCTCCAATATCCTTCTCTGGTAGAGATGGTAATTTAAAAAAAAATCAGATCTGTAACCATGATTTAAAAAAAAACTGTTTAAAGAAAAAAAATCCATTATCTTCACTGAAAAAAAAGCAAAGCTAGGTCTATAGACAATATCTTCCTAAATAAATACATCAAATGTCCCTTCAGTTGCTATTTCTGGCTGTTTTTAAATCACTTCAGCTCACTTTCCACTGACTATCAAATGGTCTATTCAAAGGTTTTTCTGGTAATTAAACTCCTGGTTCTAATGGAAAGGATACACTAATTGTGTATCCTTACGTTCTTATGTCCCATACTTTTAAGGCCCAGTGTATGCCCACCTGTTCATGCTGGTAGTCATTGTGAGTCATGATAAGTGCTTTATTCTGTTTTTTTATATGTTACTCATGATCCAACCATTCTCCCTACTCCAAGCCTCTGGACTCACATGAACTAGGTTAAATCCTAGAGACTGAATTCTAAAAGCTTCATTATCTCTTTACTCTATTGCCCTCACCTGCAGTTATTCCATAGTTAATTTGGCTTCTGTCTGCTTCTCTCCAAATCTGAGTAACATCATCTCAGTTTTCAAACAAATACTCAAAGTAGTGATGGATACGATCTTTAACTCTATAGAAAATCTAGGCAACAGACTCATAACAACCCCTAAACACATAAAGAACTTAAATGGATCATCAGATCCTCCCAGAAGGAAGTCAGATTTGGGGTTACCCCTATAGCAGCATTTAGACTTCCAACCTAGTGGAGTGCTAAAAAGTCCCTCCCAGACTCATGATTTGAGACTGGGTTTTGCATATGTTTTCATGCTGCTGGAGGAACAGTTTCCTTCCCATGGTTCCTGCAGCTGTCTGAATGACTCAGTGACTATATTGGAAGCTCTTTGGAATTGTATCAGTGATTCTCTGCTTTCTGTAATGAGCACAATGGATTGGGAAATGCCATTCTTTTTCTGGAAGGTCTCACATACTCTGAAAGTCTTGAAATTGGGGTTACTCACAAGGCAAATCCCAAAACTAGTGTTGGCCAGGAATCTTTCATCCCTACTGAGAAGGTAATTTTTATAGTAAATTTAGTGTTGGATTCCAGGTTAGAAAGAGCTAAGTTCAAATTCTGCCTCAGATATTTATTAGCCATGTAACATTGACAAGTCAATTAAGCTCTCTTAGTCTAGGATTCTCCATCTGTAATATGGGAATAATAATAGCATCAACTCCACAGGGCTGTTGTGAGGATTGGATCATTGTTGTTTATCCCAAGGATTGATGACATCAGCAGTATGATGTTTTGACTTGTAAGTGAATTGAGTTTAAGTGAGATAGAGCTGTGCAGTCAACAGCCTCAACTCTCCTACAGAGTCATCAGAGTCATCAGGCAACATACAGGTCAAGACAATTGGCAATGGCCCTGGATGAAATGGGAGACCTTGTCCCTTTTAAACTAAAGTCTTTCCCAGGTCTCAATTGTCTGGGCGACACCTATTCAGTAGTTAACCTTAGGTTTTATTGTTTGTCCTTATTTCTGAAAGAGCACCATGACATCCTAAAGGTTATGCTATGACTTACAAGTGAATTGGATTTAAAAGAAGAAGGGTTGTGCAAAATCATCAGTCTTTCTCCTTCTGAGCCCTTTGAGGCCAGGAGCAAGAGACAGACCAGGATGTCTGGAGATGGCTGGGTGAAAAAATTGAGGCAAAAGATGGCTTGGTTTTGACTTCACAAAAGAATTGGGCTTGGAGGGGTGTTTCCCGCTGGGACAAATACAGTTGCTATTTACAATTACTCTGAGCCATAAAAACAGAAACAATAAACAAGTGAAGCTTGGATTGGGACCTATTATTGGCCAATTATTGAGAGCCAGCATGATTTGGGTGTGAAGACACAGTCAAGAAGCTTCATTTCAATCATATTGGGCTTTATCAAAGACTGCCTTGTCAGATCAATATTTCATGAAATTATAAATGAGAACTACATGAGACAAAAAAATTAATTATCCCATATTAGATAACAAGTAAAGAGCTCTATAAAACACAAAGCTCTATATAAGTGCTTTCCTAAAATTATTACATTTCAGTACCAAACAACACAGTCAATTCAACCAGTTTATGCAGGCACTCACATTAGTTAGGTTAGCTAAACAGTGTCTGTGAACCAAGTCCTTAGACAAAGTGGGTACATGTATTCCTACTTTTCACAAAGAAACGTATTCATGCCTTGGTAGTTGCCATTTCTCAGGTTTGGAAAATCCAATCTCTGGGTCTCTCCATTATAAGCAAATACAACTTGTTCTCAAGGCAGTTATTTGCATTTCCTAAAGGAAAAGGACTTAGAATGTACAGGTTTTCTCCCTAGCCCCACATTGTCTGTCTTCTGAACAAGGGAAAGTGAAAAGGAAGCTTCCCCTCTACCTCTAAGGCTCTGAAAAAAATAGAGCTGATTTGATCACTCTTATAAACTAGTAATTATTAAAGTGGGACACAGGAACCCCCAAGAGGTACATGGGATGATACACTGGCATATGGGAAGAAAATATTAGAATGAGGAGGAACAGTACCACTGTTCAGAGTACTTGTGGCCACTGCCTGCCCGGCTGGTCAGCTGTTTCTTTCTCTGAGTGTGTCTCTTGGGGTTGGGAGGGATAGCCAGCCACATGTTTTCCTCTTCAAGCAGTCATTCATTCTGACTCTGTCCCTCCTCTTATTACCTTTACCTCACTAACAGCACACATCACAATGAATAGTCTGAGATAGCCAATTTATTTATCTTTTCTAATATGATTAAATAAATTCTAAATTTATTTTTTAAATATTGCTTTTATCCTTATCCTATATTTATTTATAATTTATATTTTATAATTTACATAAAATATTAACAGAGTAATACATAAATACACATACATGTTTATCAATGTGAATATAGATGTGTATTTATATGTAGGAAGAAATAGGAAGAATATTAGATGCAGAAAAGGAAATAACCAAACAATCAGGTATATGAGATAATGAAAGAACAAGAGTATCTCAAAAAATGTAAATTTGAGAAACATTTTCAACCAGAATGAGATTCTATTCAAATATTATAAGGTCAAGTGACAGCAAATAAGGACTGATGATAGAATGAGAGCTGAGACTGTAATTTCATTAGTACAGGAACCTTCCAAGTGAGGAAATTCCTTCTTTCAATGAAGGTCATTGCCATCTCTATATCTTAGATGGTTGTCTAGAACAGAAGTGTCAAACTTGTGAAATAAGATTAAAAGATAATTGGTAGATGTTTAACAGAATAAATGAAAGTACAGAACTCTACAGATAATGTTGACTTGTGGCTTTCCAAATCAATATGGAGCTCACAGGGATCTGTTGCTATTTGAGTTGACACCATTGGCCTAGAGTACTAAAGGATTTCAGAGGCAGCAATGGAATCCAAAGGATCTTACTTTCTAGGCTGACTTTTTATGTACTGTGCCACTTTTCTACCAGAAGGGGTGTCAATTCTCCCTCTGGGATACCCGGACTGAATTCATCCCCATGATCCTGAAGGAGAGTGTTCTTTGTGGTTAAAAAAACAGAGAAGAGAATATTAAAGGGATAGTGACTTTGAAGGGGCAACTAGTGGGTAGGGCTGCCAAGTCTGAATTCAGCAAGACTGCTCTTTCTGAGTTCAAATTCTGACTCAGATACTTACTAGCTGGGTAATGCTGAGCAAGTCATTTTAACCCAGTTTGCTTCAGTTTCCTCATCCGTAAAATGAATTGGAAAAGGAAATTGAAAACCACTCCAATGCCTTTGCTTGGAAAACTCCAAATAAAGTTATAAAGAGTCAGACATAACTGAAAACCAACAGCAACAAATAGAAGTATCCCTTACTTGTCCATATTTGATATTTGTCCTTGAGGCAATAAAACAGACCTTTTAAACTGGCAGTCTGTGACGTTGTTTTTTATTTGTTTGTTTTATTGTTCTGTATTAATATTTTGATAACTGGATTTCAATATATTTGGTTTCCCTTGTAATATTTTGGATTTTATTACCTGCCCATAAACTTCACTAGATTGCCAAAGGGATTCATAATACACATATAAAAAAGGTAAGAACGCTTGGATTAGAAGATTCTTTGATTTAGGGAACATGGTGAAAGTGAGGATTGGGGCATAGATATCTGCTGCTTATATAGGCATCCACTGAGTGCACACTGTGTCCTATTATACTCCTTCAAGCTGTAGTTATTAAAAGACCCCGTCCAAAGTAGTACATCTGAATGACACAGTTCTGAGACACAAGTCATTTCTGTATGGAAAGAGAGCATAGAGTTGAAGGGTCACCAATTGATCCAGATGCAAAATATCAGAGTGTGTGAATGTGAGTATAGGTTTTATATGCTGTTTGCCTCATGTTTTTTAATAAATGAAGGGTTTTATAAGCCTTAAAGCAATATTTTTCATTCTTTTTGTCTATGAGGACATGATGCCATTGGTAGTGAGGGATGCAGGGAGGACAGAGAAACACTTGATTTGGAGATTAAAGATCTGGGTTTGAATCCAAAGTGATATGAAGTACATTTAACTATCATCAAGAAGTAAAAGAAACTATGTATGTCAGTTTAATTTAATTGATTATAGAAATACTCAAGATCACAAGATTTAGGGCTGGAAATAATATTAGAGATTGGTTCATTCTATACATTAAACAACTGAGACACAGAGAGATTATATAAGACAGAAGCAGGGGCCGGGGCCTTCAGAGTCTTAATCAGGTGTACCTGGATGATCCCCTACTCTAGCTTTCATGTTTGAGAAATCATGGATTCTGTAGGGGCAGGAGGTTCCTGAAGGGTGACCTTTTCCTTCCCTTCATTTAAAGTCTCCCAGAAAATTTCCCATTGGTGCCTAACCTTTTGGAAAAGGAGGAAAGCAGTAAAGGGTGGGATTATTGAGCATGTGACTCATCCCAACTTTTGTGATTGATTTTTCTGATAGCAGCTTTGACACTTCCCTCATGACTTCCCCCTCATCCCCCCATGGAAGAATATGGGAAAGATGTTAAATGGACCCCAATCAAGAACCTTCTGGAGGAACTCACCAGAAAGGGCTATGCCCAACTCCAAAGAAAATATATATAGTATTTTCTATGGATTTTTCTCTGGTCAGAGGTAATGGGGGAACAATGATTTCCCTGATTACTCTCATTGTACTCTTAAAGACTTAGAAATTAAGAGTATCTTTCAGATCAAGGTGAGATACCAGAGAAAGAATTTTTGCTATACTCTAAACATGAAAAAGACCTCCAAGCCATTAGGTCAATCAATCAGTCAATACAAAAGCATTTAATAGAGATCTCCTACATACCAGACATTGTACTAGATGTTGAGAATACAAAGAAATTTTGCTCTCAATGAATTTATTCTTTATTTATTCATAAAACATGTATTGCATGTCTACTGTGTTTAAATTATACTAGTGATTGGGATTTCACTTTTTTTAAGCTGACAAAATCAATAAGTATTAATTATGTGCTCCTCCCCCTATCCCTCCATGTGTCAGGCACAGTACTACAAAGTTATGAAGCAAAAATGAGACAAAGACAGGGTGCTTCATGAAAGTTTGAAGAGTAAGAAAACACTTTCATTGGAAGAGAAAGTGGGGACAGAGAGGGAAGTAGCAAAGATCATCAAAAGCTCCAAGGTTTAAGTGGTGCTTGAACTGAGCCTTAAAAGAAAAGGAGAAAGCATTCTAAAAGACAGAAATGAAAAAGGAATGAATGCCAGTGATGGATTCTGATCCATAAATGTATGAAAAGCAAGATATAGCAACAGGGAGAGTAGAAAGGCAAAGAAGAATGAATTTTGAATAATTTGGACGATGTTTGGTCTTGGATTTGTTACTGAAATTCTTTGTGTCTCAACTTCAACCTATATAAAAGGAGAGAGTCTCCAAGCTTCTTTCTATCTTAAAAGATATCATCCTATATTCAAGGAACAATTAATAATCTAACATGGCTAGAATGAATGAAAAGAAGTAATGAATAATTAGGTAGTCAGAGCCTGATTATGGAAGACTTTGAATGCCATCCTAAAGAGTTTGTAATTTAATCTAGAGATACATATATACATAAGAAGAATAAGTGGAAGAAGTATCCACTCCAGCTCTCTTGATTAGTTATCAAGCAAATTCAAAAAAAAATACTACCATTGCTTCCATAAAGGATGTCTCAATTAACTCTTCTGTGGCTCAATTCATTATCATTATCATTAATCACACATATTTATTAAGCTCTTAATATGTGCTAGGTTTTGGACTAAGAGGGAAGTGTCACAATTCTTGTGATCTTCCAGACCAAAACACTCTTCCATGACCACCATCCCAAAGAAATGCCCTGTCTCCTTATTAGAGGGTAACTTCCAGGAGAGGACCTCACCAGAATTTTGCACAATATTTGACACATTTAATAGTTAATAAATGCTCTTAATTCAATAACTAGAGATTATGGATCTATTGTAGTATCAGGTACCTCTTTGTTATTATTCTGACTAATTTTGCTAAGTGCTGAGTTTGACTGATTTATTTTTAGTTTGTTTGAATGAAAGGAACCAACAGGACAACTGTAGTTTATATTGTACAACCCCAGCCCATTGGATTTTTGTTAGAAAGAGTTGACCTAGGTCATTAAACAACAATGTATTTTATCAAGGTTTCAGATCCAGTTCTTGCTCCAATTGTTAAAACTAGTTCCCCTTCTTTTTTCCTCCTCCTATTGGGGGGAAAGATCCTTCCTTTTAGAATCTCAGTAAAATATGTATTGGGGGTTTAACAGTACTGACCACCTCTAGCTTCCTCCCCCCCCCCCATCTCTTCTAAAACTACTTTCTCTACTGATCTTTTCTCAGATGACCTTACATTTCAGTTCTCATCTACTGGTCCCATCAACCCTAACTTTGTATCTGTTATAACTCAGGTAATTGCTTTTAGATGGGTATAATTAAGAAGCCATTAGTGTAAAGTTTCATTTCAGTTTACGCCTTGGTCTCCATTTGAGCAGAGAAATATGAAATTAAGGTATTAGCTCCTTTCAGAGATATGAGTCACGAGCTAATAAGTTTCAAGAGCAGTTTCTCAGCTGTAATGATTGTACTTTTCTGTCTTTTGAAATCTTCTCTCCTGAATTCTCACACTGGGAACATTCTAAAAAGAGGAGAAACAAAACCACAGGGATCAAAAAGAACTATGTCTGTGATTCCTTCTGTAGAAATTGCTGCATTGCTTGGGACAGGTTAGGGTGGGAAAGAGTCTGAAGCCTTAGAGAAAAAGCTTGATGGGGTGTAGAGTTGGAAGGGAATTATGTGATTATCTCCTCCAGACCTTCATTTCACAGATGAGGTTACCAAGGCCAAGGGAAATCACGTGACTTGTCAAAGATTAGACAAGTATAAGAGGCTGAGTGTAAGTTTGAACTCAGGTCTCCTTAGAGTAAATAAAATGTTCTCTTTCTTACACAGAAGCAATTCCTGCTGACATAGTCAAGAATACTGGACATGCAAACTTTAAATGTTTATAATTTCCTTGTCCATAAAATGTCAGGTTGCAGAGTAGCCATGGAGATTATACCTTCATGTAATCTGTTTATTTGCATCTGTCAGTAAGTGCATATAAAAAACCTGAGCAAGATGCTTCAAGTCTCTGAGCCTCACTAAGGCTCAGTGTTCTCACTAAGAGTGACATGGTACAATAGAAAGTATTTTTTGATTTTGGAAAGATGGGTTCAAATTCCATCTTGCTAACTTCTTAGTTGTGAGATCTCTCTGAGTATCAATTTGTTGTAACATAAGAGGACTGAATCAAATGGATTCTGAGGAATCTTATAATGAGAAATCTATGATGCTATTGATGAGGTTTAAGTTTTGGGATTCTGAGAACCAGAATATGATGAGGTCTAGATTTAGGGTTGTCATGTAAGGAAATGATGGTGGTCAGGGAGTTAAGTGATGAGGTCTAATGGCAGGTTTTGAGTTTTGGGAACCCCCTTCTGTCAGTACAGAGATTCTCTGTAAAGGAATTTACAAACCCAAAAACCTAGATTGATAAAAGAGGTTTATTATAGGCCTTGGGAAGCCAGCCTTTGCTATGTGTAAATAGAAAGGCTGAATTCCTTAGTGGCAAGGTATGACAGAGAAGTGAAATTTAGAGAAATCCCAACAGAGAGGTTTAAAGTCTCATTAGGGAAATAGGTGAGGATATAGAGAGGGTAATGCTGAAAGAGACTATCATTCCAGTGGGCGGAGGTTTCCTTGACATAGCATGGCATGACATGACATGTTAGGACCTCTGCAAAGAGAGGGTTTTAGATTGGCTCTTTTATAAGCCTTGGCTACAAGCTGAGGGTTGCTCTTGATGGGGTTGGGTACAGCTTGAGTTAAATTGAATAGAAGATCTTCATTTGAATAGGGTGAGAATTCCTTAGCTCAGGACTGAACCAACCCTACCTAGATAAACCACTTTATCTGATTCCCTGGGGTGGTCTTTCACTGAGACTGGGTTGAAGGAGATTTTCTCCTTCAAGGAGCTTCAAATGCTTTACCTCATGACTCATTCCCAAAGTCAGAGAGATAGAAAGAGAAAGAGTTTTGGGGCTCCCCTCATCATTGTGATCAATTAAATAAAAATAATTTTATAAAATCTCTATTCTAACTACTAGTTTATATCTATTTAATGTCCTCATATATAAGTTTTTTTAAAAATATTGGAATAGACATTCTCTATAGATCCTTTCCACTCAAAATCTCATGATCCTAAATTTTATCATTTCATTTAATCCTCCCTGGAGGGTTCTAGACTTGGAGTCAAGAAGAACTGGGTTCAAATTTTGTTCATATTTTTAGCAACTCCATGACTCTGAACAAGTGATTTTAGAACTTAGAATCTTCATCTATTAAATGGGGAGATTGGACTCAGTGGCATCTAAAGTCCCTTCCAGGTCAAAATTTATGATTCTATTAACTGAAATAGGGATAATAATAGCATTTATCTCACAGGCTTATTATGAGTGTCAAATGGGACATTTATTTAGTTCTTTGCAAACCTTAAAGCATTGTATAAATATTAAGAGCCATTTATTTTTTTCAGTCATTTTCAGTTTTTCACTCATTCTTAGTGATTCTATTTGGGATTTTCTTACCATTTTCTTCTCTTGTTTATTTTATGAATGAGGAAACTGAGGTAAAGGGGATTAAATGAATTACCTAAAGTCCCACAGCTAGTAAGTATCTGGGATAAGATTTGTATTCAGAAAGGTGTCTTCTGTATTCCAAGTCCAGCACTCTATCCACTGTCCCACCCTGCTGTCCTTTAATTATTATTACTATTATTATTTTTTTGATTAAGTACAGAGAAAGGAAATGTTGACTAAGGTCATGCATTTAGCAAGTGACAGAGCCTGGATTTAATCCAGCCAGTCATTAGTCAGTCAATAGGAATTAATGTAGCAATCAAAAATCAAAAACCAAGTGCAATGTTTCACAGCAGTGTTAAGAGGGCACTACAAGATGGAACAGTCAGGGAAGTTTTCATGGAAAAAAATAAGATTTGAATATGTTCTTTAAAATATTGATAATCGGAATAGATCCCATAAATTCTGAGCTACTAATGTTATCAGACTAGTAAATGTAGAGATAAAAGTGACTTTAGTGATCTAAAGTCCTGAGATAGCAAAGTTGCTTGTTAAAACCAGCCAGGTAACATGTACAAGAGATGAAATTCAAACCTATGCCCTCTGAAACCAGACCCAGTGTTCTTTCTATTACATTATATTACACTATTTTTGGAATTATTATAGGAATGTTGAGCTAGTATGTAGGCTTTAGAGATATTAGGGCAGGGACTGACAAATGGAAAGTTAGGTAGGAAACTTTTCAGGAAGTTGGTTTCTATCTCAGGGACCCAAAAGGGCTTTGTATCCCAGCCAGCTTCAGTTCTTTCAGATGACAGATTCACACAGTCTATAGGATCACATCATTGACAGAATTGTAAACATAGTTAATGGGGCTTATTTCAGCTGGTCTATCTCTGAAAAAGAGGGAAAAGAAGGAAGAAAAAGACTCAAACATGTTTAAAATGTCAAAAAGTTCCTCTTCATCAATAATGCAACAAAGTAATGTTCCCATATGAATGGAAAATGCCAGCAATCAGAGGCCATATGTCTTTAACTTAAATCCACACAAAAAGTTTGCATTTTTAATTAGGAAGAATCATTGAAAGGTGTTAGTGACTTTTCTTTTTTTTTTTTGACATTAGGTATTTTTTCCTCTCCACACCTATTTCCTCTATGCTTTTTCCCTAGACTTTGATTTGTTTGTAAACCATAGCCATACCAGAAGAAAATGAATTAAATAATTACTCTACCACCACCCTGAGCCCCCACCAACTGTCACTGATGCTATGGTTTTGGGCTCCTTAGAAAATGGCTAACTACTGATTCCTAGCGTTTTAGAGGTAAACCTGAAGAGTTCTTCTCCTAATCCTCCATATCTTAAATACTCATCAGTGTGTTCTCCATTTGAATAAAACAAATAGACTTAATCAGCTTTTAGAAAAGGTGTTTACTAAGAAACATTGCAAGAATCATTGGTACAAAAGATCCAATCCTGCCAAACTTGGGCACAAACTACTACCAATAAACACAGCCTTTGTTGTAGTGAATGGCTATAAGCTCACAATACAATAATTTTGAGGTCACTTGCAAAGGACATGACAAAAGGATTTCTCCTGGCCCTGTCAACCTTTTTCTCTTTGTGAGTCCTCATAAAGTTATCTTTGGCTTGGTTTATCAGACACTATTACTCTATGGAATATTACTCTTCTGTTTGATGGATGTTGCCACTGTCACCATTCAGCTTTGAATGATTTTGGAACCTTAGACAGAACCTCTAATCTTCTAAACCAGTGGTTCTCAAACTTTTGTTTTCAGTATCTTTATCCTATTAAAAATTATTGAGGATCTCTCCAAAGAGTTTTTGTTTATCTGGATTATATTTATAGACATTTACCATATTGGAAATAAAAACCATTTTTGAATTTGTAGACCCTCTAAAAGGATTTCAGAGATCCCCAGGATTCTCTAGACCATACTTTGAGAACCACTGTTCTAAACTTATATCACCTAGGCACTTCCATCTCAGAATGCTTGTTAGCCTAAAATCAGAAAGATGAACACAAAGGTACAGAAATGACTGTGAGCTCTTAGCCCCTATCCAGGTGTGAGACAGGGCAACCAACCTTCCCTTACACAACTCTCAGGAGGGCTGCTCAAAGTCATCCTGCCTCTCTCACACCCACAATGGGAAGATGAATGAAGAAGTAGTCACTCTTTTGTACACAACCCCTCAATCGAGAGTTCTTGCCCCTCTGTATACCATTAGAAGGAGCTCAGTCATCATAGAGTATACAGTTATTAGTCATGTAAAACCTGAAACAGGATTCTTACACACAGCCATCTCCAAAACTCCAAAGTTTCCATGTGGAAATTTGGACTGGAGTCAAATGAGAGAATGTATACGCTCTAAGGACTAGCTCCATAGGCAAGCTCACCCATCCTACATTTATTGCGTCTATGTAATGAATTGTGACCCACTTGATGGAGAGGTGAAGTCCAAGGGCTGGTAAGAATCATCCTTGCAGAGAGTTCTTACTCATTCATCTACCATCCAGGATAACTTCCTTGCCTCAAACTAATAGAGTTAATCTCTTTAATGATGAAGTTTAAACAGTCTTCTACATGAGACTTTTCTGGATTTCCACAAATCCTTTCCAAACTACTTTGCATTTACCTATTTTATATTTATTTGCATTTATTAACTTTATATTTATGATATATGTGTGTATTTGTGTGCATATACAAATGTGCCTGCTCTTTCCCCTTTTAGGATGTAAGTTTCTGGTAAATATGAATTGTTTCATTCTTTGGACTTATCTCTAACACCAACGACAGAGCTAGGTATAGAATAGGAGCTTAGTAAATATTTGTTGATTATTGATCAAGATCCAAGAATAGGGACAAAGATGCAATATAGATGCTTCCTTGAATGCATTAGTTCAATGGCTTTTTGTGATCTAAATAGAAATGAAGGTTCCAATTAAAACCATTCTTGGTGAAAAGATCAAGGGAGCAGAGTTGGAGAAGTCAGATTGAAAGGGGGATATCAGTGTCTGTAATAGAATAATTATCTTGAGCACATTGTTAGAAAGACCCATAATTTATAGACTTCAACAATGTTAAAATTGGAAGATGCATTAGAACATGCATTTTATAGTTTTAAAGAACTTCCGAGCAGAGAATGTAAAATAACTTTATCTAAACTGTCAAAATTAGAAGGTGTCTTAGAATTTAAAATTTTAAGACTAGAAAGAATGTAAGAAATAAAGAATTAGGTCATAGAATGTTAAAGCTGGAAAAGAACCTTAGAACATAGAAAAATAGAGCTAGAAGAAACCCTAAAGTTTGGCATTTCAATATGTTAGAAAACTTAAGAATATCAATCATAGAATATTGCTTAAATTGGAAGGGATTTAAGACATTATCTTAACCCTTCATTTTACTAAAGCCAAGAGAGAGAAATAACTTGAAATTTGTATCTATAAGTCCACTAATCAATCAACAAGCATTTATTAAGCAACTGCTTTGTGTCAGACATTAGGGTAAGCACTATGAATGCCATAATAAAAAATGAGCTAGTCCCTACCTTCAAGGAGGTTATACTAGTAAAAGTTCATTAATCAATTCCAATAAAGGGATAAATATGTGAGGTACTGATGACAAAGAAAAGGAATTTGATCTAGAAAATCATAGGGATTAAGTAGAAGAATAAGGCAATAGGCCATTAATTACACCTTTTTCAGTAGTGCTCTTTTGATTATTGTTTCCAGAGCAAAAAACAAGAGGTAGAGTGCATTTGTCTGTGTGTCTGTGTGTCTGTGTGTATCTGTATCTGTATGTTTCTTAGTATCTTTGTGTGTAAGTGTGCATTTGTGGTCAAGATGGCACAAAAGGGAAAAAATGTTCTTTCTGGGTAGTTCTTGGTTTCCTCATAGGTCCTAATCAAGGACTAGAGTGGAGGTAAAGTCCTAGGACTGGTAAGAATCAGTGCATTGAAGAGTTTTATTAATTCATCTACCAGTCAGGATAACTCAGCTGTTTGCAAAGCTGGGTAGCTTTGTGCAAGTGAGGAATGTGGAGATAGTATGGAGGTCATGGACTAGAGGGTCTTAGGATCATGGAATCTTAAATGTAGTCCTAGAAGCTCAGAGCTTCTAGTCTAAGCAACCCATTTTACATAAGAGTAAGTATAGAACCAGAGAAATTCAATGACTTTCCCAAGGTCATGGGAAGTAAGCACTAGACACAGGATTTGAATTCGTCTTCTAATTACAGAACCAATGGTCTTTCTACTGTGCTGAAATACAGGTTACTTTTCCCATGGGGAAAAGGTGTTGACAATGAAAATGATAGCAGTTGTCTCCTGTTACATGGATGAATAGAATTAAAACATTTAAGAAAAAGAAAATTATCACATCACATTTTAGGGATCAGACAATCATTAATATTCCTAGGTACTCACATTAATTAGTTCCTTTCCCACTTTGCCTCCCTTCATAGCTGTTTCACAGAAAGGGATAAAACTCTATATTCTTTTTTTCTTAGAAGAACAGACTTGTATAAAATCATGATCCATATTATTGATAATTTAACCTTGTAGAATATGCAAGGCCTAAAAAGAATACCCAGCAAACCAAATAGAATAATTATGGATAAGTATCTTCCATATGTATTAGGACAGATTGAAAAAATTATGACTCAAATGAGGAAAAAACAAAAAAAAAGTGAGAGGAGATGGAAGGATAAGGTTTGGAATGTGTTCTACCTCTTTTGGTTGACATTACAAGCCCTAGAAGGCAATACTGGTATTATACTGACTAATATAGTTTTTGTGCCTCTACATTTATTTAGGTAGACTAAAATATACAGCTGGGGAAAAGTGCAAAGTAGATAAAGAGTCTCAGTAATTGAGACCCTACATTAATTTCTTTTCCAATAATACATTTTTAAAATTTGTATTCTCAAGATAATTAACTTTACTTTCTATATAACTGCCAGGGTACACATGGCCTTGGAGCCCAGAAAGAAAAGGAAAATACTGAAGATAGAGAAGAAAAGCAGGAAAATAGCACAATGACATTCAAGTCCATCAAATCTGAAAGAATCATGCAATCATAGATTTAGAACTAGAAGGGACCTCAGAATTACCTTCTCATTTTAAAGAGGGAAAAAAAAAATTATGTCCAGGAATTTCTTCAAGGTCACAGTTTCAAATGGGCAATCAATCAACTAACATTAATTAAATTCCTAGTATGTATCAGGCATTGTGCTAGATGCCAGAGCTAGAAAGACTAAAATAAAATAGTCCCTGCTCTCAAAAATCTAATTTTATAGTGTGGAGAGACAATATGTATTTATATAGATTTAGTGACTCCCTTGGTCATCTTAGGATATGTTCAGCTGACATTCCTGGTAAACACCTGGAAGCTTGGGAGGAATTAACTTTTTGCTTCATCTATACAAACTCCATCTTGTTTCCTGTCAGACATGACTTAGAGGTTAATGCAATTTACTAACAAAATCTTTTCATTGACAAATAAGCCAGAGCTCCACACACATATTAAGGTGTCAATTCCTGTCCATAAGACCTTTCCATTGTTTTCATTTAAAGAAAACTGATATAAGCTTCCAGAGGGGAAAGAGAGGCTTCTCTAACTCCCCATAAGTCTCCATATGTCCATGAGCACACATCCCTTCTCTTTGTTGTGTATTTATTCTTTCTTGATTTTATGAGAATGGATGTTTTAAAAGAATGTTTAGAAGACTTATCTGAGAGATAATTCAGAGATCTCGGATGTTCCACTGGTAGAACAGAAAGCAGTGTCAATAGAGTCAAATAAAGAGCCAATATAGCAGAGGAATGGTCTATTTGACCCAGATTGGCAGTAGATGGCCCCATATGCAAAATTAATACAATTTCCAGCCCTATAGAGGCAGGGAACAATTTGTTTATTTTCCACTATAAATTACCACAAGTCAAAATTGGTGAAGACTTGATAAAGAGAGAAAAAGAAATACAAGGTTTGGTGTAACATCTTGAGTCAATCCTTTAGCAGATGTGTAGCATATTTCATCATTTATCCTCTAAAATTCTAGTTGGTCATTGCATTAATCATAGTTTTCAAAGTTTTCAAAATCTTTTGACTACACAGTGCTCTTATTATTGCATAAATAGTTCCTTTGGTTCTACTTATTTTGTTGTATATCAGATCACACATGTCTTCTCAAGTTTTTCTGAAACCATCACATTCATCCTTTTTTATGGAATTTTTTTTATATTTAAGAATATTCCATTACATTTATAGATCATTATTTGTTCAACCATTCCCAAATTTATGGGCAATCTCTTATTTGCCAATCTTACAAAAGCTAAAAGAACTATAAATATTTATATACAGAGAAGTCCTTTTTCCTTTTTCTTTTATCTTTTTGAGTTAAAAGTGTAGTAGTGATTCTTTCAATAAGTTTATGCAATTTAGTGATTTGGGGGGGTATAGTTCCAAATCGAGTTCTGATTATTTTCATGGTGCTCAATTTCCTTCTCTTCTCATTTTGTTCATGACAAAAATGCCATGATTGATATGATTTAGCTCCTCCAGCAATACTTCAATACATTACTTATTGGTCAAGGATCTCACATATAGAGTAATAAGAGTTGAACTAGCTTTGTTGGTGGTTGAAAATCCGTGTGATTTTTGTAACCTTCTGCTTCATTTCAGGGCACTTTGCCAACATCGTTACAGAAGCAAAAGGGTAATGAATACGCCTGACAGTCGATTTTTTTTTTTTCCCTATTTCATGGTTTTTCATGATCAAAAATGGTTTATCACCATGTGGCCAGCCTACTGATGTTTTGATTCTGTCTAGATGATTAGCTAGACAGGTCTTCAGAAAACAGAGGCCATACTTGAAGTCTTTTCATCTTTTCAAAATTTTATTAATTCTTTAATAATTAGCCAGTCATTTTTTTTCTTTTCATTTTCTTCTATCTAATGAAAAAGAAAGGGAAAATATGTAGAACTACCATATTATATAAACTTTTATTAAGAAAAAACTTAGTTCTATATTGGTCAAAGACAAAAATGTATTTATTTTTAAATTTGTTCATTATCATAAATTGGGTCATTTTTTCCAGTTCTCTAGAATCATCATTGATCATTTAATTTATCAGAGTTCTTTTTTAAAATTATTCATTTTTTATGATATTTATTATACTATAAATTGGGCTTCTGTTTCTACTTACTTCACCAAGAATCAGTTTATATAAATACACATATATATATATATATATATATATATATATATATATCTCCTTTTGAAGTATCATTCTTTACAAAATTGATGGTCACCTCTTTCTTTTCTACTTCTTTGACACTACAAAAACAGCAACTAGAAATAGGTTTGTATATATGTGGTCTTTGCCTCTTTCTTTGAGCTCTTTGGGGATATATGACCTAAGCAGTTCTATAACTGGGACAGAAGGCAGAATGTATACATGATACACTATAAAATTTTTCAGCTTCAAGAATCTGTAGTTAATTGGTATAAATTTTAAATCCCAGGGTTACTGCTATATCATTATGAGGAAATATTTAGGACTTTTTCAGAAGTCTATATACCTAACACACAGAGAGCCTTAATAAATGCTTATTTGATTTATTGATTGACATTGGAAGTGAAAGGGAGCCACTGGAGTTTACTGAGGAGATTTATGATCCAGACAGACATAGGATTAAAGAAAAACAATTTTGGTTGTGGCGGGAGTTGTTGTTAGAGTGAGGAAAGACTTGAAACAGGTAACCAATAAAAACATTATTGAAATAGTCAAGGTAGGGAGTGATAGGAATCAAGTAGAATGACAGCTGAATTAAGATGAACTAAGGTGAAGGAAGGGGATATATGTAAGAGATGTTAAGAATTACAAAATTTGACAACCAATTTGAAATGTGGAGTGAATGAGAGTGAAGAGTCAAGGATAGCATTGAAGTTGTAAATACGCATGACTAAAAGACAGTAATAATTTGGGCAGAAATAGGGAAACTCATAAGAGCTGTGAGTTCTAGAGGGGTGGAGAATGTTCTCTTTTGGATATATTGAGTTTGAGATGCCTATAGGATATTCATTACTAGATATCCAATAGGTATTTCATGATGACTATAGGAATGGAGGCCAAGACTACATATCTAAAACCTCAGAGTCATCTGCATGGAAATGACAATTAAACTGATATTACTTGATAAGTTAATCAAGTGAAAGAGAATTAAGAAAAAAACCCTGTGAGTCAAGTTTTGAATGAATTGAGAGAAAAGAGAGAATGACACAGATACCAATGGCATTCATCAAGATATAAATAATGTGATAGAAAATAAAAAAGAAATTCCGAGGAATAAAAGTTTCTGAGTGATGTCAAAGGAAGGAAAATCTGGCTGGAAGTAGAAGCAAGGAATATCTTTAATCTTCCTCTTCTTTCTGGCACAGTGTGTCAAGACATGGAACCACTTGGGAGCATGACCTGGATTCTAGTTTCTTCTTGAGAAAGCCAGTTTCCATGGATGCAAGAACCTGAAAAAAGAGGAGGACAATGTGAAAATCATTAATGTTAAGATGAAGGTTTCAGAGAACACAGCAAAAAAGAAGGGCCGAACAAGATAACCACTTGAGGGGGAGAGGGAATAATGAAGTGAATGACAATGAGGGATTGGGGAGGGATAGCAGAAAAAAGGGAGATTTTTGTTTTAGTGCCCTGAAACTACAAATGACAAGGGTACAGAAAGGTGGAAAAGAAAGTTTAGGCATGAAACCATGGCTTGATTTAACCTTATTTTCATCAGCTCAACAGAATGGGCCACAGATGCTGAAATTCCTAGTTACCGTTCTGCCTTCCAGTTCCAACACCTTCTGTTTAAATGTTGTCCCAGATCTCACATTCTAAGGTCCCTTCCAATTCTAACCTATGATTTCAGTGAAATACTAAACACCAGCTTTCTTATAAAGCTTTCTCTCCTTTGGTCTAATTTTTTTTCTTCCCAACCCTTATTCTTCCCATCTTTATCTCCCCAAATTATTCAGATTTCTTATACTAGATGCTATGACTTATATTCATTTTATATATTGGGTCTCTTTGCCATCGTGTGATGAAGCAAAGGTAGTATCCTCCTGCTCATGTTACCATAGTGTCCACAAAGAAATGTGATGAAGAGGGAGACTGAGAGAAAGGAGAGGAGAAGGTGCATTAATAAGATAACAAATTCAGCGCCTGTTTTAGGTTGTGAACCTGCTCAATTGCTGTTGGGTTATGTAAGAGAAGTCATTGTGTTTGTCTTCAAAGGGCAGCCTTGTACGAAATGCCTAGGACATCGCTTGAATTCTAAGTGGCCAGGGCCGTGTAAGGGATGGAGGGAATGGGCCCTGTTCCAAATTGATTAGTTCCGCTGCCTTCTCATTATTGTTCTGTGTGAAGTTTGGCATGCGAGCAAGGTCACTCCATGCATGGGCCTGTGTCTGTGTAGCCAATTCCACGACAAACTTTCTCTCCTTCCACCACTAACAGCCCCGCTGCCCCCAACCACGGCATGCTACCCGCACTCGAGAAAATTAAAAAACAGCCCATAAATTTTACATGAGTTCCTGAGACCAGAGAGAAATTAATTTGATGTTGTCTTTTGATAAAGATATAGCCTTTTTTGAAGGTTGCCATTCAGCTCAGCAATAGGAAACCCTCTTCAAATCATTCCCAGGTTCTACAGTAAGAGCAAAAAAGAGGAAATGAATATAGACTAGGAGGGGAGATGTGTCCTGAAATGTTTCCTCTCATGGTATTTCAAGCAGAGGAATGAGAAGGGCTCAGGGCTAGATGTCATAGGACTTTATCTTCCTTTCCCCAATTCCTCATTATTATTGACTCTTGTGGGCAAGATCAAATCTAACTAACTTTGAGGTTCAGTAAATGGTATGGGAATTCTCCCTACACATGAGTAATAGATAGCAGCATTTGGAAAAAGCTTGGGATTCAAAATCTAGAGACCTGGTGTAGCCTTTCAGCTATGGCACCTAGTAAACACTTGATTTTACTTAATAATAGCAAGTCACATTTTTACAAGTATTTTCCCCAAAGCTTTGTGAGAGAGATAGCACAAATGTGATTATAACCATTTTATAGATAAAGAAAATGAAACATAGCAAGGCTAAGTGATTTAACAAAGTGTCATTCATTGAGTGAGTTTTGGATTTGGAACCTAAATCCAGAAACTATATTGTGCTACTGAGCAACTCATTCCAGTTTTCAAGTTCTCAATTTCTTTATCTGCAAAATAGGAATTATATTTGCCCTATTTAACTCTCAAGCTTGTGAGGGTCATTAAATGTATGTCAAAGCTATTTTTAAAAGCACAGAGTACTAAATAAATTTTTGCTATGAAAATATTTGTTAGGAGTACATCATGGATATTGAAAAGGGTGCTAAGCTTATCGTCAAAAGACTGAAATCATATTCCTAGATCTCAAATTAATAATTATGTAGCCACATGAGAGCCAATTAACTCCACTGAGACTCAGTTGCCTCATCTGTAAAATAGGGCTAATAACATTACCTAGCTTGCAGAATTGTTTTTGTTTTTGTTTTCTTAAATGAGCAAATAATTTGTAAACCTTCAAGTATTATGAAAACAACAGTCATCTTAAGAGAGGAAGGGAACATCTGCTAATAGATAATAAATTATGGTGCCTAGAGATTCGTGAAATCATCTATTAATGCACAGAGAGTTTGCAATCTGTGTTGAAAAAAGCAGTACCCACATTGAAGAAATCACAGATCCTTGAAGAATTGAAAAATATAATAGTATTTAAAGCATTGCAATGGGTGACCACAATGTTAATATTAGCTTTCTGCATAAAATGAAAATATATCTCAGCATGCACATGGCTCTCAGCAGCTTTTGTAAAACAAGCCTAGGTTGGGTGATGTAGAAAAAAGGTCAGTTAGTTCCATCACCCATTTGGTGTTTTGTAAAGAATGTTGAACTTGAAGTCAAGGCATCCTGCTTTAAATCTCAAATATAATTCCTCTGTGATCTTATCAGTTTCCTCATCTGTAAAATGGAATTGTTGAATTAGATGACAATTTAGAGTCAGTTTAAAATACATGAACCTAAGATATAGATGGAGAAACTGATTAGAAAACACACACACACACACACACACACACACACACACACACACATATTTTAAATGGATTTGGCTGATCCAGTGAAAAGTCACTTAACTCCTGATTATCTTAGTCTCTTTACCTAAAAATGGTAATGATGGTAGCACCAACTTCATTGCTGTTGTAAGGATTAAATGAAATAACCATTGTAATGTGCTTATGTGCCAGCCACATAGCAAATGAGAAAGTGAGGGGGAAGTCAAAGAAGGAAAAATTAGATGGATAATTGAATGTTAAAGCTAGATGCAACTGCAGAATATAGAATATTGGAAGACAGAATGTCAGAGCTAAAATGGATCTTCAAGGCTATCCAATCCAGCTTGCTTGTTTTTTAAATAAGGAAATGGTAGCTCAGAAAAGGGAAGACAATTCCCAGATGTATAATGACTCACTTAAAAGAAAATCATGGATGTTTAAATCTTTCTCTCTTTGCATTTGTTGTTAGTTAGTAGTTTTCAGTCATGTCTGACTCTTTGTGACCCCATTTTCAGGGTTTTTTTGGTAAAAATACTAGAATGATTTGCCTTTTCCTTCTCTAGCTCATTTTATCATAAAAGAAATGGAAGCAAACAGGTTAAGTGTCTTATCCAGGATCACATAGCTAATAAGTGTCTGAGGTCAGATTTGAACTCATGAAGATTAGTCAGATTCCTGACTCCAGATTTGGCCTTCTATCCACTGCACCACCTTGCTTCCTACTTTGTATTATTATTAATCTTCATATTACATTGTAGCATGTGCATAGTCTATTAATACTACTACTAACAATAATAATAATAATAATAAATATTTATGTGCCAAGAACATACATGCATTACAATTGAGATTTCATTTGATGCTTACAACAACCCTATGAAATTGGTACTATCATTATTGCCATTTTACAGACAAAGAAACTAGGATGAATTCCAGGAGTTAAAGACCTTCCTGAGCACACAGCCTATAAATGACTGAGGCTAGATTTGAATTCCTGTTTTCCTTTTTCCAGCTCCAACACTAGCTCTATTCACTGAGCCACACGTAAACTTTTGATGTCACTATCGAAAATATTGTTTTGTTGAGTTATGTTTGGTTCTTGAAGGGACTTTCCATTTCCTTTTTCAGATCAGAAACTGAGGCAACCAGAGTTAAGTAAGTTGCCCAGGGTCACACAGCTAATAAGTATCTGAAGGCAGATTTGAACTCATGAAGATGAGCTTTCCTAATTTCAAGCCCAATGCTGTACCCACTGTACCACCTAGCTGCTTATTCTTCATTTTGCATGCATCATTCATGCATTCATATATCCATATGAAGTATGCTTTGCAATGAACTTTCCTTAGTTGCTCTTTGGGTCTTTGGGCTTAACTCCATTTTACAGAAGAAAAATTAACAAAACACGAATAGAACCATAGTAAGTGACATGCCCAAGATCACACAGTGAATTAGAATCAAATCCAGGACAAAACTGTGGTCTCTTAATTTCTGATTACCACAGATATTTTTCATAAACCCTGGTTACTGCACAATTTAGATCTGAATTTTAGTCTAATTATTCTTGTTTTAGAATTTGTTTAAAGTGTTTTTCTGTATCTTGTTAGACTGACTTCAGGAAAGGGAATATTTTAAACTTCTTTTGTATTCCCTATAGTACTTCATGTAGCATTGGACTCCCATTAGATGCTTAATAAATATACTACAATATCATTCAATGAATATAGGCCATCTCTAGAGAAAGAACTGATGAAATCTGAATGCAGAGCAAATATCTTAATTTTTTTTTGTCTGTGTGTGCATCAAGGGAGATGTCTGTGTTTTCTTTCCTAATGTGACTAATATTTTACATGATTGCACAGGTATAGTCTATATAAAATCACTTACTATCTGAGGGAAGGAGGAAAGGGATGAGGAGAGAATCTGAAAATCAAACTTTGAAAAAAAGCTTCTAAAAATGGTTCCCCCCAGGTTATTAGGAGAACATATTTAAAAACAAATACTCAAATGGTTTAAAATAAATATTTTAATAAATATTTTTAAATAATTTGATTGTCATTATGGAGAACAACTTGGAACTATGCCCAAAGGGCTATCAAACTGTGCATATCCTTTGATCCAGCAGTATTTCTACTGGGCTTGTAGCCCAAAGAGATTATAAAGGAAAGAAAGGAATGTACGTGTGCAAAAATGTTTGTGGCTGCTTTTTTTGTAATGGCAAGAAACTGGAAACTGAGTGGATGCCCATCAGTTTGAGAATTGGCTGATAAATTATGGTATATGAATGTTATGGAATATTATTGTTCTATAAGAAAAGACTAGCAGGATGATTTCTGAGAGGCCTGGAGAGACTTACATAAACTGATGCTAAGTGAAATGAGCAGAACCAAGAGATCATTGTACACAACAACACCAATATTATAATATGATCAATTTTGATGGACATGGCTCTTTTCAACAATGAGATGGTTCAAGTCAGTCCCATCTTATGATGAAGAGAGTGATCTGTACCCAGAGAAAGTACTGTAGGGACTGAGTGTGAATCACCACATAGTATTTTCACTTTTTTGTTGTTGTTTCTTTACATTTCATTTTGTTTTTCATTTTTGATCTGATATTTCTTGCACAACACAATAATTGTGGAAATACATATAGAAAAATTGCACAAGTTTAACATATATTAGATTACTTGCCATCTTAAGGGATGGAGTATAGGAAGGGAGGGAAATTTTGGAACATAAGTTTTTGCAAGAGTAAATGTTGAAAATTATCCATGCATATGTTTTGAAAATAAAAATCTTAAAAAAATTTTTTTTCAATTAACTTGGTTGTAAAAAGAACTGGGCTTTAAGCTAAATTCTACCACTTATATGTCATTGGGCAAGAAACATCATCTTTTTTTGGACCTCAGTTTTCTTTGTGTACAAAATTGAGGGGGTTGATCTATATCAGGGGAGTTCAATCTTTTTCCTTGAATGTATCATGGACACTATTGGTAGTCTGGTGAAATCTCAGGACCCCTTATTTAAATGCTTAAAGTAAAACACATAAGATAACATAGGCAACTAACTGATCATATTGCAAAAATCATCAAAGTAGTTTTAAAAACAACTCCATCAATTCCAGATTAAGAACTTCTGGTGTAGATGATACCTCAGGAAGCCTCTGACTTTATAATTATTCTATTTCCTGATTCCTCTTCCTCCCCCCATATCCCTTATCTTCTAAAAATCCCTTCCAGCTCTTGTATTTTTTTTTTTAACATTCTGTGTTCTCAGAAGCTTTTGTAGCACTAACATTACATATTCTGTATTCTAACAGTCTGTGTTTTAAAGACCCTTTCAATTCTAATATTCTGTACCAGTTCTAACATTCTATGTTCTATCTTCTAAAACTCCATATTCTAAGAATCATTTTACCTCTGATATTCTTTACTAAAAGTTTTATTTCTGCTCTGGCTTTCTTTGATTTATTGATGATTAATAATAAGAAGACATGCTATTTCAGAATATTGTTTGACATATCTATATGAATATTCATATAGATAAAAGGTAAAATCCTGGTTTAACAAATGCTCTTTTGACATAGGGTTCTGTTTAACAAAGCTATTCCCAAGTCCCTGTGGATAGCCCTTAGTAACCATGCTTTGCTGATCTAGCTTCAATGAATTCTAATTCAACAAAAAGCCATGCTGAACAGATGCATTCACAACTCCCTGCCCATGTTCTAGCCAAGCTGTTTAACGGAAACCTTGTTGTGTTTCAGTATTTGTGCTTTCTGCTGTAACTGTATTTGTATCCTGCAGTCTCAGTGGAGGGTGGACAGGGGAGGGGTGGGAAAAGTGCCAATTCTGGGCAAGGATACACTGTTGAGAGGGGTGTGGGGAGATCAGAGAGACTGGCATGTTGGCAGAGTGCAAAAATAAGAAATGGGAGGAAAGTTTGACTTTTATTTTTTAATAAATAAAACCAAATTAATATAATACATGGTAGCCAGAGATTTCCATTTAAATACAATTTGAATTTAGCAAAATTAGTTTGATATCCTGTTGAGGCTTTTAAAATAGGATTGTACTAATATTAGCATTTTCTCTGTGTATATTCATAAAGATATTTTTGAAATGCTATATGTGAAACTGTAATGAACTATTTTAAACCAAACTTTATTTTGATGACCCATTCACAGACTGAAAGAGCATTGAAGTCATCTTTGTGCCCTGGTATGATCTTGCCTTCTAATGAATCAGTCAATATTTACTGTATTCCAGGCACTTGGTTAGACACTACAGCTACAAAGACTAAAATGGAATAACCCCTTCCCTTGAGGATATTACAATGTATTAAGGAGTCAATCTGAAAACATGTGAATATATAGAAAATAAATAAAAGGTAATTAGAAGGCACCGAGAACTGAGGAGTTGGAGGTAAAAGTCAGGAAGAATTTTATATAGAAAGCGATTTTTGATCTTAGTTTTGAAAGGTACAAGAAATTCTAAGAGTTAGAGACAAAAAGAAGTATATTCCAAGAACAACAGTATGTCTGACAGTTTGGCACCCCATGCCTCCAAGAAACATTGACCCACTTTGCTACTCCATGATATGGCCCTGCCTTGGATTCATATAACCCCTCCAAAGGAAAACCACCCAACATGACCATGAATACTTAGGTGCTCATATACCTACGTGTTTTCCTGCTTCTGCTTATTGTTACTATGTTATCAACCCTCTGCTCTATCATACTTTACTTTTAACCCGCCTTTTCTAGATGATTTTTTCCAGTATATTGGTTTAGAGCTGTGAATTCATTAACCGTGGCATACGTTTTGTGTCATCATCTCAGATGATATTTAATGTGTTTCTACCTCTGTAATTCTTAGTAGTCTACCTGATCTCACTCTTGGGAATGAGTATATGCCTTAGACAGACTTATCCTGTCTTTGTCCCTAGGATCACATTGTTTATCCTCTTTGAGAATGGGGATGACTTCTGTAAATCCTCAATACTTCACACAGCAGATTTTGTACCTAATTTAGAATGCTTGATTAGGGGTGTGGGTGTGGGTGTGTGTTTTGGAGGGAGAACTAACTAGTACTTTCTGGAACATTTCTTTTTCTCCCAAAGTGTCTCACCATCAGCCTACCATAATGCTGAAAATTCTTGGTATTAATATCACTGTTTATAGTTTTTAAGTATTTTCAGACATTTGATTGCAATAGATGAGTCATATTCCCTCTTTCTCTGTGTCAATCAGTCAACAAGCATTTATTAAGCACTTATATGTCACAAGCACTGTGTTAAGTGCTGGGCAGAAACAAAGGCAGAAAATAGTTCCTGCCCTCATTCTAATAGAAACAACTAGTTAGAGTCAATGTATAGAATACTTAGAAAACAGTCTGAAAGAAGATATTAGTGGGGACGGGGGTGGGCTACAAGTCGTCATGATGACAATTGGGGAAAGTAAGAGATAGAGGAGGGGGACAAAACATGCTGTGCAAGAAAGACTACTAGAACAAAAGGACTACAGAAATAGGAGATGGAGTTGTTGTACTTAAGGAATTGTAAGTAGACTTCTGTAGCTAGATCAAAGATAGGAAGAAGAATCATTTCCTAATATATAAATAGACAAAGAATATTAACAAGCAGTTAAATAAGGAAGTGATTCAAGCTATAAACTGCCATATTTTCAAAAAATGATACAAATCTTAGAAAAATTCAAATGAAAGAAACTGAGGTTCTACTTCACACTCATCAGTTTGGGGGGGAGGAAAGCAAAATGATAATTGTCAGAGTTGCTACAGAAAAAAAAAGGACATTAATACATTTTTGGTGAAGCTATGAATTGGTCTAGCCACTTTGGAAAGTCATTAGGAACATTAGGAACAAACTCACTCCCAGTAATATCACTGATTAAGTCTATGTGCCAGTTTAAAGACAGAAGAAAATTACCTACATATATAAAAATATTTACATTAAAGCTTTTTTATGTTGAAAATACATGCAAAGATAGTTTTCAATATTCAACCTTGAAAAACCTTGTGTTCTAAATTGTTCTCCCTCTCTTCCCCCTACCCACTCCCCTATACTGCAAGTAATCCAGTATATGTTTAAAATGTGCAATTTTTCTATACATATGTCCACAATTATCATGCTAGACAAGAAAAATCAGATCAAAAAGGGAAAAAATGAGGATGAAAACAAAATGCAAGCAAACAATAACAAAAAAAGTGAAAATACTTTGGTGAGATCCACCCTCAGTTCCCCCATTCCTCTCTCTGGATATAGATGCCTGCCTTCATCACAAGATCATCAGAACTGGCCTAAATCACTCATTGTTGAAAACAGCCACATCCATCAGAATTGATCATAATATAATCATCTTGTTGCCACCTATAATGTTTTCTTGGTTCTGTTCACTTCACTTAGCATCAGTTCATAGAAGTCTCTCCAGGTCTCTCTAAAATCATCCTCTTGATTATTGCTTGCAGAACAATAATATTTCATAACATTAATATACCACAATGTATTCAGCCATTCTCCAATTGATGGGCATCCATTCAATTTCCAGTTTCTAGCCACTATAAAGAGGGCTGCCACAAACATTTTTGCACATGTGGGTCCCTTTCCCTCCTTTAAGATCTCTTTGATATGTAAGCCCAATAGTAACTTTTTTAGCATAGTTCCAAATTGCTTTCCAGACTGATTGGATTCATTCACAGTTCCACCAACAATGTATCAGTGTCCCAGTTTTCCCTTATCCCCCCTAAAATTCACCATTATCTTTTCCTGTCATTCTAGCCAATCTGACAGGTTTTTAGTGGTATCTCAGAATTGTCTTAATTTGCATTTCTCTGATCAATAATGATTTGGAACACCTTTTCATATGATTACAAATAGTTTCAATTTCTTCATCTGAAAATAGTTTGTTCATATCCTTTGACCATTTATCAATTAGAGAATGGCTTGAATTCTTATGTTTCAGTCAATTCTCTATATATTTTAGAAATGAGGCCTTTGTCAGACGTTTTGGATGTAAAAAATGTTTTCCCATTTTATTGCTTCCCTTCTAATCTTGTCTTCATTAGTTTTATTTGTACAAAAACTTTTAAACTTAATATAATCAAAATTATCTTTTTGTGATCAATAGTGAGCTCTAATTCTTCTTTGGTCATAAATTCCTTCCTTTTCCACAGGTCTGAGAGGTAAACTATCCTCTGCTCTTCCAATTTATTTATAATCTCATTCTTTATGCCTAAGTCATGAACCCATTTTGACCTTATGTTGGTATATGGTAATAGGTATGGGTCAATGCCTAGTTACTGCCATAATAGTTTCCTATTCTCCCAGCAGTTTTTGTCAAATAGTGAATTCTTATCCCAAAAGCGGAGGTCTCTGGGTTTGTCAAACACTAGATTGCTATAGTTATTGATTATTTTGTCCTGTGAACCTAACCTATTCCACTGATCAACTACTGTATTTCTTAGCCAGTATCAAATAGTTTTGCACTGCTTTACAATATAGTTTTATATCTATAAGCTAGGCCACCTTTATTTGATTTCTTTTTCATTAAGTTCCCTTGAACTTTTTGTTCTTCCGATGAATTTTGTTGTTATTTTTTCTTGGGTCAGTAAAATAGTTTCTTGGGAGTTTGATTGGTATAGCACTAAATAAATAGATTAGTTTAGATTGTATTGATATCTTTATAATATTTGCTTGATCTATCCAAAAGCACTTAATATTTTTCCAGTTGCTTAGATCTGACTTTATTTGTGTGGAAAGTGTTTTGTAGTTTTGCTCATATAGTTCCTGACTTTCCCTTGGCAGATAGATTCCCAAATATTTTATACTATCGGCAGTTATTTTAAATAGGAATTTCTTTTTGTATCTCTTGCTGTTGGATTTTGTTAGTGATGTATAAAAATGCTGATGATTTATATGGATTTATTTTGTATCCTGCAACTTTGCTAAAGTTTTGAATTAATTCTAATAGTTTTATAATTGATACACACTTGTTCCAACTTGAAATCATCAGTATCGAAATAATTTATATTTATCCCCCAGAAGAAATCCTCAAACTCCCAGAAATTCTGTTCCTTTGAGAGAAAAAATGAATAAAAATCTATTTGCCCCTTTCATCTGCCCTACTATTATAAGCATCTCTATCTACTTCTCTAAGTATACCATCATATCATCTACAAAGAGTGATAATTTGGTTTCCTCATTACCAGCTCTAATTCCTTTGATCTTTTTTTCATCTCTTATTGCCAGAGCTAGCATTTCTAATGCAATATTTGAATAGTAATTGTAAAAGTGAGCAACCTTATTTCCAGTTTATCACCATTACATATGATGCTTATTGATGGTTTTAAATAGATGCTACTGACTCTTTTAAGGAAAAGTCCATTTATTCCCATAATCTCTAGTGTTTTTAACAGGAATTGGTGTTGATTTTATCAAATGATTTTTATACACTATTGAGATGATCATGTTTTTTGTTAATTTGGTTATTGATATAGGCAATTATGCTAATACTTTTCCTAATATTGAACTAGTCCTTCATTCCTGGTATAAATCCTACTTGGTCATGGTATATTATCCTGGGGATGATTTTCTGTTATCTCTGCTAATATTTTATTTGAGATTTTTGCATCAATATTCATTAGGGAGATTGGTCTATAATTTTCTTTCTCTGTTCTCGTCCTACCTGGTTTAGGTATTACTACCATGTCTATGTCATAAAAGGAATTTGGTAGGACCCATTCATTTTCTATTTTTTCAAATACTTTATGTAGTATGGGGTTAATTGTTCTTTAAATGTTTGGTAGAATTCACATGTAAATCCTTCTGGTCCAGGGGATTTTTTCTTAGGGAGTTGATCAATATCTTGTATAACTTTTTCTGATATAGGACTATTTAAGTAATTTTCTTCCTACTCTGTTAATCTGGGCAACCTATATTTTTGTAGGTATTCATCCGTTTCACTTAGGTTATCAAATTTATTGACATAAAGTTGGGCAAAGTAACTCCTAATTATTGTTCTAATTTTCTCTTCATTAGTGAAAAGTTCTCCCTTTTCATTTTTAAGACTAACAATTTGATTTTCCTCTTTCCTTTTTCTAATCAAATTTACCAAAGATTTATCTATGTTCTTGGCTTTTTCTGTAAAACCAACTCTTAGTTTTATTTATTAATTCAATATTTTTTCTTAGTTTCAATTTTTATTAATCTCTCCTTTTATTTTTAGAATTTCAAGTTTAGTATTTGATTTTCTAACTTTTTAGTTGGAAACCCAATTATTACAGACCCGATTTTTTTTATTTATTTATTATAATAACTTTTTATTGACAGAACCCATGCCAGGGTAATTTTTACAACATTATCCTTTGCACTCACTTCTGTTCCAATTTTTCCCCTCTCTCCCTCCCTCCTCTCCCTAGATGGCAAGCAGTCCTATATATGTTAAATATGTTGCAGTATATCCTAGATACAATATATGTGTGCAAAACCGAACAGTTCTCTTGTTGCACAGGGAGAATTGGATTCAGAAGGTAAAAATAATCTGGGAAAAAAAAACAAAAATGCAAACAGTTTACATTCATTTCCCATTGTTCTTTCTTTGGGTGTAGCTGCTTCTGTCCATCACTGATCAATTGAAACTGAGTTAGGTCTCTTTGCCAAAGAAATCCACTTCCGTCAGAATACATCTTCATATAGTATTATTGTTGAAGTATATAATGATCTCCTGGTTCTGCTCATTTCACTTAGCATCAGTTCATGTAAGTCTCTCCAAGACTCTCTGTTTTTATCCTGCTGGACAGACTCAATTTTTAAGGCTCTTTTCTTTCTCTATTTTATGCAAGTAAGCCTCTAGAGATATAAAATTTTCCCTTATTACCATTTTGACTGCATCCCACAAATTTTGGTTATGTTGTCTCATTATTGTCATTCTCTTGAGTGAAGTTATTAATTGTGTCTATGGTTTGCTGTTTCACCCATTCATTCTTTAGGATGAGATTATTTAGTTTTCAATTACTTTTTAGTCTATTTTCCCCTGGCCTTTTATTGAATGTAGTTTTTATTGCATTGTGACCTAAAAAGAATGCATTTACTATTTCTGCCTTTCTGCAATTAATTTTAAGGTCTTTATGTCCTAATATAAGGTCAATTTTTGTATAGGTTTCATGAACTGCCCAGAAGAAAGTATACTGCCTTCTGTTTCCATTCAGTTTTCTCCAAAGATCTACCATGCCTAACTTTTCTAGTATTCTATTTACCTCTTTAACTTCTTTCTTATTTATTTTGTGGTTTGATTTATCTAGCTCTGAGAGTGCAAAGTTGAGATCTCCCACTATTATAGTTTTGCTGTCTATTTCTTCTTGCATCTCTCTTAACTTCTCCTTTACAAATTTAGATGCTATACCACTTGGTGCATATATGTTTAGTATTGATATTGTTTATTATCTATGGTATCCTTTAGCAAGATATAGTTTTCTTCCTTATCTCTTTTAATTAGATGAATTTTTGCTTTTGCTTAATCTGAAATCAGGATGGCTACTCCTGCTTTTTTTTCTTCACCTGAAGCATAATAGATTCTGCTCCAGCCTTTTACCTTTACTCTGTATGTATCACTCTGCTTTAAATGTGTTTCCTGTAAACAACATATTATATAGGATTCTGGCTTTTGATCCAGTCTGCTATTGGTCTCTGCTTTATGGGAAGAGTTCACCTCATTCACATTTATGGTTAAAACTACTAATTCTGTATTTCCTGCCATTTTATAAGGTGAGAGAAGTTTCTCTGTAAACCAAATATGTCTAATATTTTCTCTTTGAGCCATATCTGATGAGAATAAGGTTCACACAATATTTATCCCCCTCTGTTCTTCCTCTCAGGTACAATAGGCTTCCTTTGCCTCTTTGTGGGATGCAGTTTCCTTCTTTTTACCTCTACTTTTCCCTTTTTCTAGCACAATCCCCTTTCCACCTCTAGTTCTTTTTTATATTATAACTGTAAAATCAAATTATACATACTCTCTTATGTATGTCCATAACAAAAATACAATTCTCAAGAGTTCTTTTTATCTTTTTTTGCTTCTCGAGTCCTATATCTGGAGGTCAAATTTTTTGTTTAGCTCTGGTTTTTCATCAGAAATAAATGGAATTCACCTGTTTCTTTGAATGCCCATCTTCTTCCCTGTAAAAAAAAATACTCAGTTTAGTGGGGTAGTTTATTCTTGACTGCATTCTAAGTTCCTTTACCTTTTGGAATATCAGATACCAGACCCTTCGATCCTTTAATGTGGAAGCTGTTAGATCCTGAGTAATCCTTATTATAGCTCTTCAGTATTTGAATTTTTTTTCTGACTGCTTGTAATATTTTTCCTTGGTCCAATAGTTCTAAAATTTAGCCACAGTATTCTTTGGAGTTTTAATTTTGGGGTCTCTTTCAGGAGATGTTCAATGAATTCTTTCAATGGCTAGTTTACCTTCTGATTCTGTGGGAAGTTCTCTTTGATGATTTCCTGAAAAATAGTGTCTAGGCTCTTTTTCATCATGATTTTCAGGGAGTCCAATAATCCTTAGATTATCTCTTCTAGATCTATTATCCAGGTCTTTTGTTTTCCCAAGTAGGTATTTAACATTTTTTTCTATTTTTTTCATGTTTTTGATTTTGCTTGACTGATTCTTGATGTTTCATTAACTCATTCATTTCCATTTGTTCAGTTCTGATTTTTAATGAATTATTTTCTTCATTTACTTTTTTTTTTATTTCTTTTTGTATTTGTCCAGTTGAGTTTTAAATGAGTTGTTTTGTTCTATGGAATTTTTTTTTTTTTCCATTTCACAAATCTTTTTTTTTTTCAGGAGTTTTTTTTTCCAATTCACAAATTCTGTTTTCCTGGGAGTTCTTTACCTTTTCCAGTTCACATATTCTGTTTTTCAGGGAGTTGTTTTCTTTCTCCAATCTATCTTTTAATAGTTATATGCCTTTTCCAAATCCTCTTGCTAAGTTTTTACTTCCTTTCCCCATTTTTCTTCTAGCTCTCTCTCTTAAGATCTTGTTTAATTTCTTCTAGGAGAGCCTTGTGTGATGTGGATCACTCTTTGTTATATCACTCTTTGGGGCTTCATCTGGAGACAATCTGCTTTTAGTCTCCTCAGGGTTTGAAATCTCTTCTCTTCTTTCACTATAGAAGCTACTTATAGTTAGAGCTTGCTTTGCAATTTTGCTCATTTTTTAAAAAAAAGTTGGAATCTGCTTAAAGGGCAAGGAAGACTTTCCAAGCTTCCTCTACAGACCAGAAAGCAACAGTGGCTGTGCTGGGATCCTGCTGACTCACTCCCTGTGCTAGGTGGGTGTGGCCAGGTCCCATGAGACTCTGACGCTTTGGGGTATACTCTTTACTGTAATGGGCTGAAGCTCAAGTTGATGCACTGAGGTCTCAAGCATGTGAGACTAAATAGTAATTGGACCATATTCTATTAATATATATGCTTGGATAAAGAATGGCCCCCACCCACTCTCTGTGCAAGTACTGATGTGTTGTATAGGAAATGATGATTTTGGTGGGTGGAGGCAGAGGGGCAGAGAGAGAAGCAGAAAGAGACTACTGGCTGGCTTCTTGATGTAGCTGCACACATTGCTATCGCAATGCCCCCTTTACCTCCGATTCTCTTTCACCTCCGATCCTTCTTCACCTCTATTGAGAATAAAGATTGAAGATTTTCCCTTAACCTGAATTCCTGACTTTGGCTGATTTTAAAATAGTCGGTCATCACACTTTACCTTTTGTATTTGTATTGGGTGTTTTGTAATTTTTCTGTTGATCTACTGGCTTCAAACTAGGGCAGAGTAGCCAACACTGTAGTAGGGTTCTCCCCATAGATTCTCTGCCCCATTCCTCCCCACTCCCCCTCCCTCTGCTCAGCATGTGCTGGCTGCTGTGCTCTGCCTCCTTGCCTGCACCTGGTTTCCTCCTGTGCTTGCACCCTACCAAAACAGCAATCTTTGAAATTATCTTCTGCTGGTAATTGGCTGCACTCCTGATATTCATGGATTCTGCCAGTCTAGAATTATTTCAGAATTTTGTAATTAGTGTGAGGAGAGCTCAGAAAGAAGCGAGTGTCCTCTCCACCATCTTGGCTCTGCCTGACTAGAAATGTTTTTAATTTCTTCTTCTTAACAGAAAATTGTCTGTTCTTTTCTTTTGACCATTTATTAAATGGAGTATAGCTTGAACTATCATAAATTTGAGTTATCAGTTCTCTGTATATTTTAGAAATGAAGCCTTTATCAGAACCCTTGAATGTGAAATTTTTTCCCCAGTTTATTGCTTCCCTTCTAATCTTGTCTGCATTGGTTTTATTTGTACAAAAACTTTTTAATTAAATATAATCAAAATTATCCATTTTGCATTCCATAATGTACTCCACTTCTTCTTTGGCCCAAAATTCCTTACTTCTCCATAGATCTGAGAAGTACACTGTCCTTTGTTCTAAAACATTTCTATAGCAATTTTTTTTTGAAGTAGCAAAAAACTGGCAATAGAGTATATCCATCTTTAAATGGCTAAAAAAAATTATGGTATATTAATGGAGCCAGCACATGTCATAAAATCAATGGAGTAAGAAGCCTTCAAAGAACAAAATATGTATGAACCAATGTGAACAGAATCAGGAAAACAATTTGTGTAAGAATTAGAACATTATAAAGAAAAACAACTTTGAAAGGCTTAAATACGCTATTCATTTTAGTAACAAACCACTATTCCAGAGTATCAAAGATTAAGGATGTCACCCAACTCTTGACGAGAGGTTTTGTACTCAAGAGGCAGAATCAAACTTATTATTTGGATGTGACCAATCCAGGAATTTAGTTTGCTTGAGTATGATAATTATGAACAGACTTTGTTATTGTTGTTCTGTTGAGAGAGTAGATGCAAGAGGGAGGAAATTAATGCTTGTTAACTAGAATAAAAAATTAAATTGTAAAATAAAGGTCATATAGTGAACTTTATATTTGATTTTGAATTTAATAGGGAGCCTCTAAAACTCATTAAGCAGGAAGTTGGTGTACTCAAACCTGTGCTTTAGAAAAATCAACTTGGCACTTGATTGTAGGACACATTGGAATGTGTATATGGAGGAAAGACCAAGGACAAAATATGCTTTCACCTTTCTTTCTCCCCCAGTCTTAAAGAAAACTACAAAAAAAAAAATAAATCTGACTTTGCCCTAATGATCAACCGTTATTCCCAACTCTGTTGATAATTTTTTTTTCTAAGATTCTCTCCATTCATAGAATTCTAGGTTCTAATATCCTTTGCTCTAAAGTTCCTTTCAGGGCTGAAACTAAAATTTTAATAGTGAGATGGCATGATGTAATCTTTAAAAATGGTGAATTAGGAAGCAGAGTATTTAGATTTTAATCTCATTTTTACTACCTATTACCATGGATACCTTGAGCAGATCATTTACTCCCTCTAAGCCTCACTTTCCACATCTGTAAAATAAAAGATTTTGTCTAAATAATTTTTATAGTTCCTTTTAGCCCTAAATTCATGATTTTACATTTTTACTGTCTCTAACATTCTAATTTCTAAGGTCCTTTCTAAGTCTAGCCTTTAATGTCCTAGCATTCTATAAACTAGCTCCAACATTTTGTCTAGTTTCTGAGACTATCCTTTCATATCATGACATATTATAATATCATTAAGCTTAAGAAAATAATCACTGGGCAGAAAGGCTTAGCAAAAGGAGTATTTAAAGGTAAATGTACATAAGTGATGATAGAAATTGTTTTAGAAACAGATTTTCAGAAAACAATATGACTTGAGGGAAGGGAATATTAGAGGAAGCAGAAATTCTAGCTCTTTGCACTTAAAAAAAAAAAAAAAAGCCATCTCCAGGCATGAGGAGAACAAAGCTAAATAATATGATTTAACTGCTTTTTGAATTCTTGAATATGCTACCCCACCAGGGGGAAAAATTAATAAATAATCTGTGAGTCAAAGGGATGAGCTTTTGAGCTCCTTAGTGAATCCTACAATGTATTAGGAAAAGTACTAAATACAAAATAAAATAAAACACACATTCTCAGCAACCAAAATCTTTGAAAAAGTCACTCCACAAAAAGGAATGCAGAAAGCCAGCAGGCTGCTGCAGAAGCAGGAATCTAAAGGCTTTATCTAACATTCACAGGGCATAGTACTAAAATATTCATGCATGTTGGAAATAATTATATCATTTTACTGTACACTGTGTGTCAATGAGACTATATTTTCCAGCTTATATCACTTTTTTAGGGTCCTAAAATGTAAAACATTATAAGATATTCTTAAGTAGGAGAAATATCTTAAGTAAAAGAGAATTTGTTTGGGGGATCTTTTACTGAAAGTTTTAAATCTGAATGCTGTATTCGGGGATTGACTGAAAACTAATGGTGTGCATTTTAGTGCACAGTCACACTTTTTCAAAAAGTCACATTTAAAGGGATATGGAACTCATCATTATAGATTCAGAAAACTAGAACTTTTGCAAGCTGAACAATTCCTAGACTACTAATAGAGAGGGGAAATATTTGTTTGGTTTCAGAAGGCTGTTAGAACCAAAGTGAGGAAGTTACAAATAGAAAGGTAATATAAGATATATCTTTCTAATGAACAGATATCAGGTGAATAACTTGATTTAGTTCATAAGTAGGTAGAGTTTTCTATCACTGGACTTGAATAATTGTCTAAAGATTATATGGATCAGGACCTTTAAGAAGGAATTCATATAAAGAGCTGCACTTGATTTCTATGACCCCATTCATTTCTGCATACTTATGATTATGTAGACTATTGTACCCTCCACAGTCTGTTGTCTGGCTCTTGTTGACTGCCCAACTATAAGTCCCAGTTCAAACTCCACTTGGTCATCGTTTGGGCCCTCATTCATCTCATAGTGAATGTAAATGAAAATTGTTTCTGTTTTGTCCAGAAACCCAAGGGTCTTCCCCTCCCAGACTGATTTTGTTTTAGGGGAGAAGGTTTGTGATTAGGTAAAAGTGGCCATTCTTTGCTTCATTTCCTTCTTACTTAGCCTTGATCATTGAATGAGTGTTGCCTCAGTCAAACTGATACCTATTAAAGACCTTAGTTTAAAAAGGCTAAGGTCTCCCACTGCAGCCAGGACCATTACCAGTTGTCCTGGCCTATATCTGACCACTAGACCCATATGACTCTAGAGGGGGAAAATGAGACTGATGACTTTGGACAATCTTCCTTCACTTAAATTCAGTTCACTTAAATAGCATCACCTCCCTGATGTTGTGGTCTTCTTTGAGAATGAAGGACAAACGATACCATGGTCTGAGCAGATCCTGAAAGTCTTATAAAGTGAAATTATTTCTCAGCAGAAATAAATCTCAGCCAAGAGTTACAGGCAAGGAAACAAAGTCAGAGGGGTGAAGTGACAAACCTGAATCTATGACAAGTTTTAGAACCAGAACTTTAACCCAATTTCTGATTCTAAGACGACTTCTCTTAATTGGTAAAAAGCAGTTAAAAATAAAAAGGTTATCTTTGGTTCTGGATTGACATATGTGTGTATGTGCATGTATAAACATATATCCATATATACACATATGAATACATACATGTATGTATATATTACACACATATATATACACATGTATATACAAAAATCATTTTTATGTCTTTTTCTTTCTAGCAACACTCATCCAGATGTGTTTCATTGACTTTCTGTGTGTAGTTAATCCTCAAATCCTTTCTTTGTTCATTCAGCTCTATAAACAGAGATTTTCTTGGTAATGAGTCACTCTTTATAATTAAGCTCTCTTTTCTTTAAAGAATTCAAGTATCTTTTCCATTTTTTTCTCTTGATCTTCTTTGCCTCATCTTCCCCACTGAAATTAAAACCTAGCAAGATTGCCTAGCCTATTCACCACCAAATATTTCAGCTCCCAGCTTTTTCTCTGGCCTTCCCTTCAATCTGCATGGATGTCCCTCTTTTGCTCCAACTATTAATCTACTTGGCTTCCTTTAAGTTCCAAGTAAAATCCCACCTTTCACAAGAAACCTACCTAAATCCTCCTAGTTCCAGTGCTTTCTTTCTTTTAATTATTTCCTATTTACCCTGTATATAGCTTCATATATATATATACATATATATGCATATACACAGATACATACTTAAACATATCTATGTATGCATACATATATATAGGGCTATACACATGCATATGTATGTATATACATATACACCTACATACATACATCTCTCTCCATACATACATATTTACATTTTTTACTTATTCAACTGTATGCTCCTTTAGGACAGTCTTTTACCTCTTTTTGTATCTCCAATGCTTAGGCTTAGCATAGTGCCTGGTATATAGTAAGCACTTAATAGATATTGGTTGATTGGTTGATTGATCTCTAGATTAGATAGATCAATCCTTTATTTATCTGCTGGCAAGATGGTTAGGTCCATTTCTGTAACCTTAGCTGTGTTTTTTCCAATCTCAGCAAGCCATGTACTAATCACTTAAATGTGACAGAGATGAACTTAAAATTGTTTTAACTGCTTATTTTATAAATGGCTGGCTATAGGTGTCGGAACCTATGTTTCACCTGATTTCATTCTCATATCCATTTTCTTGTTTTCTTCTAGATTTCATTTCTCATTGTCCTCATAAATAAATATACTCTGAGGAGTGTCATGGTATATGCGTCTGTGGAACACAAAAGCTATCATTTTGTTTATCATTATCAAGAGAGGGAAGATAGTTGTGTGATGGATGGATGAGAAGGGTGCTTTCATTAAGTAATGTAAAGGACCAACTGGGAACCAGAAGTTAGGAAAATGCACAGGAAGGGTCTGTAAATTTCTGAATTCTTCATTAGTGAATTATTCTGTTATTTCTGTTTGTGGTGTTATCATTCACTCAGTCTCCAATGTACATAACTTTTATAATTATTTTTGACTCATCCTTGTCCTTTATTTCTCATATATGATCATTTACCAAGACCAGTCAATTCCAATACCTTACCATTTGTAACATCTCTTTTTTCTAGAGTCCTACTGCTGCCACTATGTTATAAAACAATTAGTACTACTTACCTGAACTATTCAATATCTCCATATCAAAATCTTTCTCTTTCCTCTGTTTACTCTGAAAGAATAGTCTTTCTGATACATAAAACTTACCATACTCCTTCTTTTAATAACAGTCTTTAGCAGATTCTTATCATTTGCCAAGTAAAGTTTCAGTACCTTTATTCACCAATCAAGGAAAATACTCTCTAGACCTTTGTTTGTTCATCTGAGGGGGAAAAAAAAGTGCAGATTGGGCACGATGATCTTACAAGGTCTCTTTCAAATCTATAATCCTATAATACCTTTAACAATTTGGTCTTAACCTATCTTCCCAACTTTATCTCTTATCACTTTTTTCCAGGCATTTTATATAGCAGATAAGTGATGACTACTTTTTGAGCACATGCTACCCTTTCACACTGCTAAGCTTTTGTTCTTCAAGCTATTTCCTGTACTTTGCAAAGCTCCACTTTTCCTTTCCACCTGTTGAATTCTTACATAATTGATAAAGCTCATCTTAAATGCCACCTTATCCATGAAACCTTTTGTAATATCTCATCAGTTATGACCCCTAAAATCTCACATAGTCCTTTGTGTTTTATCTCTCTAATGCATTTGTCATGTACTATTATATATCATATCTTTTGGTGTCAATGTCTTATTCTCCAACTAGAATATAAGTCACATGAAGGTGCAATGTATTGGACACAAGTGCTTTTTTTAATGTTTTATTTGAATTAATAAATGTATTTATTTAGCTATTTATTAATTCTTAACAAAAACAACAACAACCTAAAGAGTTCTAAATGGTGGGGGCCTCAGTATTTATATCCCCTAATTCTCCCCCCCCCAAAATGAACTAGCTTCCCTCTGTGCAGACTTGAATCTGATGCATAGCTAGCCTTCTAGCTATTGACCTCTGAGATTTAATGGGGCAGTTCTTTCTACATTAGGCAAAGTGATTATGAGGGCTATGGTTGTAATTAGGAAACTAAAATCCAGGAGAGTGAGAAGGATCAGTTTTGAGGGTCTCACAGAATGCTTGGTCTCATTTAGAGTTGAGGTATTTTCTGATTTCTTGAGGACCCCATGCTAGTTTTTCCAATCAGTCTTCTATTCCTAAAGTTTCCCAAGTTAATTCATTTTACAAATGTATTTTAATGATTTTTATTATATATATTTATTATATTACTTATATTTATATTATGATTATTTATTTTAATCATTTCTTCCTCATTTTCACTTTTCTTCCTTTCTTCTTCTGGATGCACAGAATGCATAGCTAGAGGGGAATTTTAGAGGTCAATCCATTTAACCTATTTGTAAACACTTTAACCAATAAGTGGACAATCAAGTCATCTTAGAGACCTCTGGTGCTTTTTTTTTAGAAAGTCTGTTGTACTTCAGGTCTGAATTATTGGGAAAACTGGGGAATTATTGAGAAAGTGTGGTCCTTGTTATTTCATCTGACTCTGAACTCGTTTCTCATTTTTAAAGTGAGAAAGTAAGTCCTTTCCATATCTGAGACTATGATTCTTCTGCAGGGCTATGAGCATTTTCAAGCAATAATTTGAAATAAATATTTTCAAATATAAATTCATTTAACCTGATTTCATGAAGAGATAAGACTATTATTACCAGTTTATACTAGAAATAAAACTGGATTGAGAGTCAAGAGATCTGTGTTCAAATCTTGGATTAGTTCTTATGTTACCCTATGGTAAATTGTTTTACCTCTCTGAGCCTCAGCCTCCTGCAAAATGGAGATAATACTTGCACTATCTATTTACACAATGAAGAAAAAAGTCAGTAAACCTTACATAAATTATTTATTATTTTGAATGATGGTTAGCTGTATGTGTTTTTGTTCTTAGATACCAGGAAGGGAGAGTAGGAAAAACAGTTTATTTGAATCCATCAAGATAGCTCAGATCTATTCTAAGCTCTGCACACTATCTAGCTACAGGAAGCTGGGTCAGTCCCTTCACTTATCTGAGTCCCATCTCTATGAATTAGATGGATTATTCTACAGAATCTTGACCACCCTAACTGATTTTAATAGATATCTTGGAATTGTTGTTCTAATTGAGTGTAGTCAATCTGAACATATGATGTGTTCCTTTTTTCCCCTTTCTTCCATCTACTGATTGTGAGTGAACCTTTTTCTTCCCTTTTTTGCCTTCACATTTAGAAGTCTTCCACCGACTTTTCTGACACTCTGACAACCCTATCATGTATGTTAGCGGCAATTGGACATAATGAGCATATAGCTTTCTACTTGTGACTTTATGCTGCTATACCCAAGTGGACTTAGTCCTGATTAGCATAAGAATTTACTTTTAAAGGAGGTTATGGTCATTGATGTCTACTCCAAAAGGATCACTGAGTATAGTGAAAAAGATCAAGTGAGAATTAGGAGTGCTCTCTCTGCCACTAACTTGTTCTGCAATCTTGGAAGAATAATTTCCCCTCTCTGCAGGCAGGACTCAGTTTCCTCAAATGAAAAGTAAAAGTGAAGGACAAGATGTTTTCTAAGATTTTTTAAAATTTTATTGTCCTGTGGTTATATAGACATGTATTTCTTCAGCTAACAATACTTTTAATAGGGACTGTTCCTTGGTTTGAATACTTACTGTCTCATTTACCTTTGTTTCCCTGAACAGATCACTTTACTAAATTAAGCCTTAGTTTCCACATTTTTGAAATGAGAGATTTTTAAAGGATCTTTAAGGAGGATTTTTCTTACACTAAATCCACAATCCCTTGCCCTCACATGTATGACTAATAACTGGACAACATCTTGTGGAAGAGATTTTTTTCCTTCTTTCTGTACTTACCACTTCCCACCCCACCCCCACACACATGTCAATAATTGAAATAACAGAAAGATTATTCTTGCTGACAGAAGCCTAGGGCGCATATCTCCCCTTCTGAAGCTGTTTTCCATTTTCTAGCTTCAGTTCTTTTGCTGTCCCTTTTTCTTCTCTAAAGGAACTGGGGGGCTTAGCAAGACAGCTAGGGGTTTTCCCAACATTCTTTGGAAAGCTAACCTAAATCCAGAAGGAAAATAAGCCCTCTATTTTTTTTTTTCTGGGTTGGAGAGAAGGAAAGTATCAAGTTTCTTAAGGAAACAACTATCTATCATGGAACAACTTCTTTGTATGCAAGTTATAATGTCAATTTTCAAAAAGACTTTTATTTTATATACTAAGCGATAACTTGGTTGGCAAAAAAAAAAAAAAAAAAAAAAGAGCATTTGAGAGAACTCCTTCACCAGTGGAACATTATTAAGCTTTCTGGAAAAGCCTCTTGTGAGGGCCATGTCTTGCTACTGAATGATAATGAAGTTAGAGGAAATTAGATATAAAATAGCACTGAGCTATTTGTCTGCTTTCTCTCTTCTCATTTTTTGGCTTTCTTGCTTTTCCTCCTTTTTTCCTTTCTCTTCTTATTTCTCTTTCTCCACATCTTTATGTTGTTTCTCATCCTTTTTTCTTTCTCTCCCTGCAATTTCTCTCCTTTTCATGCACAGTAGCCATCACATTCCTAGCTCCATTAAAAGTAATGGCAACTTCTGTAAGACAACAACAATAATATTCAATTTACTTGAAGTCCTTATGCAATACCTCATTGTACGCCTATGATTATATCTAATCCTTTCCACAATCCTGTCAGTTCTGTCTTCAGTATCTATGTGTGATAATTGAGACTCAGAGAGAAATGCCTTGCCCAGTGCCATACAGCAATCCAGGATTCCAATACAATCCAACATATATTTCTTAAAGGTTTCTTATTCCTAAGGGTCTCAGTTTCCTCATCATTAAAATAAAGATAACCTTTGAAGATTCTCCCTGCTCTGTCAGCTTAATTCTATGAACCTCTCTTCCTCATCCCACTGCCTCACAGCCATCCTCCCTGTGTACCCAGAAAATCAATAGTGCCATTTCCCTTCTAGTGCTCCCATACCCTCACTTCCAGGCACTGGTGTGGGCCCAGGACCACTGTCACCTTTCCCTTGCACTGTTGGTGCCTTTTACCTACCCTCATATATCTTAATATCTTCCACACTTAGAGAGCCCGTGATACTAGTGTCCAAGTAGCTTACGCAGACAAATCTGCACACAAATCTCCCTACCAAAGGGAAAGAAAGGCATGGACTGGGATGGGAGAGAGCCTTGTCACCTTTTGGAGGCCATGCCTTATTTATTAATTTATTCTGTATGCTATCCCAAAGTGTAGATGTTTTCTATAAAAAAAAACAAACAAACAAACAAGTAACAGGTTTGCCCTGTATATAAGTTCCTGATTTTAGTGCAATTTCATTATCTTTTGTGTCTCTTCTTCTTCCTCTCCCATTCTTGGACACAAGAGCTTTTTTTCTTTTTTTAATTTAATCATTATTTTCTTTTGCTAATTAAAATGCCTAGAAAAGAAAAAGAATATTAAACTCTGGGTCTACAATGATGAATTGAAAAATAATCCCCTACTCAAGTAGCTTACATTGAAGGTCTTCCAATTCCAATTCTATTACTTCTTTCTTCCCCTCTAGATTACATTTCTGACCTTGGATATTTCTCTCTGCCTTATCAGCCTTATTAATCTGGAAGTACTCTATATTCCATGACCCTTTCCTCTGATTATTCAGTTCTTCCCATAACTTCCACTTTAAGATAAGTGCCTAGGTCAGTCAGTTCTTCAATCTTCTTTGACTCCATTGGATCTTGAGACTTTATTCACAGTTTCCCAGTACCCTTCCCCTCCCCCAGAGTTTTCACTCCCTTTTATGTGTTTTCTTCCCCTATTAGACCATAAGTTTCTCGCTGGCAGGGGCTGTCCTGTTATCTGCCCAGTCCTTGGCATAGTGCCTATTACATAGCAAGAAATCAATAAATGCATGTTGACTTGATATGACTCTCTGTTATGTCCAAATCCTTACCTTTTTTCAGAGTCTGTTTGGTGCAGTAGCAAGTTCTTCAAGCATTTAAGCATTTTAATTTAAATTTAATATTTAAATTAAATTTAAATTTAAGATGTACTTGCCTGAAAAGAGAATAGGGGCAACTAGTTGGCACAGAGCGCCAGCCTTAGAGTCAGGAAGACTCATCTTCCCAAGTTCAAATTTGGCCTCAAACATTTACTAGTTGTGTGATCCTGGGCATAGGGCACAAGAAACTTCAGTTTCCTTATCTGTAAAATGAGCTAGAGAAGGAAATGGCAAGCTACTCATTTTCTTTGCCAAAAATACCCCAAAAGACACCAAAAAGAATTAGATATACATAATATGACTGAATCACAATTATAACACTTGAAAAGAAATATGACTGAGTATGGGATTTTAATCTCAACTGTTTTTATAAATAATGGTCTATTAGGAATAATTCCATATCATCTGGCCATTTAGGTGGAAGCTATCACTTCTAAAGCCAGATAGGCTTCCTTTGTAAACTCCTGCAGTCCCAGTGTGCTCAGTTGATGAGTCTGCACTTTGAGGGTCCTTTTGGCCCATGAAAAGTCAGGCATCCCATGCATCGATGAGTGCTTTGCAGTGCATAGAGCTTCAAAGTTGCTGAGCAGTCCACCCAGCACCATAAATTACAGGGTAGTTATTTCTTAGTTATTTTGCAGTTACAGTGCAATTAGTTCCACTTAATGTCAACTTTTGCCAATACGTCTTCCATTAGCCTGAAAATTATCACTCAGCTCTGGAACAGCAGTAATGTTCATGCTGCTTTCAGACTCCAGCCGAGATGTAGGAGGGGAATGGAAATAGGGGATCATTGTTGGGAATATGAGGTTAGCTTCTTTTGTGAATGTCAGAGCAGGCTTTCCCAGATCCCTGGTGGCCAACTTCAGCTCTTCTGTCCCTCGTTCCTCCTCCTCCCTTCTAAATCTGTGATTATGTGAGATAAAAGAACCCAGTGGCTATACCATACTGGGAAACACTCTTTGACTGGTGAAAGATCAGATACAGCTTCTCAATGTTTACATGAAAAAGTATGATAAGGTGAAATCTAACATATATGTATGGATGGATACAGCATGTATATTGTGTGGGATGTGTGTGTCTGTGTACATGTGTATGTGTGTATATAAAATACATATATACCTAGATCTAGGATATATTTATATATATATATATATATATATGTATATATATATACACAATATTCATATATATATAGATATGCATCTATATGCATGAAGGGAAAATAAGGTGATTAATGCTGCTTTATAACTTCATAGTTTGCTTTAGATTACATTGTCAAACCTATTCTTCTACAAAAAAAGATAAGAACCTATACAGATAATATTAAAATACTTTCTTCAACACTTAATATTTATTTATTCATTCATTCATTCATTTGACAGAACTTTAAGTATCTACCATTCATTAAACTCTTTGCCTGGCATTAGGAGAGATACAAAATTTAGATATAGTCCCTGCCTTTGTATAATTTAGATGTTAATAGTGTATAAAGACACCAATTCACATAACCCTAAAACACACTCTGAATTAAGTGAATCAGAGAAGTATAAAACAGAGCAAAAAATTTTAAAGTCCTAAGAGGAAGGTACTTCCGAGGTAAGGCCCCAAGGAAAGCATTCCAAGGAATGTCAGGCTGGATCTGGGCTTTAAAAGATTCATAGGAATTCAATAAAGTATAGAAAAGAAAGGTTCCTAGACATAGGAAAAAAGCATGAACTCAAGTACCCTTTATTTTGGTGAAAAGATAATCTATTTCATATTATAGTGATTTCTGGTACAGAACTGAAATATTTTGGCTGAATGTGCAAACATGCTTCATTCTGCCATAAATAGCTTAACCCCCCCAGATGATATGTTGGCAATATAGTGTAAAGGAAAGCATATTGGATTTGGAGTCAGATAACCTAAGTTCATATTCTGGGTTCTGTTCCTTTTTGAGTTATAATGTTTTGACCCTGGTCCTCAGTTTCCTCTTTCCCTTCCTTCTTCCCTGCCCTCCTTTCTCTCTCTTTGCTTCTTTCCCTCTCTTCCCCTTCTTTCTTTCTTTCCTTCCTTCCTTCCTACCTTCCTTCCTTCTTTCTTTCTTTCCTCCCTTCCTTCCTTCCTCCCTCCCTTCCTTCCTCCCTCCCTTCCTTCCTTCCTTCCTTCCTTCCTTCCTTTCTTCCTTCCTTCCTTCCTTCCTTCCTTCCTTCTTTCCTTCCTTCCTTCCTTCCTTCCTTCCTTCCTTCCTTTCTTCCTTCTTCCTCTCCTTGTGTCCACATAGGAAATCATACCTTTATATGTGGTTATTCTGTCCAAAGGAATATAAAAATTGTGCTTGCCAAAACTTCACATGAGATTTGGGGTTAGATTTTTTTCCCTCTTCTTTGCTTATATATTCTATCATTTGATGTGTGGTAGTCCTACACCAAAACCAAAATATTATTATGGAGTTTCATTTATGAATTCCTGACATACAACTCTGAGAAACCAGGCTTTGATAAAGCCCATTGAGATTTAAATAGAGCTTCTCGACCATGCCTTAAATCCAAATCACTTTAGCTCTCACTGATTGGACAGTCATAGTTCCCAGTCCAAGCATCACTTGTTCTTTATTTGGGTTTTGATGGTTCAGAGTAAGTGTAAGTATGTTCTAGCCCAAAATCCTGGATGTCTTCCCCTCCCAGTTTAATTAATTTTTTAATTGAATAGGTAACCTATGTTATCCTTTGCCTCATTTATTTTCTAGACAGTCTTAGACAAATTAAGCCCTCTTAAAGATTTTAACTTCAAAAGGCCAAGTTCTCCACAGCATCTGGGATTACCTCCAGTCATCATGACATGTCTTGCCACTGGACTCAATTGACATTGGAGGAGAGAGTGAAGTTGATGACTTTGTACAGCCCTCCCTCACTTAAAGCCAATTTGTTGGCAAGTCAAGACAGCACCCTCTTGATATCACTGGTCCTCTTCAAGAAGGAAGGAAAAATAACAACAACAACATCTAATGTCCTTTTTAGCTCTGCATATATGACTCTATGATATATTATCCTGTGATTCTACTTGCCCCTGTTTCAACAGATATGACCAGACACTGGATATATGTTCTTCCATTGAGTTCATACCCTCCTTAAAAAACCATTTACTGTCTCATCCCAATTTCTATTTTTTTTCTCAGAGACCTGAAATCAAATTGACATTACCTTTGCACCAGTATCACTAAACTTCTGAGTGTTAAATTGGGTAGACCACTATTCCATATTGCATCATAATATTTATCTTTTTTCTCTACCTTTTCAATATTCCTTTAATCCTTTTATAATTGGTTATAAACTGCTTTAAATTTTGGACCGGTTTCCATCATCCAACAATGATTTTGTACAAATTATTTATTTAAATGTATACATTTTGCTCTCCTAATGAATATAAACTTATCGAAAATAGTAATAGTTTTATTTTATCTCTGTATCCTTTTTCACAGTTCCTAGCACAAAATAAGTTCTTAATAAATGATTGATGAACTGAAAATGAAATTAAATTTATAGAATGAGGTGTGACCATAAATCACCAAATTTTAGAATTTCAAAAGACTTCAGAAGTTAACAGATTCAGTTTTCATCTGAAATGTGAATATTCTCTACAGTATCTATGACAAATGTTTTTTTAAAAATCTTATCATACATAAGGAAGTTTTGTTACTCTTTTTTTCTGTTGTTGTTTTGTTTTGTTTTGTTTGTTGTTTGGGGTACAGAATCCTAGAGTTGGAAAGGCTGACAAGCAACACCTAATCCAACCATCCCTGATTAATAATGCCCTCTGCAATAAGGCTAGCTATTGTCTATTTAGCATTTATTTGAAAACCTCTAATGAGTGGGAACCCACTTCTTACTTCCTGAGTTATCATTATTTTCCAATCTTCTAAAGAAGCAGCTCTTTGCAAAACAAGAACCATAGAAAAAAATAAGTAAAATTTCATTTTGTTTTTACATCACTACCATTTCCCAATGCATCCTTTTCCTATTCCCTGTCCACTTCAATAAAATCATTTCTTGTTGCAAAACTATGCAAAGAAGGGGAAAGAACATTTCACCAAAACTAACCAAGATAATTTAAATATTTAAAATTATATGCAGTGCTCCCTCACTTCATAGATAAGAAAATTGGGATTCAGAGAAGGAAAATAATTTTCTCAATAGCACTAAGTAGAAATCAAGACTCAAACCTAGGTTCTCTTTAGAAGATACTTTCAGTGTTTTCTTTTTTTCAATAACCCTTTCCTTCATCCCCACTACTGTACCACTGTCAAAGAGCTCTAAATGTCAGAAGAGTCTTCCTTAGAATGAGCACAAATCGCAGTGTGAGAGTATTTTTCAACACATATATCTAAATGAGTCATAGTCCTTCCAAGTTGTCCCCAAGGGAGAACTTATTTCAACATTTCCATTTCTCAAATGATGTCAAGAGCTCCTCCCTGGGAATTGCCTTCCATGCCTATGGCCCATTCTTTTGAATTTTCTCAATGGTGGAAAATCTATATCCTTTGAAAGTCAATTTACATATTGGAAACAGCCCAAAGTCAATCAGAGTGATATAGGGAATAAAGTAGAGAATGAAGCTGATTGATAACAGGTTTGGTCCAAAGTAAGATCTGGTTCTGGCAGGACAGTACTGTTTTTCCTCTGTAGCTCATAAACTTATTTGGAAGACAGTTCCTAAAGGAGATGTTCAGATAAGGTCTGACAATGTTAATATTTTTTGAATAAATGTATTGCTTCCCATGGGGACTCTTTTGAAGGAGACACTGTTCTTTTGGATTTATAAGTTCTGCTTTTGTTTTGTTTTTAAATCCAGTGTGTAGGATTGAATGGAGTTCTTAATGTTAGAAAACCTGAGTCTGAGTCCTAGCTCTGACCTTAATAGTATGACCCTGAGAAAGTCACTTAACCACTCTATAACACATTCAGAGGATTGCAATATGTTCAAATGAGACTGAAATGATAGTTTCAGGTCAAACTGGACAGGACTTTAAAAACTAAACAGAAGAGTTTATATTTTAAAGGCAATAGGAACCCACTGATATTGAGGAGGAGAATAATTGGTCAGATTTGTGCTTAAGGAATATCACTTTGTGACCAAAGTAGGATGGATGGGAGCAGTCAGAGGCTTGTGGTAGAGAGACCGATTGATCAGCTGTTGCAATGATCCGGATGAGAGGTGATGAGGGTTTGCATTAAGGTTCTATCTGTTTAAATAGACCAAAATGGGAGCATGCAAGAAATGTTGCAAAGGCATTTTAGGAACTGATTGGCCATGCAAAGAAAGGTGAGGGATTATGAACAATTCTGAGGTAATGAATGTAGGAGATAGAAAGAATGGTGGTGTTTTCAATAGAAAGAGAGAAGCCTGGAAGAGAGGAAGTTAAGGAGGAAAATAGAACAAGATCTAGAGAGTTCCTTGGTAGAAACTATGAGCTCAAAAATATGGGCATCCCCTGCAGCTTTCCTTTCCTATTTTTCAGCCATACTGGACCACTCATTATCCTCATTTTCACCCTGTTCTCTCAAGTCTCTGTATCTTTGCTTACACTGTCTGTCGTCTCTGGAATTGATGTAGCCTCAGTCAAATTCTTCAGGTTTTGATTTCCTCAACTATAATGGGGGAATCATGCTTTTAAATCTAGCTCAATGATCTTTTAACTCCTTTCTGTTCTATTTATTTCAATTTATTTCTTCTTTTGAAGTCAAACTTAGATGTTACCTTTTCCAGATTTCCCCTCTCTTCTTCCTATTTCTTTAAAAAAATTTACTTGAATTTTCACTTGATACTTACCCTATTCTCCACTGCAGCATAGTTTTGTCCTCATTACCAAACTGTTTGAAAATATTATCTATGGCAAATCTCTTTATATTTTTGTCCCTTACATCTCAATAAGACTTGGATATAGTAAGCTTAAATATATATATATACATATATATATATAAATTACTAAAATAAGCATTCACAAGAATTACTTTCTCTGTGAATTTCTATACATATATAAACTGTGAAAGGTTTTATATATATAATATGCATATGTGTATTAATAATGCATGTATATTTGCATATGTGTATATACTAATATATGTATACATGCATACATTCTATAAATTACAGGATCATAGTATCAAAAGCAGAAAGGACCTCAGGGGCCATTTAGTCCAGTTTCATTATTTTAAAGATAAGGAAAGTAAAATAATTGACCCAAAGTCTCACAGGTAGTTAAATACCAGAGGTAGAATTAAACCCAGGTTTTCCTGGCTCCCAAATCAGTGATTTTTCTATTGTACTATTCTGCTATTTTCTAATATAATTATATATTTTACTTTTGAATAATTAAGATTTGAGGTGGGGGAAGATATGTGGTTTATAATCTAAAGAATACAATATTTATTGAGTAACAATGTATGTTCTCAGCTCTGCATTAAGTGCAAAGAAATTTTTTAAATAGTTAAAAAATGAATTGAAATTCTTGGTGACTAGGCTTTTGTAGTAATTGGTGTCTTTCATCAGCAGCTTGAATTTATATGATACTTTCTGACCCTGGCATTGTACCTTTACCCTTTATTAGTAATTGTTCTTTCTGCTGGATCTTTCCCTACTTCTTCCTGCACTATAAGCATTTATCCTATGATTAGTGATTCCCCTGGTTCCCATTTCCAGTTCCTGGAATTTGTATTCTTCTACCTTGCTACTTGTCCTGTCACAGTATTGGTCTACAATCTCACCCTACAACAGTGGTACCTTAACACATATGCTCAATGAAGAAATTGATGCTCTTTATCATTGTTCAGTCATTTCAGTCATCTCCCCCTCTTTATGATCCCTTTTGGTATTTTCGTGGCAAAGATATCAAAGTGGTTTGTCATTTCCTTCTCCAGCTCATTTTACAGATGAGGAAACTGAGGCAAACAGTGTTAAGTGATTTGCCTAAGTCACTCAGCTTGTAAGTGTCTGAAGCCAGATTTTGATTCAGGAAGCTGAGGCTTCCTGTTTTAAACCAGACACTTATTCAATGTGCCAGCTAGCTGTCCTGTAAAAAGACTGTTACTTGTTTTATAGTATACAGTAAGTTAAAATCAATTTAAAATCAAGTTATCTTGATTTATATTCCAAATAAGAAAATGTTCCATAGCATACTACCTTACAATGAGTACAAATAGGCATATTTTATTTTATCACATATCGCTTTATTGCTTCTAGCAGATACTTAATTTTTTCTTTTTGTTTGTCTGTTTTGTTATTGTTGTTTTAATGAATTGAAGGTTAATGGCAACCCTGAGTTGAGCAAGCCATTTTTCTAAAAGTATGTGTTACTTCATGTCTCTGTCGCATTTTTGTAATTTGTATCATATTTAAACTTTTTTTCTTATTATTACATCTGCTATGATGATCTGTAATCAGTGATCTTTGATGTAACTATTGTAACTGTTTTGGGGTCTCATGAACAGAGCCCATTAAAGACAGTGAACTTAATCAGTAAATGTTGTTTGCATTCTGATAGGTTATTCTCTCATCTCTCTTCTTCACCTTGCACTTTACTATTCCCTGAGATACAAAAATATTGAAAGAAGGTCAATAATACCCTACAATAGTCTCTAAATGTTTAAGTTAAAGGAGGGGTCAATTAAGTGGTAAATTTCATGGCTGTCTTATTTTAAGAAATACATAGCCATCCCAACCTTCACCAACCAACACCCTGATGAGTCAGCAGCCCTCAACACTGAGTCAAGAACCTTCATTAGCAAAAAAATATATATATATATATATATAAATATACATATATATATATATACACACATGCATATATGAATTTCTGAAACCTCAAATGATGTTTAGCATTTTTTAGCAATAAAGTTTTTTTTAATTGAGATGCACATCTTTTTAGATTTAACATTATTGTACACTTAATAGACTATATTATGTTTACATTATACATATACTTTTATATGCATTGGAAAACAAAAAAAAAGGGTGAATATATTATTGTGATATTCACTTTATTTTGAAGGTCTGGAATTGAACCCATAACATCTCTGAAATAAACCTATAATATTTTCATATTGGTACAAGTGATATAGTTTAATCAGAAGGTGTTTTAGATGGAAATGATTGAGTCTCATAAAACAAATATTTCCTTTGCCTTGTCAACTTTAAGAATTTTATGAAATACTGAAATGTATTTGGGATGATTCAAAAGAAAAGTGGGAGAAGGCTACATGTAATTGACGGTCAAAAGTAGAAGGGGTAGATGCTATCATTCTAGTTGTCTTTGCATTGATTTTAGTAGAGTATCATCAATATAGAACCGTAGGAAGACGGAAGTAGTATGGATATAAGTTTGTACTTTATATTTCTATTACTCATCTTGCAATTGACTTTTCATTAAATTTAATTTCACTGATTAAGCTTTATCCTTAGTTAAAGCTCCATCTGTATGAACTCAGAATGCTACTAATGATGTGACCTTTGTTCTGTGAGAAAAGGGGAAGGATTTTAAGTCTCCCCCAAAGTGTATATACATGCTCACTTTGGGAACGGATGGGCTGTCTGGTTCAAATGTTTTGAGTTCAGAGACCTGCAGCTACTTGGAAACCAAGGGAATTGAATAGGAAGAAAGCTGTCTATATCAAACAAGAGTACTACGTGGATTTTGTGCCCACCCTGATCCTTTGGAGTATCAAAGACATTCTTTCTACCCATGAACAGAATGACCCTACATAAATCAATATAGTGAAAGGCAAAGAGAAGCAGGGAGGGGGAGTGATGGCCTAAAAAAATGTAAGAAGAGCAGGGATGCAAGTAGGGCTTTGAGGAAGAATGTAAGAAGGAGAGAGAAAAAGAAATACTAAGTGAAAAAAAGGCCAAAAGAGACAAAGACAAGGTTAGAGACAGATTCAGAACAAGGAATTAGGCAGAGGAAGAGGGAAAAAGAATGAAAGAATGAAGGAGAAGGGAATTAAGCTGAGGAAATAAAAAGGTATATATGGGAAATTTTCTGTAATTATGACAAAGGGAACTAGATACAACCAAAAAAGTATAGAAGAGAGAATGATGGAGAATGAGAAGAGTGGGAAATACATAATGAGGTAAAGAAAGAAAATTAAAAACAAAAGAGAATGAGGAAAAACATAAATGAAAAAGAAAAAAGGGAGGAAAAAAGACCAAGGGTATGAAATTGATAGTGGAAGAATAAGACCAGTAAAGAATAAAAGAGGGAGGTTGAGAAAGCAAAAAAGGAATGAAGAAAAAAAATTAAAATAAGACTGTAGGGTTCTGTCAATAAAAAGTTATTTTTAAAAAAAGACTGTAGAAGAGAGAAAAGAAGAAAAACTGTAAATGAGAGAATAAAGTAAAGGGAGAGAGAAAATGAGGGGAACATTGGAAATGTGAAGAGAATGAGGCATCAGAAAACAAGAGTATGGAAAAAAGAATGAGGAAATAAAACAGGAAGAGACAATGAAACCTAGAATGGGTGAATGAAAAAGGAAGGCAGAATAAGGAAGGAAAGAGAATGAATGGAAAAGATCAGAGGCAAAGAAAATTGCAGAAAAAACAGCAAAAAGGCTAATGAGAAAAGCAGGACTCGGCCACTGACAAAAAGCCCTGATTGAAAGCCAGTGCTTGAGACTAAGGAGAAAGGACAGGAAAAGGAGGAGGCAGGAGTGTCAGAACCAAGCAATAGCAGAAAAGATATTGCAGTTTGAACATGAGTGTTCTGATTGATCTGACATAATTGTCCTCTGAGGTGTTGTTTTCTTGGGAGTCACTGTGTACTGGATAGCCAGGACAGAAGCTCATATTAACCTCTGGGACAGAAAAAAATCCATAGAAGCAGGAGCCTACTGAGTCCAGACTGCGGAACTTAGAAATCATTCCTCTAGAGAATTATGAAAGAAGAAGAAACACTATGGTGATGGGCAGCAGAGAATTGAAAGGAGGGAATTATGGGAAGGAGCCAGAGAAATGGAATCAAGTCACCAAGGCAATTAAAAGAATTTCCCAGGTTGGTTTTGCTCTTTAACAGCTCTGAGGGGCATGTGCAGGCACATCTTGTTCCGGGAACTCAGGTTTCGAAGCAGTGATTTAAACAGGTGTTGCTATTTTTGTTCTATTTGCTATCTATTTCCATCCACAGGACATACCCTCACTTACTCAATTGTAGGAAAGAACGCGTGAGAGCTAAGTGTAGCTGGATGGCTCTTTTTGCTACCTGCATAGTTAACACCTCCCTCTCCTCTCTAAAATAAAAAATTTTAAATAACAACAACAAGGAGAAATGAACTTTTTTTTTTTCTTTCCAGCACAGCATCTATGATTCTTTCTTCAAGAGACTGGTTTCTGGTTTCTGCTAGAATATGACTTTCAACCCACTAACTTCACAACTCCCCATCATCAGAATCCATAAGACAAGATAAGTTAATGAGCCTTTATTAAGCACTTTTTGTTTGTCAGGAACTGCAAATACAAGTGAAAGAACAGTGGCTGTCTTCCAGCAAAGAAAAATAACAAAAAAGGAGGCTAAGCATCAGGAAGGAAATAAGCAAGCAATGGTCATCATTATTCGTATTTTAACTATGGGATTCAGAGTGATCCAAAAAAATCTATTTCCTATGCCTCATTTTGCAGGTGAAGAAATGGTAGATGAGAAAGGTAAACTCATTTATCCAAGTCATACAAGTAGCAAGTGGTACATCAAGATTTGTAACCAGGGGTGGGAAGTATCCTTAATCTAATGGCCACTGTACACAGCTTATAGCAAACCAAAGTGCAGTAATTCCCTTCTTTACAGAAGAGGAAAATGAAGTTAATAGAGGGTATTTATCTTATCTAAAGTCATCAAATGTTTGTTGTTAAGTCATTTTTCAATTTTATCTGACTCTCCATGACCCTATTTGGGAGTTTTGGCAGACATATTGGAGTGGTTGGTCATTTCCTTCTCCAGCTCATTTTACAAGTGAAGTATTTTTTTTCTCTTCTGCACCTCTGAACCATCCCAATATATCTTGGGATTTACTAGCTAGATTCTTTCTTAAGGACAAGGCTTTAACAAAAACTAGTCTGATTCTAATTGGCCACCAATAGGTCCTGGACCAATATCCCACTGTTTGGGTCCTGACTGACTCAGATTGAATGTAAATAGCAGTTATTTCTGCTTTGATCAGAAACCCTTAGGGTCTTTCCCTCCCAGATTATTTCTTTTTTTTTTTTTTTTTTTTTTGGACTAGGTGAAAAAGGAGATTCTTTGCCTCAATTTCTACCTAACCTTAATCACTGAACGAGTGTGACCTCAGTCAAACTGAGAACTGTTGAAGAACTTAGCTTAAAAAAGGCCAATCTCCCACTCCATCCAAGGCCATGTCCAGTCATCTTGATCTCTATCTGGCCACTAGACCCAAATGGCTCTGGAAGGGCAAGTGAGGCAGGGGACCTTACCTAGTCCTCCCTTTCTTACATGTCATGGCATCCCCTCCAAGATGTCATGGTCCTCTCTGAGAGCCAAAGACAAACAACAGCAATCATTTTATAGATGAGAAACTGAGGTAAATAAAGTAACTTGTCTAGGGTCACACAAATAGTAAGTGTTTGAGAACAGAGGAACTCATGAGATAATTCCTAATTCTCACAACCATCTTGTAAAATAGGCATTACACTATCCCCATTTTATAGATGAGAAAACTTAGGCAGACACCCAGAGTTACACAGCTAGTGAGTGATGAGTCTTTTTGACTATGAGCCCAGTGATCTGTCCACTGTGACAATTCACGCTGTTTAGGAAGTGGAAAATTTGAATTTTGTTCTCGACTCCAAGTCTTAGTTAGGATCATGGTGTTTACACATGGAGAGATCCTTAATAATCATCTAATGATGAATAAACTCAGGCCCAGAGAAATAAAATGATTTCCTTAATGTCATAGAAATAATAATTCAGAAAGTCAGTACTCAGATCTGCTTGTTCTGACTCCAAAACCAATGTCCTCACCACATTATTGCTTTCCATATTTGGAAGAATGAATAACTTTAATATAAATATGCTCAGTTTCTGAGATACCTAAGGAAGAAATAACAGGAGAGGAACTATAAGGGAAAGGGGATAAAGTTGAATAGATTAATAAATGGAAGACAGAAAAGAGAGTAATTATGAGGTTTTTGGAGTCAATAAAACATATAGAAAAAGAATTCCACAATGGAATTTTATAGAATATGATTATCATATAGAATTATTAAATGAGATAATATTTGTAAAATATTTATATTAAATATTTGTAAAAATTGTTTAGTAGGGTGTTAAATATAGTAGGTGCTACATAAATGCTTATTCCCTTCTTTCATTTTCATTCCCAATATGAATGAATGTGTGTACACGTGAAAGGAGTGTGTCTGTGTGTATGTATGTGTAAGTATATGAGTACACTTGTACAAGCAGAGAAAAATCTTATGAAAAAAAGGAGAAACAACTGATATCTGCAATGTATCTGAAGAGAAGTTTTAGTAGTGTATGTTATAGACAGAGGATTAGTGGTTCTTAAAGGATCTTTCTGGCTTTATATATTCGGTCATTTATTCATTCAGGCACTTACCTTCCATCTATCTATCTATTTATATATCTAGGATCAAAATGGGAATTCAGGATAAGTCTTCGTTTAAGCAACTGCCAATGAAAGACATTCTTAGTTCTCAGTCATAGAACAGTCATTCTAGAAAGAAATCAGCAAAATAACTGATAAATCAAGTGTATCAAAATTCAAGAGGGGATGAGAAGGAACCGCAGGTCCATTTCCTTCTGGAGTTTTATTTTATGTGAGTCAATAATATTAAGTGACTTGTGCCTATGCAGCTGTTAAGAAGACTGTGAAGGAGATGTCTACAGAAGAGGGGGAGGGATTTAAATGAATTCACATTATTTAATTTGTTAGATGAAAAGTAGACTTAGAGGGAGTATGAAAGCAATATGCAAGTCTTTCAAGGGTTATATGGTGGAGGGGTTACTTTTTTCCTTCTTGGATCTCTAGGACAGATTTAGGAAGAAGGATTGGAAAATGCAGAGAGGCAGATTGAGGCTCCATGGGAGGAAAAACTTCCCAATAATTGTAATTGTCCCAAAGTAGAATGGGATACCTTGGGAAGTATTACGTTGCTCTTTACTAAAAGTTTTCAAGCAAAGATAGAGAGACACTTGCCAGGATTGATGTGGCAGGGATTTTGGTTCAGGTAAAGGTTGGATTACATGGCCTATCAGGTATCTTTCCATCTCTAAATGTCTTTGATTTTTGTGGGGTTGAGACAGATTATCTTGTATTCCTTAGAGCAAAACCTGAAACCTTAAGTCTTCAATATAGCTTATCAGAGTAAGGAAAGATGCTACAGATAATGAGAGTAGGCAGAGCCATTTTCTTCTGAGAATAAATATAAAATAGTACTGATTTACTTCTCCCAAAGATCATTATATTCTCACTTTTGTCTCCAGACAGAAATTAATAGTGTAACAATAATAGCTGACATTGATATAAGATTTAATAGCTAATAATAATAATAATAACTAGCATTAATATAGCATTTTAAGGTTTTCCAAAGCACTTTGCATATGTCACTTTATTCTCACAACAACTTTGTAAAGTAAATATTATGTTACACTTATTTTATTTATATATGAGGAAACTAAGACAGACAGGTGTTAAGTGACTTCCTTAGTTAAATTTTATCTAAATCTTTCTACCTGGAGCCACCAGATTTTCAATCTGAAAATTTCATTTAACTGTGTAAAGTCCTTTAAACATATCCTTTGGAAAAACAACTGTGTGTTAGCATAATATTTAAAAAATTCCGGCAGTAATATTTGAACTTAAATCGTTCTAATTGCAGATCCAGTGCCTTTATCTCCTGCTATCTTCATCATTGTTGTCATTATTTGTTTGTCCTTTGTTTGTCCTTATGGAAAGGGACCAATGATAATATGAGGATTTTAAATGAGGCAGATTTGAGCAAAGTCATCAATCTCACTCTTTCCTCAAGTCAGTGAAGTCCAATGTCAAGACACAAATCTTGTAGAATTTATTTTTCCTATGTAAGTAATTTGTTTCCTCCTCTTAATCTGGGCAAAATGTATTTTTGTAAATATTCATCCATTTCTCTTAGATCATCAGATTTTTTGGCATATACTTGGGCAAAATAGCTCCTAAATATTACTTTGATTTTCTCTTTATAAGTGGAAAGTTATGCTTTTTCATTTTTGATACTAGAAATTTGATTTTCTTCTTTTTATTTTCTAATCAAGTTAATTAAAATTTACCTATTTTGTTTTTTTCCATAAAACCAAATCTTAGTTTTGTTTATCTGTTCAATAATTGTCCTACTTTTGATTTTTATTAATCTCCCCTTTTATTTTTAGAATTTCAAATTTAGTATTTAATTGAGGGTTTTTTTTTAATTTGTTCTGTTTCTAGCTTTTTTAGTTGTGTATACAATTCACTGATTTTCTCTTTCTCCATTTTATTCAAGTAAACATCTAGATATAAAATTTCCCCTGAGAGCTGCTTTGGCTGCATCCCATAAATTTTGGCATATTGTCTTATTATTGTCATTCTCTTGAATGAAAGCATCAATTGTTTTTATGATGTGTTGTTTCACCCATTCTTTCTTTCAAATTAGATTATTTAGTTTTCAATTAATTTTTGGTCTGTTTTTCCCTGGCCCTTTATTGCATGCAATTTTTATTCCATCATGATCTGAAAAAGACAAATTTACTATTTATGCCTTTCTGTATTTAATTTTGAGGGGTTTATTCCCTAATACATGGTCAATATTTATGTATGTTTCATGTTCTGCTGAGAAAAAAAATTCCTTTCTGTCCCCATTCAATTTTCTTTGAAGATCTGTCACACCTAAATTTTTCTAAAATTCTACTTACCTCCTTAACTTCTTTCTTGTTTATTTCATGGTTCAATTTATCTAGTTCTGATAGAGTGAGGTTAAGATCCCCCACTAGTGTAGTTTTGTTGTCTATTTCTTCTTGCAGCACTCTTAAACTTCTCCTCTAGGAATTTGGGTGCTATAGCACTTGGTGCACATGTGTTTAGTATTGATGCTACTTTATTATCTATAGTATTCTTTAGCAAAATGTAGTTTTCTTACTTATCTCTTTTAATTTAGACCTATTTTAGCTTTTGTTTCATCTGAGATCAGGATCACTACATTGGCTTTTTTTTTTTTCACTTCAGCTAAAGTATAATAATAAAAGCTTTTACCTTTACTTTGTATATATCACTCTGCTTTAAATGTTTCTTATAAACAACATATTAAAAATTCTGACTTTTAATCCAGTCTGCTATCTGCTTCTGTTTAATGGGAAAGTTCATCCTATTCACATTCACAGTTAAAATTACTAACTCTGTATTCCCCATTGTAATGGGCCAGAGATCTGGAGAAATATACTTAAGGCAAAGATTCTTACAACAAGATGTTAACTCAGTGGAATTGATAAGACAATGGTTATCTAGTTTAGCATGGTGATTAATAGTTCTCCAGTTTAGTATGATTGATTTAATCTTACAACAAATAATGGTTCCCTAGTGATATAATGATTGGTTTATACTCAGTATGATTAATTGATTTAATTGTAATAGAGTATATACACTGATGACAAATTCAGCCACAGGGGAGAAGACTTGACCAGCCTTATGGTGGCTCTCCTGCCTTCATCACTTCTCCATAAGACCAAGGACTTGGACTGGTCCCCAGATCCTCCAGAGAGCTAGTCTGGACACTATATTTTAATCCACCTCGGTGTGAGGGCTCTAGAAAGCAATGGTATTCTTTGTCAACCCAACTTGGAGGCTCTAGAAAGCAGGACATTACATTTGGATGTGTAGACTGCTGACTGTCTGGCTCACTGAAGGAGACAATAAAGATTTTGGACTTTATCCATGACTATTCTTGTGGTGATTATTCTGCTGAAACCAAGGCTAGTCCTGAGATCTCCAGAAAGCTAACCAGAACACTACACCCCACCATCTTATTTTCCCAAGTTATTACTTTTCTTTTTCCTTTCCCATTCCCTTTCCCTTTTTCCCTCCTTACCAATGCTTGGCTTCTAACCACCACCTCTCTCAAAGCCTCTCCTCCCTTTATTATTCCTTTCCCCTTCTACTTCTGTTCTCCCTTCTATTAGTCTCCCTTTTTCTTTCTCTTCTCCCCCCACCCCCCACTTCCCTATCGGGTGAGACAAGTTTATATATCAAACTAAATATATCTGACAATCTCTCTTTGAGCCAAATCTGATGAGATTAAGGTTCAAACAATACTCATTGTTTTCCCTTCTTTCCTTCAACTATAATTGGTCTTTTTTGCTTCTTCTTGTGATGTAATTTGTCCCATTTTACCTCTCCTTTCTACTTCTTTCAGTACAATCCCTTTTACAACCCTAATTTCTTTTTTATAACATCACAATAAAGTCAAATTATAACTGTATCCTCTAAGTATACCCCTAACAAGGGTACAATTCTCAAGGATTAAACATATTTTCCAATATAGGGATGCAAACATTTTAACCTGTAAAAACATAGTTGTTTTTTTCTTTTTTTTCATGTTTTACCTTTTTGTGTTTCTCTTGTGTCCTGTATTTGAAGATAACATTCTCTGTTCAACTCTGGTCTTTTCATTAAAAATAATTGAAAATCTCCTATTTCAAAGAATGTCATCTTTTCCCCTGAAAGATTTTTCTTATTTTGCTTATTTTGCTTATTTTTCTAGGTACTTGATTCTTGGTTATAGTCCAACTTCCTTTGCCCTTCAGAATATCAAATTCTTGGTCCTTTGATCCTTTAAAGTAGGAGCTAGTAAGTCCTGGGTAATCCTTATTGTGGTTTCTTGATATCTGAATAATTTCTTTCTGGATGTTTGCAGTATTTTCTCTTTGATGTGATAATTCTGGAATTTAGCTACAATATTTCTTGGAATTTTCATTTTGAGGTCTCTTTCAAAATGTGATAAGTGGATTCTTTTAATAGCTAATTTATTCTTGGGTTTCAGGACATAGGGCAGTTTTCCTTGATGATTTCTTGAAAGATTTTGTGTAGGTTCTTCTTTTCACCATGGTTTTCAAGTAGTCTAATAATTCTTGGGTTATCTCTCCTGGATCTATTTTCCAGGCCAGCTGTTTTTCAATGAGGTGTTTTACATTTTCTTCTATTTTTTTCTTTTCTTTTTTTTTTTCATTTTGTTTGACTGATTCTTTAAAAAAAAAAATGGTAAAAATATATGTGCATCCAGTATAGGCATAGATATTTATACAATTATCTTGATGTACAAAAAAAATCATATCAAAAAGAAAAATAAATGAGAAAGACAATAAAATTCAAGCAAACAAAAATAAAAGAAGTGAAAATGCTATGTTATGATCCACATTTAGTTTCCACAGTTCTCTCTCTGGGTGTAGATGGCTTTCTTTATCACAAGATCATTGGAACTGGCCTCAGTCATCTAATTATTGAAAAGAACCATGTTCATCAAAATTGATCATCATATAATCTTGCTGTGGCTATATACAAAGATCTCCTGGTTCTGCTCATTTCACTTAGCATCAGTTCATGTAAGTCTCTCTAGGCCTCTCTGAAATCATCCTACTGATCATTTCTTACAGAACAATAATACTCCATAACATTCATATAACACAATTTATTCAGCCATTCTCCAACTGATGGGCATCCACTAAGTTTCCAGTTTCTTGCCACTACAAAAAGGGCTGCCACAATTATTTTTCACTTGTGGGTCCCTTTCCTTCCTCTAAGATCTCTTTGGGATATAAGCTCAGTAAAAACACTGCTGGATCAAAGGTGTATGGATGGTGTTTGCCTGATTTTTGATGTGTCATTGAGTCATTCATTTCCATTTGTTCAATTTTAATTTTTAATGAATTGTCTTCTTCAGTTTGACTTTTTTATCTCCTTTTGCATTTGGCCAATTGAATTTTTAAATGAGTTGTTTTGTTCATTGTATTTTTTTCGTCTTTTAGGCAGTTGGTCTCTTTTTACCATTTCACCAACAAGATACAAATCAAAAAAAAAAAAAAAAAAAAAAAAAAAAAACCTGATAGCCTAACTTGCAGTAAATAACTTTGGCCTTTCTATGTTAAGATCTTTTCCAGTCCTCCGTTTGAGGTAATGTCCATTTAATGACTAACAGCTAGGTAAGAATTGAAAGAAAAGATGACCTAAGTTACCATCAAAAAATATATATTCTTTGAGGGAAAGATACTCAAAGTTTCTTGTCAAAACCAAAATCAATCACTATTTTCACATATTCTAAGCCATTAAAACTTAAACAATGAGCCACAGAGGTTTAAGAGATAACTTCATAACATATAGCCATATATCAGCTTTATACAACACTTTACAGCATGCTCATTTGATGCTCACAACAACACTAAGTACTACAGGTATTATCATTCTTGTTTCACAGATGAGGAAACCAAGGCTCAGGTAGGCTAAGTGGACTGCCTGTGTTCATATAGTATCAGGGTCTATCAGAACTCCTAGGCCTGAACTCTTTCTACCATACCACATTGTATAGAGAATCATCCTGAAACATGATTCCAATTAATTGGATTTAGGGTCTTGGATAGATGTCTTTCCTTCTCAGGAATGTAATTTCTTCACTTAGGAAATGACTGATTAGTTGATCTCAAAATATACTTCTAAATCAATAATTTTATGACATTCTTCCAAGATACGTGTTATTTACTATTTCTGGTCATATCAGTTAGATGAGAAATAGTTTTCAAGGTCCCTAAAAGTTTTAATACTTTAGGATTCTGCAAAATTTGGGAGAGGGCCATTTATAGGCTGAAAAGAACTTTAGAATAACAGAAACAACAAAACTAATATTGGGATTTTCCACCAAATGTTAAAGTGAGAGAGTATTGGATCCCCAAAGTAAATCGGGGTTTTACCAAGTGTCTTTAAAGAATTTATAGACTTAGCCTTTCTCCATATTAAGAGACAAAGATTTTATTATGCTGCTAATAGTAGGTTAAATCGATATAGTATTTTTATCAAGAAAAGGGAGTACAAATAGGGAGAAAAATAACCTAAGGTTCCTATCATAGCTTGACTTGTTTGGTTGGATTAACTATGGAGTTATGGCAACCTTGTCTATGCAAAGTATTCAACTAAAATTCAACCAGAGGCTTCCACAGGGGGTAAGACTGTAATAAGGATCTACTTAAAGAATAAAAGGCCCAATTAAGATCAAAAGTCAAGATAATTAGTGCCCCTCTCAGTCAGCCAGTAGCTTGGGCAATAAAATCCACTTTCTCACCATAGTGACTCTCCCGTTATCAAGGACCTGCCCAGTTATCAAAGATCAAAGATCTGGGGTTTTCTCTTCCACCTTCCTCACTAGCATATTACAATCAGAAGGAACATTGTGTCATAGAATATTCAAATACAGTGGCATAATGGGAACTCAGCCTCCTAGGCCTGTACTCTTTTTTTTATACCACATTGCCAGGGTCTCCTGATTTCTAGAACAATGGAAACTGGCTCCCCTCCTCTTCTCACTTCTCACCCTCCAACTGCCTTCTCCCCTCCTCCAACAACAACAACAATAAACAACAACAACAACAACAACAAAAATAGGTCCTTTCAAGGGATATGTTTAATTGCCTTTACATAGGTAATATGAGATCTTCAAATGGAAATCTGGTGGCTCTAGTTAGAAAGATTCAGATAACATCCAGGTGGTCACAGATTCCAGGGTCCTATAATAAGGAAGTTCTGAGACAATAGGAGGGAACTTATACTGGGTATTTTCACATATCATATCCCTGAGAATCCTTTATTTGCATTCAGAAATAAAACTGTTTACCTAACCTACATCTGGTTAACCTGACTGGACAGCTACACACAACAAGAATTTGGCTGATGGCCAGCTTAAAATTCCTGCTTCTCACATTCTTATACAGATCCTGTGAATTGAGGGTGTAATCCACATTTCTTTAAGTAGTCTCCTGCTTCAAATGCTTTTCCACACCAAGAGCAACTTAAAGGTTGAATATTGTGATTAGTGACACTTTTACATTGCTTATCACCACCCCCCACCCTCCCATCCTAGCCTCCTCGGGTCTTTCCTCCCCAGTTTGTTGTAGTCCTTAAGAGTTTTCACCCTTCTGCTGAGTTTCCTTTCGGTCTTATAAATCCTTAAAGAAACAGAGAGCTATTGAATTCAATGAGGTGCTGAATGAATACCTCTAGAAACTGGATTTCTCTTTATTTAAAAAAAGTTGTTTCCCTGCCTACAAGCCTATGTAAACATTTCCAAATTGGTCATTACTCTCATTGAGTAATACTGGGAAAGGCAAGATAGGGTGGAGTCTTGGAAAAGATCCAGGTTCCCACTCAGGTTTTGTCATTTACTACCATGGCGATCTTGAACATGGTGACCTCAGTAAGCTTTAGTTTTCCCATTAGAGTAATGGAAATAACAATATTTCTGCTGCCAACCTTGAAAGATCATTTGAAATGATCAAGTTAATCAGTGAATAAAACACTTAGTAAATGTCTACTATGTATTGAACTCTGTGTTAAATGCTAGGGATACGAATACAAATTAAAAAGCATGCGACTGCCCTCAAGGAGCTTTTACTCTAATAGAGGAAGGCAAAAGGAAGCTAAAAGGCAGGTGTGGGGTCAGGTTTGGAGGAGAAAGTGATAGAAAAAAAAGTACAAAGTCCAAAAATATTCTAGTTTGGGGAAAATATGGAGAAAACTGTGCTGAATCCCTTAATTAAATATCCATGCCCTCCATTCACAGGGTCCAATTAGGGGCCCAGGGTGTTGATGAGATAATAATGTTTTGGAGCTTTATAATGAATGTAAAGTATTTTGTAACCAGGAAGTAGATGTTCCATCCCTCCCTTCTCTATCCCTACTTCAATAACCAACTCACATCACTTCCTCTCTATAACCTTTCCCAATTCTTTTCAACTAGGAGGGGTTTCTTCCTCTCTTCTTAAACATTTACCTGTGCCATTGTACTAAGGATTGGAGATACAAAGGAAAGTAAATCTAGCACCCTTATGCTTAAGAAGCTCATTTTTTAATATGAGTTTCTCACTTCTAGTTAGAATTCTATTAATTTTTGTCCATGTCTGAAGTCTTCACTATTAGATTGTAAACTCCTCATGGGCAAAGGTTGAATTTTACAGTCTTTTCTTAGTTCTCCCTCCAGGCCAAGCCTAGCAAATCACCTTAAAATGGATATGAATTGTCGAATAAATAAATAAATTAAGCTTGTACTTAATTCTCTCTAATCCTGATGTATTACAAACTCTACAATTAGCTGGCTCTCGTTCCATTCCTAGAAAGGTTGACCATTTTGTTTCTTTAACTATCTATAAAAGTCCCTTTGGTTCTTAGCCTCAGGCTCTCTTAATCTTCCTCAGAATTTTAAGAACAAACTAACCAATGGCTAACCCTCAGCTATCTCTTAATCAAGAATATATATCTGCTTTATAAGCATTTGCCAAAAGATTTGTTTTAATTGCAAGGAAAACATACTGAATTTGAAAAAGGGAGAGGTAGAGCTGCTTTCCCTTTAGGGGAGGGAAAGGAAATGGTGATTTGGAGTCTCTAGACCTGGGTTGAAAGACCAGGTTTTTTTCTTAATTTGTACAAATCTCTTAATCTCTATGGACCTCAGTTTCCTCATTTGTAAAATGAAAGGTTTGGACTAGATAATTTGAAAAGTCCCTCCTATCTCTAAATCCTTCTGACTTTGTCTCATATTGATCAAATGCAATTTAATATGTGTGCCAGACACTGTGCTAAGCACCAGGGATACAAATAACAAAAAAGAAAGACAGTTCTTTTCCTCAAGGGGCTTACTATCCAAAGGGGCAAAACAACAGACAAAAGGAATTAGGAATTGAGTTGGCGATCAACACCAGGGGCTACTTGCTTTAGGGAATCTTTTCCTTGGAGTTTAAATCAGGCAGAAGAGAAGCTAAAAGTGGAAGTGGCTAAGTGCCCAGTTTCTGCCCTTCTTTTTAAAGAAGGATTTGATATTCTACCCTGTCTAATCAGGGACTGAGGGAGATGGTGTCAATCAAAGCTTGGGTTAATAGCATGCTAAGAAAAATCACTCTGTGATTCTTAGTTTCCTCATCTACAAAATGGAAATAGTATTTTTTTGTAGCACATACTTCACAGGTATTGTTGGGGTGGGGAGTGTTGAACCTCAAAAGTATATCACATTTAAGGACACAAGGTATCTCAAAAGAATCTGTATGCTTAGACCTTCTCCAAATAAAGAGGTAAAGATTTCATTATTCTGTTGACAGATAGCTAAGTGAAGTTTTTAGCAATTAAAAAGGAGGAAAATGAGAGCTGAGTTCACTAGTATAATTCACAATTAAACATGGAAAAGACACCATTAAGGAGGAAGATATCATTAAAGCATGGAAAGTTCCTAATAAACCCTCAACTCCATAAAGCAGGCTAAATTCCTAAAGGAGTCTTGGGGATTCTGTCAGTGCCTAAAGGAGAATTTGGTACCCTAAATGAGTAAATGCTGCCAAGCAAGAGTACTAATCCTGAAAAGGAATTATAGGGGTACAGTGTAGGTTCTTTTATAGAGGAAATATAATCTGGGGATTGACATTGTAACTTGGCTTTCTGATTAGATACAGTAATTTAGGGGTTGTGATACTGTCAATGAAAAGGGAACAAAAGGTCCACTGAAAGAGAAAATCCTATCAGTGCTCCTCCTAGCTTGGATTGTAAAATTCAGACTTTTTTCCATAGTGTTACTTCCTGCCATCTAGGACTTGCCAAGATCAAGTATCCCAGGTCTTTTTGTTTGAGTTTTATTACCCCATCAGCATGTTATAATAAAATTTCTCTGATTGAAAAGGGGTAGCATTATGTTAGGTAATTATGATTATCTAGTGCCTGTTTAAAGCTCATTTAGACATCTTATATCAGAAAGGAACTATATAATAGGCACATTAATTCTTCATTCTTCTGGATTCTCCATATTATCTCAGACCCTCAATGAAACATTCCTTTACTGAATTATGATTTAATGTTCTAGATCTTGTTTTGATAAATAATTTATCTGATAATTTCTCAGTTGAACAGTAAAGGGACAGAGTGCCATTCCATTTGCACACCATTGTCTTCAGTTTGGTTTCCAACCTTTGGTTGTCTTTAGTTTGGTTTCCAACATTTGGGGAAAAAGAATAATACTGTTCCTTCAGTTCCAAATATTTTCTACTTTAGTGGAATGACCTGCCCAAGGCTAGAAAACTGCCACAGAGCCAAAACCTCAGAGTTCTTAGACATTGATAATCTATCTAAAATCTTTCTTTAATGATAAAAAATTCTTCCCTGGTCATAACTGACTCATCCCAGTGATTCTGAAGGCATGACTCGTTTTCTATTACCACCTGATCCTTTATTCTGATTCCCTTTAACATACTATGTCAATGTCCTACCATTAAGCCACCCATCTCTTCTGTTGTTCTGGAATAATCTGATTCAGAAGCAACAAACTTCCTTCTGTTCTCACTAAGACCTGGATACTTCCTGATTATCCCTGTTTCCTCTGTTGCTATTTAAAGAACTGGATGCACTTTCATTCATTTCCTTCAGTAAGTTATTGAGGTGATGGGATGGAAATACTCCTTACCCAACATTGCTATTGCCAAATTATCCCTCTATTCATTGTCATTCAATAACTTCTCCTTTTTCAAGATTCAACAATTCCTACCCACCACTTAATCAAAATTTTGGTCATTGTCATCTGCTGATGTCCAGGATATTTCCTTTCTTTATTCATAAATTCAGTATCAGTGATCTTTCTCTCCTCTCCAAATCTTGTTCTCATTGATGTCAACATTTATTGTGATACTTCTTCAAACACCCTAATTTCACAGTTCCTCAGCCTTTTCATTTAATATATTCTACTCATCCATTCCACTTCAACTGCCTTCAAAAATGATCATATCCTTCATCTTGTCATGACCTACAAATGGTATGTTCTTATGTTCATGAATTCTGATTACAATCTACAGTATTGTCATTACATCTCTCTACCTTCCAACTCCAAAACATTGTTTTTTATCCACACTATAACCCTCCAAACTCTCCAGTCCTCAATTTTCTTCCAAGCCATCACTCCTGAACTAGCTAAATTTTCCTTCATTTCTTTTCATAATCTCTTGGTAAAGCAGTTCAACCCTATTCTCTTCTTTTGAATTCCTTATTATTTCACTAATTTGCTCTAGTAAGCCTCTTTGCCTTGGATCACTCCCACCATCTGCTACCTTGTTTCTTAAACATATGTTACAAATCAAAGGTTAAAAAAAAAATCATGCAATCAACAATTGTTCTGACTGAGTCTACCACAGATTTATATTACATAACTGTAGCTGGGATCTCACTGCTGCCAGGCAATCTTTCTGCACTTCCCTAATTAGCAATCTCACTCTCCTCAGAGGCTTTTCCAAAGCTTTTATCCATTTTCAAATTCACCATGACTTTCTTTCTGCTTCATATTTGAGAAACTTACTTTGGTTTTTTTTATAAGATTAAAGGTATTTGGTGAGCATTTGCTTTTCTACCCTGTTCCTCATCTCACATCACCCAAATGCCTTCTGCTACAATTTCTTCTACCCCTGTTACATATGAAATGTGGCCCTTTTTTGCCAAGGCAAATTATTCTCCATATAAATGCAGTACTATTCTATCTTGTCTTCTCCATTAGACTATCTGCTCTCTCATCCCCACTCTCATTTATCTTCAATTGCTCCTGTTCTATTAGCTGATTCTCTACTGTCTGAAATATACCTATCTCTACCCAATCCTCAAAATCTCTCACTTGATTTATCCATCACCACTAACTATCATTTTCATGGGATGAGAACAACAAAATTCCTGGAGAAATCTGTTTATAATAAATACCTCTTCTTTCTTTCCTATCACTCTTTTCTTAACTGCCCAGCCTGACTTCTGACTTTCATCAATTAACCTAAACTTCTTTGTCTAAAGTTATTATCTCTTAATTTTTAAAATCTAATATATCCTTTGAGATGTGACCACTAATTTCTCCTTAATAATTCTTCTCTTTGTGTTTTCATGAAAAAATTCTCCTAGTTCTGCAATCTAGTCACTCCTCAGTCTCCTTTGCTATATCTTGACCTTATTATGCCCATTAAATCTGGGTGTCTCAAAAGACAAGAAGGCTCTGTTCTGGTCCCTGTTATCTTTTTCCTTTATATTATTTCATTTGTTGGTCTCATCAGCACCTATGGATTCAATTATCATTTTTATGCTGATAATTCTGAAATCTATTTATTCAGTCCTAGCCTCACTACTGATTTTTAGTCATTCATCTCCAATTGCATGTAGCCTTGACATGTTCAATATTAAACTTATTCCCTTTCCCTAAAATTTTCCATCAACACGTTCATCCCCCTCCTTCTCCTCCTCCTCCTTGTTCTCCTCCTTTTCCTCCTCCTCCTCCTCCTTCTCCTCCTTCTCTTTCTCTTCCTCCTCCTGCTCCTCTTCCTCCTTCTCATCATCATCATTATCACCACCATCACCATCACCATTATCATCATAATCGCTAATGTATATAGTACTAATCATGTTCCAGGTACTTTACTAAGTGCTTCACAATTATTATCTATTTTTTCCTCTCAATAATCCTGCTCTTGCTTTCTCCATTTTACAGATGAGAAGACTGAATAGAGGTTAGATAACTGCTCAGAGTCTCAAAGCTAGTAAGTATCTGAGGTTCAGATTTGAACTGGAGTCTTCATTGGCTAGTCCTGTCACTCTGTCCACTGTGACATCCTTCATTAATGTTGGAGATACCACTATCATGATTATTACCCAGATTCTAAAAACCTAGGTGTTATCCCCAACTAAACTCTCTACTCCCTTCACCTATATCCAATCTGTTGCCAAGGTCTATCAATTTTACCTTTGTACCATCTCTTAACTATTCCCCCTTTTCTCCTCTGACATTTCCACCACTCCGGTTCAAGCCTTTATCTTGCTTGAACATCTAAGTGATATTACTAACATTTTGGTTTAACCATGTTGTTGCCTTACTCAATAAATTCCAGTGACTCCCTTTTAACTTCAACATTAAAAATAAAGTTCTCTGTTTAAAGAACTTCCTAACCTGCCTCCTTTCTACCTTTCCTGTCTTCTTATACCTTTCACCAACTCCAACTTTTTGACTCAGGAACATTAGCTTCCTTGCTGAGAGATATTCTAACTCCTAATTCTAGGCATTTTCTCTGTCTGTCCCTCATGCATAGAATGTAATTCTTGTTTTCTGTTTCCTGGCTTCCCTACCTTCTTTCATCTCTCTTTCGCAAACCGTCTTATTTCTAGTGCTTATTTTCTGTAGATTATCTCCAATTTATTATATATGTACGTGTATATGTGTGTGTATATACAAATATTTATACATATATATATAGTATGTGTATGTGTGTGCATTTGTGTGTGTATATACATACACACAGAGAGACACAGACATGTATGTATGTGTATATATGTATGTATATATAGCTACATCTGAAACATATATGCATATACATACAAATACATATGTTATAGCTTATTTGTACATTGTTGTTATTGTTGTTTTTCTTTTTTATATATTGTTTCTCCCACTAGTTAATAAGCTTTTTAAAATCAGAGACTGTTTTTTTTTTTTCCTTTTCTATATCCTTAACATGTAACACAGGGCCTGGCCCAAAGAGAGTTCATTAATAAGCATTAATAAATTCTTATTGTCAATTTCTATTGCTTTTGTAAAGCTCTAGTTGAACATACTGTTTAGTTAATGCCTTTTATACAGAATTGTCATAGCTAGAAAGAGACCCTAGAGATAGGTCATCTAATCAAACTCCCTCATTTTATACAGAGGAAAACTGGTGCCCATTTCTTAGAAATAATTTGCCCAGTGTCATCAAGCTAGTTATCAGCAGAGCTAGTAATATAATTTAAGTCTACAATGCTCTTTCTGCCACAATGTCTCTTTGTTTCTAAAGGATCTATGCTATAAATTCCTTGAGTTTAGTTCTAAGAAAATTTCTCCACTTAAAAAAGCAAAACTATAAGATTCCAACACATCAAGTGCTTCCCTTTTTGACATGACTACCAGAAAATGTGGAGACAAATATATTATCCACTTGTAATATATAGGTTCAGAACTAATACATTTGGTTATAGTCTGAATCCTAATATTAATCAATTGGGTGACCTTAGCAAAGTCATGTTTTTTGGATAATTTCTATATCTGGAGAATTGGAAGACTGGATTAAGTTATCTATGAGATAAACTTCTTATCAGCTATAACTTTCTATATTTGTGTTTTAATATTTCTAAAATCCATTCCAACTCTAATATCCCATATCCCTTCTTGTACCATTTTGTGTTCTCAAAAGACTTTTCCAGATCAGGCATTTTGTGTTTTATGTTCTTCTATGTAACTATCTTCATACATCTTTTCCAACTCTAATATTCCAGGGAATCAAACTAAATACCTAGAATCATAGACCAGTTGGTCTGACACACTATGGTGTATATTAAGCCCTCACAGTGTTAAAAGATATGCTACCTGTTTCTATGAAGGGAAATAGGAAAAGGTCATTAGGTCTGCTTGAGGCAAGGAAAAGAGAGAAAATAGAAAAATTATTGTACTGTGAGCTCTCAGTTCTTGAGTTTCTTCTTGCAAATGCCTTCAGAGACAGTTTCTTTGAAGCTATAAAGATTTTTTTACAACAGTGAAATCTTTAACAAATAATCATTCCACACTGTACAGTTCATCAATAAAAGAAGTAACAGTAGTTTTGTAATAAATTAAATATGATATGTAGTTGAAAGTAATAGCACTTTCAGCCATCAACTACCTGTCACATTAGAGATCTGGCAGACAGCCGTAATATTTATCGGATGAATAGGATTATTGACAAGTAGCAAGAGACACAGGCAGTCAGGGAACGTCATTTTAATTCTCAAAAAGAATATAGTATTTTCTCTTGAGTTATACAATAAACTTGAAGTCTATTTTTTAAAATTTTTGTTCTTTCTGACTTCTTGACTTTGTGTATATTTCTCTCTTCTGCCTCCACCCCTTACTCCCCTTGGACCTGAGAATAAGACTGGGGTATGAAATAAAAGATATTCTTCCTATATTTGTGGCAAAAGGATGGGTATATGGGAATAATATGCTGTATGTAGGTGGAAGCCAATTATAAAATTGAACAAATAGACTTCTTATTCAAATGAATTCAAGTGGGTTTAGTTGGCACTGCATGAGCAGTAAAGGGGAAGACATCCAGTTTTGTCAGGAGAGAGAGACTTCCACTTTGTCATTCTCAAAAAATAGAAAAGAAGCCATTCATTGACCCACCCAAGGCAAGTAGCAATTTAGATTGGTTGCCCTTGATTTGAAATGATAGAAAAAGCCTTCAGAGGTCATTTTATCCAACCTTATTCCTGAGGCATGAATCCTTTCTATGATTTCCCTAAGAAAAAGAAACAAAGGGAAAAAAATGTCATGTAGCCTCTGCTTGAAGATCTCCAGTGATTTCAATGAAAATTCCATATCTCCTTAGGGAAGCCATTCTATTGTTGAAGTGCTCTGAGTGTTGGGATTTTTTTTTCTCTGAAATTGAGGATAACCTATCTCCCCTTTCCCCCCCAATCTTGTTTTGCTTTCTACAATGAACCAAATAAGTCTAATCTCTTTTTTACATGACCAATTTTTAAATTCTGGAAAATGGTATCATTCTCCACTGCTCCCAAAGTTTTCTTCTCCCAGCTAAATAATCCCCTTTTTTCAACTTGATGCTGATTTGTTCTCTGGCTTCTTTGACTATAGATACTATAGTTAGACAAGGATAACTAATTTTTAATCATTGTCACTATCATCGTTTTCCCCTAAAAGAAAGTACCTACGAAGTGCAAATTACCTGGAAGGTACAGGCCAGAGAAGATCTTGATCATGTGTCTGCTTAAGATCAAATCAGAGCCTTCCCAGGCAAATTCAAGAGGTGAAAGCAAGACAGAGTATGGTATGACTTTGTGACTTTTGGATTTTCCATCTCTCTACTGTAAGTGAGAAGGTTAAACAAGATTGTCTCTAAAAACATTTTATCTTTGACAGAATATGTTTTAGCATTTTTGTTTTAAGGTCCTTTCCAGTGCAATCATTCTATGTTCTAAGGTCCCATATAGCTCCAAAGTTTTGGACACTATCAACTAATCAAATGATTGTTAAACATATATTATATGCCAGGCATCACACTAAGTTATGAAAAACAAATCCAGAATGAAATAGCTTTTGCCCTTAAGGAGTTTATATTCAGGAAAATAGATTGTACATACGTACAGTCAGATTGAAAATAAAATCAGTAATAGAGGCACATTAGCTACAAGGATATTTAGAAAGATCGTCACTTGAACTTGAAGCTTGAACTAGGAAACTAGGAATTATATAAAAATATAAATGAAAAAGGTGCTTATTGTAGATATGGAAGATAAATACTTTCAAAAGTATGAGGATGCAAAACAAAATGTCACATATGAGAAATAGTAAGGTCAAATGTTCCAATAAATTATGTGCTAAGGTCTCAGTTCTAAGAGTCTAGATAGAGTCTATGCTTTAATATTCCCCAGCCTTAATTTCCTCCCAACTATTTCTACTTTTAACATCTTAACATTTTGGTTCCAATGTTGCATCTCAGTTTCTAGGCATCTGTGTGAACAAAAAGGGCAAACAGCTAATATTGTTTTATGTCCTCTCTTCAACCTCCAAATGCTTTTCAAAGAGTAAATGTTCTGGAACTCAAAACTATAATTCTGCTTTTCTGGTTTTTTCTCCTCCATGCTCAGACCTTTTACTATACCATATCCCTAGACACAACAGATGGCCTGCTATTTTAGCACAAACAAGCATTTCACAAGGGCCTGGACATGATGGGAAAGAAAAAAAATCTCTGCTATCCTCTTTTTTACCCTACTTGAAACTCGAGTTCCTGTTGCTTCCCTTTGCCGGAAGCAAGAAACCGCCAGTGCTTTCTGAAGCCCCCTAAATACAATCTCACTGTTTGGCAGAGTTGATGTTGTAGGAAGGACCTTGGTGAAAGCAGCAGGTGTCCTGCTTCATAAGAAAAGGCAGAGATTAAGGAACCTGAGCTAATTATTTTTCCCCCTCAGAGAAGGTTGGTGGCCAGAAGTCGATGAATTTCAGAAGCTTTCTTTCCACTACTGGTTCAGGAAACTTCAACGAAGTCACTTTGGTTTCTATGCAGGTTTTCTCCCAGAAACATATCAGTCTTCAGCTACTCACAGCTTCAAATTAACCATCAAAATTCAGGCATTTTTTCTGAGCCATAATCATGGGGGAGGAAGTGGCACATATTTCTAAAATGTGAACAACATGCATATCTGTTCCAATACTAATATCTATACATACTAACACACAAAAGATAGATAGTGTGTATATATTGTGTATATAGCCACACACACACACACACACATACAGCTCCTTGGAGTCATATATCACCACCACCACTTTGTCATATGTATCTGATTTTTTTTTCCCAATCTCTAAAGACGCGTAGATAAATTCTGATTTTTTTCCCCTTCATCTTTTCTTGTCAGTTTTAAATGGTATATACCTATGTAAAAATTACCTTAAAGTGGTAAAGATATATAATCAAAGAAATTTTGAATTAAGGTCTTGGGGTTCCATTCTCCTGACAACTTTGTTTTTTTCATAGAGGGCTTGATGCACACTGACCATTTAGAATTAGAGAATCCTAAAATTTTAGTGCCGAAATGAAGCCTTAACTATAACATTCTAAAGAGAATGTCAAAGATGGAAAAGTATCTTCTAATCCAATTCTGGCTTTGCAGAGATAAAAAATAAAGCATGGGCATGTGAAAAAAACTCAAGCAAAATCACATGACATTTCAATGGAAGAAGAAGAACTAAAACATATATCTCCCATTTTCCAATTCTAATTTCTTCCTGGAAAAGGAAGAATTGGCATCTTCCAGTTCATCAATGCTTGGTTAAATTTTTCTATGGACGAGGAAGAACTAAAACTTATACCTCCCATCGTCCAATTCATGAATGCATGGTTACAACACAATCAGAAGAACACAGAATGATATATGGTCAGGTTGTGGTGGCTTTTTAAATTTATGCTTATTCATTTTTGCTAGACAATTGAAGTTAAGTGATTTGCTCAGAGTCACATAGCTAGCAAGTATTAAGTGTCTGAGGGTACTGAACTCAGTTCCTTCTGACTCCAGGACTGGTGCTCCATCTACTGCCCCATCTACCTTCCTTGTGGCCAGTTTTAAATATAGTTTTGGCTTTCCAAATGTAGCAACTTAAAATAGGGTGATATTAATGGAGGCTGTAAACTTTGGCAATGCAGCTATATTGAGGCTTCAAAGTCTCCTTGTTTCATAAGGAAAAAGTATATGTTTTCAGGAGTGTTTATGATGGGAGCTTTGCTGCTTTTGTAGCTTCAGGAGCATTTTAATGACCTTGTACATTCCCCTGTGTAAAAGAAGAAAAAGACAAGTTAGGAAATGCTGGGGGTGCCTTCTCCATGCCCAGTCCTCAAAAGGAGATGCCCATGTTCAAGGTAAACATGCTTCCTAGGCACCAGAGACAAACGGTATTGACTCATCTTAAACCACCAGTAATGGAAAACAGGTGATACTGGTTTGAATGTACTAAGAGTCCTTTGATATAAAAAGACACAGGCAGTGGGGAACATCTTTATAAATTAGATATATGGGTACAGAATCACTCTGATGTTAAGATTGGCCCTCATGGTACGGTTTTGAACTTTTCTTCCATATAGTCTCCATAGACCAGGAAAAAACTGGTCACCCACGGGAGACCATCATGCACTGAAAATGATAAAAACTGTGCACGTCAGTACAGGAATTGAACTGCAAGAGGCAGAACTACAAAAAATAGATGTATTCTGGAAAGGCGGGTTATTGAAGAAAATAAGTGGGACCTACAAGGATTGACTACAATTTACTAGGATCTGAGGAGACCAGCAGGATTTAAAGGGTGGAAATGCTGGGGAGATGTAAACCTTAGGCATGTCACTTTTAAAGCTTCACCTAAGGAAATAATCACAAACACAATAAAAGTCTGATGAGAGGGTTACTCATTTGGGTGGGAAGGAATGGGCAAAATTCTCTTTATTTTTTGTTGGGTTTCTTTCTGCCTTTATTAATTTACAAAACAAATTGTTTTATATGTTAAATCTTGTAAGTCTGTGTTTTGGTAAGGGAAGTTGATGGACAATCCTGAGTGAATGACAACTACTGACATTCCCAAGATTTATATGAATAAGTGAACAAGCCAGAAAAGCAAGAGGTTGTCAAAAAAGTATCTGTGCTTCATGTAAGGAGAAAGCTTTGAATGTAAGGGTTATATTAGGATTTATATAGGTCAGCCCCCAGAATAAAGTATGATATTGTTTGTTGTCCCAGGATTATTTAGAAATGTGTTGTTATTATTATTATTATTGTCATTATTGTCACTATCATCATCATAAGTTGAGAAATAGATTTCAGGGCTCCTCGAGCTCTATCTCCTACCCAAATTTAGAGATACCATTTATAATATCTCTGACAGGTAATTGCCCAACTTACCATTTAGTTTGTCCTGTAGTGAAGAAATCACTAGCTCATAAAACCATTCATTTCATTGCTACTCAGTAATTGAGAAAGAACAATGAACCTAAAGTCAGAAAACTCGATACATAAACTCATCTGGTTATGTATTGGATAGAGTGTTAGAGTCAGGAAGACCTAAGTTCAAATGTACCCTCAGATAATTACTAATTGTGAAATCCTGGGCAACTTAATTTCTATTTGTCTCAGTTTCCTCAGCTATAAAATAGGATTAATAATAGCATGTCATGAGTATCAGCTGAGATTATATCTGTAAAGAAAACATTCAACATGGTGCTTGGCACATTGTGAGTACTATGTAAATATTAGCAGCTTCTGTGGCTACTATTATTGCCACTTTATAACCATTACCACTACTTCTACTACCACTGCAGCTGCTGTTGCTACTACTCTGTTGTTATTGTTGCTTTTGAATCATGACTGTTAATTTACAGAAACATCTGCAATCCATTGATTACCTTACTTTCCCTCTTTGTACCTCAGTTTCATCTTCTATAAAAGTAGATATTTGTGTTAGATAATCTTTGCCTCTGAGGTCTAGCGCAGCTCCAGATATGTAATCCCATGATCTTTTAGATAACTCCCAACTTGAAATCTTGAAAACTTAAGCTTTGTTATTAAATTTCTCCATCATGATTTAAAATCTGTCTCTCCCTCTAGTTTTATGTGCTGGAATTTCTCTGTGCTTTTGAAGAATTACCATTTTCCCTGAGAATTATAACTTCTTTTTCCTTTTAAGATTTTGAATGAAAGAACAAATAAAAAATTTGAAGAGTTAATATTTGTCAAACACTATATTAAGCATTAAGGATACCAATAGTAAGGCCAAACAGTTCCTGTTCTCAAGGAACTTACTTTCCAATTGGGAGATACAACCTAAATAGATTTGTTTTGCTGCAAAATGGATCAAAGTGGGCCTGATCAATCTAAAGGTGAGCTACACCTGAATGTTTGAAGTTCAGGAGTTCTTATGATGAAGTCCTGTGTCATTTGGTGGGGTTGATAGAGAAAGCCTGAAATATTGATAAGATTACTCCCTGAGGCAAGTAGGGAAGAGCACAACAGATCAGCTCAACCTTACATGTAGTTCTACCCCTATAGATTAGATAACCCCATCTTATCTAATCAGAATCTAATCAGATCTAATCTAATCAGAAAGCCAAGTTATGTCAAACCCCAGAGGTAAAAATTTGCTCTATAAATCTGCCTATGGCCTATGCAACTTTGCAAAATCCTTTTTGGTTTACCCAGCCATGCTGTTTTGCCTCCTGGTCTTATTCTCTCCATTCTCTTACTTATGCCACATGGTATCTTTTCCCTTACCTTATCTCTTTCCCATGTCTCATGTTGTTGTTCTCCTTCTTTTAGAGTACTAAATCCTCTATTGATTTAGCCTGCTGGTAAATGGCATATTACCTTTCTCCTAGTTAATTGTAAGTTCCATTGGGGGACTTGTTTTTTTTCCATTATTAATTGTTAAAACCCCTTTCTTACCTAACTATATGTTCTCCCAAATCTATTTCATATTTACTACTCCTGGTGCCTATTGAACTTCTTCATTTTGTCTGTAACTTCTTATAAATAAATGTATCTTTTGACAAAGAGAAAGGTCATTGTGAATTTGCCACATGACTAAATTCCAACATTTTTTGCCTACATAAATCTCATCATTTGGTCACTATCTCAATTCCATCATTTGGTACAAATTGCTCTATATCAATCTCAACTTTTAGAGTGCTGTTTTTTTGCCTTTCATTCTTAAAAAATAACTATAATAGTAGGGAAGTGATACCATGATATTCATCTGAGGTTAAGGTTTGAAAAGTCACTTCTTTCAGAGACATCCGAATCCAGTGGCCACATAAAGATCAGGACACCAGGAAATAACTCTATATATAATGAGAAAACTTGGTCTTTTTAAGCTAAGCTCTTTAACAAGTCTTGGTATGACTGAGGCAACATTCAATTAATGATTAAATGTAGCTGAAAAATGAGTCAAAGAATAACCCCTTTTTCCTAGTCAAGGAAAAAAATATTCTGATAGGTGAAGAAGCTCAGAATTTCTGGTTAAAACAGAAGCAATTGCTATTTACATTTACTCTCAGTCAATATAGGCCCAAATAATTACCAACTGGGCTTGGCCTGGGACCTAGTGTTGTCAATCAATGAGAACCAAAGTGATTTGGGTTTAAGGCATGGTCCTTAAGAAAGAAATCTAGTTAAGTGAAGTGAACAAAACCAGAATATTGTACACAGTAACAACAAGATTATGTGATGATCAACTGTGATGGATGGAATTCTTTTTAGCATTGAGGTGATTCAAGGCAACTCCGATACACTTATGATAGAATGTTCCATCCACATCCATATTGAGAACTATGGATATTGAATGACAATCCAAGCATAATATTTTCGTTATCAAGTTGTTTTTTGTGTGTTTGTTTATTTGTGTTTTTTTATTTCTTAAGTTTTTTTTTTTCCATTTGATCTGATTTTTCTTGTGCAGCATGATGAATATGGAAATGTATTTAGAAGAATTGCATGTGTTTAATCTTTATTGGATTGCTTGCTTTTATGGGGGGATGAGGGAAAAATTTGGAATAAAAGGTTTTTGTGAAGGTGAATATTGAAAACTATCTTTGCATATATTTGGAAATATATACTACTTTTAAAAATTAAAAAAGAAAGAAATCTAGCCCATAACCCCCAAAATATATTTTAAAGTTCCAGCAATCAAAACTTATTTTTCTTTGAGAAGAGCATCTGCTGATATAAGAATGAATATATAAACAAAGGGAAGGGAAAGTGTTAAGGGACAGGTCAATGTTCTGAGGGCCTCCACAGCTGTGGATCATAACATGGGAAGGGGTTGCAAGGCAGCCTTTGCTAACACAGGTGTTGCAGACTGGGAACGAGATAAATTGGAGGCAGAGGAAAGAGGAGAGAGGTCAGACAATGCAATGGCCTCTTAGTGAGAGAAGTCAGAGAACAGCAACTGTCTCTCAGTCTCCTTGAATCATCTTCTCACAAGAGAAGATCCATTCTGGGTTGGATCTCCAAGCAGCCACTGTCAGGTGGCTCCTGTGTATTCCAACAGGAAAGGGAAGAAGAAAAAAAAGAAAGGAAAGAAGGAAGGAGAAAGGAAGAGAAGAAGGGAGGGAGGCAAGGGAGAGAGAGAAGTAGGGGGGAAGGGAGGGAAAGAGGAAAGAATGTTGTCCAAACAGCCAGGTTCAATTGAGGTCTCCAGTAGGATAGCTCCTACTACTCATAGATGTTGTTTGTCCTTCATTCTCAAAGAGGAACATCACATTGTGACTTTTTTTTTTTTTTTTGACTAGTTAAAAGAGGTCATTCCTTTTCCCATTTCTTAATCACTCTTTAGGCAATTGCTTCAGACAAACTGAGACCTGTTAAAGATCTTAGCTTATGAGTGAAATGAGCAGAACCAGGAGATCATTATATACTTCAACAATGATACTGTATGAGGATGTATTCTGATGGAAGTGGATATCTTTGACAAAGAGAAGATCCAACTCAGTTCCAATTGATCAATGATGGACAGAATCAGCTACACCCAGAGAAGGAACACTGGGAAATGAGTGTAAACTGTTTGCATTTTTGTTTTTCTTCCCAGGTTATTTTTACTTTCTGAATCCAACTCTTCCTGTGCAACAAGAGAACTATTCAGTTCTGCTCACATATATTGTGTCTAAAATATACTATAACTTATTTAACATGTATAAGACTGATTGCCATTTAGAGGAGGGGATGGAGGAAGTGAAGGGAAAAATGGGAACATAAGTGAGTGCAAGGGATAATGTTGCAAAAAATTACCCATGCATATGTACTGTCAATAAAAAGTTATAATAATAATAATAATAATAAAGAAAATCCAAGTGAAAAAAAAAATCTTAGCTTAAAAAATGCCAAGGTCTCTCACTGCATCCAGGGCCATCTTCAGTCATCTTAATCTATATCTTATCCCTGGATGCAGATATTTCTGGAGGAGAAAGTAATGCTGGTGACTTTGCACAGCTCTCCTCCACTTAAATCAATTCACTTACCTGTCATGGCATCAAGTCCTTGACATCATGGTCCTTAAGAGTGTACTAGCAAACTGGATAGCAATGCCTGAGGGGAATATAATGATAAAGGAGCAGGACAGATGGGAAGAGTGGTTTGGAAAGTTCAGATAAGGTTATGACTTTGAGTTCCTTCTTATAAGGGTGAGGGTGAAGGTAAGATGGTCAGTGCCAGTCATGAAGGGGAAAGGGAAAGGAGCATTGATTGTCAGGAAGATTGAAGGATGATGGCTTCCCAACACCCCTTCTTTTATTGAGCTCTATAGAGTAGATTTAACATGATGATGTGCTGGAGGGTGGTTTGGGAGGGAGGTCTTGGGTCCTAATTATTGCTGGATCCACAAGATGGAACCTTATTTCAATAATTTATTGAATCTGTGATACCATTTATATGCCAATATTTTGTAACTCCCAAAACATTGTAGAAATCCTGACTTTCCTCCCCCAATAATGACAGCTACTCTTCAGTGATATAGTCCTTTCTCTTTGAACTTTGAACTGGCCAAAAATTCATAGTCAAACTAGTCATAAGACACTCCAGAATTGTCTGGGCATATTGTTGGACAACAAATGCATACTCTATGCCAGTCCCATATATATATATATATATATATATTTTTTTTTTGCTGAGGCAATTGGGGGTTAATGACTTGCCCAGGGTCACACAGCTAGGAAGTGTTAAGCGGCTGAGGCCAGTTTTGAACTCCAGTCCTCCTGACTTCAGGGCTGGTGCTCTAGCCACTGCGCCACCTCGCTGCTCCTCCCAGTCCCATATTCTTATAGATCATATATTCATAGACTATTACCTAAGGAAGGAATACTTTAGCCCAAGCCTCTTGGCATAAAGAGGAAGAAACTAAGGGTCATAGTGCAGAAGTAAGTTGCCTAAGGTCACATAACAAGTTAGTAGTGGAACCAAGACTAAAAAAAGAAATTCAAGGGTCATCCAGAAACAGAATTTATCTGCACAGAAGAGAAGAAATTTGATCATTATTTGATTGATTTGGTCTGTGGTCTCAGCAGACAGAATAATTTTGGCCCCCAAATCATGCTGTTGGACTGATAAAAACCCAGGCTGTGTGCTGCAAGTGAGAGACTCAGAGTGGAGCAGTTTGCTCAGCCTTTGGCAGTGTGTCATTGAAGTGAGCGGTCCTGCAGAGTGTGTGTTCTCCTTTTGAAATAGTGGGAGCTCCCCTCATCTCTGCTGCCTGCCAGTTCTCTAATCCCACAATAACCTCTGAATGATAATATTTGGTGTGTTTAATTTTTCTGAATAAACATCAGAGGTGAGCAAGTGTGTGAGCTACAATCAAAGGAGAATAAGACACTGTTCATTCCAATAAAGTGGAAAAAGAATAAGCTGTCACTAGGATAGGTTCCGAGTTTATAATTATGTGATACAAAAATTTCAGAAACTGAAGATGCCAAACCTTCTGATAATACATTCCACCACAGCTAAATTGGCCACATTTTTTTTGGTCTTAGAGAAGTATCTGTAATGCTTAGGTCACCTCATATGAAAAACCTTTTCTTACCATCCCTGATCCTAAAGATGTCTCCTTCATCTGAACTTCTATATCATATATTGTGTAGTAGAAAAAATACTGATTTTGGAATTAAGGTGAAACTGGCTGTCACTGGAGTATCATGGACAAGTCATTTAACTTACCTGACCCTCAGTTTTATTGTCTGTAAAACAGGGACAATAATACCTACCTTATAATGTTGCCATATGGTTCAAATGAAACAATGCTTGTGGAGTGCTTTGTAAACCTTAAACTGCTTTGTAAATGTCAGCTGTTATATTCTATGGTCCTTTCTATCTCTAGTATTTTAGTATTCAAATTTTATCATTTTCTATGTTCTAAGTTCCATATTCTAACAGTGAGGGGGAAAGGGAGAGTAGAGAGGGAAAAGTTCTTTTTTGGGAGAACAAAAGTCAGGTCATTTGGAATTTAGTTATATATTAATCATAGGTAATAATAAATAATATTTATATTTGCATATTTATATGCTACACTGTGCTAAGGAACTTTACAAATCTTCTTATTTGATCCTCACAAGAACCCTACTGTTATCATTATCCCTATTTTACAAATGAGAAAATTAAGGCAAATAGAGATAAAAATGACTTGCCCAGAATTACAATCCAATCATCTGAAACTTTATTTGAACCCAGGTCTTCCTGATTCAGGTTTGGTGCATTATCCATTACACCATTTACATTCTTGTGAATGTGTCTATGCAAGCAGTATTCAGAATGCAAACACTCAAAGAGTTAGAAGCCTCTGTTCTAGTGAGGAGTGCTGAATTCTGATCCTCTCACAAAGATGATTTCTGATGCTGTCTTATATCCTTTTCTGGATTTAAGTAGCCTCTGGCCCACAGTATTGCTAATAGACAAAAAGAAATAGAAGCACACAGGTGAGGCATGCAAGTAATTCTCAGTTTATCTTACAGTGAAGAATGACCAAAATAGAGACTATAATGTTTCATAATGTTTACTTCATATTTTGCTAGTATACTTCCCTCTGGCCTCCATCTTCCTGGACTGAAGTTCAAGGTGGTCAGCTTAATGGCGTACTTATGCCTATAATGGCTACCAATTAAAATTTAAAAACACATTACTGGATTTCACAGGTGAGCAATTCTATGTCTGGAGAAGTGTGTGCATTCCAATTCATTCTCTTTCTGCCAATATTAATCTCAACCCCTATTCTCTTTTCCAAGACTTATCATGGCTCTGTATGATCATTTCTCCACTATTTCTACTCAGTTTGGATTGTCCCCACCCAGCTGCTCCCATTGCCAGTGTATATCAATCAGACTACAGTCCCATGTAACTGTTGTTAGCTAATGGATTCATGTAGAACAGATTCTATTCAGGGCAAAATGAATTTTTCGCTATTTGTACCATCCAGCTGCTCCACCAACCTTTTCTCCTTCCTGACCATCCCCCACTTCTAGTATATGAATAATTGCCTCCTACTATCCACCAGTGTCATCAATTCCTGCAGATTAACCAAGCATCTGAAAGCTCAGGCAAGATAAGTTAGAATTTGGAAGAACATGAATTTGTCTGTTGATTTCTATTCCTATACTAATTTCTAGTTCATTTATTTTGAGTGTGTCTTTTATGCCTGTTTCAGAGTACATTTATATGTCCATCTGTTGGAAGGTTAGATGCCCTTTAAAAATACAACACTTAATCATTTATTCTCAGGGACCCTTAAGTATTTTTCCCCATGAGAATCTGTATTGGAATAGAGCTCTGGACCTAGAATCAGGAAACTGTTGTAGGTTTTTCATTACTCCATTTGGGATTTCTCTGGCAAAGACTGGGGCAATTTGCCATTTCCTTCTCTAGCTCATTTTATTGATGAAGAAACTGAGGCAGACAGGACTGTGACTTTCCCAAACTCATATAGCTAGTAAGTACCTGATGCTAGATTTGAACTCAGAAATATGAATCTTTCTAACACCAGGCCCAGAGTCCCATCACTGGAGTCAGGAAGATATGAATTCTAATAAAGCCTTAGACATTTAATTAGTGATATGACCTCTTTTTGCCTTAATCCACTGGAGAGAAAAAGTGGCATACCATTCAGAATCTTTGCCAAGAAAACCTATAGATATTATGGACACAAAGAATCCGACATGAATAAAAAAGTCAACAATAGCTATACACACATATATGTAGCTATATGTATGTATTTATATATATGCATGTATATTTGGTCATGACTAGATTCAGTTCTAAGTTCTAGGATTCCATATTTTCATGAAATTTGCATCTATGTTTTGAAGAATCTATCATCTCCCACATCAAGACCTATAATTCTCTTTTCATGACATCACAGTTCCCATGGCAACAACTGTGAACTAGTACAGCAATGACCTCACAGATCTTTGGGGTGAGTTAACAGTGGATGTAATCTTCAGGTGCTGGAATGAAAGACAGGTGAAGAAATGTAAAAGTAAGAACAGGTGTTCTTATTCTCCTGCCAACATTACTTAAAACCAAAATGAAGGGGATGAATAGGTGAAGAAGCCAAAAGAAATAAAAATGATTATCTGGGTTTTTAAGCCAATAAACTATGAAGAGAATGTAGGGAGGAAATAGTTTAGCCCTCCTATGTTCCTTTGAACAAGACTTTATTTTGTCCCAAACTTAATTTCTTCATTTGTCAGATGAGAAGATGGGAGATTTCTGTGTAAAATTCCAAATTCTAAGTTTTAAAATTCTATATTCTAAAGTTCTTTCTAGCTTTGATATTTTGTCTATGTTCTAAAGTTTCTCTTTTTTCTAACAGTCTACCAGTCTAACATTAAACCATTAGTAGGCATATGGCATTATTTAGGTTATCTGATTCATTTGGAGAAAAAAGTGAGAATAGAGCCCTGATGAAATGAAATACAGGCCTAATAATTCCTGTTGGGAAAAATAGTTATGGATGAGATCTGCAATGTGAGAGATAAGGGTTGAGGTAAGAGCTTAGCAGTCACTGTGGATATATGATGGAACTAGGCAACTTTCTGGAAAGAGAATATGGTATATTGTTGTGATTGAATACTATTGATGCTACATGTTGAAAAGGATAATTTAAAAAATTAAAAAACCTGGGAAGACTGATGCAAAGATTGATGTAAACTGATGCAAAGTGAAGTGAGCAGAACTAGGAGACTAGTATGTACAATTACAGCAACTATTAATTAATGTATTGGTGTACCAACACTTACTGTAACCAAAATCATTTGTGAAAGACTTAGTTAGGCTGAGCAATACAATGATCCACAACAATTCCAAAGGAATCATGATTAAAAATACTATCCACCTCCAGAAAAAATGGATGGACTCTGGGTAAAGAGTTTTCCTTTATTTTTTCTTGCTTTTTTTTACAACAAAAATAATGTGGAAATATTTTGCATGATTTCATAGGTATAATGGATATCCTTTCTTGCTTTAGTGGGTGGAGGAGGGAAAAGAGAGGAGAAAATTTGGAACTGGTTTTTTAAAGTTATGTGCAAAAGTAAGAACATCACTAAAGACAAACTTCAACTTTTTTTTACAGTGTCTTTAAGGTCCAAGCCTGTGGGGAAAATAATATATCACTCAGTATATGATATATCAAATGGTGATGCAGAGAAATAAAAAGGGAGGCTTGGCAATTGTTTCAGAGATACAAGGGAGAGAAGAAGATGGCAGATAATCTTAGGATGTGTAGAAACTTCTATATTAAAAATGGGCAGTCATGGTAAACACAGCCTATATGTTATAAAACAGAAGATTTTCATGAAACATGGGAGCTTGGATGAGTAGACTGTCAATAGTGGACTTGTTTGACTTGACACATATGTGATCCAAAGCAAGGATACCTGGAATAATGTAATAAATACTAAATTTAAAGACAGATGACCTAGGTTGGCATCTTGGCTGTGCCACTTTCTACCTTAGGTGAGTCATTTTACTATTGTGGACCTGAATTATCTAATCCAAATAAGACTGGATTGTATTGTCTTTAAAGTCCTTCTAATTCCAGTGTTCTTTGAGCCTGTGGCTCTCCTCTGAACAGAAAAGAATATCCAAGAACTTATCCCACACACTCCAATACTAAAAATTTCAAGAGAAGTATATGGTATGTAGGGATAAATTGTACAATGATTCTTGAAATGAGAATTTGGTCTGATTTGTATCAACCTTCATTCCTGAAGTGGGACGACAGTAAGTTGGACAGTTTGAGAGAAGTTGGAGAATTCTTGGGCTCATAATATTGGAGTTGAAAAGAACCTCAGAGATCATTTAATCTAAGTATTCTTTTTTTCTTTTTTTGGCTGAGGCAAGTGACTTGCTCAAGGTCACAAAGCTAGGAAGTGTTAAGTGTCTGAGGTCAAATTTGAACTCAGGGCCTCCTTGAACTTCAGGGCTGGTGCTCTATCCATTGCTCCAACTAGCTAGCTGATTCTATTCTGAGATTTTTTAATGTTTTTAGTGTGTCATACCTCTCTGGCAATTTAGAGAAGCTTATGAATATTTTCTCAGAATCATATTGTATGCAATATGCACAAACATGTAATACACACCATGCAAAAGAATTAAAATAAAATAAGATTTGAGAGTAAGTTGATTATATTGAAATATTTATCAAAATGTAAAAATAATGAAATAAAAGTCTCCTAGGCTCTAGATTATAAACTCTGAATTAGTCCAATTCTCTCACTGTAGAGGAAACTGAGCTTAGAAAGAATTAGCAACTTAATAACATACAGTGAATTAGGGGCAGAGCTTTTAATATTATGTCTTCTCTGAACCTAACCCATACTGTAGGTAACAAAACCATAGCACTTTCCAAATATAAAGCTCTTGTAGGACCTTTCAGTCAGACAAGACTGCCTTCCTTATTTCTTAACAAGGAGCTGAAAAAAATAAATGTTTAATGAGTCCATTTCAATATTTTAAAGTAGGTTTTCTGGTTAAAATACCACAAAGTTTTATGTTCCATGAGGCAATGTCTCCGGGAGATTATCTTGCTGCAAGACAAAGAGGAATCGTTTGAATGGTGAAGCTGGAAGAAATCTTATATAGATCATTAAGTTCAGTATTCTCATTTTAACACAAGAGGAAACTGAGGCCCAAGAAAGGAGCTGCCTTAAAATAGCATGATAAGATTTAGAACTGGAAGTAACCTGAGAGAGAATTTTATTTCACTCTCTTATGTTACAGAATATATTGTTGCCCAGGGAGGGGACTTATCCAAAGTCATATATGGTTTAGTGATTTGAGTCCAAACTAAAATAAAATGTAACTTTCTTTGCATATGGCCTCTGGGAAAAACTAATGAGCTGGATTTCCAGAAGGAAAGGATCTAAAATAATGGAAAAATACAATTTCAGAGTTGGAAGAGACCATATTGGTTTGTAAAGCGATGATATTGGAAAACTGAGGAAGAAATCGAGAAGGGAAAATTTGTAAACATGATTTTCTCTCTGGAGGGAGGTACTATATCATTTTTTTATTCCAAAAATATTTATTAAATCTTGGAATAGATACTTTTCTTGAAATAGAAACAGACTTAGTCATGAAGAACTTTTGAAAATTAACATCACTAATGGAAATGTTACCAATGACCCCCCCCAAAAGGGAAACACTCTTTTCTTCCTTTAAGCTGTTTTTACTTGGATCATAAAGCCATCAGTCCTAGATTTAGGGATAATGTTTCCAAACTGGGTCTCATATTTCTGAACTGAGTGTGTTTCTGGGAGAGACCCCTTTATAGACCTCTCTAGGAAAATAGTATAGCTCAGTTGAGCCAGATTAACTGTATTTTTTTACCTTTGTTTCTGTGTTTTTCCCCCTTGGGCTATCCATGTCCCCTACAGAGATTTGTGCAGAGGATTGTTCTATGAGTCTTTGGAGAGCTTAAAGCCCAGCTATATCCAAATTGTGATTGGTAATACCACTGCATCCAAAAGGTAATTTTGGAACTACTAATCCCCTGGGAATCTGGCAATCAGAAATCATAGTAGTCTAATAATAAGAAAGTTGCCAAATCCCTTCATTCTCTCAATAATGAATATCTTTTGAGCAGCTATTGTGTATCAAGTTCTATGTAAAGGGTGCTGAAGAAGAGACAAATTATTAGTCTTGGTTCCCATCCTTTAGTTAAGGAGATAAAACTAGTAACAAATATCTGATTTACACAATATAATTGTTAAATAAAAATAAAAGACAATACATAAGGGATTCCACAAGGCACTATAAGTACCAAAGATTCTCATTTTTTAGGAGGAAGAAGTCTTCTTGACCTGTGACAAAAGCTTCCATGGAAGGCATTTGAAGATAAAAAAAAAAAAACCTAATTTTTAATCTTCCTCAATGACTTTGGATACTCAAAGCTTACAGCCGGGTCTCAAATAGCATAAATAATGATTCTCTGGAGTGGGGCATTATTTGAATTCACATCATACATTTCTTTTGCCAAACCAATTATTTTATTTTATACAATTATAACTTTGAATAGTGAAAATTCAAATATATTTAATTACTTCAGGAGATGTATTATTTATATTAATCTGGACTTAGCTGTGAAAATAAATTTTTTCAGGAAACTAAACCAGAGCTTTGAAACTATTGTGGTTTCTAGCATCTAGTTTTTATATACATCTTTACATTTGAAGAAGTCAATCTTGTTATAGCCCTTAATTATGTGACCCACTCATAGTAATATCAAAGGGAGAAAGTCAGCATTAAAATAAAGTTAGAGATGATCTAATCAAATACTTTGATTTTTACCCAAAGAAATTTAGAGGTCAGTTGCCCACAGGTACATTTGTTTGTTTTGGGGTGTAATTTACTTTTTGTAGGAAATGTTTCTGCTGATACAAATTGACATTTGGTCTATATAGTCTTAGAGCTTTTGGCCTTGAACCATTAAATGACTTGTACAAGGTCATTTAGTATTGTTTGTGTCAGAGACAGGACTCGAAACCAGGTCTTTCAGATTCTGGAGATTACCTTCTAACCACTATTACTCCCAGGTGAACCCAGGACTTCTAACATGAAATTCATTGCTTTTTTACACAGAGATCTCAGTTAATATTCCTGAGATGTGAGCTGCCTTCCTGCTTTTCCTTGTGGTTAGCTCTGAGTGTGACAGAGGGTGAGTCTAGCATAATGAGAAAGGTCTGCCCTCTGCCAGATGGACTAGATTGCACTTTAGAGTAAAGCATTAGCTTGGCGGCTGATATAAACGTCCTGAGACTCTCTCTGTGTCTTTCCTTTTTGGGTCTTTCTTTTTATCAGTCCTTGGCCTTTCTGAGATGGTTTTGGTGGTAATCTCCTGCCAACATAATTCTTTGTGAGTTACTTTCGTTTGTAAAACCTTTCACCGCATGAAGATGTTCTATTTAATTAGTAAAAGTTCAATTTTTTTGTCACTGACAGAGCACCGTACATCACCATGTCTGGAGAGTCATTAGCTGGAAAATTAATCAGGGTGGAGAACAGCTGAATAAAACCCCATTCCTCAGCGTAACTTTCCACATCCCTGGCTCAGCTGTGGATACTATACAGCGCCAACCCTCAGAGGACATCTTGGACTATTCCCACCAGTGAGAAGGCATAGTGAGTGCGGCTGTTACTCACCCTGGCAGATATTATGATATGGCTGCTAAGGGACAGACCAGAGGGGATAGAGGAATGTAGGCCTGGATGTGCTGAGCATAAAATTTCCCACTGGGGAGTTCCTTTGACTGTGTTGAGTGAAAGTATTTATCTGCCAAAATCCCTATTTCAGTTTAGGTATATGTCAGCTATTTCTGCCCTTGGGGGATAGAGAGGAGAGCTGGGGCTGAGACCCAGGGCTTTCCTAAAATTGGAAGATGCAGAGAGAGCAAAATCAGGATCCCATTCTGGTCAAAACAAAAAGGGAAAGGATGTAAGTTAAAATATGCACCCAGGCCTTTCTTTTTGAACAGTGATTAATGTCAATAGATCACTGTATAACAACTTTACCTCTCTGGAGGCTCATTTTCCTTATTTGCCAAATGAAGGCACTTTAGAGAGGTATTCCACCCTCTTCATTTTGAAGAGAAGCAAAATGTCTGGCTCAAACTTATTGAATCCATATTATAAGTGGCAGTAGGAGCAAGAACCCAGATTCTCTGACTCCTAATATAACTGTCTTTCCACATCACCATATTACCTCCTCTCTATTAGAGGCAGGGGCAGTACAGTTGATAGAATAAATCTGAGGGAATAATTCAGTGTTTCTCAGCCTCAGTTCCCTTATTAGTAAAAAGAAAGCAATCACATCTTTCTCAAGGGGTTATTGTGATGATGAAATGAAATAACATCTAAAGTTCTTTGTAAGCCTTAAAGTACTATGTAATAATCATTTCATTCTATAGCAACCCACTATGTGCCAGAAACTCTGCTAACCCACTTTATGCATCTCATTGGAGCATCACAACAACCTTGGGAAGTAGGTGCTATTATTATCCACATTTTACAATTGCAGAAAGCAAGGCAAACAAAAGGCTACTTACTAAAGGTCACACAATAAATAGTGTCTGAGCCAAGATATGAAGTCCTGACTCGAGGTCCAGTGCTCTAACCATTACACCACCAGCTACTGCTATACCTCACACTATAAATGCTAATATTTTTTATATGACTGTGCTGCCTCACCTTCCTTCTTACTTGTACCATGAGATTTCTGTGAGGATCAAATGAGTTATAATATGTTCATGTCCTTTGGGAAATTAAATCTAAAACATTAACATCACATTCTAAGAATTTTGAGTTGGTGATACTCCTAAACTCCTCATTTTATAAATGAAGAAACTCAGGTTCCATAGTTAGGAAACAACTTGCCCAGAGGAAAATAAGTAGTAAGTGGGAAAATCAGGATTAGAACCCAGGTTGTCTGATGGCAAAATTAATATTATTTTTACTGAATCACCATTTTTTTTTCTTTCTTAATCTGGAACGATGACTTCGTTGTTCTCAGAAAGGGAAGAAAAATCCCTCTTCCAGTGCAGATCAATAAATGTTCTCCAACATAGAACACAGGGATTAGGTGACTGGCTCAGCAACATATAGGATGTGTAAAAGGCAGGAATTACACCTGCATCATCTTGACTCCAAGGTCAGCCAGCTCTTTCTCCACTACAACACGTTGCCTCTCCTAAATACCAAGGATTATGTGATATGTTATCTAGACTAATTTGCTTTCAACCCAAATCACTCTGGCTCTTGCTTATTGGCCCACAATAGATTCCATGCCAAGCCTATTGGTCATTGTTTGGGCAATGGTTGAATAAATGAATGTAAATAGTGAATTGCTAATAAATGGAATATAAACAGCAGTTGGAATGTAAATAGCAATTGTTTCTGTTTTGTAAAAAAAAAAAAAACCAGAGTTTCTTCTCCTTCTAGATTGAATCTTTTGTGGTTTTTATGACTAGGTAAAAGGGTAATTCTTTGCCATATTTCTTTTTTTACCTGGCCTTAATTACCGAATGGGTCAGTCAAACTGAGACCTATTAAAGATTTTAGCTTAAAAAGGGCATCTCCCAGTGTATCTAGAGTTGTCTGCAGTCATCTAGATCTATATCTTGCCACTGGACCCAGATGGCTCTGTCCATCTGGAGGAGAAAGTGAAGCTGGTGAAGTTGCAAAGTCCACTCTTATTTAAATCCAACTCACTTGCATGTGATGGCATCACCTCCCTGAAGTCATGGTACACTTTGAGAAAGAAAGACAAAAGCAACTCAATAAAGCATGTGTAGATAAATCTGATTATTTATAGTGATGAAGTAACAGGTTCTGGGAAAGCAATTTAGAATGTGAAAAACACAAAAAAACAGTATTTTAGCCACAAAGAGCACTTTATTATTATGAAAAGGACAAAACAGGCTGATTAAGTTGATTTAGCAACTGGCTATTCATGAAGGGATGCCATTTTAAAGGTCAGAAGGAAGAGGGAGAAAGGAAGTAAAGGTGAGGTCTAGAGAATTAGCTAAGAGTTAAGGAGAATTCTACTTGAGAACAAACTCACATATACATTATGTCTACTTCAGCAACTGCATAATGAGACATTAGGAAGTGGGATATAATAATATAGGATAATGATGGTGGTTTGGTCTCTAAAGTTATTCATATTTTTAATGTATCTATTGGGAAAGAATGGGTCCCTTACCCTCAGGATCCTTTGGATTACAAGGATGTTGTTGACCAGATAACAGTCCCAGGAAGGAAGCCTCCCTTTGTGAATATGTGTGATAAGGTTGTCAATGGAAATAGGACTTCACATCATTCTTGACAATAACTGCACCACATCAATAGGATGGTTAAAGATTCCCCTTCTGCTTTTGTTCGCTCGTTTTCCAGCCTCTCTCTAATGTTGGTTTTTTTCCTCTCCCAGTTTACCTTCCTTCTTCTACTCTATCTTCTCCACATTGTACTCTAGGTGGTAACTTAGTTTATTGACTAAGCCTACAGTTCTCTCTCTGGTTATACTTCTCTTCCAAGTTCTGGGACTTATTTGCTTTCGGCATCCTCAAAACAGCCCTGGATTAATAATTTCCTACTTCTCAGTTTAGTCAGACTATAGGTAATTAGTGGCCAAGGTATCCATTTTCATTCTAGACCTTTTCTGAGTTAATTCAATTCATCCTAGACCTCCTTTACTTTCTAACATAATGTTAGGAAATAACCCATGCTTGAGTCTTGGATGATTATTTCTAGTGGGGGCTGTTGTTTGTCTTTCAAGCAAAACATAATACACAACACAGCAGGAAGCAGAGTGCCTGAAAACTGGTAATTGTAATAATAATAATACTTGGTTTTTATATACTACCTTTCATCTGATGTACTCAGAGTGCTTTCATACATTAATTAAATCTCACAACACCCCTCTGTGTTAAGGTAAGTACTCTATTTCATACCGATTTCAGAGATAAGTAAATTGAGATGAGGATACCACATATAATCCTTTCTTTTTTTTGAAGCAAGATGAATCATGTGTCTAAACTATATCTGGAGCAGAAGGCAGGGGTCTTGTCTCCTCGGGTGCTGAATCATCATTAAAAGGCATTGCTTCATGAAGGAAACAACATGGTATAATGTAAAGAGAATCAAACTTGGAGTTAGGAGTCCTGGGGGAACACCTTTCTCCTATTTTTCTCCCTAAGACTCATTTTCTTCATCTGGAAGATGGGAACAATAATTATGCCAGATATCTTACAAAAATATTGTAAGGAAAGCATTCTGTAGAGTATTTTATAAATGTGAATTATTATTATTATTAAATATTACTTGTAAGTCTCAGTTTCCATATCTAGAAGCCAAGGTAGAATTTGGCTTCTTCTTGTAATATGTTAATCTCTTACAGATCAAAGGAATTGTGTATATACAATATAATAAATGGGCAGCATGTATTGTGGAGCAGAAAATGAATTTGGAGCCAGCTTCTGAATATCCTGCTGTGGAAATCTTTTTGTTGTTGTTGTTTTTTTTCATTTTGCTTAATTCATAAGAGTAAAGCTGGGGGAAAATCTGAGAAGGATTGTGTGGGTGGAGAAAGGAGAAAGGAAGCAGGTGGGGACTGGGAAAATGCTTGAGCAGAAATGAAGCTATCTCATTTCAGCAAAATGAATATTTGAAACCAAGAACACTTGAAATCTTCTAAACCTTACTGGGCAGTTCTTATTGGCCAGGTGACCATCACCCCTGCCCTATTTTCCTGCTATGTTGAATTGCATACTAGAGAAGATATTAAACTGAATGTCAAGAGTCTGAGGTTTTATTACTAGATCTGCCATTAACATGATGATGTTATTTTGGGTTAGGTCACTAACTTTGAAGCTCACTGGATATCTATTTCTTCTTTTGTCAAAAGGTAGGAGTGAACTCACTTTCTTTAATGCATTTCCTGATTCTTACTTTTCTGCATTTTCAGTTATTTATTTTGGAGCACTAACCTTCCATATTATAAAAATTTCTCCTTATTTTAACATTCTATATTCTATTTTCCAATCCAACAAATATTTAGCAAACACCTACTAAATGCAGTGTTCTAATCCAAGGGGCTTGGAACACAAACACAAAATGGAAAATAGCATCCATCCTCAAAGGCTTTGAATTCTAGTAAGGGGACATGAAATATAAACACAGAAGTAAATAGATGGCTTTTGAGGAAGGAAAGAAATCAAACAGCAAGTGATTATGTTCTAAGTCTCTCTGTTTCTGTCTGTCTCTCTAACTCTTTCTGTCTCTCTTTTTCTCTCTCTGTTTTAACTGTAATGTCAAAGAAATTGAGGCAAGATAGAGATTGGAGAGTTATAATATTTTATTTGAAAGAGAGAGATTTACTGGGACCAAATGGATCCATGGTTTGGTTCCAGGGCTGAATGAGACTGTCTCCAAGAATGCAGCCAACAATGTGAGTTTTCAATGATATATATACGCACACATACACAACACACACACACACACACACACACACACACATACACACATACGCACACATACAGACATGTGATTCAGATACAGGGGTAGACCGAGGCAGGGGTGGAGTTAAAGTTTTGAGAGCGGGAAATGGACTATCATCAATCCAGTTCTGACAGGATGGGGGGAGACATGGGGGGCATCTGATAAATTGGGATTACAGAATGGGGAGAGGCACCCAATATTCTGACGATGCCTAAAATAGAAGGTCTTTCTCCTTATCTGGGTCATCATGATTAGTAGGGAGAGGTGGTGCAGAACAATTAGGAACTAAGGCAGAACAATTCAGGGAAACCGAGGCAGGGGCAATTTAGGGGAAACTGAATCAGGACACTTAGGGAAATTGAGTCAGGACAAAAAAAGAGAACTGTAGCACAACATAACCTCACATCCTTCTTTTAAAAATATGTATAACATCACCTCAATCACAGAGTTGTGGTGAAAAGTTAATGAAATAATGAAAGAGACTGTGCTTTCTCTACCTGATGTATAAGAGAATATTATAAGAGAATGTTATAAGAGAATATAACAGATCTTCTGAGATCACTCATCCATTTGCTACTCATAAATTTGTAGGATGGGTTCCTAAAGCAGTGACTCTCTCACAGGTACCAGAGTACTTTGTGAGTTTAAATTCCTATACCTACAATTCACAACCCCCCATAAATACACCTAACTGTAATACTCAACCATTAGCTTCAATTAACTCAGTGCAAAATCATTGAGTAGCTACCCAACATTCCTCCCATAAACCTGGGGAATGTTCTTTCACTACACACAGAATCAGTTGGAAGAATGGGCACAAATTAAGAGTACTGGTAGTGAGGAACACGGATAGGGAATATATATGACCAAGATAGTTCATGCTTTCATTCCTTCAGGCTTTCAGGGTCCTTTTTTCTGGTCCCCTATCTTAGTGAGCATCTCAGTGGGCCAAGTCTTATAGTCAGAATCCCTGACCTTGTTCTTTCTCCAGGGTTTGACTCATCACTTCCAGGGCTAACTCTATTATTCTTCCAAGGTTCTCTTTTCCACTTCCAGGGACCATAATACTATCAGTCACTGCCAGCCATCTTTTTTTTTTTTTTTTTCCTATATTAGATGTGTTTTTTTGATATACTGCTACTTACTAGCTATATGACCTCAGACAGTTATTTAACCTCTCTGTGCCTAAATTTCTAATCTTTAATTGAGAATTGAACTAGATCTTCAAGATCCCTTCCACTCTGGTCCTGTGATTCTTTGAAGATGTGCTGTGCTGTAGCATCTCTGTTCTTTCCTTTGTTCATATTTTCTATGCCTAGAATGTCTTTCCTATTTCTGCATTTGTTGAATTTCTACTTGTCCTTTAAAGCTTAATATCATTTCCTCCACTAAGTCTTCCTGTTACTATGGAAAGACTACTGAACTTGTTCTCATAAATTTTGCCTTTTCACTTAATCTCTGATCCTCAGTTTTCCCATCTGTAAGAAGAGGTTAGACTAGATTGCTTCTATTAAGCAATCCATGGATCTATTAAGATTGTTTATGATATTCTCCTTAGAATTTTTTTCTTAAGTATTTTATTTCCATCTCTCTAATGAAACTATCCTACTCTGTAATATTGTATTTTATAGTTCTCTATCTTTTTATCATGTTCTCTATTAGACTATCATATCTTTAAAAGTAGAGACCAGACTTTATCTAAACTCTATTTCTTCAGGTCTAGCACAAGACTTAACATATAGTAATTGTTGAACAATGTTCTGAGGACGTACAGGATAGGTTAGTGGGCCTGAATTATTGTAAACAATATGAAAACCTCACTACTCTCAGAGGCAAACAAGGAGAACTGATGAGATCTTCTCCTTTAAGTGTTTCTTTTGATTTCTTAAGTAGACCTTTTGTTCTTTGTCAAATACCTTGCTTTGACAAAATTGTCACCACCACACAGTTACTGTATTGATCAGAAAGTCAAGTTATGATGTCAACCCTGAGGTTTTATTTCCCTTATAAAAGACCTATTCTTACTGCAAAGCCTGTTGGGTTAGCTTCCTTGGATTTTAGCTGGCCAGTCAATGACATAATCCCATCTCATGGCTTCTTTGTCCTTGTTATGTCTAACTCCTTTGTGGGATTAGTCTGCTTGCTAAATGTCACAATAGCAAAACTTCTTTAGGAATTTAACCCAATGACATAATCCTCCACTTGCCATGCTTTAATGGAATCTTCCCCCAATAACATCTTCCCTTAATGGCATTTTAGGTCCCTTGTTAATTGCTAAAACCCTTTACTTTGCTAAAAAAAAAAATGCATATAGATTTAGCCCACTGTCAGCAGTGTAATAAAATCTTTGTCTCTTAATTTGGAGAACATGTAAGCCTACAAATTCTTTTCAAACAACCTGCAACACTGGCCCAAGACCCAAAATATTTTTGAAGTTCAATGCTTTCCTCAACATCTGGTGGTTAATCCCATCATTTCCATTGTATTATTGTTGCATTCATACAATGCCAACATATCTTCTAGGGGAAAGCACATAAGTGGACTTAATATAAAGATTTATAAGAAGAAATGGAAAAGACTCACAAAAAAGAAATAGGCATAGATTGGTCTTGGCCTGAAACAGTAGAAGGATTATTACTCTCATGAGATCATATATTCATCAGTCCATTTAAATATCTCCTGAGTTATTGCATTGTATTTGAAAACAGTAACATGGCATTTGAATGTAAGGTGACATTATTAGTTGGGAAGATAACTTTTTACAAGCCCTAAATATGGATTTAACAATGTAGCTCTCTCAGAAATCTCTGGAGAGAATCATTCTTTGCATACAATACATGATGGTTATACCCTTGCATATTTGAACAAATAGATCCATAGATTAAAATGATACCAGTTCAAACTGAATACAGAGCCATATGATTAATACCACTATTGGCAAAGGGCTTTCAAAACAAACCCCTCATTTGATTGCCTCCTGTTCTGTAGATTGGACCATGAAGCTATCTCTGGACATCTGCATAGAGCAGAAATGCTGCCCCAACATCTGTACTCTCTTCCTCTGTCAGTATAGCAGTTGATGTCTCCACAACTGAGAGGATAAGTGTCTAGGGCCTTCTTTCCCAAGAACTCTGACATTCTCCTGGCTGGGCAGAACAGCAGAATTGAAGAGTCAGTAGAGATATTAACCAACAGGACAACTCTGCATAAATACCACTGACTCTTCATTAGAATAAGAATTGAACAGCCCTCTAATAGCTGACCTTAGAAGGCAAAGCATAACAATAGGTTGAGATATAAAAAATACATCTTTCCCCCCCACACATTTTTTCATTGTCTTTTCTCTTAGAAAGTCAAAACTCTTTTCATTAATCCTTCTTCCCAACCTCCAACACTAAGTAATGATTTGCCCACTCACCTAAGGTAAGCTATAATTCCATAACTACTCTCCCTTCTCAGAGTTCTGCTGTTAGAGCAGTAGGGGAATATTAGAACATTATACACACACACACACACACACACACATACACATATGCTACATACACACACACACATATATTTGCGAGCACACAACACACATATATGTATTAGAGCTACATATATACATATATATGTGGGTGAGATGAAAACAATCTTAGAACACAAGAAATCTTTGGAAGAAATCTTTGAAGATGGAATGTCAGAACATTCTACAATTTAGAAATGGAAGATACTTTAAGACATAGGACAAAAACCTAGAATGTGGGTATTACAAAGGTTCTTAGAAACCCTTTCATCCAACCTTTTATTTTATGTATGAGAAAACTGAGGCAAAGAAGAGGAGGGTGACTTGTTCAACTCCAGGAGCTATTGATGGCAGGAACCAGAGCTTAATTCACCTAAATCTCAAGCCACATTTTTTTTTTTTTTTTGGATTATTGCTAAAATACCTCCCTATGGCTTGTTCTGATCCTGTTGGTTCTGGCTGATTTCTGTATGCTAGTCATTCCTGGTCTAAGTCAACTCTCACTTAGATTCACCTTTTCCTATCATCCATAGATTCCCTAAAACAAGAGCCAAACAGTTGGTTAAGGACCTTATTGATCCTGAACCATAATATCTGTGATTTCTCTCATTCTGATATGGCATGATACAAAGATATAATAAGCAATATATAGCTATATATGTATATATGTGTGTATTTGTATATATATGTGTGTGGGTGTTTCTATCCATATCAATCTCTCTCTCTCTCTCTCTCTCTCTCTCTCTCTCTCTCTCTCTGTATGTGTATATATCTATAAATATATCTATATCTTGTGTCTTTTTTATATGTGTGTGTATATGGCACTTTGCAATTCTGCCTTGCACTCTATTTATTCATACAGTTCAATTCTATTGTCTCCCTACAGTCTACCTAACAGTTTCAAGCAAAGCTTTTGTATATAGTAGGCACTGAGTAATTTTGCATTGGATTGGATGGACTGATTATGCACAGTGAACAATACTTTCTAAGTATAGGAGAAAAGGGGCTTAGAAGGGACTTGAATGAAATTAGTTCTCTCCCTGGGGACAATCATGAGCACCAGCTTTGCTGAGCTCTCAGATTCACCATTTGGAAATTGAATTAAAGGTAAGATTCTGGGAGGCAGCACCTGGCCTCCAAATACAAGGATGATACCTCAAAAATTTTTATACTATCTTAAGGTTTTTCACAGAATTTTTCTTATATTACCTCTTTTGATTCTCACAATAACCCTGTAAGGTACATCCCAATTTTTTTAGAGAAAGAAACTGAGGCTCAAAAAATAAAATCATCATGGATTGGATAGTAATGACTACCAGTTCTTTAGGACTTTCAATTTTACAAGATATTTATCAGCGTAAGCCTGACAAAACAGTGAGAATCATGAATTATTTGTTGCTTTATTGAGAGTGTATATACAAATCAAACATTTACTGATAAGAAATCATAATTTTGCAGCTCCCACACTCAGTTATGAGATTCCACAGTTTAAGAAGCTGGGATCTGGTTCACTTCCCTAAGCTTGCAGATAAGACCTCTTGAAACTTTGAGACCCAGGATTCTGAAAAATGAATTGATTTCCCTAAAGTTACATAATTAGAAAGTGGTAGAGAGGAACTGTTCAGATATTGAGGATATCTGACTCTAAGTCCATTGCTTTTTTCAATGCTAGACTAGTCTGCATTTTCTCAGATATTAATTTCAAAGGACTATGATAAAGGAACTACTAATAATTGTTTAACAATCAGAGCTCTGAAAAGGCAAAACCTATTTTTAAGTTTAATTTGTATTATTAACTTCCTCCCCCCCACCACAATCATTTTCTTATGTCTAGACAATAAACAAAATGATAAATCAATCCTTGATCCAATCTCAGAGGTGTAAATGTTCACACTCAAAAATTGAAGAACTGGCTCTCCTGCTGATAGAAGCTGCCTCTAGCATACCCCTGCTATGACCTACCTTCTAAGAGGCGATTCTCAAAGCTAGAAAAGTTTGAATTTCTCTTTCTCTTTGTTTTGTTTAGTTTCACAGTCACTACTATTTCTGGAAATATGTAGCCTACAAATAAATTGTCATCTGCAAAAAAAAGAAAAACAAAAACAAAATTGATGAGGAAAATTAGAATGGGGATGGGAAAAGAATCACACTTGGCTTTTATTTCTTTCTTTTGTGTATGTGTATGAAGTGATGGGCTTCACACTCCAAAGAGAAAAAGGAGCCAGAGGGGGGAAAAAAGAATAAAAGAAAAAAAGTACTCCACAAATTAGGAGACAGAGCTGGGTAAAGAGGTTGTCAGGGAGGAGGGGAAAAAGTTATTGCAAATGGGAGAAAAAATCAGGAAAGAAGTGACTCAGGAGGTCATTTGCTAAGGACCCCTGTGGGGCCAAAGCCAGTGAGCAAATGTGCTTTACCACACAGATCCCTAAGAAAGCCTGAAATAAATGACGAGATAAGAATAGAGTTCTGTCTAATTCCCAAGATCTTCAAACACCTACTGATGTTCAAACCCAAAGCTATTGCTTTTCAGCACTCTTACCATCCATGTGATTTTTTTTTTTTTTTTTTTTTTTTTTTTTTGTGAGGCTGATTTCTCTATCCTCACCTCTCTGGGACCATGCTGAGGCATTTCTCTGGATTCCTGTGGTAGCTCCTCTCTTGCTTCCTGTTTCCCTAGATCTCAAGCTAGTTCTGAACACTATTAACCCACTCTACCCATTGCCTTTTGTCACCTCTGTGACACCTCTCTATGAATCTCTTGTGTTCTCAGCTCCAGCTTACTTCAGCAGTGTTAACAGTCATTGAGGGAGAGACTAAGATAATATGTCACATTTTAAAACTGGAAATATGCTCCCTGACAACAACTGTAGGAGATAGGGTCAGATAGGATGATGAGTCACATTTTACAGATGAGAAAAACAACCCAAAGTAATGAAAGGTTGCCATTTCTTTAGAATTTGAATGGAGTCAGGCAAAGACCTAGGTTTTAATCTTTACTACTTCATTCCCATATGACCTTGGAAAAGTGACTTGACCTATAAAGGTTCCAATGTCTTTCCTTACCTGTATAAGGAAGGGCTTTGATGAAGTGATATTCAAGGTCCTCTTTAACCCCACGTCTGATACATCTTTCAGAGGCTGTAATTATGTAATGATATGAAAACAAAAATTAGGAAAGAAAGTATAAAATGGAAAGTATAACAAAAGTCCTTACATATAAGAAACCTTGACATACTGAAACTTGACACCTTAAAAAATGAAAACATTTTCCCAAGATCACACAATTAAAGTAGTAGAACTATAAACGTAGAAACTCTGGACCCAAGTTCAGTGCTCAGTTTCAAAGGATTGTGTCAAGGTTATGCTAGTAAATATTTAACAATCAGCTTTCTGGGTTGAATCTGCATTATTAATATTTTCTTCATCATTTTCCTAAATTTTCTTACACAAAATATAAAGAGTCTACATAGAATGAAGATCTCTCATTAGAAAATGAGGGAAATTTTTATTAAAGAATTCACCTTTGGCATGGACCTTAAATACAGTTCAATAAAACGTGTCTTTATTAAGTACCTCCTAGATACAACCACTACATCAAGCAGTTGAGATTTAGACAAAAATGAAGCAGCCCTTGTCTTGAAGGAGTTTATATTCTCCTAGGGTAAGAAACATGTAAATATGTAATTAAATTCAAACTATAGACAAAGTAAATTAGTTTTTCATAGGATCACTAACAACTAGAAGGGGAATACAAAAAAGCTACTTCTAGAAAAGGAAACGAGTTGATGCTGGAAGGGAAGTAAGACTTAGAATTTGATAGAGAAAGATGAGATGGGAGCAAAAAAACCTTATAGAGGGTAATCCATTTTGGAAAAAAGAACACATTAGAGAAAACAGTATAAGGTGGGGTTGGCAACTCATATGATGTTTGGATAGTTGATCTATTGTTTTTTCATACTAAGGATTTTGGACTTTATTCATTGTTCTAGTGGGAAGACATGGACATTTTTTGACCTGGGGAATGATGTGATTATAAATGAAGCAGGAATTTAAAATGACAGCATTTGCAAGTTGCCTTGGAAAGGTTAGTCCAAAGCCTTTTTTAAAGTCAATAAATATTTATTAAGTGCATATTATGAGCCAGGCAACATGCTTAATTAAAGATAATGTAGAATGTGTATCCATTTTACAGATGAGAAAAGTGAGGCCTCAGAGAGGGAAAGGGATTGTTCAAGGTAATAGGTATAAAAATAAAAGAGTTAAATTCAGGTCCTTTGATCATAAATAAAATGTCCTTTCTACTATACCACAGTGCCTCTAGGTAATAGGCTATTTCGATATTCAAAGTGAGAAATGATAGAAGTAAAAATTAAAGGGATTAAAAAAAAAGAGAAGAGATACTTAGATAGAATGGACAGAATCTTGGCCATAAGCCTGAAAAAACACAGAGCTCAAAGGTAGAGACTCACTATTCATATGTCCAGGGACTTTTTCTCAGGCATTTGATCTATTATAAAACATCAATTTATCTTCTTGGGACTCCTCCCTTCCCCACAGGAGCATAGGCATTCCATCCCTTTCCTTCAGCTCAAAGGGAGTCTTAAATACTAACCCTAAGCTGATAGAGGAAATGAGCAAGTATGACTGTAATTATCCCCAAATGCCATGGAAACTTAGAAAGATGGTTCTTCTATTGAGATATTGAGCAAATGTCTTGTAGGGAGCACTGAAATATTGGCGTTAGCCAATATCATAGAGAGAATGACTAATACTGAACAAAAGACATGTAATTTTAGAACTGGGAGATTAGACCACTGAACATTAGAACATAGAAAATAAAATATAGAGCTAGAAGGAATCGTTCCACACAGAATTGTTGTGTGTCCTTCATTCTTGAAGACAACCATGATATCTGGGAAGGGATGCCAGGACATGTAAGGAAATTGGATTTGAGTGATGGAAGGCTGTACAAAGTCAACAGCCTTTCTTCTCCAGACTATCAAGGTCCAGTGGTAAGATATAAATTAAGACAACTGAGATGGTTCTCCCACACAAAAGTATTAAACTGGAAAGAAAAAAGAACATAGAATATTAGAACTGAAAAGGGACTAAGATTATAGAAAATTTTTTGTATATAGCCAGCTATATTTTTTATAAATGCCTATTGGACTTGATTGGATTAAGTTGGGTAGAATAGGAAATACTGTTAGGATATATAATGTTATCTTTCAACACTTTATATAGGTTCACATTGAATGTTAGAGCTACAAAGGTAGAAAAGACTATTTTATATAATCTCCTTATTTTATCGAAAATGTAGGTCTATAAAGAAGGAAAGCAAATTATCTAGAATCAGTCCCTTCACAGCCACTTGTAGAGGGTCTCTAGAATTTTTCTATGGTTTGACATCTTCTTCAATATTCTTTACCTCGGTGGTAAAATGATAGAATACCAGGCTTAAAGTCAGGAAGTTCAATCTTTCTGACTTCTAATCCAGCCTCAGACACTTACTAGCAGTATGATCATAGGTAAGTCACTTAACTATGTTCATCTCAGTTTCCTCATCTGTAAAGTTAGTTGGAGAAGAAAATTTCAAAACATTCCAGTATCTTTGCAAGAAAACACCAAATGGGGTCACAAAGAGTCAGACACAACGGTATAACAAAAAAAATATACTACCCAGCTTTTAGTCACTGAACAATATGAGACCTATCCTTGAAAAGAGACTAATAAAAAAAATCAAAGAACTTTCTTGCTAAGAGAGGGAAAAGAGAGAAAAAAAAATTTTTTTTTTGACAAAATATCAGTTCCTTACATTTTTATTCATGGAAAGAGCCCTGACTCTGAAATTTGAGCTCTAGATCCCAGAATTTTTACTGTTTCTATAGGGAAAGTTTCTTCCCACTTATGGGCCTCAGTTTATCTCTTTGCCAGTTGATATAGGTATACTAGATAATTGCTAAGATCCTCTTTCCCTTTACATAGTTTCTATATCTTAAAATCCCTTCTACATCTAACATTCTTATACCTTAAAATTTTTCGACCTCCAGCTTTCTGTGGGTCTGTTGACCTAGTTTCTGTAGTTTATTTTGATTTTTCTGTAAGCAATCTGCATCCCAAAGCCCACTGGGTGGTTCTCCTCTTGCAGTCCTTTTGGAAGTAGCCACCTGTTTTTACTTACTAGTTATTATTAATTCAAACAAACACTTTCATTTTCCCCCAAAAAATCTTGGTGAAGACTTTTTTACTGTTGTTAAAAGCCATCTTAATTATATATAAGCAATAGAAATTCACAAGGATCCATTAACATAATAATAGAACCGTTTTCTGACTCTGTTTTCTAAATTTCCCTATGCAACACCCATTATCTCCTGCTATGTGGGGAAATAGTATTCCTTCCCTTTACCCCTTGACTTTATTCCTTTGTCTCGGCAGCTCTGCTGTTTCCAACACCTATTGGCTGTCTGTCCACTCCTTCTCCATCTCCCCACCCCCCAAGAAGCAGGAATTGTGCTTTCTTGGACATTCAGTCTCTCTATCAGGACCCATACTTAAAGAAGTTTGTTTAAGTTGATTCTCCATTGGTGCTCCCTGGGGACCAACATAAGGACTTGAGGCTCTAAGCAAGTACATAGCTCCTGCCAGTTGGCATAGGAAGATGGCGTACTGGAGTGGGGATTGAATTGTTGCCATTGGAGATGGCAACAGATGCTTCCTGGTTGAGGATGAGTTGGTTATATCAGCGCTCTGTGGTTTGAGACAGAATCCCAATTATTTCCAATTAGGAGAATGTCACCGCAGATGCTATAAGTGGGCCTCGCCTTCTTGCTGCCAACCTGGCCTCATTTGTCTGAGAGCATGTACCTCTGCTTCTGTCTTCAGACTCATATCATCCCCCTCCCCATCTTCTTCCACATTCTTTATTTTTTTCTGTACCCAAGAATATATTCTTTGTGACAAAAGTTAAACCTTCACAGCTATCCTTTTCCATGATTTCCTAAACACAAACAGGGTCTAGTTATAAGAGCGATGATGTTAGAATCAGAGGACCCTGCTTCAAATCTCAATTCTGGCACTAATAGCCATGTGGCTTGAGGAAATAATTACATTATCTCAGTTTCTGGTTCCTTTTTTATAATAAGTAGATAAGAATAGATGACCAATCAATCAACAAATATTTGTTACATACTGCAATGTATATGTAGGTACTGTGCTAAATTCTTGAATTAAAATAAAAAAAAGGCAAACAACAAATAAACAAAAAGACAATCCTTGGTGAGCTGGCATGATTGAACATTCTGTGTGTTTGCTACCCAGCATGACCCATCTTGTCTAACATTTCCTTCTCTTCATTCCAGGCTTATCCTTTAACTCAGTGGGATAAAATTCAGAAATTGGAATCATTAAAATGTATATAAGGGTCTTAGGAAATATTTTTATTTATTTTAATAAATATGTTCCTGTTACATTTAATTCTGGTGATGGGGCACTTGAGGAACACTGTAGATTGCTTATTTGGCTCCTATGCTCTATCTCATCCAGGGCACCTTGTATGTGATTCTGTCAGAGGATGAAACCAGTCCAGCATGATAAAGGCAAGGAACAAGTTGGTTTTCTTCCTTTTGGAATAGAACCTGGACAGGAGAAGGAACACATACATTCACTTGGTAAAATTTACCACCCATTATGGCACAACAGATCTTGAAAATTTTCCTCATGATATAAAATCTATATAGAATAGTTCTAAAAGCAATGATTTTTAGAATCAGAGCACCCTGGTTCAAATCTCAGTTCTGACATTTAATAGCTATGTGGTTTGAGGAAATAATTTCATTTTCTGTTTCTGATTCATTTTTTATAAGTGGATTAGAGTAGATGACCAGTCAATCAACAAACATTTGTTAAGTGTTTTATGTTAAGTGTACAATGTGTATGTATAAAATTATATGATCCCTTTGTGATTCTCATGGTTCTTTATTCATATATATATATATATATATATATATATACATACACACACCACACACACACACACATACACACATTTTTTAATGCAGAGAAAGATGTTGAGAGTACTAGTCTGGCCCATTTCTTTTACAAATGAGTAAAACACAGCACCATTATCTTATATAGATTGGTCAAAGTTACACAGACAAGAAGTAGTGTAGGCAGGACTTCCTCTAGCTAGATCCAAATCTTTTGCAGGGGATAAAGAAGGGAAGGGAAGGGAAACAGAAAAGGAAGAATGGAAGAAAAAGTGCTCTGGTAATCCATTCTCTATATCAAGCTACTTTTTAAACTTATAATAAGGTTTAATCATGTACATAGTCAAACTACATATTTCTTCAGAGCTTGTTTTTTTCCTTAAAAGTCATCTATATATGGAGGGGATGTGGGAAAACTGGGACACTGATGCATTGTTGGTGGAGTTGTGAATGAATCCAACCATTCTGGAGAGCAATCTGGAATTATGCCCAAAAAGTTATCAAACTGTGCATACCCTTTGATTCAGCAGTGCTACTACTGGGCTTATACCCCAAAGAGATCTTAAAGAAGGGAAAGGGACCTGTATGTGCCAAAATGTTTGTGGCAACCCTGTTTGTAGTGGCTAGAAACTGGAAAATAAATGGATGCCCATCAATTGGAGAATGGTTGGGTAAATTGTGGTATATGAATGTTAAGGAATATTATTGTTCTATAAGAAATGACCCAGCAGGATGAATACAAAGAGGCTTGGAAAGACTTACCTGAACTGATGCTGAGTGAAATGCAGGAGATCATTATATACGTCAACAACGATACTGTATGAGGATGTATTCTGATGGAAGTGGATTTCTTTGACAAAGAGAAGATCTAACTTAGTTTCAATTGATCAATGATGGACAGAAGCAGCTACACCTGGGAAATGAATGTAAACTGTTTGCATTTTTGTTTTTCTTCCCAGGTTATTTTTACCTTCTGAATCCAATTCTCCCTGTGCAACACACATATATTGTATCTAGGATACACTGCGACATATTTAACATATATAGGACTGCTTGCCATCTGAGGGAGGGGGTGGAGGGAGAGAGGGGAAAAAATCGAAACAGAAGTGAGTTCAAGGGATAATGTTGTAAAAAATTACCCTGGCATGGGTTCTGTCAATAAAAAGTTATTAAAAAATAAATAAAATAAATAAAAAAGTCATTAAAAATCAGGATTTATCAATGATTATTTATTAAATTCCTACTATGTGCCTGGCACTATGCTAAGTAGGTTCTGGGTAAACAAATTAAAAAAATGAAATCATCTCTACTTTTAAGACCTAGTTTTCCAGGCTTACTCCTACAACATATTAGCTCCAGTAGCTTTAGGCAAATCACTTCTCACTGAGTTTCCATTTTCTCATCTGTAAAACCATGTCTTGCTTTCTTCATGGATTTTTTTCCAGGATTCATTGAGATCATACTAGGAGCTAATATTTATTTAGTATTAAAGTTGGCACAGAACTTCGTGTGTAGAAATTCCTTAAGCACAACAGCCCTTTTGGGCATTTTGGTAGTTTTGAGACATAGAAACATAGTTTTGAGACATTTGTTCAGTAAGTATGATTAAAGCCAACACCCTCTTATAATATGAATCACTGTGCTCTATCAAGAGTCAAGAGACCCAAGTTTGAGTCTTGCCATTAATCTATCCATCCATTTATCTCTCTCTCTCTCTCTATCCATCCATCCATCCATTCATCCATCTATCCATCTATCTTTTAACTCAATTATTCATTTTTCCCATTCATTTATTCTTTTTTTTTTAAAAGTGACTTGTCCTGCTTATGTGCCTAGACTTTCATAAAGAACTGATATAATAATGGATTTATGAATTCTTTATGATCTAGGAAAAGCTATACATATAAAAGATGATTATTATTATGAATCAAGATAAATATCTTTAATGTTTTCTTTAGGATGTATTATCTTTTTTTCAAGAGACAAAGATGTTTTGGACCTGTCAGTAATAGAGAATGTACTTTGAGTTCTCCAGAAATTGGAATGGGTTTCTTGAAGCTAACAATACAGATTTTTTTTCTTAATTAATGGGTATCCACTTTATTTCCAATTCTTTGTTTTTTTATTATTATAACTTTTTATTGACAGAACATATGCCTAGGTAATTTTTTACAACATTATCCCTTGCACTCACTTCTGTTCTGACTTTTCCCTTCCCTCCCTCCACCCCCTCCGCTAGATGGCAAGCACTCTTAAATATAATACAGATTTTGAAGAGATTGTCTGGATTCAGATTGTGCAGGTAAAAACAAAAAATCTTATATTTTATTATAGAAATAAGGGGAAGATACTAATGTTTCTTAAGAGAAAGATATAATCAGGCTTGTGGTTTGGAAATATCAAATTAGCAACTATATGAAGGATGGATTGGAGAATAACATTGGACAAAGTTTGGAAGTTGGGAGTTTAGTATTTCCCTCTGGACTCATTCTCCAACTCACAATGAATTAGTAGCTCAGGTTCACAGGCGAGAGAGTTGTGCTTTTCTCCTTGAGGTTCTAAAGAGTGTTAACAGTATTTTAAATGCATTTTGGACTGGACTGCTCTCTAATCTGGGAACAGCTAGAACCTAAACAGAGCAAACCAAAGACAGGTATGTCAGGAGTCAAGTAGTAGTTTAATTAGTTTTAGAGAGAGGAAGGCAAATGTGCAAATCAAGTCCTTCTGCAGCAGGATGGTGGAAGAGGGTGGGGTGGGGATTAGGGCTGTGGTGCTCAACTTGCTGGGGCAAAGACAAATGTTGCATACATAAAAAATATAAGAAGAGGTGTATAGATCACAACATAGTTATTCCCAAGTCTAGATACAATTCCCACAACAGGCCTACTCATGCATGGATTTTTGGGACAACACAGTTACTATTGAATCCTGAGGGACTTTGATTGTTTCAAATCTAAAGGGTAATTGAGTATTGTGATGATTCAGCTGGGTATAGAACCAGAGATATTTTGATGGGAACAGGAATGTAGTGTAGTCTCTGGTTTAGTTCAACTTACAGATGAAAGCTCAGGGATTCATGATTCTTTTTGTCTTCCTGGTCTTCTTTTTATTGATTTATCACTTTGTGAGCTATGGTTTCCAAGTCAGTCAGAATCTCCTGAGAAAAGCAGGAGCTCCAAGAAATCTAGATAGTATAATCATCGTACATATTATGCCATTTAACATGAAAATTATAATTCCTATAACAAGAATAATCCAGAGTGGCAGGAAATTCTAGTTTTCTGTTTGTTTTGTTTTTACTTTGCTTTTAATTATTTTTTAAAAAATTATATGTAAAAAATCAACATCCATTTAAAAAATTTTTGAATTCCAAATAATCTCCTTCCTTTCCTCCTTCCCCCCTCCTTCAGAAGACAAGCAATTTGATTATACATGTGTAGTCATGTAAAACATGTTTCCATATTAATCATGTTACAAAAGAAAACACAGACCAAAAACAAACAACATCATAAAACATAAAAAGGTAAAAAAAAAAAAAAAAAGTATGTTTTCATCAGCATCCAGACTCTATCAGTTCTTTCTCTTGATGTAGATACTATTTTTCATGATATGTCCTTTGGAATTGTCTTGGATTGTTGTAATTTTGAGAATAGTAAGTCATTCTATTAAGAATAGTAAGATCATCATTACAATATTGCTGTTACATCCATTATTCTCTTAGTTCTGTTCATTTAAATTTGCATTGTTGATATAATGTCTTCTCTGGGTTTTCTGAAAACATCCTACTTGTTATTTCTTATAGTATTCCATCTCAATTATTTACCACAATTTGTTGATGGTTCCAATACAGTTGCTTATGATCTCCCATCCAATATGCCATCCCACTATTAATTAATTCTATTAACTTCTAGAAAAGGATATTTAGAAATATCACCCACCTTTTGGCATAGAGGTAATGAATTCATGATCAGTGATTTTTGATAGATGTTGTGCTGTTATAGAAGGATGCAAAACAAAGGAATTAAAACTAAAGAATTAGAGGCAAAAACGATGAGAGTAAGAAATAGAAAAAAGAAAAAAAAAGGGAAAAAAAATCAGTTCCTTATCCCTCATTATCAATCTGGGCTCCAACATGAAAGGGTTATGCCAAGATGATCAGGATTAAATTCCGTACCCTTACCTTTTCTAATAAATAAATTATAATCATGTTTAAGTCCCCTTATTTGCATCCATCTTCCTCAAACATTTTAGTGAAATTCTGTCAGTGGCCCCTACTTCTTCAGCAATTCAGGCAGGGTGACAGGACACAAAGGCTTCTGGGGAATTCAACTCACTGTTTGTAAACATGAGCCTCATCTACCCCTACAAATATATACATACATACATATATATATATATATATATATATATATATATATATATATATATATATACTCTCTGGCCTCAAATCTGTGGATTCCTCTATATGGTTCATATTTTTTCTTCCTTTTTTTTTTTTTGCCATATAGCCACATTTAGTTTTGTTCATACAAAATACATTTATTTGATTGTATTCTTTTTTTTTTTAAAGAATTTTATTTTTCCTAGTTACATGTTTAAAAACATTTTAAAACTTTAAGTTCCAAATTCTCTTTCTCCCTCCCTCCCCATCCTTGCCCCTCATTAAGAAGCTAAACAATTCTATATAGGTTATACATATTTAGTTTCTCAATATAGTCATATTGTAAAAATATAATTTTTGTATATATTGCATATAATATATTGTAAAATATAGTCATATTGTAAAAGAAAACATAGACAAAATAAAACACAAGAAAAATAAAGTTTAAAAAAGCATGCTTCAATCTGTATTGAATCATCAGTTCTTTCTCTGGGGATAGATAGTGTTTTTCATCATAGGTCCTTCAGAGCTATCTTGGATCATTGTATGGCTGAAAATAGTTAAATCCATCACAGGTAACATCTTACAATGTATAATGTTACTATTATATTTTGCAAACAGTATATTTCAGCTGGTATCAGCTCATGTAAGTCATTCTAGGTTCTTTTTTTGGGGGGGGGTTGGATTTTTTTCTGAGAGCTTCTACTCATCATTTCTCATAGCATAATACTATTTCATCATAATCATGTACCACATTTTGTTCAGTCATTCCTTGATTGATGGATATTTCCTCAATTTTCAATTCTATGCCACCAGAAAAAAGCTGCTACAAGTTATTTTTTGTACATATACATAATTTTCGTTTTTTAAAAATCTCTTTTGAGTTACAGTCCTAGTGTTTGGTATTGTTAAGTGAAAAGATATACTTGGATTTATAATTCTTTGCTTATGTTCCAGATTGCTTTTTAGGATAGCTGAATCATTTCATAATCCACCAAACACTACAGTGTTTCATTTTCTCCACATATATAAGCTGGTAAATCTTGTGTTCTCCTAACTACGATTCAATGATAATTGAATTGTTTCTTTCTGGCTATTTGCAATGTTTTTTCCTTGTCCTGGGAGTTTTGGAATTTGACTAAAATATTCCTGGGAGTTTTAATTTTGGAATCCCTTTCAGTATGTGCTCAGTGGATTAATTCAATTTTTATTTCACTCTCTGGTTCTAGAATATCAGGACAGTTTTCCTTGATAATTTCTTGAAAAATGATGTTAGGCTCTTTTTTGATCATGGCTTTCAGTTAGTCTGATTTTCTAAAACCATCTCTCCTGGATCTATTTTCTGGGAAAAAATTTTGTTTTTCCAATGAGATATTTTATAGTTTTTCTATTTTTTTTTTATTTTTTTGATTTTGTTTTATTGTTTCTTGATTTCTCACAAAGTGATTAGCTTCCATTTTCCAAATTCTAAATTGTATGGAATGATTTTCTTCCATGAGTCTGTTCTACATTCTTTTAATTTGGCCAATTCCACATTTTAAGGAGGTTTTTTTTCAGTTAATTTTTGTGCCTCCCTTTCCATTTGGCCAATTCTATGTTTTTTTTTTAATGACTTCTTTTCATTGGCCTTTTGTACTTTATTTGTCATTTGGCCTAGTGTTGTTGTTGTTTTTTCTTCTATGTGTGTGTGTGTGGATGATTTTCTTCAGTATTTGTGTATGTGTTTTCTTTACCAAGATGACAACTCATTTTTCATGACTTTCTTGCATTACTCTCATTTTCCTTTCCATTTTTCCTCTTCCTCTCTTAACTGATTTTCAAAATCCTTTTTGAGGAATTCACTTCTTATACAGACTTGGGACATAGGTGCTTTGACTTTATCTTCTTTTGAGTGTGTACTTAGATCTTCCTTGTCACCATAGCAACTTTTTATAGTCAGAATTATTTTCTATTCCTTTCCCAGACTATTACTTTACTTTTAATTCTTAAAATAGCACTCTGCATCCAGTGTTGGTGGGTACACTGTCCCAAGCTTCAAGGATTTTGTGCAGCTGTTTTCAGAGATACTTCTAGGGACCTGTTAGTTTTTAGCTTTTTCATTGATGTATGATCTAATGAAAAGAGTTTAGTCCTCTATTGGCCTTTACTATGCAAAGATTTAAAATCAATCAGATAATTAGAGGATGGGACTATATATATGAAGGCACATTAATTAGTATAAGATATAAATTGTTGGAGCCAACCAACCCTTGCATAACTTCTTCCTTCTGAGTTCAGCAACCCACATATAAAATTAGAGAAGTTACAAATGATCCAAGCTTGCTGTTTTGTTTTGTTTTGTTTTTTTTATTTAATAGCCTTTTATTTACATGATATATACATGGGTAATTTTACAGCATTAACAATTGCCAAACCTCTTGTTCCAATTTTTCACCTCTTACCCCCCCCACCCCCTCCCCTAGATGGCAGGATGACCAGTAGATGTTAAATATATTAAAATATAAATTAGATACACAATAAGTATGCCCGACCAAAACGTTATTTTGCTGTAGAAAAAGAATCAGACTCTGAAATATTGTACAATTAGCTTGTGAAGGAAATCAAAAATGCAGATGTGCATAAATATAGGGATTGGGAATTCAATGTAATGGTTTTTAGTCATCTCCCAGAGTTCTTTTTCTGGGCATAGCTAGTTCAGTTCATTACTGCTCCACTGGAAATGATTTGGTTGATTTCGTTGCTGAGGATGGCCTGATCCATCAGAACTGGTCATCATATAGTATTGTTGTTGAAGTATATAATGATCTCCTGGTCCTGCTCATTTCACTCAGCATCAGTTCATGTAAGTCTCTCCAGGCCTTTCTGAAATTATCCTGTTGGTCATTTCTTACAGAACAGTAATATTCCATAATTTTCATATACCACAATTTATTCAACCACTCTCCAACTGATGGACATCCATTCAGTTTCCAGTTTCTAGCCACTACAAAAGGGCTGCCACAAACATTCGTGCACATACAGGTCCCTTCCCCTTCTTTATAATCTCTTTGGGATATAATCCCAGTAGTAACACTGCTGGATCAAAGGGTATGCACAGTTTGATAACTTTTTGAGCATAGTTCCAAACTACTCTCCAAAATGGTTGGATTCGTTCTACAACTCCACCAACAATGCATCAATGTCCAAGTTTTCCGCATCCCCTCAACAATCATCATTATTTTTCCTTTCATCTTAGCCAATCTGACAGGTGTGTAGTGGTATCTTAGAGTTGTCTTAATTTGCATTTCTCTGATTAATAATGACTTGGAGCATCTTTTCATATGACTAGAAATAGTTTCAATTTCTTCATCTGAGAATTGTCTGTTCATATCCTTTGACCATTTTTCAATTGGAGAATGGCTTGATTTTTATAAATTAGAGTTAATTCTCTATATATTTTGGAAATGAGGCCTTTATCAGAACCTTTGAATGTAAAAATATTTTCCCAGTTTATTGCTTCCCTTCTAATCTTGTCTGCATTAGTTTTGTTTGTACAAAAACTTTTCAGTTTGGTATAATCGAAATTTTCTATTTTGTGATCAGTAATGATCTCCAGTTCTGCTTTGGTCATAAAGACCTTCCCGTTCCACAGGTCTGAGAGGTAAACTATCCTGTGTTCCTCTAATTTATTAATAATTTCATTCTTTATGCCTAGGTCATGAACCCATTTTGACCTTATCTTGGTGTACGGCGTTAAGTATGGATCAATGCCTAGTTTCTGCCATATTAGTTTCCAATTTTCCCAGCAATTTTTATCAAACAGTAAGTTCTTATCCCAAAGCTGGGATCTTTGGGTTTGTCAAATACTAGGTTGCTATATTTGTTGACTGTTTTATCCCTTGAACGTAATCTATTCCACTGATCAACTAATCTATTCCTTAGCCAATACCAAATAGTTTTGGTAACTGCTGCTCTATAATATAATTTTAGATCTGGTACAGCTAAGCCACCTTTCATTTGATTTTTTTCATTAATTCCCTTGAAATTCTTGACCTTTTGTTTTTCCATATGAACTTTGTTGTTATTTTTTCTAGGTCATTAAAATAGTTTTTTGGGAGTCTGATTGGTATAGCGCTAAATAAATAGATTAGTTTAGGTAATATTGTCATCTTTATTATATTTGCTCGCCCTATCCAAGAGCATTTAATATTTTTCCAATTGGTTAGATCAGACTTAATTTGTGTGAAAAGTGGTCTGTAATTTTGCTCATTTAGTTTCTGATTTTCCCTTGGCAGATAGATTCCTAAATATTTTATATTATCAGTAGTTACTTTAAATGGAATTTCTCTTTGTAACTCTGACTGTTGGATTTTGTTAGTGATATATAAGAATGCTGATGACTTATGTGGGTTTATTTTATAACCAGCAACTTTGCTAAAGTTGTGGATTATTTCTAATAACTTTTTACCAGAATCTTTCGGGTTCTCTAAGTATACCATCATGTCATCGGCAAAGAGTGATAATTTGGCTTCCTCATTACCTATTCTTATTCCTTTAATCTCTTTCTCAGCTCTTATTGCTATAGCTAGCCTTTCTAATACAATATTAAATAGTAACGGTGATAGTGGGCAACCTTGTTTCACTCCAGATCTTATTGGGAATGGTTGCAGTTTGTCTCCATTACATATGATGCTTACTGATGGTTTTAAATAGATGCTGCTGATTATTTTAAGGAAAAGTCCATTTATTCCTATACTCTCAAGTGTTTTTAAAGGAATGGATGTTGGATTTTATCAAATGCTTTTTCTGCATCTATTGAGATGATCATATGGTTTTTGTTCATTTGGTTATTAACATGGCCAATTATATTGATAGTTTTCCTAATATTAAACCAGCCCTGCATTCCTGGTATAAATCCTACTTGATCATAGTGTATTATCTTGGAGATGATTTTCTGTAGTCTTTTTGCTAATATCTTATTTAAGATTTTAGCATCAATATTCATTAGGGAGATTGGTCTATAATTTTCTTTCTCTGTTTTCAGCCTACCTGGTTTAGGTACAAGCTTGCTGTTTTGAAAGAAATAAGAGGAGATAAAACAGAAGATAAGAGATTTAAGCATAGAAAACAATGTGGAGTTGAATTGCTTAGCCAGAAGGTAAATATTGTAAAAGAAAGAGAGATTGTAACAACTGATAGTCTGAGATAACAGCTTGAAGTGAGGAAGACATATTTGGAGGTTTAATGCACAAGGACAGATCCAAATATATGAAGCCATGGTCAGAAAAAGAAGATAGGCATTATGGATTGTAGAGATGGAACACATATCAGTGATGATGATATCAAGCGTAGAACTATTTCTGGGTAAAGCTGAATTGAAGCTATAATGTACATGATGAGCGCTCAAGAGGTGGATAGGTTGGGAAGCCAGGACATTTTAGGGGATATAAACATGTATATTGAAATTCCAAAGTGTGAGGTTATGAGGAAAAGAAGACTAGGAGCCACTGTTGAGTTCTGGAGGGGGGGGAAGGAAGAGAAGAAGAATGGCATGAAGGGTGGTAGAAATAGCAGACCGGACTTCTATAAGGTGATATTGTGTTGAGTGCACCTTCTCAAAACAGGAGAGGTTGCGGAGAGGTGGACTTAAAAACAGAGCCTTGAAAAGCCAGTGAAAAGCATTAAGAATGTCTGTTCTACCTGTTAGCCTAGGGAATTGAGAAGCATTAGTGAAGATGGATCTAGTTTTAAATAGGGTGGCTAGAGATTAAGAAACTGCTGGTGAGAAGGTGGGGTAAAGGTAGTTTTTTTGTGTAAAGAAGGTGGAGACTATGGAAGGAATGTGAATAGAAACAGTTTGTTAACTATTGAATGGGAGATCAAAAGGGAAAGAAGGGTAGCATGAAATGGAGGGATAGAGTTAACATAGATGAGTATCAAGGACATGGAACTAAACATCTTAAAATATTCTTTGTTTAGGTATTACAACCTGAGAATAGGAAAAGGATTGAGTTATGTAGTAACTCAAACTATAGCTATGTATCTGACCCTGGTTATTTTCCTTAATAACCAACGAAAAGGGGTGGGGTGGGGTGGGGGGTGGAACCAAGATGGCCGAGAATAGACACTTCTTTATCTGAGCTCCTTCTAGTGTCCCTCAGATCAAAATAAGATCAAGCCTCTGAACTAATTTTGGAGAGACAGAACCCACTTCAGAAAAAGTCTGTTTTAATTAGGCAGGGAGGAGTGGCTGAGCCCAGATGCAATGTAGGGAGCTGGGGACAGGTATCCAGGACTTTATAGGGTCCAAGCACCAGGAAATCTACTGTAAGGTTCTTAGGCTACTCTCTTCTGGTTACAAGCCAGATTAGCGGGAAGACACTGCAAGCAAATAGAAAAGGCAAATAGTGAGCCCCTGAACCCCAGAAAAATGCTGGACATGGGGCCATGCCTACCCAGCACCGAGACATTATTGTCAACCAAGACAATGACAAAAGTGAGACAACATGCCAAAATTTATGGGATGCAGCCAATTCAGTTCTTAGGGGAAATTTTCTATTTCTAGATGTTTACTTGCATAAAATAGAGAAAGAGAAGATCAATGTATTGGGCTTGCAACTAAAAAAGCTAGAAAAAGAATAAATTAAAAGTCCCCAATTAAATACCAAATTTGAAATTCTGAAAATAAAAGGGGAGATTAATAAAATTGAAAATAAAAAAACTATTGAATTAATAAATAAAACTAAGAGTTGGTTTTATGAAAAAAACTAACAAAAGACATAAATCTTTAATTTGATTAGAAAAATGAAAGAGGAAAATCAAATTGCTAGTCTCAAAAATAAAAAGGGAGAACTTTCCACCAATGAAGAGGAAATCAGAACAAAAATTAGGAGCTATTTTGCTCAGCTATCTGTCAATACTCTGATAATCTAAATGAAATGGAGGAATACCTACAAAAATTTAGATTGCCTAAGTTAACAGAAGAGGAAATAAATTACTTAAATAGTCTCATTTTTGAAAAAGAAATAGAACAACCTATTAATCAACTACCTAAGAAAAAATCTCCTGGGCTAGATGGATTTACATGTGAATTCTACCAAACATTTAAAGAACAATTCCAATACTATGCAAACTATTTAAAAAAAAAAAAAAAGGAGGAAATAAGGGGTCCTACCAAATTCCTTTTCTGACACAAATATGATGCTAATATCTAAATAAACAATATACAGTCAAAAAAAGAGAAAGAAAATTATAGACCAATTTTCCTAATAAATATTGGTGCAAAAATTTAAAATAAAATATTAGCAAGAGATAATGGCAAGTCATCCCATGGATAATACACCATAACCAAGTAGGATACATACCAAGAATTCAGGGCTGGTTCAATATTAAGAAAACTATTTGCATAATTGACTGTATCAATGACCAAATTAACAAAAGCCATATGATTATCTCAATAGATGTAGAAAAAGCATTTGACAAAATCCAATACCCATTCTTATTAAAAACGCTAGAAAATATAGAAATCAATGGAGTTCTTAAAATGGTCAATAGCATCTATTAAAAACCACCAGCAAGCATCATATGTAATGGGGACAAAATAGAACCATTCTCAATAAGAATCTGGAAACTGAGTGGATGCCCATCAGTTGGAGACTGGCTGAATATATGATACATGAATGCTTTGGGGTATTATTGTTCTATAAGAAATGATTACTAGAATGATTTCAGGGAGGCATGAGAAGACTTACACAAACTGATGCTGGCTCTCTTCATCACAAGAATATTAGAACTGATCTGAATCATCTCATTGTTGGAAAGTGCCAAGTCCATCAGAATTGATCATCATTTAATCTTCTTGTTGCTGTGTACAAGGATCTCCTGGTTTTGCTCATTTCACTTAGCATCAGTTCGTGTAAGTCTCCACAGACCTCTCTAAAATCATCCTGTTGATCATTTGTTTCTTATAGAACAATAATATTCTATAACATTCATATACCATAATTTATTCAGCCAGTCTCCAACTGATAGGCATCCACTCTGTTTCCAGTTTCTTGCCACAACAAAAAGGGCTGCCACAAACATTTGATCTCTTTGGGATATAAGCCTAGTAGAAACACTGCTGGATCAAAGGATATGTACAGTTTTATAACTTTTGAGTATAGTTCCAAATTGCTCTCCAGAATGGCTGGATCTGTTCACAATTCCACCACAATGTATTAATTTCCCAGTTTTCTCACATCCCCTCCAATATTAGTCATTATCTTTTCCTGTCATTTTAGCCAATCTGAGATCTCAGAGTTGTCTTAATTTACATTTCTTTGATCATAATGAGTTACAGCATCTTTTCATAGGACTAAAAATGGTTTTAATTCTTAATCTGAAAATTGTTCATATCTTTGACCATTTTTATCAATTGGAGAATGGGTTGAATTCTTATAAATTTGAGTCAATTCTCTATATATTTTTAAAATGAGGCCTTTATCAGAACCCTTAAATGTAAAAATGTTTTCCCAATTTATTGCTTCTCTTCTAATCTTGTCTGCATTAGTTTCATTGGTACAAAAACTTTTCAACTTAATATAATCAAAATTATCTATTTGGTGTTCATTAATGAGTTCCAGTTCTTTTTTGGTCACAAATTCCTTCCATCTTCACAGATCTGAGAAGTGACCTATTCTATAGTCATCTAAATTGATTTTAATATCACTCTTTATGTCTAAATCATGGACCCATTTTGACCTTATCTTGGTATATTATGTTAGGTGTGGGTAAATGCCTACTTTTTGCCATATTAGTTCCCAATTTTCCCAGCAGTTTTTGTGAGTTCTTATCCTGAAAGCTGGGGTTTTTGGGCTTGTCAAACACTAGATTACTATATCTATTGACTATTTTGCCCTGTGAGTCTAACATGTTCCACTGATTGACTATGCTATTTCTTAACCAGTACCAAATGGATTTGATACCATTGCTTTATAATATTGTTTTAGGTCTGACACAGCTAGGCCACCTTCATTTGCATTATTTTCATTAATTCCCTTAACATTCTTGACACTTTGTTCTTCTGGATGAGTTTTGTTGTTTTTTTCTAGATCTGTAAAATAATTTCTTGGGAGTTTGATTGCTATAACACTAAGTAAATAAATTAATTTAGGTAATATTGTCATTTTTATTATATTTGCTCAGCCTACCCAAGAACCATTGATATTTTTCCAGTGTTTAGTTTTGATTTTATTTGTGTGGAAAGTCTTGTAGTTGTGTTCATATAGTTACTTATTTTGCATTGGCAGGTAGATTGCCAAATATTTTATATTATTGAGAGATATTTTAAATGGAATTTGTGTACCTCTTGCTACTGGAGTTTGTTAATAACATATAAAACTGCTGATGATTTATGTGAATTTATTATGCAAATTTTCTGAAGTTGTGGATTGTTTCTAGTAGTTTTTTACTTTATGCTCTAGGATTCTCTAAGTATAACATCATATCATCTGTAAAGAGTGATAATTTGGTTTTCTCATATCACACTCTAATTCCTTTAATCTCTTTTTCTTTTCTTATTGCCAAAGCTAACATTTCTAATACAATATTGAATAGTAATGGTGATAGTGGGCAACCTTGTTTCATTCCTGATCTTATGGGCAACAGTTCTACTTTGTTCCCAATTCATATGATGCTTGCTGATGATTATAAATAGGTACTACTGATCATTTTAAATAAAAGTCCATTTATTCCTATAGTCTCTAGTGTTATTTTAATAAGAATGGGTGTTGGATTTTATCAAATGCTTTTTCTATTGAGATAATCATATGGTTTTTGTTATTTGGGTTTTTGATATAGTCAGTTATGCTAAGAGTTATACTAATATTGAACCAGTCCTGACTTTCTAATATAAATCTTACTTGGTTATGGTGTATTTTCCTGGGGATAACTTTCTGTAATCTTTTTGCTAACATTGTATTTGAGATTTTTGTATCAGTATTAATTTGGGAAATTGGTCTATAATTTTATTCTCTGTTTTCATCCTACCTGGGTTAGGCATAAGTTCTATGTCTGTGTCATAAAAGGGATTTGGTAGGAATCCTTCTTTCCTTATTTTTTTCAAATATTTTGCATTGTATTTGGAGTTAATTGTTCTTTAAATGTTTGGTAGATTCATATGTAAATCCATCTGGTCCTGGAGATTTTTTCTTAGTGAGTTGATTAATAACTTGTTCTATTTCTTTTTGTAAAATGTATTTAAGTAATTTATTTCCTCTTCTGTTAATCTGGGAAGTCTATATTTTTGTAGGAATTCCTCCATTTCATTTAGATTATCAAATTTATTAAAATAAAGTTGGGCAAAGTAACTCCTAATTATTTCTCTAATTTCCTCTACATTGGAGGAAAGTTATTCCATTTTGATTTTTGAGACTTAATAATTTGATTTTCCTCTTTCCTTTCTCTACTCAAATTAACTAAAGGTTTATCTGCTTTTTTTTTATAAAACCAATTATTTTATTTACTAATTATTAGTATTCTTACTTTCAATTTTATTAATCTCTCCTTTTACTTTTAGGATTTCAAATTTGATATTTGATTGGGGTTTTTAATTTGTTCTTTTTCTAGCATTTTTAGTTGCAAGCCCAATTCATTGATCTTCCCTTTCTCTATCTTATGCAAGTAAGTATCTAGAGATGTGAAATTTCCCTTAAGAACTGATTCAGCTGCATCCAACAAATTTTGGTATGTTTTCTTATTATTGTCATTGTCTTGGTTGAAACTATTATTTGTGTCTATGATTTGCTGGTTTAGTCATTCATTCTTTAGGATTAGATTATTTAGTTTGAAATTAATTTTTGGTTCATTTTCCCCTGGCTTTTTATTGAATGTAATTTTTATTTCATCATGATCTGAAAAAAATGCATTTACTATTCCCACCTTCTGCATTTCCTTTCGAGATTTTTATGCCCTAATATATGCTTAATTTTTTGTATAGATTCCATGAACAGCCAAGAAAAAATTATACTCCTTTCTTTCTCCATTCAATTTTTTCCAAAGTTCTATTATACCTAACTTTTCTAAAATTCTTTTTACCTCCATAACTTCTTTCTTATTTATTTTGTGGTTCAATTTATCTAGTTCTGAGAAAGCAAGGTTGAGGTCTTCCACTATTATAATTTTGCTGTCTATTTCTTCTCACAGCTACCTTAACTTCTCCTTAGGGAATTTAAATGCTATATTTCTTGGTGCATATATGTTTAGTATTGATATTACTTTATTATTTATGATATTTTTAGCAAGATATAATTTTCTTCCTTATCTCTTTTAATTTTTAATTTTTGCTTTAGCTTGATCTGAGAGCAGTATCGCTACCCCTACTTTTTTTTTTTTTAACTTCGCCTGAAGTATAATAGATTCTGCTCCAGCTTTTTGCCTTTAATATGTATGTATCACTGTTTTAAATGTGTTTCTTGTAAACAATATATTGTAGGATTCTGGTTTTTTATCTAGTCTGATATCTGTTTCTGTTTTATGGGAGAGTTCACACCATTCACATTCATAGTTAAAATGAATAATTCTGTATTTCCATCCCTCTTATTTACCCCAAATTGTGCTTTTTTTCCTTCCTTTTCTTCTTTCTCTTCTACATAGTATTTTGCTTCTGACCACCATTTCCCTCAAGCAGCCCTCTCCTGTATAGCTCCTCTCCCTTTCTTATGCCTTTCTCCTACTAATTGTTTTCCCTTTTATTAACCTACCCCTTTCCTTTCCCTTCCCCTCCCAGTTTCCTATAATTTGAGACAAGTTTCTCTGTGAAACCAAATATGTCTAATATTCTCTTTTTGAGCCAAATCTTATGATAGTAAGATTCATACAATGTTCATTCCCCTTCCTTCTTTCCCTCAATTATAATAGTTCTGCTTTGCCTCTTCATGATATGTAATTTCCCTTATTTTACCTCCATTTTTATTTTTCCAGTACAATCCCCTTTCCAACTCTAATTTCTTTGTAATATTATCATAGTAAAGTCAAATTATACCTGCATTCTCTATGTATACCCATAACAGAGATATAGCTCTCAGGATTTCTTTCCTTTTTACCTTTTTATGCTTCTCTTGAGTTTTGTATTTGGAGGTCAAATTTTTTGTTCAGTTCTAGTTTTTTTCATTAGAAATAAATGAATTTCACCTGTATCATTAAATGTTCATCTTCTTTCCTGAAAGATAATCCTCAATCTTGCTGGATAGTTTATTCATGGCTGCATTCCCAATTCTTTTAACTTTCAGAACATTGGATACCAGGTCCTTCAATCCTTTAAGGTGGAAGCTGCTTGGTCATGGGTGATCCTGATTGTGGCTCCTCGGTATTTAAATTATTTTTTCTGTCTGCTTGCATTTTTTTGTGGGGGGGAGGTCTGATAGTTCTGAATTTTAGCCACAATATTTCTTGGAGTTTTCATTTCAGGCTGTCTTTCAGGAGGTGATTGGTGAATTCTTTAAATGACTATTTTACCTTCTGATACTAGGATATCAGGGCATTTTCCTTGAGGATTTCCTGAAAGATGATGTCTATTTTCTTTTTTTCAGTCACGGTTTTCAGGAAGTCCAGTAATCATTAGATTGTCTCTCATAGGTCTATTTTCCAGATCAGTTGTTTTTCCAAAGAGTTATTTTACATTTTCTTCCATTTTTTCATTTAAAAAAAAATTGCTTGTTTGATTCTTGATATCTCATTGACTCATTAATTTCCATTTGTTCAGTTCTAATTTTTTGTGAATTATTTTGTTGTTATCTTTTTCATTTCTTTTTGTGTTTGCCCAAATGAATTTTTATATGAATTATTTTCTTCATTGCATTTTTTTCCATTTCACAAATTCTGTTTTTCAGGAATTTGTTTTCTTTTTCCATTTTGTCAAATCTATTTTGTAAGGAGTTATATGCTTTTCCCATTTCACTAAATCTATTTTGTAAGGAATTTTCTTCAGATCATTTCTTTGTTTTCTTTTCCAAACCCTCTTGCAAAGTTCTTGTTTCCTTTCCCAATTTTTCTTCTAACTCTTTCTTAAGATCCTTTTTGAATTCTTCCAAGAGAGCTTTGTGTGATGGGGACTAATTTATATCACCCTTTGGGACGTCATCTAGAGACAATCTGCTTTTAGTGTCCTCAGGGTTTGAAATCTGTTCTATTTCTTCATAAAACCTATCTATGATCAGAGTTCTTTTTTTTTTTTTTAAACATTGAGGTCTGTTTTTACAGTAAAGGGGAGATTGTCCAAAATTCTTCTACAGTTGACAGTTACAAAATTGGGTCAGTGCAGGGTGGGTGTGGCCAGATCCCATGATATTCTGGGATTTAGAGGCTCTCTATTTGCCTTTTGTATTGTAATATTTTGTATTATGCATTTTAATGTCTTATAACTAGCCTGCTGATCAATTAGCTTACAACCAGGCCAGAGTAGTCACACTGCTATAGATCCTCCAGGTAGATTCTCCAGCATAGGGAGCTCACATTGCCCTGGGACTATGTGCTGCCTGCACAGGCGCTTGTGTTTGGTCACCTGTACTTTGACCTCTCCGTGCTAGGCCAGCTTACCTCTGTGTTGGATTGAAATAGAACATTTCTGGAGATCTTTGAAATTATCTTCTGCTGGAAATTTGTTACTCCCAATATCCATGGGTTCTGTCACTCCAAAACCAGTTCAGAGGCTGTATTTGCTGTTAGTATGAAGGTCCTGGGGAAAGCTCAAAAAAAGATGTGTCTCCTCTCTGCTATCTTGGCCCTGTCTCTGAATCAAAGTTTCAAAGGCATATAGATAAAATAAAGTTCAAACAGTCTGAGAGTGGAGTTAAGATGGTGGAATGAAGCCAGCAAGTTGCTTGAGCTCTCCAAGTATCCCTTGAAACTACATGATACCAAAACTCTTAATAGAGTCTGGATGAATGAAATCTCTCTCTAGTTCAACCAAGATTGGAAAAACTTCAAGAAAGATCATTCTCATAAAGAGTGATATTATAATCCTATTAGAAGAATAAGGGATAGTTTAACTCTCAGATCTGTGGAAAAGGCAGGAATTTGTGGCCAAAGAAGAACTGGAGTATATTATTGAATGCAATCTGATTAATTTTAATTACATTAAATTAAAAAGGTTGTGTACAAAGAAAATCAAAGTAGACAAAATTAGAAGGGAAGCAATAAACTGGGGAAAATTTTTATCCAAAGGTTCTGATAAAGACTTGATTTCTAAAATATATAGAGAATTGACTCAAACTTATAAGAATCCAAGCCATTCTCCAAATGATAAATGATCAAAGGATATGAACAGACAAATTTCAGATAAAAATATTAAATTCATTTCTAGATATATGAAAAGTTTCTCTAAATCACTATTGATCAGAGAAATGAAAATTAAGACAACTCTGATATAATCACTGCACACCTCTCAGATTGGTTAGGATGATAGGAAAATAGAATGATGAATGTTGGAGGGGATGTGGAAAAAGTGGCACATTAATACATTGTTTTCAGAGTTGTGAATTGATCCAACCATTCTGGAGAGCCATTTGAAACTATGCCCAAAAACTGTGCATACCCTTTGATCCAGCAGTGTTACTACTGGGCTTATATCCCAAAGACATCATAAAGAAGGGAAAGGGACCTGTATGTGCACGAATGTTTGTGGCAGCCCTCTTTGTAGTGGCTAGAAACTGGAAACTGAATGGATGCCCATCAGTTGGAGAATGGCTGAATAAATTGTGGTATATGAATATTATGGAATATTATTGTTCTGTAAGAAATGACCAACAAGATGATTTCAGAAAGGCCTGGAGAGACTTACACGAACTGATGCTGAGTGAAATGAGCAGGACCAGGAGATCATTATATACTTCAACAACAATACTATATGATGACCAGTTCTGATGGACCTGGCCATCCTCAGCAAGATCAACCAAAGCATTTCCAATGGAGTAGTAATGAACTGAACCAGCTATGCCCAGAGAAAGAACTCTGGGAGATGACTAAAACCATTACATTGAACTCCCGATCCCTATATTTATGCCCACCTGCATTTTTGATTTCCTTCACAAGCTAATTGTACAATATTTCAGAGTCTGATTCTTTTTGTACAGCAAAATAATGGTTTGGTCATGTATACTTATTGTGTATCTAATTTATATTTTAATATATTTAACATCTACTGGTCATCCTGCCATCTGGGGAGGGGTGGGGGTAAGAGGTGAAAAATTGGAACAAGAGGTTTGACAATTGTTAATGCTGTAAAGTTACCCATGCATATAACCTGTAAACAAAAGACTATTAAATAAAAAAAAAAAAGAAACTATGCCCAAAAGGCTATCAAATTGTGCATACCCTTTGATCCAACAGTGTTTTTACTGGACTTATATCCTAAAAAGAAAATAAAGGAGGGAAAGGGATCTACATGTGTAAAAATGTTTGTGGGAGCCCTTTTTGTAGTGGAAAGAAACTGGAAACTGAGTGGATGTCTACCAATTGGAGAATGACTGAACAAGTTATAGTATATAAATGTTATGGAATATTAAAGTTCTATAAGAAATGATCAGCAGGATGATTTTACAAAGATCTGGAGAGACTTACTTGAACTGATGCTGAGTGAAATGAGCAGAACCAGAAGATCTTTGTACACAGCAACAACAAAATTAAAGAGGATCAATTCTGATGGTCATGGCTCTTATGGACAGTGAGCTGACTCAGACCAATTCCAATGATCTTTTGATGCAGAGAGCTATCTACACCCAGAAAGATGACAGTGAGAATTGAATGTGGACCACAACATTATATTTTCATTCTTTTTAGAGTTGTTTACTTGCATTTGCTTTTTTTCTCATCGTTTCCCTTCTGAATCTGATTTTTCTTGTGCAGTATAATATTTGTAGAAATATGTATAGAGGAAGTGCAAATGTTTAACATATACTGGATCACTTGTCAACTGTGGAAAGGGGCAAGGGAAGGAAAAATAGAACACAGAGTTTTGTAGGGGTGAATGTCAAAAATTATCCATGTATTTATTTTGAAAATAAAAAGTTATAATTTAAAAATAATGAAAACAAAAAAGTAAATAATAAATAATAAGAAAATATAAAGCTTTTAACCAAAAAAAAAAAGAGAGAGAGAGAACAGTTAGTCTCATTGAGGTGAAAGGGTGTTCAGCCCAGCTCAGGAAAATTATGGAAAATCCAGTGAGAGGGTCATAATCATTGCAGATCAGCAATTGAGATCATGTCTGACTAGTGGAGCAAAGCAGTAGAATAGTCCCCAATCCCAGCTTAGAAGGTAAATTTTTTAAAATTTAATTTAATTTTTTTTTTCATTAAAACTTTTTATTTACAAACATATGCACGGGTAGTTTTTCAACACTGACCCTTAAAAAATCTTGTGTTGCAAATTTTTCTCTCCTCCCCACCTCTCCCTTAGATGGCAGGTAATCCAATACATGTTAAATATGTTAAATATATGTTAAACCCAATATATGGCTACATATTTATATGGTTATCTTGATGCACAAGAAAAATCAGATCAAAAAAAAACTGAGAAAGAAACTAAAATGCAAGTAAATAACAACATAAAGAGTGAAAATGCTATTTTATGATCCACACTCAGTTCTCCCAGTCCTCCCTCTGGGTGTAGATGACTCTTTTTATCACATGATTATTGCAACTGATCTGAGTCATCTCATTGTTGGAAATAGCCACGTCTATCAGAATTGATCATCACATAAAGCAACAACAAGTATTATTATACTTGTTGTTGCTATGTACAGTAATCTCCTGGTCTGTTCATTTCACTTAGCATTAGTTCATGTAAGTCTCCCCATGTCTCTCAGAAGGTAAATTCTGAGAAACCAGGGTGTTTCCTGAAAAGAAGAGGCAAAGCTACCCCCTGCAAAAAAAGGGGACCCTGTGCACAAAAACAAGGCTCAAAGGTGCATAGGAAGCTTGGGAAAGCACCCCATTTATCCCAGGAGTAGAGCTCAAGTGAAACAAAAAAATAAAGAGGAAATACCAAAAGAAACAAAAAGAAAATGAGTAAGAAACAGGAAAGAACTTTGACCATAAAAAGTTACTCTGGTGATAGGGATGACCAAAACAACTTAGATGAGGACAAAATGTCCACAGAGGAAATCTGAAAGAGTGATATGAATCGGTCTCAACTTCACAGAGGTTTTTTGGAAGTGAAATCAGACTGAGCCTTAAGTACATTTCTCCAAAGTTCCTTCCCTTTACAGACAAATTGAAAAAAAAAAATCCACTGAAGAAAAGAACACCTTCAAAAGTAGAATTAATTAAATGGCAAAAGATATACAAAAGTTAATTGAAGAAAATCACATTAAAAACTAGAACAGGGGAAATGAAAGCTAATGTATGAGACATCAAGAATCAGTCAAACAAATTAAAAAGAATGAAAAAATGGATGAAAATGTGAAATCCCTCATTAGAAAAGGTTAACCTGGAAAATAAATCTGGAAGAGACAATTTAAAATTTATTGATCTACCTGAAGACTATGACCCCAACAAAAAAAACCTGGTTAGCATTTTTCAAGAGATCATCAAGGAAAGCTGCTCTGATATTCTAGAAACAGAGGGGGAAATAAGAATGCATTTATCATCTTTGGAAAGAGATCCCACAAAGAAAACCTGAAGGAACACTGTTATAAAACTCCCTAACTACAGTCTCAAAGAAAACAAGACTACAAGCTGCCAGACATAAACAATTCAAATATCAAGGAGCAACAGTCAGAATTACACAGGACCTGGCAAATTCTACAATAAAAGATAGGAAGTAAAAGATGTATATATATATATATATATATATATATATATATGTGTGTGTGTGTGTGTGTGTATGCATATATTATATTATATTATATATATATATATATAATATATATTATATATATATATATATATATATATATATATATATATATATATATATATGTATTATTTAAAGGTTATACTGTTTACATTCCTAGATAGAAAAACAATATCTATAACTCTTGAGAACTGCTTCTGTTACTGGGACAGATAAAGGGAGGGCATCACATGGACATAGGTTGTGGTTGTGAATGGACACTGATGTTATGATATCAAAGAAAAAGACATTAAGAGTTGGAAAAAAAGATTTATACTGGAAGAAGAGTAAAGGGGAGGCATAATAGGACAAATGAGATCACTTGAAGAAGCAGAAAAGACCTATTACAATCTAAGGAAAGAAGGGAGGGGATGAGCATTGTTTGAAGCTTAATCCCATTAGTTTTGAATTTAAGAGGAAATAACTTTAATCATTCAGATGGATGTAGAAATTTATCTAACCATATAAAGGAGAAAGAGGAAGGAAAAGAGAGGGACTGAATAGAAGGGCAGGCAGAAATACTAGAAAAAAGGTAAAAGTAGGGGAAAGGTGAAAGAACAAAAGGGCTGGTTGGGTTTAAAAAAACATCACTAAGAGAAAGGGGGAGAGGTAATAGGAGATTAAGTAGTAGTGGGTGGCGTGGGTCAAAACAAAACCTCACTACTAAGAGCAGGGTGGAAAGAAGAACAAAGTATAAACAGGGAAGAAATTATGATGGAGGGAAAACAGAGTTAGTAATCATAACTATGAAAGTGAATGGAATGAATTCTCCCATAAAGTAGAAGTGAATAGAAAAGTGATTTAAAAACAGAATCGTACAATATGTTGTCTATAAGAAACATGTTTGACTCAGAATGATACATACAGAGTAAATGTCAAAGGTTGGAACAAAATTTGTTATGCTTCAGCTGAAGTTAAAAAAAAGCTGAGGTATTAATTATGATCTTAGATAAATCAAAAGTAAAAATAGATCTAATTAAATGACAAAAGGAAGAAAACCATATCTGGATAAAGGATATCTTAAACAATGACGTACTGAAGATATTAATTGTATATGTACCAAGTGGCAGAGCATACAAATTCCTAGAGAATATTAAACCAGTTAAAGAAAGAAATAGATAGCAAAACTAGATTAGTGAGGGACCTCAACCTTCCCCTCTCAGAATCAACAAATCTAACCACAAAATGAATTAAATTGAAACGAAGAAGGTTAATAGGCTCCTAGAAATTCTAAATATAATAGACCCCTGTAGAAAATCAAATAGTGACAGAAAGGAACATGCCTTTTTCTCAGGAAGATATGGCACCTACACAAAAACTGATCATAGATTAGGGCATAAAACCTTACAATCAAGTGAAGAAATGCAGAAATACTAAATTCTTCCTTTTCAAACTACAATTCAACAAAAATTACACTCAACAAAGGGCCAGTGAAAGTTAGATTAAATATCATTTGAAAATTAAATAATCTAATTCTAAAGAATGAGTGGATCAAACAACCAATCACAAAAACAATCCACAATTTCTTTCAAGAGAATGACAATAATGGAACAACATATCAACAGCAGTTCTTAGGAGAAATTTTATATCTCTAAATACCCACATTAATAAAATAGATAACAAGGAGATCAATGAATTGGGCATATAACTAAAAAAGGTAAAAAAGGAACAGATTAAAAACACCCAATTAAATACCAAATTAGAAATTCTGAAACTCAAAGGAGAGATCACTAAAACTGGAACTAAGAAAACTATAGAATTAATAAATAAAACTAAGAGTTGGTTTTATGAAAAAAAAAGCAATAAAAAAGATAAACCTTTGGTTAATTTGATTAGAAAAAGGAAAGGAAAAAACCACAAGCATCAAAAATGAAAAGGGTGAACATATCACCACTGAAAAAAAAATTAAATCAATAATTAGGAGCTTTTTAGCCCAACTATATGACAGCAGATCCAACTATCTAACCAAAATGAATGAATATTTGCTAAAATATAAATTTCCCAGATTCACAGAAGAGGAAATATATTATTTAAATAGTCCCATTTTGGAAAAAGAAATTGTACAAGCCATCAATGAATTCCCTAAGAAAAAATCTCCAGGGTCACATGGATTCACAGATGAATTCTACCAAACACTTAACAAAACAATTAATATTATTTGGAACTATTTGTAAACTATTTGGGAAAAATAGGTCAAGAAGGAATATTGCCAAATTCCTATGACACAAATATAGTATCAATAACTAAACCAAGACGAAACAAAATAGAGAAAGAAAATTATAGATCAATCTATCTGATGAATATTGATACAAAAATTTTAAATAAAATATTTTTAAAGAGATTACAACAACTTATCAGCAGGATAATATACTTTGACCAAGTGGGATTTACACCAAAAATGCCAGGCTGGTTCAATATCAGGAAAACTATTATCATAATTGACTATAGCAATAACAAAGACCAACAGAAATCATATGACAATCTCAATGGATGCAGAAAAAGATTTTGACAAAAATAGTACACATTCCTATTAAAAACATTAGAGAGCATAAATAAAGAATAAATAGAGCTTTCCTTAAAATAATAAGCAGAATATAATTAAAACCAACATCAAGTATTATTTGTAAAGAGGACAAACTGACCACATTCCTAACAAGATCAGGGGTGAAACAAGGATGCCTCTTTATCACCACTATTATTCAACATTGTACTAGAAATCTTTACTTTACCAATAAGAACAGAAAAGTAAATTAAAGGAGTTAGGATAGGCAATGAGGAAATAAAACTATCACTCTGTAAATGATATGATGCTTATTCTTTTTTTTTAATAGCCTTTTATTTACAGGTTATATGCATGGGTAACTTTACAGCATTAACAATTGCTAAACCTCTTGTTCTAATTTTTACCTCTTACCCCCACCCCTCCCCAGATGGCAGGATGACCAGTAGATGTTAAATATATTAAAATATAAATTAGATACACAATAAGTATACATGACCAAACCTGTTATTTTGCTGTACAAAAGAATCAGACTCTGAAATATTGTACAATTAGCTTGTGAAGGAAATCAAAAATGCAGGTGGGCATAAATATAGGGATTGGGAATTCAATGTAATGGTTTTTAGTCATCTCCCAGAGTTCTTTCTCTGGGCATAGCTGGTTCAGTTCATTACTGCTCCATTGGAAATGATTTGGTTGATCTCATTGCTGAGGATGGCCAGATCCATCAGAACTGGTCATCATATAGTATTGTTGTTGAGGTATATAATGATCTCCTGGTCCTGCTCATTTCACTCAGTTCGTGTAAGTCTCTCCAGGCCTTTCTGAAATCATCCTATTGGTCATTTCTTACAGAACAATAATATTCCATAATATTCATATACCACAATTTATTCAGCCATTCTCCAACTGATGGGCATCCATTCAGTTTCCAGTTTCTAGCCACTACAAAAAGGACTGCCACAAACATTCGTGCACATACAGGTCCCTTTCCCTTCTTTATGATGTCTTTGGGATATAAGCCCAGTAGTAACACTGCTGGATCAAAGGGTATGATGCTTATTCTTAGAGAATCCTAAAAATGTCATCCAAAAACCTACTATAATCAATCCACAGTTTTAGCAAAGTTGCAGGATATAAAATAAACACACACAAATCTTCAGCATTTCTATACATTATTGAAAAACCCCATCAGAAACAGAGAGAAAGAGAAATTCCATTTAAACTAACTGTAGACAAAACAAAATATTTGGATGTTCTACCTGCCAAGAAAAACCCAAGAACTATGATGAACAAAATTACAAAACACTTCTTGAACAAATAAAGGCAGATGTAAACAATTGGAAAAATATCAATAGCTTATCAGTAGGCTGAGCTAATATAATAAAAATGATAGTTCTGCCTAAATTGATCTACTTGTTCACTGTCATACCCATCAAAACTGCCTAATATTATATTACAGAATAAGAAAAAATAATAACCAAATTCATCTAGAATAACAAAAATAAATACAAAGGATGGTGGTTTAGCAGTACCAAACCTAAAAGTATATTATAAAGCAGCGATCATCTTAACCATTTGATACTGGCTAAGAAATAGAGTGTTGGATCAATGGAAGAGATTAGATACACACAACACAATAATCAGGCCTGTAATCTAGAATTTGATAAGCTCCCAAACTCTAGTTTGTGATATAAGAACTGACAATGTGACAAAAATTGCTGAGAAAATTGGAAAATAATATATTAGAAACTTGGCATTGACCTATATCTCATACTCCATACCAAAATAAGGTCAAAATGCATACATAATTTGAGCTTAAAGAATGATACCATAAACATATGAGTAGAGCAAGGGACAATTTACGGATCAGATCTTTGGAGAACAGAGGAATTTGTGATAAAAAAAAAAAAAAAACGAGATCATTATGAAAGGTCAACTGAACAACTGATTACATAAAATTAAAAAGGTTTTACAAAAATTAACAGAAACAAGATTAAAAAGGAAATACAATGCTGAGGGGAAAAAAAAAATCTTTACAGCCAGTGTTTCTGATAAAATATGTAAAGAACTGTATCAAATTTGTAAGAGTTCCAGTCATTCCCTAATTGATAAATGATAAAAGATATGAACAGACAATTTTCAGATGATGAAATTAAAGCCATCTATAGTCATATGAAAAAAATGCTCTAAATCACTATTGATTAGAGAAATACAAATTAAAAAACTGAGGTACCATCTCACACCTCTCAGATTGGCTAAAATGACAGGAAAAGATAAGAATGAATGTTGGAGGGAATGTGAGAAAACTGGGACACTAATGGAGTTGTGAAATGATCCAAGCATTCTGGGGAACAATCTAGAAATATGCCCAAAAGTCTCTCAAAATATTCATACACTTTGACCCAGCAGTGCTACTAGTAAGTTTGTAACCCAAGGAAATCAAAAAAGCTGGAAAAGGACCCACATGTGCAAAAATATTTGTAGCAGCTCTTTTTGTGGTAACAAAGAATTGGAAAAATGAGTAGATATGGTTGAATAAGCTGTGGTATATGAAAGTAATGGAATATTATTGTTTTATTAAAAATGATGAACAAGCTGATTTTAGAAAGGCCTAGAAAGATTTACAGGAGCTGATGCTAAGTGAAAAACAAGCAGAAACTGTAATTGCAAGGATATGCAATGACCAGCTGTGAAAGACTTGGTGGTTCTCAGTAATTCAGTGACCCAAAGCAATAACTTTGGACATCTGCATTCAGAAGAACTATGGAGATTGAATGTGAATCAACACATGCTATGATCACTTCTTTATTTCTAGTTTTTTTCTCTCCCACAATTTTTCCTTTTTGTTCTGATTTTTTTCTTCCAAATTGATATATAAAGTAATGTGTAATAAAATAAATAAATGCATTTTTAAAAAAGTATCCAGATATTCTTTATAGCAAAGCTTCTTAAAATCCTCATGTCATGTAAGTGAACATGGCAGTCATGAAATTATGATTTATTTTCAGTAAACGTTTGATTTGTATACCCATTTTATATATCTGCATATCTAGTGTTGTGTAAAAATTTCTTGGGCAAAAAGGGGTCAAGAGCAGAAAAAAGTTTAAGAAACCTTGCCTTATATCAACCCTGTGATCAATCCTACAGGACACCTGATTGCATTACACATAGGTGTACTCTTTAATTGAATAAGCCAAAAATAACCCTATGCATAGTGTACAGCCCAGAAAAGTAATACATATTTATTAGTTTAAATGCCATGGGAAAGGCCTTCGCAACTTTCTTCCCAATCCATTATTAAGTTTTTCTTTTCTCTTGGCAGATTATAATGCTTCAAGGTGGCCTTGACCTTTCTCCTCTCCCCCTTCTTCTCCACCCGATAGTTTTTCAGTTGCAATTCTATCTTGCTCACCTGTCCTGATCTATCTTAGTGCCCCTTCATTCCCCTGTATTATAGCCATAGTGAATTCCCATCTATCTTTGGTAACCTGTATTCCATCTGCTCAACCCTTTTCAGGTTCTTTGAACCTCCACCCCTCATTATTGCCCCATGTGCACTTTCTGTGCTCTGAATCCTCTTCTTTTTCACCCCAAGCCACCTCTTCATATCCTCCTCACCTTTATAGAGCTCCTCTCCCACCTTACCAAATGCACTGCAAGTTTTGTCTTAAATATTATTTCCCCCATTGCGTGAGCCATGTGACCTTTTGTTTGCAGACATCACATGAATATTCATAAGCCACTAATCATGTTTTATAAATCAGAATTCATTGTGAAACACATTAACCCTGCCTGCTGTTCTCCCTTCCAGTGGGGAAAGAGTTGCAATCTCTCCACAATCTTTGCTTCAAGGTAGGACAATTTTCAGATTGAATAAGCGTATTCTCTATTTTACTGAATGAAAAATGCCAATATATACACACCTTTTTTATGTACTACAGGCTGTGACTGAACAGATTAATGATCACGATAGCATAATAATAACAATTTGATTATGGATTCTTAATTCTGGGGTCTAAGAACTTGTTTTAAAATTAGGTAGGTGGGTACATAGTTAGATAAATGTATAGACAAATTTAGCTAGCCAGCCAACCAGCCAGCTAGACAGATAATTGTACTTCATTATAATTTGTTTCCTTTGCAATCTTATGTATTTTGTTTTAGGCTTTTTTTTTTTTTTAAACAGTATTCTGAAAAATGGTCCCTAGTGTTTATCATGACATACAAAGAACTTATAAACTCCTACGTTAGATAATGATGACTATTTTGGGTCTTCCTTCCTTCCTTCCTTCCTTTCTTCCTTCCTCCCTCCCTCCCTCCCTCTCTCCTTTCCTCCCTCCCTCCCTCTCTTCTTCCTTCCCTCCCTCCCTCTTTCCCTCCCTCCTCTCTCTCTCCCTCTCTCTGTCCCTCCCTTCCTCCTTCCCTCCTTTCTTTCTTTCCTTCCTTCCTTCCTTCCTTCATCCTTTTTTAAAACTTTATTCCCTTCTCTCTTTCTTTTTGGTTGACATGAATATATATATATATATATATATATATATATATATATACATGGATTTTTACAAGATAATAGGTAATGAGGGGAAAGTGATTAGGATGGGCATTATAAGCTAAATAGTAATTTATAGAATATAAGGGGATTTAAAATGTAGAATTCCAAAAGGTAATACATGGTGGATTAATATAGAAAATAGCAAAGATAGACAGAATTCACTAGATGACTTCATTTGGAACCTTGGATTCTCTTTCTAATTAATTAGCTATATGAATATGAACAAATCACATAACTTCAGTTTCCTCAACTATAAAATTAAGGACGGATTAAGATTGTTTGGATTAGGTTTTCTTTAACATCTCTTCTCAGTCTAAACATTTAAGAATCTATATATTTTAAGCAGTCTGACCATAGAGGTTTTCTAGCTAAACCTCCCACTCAATACAGGAATCCTTTCTAGAGCATACTTCCCCCCAATGACATTTAAGAGTTTGGAACTCAATATCTATGTACGTGGCCTTTTCTGAGTTGGACAGCTCTAAATGTTAGAAGGGTTTCCCTTATTCTGAGCCAAAATTTCGTGTCAAACTCTAATTCAGCAAGTATTTATTAAATGTCCCACTCTGTATAAGGCATTCTTCCCTGAAGTTTTCTATTCTTTAGACTTAACTTCCCCATTTCCTTGAAATATTACTTCTACTCACCTTGAAATCATTGAATATAGAGCTGAAAGAACACGAAATAATACAATTGTACCTTCCAGTCTAGGCCCTAACCATTTATAAAATTCTTTGTCCTTCATTCTCAAAGAGGACATGACATTAGGGAGGTGATGCCTTGACATGCAAGTGAATTGTATTAAAGTGAGGGAGCTGGGCAAGATCATCTGCCTCACTTCCCCTCCAGAGCCATCTGGGTCCAGAGGTAAGATATAAATCTAAATGACTGGAGCAGTTAGATGATAAGATGAACAGAGCACTGGACTGGGAGTCAGGAAGATGGAAATTCAAATCTAATCTTAGGCATTTATGAGCTGCCTGGGTAAATGACTTAGCTTTTGCTTGCCTCAGTTTCTTCAACTGTGGAGTAACTTAATGGAAATAATAGCAGCAGTTACTTCCCAGAGTTGCTATGAGCATAAAAGGAAATAACGTTTGCAAAGCCCTTAATAGAGATCCTGGCTGGCCTGGCTCAAAGTAGGCACTTTGAAATGCTCATTTTCTTCCTACTATGCATTTTCTGGTGATTTAGTGAAGATTATAAACCTCCTTCTTCAAAAAATGTTTTTGATTTAGAATTCATAATTGAAAGGAATAATACATTTCAGTTAGAGGGCTTAGAAAACAAAGATGTCATTTACTTTTCCTATTCAATACAATAAATTACAGTATGTATAATCGACACTTATTCATTCAGATCTTCTGAAATCTATCCTGTGGGTTTAGAATCCCTGATCTAGTCTAGTCTCCTCATTTTATAGATGAGAAGACTAAAGTCCAGAAAATCAAATGACTCAGTGTCATACAGGTAAAAAAAGCATCAGTGTTAAAACTGAAACCCTAGTCCCTTGACTCCAAATCAATGTTTTTCCTCCTACACAGCTTCCTCATTGCTTGCATCTCAATAAGTCCTACTTTTATCAATGTTTGTCTTTTAATAGAATATGTGGTCTTTGAAATGAAATACAACACGTGGCCCTAAGAATGGAGCACAAAATTTTAGAGTAGGTCTGAGTACAGAATAAAACATTTCTTGTGTCTCCCTTGATCTATATACTATATTTTGGTTCCTGAAAATGAGTGCATGCCCACAGTTTGCTTTCCAGACCCCAACTCTGGCAGTCTTTGAAGTTGCCTATTCATCTGTCTCCTTCTAGAAGTGGAAGAAACTGAGTGAATCCCACAGAGATTTGAACCTGTGGTTTCCAGGAAGCTCAGTGATAGATGTAAGTGCTTAGTTAATTAAGCCCTCCTACTAGGCCTGTTTGCTTCTCTGGCTATATATAATTTCTGTTAGTTCTGTTGATGCACGACTACACTGTTGATACTCTGCACTTCTGTGGTACCTTTCATCTGTAGAGCTCAGGCTGCATTACAAACAGTAATTAATTAAGCTCCATAACCCCCTGATGAACTGATTATATAGAAACATGGTCTTGCACAGAGCCCAGGAGTTTTGCCATCCAAAGATGCTAAGCTAAATTGGCATGTCCACCAGAGGCTACTCTTTCCAAGGCTAAGACAGAGTTGAAACAATGGTGGTAATGAAATGGGTCTCTGTTTTGCTCTGTTAGCATTATCCTACAAGGACCAAATTTTATTGGTGAGGAAAAAGAGAAAGTCTGAAAGTAGAAACAAATTAGACTTGGAGGCAGAAGCTATATGTTTTAGTGAGGAAGTCAGAAAAACTGGGTTGGAATCCTAAATCATTAAAACCTACTTTGTGGTTCTGGACAACCTGTTTCTTTCCCCTTTTATAAACCTTGATTTTACCACCAATAGTGTTTTGTTTTTGTTTTTTGAGAAAAGTATCTTATAAAATTTAAATTCTTATTTCTACTGTTATTAATGGGGGAAAAGGAGACTGGATCATTATTTTACTAGTATGGGGAACTCTTTGGGGAGGAAACCCCTCCACCAATGTAGATTAGCACCCTCTCTACAATTTAAAGAGGTTCCTTCTGGCTCAGAAAAATTGTGAAACTTGTTTTGGGTCACACAACCAATATGGGTCACACACAGGCAGTGATTTGAAGCTCTTTATCTATGATTCCATCCTACTTCACCATCACTGTCAACATTATTTTTATTATTAGTGAGAGAAAATATGAAAGAGTACTTGAAGTCAGAAGACCTGACTTCAAACTCTAGCTCCAAGCTCAAAATTCTTCATTTGTAAAATGAGGATTATAATCCTTTAGTCAATTAGTCAACTAGCATTTATTAATTACCTACTATATGCCATGTACTCTGGTAGGTATTGGAGAGATAAAGAAAAGGAAAAAAAAATTCTCTGCCTTCAAGGAGCTCACTGTTTAAGGAAGTGGATCCCATGGAAACAACTATGTATAAACAAGATATTAAAATTAGAGACTAGAAAGAGCTTTGGGAAAAGGGAGGGGCAATATGTAACACAACAGAGTTTTTTGGTGAAGAAAATGTTCTACAAATTGTTGTGCTATAGAAATGTTATCTACAAATAGTTAATCATTTTTTATTTCCTTGAGTTTTAATTTTTACAGGGCTTTCTTTTCCTTCAATGCAAACAATTTATTAAAACAGCAACAACAACAAGAACAAACAAAAGATAACAGGACTTTACACTGAGTCACTTTAAGCATTTGAGTCTGAAGTGTTTGTCAGTTGGAATCTTCCTAAGTGCAAGAGAAAGGTCTTTCATTTATTTATTCATTCATTCATTCATTTATCTATCTATCTATTTATTTATTTTGTATATGAAACAAGACTGAGTACATAGTAGGATCACAAGATTTTAAAGTTGAAATAGACTTCTGAGACTAGCTAGTCTAATTCTATCATTTCACAGATGAGGAAACTGACATGCTGGGAGGTAAAATGATTTACCCAAGATTGTACAGCTGTTAAGGGTCAGAAGTAGAATCCATACCCAAGTCTTTCTAATTTCAAACCCACTGACCAAGCATAGTCCCTACAATTGAATTGAAATTTCCTGTTGTGAACTACTGAGGAAGATTATTTTTTTCTTCTGTTCATACATACCTTCATTCTTTCAATCAACATATCTTTATTGATTTCCTCCCCCTTTTATTCTAAAATTCTAGGAATTTATCATTCGATTGTTCACTAGGATTTGAGATTTTGAGATACTTCTCAGCATTCTGTTCAGTTAAGTTGTCACCAAAGTTTTTTCTTCAGGCCTTTAAGCTATTGTGCCAGATATAAAAATAACTACAGCTATTTTGCATTCATATTTTGTAGCTTATTTGGAGGCTCATTAATATTTGATCAGTAAATTATAATTTTCCTTTAAATACTGTAGGCAATTTAAGAAGGCCTGCTGCATCTTATGTGTGACTTTATTCCATCTTTGGGCTAATGTTTTATTATTGTTGTTGCTTCTCCAGAAGAACACATATTATAATCCATGGGATGAATTAAACTTGCTATATATACTTCTCAGGAGTGCATGCTTTCTAAAGAGCCAAGCATAGATATTTAAGGACTTTACATATTTATGAAAGTTTTTTTTTAATTACTATTTAGTTTTAATGTTGCTATGACCAGATCATAGACTTGCTATGGTTTTTATCCTAGTAAATAAATCTGAGAGTATGGTTGGATTTGTGTCTACAGAGATGCCATCACTTTTCGGGGGCAAAAAGTGTCTAAGAGCACTAAATAAAAAATAAAACAAAAATCCCTATGAATCATTTATTCTTCTACTTTCTATTTGTGTGACCTTGGAACATTGGTTTCTTCACCTACAAAATAAGGATAATTAATAATTAGGATATTAATCCCACTTTTGCCTGTCTTCCATATTTGTTATGAGAGCAAATTGGACATAATAATAATAATAATAATAATAGACTTTATAAATCATCATAAGGTTTACAAAGCAATTTACATGTGTTATCTCATTATATCCTCACAATATTAACTTTATATAACACTTTAAAGTTTATAAAGCGATTTGTATCCATTATGTTTTTTCAGCATCACAAGAACTCCGAATTAGGAATTAATAATGGCATTTTTACAGATGAGGAAATTTAGGTTTATAAAGATTAAATGATTTTCCAAGGTCATTCAACTAGCAAATTTTCAGCTCCAGGTCCAGGATGCTATCCACTATGTCATACCTTTCTTACCCCCATATTCAAATTGTTTACAAGGTTTCTTGATTATATCTTTGTAACATTTTTCACATAGGGCTCCCCTCTTCTCTGACATTGCTACCCACAAGGTGCAGATTCTTATTACTTCACACCAAGACTTTTGAAATAACCTATTGCAGGGTACCTTTGGCTCAAATTTCTTCATATATATATATATATATATATTTTTTTTTTTTTTTCTCAACTGTCATAATGATATTCCTAAATGTCAGGTCGGACTATAACCCTTTCCCTTCAACCCACAAAATTCTAGTGGCTCCCTCTCACCTCTGGGACCAAATAGAAAATCCTGCATGGCCTTTCATAATCTGCTCCCTCTCCACTTTTCCAGTCTTTTTATAGTTTATATCTTCTTCTTCTCCTTGTGTATTCTTTGACCCCATGACATTGGTCTCCTTCCTGATTATTGGACAAGACACTCCATTGCTCAGCTCAAAGCAATTTCACTAACTGTCCCTTGTGTTTGGAATGCTTCCCCTACATAATCTCTGTCTCTTGTCTTCCTTGGCTTTCCTAGCAATAATCCTATCTTTTGTAGGGAACTACTTCCAGTCTCCTTTAACACTAGGGTTTTCCTTTTGCTTATTATTTCAGATTTATTTTACATATATCTTAATTATCTATCATTGATTAAAGATTGTTTCTTCTAGTAAACTGAGCTCCTTGAGAGCAGTGACAACTCTTTTCTTTTAATCCTCAGCTCTCAGCACATAGTCTGGCACATTTTAGTTATTTAGTAAATGTTTATGAAACGACTTAATGGAAATTATTTTATGACTGTAATTGTGAGTTACTGTTATTATTGTATATTAATTTCTTCATTTCTAAAATGAAGGGTTGAACTATTAGATTGAACAGATTTATTCTAGTTTCTAAAATTCTTTGCTTTATGTTCTTCTAACTAGCATTTCAACTACAATGAGTCAGATGTTCAGTCATTTTTCAGTCATGTCCAACTCTTTGTGACCACATTTAATATGTTCTTGGCAAAGATACTGATGTAGTATGCCATTTCCTTCTCCAACACACTTTACAGATGTGGAAACTGAGGCAACCTGGGTTAAGTAACATAGTTTGCATCAGAGGTCACATTTGAATTCAGGAAGATGAGACTTTTTGACTTCAGGTTCAGCACTTTATCAACTGTTACCTAACTACCATGGTACAGGTGAGGGGAAAACTATTCTTCCTGGTGTCCAGTACAACAAACACATTCTGTACCATATTTTCTTTTCTTTAAGACATAAGTCCCAAGAATCTGACTTGATGGATAGGGTGGTGATGGAAGGATTTTAAGACAACAGTTACCATCTGTTGCAGTGCTTGTAATTTAAGTCATTACAGTGAATGTATAAGATAAGAAGAAAGGAAAGTTGAGGTGCATGGAGCTAATGTCAAGAAATATTTTTTCATTGAGCCAGTGAGAACCAGAGCCAAGGATTGATTATATGAGTGGACTGTTGACTCAGGAAGTGAGCCTAGAAGCTGCCAAGGTAGTAGGCTATTTTCCTCAATTAATTCAAAAGTGATATCTAGCTATCAGGGAGATAATTTACTCTCAGGACTATGTTCAGGAAGTGGATAATGTTAAAACTCGCATTGGGAAATGGTTACTGAACAAGTTTATAATGTTTGTTTCATTTTCTTTTCTGTTTTTATTAAAAGTTTTTATTCATTCTGTAATGTGGTTTACCTGTTAATTGTTAGACCAGTAATAAATAAGTGTCTAGAAGTAAGGGAATTCTAACAGTCCTACTTTGGTATTAGATTGAGGGCTCAAGTCATAATATTTGCAAAATATAAACCAAAATTATCTCAGTAATCCATAGAAACTCCAAGGAAATCGAAAATTAGGCTATATTGTATTCCATATTACAATGTTCTCTTTTCTAACATCCTTTCCAGTTCCAAATTCTAATAAATCATATAGGCTTTATGTTCTAAGATTCCTTCTAGTTCTAACATTCCTTCTAGTTCTAACATTCTTTAGTCCATGTTCTAAGTTGTGTTCTAAATTTCTGTGCACTTCTAATGTTGTTTCACTTATTGAACACCTATTCCATGTCTGGGGAAAAAGAGGAAGGGAAAAATAGAAATTAAATTGAAAGAAAAAAAGGAAACTGAAGATGAAACTGAAGCAATAACCAACGATAGAGTTATAAAGATGATTCCAAAACCAAGCATTACATTCTATTAGAGGTGTTGCAACTGAACCTGCAACGGTCTCTGAGCATCTGACACTTAATTCAGTGGTGAACTTTAGAGCTAAACCGAGTCTCAGAAATAGCTTTCTAGCTTTCTAGTAATACCCATCTCTAAGGGTTTCAGTGTCTCCCTATCTCTGCTCTTCCTTCCCCCCTCACCTCTTTCCCCTCAAATCCCTTTCAATCTGCAACAAAATGAAGCATCCCAATACATTATTCACTCTCAGCTAAAATGTCAGCATTTTCCCTTCCTTTCTGAGTTTATTATTTCTTTAGTTTTCATCCCTGTCACTATTGCCAAGGTCCAGGTCTCAATGGCAGGTGTATGTGATATTTTATAATATAAAAGTTGTAAGAAAAGAATCTCTTAAACACAGGGGAGTTGAATAGCTAAGATGAGTTTATATTAGTACCTATGGCTTCCATTGTAATTTGGGTTCCAATGAGACATGACTTGAGCAAGAGACATAGATCAACATGGTCAAGCCCTTTTTGTGATTAGTAGGATTCCTTTAGAGAGACGAATTATCCTTGAAAAAGACTCAGTGGTGGCTAAGAACCAAAGAACCAGCAAAACTCAGTATATTTATAAAATGATCACCAGAGGGTAGAAAACAAGGGCATTGCTGGAAAGACAATATAACAGCGAAGATAGTAAATTCAAATGGAATTCATAGAAAATTTAATTCTTTAAAAATATATTAGAATCTGAAGGAACTCTGAAACATAGAATGATAAAAGAGAATATAGGATATTGGACTGAAAAGACCTGAGTGACCCACTACTCTAAGCCCGTCATTTTGCAGAAAAGCAAACAGACCCAACTAGAGGAGATGAATTCACAGAATTTTAGACTACTTGTTCCCAACCAAAAATCCTTTCTACAAATCCTGAATTTGTGTTCACTCTGTCTTTAGCTGAAGATCTATGGCAAAGCGTGAGCAACTACTTTTCATGGCAACCCATTCTACTTTTAAAGCTCTCTGATTCTTGGGAAGTTGGGAAGATTTTTGATTTTGTTCCCAAAAATTGAGCCTAATTGTTGCCTTTCTGGAATTTCCATATTTTTTTCTTCTATTGTTGCAGACATCTTTGAGAAATCAACATAATACTTAAATATAACCAGAGCTTAATATCTCCTCAAAGCCTATACCACAATTAGACACATCAACTTGATTCTACATAGCCAGCTTTACCCTATTCAAGGTTTTCTGCACATTTCAACTTCAAATCATCAGTATGCCTCAGTTTTCCTGCTTCAGTTTCCCTGAATTGTTTTGCCTTAGTTTCCCTGGTGGCAACCCCTCTTTTTGGCCATTAGGACTAAGATAATTAGGGCTGGGAGCCCTAGCCACTGGCATTCTAAAGAGTCATAAAACTCCAGGTGGCTTATCTCAAATGTTTGGGTATCTCCTGCCTCAGACTTAATACCTCTTAGCTTCTTCCCAGCTTATCAGAATTTATGATCTTTTTTTACCCCAACTTGTCAAAACTGAATTTATGGTCCTTTTCTGGAACTTCCCACTCACAGTGCTTGCCCCACCCTTGCCTTTGTTCCCCTGATTGCTGGAGCCCTATAAGAGTCTCTGGAATCCCTTGCTTGTTCTTGGACTCTTTGAGACAAGAGTCCCATCTACCGGGCTGGGGTCAGCCATGGATCCTGTTTGACTGCCAGTCAAGCTCTCCCTCTAATAAAATATTTAAATCCCTCCTAATCTCTATCTTGCCTCAGTTTTTCCAGTATTACATTACATGTGTTTCAATGTCCCTCTTCTCTCCCCATGATGAATTTAAACTCTTTTGATCCCTTCTGTACAACAGAGTCCTTACCTTAAAGTACTTGAAGACAGACCTTATGGTTACAAATGGTTCTTCAGGTTAAACATTCCTAATATCTTCCACCAATCTTTGTAGGTCAGGGTTCTAGTCATGCTCTTCTAGGTCCTTCTCAAAACTAAACAGGACATATACTCCAGATGTGGTCTGATAAGAGATAAAGTTAACAGAAATATTCCTTCCCTTTTTCTGGATATTGCATTTTGATATAACACAAGATTTTATCAAGGTTCTTAATTGCATCATTTTGATGTTGTTGCCTATGTTAAAATTCTCGGATTCCTTCACTGCTCTACACACACACACACACACACACACACACACACACGGATATATATACACGCACATATATATGTATGTATGTATGTATCCATGTATATATATGTATAAAGTAATATATTGCTTTACATTTATATCTGTTAGATATACTTTTGCTAGATTTGGCCCTTTGTTCTAATCTTTTGCTATATAGTTGGTGCTTACGATTGGATTTGTATTCTTTCAGGAATAGTCCTACAAACCTAGTGCCAGTATCCACATGATGTGAACTCATTTGCTTTTGGATGGGCTTTCTTTTCCTCTCAATTCCTTCTAATTCTTACTATGCCTAAAATTTCACTATTAAGTACTGTGTGTGTGTTGGGTTGAGGGGTGTGTATGTTTATGAGTATGATAGGAAGAGCGGTAATTCTGCTATTAATGTGGCACCTTGTGACCTTAAACAGAGCACCTTGATAAGTGGCTCAATGGATAAACCATTGAGCTTGGAGACAGGAAAATCTGAATTCAAATCTGGATTCAGATATTAGCTTTGTGACTCTGGACAAGTCACTTAACCCTGTTTGCCTCAGTTTCCTCAACTGTAAAATAATCTGGGAAAAGGAAATGGCAAATAACTCCTCTGTCTTTGTAAGAAAACTCCAAAAGAGGTTATGAAGAGTCAGACAAAATTGAAACAACTGAATAACAACAAAGATCTTAAACAAAATTGGGCTTCATTTCTTACATCTGTCAAATTAGATGTGTGGCAATGGATAATCTATAAAGCTCCCTCTAGCTCTAGCAGCCCATGATTCTGTATATTCATATAATCTCCTATTCCTTATTATTACAGTATCTATTCCTTGTTCTGCTGGTGAATTGAAATCAAGCTATAAAGCTGAATTAAGTGTTTATTTGCACTACTCACAAATATAGGATTTAATTGTGCAAGAACATGTTCCCTTTTGTCTTATTGAATTACTCACCTCTCTGTCTCTGTTATTTTTTTCTTTTTTTTTCTCCCCCTCTCTGCCTCTCTGTCTTTGCTATTTTTGGTTAGATCGTCTGAAAATCTTAATATATCAATGACATTTATAACACATGTTAATAATATAAAACGTCAGTGCTCTATTTGTAGAAATGACTACTGATGTGATGGGAGCCTTGTATTTTCACAGTGACTTTTATTATAAATATGAGGAAATGCTTCAATCATTTTTGGTAATAAGGGAAAAAATAAAATAAATTTTGCTTCTCTCTAGCCTACTGGAAGTCTTAAGTAATAGTTTCACTTCTGGTAGGTTTTGCATGGATTACCCTTTTAAGTCAACAAACACTTGAAAAAGTCTGCTATACAGAAAGCACTGGTTTGGGGCTAGTGAATAAATGAATTGAAAATAGTATAGTTTTTAGTCACCAAGATGCTTATAATTTAATGAGGGCCGATGGGAGGATTGCTGTGAATATAAGGTATACCCAAATAAGCAAAATTCAAAATAGAGTATGATGATCCAACAGAGGAATTCAAACCCTTCTAAGGAAACATATCAAGGAGGAAATAAATTTCGATATAGGAATCTAAGAAGGGTTGATGGAGGAAGTGATGTAATATAGCTTCTAGGGGAGACAGCAATAATTTTAAGGTCCCCTGACCTTAGGAAGCTTCTGTTCCAACAGTAAGTCAGTGATTCAAATCTTCTGGCTTTGGAATCTATGATCCTGAGAACCTCTAATCTAAGAACACTATTGTTCTGTCAAGGATTATAAAAGTTCTCTGGCCTGGGAATATAATAATATTTGTTCCCTTAGATTTTAGGGAAGATGTATTAGTGATTTCAAGACTGTTGTTTTAACAATCTGTCTGTTAATGATTTCAAGTTTTCTAGCCTTAGAATAATCCTGCAAACATTACTCACTCTCTGTTAGTCATTGGTAACCAAATTCTTGAGATCTCTCCTTGCTTCTACCCCTAGGCCATACAATTTAGCATATCTATAACTTGAAGAACTAGATAAATGTGTCTTCTTACTTCAAATTCCTAGCTAAATTCTCTTGGAATTTAGACTGCTTCAATTGGCATTACAGTTACCATACACTTTGCCTCTTGAGTTGGATAAGGGTTCAAGCCTGCAAATTTTTTTAAGATACCTTGAGATACTGGTCTGTGACTCCAACCTTTTGGGGTCCTTTTCCAACCTCAACAGAAGTATACTTGAGTTGAGTTTTGATGGATTTTAACAGGTTGAGTTGGAAAGGGGATAAGCATTTTTAAAACAACTAATGTGTATTGAGCATTTTACAAACATTATTTCATTTGATCTTTACAACCACCCTAAGAAGGAGGGGTTATTATTATTCCCACCCAGTTAATAATTGAGAAAAGCATGATAGAGAGGAGTTAAGTGACTTATCTAGGGTCATACAGCTAGGAAGTGCCTGAGGCTGGATTTGAATGCTGATTTTCTCAATCCAGACTGGCATTCTATCCACTACATTGTCTACCTGCCTAGGGGAATCCATTGTATGCATGGAAATTTTCCGTTTTAAAGAAAAGAAGTGTGATAAAGAAGGATGAATTTGGGGAACAGCTATTGCCTAATTTGCTGTAATATCGAATGTAGAGAGGGGAATCTTATTTAATAAAGAAAGAAAGTAATTAGGCTGGAGCCAGATTGTGAAAAACATAAAATGCTACACTAAGGAATTTATATTTTATCCCATAAGTACTCAGAGCCATGGAGATTTTTCCACAGTAGAAAAACAGTATAAAGGGTTGATGGGTGAAAGCTAGTCTAGAGAGTAGAAAGATGGAAAACAAGAAAACAACTTAGAGGCTGTCTATATAAGCAAAAGAGATGATAAAGACCTGAGCTTAGACAACAGTAGGATAAGTGAAGAGGAGGGAATGATAGAGAAGTCATGTAGAGAAGTATGCCCCTCATGTATGTAAAGGACAAGAAGAGAGTGAAAGATGACTGGGGTTTTGAGTTTGGGTGATTGAGGAGATAGTGGTATCATTAAAAGAAATGGGGAAGATAGGAAGAGGGAATAAATTATTAGGAAATATCAATGGTGCAGGTAAATTGAGATTCCTAAAATAGAATTGTAGACAGTTCTTTGAAAGGTATGCATTAAGTAGTTAAGTCATAATTTCTATTGTAGAAATCCCTTAGGAAATCCTGACTAACATCTTCCTTAGTCCTTTACAGATCACTTCCTCTCAGATTTCTGGCAGTTGCCTAATTTCAGGAATAAATTTCTTGCCCTTCCATGGAAATCTCACTGGTTAATCCCTAGTATTAGTGATGGGTATCCCACATGTCAGAAAGTGTATCTTCTGTGACAAGTCGTTAAGTTCTAATCACCCCCCTCCTCCCAAATTCTCATATGATAGAGGAATAGTGAGACATACAGCTAGAACAGCCTTCAAGTTCTTCTAATATAATCTCCTCATTTTATAGAAGGCAGACATAAGTATAGAGAAGTCCAATGTCACATAAGTACTTGTCCACCAACTTCCAAAAATCTCAACTTCAGAAATGTCATTTAATGTCTTGACATCATGAGACTAGTCTTAGTATATTGAGTAGTCAAAGCCAGATCCTTTTTCTGGTATTTCCTCACTGTTAAACCCTTCTAGGTTGAAATAACCTTTTCCTTCTAAGTCAGTCACCTACTAAATTTTATATTTTGTTGATTGAAGTGAACTGTATATCACCAAAGTACTGATCTGCTGATAATTTATACTGTTCAGGATATTAAGGAATGCAAAGACCCAGACAAAGATGACAATAGAAGAGGTAAATATTTAGGAATTTATTAATTAGGAATAATTAGGAAGTTGGAATTTGAAAACAAAGAGACCATAAAATCTAGGGGATCTCCATAAGAGGAATGAAAGTATCTTCGATGTTGGAATAAAGGAACTTTGGACAAAGACCTAGCTCCATCATTACTTTGCTTCATTGACCTTCATTGTTCAAGCCACTTCCACTTCTGTAAGGTTCATATGTAAAATGGTAATACGAACTAATTCTAATTGTACTGAGTAATTGTGATAAAAAGAACATAATCTAAAATGCCTTATATAAATGTGAGCTATTATTATCACTGGTGTTAGCTTTGGAGGTGGAAAGAAGAAGGATATATTAAAGAGTGAACATGTTGGACATTTACCCACTTGAAGGAGACTTGCCTCAGGACCTAGAAGCCAAACCACAGAAACCCTGAGGCATCCTGGACTTAGTTCTTTCCCTGGGATTCATTCTCTTACCAAGTGTAGATTTTTGCTAATAAATTGAGAGACAGAAGGAGAGAAAGAGGGAGGGAGAGGAGGAGAGAGAGAGAAAGAGAGAGAGAGATTCAGAAGGGAGGGAAAGGGGGAGGAAAGAAGGGAAGGAAGGAAGGAAAGAAGAGAAAGAAGGAAGGAAGGAAAGAAGGGAGGAGGGAGAAAAAAAGAAGGAAAGGAAGGGAGAAAAGGAAAGGAAGGAAAGAAGGAAGAAAGGAAGGAAGGAAGAAAGAAGGAAAGGAAGGAGAGAGAAGGAAGGAACAGGGAGAAGAAGGGAGAGGTGGAGGAAGGGAGGGAGGAAGGAAGAAAGGAAGGAAATAAACATTAACCCAAACTTTCTAAAGATTTTGAATGCCTGCAACCATTGGAAAAGTGAACTAATAGAAGGTTATAGATGAACAGTGATAAATCCTGCTGTGTTCTGTACCACCAAGAAAGCAGCAGTAATATTGCAGAGGTGTTATTATGCTGTCTGTATGGCATGTTTAGAATAATTCCCCAAGGATTTTTAGATTGAAGTACAGCAGTCACAGAGCCAGCTAAATGCTTCTCTTGCTTGAAATGAGCTACAACAGCACTTTAGCTAAAGACAGTACAGCAGCTGGTAAAAATAAATAAATAATTAAATAAACAACAAACAAATAAATTAATGAAATGATAATGTTGCAACCTCTCTTAGTTTACATCTTCTACCAGTTTCTTAGGACAATTTTGCTGTTCTCAAACATAGAAGAACCTGACATTTCCTGCTCTATTTTCTTAGCATCTGATTCTATCTCTTTCAATTTCTGTTTCTCAATCTCTTTCTTTTTGTCTCTGGTTCCTTTGTCTCTTTCATCACTCTGCTTCTAGAGAGCACAGTGGATAGAGAGCTGGGCCTGGAGTCAGAAGACTTGAGTACTGATTCCACTTCAGACATTTCCTAGCTGTGTGATTATGGACAAGTCTCTTAACCGCTGCCTGCCTCACTTTTCTCAAGTGTAAAATGGGGATATTAAAAAATACGTACCTCTTGGCTTTTTGTAAGGATCAAATGAGGTAATATTTACAACATCCTTGATATATAGTAAATGTTTAATTAAATGTTGGTTTCCTCCTCTCATTTTCTTTCAGCCACTCTTTCTCTCTCTGCCAACTCTCCAATTGAATATATTTCTGACTCTTCATATCTTCTTCATCCCTCATTTCACTATGATATTCTGACTCCCTCCAATGCCCTTCACACTTCCCACTTTATACACCTACTCTCCACCTAGAGAAATTATTTAAGAAATTTTTTTTCTTTTATGCCTAGAAAAGTAAAATCCTTTAGCACTAGTGATTCTTCTCTTCTCCTTCTTCCTCCTCTTCTTCCCTTTCAGTTCTAACCCCCAAAGGGTTAGAGGAGGATTACATGCCCTTCTTGTAGAGAAAGGAACAGTAGTAATAACTGAGCTACTATAGGAAGTTTAAAAATACCTACCTGCCTGTTGGGTTGCTGGGAGGAAGTTGAAGGGGGTGGAGTTAGAAGCAGAACTATCTAGTCTAAGAAAAAAATTCAAGATAAGCAGCCTTCTTAGTAGACACTGCAGTGATCCAGGCAATGCTAATGTAATGCTCCACCGCCAGAAGAGACCTTGAGAAGTCATCCTATCCTTTTCCCTGTACCTTTATCATAAGGCCCTATACACAGCATCCTAAATAAATGAAGAGTGATGATTTTTTCCCTATACAGCCAAACCATGAGTGATTTCTCTGTAGACCTTGATAACCTATTATAATGTGTAATGACTTTGTAATCAAAAAGTTTTCCCTTATATCTAACTCAAATCCTTAATGATTTAATTGTTTCTCTTTTCTTTTTCACCAGTGGCCTTTAACCTTGGAGACACAAGTGTAGTTTATAGTACCAGTTCCCCTACTAACCAACTATGTAAGTTTTGGCAAGCCAATCCTCCTTTCTGAGCCTTAATTTTCTTATCAGTTAAAAAGTAGGGGGGTGGCTTTATTTTTTTTTCTCATTTATTTATTTATTTATTTTTAAATGTAACTTTTTATTGACAGAACATATGCCCGGGTAATTTTTTACAACATTATCCCTTGCACTCATTTCTGTTCCGACTTTTCCTCTCCCTCCCTCCACCCCCTCCCCTAGATGGCAAGCAGTCTTATACATGTTACATATATTATAGTATATCCTAGATACAATATATGTGTGCAGAACTGAACAGTTCTCTTGTTGCACAGAGATAATTGGATTCAGAAGGTAAAAATAACTGGGGGAAGAAAAACAAAAATGCAAACAGTTTACATTCATTTCCAAGTGTTTTTTCTTTGGGTGTAGCTGCTTCTGTCAGTCATTGATCAATTGAAACTGAATTAGGTCTCTTTGTCAAAGAAATCCACTTCCATCAGAATACACCTTCATATAGTATTGTTGTTGACGTATATAATGATCTCCTGGTTCTGCTCATTTCACTCAGCATCAGTTCATGTAAGTCTTTCCAAGCCTCTCTGTATTCATCCTGCTGGTCATTTCTTACAGAACAATAATATTCCATAACATTCATATATCACAGTTTACCCAACCATTCTCCAATTGATGGGCATCCATTCATTTTCCAGTTTCCAGCCACTACAAACAGGGCTGCCACAAACATTTTGGCACATACAGGTCCCTTTCCCTTCTTTAGTATCTCCTTGGAGTATAAGCCCAGTAGTAGCACTGCTGGGTCAAAGGGTATGCACAGTTTGATAACTTTTTGGGCATAGTTCCAAATTGCTCTCCAGAATGGTTGGATTCGTTCACAACTCCACCAACAATGCATCACTGTCCCAGTTTTCCCGCATCTGAGAGGGGGCTTTAGATGATCTCAAAGGTCCCATTCATCTCTGATCTTCCATCTTCTAGAATTCCTTCCACTTTTATGTTCTAGAATATGTTATTAGAGGTAATATTGTACAATGTAAATAAAGTATAAGGTCATTGCATTAGAAGTCAGAAAAACTAGAAACTGGATGAAAGTTCTAGTTCCAACAAATTGTAAGAATCGCAACATACTTTATCCCTTACAGCTTGAGTTCCCTCATCTGTAAAATGGAAACAAAGGATTATTGTGAAAGAAATCCAAAATATCCCCAAAGTCTTTTTATTATTATTATTATTATAGCTTTGTATTTACAAGATAGGTATGCATAGGTAATTTTTCAACATTGACAGTTGCAAATCCTTTTGATCCAACTTTTTCTCTTCTTCCTCCCCTTCCCTCCCCCAGATGGCAGGTTGATTAATACATATTAAATATGTTAAAGTATAAGTTAAATACAATTTATCTATACATGTCCGAACAGTTATTTTGCTGTACAAAAAAGAGTCGGACTTTGAAATAGTGCACAATTAGCCTGTGAAGGAAATCAAAAATGCAGATGGACAAAAATAGAGGGATTGGGAATTCTACGAAGTGGTTCTTAGTCATCTCCCAGAGTTCTTTTTCTGGGTATAGCTGGTTCAGTTCATTACTGCTCTATTGGAACTGATTTGGTTCATCTCATTGTTGAAGAGGGCCATGTCCATCAGAATTGATCATCATATAGTATTGTTGAAGTATATAATAATCTTCTGGTCCTGCTCATTTCACTCAGCATCAGTTCATGTAATCTCTCCAGGCCTTTCTGAAATCATCCTTCTGGTCATTTCTTACAGAACAATAATATTCCATAATATTCATATACCACAATTTATTCATCCATTCTCCAATTGATGTATCCCAAAAGTCTTAGTTTTAAATTTTGATAACTGTTTAAAAATTATTTAATTCATCATTATTATTTAATAGTTAAACTAAGCTATTAATGATCAAAACTGCTCCTAGATATTTATCTCACTGTGTACTTTTTAAACTTTAAAACACTATAGAAATGTATATTAGAATTATAAGACCCCTTCCAACTTTAACATCTGTGTTCTAACATTCCTTCTAATAGCCCTTCTAGTTCTAAGTGTCTATGTTTTAATTCCCTTCCAGATCTGTTCCTTATAGAACTGGAAATGAAGTTAACTTACTATATCCTTTTATAGCCTCAAAGATCATTATTGAATTTCTCTTCACATTTTTTCTCCAGGATGAAAAATCCAAGCATTGTCTTTCTCACTATGTCTAACAATCATTCATTCATGCATTCATTCATTCATTCATGCACTCATTCATTCAACAAATCACCACCATTCAACTAGAGTACACTAAGTTCTCCTGCCCTACACTTTATGTGTGTCTGTGGAGGGTGGGAGGTGCTGGGAAGATTGGGGAACAAAGATGGAAGGAGAGAGTACAAAAATTACTCTTCCTACTCTACATCTGAAGTCTACTTGAAAAAAACATAGTAAGCATGAATGAGCTACCAGAACACCCTCTAGGTAAAAATCTCCTCTGTAGGTCTTACAAGAGCCCTTTCACCTCTAAATCTATGATTCTGTGTAGCCTACTGACTCAAATTTTAAATGTCTAAATTCAAATTCGAAATCTTTTCCCCCTATTTACTTTTATATATATATATATATATATATATATATATATATATATGCTTTATATATTATAAATATTTTACCTTTAAATATATAAATATGAAGTTATATATATATACATATATTACTTTTATAAACACAAATATGTAGATAGATAAATAGGTAAATCTATAATTGATCTGTAGATCGATGTATCTATCTATCTACCTACCTAGAGAGTAGTCTGTAAGGATGGACCCTGAATCTGTGATTTCATTGGATCTGTGATTCCTGAATAAGGAACTCTGCCCTACCAATATGAGTGGCACCTTAAAGCCTGAGAGGGGTGCTTTGACATTGAACATTTAGAAGGTAAGTGATTGATCTAATTCACACAATCAATATATGTGTCAGAGGCAGCATCTGAGCCCTGGTCTTGATCCTGAAGCCAATTCTCTACATATTTTGTCATGTTGTTTTTCCAATTGTCATCAGTCTATCAGGTGGTAAATTCTATCAAGATGGTCATCCTGACAAAGTCATCTTTATATCTCCCCAGTTTCCAGTACAGTGTTCTTTCCACATTAAAATTGCTTAATAAGAGTATATTGAATTGAATGGAATTATATCCCTGATCAACCAGAATGACAACTCCAGTCATCTTTAGATCCTTTTTTCTTCCCCCTATCACTTCAATCAGTCACCACATCTTGTCAATTTTTGCTTCATAATGGCTCTGTATTGATATCCTATCCTTTGATAAACTCAGAAAAGCAGTGGGGAATTTATTGATATAGGAGCAGTATCTCAAGAACTATTTGGAGAAGATCAATAAGCATGTAACTCTCACTAGGTCACCGAAACAAACTTGGAGATAGTTTTAACAGCTAAGAAAAGTGATCATTTTGGTGGCCAGAGAAAGTCTTCACAAATCTCGCTTAATGTTTTTGTGAAATAGAGGCATTGTGGGACAATAAGACAAATAGTGAAATTAGAGTCAAAAGACTTGAGTTCTTTTCTTAGCTCAATCACTTATTGCCATTAACGTGAGTCCTTGCCCAATCTGAGTCTTGCCCACAAGATGGGGGTAATATTTGTACCAAACATTTAAACCAAACAACTATACTAAGTTTAGTAAAGTTGTATGGGGATCAAATAAAATCATGACTATAAAACACTTTGGAAAAGGTAAAGGCAGTATTATCAGGAATGTTGAATTTAAGTCTTTCCTCCTTTCCTGGGTTTTAATTTTTCATTTTAAAAAATGAGATTAAATTAAATAATATTAAAAGATATTTTATGGCCCAAATTCTTATGATTCCTTTGTGTTATAGAAATGCTGGCTATCACTATTATCACCATCTTTGATCCTCAGTTTCCTCATCTAGAAAATGAGAGAGTTAAGTTAAATTACCTAAGATATATGTCCCTTTTAGTTTAAAGATCCTATAATGACAACTCTGTGCTTTTTCCTCAGGCCTAAATCGCCAATGCAGTGTGAGAAAATCTGACTCATATGTGAAAAGGAACACTTTCAAAGGCACTGATGCACATGGATTAATAAAGACTAGACAGAGGCAGGTAGAAATAGTTTTGGAATTCAAGCAGTGACTCAAAACAGATTTAGGAACGAACATTCCAAATCAGGTCAAAAAAGTCAATATTGCCAGCAAATGGCAGGTAATTGAAGCCACGAGACCACAGCACTGGAGTTTTGGATAGTATCATTTGCAAGGGGTAAGAGTTGGCTGATGAATGAGGGTTAAGGATGCTGCAGCAATGGACCAGATCCCCCCAGTGAAATATGCATCATTCTTCCCTGATGGCCGACCCTGACACCATCAGGATGGTGGGTGGAGATGAATAGTGACAGCTTTATGGGCAGCGCCAAGCACCAGGATGATGAGACCAGGCCTCTGAGCCGCTCTGGATGGGACTGTTAAAGGCCATTAAATCAGCTGTGCAATATGTTATGTTTCACTCTGACGGTGCCGGTTTCAGATGGGCCAGTCTGTAAAGGTGTTCGTGTAGACACGGGGCTGTAGCGATTACAGATGAAGCAGGATAAGGACACTTGTTGTCCATATCTGAAGGCAGGGTTCAATGTTATCATCTGTCAAACTGGAGTCCCTGAAGTACCATTTCAGCTCAAACCTTCTCTGTTCAAGGGTAACTTTCAGCTCACACATTCTTCATCCCACGTTCTAGTTTCTCTTCTGGCTCTATTAGTCTGTATTTTATGTTCTAAGGACCATCCAGTTGTAACATTCTATGTTTTAATGTTTTTTGTTCTAAGATTTGAAGGGAATAGAGCAGTAAGAGGGAGGGATTGAAGCCATCTAAACCTCATTGTAGGGTCATATTCAATGATAATGATTCAAATGCTCAAGACAGCTTCACTATTTTTGGCAGGAGCTTTGCTATTCCAGGGCCTAGCTTAGATACTCCAGAAGAAACAAAACAACTTTAACACCTCAGCTAGAAAAGCCTTGCATAAATTGCTTTGCCACCTGTCAGCTCTCCACCCCATACCACTGACTGTGGATTTCAGTTTTATCTACAGGCCTAATAATATTGAACTAAAAGAGAAAAAAGTTATCCTACCTCCCTTTTCCTAAAAGCGTGGGTGATCTTCAGCCTCAAGAAAGCCAGTGACTAAAGATAGCAATGAAAGCCAAATGCAGAGGAGGCAGGGCTGGAGGGAGGTAGGTCTCAAGGCCTCATCTCTGAAAAGGCACTTAAAGCACTGACCTGTTACCTCCTTGGGTCCTGGGTCAGTCAATCAGTTAAGTTGTTATTGAGTCCTGAATTCATGTAAAGCTTTGTTCCAAGAAATATGTTATTTTTCAAAAGCTTAAGATAGGTACTCTGCATTAGCAACAACAAAATCAACCCCCACAAATCCATGTAAAGAAGAAAGAGTGGGGGGCAGAAAATGACAAAGTAAGGGAGTCCCAGCCAGGGTGATGAACAATGGGGGCTCTGTTGCCCTGGGTCTAAGGCAATAAATATGATGTCTTCCAAAATAGTCTGAGATGCTGATCAGCTGAGCATGGGCAGCACAAGTGGTCGTTTAGCTCTCTGGCTGATGTGATATAACTGTTATCCCGAATCTGAGACAGGGTAGCATAGGGTTCCTGGCTGGCCCAACTCAGAATCACTGTAATCATCATGGTGACAGAGCACAGATCTCCTTTATGTCCTAGTGCTTTAAGGAGGCAAGATACATTGGAACCAATCAGAAATGCCAATACTCCAACTGATGGAAATGCTTCAATGCAGATGGTGCAGATCATTAAAGTAGGCAAACTACCACTGAACATGAAATGGAGGATATGAATGTTTTTATTATGCACCAATACTGCTTCATAACAAAACTGAAAGCAGATCTTGCAATTACAGGCAAGGGCTTTTTCCAGCTTTTTGACAACAATATCCTCAGCTCCAAGCTATACAACAACATATTACAGATCAATGTAGGGCAATCCTAGGAAATAACTTCATTCCTAAGCAGAGATTAGATGAAATGAGTAGAAATTGATGAGTTACTTAAACCTAAGAGGGAAAAGCTGAAGAACCCAGAAGCATTGAAAATCTACATTAACAAAAACTCTAGAAATGTCTACCTAATGGGGAAATGTATATACAAAATAAAGTTGATGTCTCGACTGATTTTGAAAGGGAAATGGACATTCTTAGAGTAAAATTTTGAAAAACTCTTTCTTGAATTGGATGGCATAAGCCCAACTCATAGGAGAGCAGTTCTTACTTGGGAGTCCATGAATTTAAGAAACATTTTTCAATAACTGTTTCAATTTAGATTGGTTCCCATATAATCTGATGCATTTTATTTAATTCATGTAAGCACTTTATTCTGAGAAAGAGCCAGTAGGTTTCACTTAACTGCCAATGGGGTCTATGACACAAAAAATATTAGCACCTATAATAGATTAATTCAAAATCATTATTACTTTAAATACACACACACACACACATATATGTCAACTATTATAACTATCAGGAATTTATAAATTCTCCCAAAATATATTACGAGTATAAAAACTGTTCAGGATCTGAACACAATATATTATATGTTATTTAAGTAGAAAATATCAGAGGAAGGTTAGAGCTTCATAACCATATGCTTTAAGATAATTGTCAAATCCTATAATGGCATTAGTGATGAGGTGATTATTAAGAACCTGCACAAAAAATCTCATTACTTGAAATGACAAACTAAAATACCATATTGCTCAATAAAAGGCAACAACAACAAAAGAAACATGCAAAATGGAATTCAGAAAAAAAGATCAGAAATTCTTGATATTCTTAATCAACAAATGAAAGCAAAAGTTCAAAGGTTAAAGTTGTAGGAGTAGATACAGCTTAAAGGAAGAAACAAAATTTAAAAATTCAGAATTAATTTAAAACAACAACCTCCACCACAATATAAGAGATCTGAGATAAAAAGAAATAAAGAACTGCACCACCCCAAAAAATGGGAGATGGAATCATTTTGGTTGAATATAACAAAAGCTCAAATTATATCAATTAAATAAAACTCTGAATTACCACTAATGTGTTTTTGTGCCTTATTTTGAAGATGTTCAAAGACATCATGAATTATCATCTTGTAAAAGTGTACACCAAAGTTAGATGAGCAGCCCTGAAAAAGACTTGGTGAGCCCTCACACCAGAGGTGCTACTACTCCCTGAATATCCCATATATACTAATAAGTCCTATATATACCCCATGATTGGATCTCTCTTTCTGGTTTTCTTTCTTATCCTCTTTGAGGAAACATATTGGTTCCTACAATCTAATGAACACTTATTTTCCTAGGTCTCATAATTAATTGGTTTTTTCAGCTTTATGTTAGATATTGAATTACTATACTAAAACTTTTTCAAAACTGATTCCTAATAATCTAATAATAGTGTAAAATACAGATTCTACTATACAATGAACCTTATGTAATTGATATTGTGTAAGTTCCAGGCTAGCTCCCTAGAGGCCTCATAATCAGCCGGAGTCAAGATAAGCAAAAGTCCTTGGTCATTAGGGGGAGAAGTGAAGGAGACGGACAAACTCTCCACCAGCCTCCCTTCTCATTGTCCTCCTCCAAAATGACTCTGGCTTGTCTCACTCCACCCCTTAATCCCTCCTACAATTCTCCTAATCCCAAGTATTGAGCCAGCATTAACTGTGAGAAGAGAAATTCCAAATGTGCTAATAGGGTTATTATCCAATAGGTAATTAGACTTAAGTGCTCAGTTGTCTGATTCAAGCACACCTATTCTGAGTTTTAGCCCTTTCCAGTATTCCATAAGTAACCTATGGGGAAGAAGAATCCCAAGAACCAAATATATGAACTAATATGATGAACAACATAATTCCATCAGTGAATTTGTCTGAAATTTTAGCACCTCTGAAGAACTAGAAATCAGCAGGTTTGAATATGAACCATACTTATCTTTTCAAACTGATCAAAGTGGCACATGAATTACTAGTAAAACATTTTTCTACACCCTCTCTGAAACAAACATGATTACATTTTTATTTTTAAAAAATATCATGTAATTATCACAAAAAGATGAAAATACATGTAACTTTTCTGTATATAGGTTAGTTACAAGTTTGTATACTCTCCAGATTATTTCACTCAAAGAAATTTGTAGACACACAAATAAAAGAACATAATGCCAAAAGGAGAAAAATAAAAGATGTGTCAAAGAGTCCAAGGGGCTTGAAGAAAAACTCATTATTAACTCAAAAATTATTGAACAAGCTATCTAAAACATTTTAACAGTTACAAATCTATATTGGGTATTGTGAAGTCTTTGATTCAGTTCTGTACTCATGGCTTGTGTATTATATATTTAAATAGATTAATGTAAGAAAACTATATTTTTTATATCCATATATAAGTCAAAGCAAACAGCAGAACCCCGTTTAGAGCAGTTAACATCTTTGCAATAACATGTTAAATATATAGTTTTTTCATGGTGAAATAGACAAAAAATATATATATATATATATAAACAACATCCAAACAAAAAAACCATATAATGTAAAGGAAAGGGTCATTTACCTCAAACAGCTATAGAAAAATTTTGTTGTTATTATTGTTTAGTCATTTTTTCAGTTAAATCCAACTCCTTGTGACCTCATTTGAGTTTTTTTTTTGGTTTTGCTTTGCTTTTTATTTTTTTTTATTTTTTGGCAAAAATACCCAAGTGGTTTGCACTTTTGTTCCTCCAGCTCATTTTATAGGTAAAGAAATTGAGGGACACAAAGAGGGATACAATAATATTAGCTAATGTCTGAGACTAGGTTTGAACTCAGAAGGATAAGTCTTCTTGACTTCAGCCCTGGCACTCTATTCATTTCATACTTAATTTCCATAGAAAAGTTTACCCTTATTCATCCTAAAAAAAAAAGAGAGAGAGAAAGATATCTGTTACCATAGACAGCTAAGTGACTGTGTGTAGAACACTGGAGTTGAAATCAAGAAAAGCCTGACTTCATATTCAGCCTCCATTTAAACATTTAATAGCTTTGTGACTCTGGACAGATTACTTAATTTAATTTCCTAAACTGTACATTAGAAATAACAATAAGACTCACCTTCCAGGATTATTCTAAGGATCAAATGAGATAATATTTGTAAAAATATTAGCAGAATTTCTGGCACATAATGATAAATTAATAAATGTTTGTTCCCACCTCTCCTTCATAGCATAGGATTAACAGGTAAAAAAATTACAAATTATATTTAGGACAAACAGACTTCAGTTTAGGAAGCAATAGTAAAGATTGAGAACAGATATACTCATCCAAATTTGTCAAATATAAGGAAAAGTAGCTTTTTTCCCAGAAGGGTCCTAGGAAATGCTTATGACCCAAAAGTGGAGTCAAAAGGTATTCCAGGGGTGATGATCACAAGAACTGGGAAAAAAAAAAAAAGTATTGAATGGCTGAGTCAAGAAGCTATATACATGAAATAGAATTGAAATATTAATTCAGGATGATAGCCTTACTGCCAGAAATTATATATAAACAAAACAAATCCCAATTAATTGATTGCTGCAGATCAGACGATGAAGTGATAAAAACTATGCAGAATAATTATTTCACTCCATACACATACAATATCATGTACCAGAACCTAGAAAGACATAATTAAACACCCAGAATTATATACCAAAAGCTCACTATCCTTTATAACTTTAAGGTTAAAAAAAAACCTTTTTGCTGCAAGTGAAAATCTTAAAATAACCCTGAGAATTGAAAAAAGATTATAGCAGAGCTGAAACATTATTACAGACAGAATTGTCCATAATTGTCTAGGCACAAAATTAATCAGTAAAAATTAAGGAAGAACATTTAATAGCTGTCATCATACAAGAAATTATTAATCTCTATGTTATAGGGAGAAAAAAATGTCAAAATATAAAGACCTATTAAAAACAAAAGTCAAATGAGAAAAAAACAACATACACATTTAGCTCTATTTTTCTTTCTACTATTGTGGTTTTCCTAAACATGCTACTTTTGGATAATCTCGTAAAGCTAAATTTATATTCCAATACTCTTAGTTAATTTAAAAAAGTAATCACTTAATCCACCTATATAATTGTCTATAAAATTTTAGATACAAAAAAATGCTATCACAATAGAGATCTCTCTTCAGATGGTATTTATTTAAACATTATTTCAAAAAAGGAGACCATGAAAAGATAGTGATAAGTTTGCTTATTCTATGGAATAAAACATGAGTAATACCCATGAAATCAATATAAACTTCAAGAACATTTTTGAGAATCTAAGAGATAAACTCTATTGGAACCATTGCGTTTTCATACACAGAATTGTGGCCCACAAATATCTAGATATAACATTGATCCCTAAAATTTAAGAAAAATGTTTGAATTGATGTTACTTTGTGAAATACTCAAAAGTCTCAAGCAAAAGGAAATGAAAAGTTGTTAAAATATAGAGATGACTAATAAAACAAATTGGTATATGTATAGCTAAGTTATATAATATTTTATAGTTTTCAAAGTACTGTACTTATATTATCTTATTTGATTCTCATAAGCAACCTCATGAAGTAGATTCTATAATAGTCCTCATTTTACAGATCAAATTGAGACTGAAAGAAAAGTTAATGGCTTGTCAAGGTTTATCCAGCCAGGAAATATCAGAAGCAGTATTTGAAAACAACTTTTCCTGAACTCAAAGTCTAGCAGTCTTATATACTGCACCATCTAAATGAATACACGATGGGGAACATGGGCTCCATAGTCATCATACTTTCATACAGAAACTGACTTAAAATTGCTTTCAGTGAGTCTACAAAAGATGAGCTAGAGAAAGAAAATGCAAACCACCTGGGTATGTTTGTACAAAAAAAAAACATTTAAAAAGCAAAACAAAACCAAAAGCCCCAAATGAGGTCACAAAGAGCTGGGCACAACTGAAAAAATGACTATTACACTTTTTGAAGTAGTCGATAGGAAAATAAATACAAAATGATATTAGCAGGGTTGTGACTTTTCTCAGGATCATTTCTACATAAATTCTATAAAATGAAATATGAGAATAAAATAAATACAATAATATTCTATAGCCAAACCACTCTAAATGCATTTGATCTCACCTTACAGCAGAAACTAAGCTAAATTGGAATTTATTGGTAATTCTATGGGAGATTACCTAGGAATACTGGGTTTGAAGGTTGAAAACATAGATGATCTTATATAACAGGTAATGATTTGTCCTCAGATCCAGGAAAACCTGGATTCAAATCCTGTCTCAGACACATACCAGCTACACGACCCTGGGATATTTGCTTAACCTTTGGATATCCCAGACAAATTGCTAAAGCCTTAAATTGCAGATTTACATTTCCAGAGGGAGTTTCCTCAGGGATTCTGTACACCAATGAAATCTCATCTTGCAATAATCAGGAAAGATGATGATGATGATGATGATGATTTTTTAACATGAAGCAGTCTCCTCAAAACTACCTATTTTACAATCTAATTGTAAAGGTGAGAAACATACCAAGAGATAACTAAAATACAAGAGAATTGTTTACTTGTGAATACTCTTTCTCTACCACTTTTTAGCTTAAAAAGAACAGTCTTCCATTTCAAACAGGGCCATCTTCAGTCATCTTGATTTATATCTTGCCACTGGATCCAGACGGTTCTGGAGGGGAAAGTGAGGCAAGTCACCTTGCACAGCTCTCTCTCACTTAAATCAAATTCACTTTCATGTCATAGTATCACTTCCCTGATGTCCCAGTCCTCTTTGAGAACAAAGGAGGAATAACAGCCTCTGTGAATAAAGCCAGACAAGAAAATGAACCCAATTCTTTTGACTTCAAATCCAGAACATACTTTCCATTGTACTATGACTTTCCTCATCCAGTGAAACTAAAATTTTAATATACTATGTCAAACTTGTCTCATTCATTCAAGACAAAAAGGAAAGCCAAATCCATGGCATCTACTATTTTGTTCAGATTGCGCCTCTGAATCTTTCCAAGATATCTTTGGTTTTCCTGGCTAGGTTTCTTTCTTAGAGTCCATGCCTTAAACCAAAACCAATCTTATTCTAATTGGCTAAATATGTCCTAGGCCCCATTTGGTCTTTGTTTGGGTCCTGATTGATTCATATTGAATGTAAATAGCAATTGTTTCTGCTTTGGCCAGAAACCCTGAGGTTTTCCCTTCCTAGATTCAATTATTCATTTATCTAGATTTTTTTGGACTAGCTGAAAGAGAAGATTCTTTGCCTCAATTGCTCCCTAGCTTTAATCGCTGGGGCAGGCTCAGTCAAACAGAGACATCTTGAAGATTTTATTTTAAAAAGGCCAAGGTCTCCCATCTCCAGTCTCTTCATCTATATCTTGTCATAGGACCCTAATCACTCTGGAGGAAAAAGTGAGACAGGTGATCTTGTTCAGCCCTCCTTCACTTAATCCAATTCACTTGTATGTCATGGCATCACCTCCCTGATGTCATGGTCCTTTTTCAGAACAAAGAACAAACAACAAAAACAATCTCCAGCCTTGTCCTCAGATCCAGGAAAACCTGGATTCAAATCCTGTCTCAGACACATACCAGCTTTAGTTAGACATTTCAATTTTCCTCACTGAACCTCCTTTTTATTATCTGTAAAATGGGAATAAAAGCATTCAAACTATTTATCTCATATTGTTATTGAAAGAAAATTTTAAATTATCTTTACCGCATGATGCTACCCAATATACTAATTTCTTTTAATATATTCCTCTCTCACTCCCTTTCCCTTTCTCTTATTTCTTGGTCATAAATTTATTCATATCCATTCCTGTTTATTTCTCCAAGGGGACTATGGGAAAGGAGAATGTTTTAATAAATCTCAATGATCCACATACAGGTCAGACTTTGTCAGAGAAATCTACTATAGAAGAATGGTGCCCTGAAAAGCATTTTCCATTCATTCTAAGCCTCGCCTGAATACATTTAATTATTAAAAGAAGCAGCCACCAGGACTCATGTTGGAAGTCAAGTTGAGTAGCCTCCTTTTAGCTCAGCCATTAATGCTGGTGAGTGCTACTACAACTATATCAATGCTGATTAGACATCTTAAGCATTAAATGAAAATGTGTATTCCAGCCTCCTCTGAAGTGGATTGTTCAGAGCTCTTTCCCTGATTGCATTGGTGATGATGGGAGAGAAAGCTTTAGGAGAATGAGAGGAAGTTACTCCAAAACATCTTTAGAAAGAACAGAATTAATAAATGGAACACATCCAGGCAAAGGCAACCAGAATGATGACAGAATGCATGAACAAAATTATATCTTTTTTCAAAGCATTTAAGCATTTTTGAAACATTTTAAAGCATTTACTATGTCTTAAGTATGAAAGATACAACTAGAAAAAACTAGACATCCTTGTTCTCAAAGTGCTCACATGAAATAGAAAGAGTATTTCAGTTTCAGGGAAGGTAGAAAATCCCAAATGTCATAAAAGTATAATGGTGGGCTGCTAGAAAGATCTAGATATGCTCATGATACTTTAGTAATTAAAATAATGATGCTGTGGAGTTGCAGAGCATAGAGGCAGAATGGATGGTATAGCCTAGTGACCATTAAGAAATAGTGGCAGAGTGGATAGTGACACATTTGATTTTCTACCTTATCAGCAGGAATGGAGTTGTTTGCTTCCATCTCATTCATACTCTGTATTAAGTAGCCAAGGTAAGGTGATAAGACATCACAAGTGATAACATTTTTCTTGCCCACCAATACCAGATAGTATCTTGTATTATCCAGTGCTAGAAAAGAAAGTGAAATGAGAAGCAGTGGTGGAAGTGGTAGGGAGAGGGATTGGTGGTAGTGATTCAATTTCTAGGAACTAGAGATCATATTATATGAGTTGAAAAAACTGGGAACATTTAGCTAAATGACAATGGGTATATGAGTATATATGTACATGTGGTTGTTTATTCCAAGAGGATGTAAGTAATCCTAGTGAGTAAGGAATCCTTGTGGATTGTCCATGTCCTATATGTAATTTTTTGCTAAGAACATGAGACTGTGCTGCAGTCATCTGATGGAAGGCTAGGAAGGATAGGAAGAGAAGGACACCTTTCTTCCCTATGCACTGACTAATAAGTTTCTTTTATTTCTGATCTGTGTTTGCCCTGAAAACCTGGCCAGTTCCCTGATTAAATGTAGTCATCCTAAAGGAATGAAAAAAATATTCTCCTTGGTGGGTCCCTTGAGAGGGAGCATCCTATAACTGGAAGGCTACTTCATCTCAAGAGTCACATATCAAATGAGAATACAAATATTAGTACTTTGTTCTCAGCCTATAAAAACCCCTTACTGAGTAAGTGACATTGAGAATCTCACTTAGGAAGGGGCACTTTTCCTGGGACTTTCCTACTCCAATTCCCTGAACATCTGTGAGTAGGGATTGTCCCAGCCAAGAAATTCAGGTATTGATGTTTCCTCAGAGTGGTGATGATGTATGTTGTATGAGGTTTGTTTATTTGTTTCTTATATTACCTTTACTGTTATGATGATCACTGTGTTTGTTGAATGTGTATTACTTTTATGTTATGCATTTCCTATTCCTACTTTTGAGATACCACTACACACCTTTCAGATTGGCTAAGATGACAGGAAAAGATAATGATGAATGTTGGTGGGGATGTGGGAAAACTGGGACATTAATATATTGATGGTGGAGTTCTAAGCTGATCTAATCAGTCTGGACAGCAGTTTGGAACTATGCCCAAAGAGCTATCAAACTGTGCATACCCTTTGATCTAGCAATGTCTCCACTAGGCTTGTATTTCAAAGAGATCATAAGGGAAGGAAAGAGACTCACATGTACAAAAATGTTTGTGGCAGCCCTTTTTGTAGTGGCAAGAAACTGGAAACTGAATGGATGCCCTTATTTAGAAATGGCTGAATAAGTTATGTTTGTTATATGAATGGGATGGAATATTATTTTTCTATAAGGAACAATCAGCAGGATGATTTCAGAGACTTACATTAACAGATGCTAAGTGTAGTGAGTAAAACCAAGAGAACACTGTACACAGCAACAACAATATTATGTGACAATCAATTCTGATGGATATGGCTCTTTTCAATAATAATGTCATTCATGTAATTTCCAATAGATTTGTGATGGAAGTGCCATTTGAACCTAGAGAGAGGACTGTGGAGACCATACATGGATCACAACATAGTATTTTCACCTTTTTTGTTGTTGTTTGCTTGCTTTTTGTTTTTCTATTCATTTTTTTTCCTTTTCATCTGATTTTCCTTGTACTGCATTATAATTATAGAAATATGTATAGAAGAATTTCACATGTTTAACATATATTGGATTTCTTGTTGTCTAGGAGAGGGATGGGAGGAAGAGGGAAGGAAGGGAAAACATTTGGAATACAAGGTTTTTCCAAGGGTGAATGTTGGAAATTGTATATATATTGAAAATAAAAAGCTATTATTTTAAAAAAGAATTATAATTTCATAATTATTATTGAGGAAAAATAAATAACCAAATAAAGAATAAATGAGCTTACCCAAAAAATAAATTTCCTCTTTCCTTATGACTTGTATGAATCAAGGTTCTGAGCAGTAATAAACTTATTAATCTCCTTTGTTTGCCTGTGGAATGTAAATTCTGAACCTAGATTAACCTTTACAGAGGTCAGAATTAATAGGAATGGAAAAATGAAAGTAAAGAGAGCCTTTGCCCCCAAAGAAATGTATATTCTAATGGGAGAGGGGACAGAAAAGCAGCATAAATAAGGGGGTGATAGCCCAACTTGTATAATATAATTTAAAAAGTCACAAAGATTGTGCATAAATCATAGAAGAGTAGATTAACATTATCTTTTTAAAATAATATTTTATTATTTCCCCAATACAAGTCAAGAAAAATTTAACATTAATTTTTACAAGATATTAACTTTCAAATTTTTTCCCTCCTTGTCTTCTTCCTCTCCCTCTTCTGACAATAGTAGGCAGTTTGACAGTTTATACATTGGCTATCATGTAAAACATATTTCCATATTACTCATAGCTGTGAAAGATGAAACATATCAAAAGAAAAAAAAGACAACACAAGAAAGATTAAAGTAAGTGAGAAAAATATGCTTCAGTCTACATTTTGAGTCCATCACTTCTTTATCTGGTTATGGATAGAATTTTCCTCCATAAGTCCTTTGTGCTTCTCTTAGATCATGATGTTCCTGAGAAGAGCTGGGTCAATCATAGTTCATTTTCACACAATGTTGGTGATATGTACAATGTTTTCCTATTTATGCTCAATTCCCTCTGCATCAGTTCATATAGCTTTCCAAGTTTTTTATTGCATAATAGTCCATTATATTCATATACCACAGCTTGTTCAGCTATTTCCTGATTGACAGACATCTCAATTTCCAATAATTTTTCATTATAAAAAGGGCTGATATATATTTTTTATAATGTAGATCCTTTTCCCTTTTTATCATCTTATTGAGATAAAGACTTAGTGATAACATTTCTGTATCAAAGGCTAGGCAGTTTGGTTGCACTTTGGACATGTTTCCATATTGCTCTCCAGAATGGTTGTATCAGTTCACAATTCTACCAATAATACATTAATGTCCCAATTTTATAACATCCTCTCCAACACTTATCAGTTTCCTTTTCTGTCATATTAGCCAATCTGATAGGTGTGAGGTAGTACCTAATTTACAATTAAAACAGTTAGCTATATATTTGAGGCTTTTTATTAGAGATATTTCGGGTAAAGATTGGTTCCCAGATTTCTACTTTCCTTCTAATCTTGGTTGCATTGTTTTTGTTTGTACAAAAGCGTTTTGATTTAATATAATAAAAATTATCCATTTTTCATCTTGTAATGTTCTATATCTCTTGTTTGATCATGATTTTTCCTCTTCCCATAGGTCTGAGTAGTACACTATTCCTTGCTCTTCTAATTTGCTTGCAATATTACTCTTTATATTTAAATCTTGTACTAATTTTGAATTTATCTAGGTATACAGTGTGAAATGTTGGTCTACACCTAATTTGTGTGTGTGTGTGTGTGTGTGTGTGTGTGTGTGTATGTGTGTTTTCATTAATTCTCTTCATATTCCTGACCGTTTTTCTGGTTGAATTTTGTTGTTATTTTTTCCAGCTCTAGCAGATAGTTTTTTGGTTATTTCATTGCTATGGCACTTAATAAGTATATTAGTTTAAGCTGAATTGTCATTTTTATTGCATTGGTTTGGTCTATTCACAAGCAATTGATATTTTTCCAGTTGTTTATATCTGATTTTTATCTGTGTGAATTATGTTTTATAATTGTATTCATATAGTTCCTGGATTTCTTTTGATACATAGATTTCCATGTATTTTGTATTGTTTACAGTTATATTACATGAAATTTTTCTTTCCATCTCTTGCTGCTGGGCTTTGTTGGTCATATACAGAAATGCTACTGATTTATGTGGTTTGATCTTACATCCTGTAACTGCTAAAGTTCTTAATTATTTTGAGTGATTTTTAAAGTTGATGTTCTGGGATTTTCTAAGTATTTTATCATATCATTTGTGAATAATGAATAAAATAAAAAATGTTTGTTTTGTCTTGTTTTGTTTTTATTTCAGAAATCTCTATCTAATGAGCACCACCAAAAAGTTTACTCAGTACCAACTTTTACTTTTCAAATTCATGAAGACACTTGCATTCTGATCAACATTTCAGAATCTTCTAGCTGAAAGGGATTTCAGAGATCATTTAGTCCAATCTATAACTGATCAGGGATTCCCTCAAAAATATCTCTGACAATTGATCACCCACTTGAAGACCTTTAGCACTACACTATGACATAACTAGTTCTCTAAACCGTGAAGGTAATCTATTACATACTGAAACTGTATATCATATTTTTTGACAAATAATTGTTTGAAAGGCTTTTATTGTTGATTATTTGGTTTTTTTTTTTTGTTTGTTTGTTTTGCTTTGCTTTTCATTTTTACTCTCTGGCCACTTTCTTGTCTAATATAATAATGATGCCCTAGAAGACACTGTTTAGAACTCCTGCTTTCCTCCATTTCTCTTGCTTCTGATTAGTGTGTGTCTCATATAACTCACTTCATTTAACATGATTGGTGAATAAAATAGACATATAGCTTTCATTTAAATGGATAAAAGCTATATGTCTATTTTATTCACCAATCATGTTCTTGCCTACAATCTTGAGCATATACCTTCCCCCTGTCTTTCATGTAGGTTTCTTGTTTCAGAACCAAAATAAAATTGATACTATCATTACTATTTGAAAAAATGTTGTTTAACCACAGAAAACATATGATTGGAAGAGACACTGGAGACATATTAGCAAACATGAGAGTCCAATCTCAGTAAGATAATATCCCAGAGAGACCCCACAAGTTGTTTCCCTGACTATCATCTTGCCATCTACTCTGCCTCTGAACCCTCCTTATTGTTACCTATAGATATCATGTCTTGTGGGACTTAACTTGCTCAGTTCTAGAATGCTCACCATAAGCCATGCCCCTCCTGATTAATGACTGTATGAATACAAATTCAAATAGCTAGATGACCCATTAGATCTAGCTTGTCCCAGACATTCTCAGCATTCCATTCTGATCAACTTCTTGTCATCTCTTGGGTCTCCCAATATGTGTATCTATCTCTCTGACCTACTTTCTACCTCTTCTTCTGGGAACCATAATAAAATGACTATTACCATGGCTACCAGAAAAGGATGTTTTCCTAAATCAGTTCCCCTTTTTGCCCCACATGTCATCTCAGTGATTTCCCAAATGAAAACATAATTCCCTGGCAACTATTTTCAGTGAAATGCTTCCCTATATTTAAATGTAAATTCAACAAGGGCAGGGACTATTATTTGTATTTGTGTCCTAGTCCTTAATCTCTGAAATATAATAAATTCTTAGAATATGTTTTGTCATTAATTAGTTCATTCTTTCTTTCACTCAATTGTAGAGGTCTGAGAAAAGTGATTTTTGGTTTGTTTGTCATTACTAGTCTGAGAACATTTTAATCAAAAAGCAGTCAGCTTGATAGAATTGGCAAAGTTCTGAGTAATTGGTTGGTTTGACTCAGAAAATTGCAGGAGAATTAATGTTTATAATAATTATTCCGGCAATAATATCTGAACTTTAGATAGTATTTTAAGGTTCACAATATGTTTTATATTATTGTTGTTCAGTCATGTCTGACAGTATGTGACCTCATGGACTTATTCATGGGGTTTTCTTGGCAAAGATCCTTGAGTGATTTGCCATTTCCTTGTCCAGTGTATCCTCATTTTACATATAAGAAATTGAGGCAAATAGGGGTTACATGATTTGCCCAGGGTCACATAGCTAGTCAGAGCTTGAGGATTTGAATTCAGATTTTTCTGACTATAGGTTCTATCTCTTGTACCACAGGACTGTCCCTATGTTTTATATATATTGTAGTTTCACCTTTGTGAAGAAGCAGGTAGGGTTATCTTAGTGACATTTAAGGAAAAAGAAGGGCTGTTTTATTGGTCTTAGTAAGTTTAACTTGGATGGCCAAGTTTTGTTGATTTCAGGAGCTTGTGTTATTCATAGATTGAATCCAAGCCAACTCTTAGAATTTTGAATTATCTGAATTTTTGGAAGATAAATGTCCCCAACTTAGGTGTGTTTTTTTTTCTTTTCCAATGAATTAGCCCTCTAGGAATCATCCAGCAAAATAAGTAATGCATCTTCATGTCCCTTTTAAAGGGTACCTGGTATCGTATAATAGGACTTCATTGAAGGAAGTAGACTTTATGAAGCTAGTTGCTGCTACAGTTCTAATGTTCTGCTTGTATCAATTCTCTACTCCCATTACCCAAAGGTAAGGGAACGCTGTGCAAGATTTCCGGCCTCATTTTCTCCTCTGGCACCAGTTGGGTTCAATGGCCAGATATAGATCAGGATGACTGGATGCAGCCTGGTTAAGTTTGGCCAATGGGGAATCCTGTAAATTCATAGCTATAGAAAATATAGAGATCTACACCAATGTAGATCACATATGGTCTACAACTTATTGTCTTATATTGTTGCAGAATACTAAGCAATTCAGCAATTTGCTTAGAGTCATAGAGCAGGTTTTTGTCAGGAGGAAAACTTGAAGACTGGACTTGCTAACTTTTTTAAGCATTTTATCCCTTAAACCAAACTGTTATGTCTTGTGACTATTTTTTTTTTTTTGGTTCATTTGTTTGTTTTGTTTTTTCTCTTTGCTTTTGCTGTGTATTTATTTCTTTGGACTCTGATTCTTATACTAATTATATATATTATATATAATTGTATAATATGGCTGATACCAACCATACTGATGAAATTATACATGTTTTAAAGTATTAAATATTTAATATATTAACTAATGGGTTTTAGACATTATTAAGGATGACTTTTCCAAATCCCTTACTATTCGTAGAGGACTTGCTTACCTGGAGTAGATATTTGTCAATAGTTATCTTAAATGATGATCTTAAAAATGGCATAAGGGAATGATCACTACTAGGAATAAGAAGAACTGAGCTTGTGCTCAACTCTAATATTTATTGTGTGACTTTGGACAAGTTACCTGATCTCTCCAGAACATCATGTATTCAACTGCAAAATGAGGCATTTGAATTAAGCAATGTCAAAGTCTTCAGGTTCTAAAATGTCCATTAGGTTCCTCTCTACCCCATGAAGAAAATGATCTGATAAAGAAACTGAAGCTCAGAGAGTTGAAATGACAAGCTCTGAATCACAAAGCTATTTATTTAGTAAGAGAGCAAAACTAAAAATCTCTCCTTCTGACTGGTGTTTCAGCTATTGTTGTTTGTTTATTGTTTCTCCTTCCCTCAGTAAACCTTTTTGGTAGCCAGTTTCCTGGAGAGGTACTAGGAAGGACAAGCAATTACCTCAGCTCTCATTATTCAAACTAAATGATGATGTTCCTTCCACTCCTGACAACCTGAGCCAGATTAGAACTGGCAGCCCCAGGAGGAATAAGTCTTTAACTCAGTACCAGTCCCTTAATCCAACTTGCTTTTCACCTTCCCCCAGCAGGGCTTTGCTGAGGGGAAACTATGTTCCTTTATTATCTTAGCAAGTAAACAGATGCAGAAAGTGGGCTGATGGAAGGCCTGACACAGACTACGGGATTTTAAAAAAATGGCAATCGAGGGTTCTGATCAGGGAAGCCATAAAAGAAACAGAGAGACAAAGGGAAGACAAAATTGGTAAAAGAAGAGCTGAGAAGACAGTGGAGAGCAAGGCCAGAGGTATTCAATGCTCATTAATTGGATGGCATTCACAGCACATCCTCTGCAAGCAAGGGAGTGAAATCCACGGGGCTCATGCTCAATTGGCCTGATTTTACATCCAATCAAATGCATGGCATTAAACATGATCTATTTTAAATGTATTACAGTTAAATTATTTAATTCCAAATTTAGCTGGTGCCACAGGCACCGAAGCAGTGGCAAGAAGAATGAATGGAATTATTTCTTTCGAAAATGGTTTAATTTTTAATTACAAAATGGGGTGCTTTGGGGGAAAGAAACGATTGGCCCATGAAGCATTTGCTCCCAGAACCATGTGGAGAGATGGCAGGCATCTGAACTTATTTAATGACATTGTCCTACTACTGAATATTCCCCAACTTTGAGAATTGGCAGGGTTTAAGAGCAGGTAATCATGATAAATAATAATAACTCATCATTATGTAGTGAATTTTTCCAAGCTTCAGATCAGTATAGAAGCCATTTAAAGCATTCCTGGTGGGAGGTATATACATACCTGTATGTATATGTATGTATGTGTATGTGTGTGTGTATTCATAAATATATATATATATATATGTATGTATACATTTTATTTGTGTGTATAGTGTTTATATAAATATAATTGTCTATCCATATGTACCTATATATATATATACATATATATGTGCGTATATATGTTTGCATAGCGTCTATGTAAATATAATTGCCTATCTATAAGTCCCTAATTGTACAAAAAAGAGATCCTAAGTTTCTAAACAATCAGTCCATTTTCATTATATTTAAAAACATATGCATATACATACACATACATATTTCATGCCTGTATGTGATATGTAGGGTCTTGTTCTTGTTCAATAGTAAAAGAATAGGTAGATAGATAGAAATATGTGTGCATGTGTATATACATATACACACATTTATAGTCTATATTATATATGCATATGTATATATACACACATATTCACATACATGCATACTCCTATATATGTACAAAAATACATACATGTATCTAACATTTGATTCCACTCATATATATTAATTGCTTGCTGTGAACATTGTAATAGGTGATAGGAAATACAAAGTCTTGATGATACAAAGAGTTTTAAATATGATTGGGTTGGGGATGAAGAGACTGAACACAGATCACTATAATAGGGAGAGAGAAAAGTGAAAGAGTGATTGAAAGGAAAGGAGAGAGAAACAGAGACAGAAAAAAGGAGACAGAGGCAGAAAGAAGAAGGAAGAAATAAAGGAAGTGCATTAAAAAAACACAAAGTCCTGAGAAAATAAAGATCATTTCAACTGGTGTGGATTAAGGAAGACTGTGAAGGAGGCCTCAATTAGACTGGAATTTTTTAGGGATGAGTAGGAATTTATCAGGCCAGAAATGATGGACAGCATAGAGAAATATTATTACAGGAGTAGAAAATGAGAAAGAAAACAAAGGGATAGGGAAAGAGAAAAGGAGGTACAGGTGTGCCTATAGGTGTGAAATAAATTTTGGCTAGAATATGCCATATAAAGCATAATGTCAGAAAAGGAAGGTGGTGTCAAACTCTGAAGACCATTTGGACTTTATCACCTAGGACAGAGTTCTCTAAAATGGTGGTTCTGTAAAACCATGAAATGACTTTTAGAAAGCTATGTGATCAACTAATCAGAGATAAAAATAAATACTTAGATGATCTTACACTTGTCTCCAGTGCAAATATACCAACCACTCCAACCCTTCTTTTCTTTACCCATTCCACAGCTGGACTTCCAGACTTTTGCTGCTCAGAGGAGTTATAATCTAGTAGTACTGGTAGACTCTGTACAGAGAAAATATACTCCAGTCATCTACACCTGCCCCAGATGCCCCTCAAAAGCCAATGTGTGGCAAAGATCAGGGAAGGAAACTCCTCCTTCCCCAATACTTCACATTTTTTTTCAGTAGTAAAAAGTATCACAGGATGATGAACAGATATAAATGGATTGTGATTGCATTATCTTCCCCCCAAACCTCCCCCCCCAACTTTTTATCCTTATTTCTATTGAAATCCTTTCTTCCTTTTAATATTAAGCCTTCTCTGTTCTTCATTATCCATAACTCCTCATCAGTTGAAACTGCTCTTCAAATCACTTATCTTTTTAACTGTCAAATTTAATGTTTTTTTTTTCAGTTCTCATCCTTCTAGACTTCTCTGTACCATATGACATTCTTGACTATTCTCTCTTTCAAGATAACTCTCTGGATTGTTATGAAACTCTTCTCTCTGGTGTCCCTCCTACCTACATGACTAACTTCTCCTTCTCAATCTCCTCGCTCAATCTTCATCATACTCCTTAGTAATATGTATATGCCTAAAGTGTTGTCCTGGGCTTTCTGTCTGTGAACTCTTTTACTTGATGAATCAATCTATCAGCTCTCTTGAGTTTGAATATTTTTTAATACAGATGCTTTCCAGACTATATATCCAGAACCAATTTAACCCATGAATTACAGTTATGTATCATTAATAACTGTGATGAAGATCTCTAACTTGGTGTCTGGTATATGGGTCAAATTAAACATATTTAAAATAGAATTCATTATTTACCCTCCATCCTCAAACCCACTTCTTTCCTGAACTTCATTATCCTGAAGTTATTAACATCTTCTCAGTCACACAAGTTCTAAACTTTAACATTATCTTGGACCCAGTACTTTCTTCCATTCCACAATTCAATTAGTTACTTAATCATACCATTTCCACCTATACAACATGTCTCCTATCAGCCCTTTTCTCTCTCTTCACACAATCACAATCTTAGTTCAGTCCATTATCATCACCCTCATTTGTATTGTCACAGCTCTAATTGGTCTCTCTGTTTCAAGTCTCGCTGCTCTCTGATACATTCTCTTCATAGCAGTCAAAGTGATTTCCAAAGGGGACAAGTCCAAATACATCAATTCCCTTCTCAATAAACTCCAATAGCTCCCAATTGACTCTGGGACCAAATATTATTTCATCCTTTTTTCAAACTTTTTTATTTTCTAATTTTGGGTAAGTTTTATAGTGTAAGTTATTAATAGTACAATAGCACATGAATATGATTAATAAATAAGTCCATACATATATAATAGAAGCTTTCAAATTTTATTTTATTGTTTTGCTACAGGATTTAAAAAAAAAAGTTTGAAGATCTTTACTCTAGGAAATGGAAGTTTTGACTAAAAGTAAAATGGTAAGACTTCTGCTTTAGGAAGTTTACCTGGTTGGAAGGGAGTCAGAAAGATCAGGAAAACTTGGTAGATCTACTCAGGGAATCATTTCCCCCATTCCCTTTACTTCCTGGCTTTAAATAAGTCACAACCTCTGGAAGCAGAGGTGATACTTTCTGGTCACTGAACACTACTTAGTATTCTGAGGCAAGAGCTCCCTAAGTCACAGACAGCTGCGGGGTGGACAAAAATCAATATCTCAGGCATAGGCAGTGTGGTCAAATAGAAAGAATATGAGGAAGCTGACATTTTTCTCTGAGTACTACCGCCTTGCTATGGGACTTCAGGCAAATTATGTTAATAATATGTTAGTATTATGGTATGCCATCTAATAGATCATGGAGATAAAAATATTAATCCTATCTATGGATCCTGCATAATTCATGTCATTCTTTTGAGGCTGTTTCCTAAATGTGAGTTGGAACCAAGAACACTTATGTTACGTCATTGGATGTGTTTAGCTAAGTACTTGGTGAATCATTATTACTTGTGTGACTCATGTTACTCTAAAATTCCCAAAGATAGCCTATATTGAGAATAGAAAAAAATAGCAGTGATCAGTGTCACTTTCTACTGTCCCAATAAATTTCCATAAGATCCACAAAAATGATGCTAATGTAACAATAATATAATTTTAAAATACTTAAGTCTGTGAACTTTAAGCTTTTTTCACACTAGCAATAATGATATAGTGGATTGTATTAGGTTTAGGGTCAGAAAGTCTTGATTTCAAATCCTGCTTTAAATATATAAATAACTCCACTTCTCACAGTCTCAGTTTCCTCATCTATAAAATAGGAATAATAAAAATATCTATTAAATAAACCTATATATATGAGCAATTTACAAAACTTGAAGCCCTATATAACATGTTAGGTATCATGAGCTGCTGGTAGCACAGTGGAGGGGATGATGGGCATGGAGTGAAATCTGTACACAGACAGCTATCAGCTATATGACCCTGGGCCAGTCACTTAATCTTTGCCTCAGTTTCCTAACTTTAAAATCAGAATAATAATAACACTCACCACTAAATGTTATTGTGAGGATCAAATGAGATAACATTTGTAAAAAACAATAAAAGCACTTAATATAATTCCTACAACTTATTCATTCTCCCTTTTCTTTCCTTCTCTATTATTGCAGGGGAAATAAGCTCTAAATTTAAAGTCATGGAACATGAATTTAAATCCTGATTCTTTTACTTATTATATAATTCACTTATGAAAAATCTATTCACCTTTCTCTACCTTGATTTTCTTATACATAAAATGAGGAACTTGGACTATAGAAACTCTAAGCTCATTTGAACTTCCAAGTCATGACTCTATTGTCTTTAAGATTGATTGTTTAGATAGTACAAGGACATTGATGACCATATAAAAAAAATCAGACTTGTGATTGTATCCCTATACTAGTGAAATACTTTTTTTAGAAATAGAAAAAAAATATTGAGATCCACAGATGTCAGGTGACTGTTCCAGTTACAAAATATTAGTGGTAGAACAGGAGAGGCTCCTGTGTGTTCTGTGGAACTATTTCACCAAAAGATTTGTCTTTGAATTTAATTAAATTAGATCTATGAAGTGTAAAGTTTACTGGAGAAGAGGACATGTGTTTGAATTTAAGCTCTGTTACTTGGTGTCTGAATGACATTAGTCAAGACCTTTCCCTACTATGTCTCAGTTTCTTCATCTATAAATAGAGAAGAATTATAGGATTCCAAGATGATCATTAGACCATAGATTGAAAGCTGAAAGGGATTTTGAAGATCATCTAGTCCAAACTCTTCATTTCATAGATATTTAGTAACTTATCAAAAGCTTCATGAATAAAAATGGCAGATGCTGAGAGTCTGGACTTCGGGATGCTTCTGCTTCTCTCCTCCAATCTATAGCTCAAATTTTGGTAATGTTCTTTGAAAAGAAACAGATTTTTCTATTCTTATCAGGGAACAGAATGAAATGGTGTTTAAAGAAAAGATTTTTAAAAACATCAAAATCTAAACTTCTTTGAATCTATCTCTTTCTCGTTTCCTCTCTATTTTTCTTCTTTTTCCCTTTCTCGGTTTCTGCCTCTGCTTTCCCCTCTTTTTCTCTTTCTTTCCCTTCTTCCTTCTGTACGCTTCTTTCTTTCTCTTCCCCTCTTTCTCTTTTTTCTAGCTTTCTTACCCTTACAAAGAACTCTGAATTGGAATGCTGTTGAGATTTCTAGCATCCATCTCATTGATTGTAGCTAAAGCAACAGTTCTTGTTTGAGCAGATTGACGAATTCCAGCTGTTCTGGGGCCTCTTTACTGATCTACCTTAGATCAATTAGAATGAATAAAAAAAATAAATAAACCCTCAGGATTCTTTTTTAAAAGCTGCAGCTACTGCATAATAAAAAAGAAAACAAACAAACAACCCTTTCTTTTTTGTTTTTTCAGAACTAACCTTAAGCAAAATCATGAGGTAAATAGTGCTCTGAAAACCTCATCACCCTGTTCCATTTGGCTCAGTCATGCTCCATTCAAGAGTGCACTCCTTGTCTAGAATCCAGAGTGATCACCCTGGCTGCCAATCCTCAGGGCCCCCTCATGTAATAATAGCTTAAATATAAATAGCACCTTCCAATTAATGTCCTTTCCACTCAAAACCCCGGGGATGAGGCAGTGACATTTTACAGATAAAGAACCTGAAGTACAATGAGTTTGAAAGTCTTGCACACAATCATGTAGCTAATAAACATCAAAACTAAGTTTCATAGGATCAGTTTTAGGTTGACCATCTAGGACATTTTAAAGATGAGTAAACTGAAATCCACAGACTCTATAGATGTTAAATATTTGCAGTCACATAATAAGTATTAGAGATAGAATTTCAGTCCAGGTCTTTTGACTCCAAGTTCACTGTTTCCAAGTCCACACTCATACACTAAAGTAATTCTACATTCTGTGTTTCCAGACTCTAACCAATCTGTAACAGAAAAAATAAAACAAAAAAGCTTTATAGGATTTCCAATGACCTCTTTGGCCCATGTTCAAATACCATGTCTGGTGCTTAGAACAAGTCACTAAACATTCTTGAACCTTAATTTCTTCATGTGTCAAGTGAAGGATTTGATCTAGATTAGAGAATGACCTCTAGTATCTCTTCCAATTCTAGACCTAAAATGTGAAGATCCTAGGAATAAGATGAAAGCTCATCAGACTGGGATTCAAGGCTTTCAGGTATTTTCCCTTTTTTCCCACTATAACATTGAAAATGTGACTGCCGATTCATAAATATTTGTTGTTATTTTTGTTACTATTTTATTTACTGCCTCTACTGCATTAAGGTCCCACACTATTTGTTTCAGAGATACAAAAAAATTACAATAATTAAACATCAATATCCTTTATAATCTGGCCTGTTTCTACTTTTTCAGTCTTTATTCACCTTACTTCCTTCCATAATGAATGAATAGACCAAGAGACAGAGTTCTGTTCAACTTATTAATTAGGTTAGCAAATAATCAATAAATTGATGGTCAATGTTCTCTCTTTGTAATCAAAGACCTCACTATGAAGATCCCTGAATGCTTAAATATCTTTAGAAAAAGGGATACCTCACAGGTGAAAATCAACTGATTGTTGAACAATTAATGAGAGTTAGGTTTTCACATGAGGAGATGGCCTAAATGTCTTCAGTTCCTCTTGCTAAAAACATGTATTGATCATGAGACTCAGAAACCTTCAGCAATTTGGACAAAGGAACCTATCTTTATCCAGAGAACTCCATTTGCTTTCTTGTTCATAAGCAGAGTCCTCCTAGAGGGGTACAATGATATAGGCCCAATGCTTTGGATCTGGATTGCCGTTTGATTAGATTATGTTGACCCTATACACAAAAGTAGGGTCTCCCATTTGGGTGGGGTCTTTACCAAATTGAGGAGAGAGTTCCCAGAGGCTTAGGCTAATTTTATCGATTAGGCTTTCCTACATAGGTTGGCTTAATATTATTTAAGGACTGATCCCTAAATGAGTAAATAAAGGGGGGGGAATTAATAAGCAATTTTTAATATATTAATTAATATAACAAATAATCTAACATAAATATAATACACTCCATGTACACCAACCTTCAGTGATACTGACCTCCTTGCTCTCCCTCATAAAACATTCCATCTCCTTATTCTGTGTATTTCACTGGTTGTCCCCTGTATGTAGAATTCTTGTTTTCTTTGCTTCCTTGGTTTCCTTCAAATCTCAGCTAACATTTCATCTTCCACATGAAGCCTTTCCCAACTTCTCTCATGGCTAATTTATTTTCCTTTGATATTTCCTCCAATGCATCCTGTTTATTTACATGTTCTTTCTTCCCCAATATATTGTTCATTCTTTGAGTTTTGACACTATTTTTCCTTTTATTTTATTCCTCGATAGTGCTTGACACATAGTTATTTAAAAATTTATTTTTGATTTCCCTTGGCTTAATTTGAATAATATTAATAATAATAATACTAGCCTAACACTTATAGTGTACTATGTATCAGGTACTATATTAAGTGCTTCACAAATGTTTTTTTTTCTCAAATCCTCACAATAACTCTGAGAGGGAGGTGCTATTATTATTCCCAATTTACAGTTGATGAAATTGAGATAAATAGAAGTTAACTATTTTATTCAGGTCACATAGCTAGTTAGTGTCTGAGGCCAAATTTGAACTTGAGTTTTCCTGACTCCAGGCCTGTTATTCTATCTACTTTGTCACATAATTGACTTGTAACTGCCTGTAGAGGCAATAAATAAGAAATGGACTTAAAAAAAGCTTTTTATTTTCAAAATATATGCAAAGATAGTTTTCAACATTCACCCTTGCAAAATCTCATATTCCAAATTTTTCTCCCACTCTTTACCTTCCTCCCTCTCCCAGACAGTAAACAATCCAATATGTAATAAACATATGCAATTCTTCTATACATAAAGAAATATATTTTTGAATTAGCTCAATCCAGTCACATCATTTTATAGACAAAGAAGTTGATGCTCAGAGTACTGAAGCTTCTTTCTCAATGTCACATAGCTTTTAAGCAACAGATCCAGGTAGCATGGCACAGCAGAAAATTACTGATTCTTGAGTCTAAGGACCCTTGGTCAAGTTTCATCCAAGTGGGAAGATCTTGAACTTATTCCCTGGATCTCAGTTTCCTCATCTGTAAAATGAAGAGCTCTCTGGCATCTTGAATCCTTTTTAGGTATAAATTTATGATCCTCTGGCTCTGTTCCTCTGTAAATCTAGGGCTCTTTCCACTGTCCTCTGTGTTACCTGCAAAGATTAGAGCTAAAGGGGTCAGAGTTAGAATCTCTCAATTGGAAGAAACCTCAGAATTCATTTATTCAAGTCCTACCTGGACAATATTCCTCTCAAACAAATGCTTGACAAGATAATCATCCATTGTTTAGCTGAAAATAGGAGTGATTCAATACCTTTCCATAAAGTCCATTTCAGAGTTATAAAGATTTAATAATTAATAAGATTATTAACCTTAAAGTTTCTTCTTTGTAACTTGTATCCACTGCCCTTAATAATGCCACCTAGGAAAAACAAAACAAAGCAAATTAAATCTCTCCTCCACATAATAGCCTTCCATATTATTTACATGCACCTTACTATTCCCCCACTTCCAAGTTTCCTCTTCTCTAAATTAATTGTCACCTATTTTGTCAACCAATAATTTTAGGACAGCGGTCTCAAAGAACCTCTATCTCTCTTCCCAGGATATGTTCCTATGTTTCAAAGTCTATGTAAAAATGGTGCCCAAGCATGAGATGGGCTTAGATTTTTATTTATTTATTTTTTGTTTTTATGTCACACTGTTGATTCATTTTGAGCTTGTACTTTTCTTATTTTTTACAAATATTTTTCTTACAACTCTTGTTTAGTTGACAGGGTTAGATAGTTCAAAAGATCAATCTTTATCAGAAAATTTTGTTCAGTTGCTAAAAGTAGTTTTGAATTGTGCTTTCAGTCTATGACTCTTACAGCATAAGGATTAACTTTCCATGCTGTGTTCCATTGCTTTCCAAGCAGGCAGATCGCTCTTCAAAGAAACCATATAGGCTGTTATATAGTTCATTATATAATTCATGGGTGAGTATTTGTGTGTTTTATTTTAAACTTCTTATTTGTAGGGCTATAATTTGTGAATTTATTAGCTTGGGGAACTCCAACTGTGGAAAAAGCTCTTCATTTCTGTAGAGAAGAAAACTTACATATAAGTTAAGCTTTTAGAGAGTTGAATAGGGTACTGAAAAGTTATATGGTTTGCCTGAGATCATATAGCTAGTAAATATCAGAAGTGAGATTTGAACCCAGGTTTTTCTGACTACAAATTCATGGTTGTTCTTTTAAAATCCAATTTAGTCAGGATTGAGGCATTAAAGTCAATACATTAAAAAGTAAAGGGTGTCTTGCCTTCTTGTTCTATGACTTCTCATGCTCTACTCATGCTTACTTCTCTTTCATTAAACTATTTCTCCACCCCTAGCTATTCACCTAAATTCTGGACTTGACTTCCTATTATCTTTGTGAAAATGCAATCTTGAGATTGAGACATAGAAATCTGGAAGTGATCTTATAATAAAATAATAATTATTATTATTTAAATAATATCAACAATTAAATTTTATGCAGTGCTTATTATGTGCCAGGTACTGTGCTAAGTACTTTTGCAATTATTAATGCATTTAATCTTTACAATGATCCTGAGATATAGGTGCTGCTTTTATTCCCATTTTGCAGATGAAAAAACAGAGGCAAATAAGGGTTAAGTGAATTGCAAAGTCACATAACTAGTTAGAGTCTGAGGTGGATTTAAAATTCAGATCTTTCTGACTCCAGGCCTAGTGCTTTATCCACTGTACCACCTACCTGCCTCCAAGAACATAAAAACATAAACTATCAGAGCTACAAGTAGACTTGAAATATAGAATGTTAGAAGTCAGAATGTTAGTTCTAGAAGGAAATTCAGAACCATAGAATGCTGCAGCATAGAATGCCAGAGCTGAAGAAACTTTAAAGAAATCACATAATGGTCATTTGAAGAAATCAAATAGGAAATCAAGGAGAAAGGACATGGGGAAGGTGGAAGAAGGAAGGAAGAAGAAAGAAAGGAGCGAAGAGTAAAGAGAAATGCCCTGGAGAAGAGGGAGATAAGTGTGGAGACCCACAGGGCTGATGAACACGGGGTTCTGCTGAGTGTTATATACTGCAGGTGTATCTCCACAGGTTGCTATGAGCCATTCTCTCAGGGAATCAGCATGGTACCTGGACTAATTTATAAAGGAGATGAAAAAGAAATGGAGTCGTTATAATGAACACCATTAATTCACCACTCCAGACTTCACTGTTTGAACAGCGAGTATCAAGCGACTCAATTGTCATTTGTCGATTCAATTCTGCTATTTTGCCTGTCGGAAATGACCGGCAAGGAGAACTGCGTGCAGACTGCTGTACGGCTGCTAATTAGCATATATATTGTTTGTCCTGGTATAAATTTATAGCAAACAGCAATATTTTACACTCCAGTAAAGTTAATAAATGAAGCTTTGGGCTATAAAAATTTCATGTTCCTTTGTGCAAAGGTCAATTATAAATAGTTAAGCACATATTCATTCAAAAGCTCGAGGCTTCTCGGCTGGGAGAATGAAATATATTCTGGTCAATTTACACTCTGGCTGGACTTGCCTCTTGTTTTATGACCCTTACGACATCTCTCTCTGCCAGCTGGCTCACTGTAGGATCCAAAGGAACTACCTTTTGGAGAAAGAAGTGCGGGGAAAGCACTCCTGGAAGGAGGCAGGAAATTCTGGACTGCCTCCTACAAGGTGAGAGACGTCATCCTGGGAAGCCAAAAGGATTAATATAGATGTTGAAGGAACTTTAGAGAACATCCAATCCAAAACCTCTTTTTACAGTGAGGAAAATTGAGGCCCAGAGAGGAATGGCAATTCCCTGAGAAGATGTAAAGTTAAACTAGAATTAAGTCTATTTCCTCCTAGGGTGATGCTTTTTCATAGGAAGGATATTTAAATAGGTTATGAAATAGAAGGGACATTAGAGATTTTCTAGTCCAACTCCATCATTTTACAAATGGGAAACTGAGGTCCAATAATGTAAAGTGACTGCCTTAATGTCACTATGATAATAAGTAAGAAGACCAGGATTTAAACTGGAGGAAGGACTCAGATTCAAACATAGACTTCTCACCATATTCCAGTATTCTCTCCCACTGTAACATGTTCATTTCCACTCTTTTCCTACTACATCTATATTTTTATACAATAATATTAATGTAATAATTAGCTTCTATGTAATATATAATGATTTGATGCTTATAAATTTAGTGCTTTGTATGTGTTGTCAGACAACAGGGTATGAATTAAATTCTAGAAAGGAGTTATTCCTGATTATGAGGCTCAGAGGGCAGGAAAAGCTAGGAGCTATTGTGTAGAGAAAATATTTTGTAATGCTATGTAGAGCAACAGGCTGGGGATATTGGGTCCTAGAAATAGGGAATTCAGAAAGGTTCAAAACCATAAGAACACCAGATATTGGGAGTGTTACTAAGAGCACGTATTAAGCATTGAGGAGACTCAAGGCTGGTTACTAGAGGAAGCCGGGTAAACACGTTTCCAGCATGTATTATCAATATTAGCTCGTAACCAGGCAACTAAAAGATTTGTAAAGAGCTCACAGCATCATCCAGAATGAAGGGATGTGTTTTAAGAGGATGTGGATGGGTTTAACAGCCCTGTGATTCATGGAATCAGCAATTTGTCATGGGGACTGGTGGGCCATTGTCTCTAAAGAACAACAGAGATGATAGAGAGAATATATACCAAATGGAAAAACAGGGAAATGAAGTGAACCATCTGCATGGATGGTAGCTATACCAAGGAACATCACTAATTATTGGTAACATTGGCTTTCTCTGAGGAAATTCTTGAGATTGTTTTGATTTCTTGGTTTGTTTATTTGAAACCACAGGCTTTTAAAATTGGAAGATATTACAGAGATCATCAAGTTCTACTCCTTCCTACCCTGTATTATCCTGATGAGAAAATTGAGTTCCAAAAAGGAGAAGTAACTTGTGATAATAGAAGCCTAGATTTAAACCTGGAAGGGATCTTAGAGAATATCTAGTCTTCTACCTTATTTTCAGATAAGAAAATTGTAGCCTAGAGTTAAATGATTATCTAAGGCCACATAAATCATAGTATTAAATAGCTAGAGATCTCACAAGTGAGCTTCATTTAACAAACTGAGAACTGATATTCATGGGGGCAAAGTGACCTACCCAATACTCTATACATATTAATCATCTAAGGTAGCATTTGAACCCAGAATTTCTAATTCTAGTGATGGTGCACTTTCCATGTTATTGTTCTTTCTACTGTAATAAATATCAGACTGAAGATTAAATTATAGGTCTTGGGACTTCAAATCTAATTCTTTTCCCTAACACCAAGTTAAGAGGAAAAGTGAAGCTTCAAATCTGGGTCTTTGGTCCAAGGATTCTTTCCACCCCATGACTGCCAATTCCCTATTCTCTCTGGTGTAGGCATGTGCCATGAATTTTTCTTTCTTGACTTAAGGGGTCACAATATGCTGTAGTGCATTGTTGTATGGGAATGACTAGGGACCATTTCTGGCCAATAAGAGCTCAAGCTGTTGATTTTTCCAAGACAATGAATTAAAGGAGGATGAGTTCACGCTTCTTTGCATTCAATTGTCTAGTGGGTTGAAAAATGCATTTCTAGTATTTTGCAAACTATTGTTGTTAGTTCAGAAATAATTAGCCATCTTATTAAATTTTCATGTTATAAGTGAAATAGGTTACTCTAGAGCCCAAGATGGTGAGGAGATGGTCAGAAAGGGGAATGTGTCTCAGAAGAGGAAGAGTTAATCGCCTGCAGTTCTAAAAGGAAAGTACTGTGAGATGATATTATCTATATGGCATACTCTCTTATTAAGGGCTTAATGCTAAAGTTGACTGAAGTTACACTATTTCCATTACAATAACTTTGGAATTCATTTCCCTACATTTCTGAGCTATCCATTTTTTCTGCTTGACATTAAGGAAGCTAGGCTGCAGCAAGACATTCTAGGAGGTAAGAGAAATAGTTTGAAAAGGAAAACATTGGCCAGGAAGGGCAATAGAAATCTCCAAGACACCCAAAATCCAAGTGGGTATTCAAAATTTACTAGAAAAGTTGGTTTTGTTCATCACAGCTAAGAATTACAGAGACTTGATTTACCTTCCTACCTAACTCCCCCTTTTCCAGATAGAAATAATCTGGACAATAATTTCTCAGAATTTTAGAGTCAGAAAGAAGAAACCTTAAAGAAAATCTCCATTCCCTTAATTCTACAAATGAATAAGCTGAAAACCAGAGAGTAAATAATTTACTACACTAACATGGTAGATTTAAAATTGGAAGGTACAAAATCTAACAGATAGATAGAGAGATAATATAGAGATGTAGATAGATATTACAAATAAAGAAACTAAGGCCAAGATAACTAATTCTTTCATTTCATGAGTAACCTAAAACCTAAAAAGACTAAGATAATTATTTTCTCTCTTCTTTCTGTCCCTTCTTTCCTTACTCTTTCCCTTCCTTTCTTCCTTTCTCCCTCCCTCTTTTTCCTCATCCTCTTTCCCTCCCTTCTCTCCTTCTCCTTCTTCCTCCCTCCCTCCCTTCCTCTATCCCTCTCTCTCTCCTTCCCTCCTTCTTCCCTCTCTTTCTCCCTCCCTCCCTCCTTCCTTCTTCCCTCTTTTTCTCTCTCCTTTCTTCCTTTCTTCCTTCCTTCCTTCCTTCTTTTCCTTCCTTCCTTCCTTCCTTCCTTCCTTCCTTCCTTCCTTCCTTCCTTCCTTCCTTCCTCCCCTCCCTCCTCCCTCCCTCCCTCCCTTCCTTCCTTCCTTCTTCCTTCCTTCCTTCCTTCCTTCCTGATGGGAAGAAATGCAGAGAAGGCCTTATGTAATGTAAATTTGAGCTGAATCTTGAAAAAGACTAGAAATTCTAGGAGGGAATGCATTACAAAATAAGGAAAACCGGTAATAAAATCAAAGCAACCATTAGGTTGCAAGCTCCATTAGATTGCAAGTTCTTTGAGGACAAGGAATGTCTTTTGCCTTTTTTCTTTATGTTCCCAACAGTTAATACAATGTCTGGCACAAAGTAGATGCTATGTCATGTTGATTAATTGAAGTCTAGAGAGTAGAAATGATTTATTCAAGGTTACATAATAATTATAACAATAAAATCTCAGATTCATATAGCTCCTTAAAGCCTGTAAAGTTCTTTACATTTATTATATTATTTGACAGTCACAAGCATGTGGGATATAAACTATTATTATCATACCCATTGAACTGATTTGAAATCGAAGCTCAGAGTCATGCAGTCAATAAAAGTCAGAGAAGGAATTCATTCCCTTATTTTCTTCACTTTAATTCCAACTCTGTAGTCATTTTACTTCTAGCCAAAAGTGGCAGAACTGGGATTCAAATTCAGATGTCTTCATGGTCTGAATTTAATGTTCTTTCAATTTTATTACATATCCTGAAAATACCTCCTAACTGATTTTTTTTAATTATTAAAAAGAAAAACGCTGCTTTTTCCTGAGTAATCAGGGTCACTTGGTATGCCTGGCTCTCCAATACAGCATCTGAATTTCTCATCGCTCAATACCTTTGTGCCTCAAAGAACTAATACATATTTCCTATTTTGGTACCAAATCTTTCAGTCTGACTACTTCAACTTTGACATCTGCCTGTGTTTTTCTGGGAATGGATCCCCCTTTTTAATAAATAGATTCCACCTTACAAAAGTCCATGACTTGACATAGCATTGAGTACTTTGGTGAGAATTATGAGTCCCTTCATTTGGCTATCTGGTCAGATGCCATTTTTAAAAATCAAAAAAAAAAATCTACAACTTTGCATTGTGATTCAGTTTTGCTACATTAATAATAATTTAAAAATAAACAACCCCAATGCCTGGAAATAGGTTTTCCCCACATTCTACAAAGAGAATAGGTATATTCTGATGCTTTCTTATGTCACAGATATACAAAAAGTTATGGAATTTTCTACCATGGTGTATTGAATGATAGGATCATAGAATTGTAGAAGCAGAGAGCTCCTAGTACAGGCTTGGTAATAACCTCATTAAGTCTCACCACAGAACTGACCACCAGACCAGGATATATTTTCAGTCACAGCATCTCATCAAGACCACCTCCTCTGGCATAGCAAGGTTTGTTTTGCTGTGCATCTTTTGGGGGGGAGGATGCACACTGATAAAATTGTGGATCCTTGAAATAGTGAAGAACATAGCAATGTTCAGAATAAGGGTATTGGTTTTAGCAGGAGCCAAGCTGTAATTAATTGTATTTGCCGCAGGGATTTTCAATTTAATGTCAACACCCCCTGGAGGCCCAGTGGATACAGAAACTTGGACATGAGCTAATACGGCTCATGCTTGGATCCACACACTTTTGTAAACCCGTGGTTGGTTTCCAGGCTGGGGTGCCATGATGACTGATTACATAGCCTCCTACCTGCTTAAGCAAGATTCTAGAATGAGTGCAGGGGATCAGAAACTTATTCCCATCTAGGCACAGAGACCTGTGATCAATTATAAGCAGCTGAAATCCAAACTGTAGGAGGAAACCAACACACATTCACTAATGGGAGGATACCAGCGGAGAAGGGATCCAATTGCTATCACTCAAATGGAACCCCAGTCGGAATCTTTTCTCTTGAAGGAAGGAAGGAAGATCACTTCAGACAGTGATCCCAGCCATGAATTTCACATATTAATATGCCACTGGAAGCCAAGTTGCATCCAGAATTTTAATCCTCTAAGATAGGACTGGCTAGTAATCAGTGCAGTAGAAAGAATATTGGATTGGGAAACACAAGACCTGGATTCAGATCCCTACTGGGTTCAGTTGTGTAACCTCAGATGATTTATTGAATATCAGTTTATTTCACTGAAAAAAGGGTATAATTGGTTTAGTGGACAAGGGTCTGGGGTTAGGAGTCAGGAAGGATTGGATTCAAACCTCACTGCAGATTCTGGGGAAATCAATAAAATCTCTCTGTGTCTAGATTTCTTCAGCTGTAAAATGGACTTATAACTTTTAAGTTTCCTTCTGGCTTTAAATCTGTGATCCTATAAACAGGGTGGTAGTAAGGGATACATATTATATGCTTTTAAATACTTTAAAAATGAGTTATTATAAGTGTAATCTAGTTAACGTGGGTATATTGAGAAGAAATAGCAAGGCTCTCCAAAAAGTTTGATTCTCAGTCCCCAGAAATCATTTCTCTAGGTCACTTCCTTTCCTTTACTTTCAGGTTTACTTTCCTAGTGAGGCTTTTCTTGAACTTTCCTCTGTCCACTCTCCTTTCTTGTCCATCCCTCTTATCTCAGGACAAGTTGAAAATCAATGCCTTTGGTTCACCTTGGATCTCTGGCAGTATATTTTTAGCTATAGAAAATCCTATCCTGCTGCAGTGATCATTGAGAATGAGGCAGATAACCCAGCTCACAGAGTGAGGAAACTGGAGAGTTCAGCAGAGTGTAGAAAGGTCTGCCTGAATGGTCTGCCAGCCTTCCTTAACAAAAGTGACCCTGTGCAGCCTGCCAAGCTGGGAAAGCAAGTGTTTGGAGCAACAAGGAAATAGGCTAAGATTAGGAGCACTGGGCAGTAAGTCCTGACCTTAGGCCACTGCCTTTAACAGTTCTGGGTAGAGGCTATTGGGAATGAGCTGTTACATGGTCTCTCAAGCCAGATGCAATTTTTATATTCACAGAATTATATTCTAGTTGGGGAATAGGTTGCAGGCACAGATAGTATAATCCACATTTACTAAGTGACTGTTATGTTCAGAGAACTGTGCTAAGTCATAGTGTTGAGATAGAGCATTGAGTGTCTTCAAGCTTGGGGGATCTTCAAGAACTAGATGGCTACTTTCCAAGGCCATCTTTATTGTTCTGCTTCATATCTTGTTATCTCTGGAGGAGAAAGTAAGGCTGGTGACTTTACACAGCCATTCTTCACTTAAATCCAATTCATTTGAATGTCACAGCATTGCCTGTCATAGTCTTCTTCAAGAATAAAGGACAAAGAACAACAACAAAATGATTACTCAGAGATGCTGTAGAAGAGAATCCTTCTTAGGCATAGGTTGAACTAGGTAATGATCTCTGAAGTGGGGCTGGTAGAAATGGGGCACAGTAGATACAAAGCCTAGGCCTTGAATCAGGGAGAAATGACTTCAAATTTAACCTCAAACAGCTGTCTGACCCTAAGCAATGTCTCTTTGCCTCTAAAATAGGGATAGAAAAATAGGGCCTAGTTCCCAGGATTTTTATGAGGATCAAATTAATTAGTAAGTATACAGTTTTTAGTAAACTGCTATTTAAATATTAGCTTTTATAATTATCATTTTTCCAGCCCAGTCTGTATGATTATATGTTCTTTTTCTGATCATTACAGAAGACTTAGATTTGAATCTTGGCTGTATGTACCACATATTAGTTATATGAGCTTGGGCAAAACTTAAACTATACCAGTTAAACTAGTATAATACTATCTGCATTGCCTACCTCACAAGATTGTTGTATTGAATTGCCATCTTAAGCCTCTTCAATAAAATCTAGTGGCTCCTTATTACCTCCAGTTAAATATGAAATCTTCTGTTTGACTTTTAAAGCGCTTGATAACTTGGCTCTTTCCAACTTTTCCCATCTTTTTTACATGTTAGACGTTCTCCCTTTCCCCGTCTCCCTATATATTCTTCAATGCAATGACATTGGCCTTTGCTATCTACCATTCTATCTCTAATGCTGGGCCTTTTCATTGGATGTCTCCATTTCTGAAATCCCCCCCTCTCTCTTCATCTCCATCTCCTGGCATTCTAGCTAAAATCCCACCACAAGCAAAAAGTGTTTCCCAATCTGTCTTAAATCTAATGTCTTCCTTCTGGCAATTGTTTCCTGTTTACATTATATACATCTTCTTTGTACATAGTTGTTTATATGTTATCTCTCCTATTACTCTGTGACCTGTGTAAGTAAAAGGACTGTTTTGGGGTTTGGTTTTGTTTTTTAGCTTTTATTTATTTTGCAGCCTCATTGTTTAGTACAGTACCTGGAACATAGCAAACACATAATGAATGAATGTTGATCTAACTCTTTGTAACTCTTAAAATGATATAAATATAATGATTGATATAAATATTTATTAAATATGTTGTATATAGATCACTTTTGTAAAAAAAATAACAAAAAAGTTTTGGCAAAAGCTTGTCCTTGAATTATCATAATTGACAAAGCTTCATTAAATATGTACTCCAGGCTTGACTATCAGCTAGTGTCTAGTCAACCAGCAGCGGGATAATAGTCAACTCAAATAATTGTTGGCAGTTTCTTTATTTGTAAAATTAAAGATGTGAATTTAAAGATTTCTAAGCTCTTAATCTAGGGTCCTATAAGTCAAGCTCCATCATTAGTATTTTATCTCAAATTATCGACACCCTCATAGTCCTCCCTCAATATCTGTCCACTGTTAACTGTTACATTTCAGGGAGCCGGGGATGAAGTCTGTGAGTCAGCCTGTGGACCAGAGGATAGAGTAGGCCTCTGATGCTATTTGTTTGCTCTGTAGAGAGTTTCTGACCTCAATTTCATTTCTTGATTTTATTGACCCATTTCACACTACTGAAGTGAATTTTCAAGGCCCTTTGGGGGCAAATGTGCTTCTCTTGTCCCTGTTAAATGGCTACACTCCATGAAGCCATGGATGAACATAACCTTATTATTGGAAGGACAAGGACTGAATGTCCACTGTTCCTGGGCAGTGACCCTACTCAGCCCCTGTTCTTTCACTCTAGCCTTAGCATATGGTTTCTCCAAGCTGTGCCTGGAATTGACTTCTGTTCCCTAGGCATAATTTGAAACTGAATGGAGGGCAGAGAGTATAGTTCTTCCCCCAAATTCAATTACACTAAGGTTACCTTGGGGAGAGAATGGGTAGGAGGGCAGGAACAGAGAAGGGAATTGAATAGAACCACAAAAAAAGGACACATGAGATGAAGGGAAAAAAAGAAAGACAAGAGAGGGAGTTCAGAAATAAGAAGGAAGCTACAGTGAGGACTGAGAGACAGAAATAGAAGAGCTACAAGGGTTACTACATAAAAGTAAAATAGAATTAGAGAAACTAGTTTTGGAAGGTAAAGAGTAGAGACAGAGATAGAGACAAAAAAACCCCAGAAAAATAGAGAGAGGCAGAGATGGAGGACCCCAAAGGAGGGAGGAAAGCGAAAAGAAAAAGAAAGAGACAGAGACAGGAAGAAAGACAGAAATAGGCAGAAATAGGCACAGAGACAGTGAATCAGAAAGAAACAGAGATGAAGAGTATACATACACACACACACACACACACACACACACACACACATATATATATAATATGTATGTAGAGAGATAAAATATAGAGTAAAGATGAGAAGGGTAAATGGAAAAATAAGAAAGAATAACAGAGGCAGAAAGATGGACTGGTAACAGGTGGGTTAAAAGAAGCAGAAACAGAAACAATGGAAGACAAATCAAATCCTAATAGATGAAGGCAAATACATTAAGAATCAGAAAGTGAGAGAGAACACAGAAAAAGATGGACATACAGAAACAAATAAAAAAAGAGATGAAAAGAGATACTAAGTCTGATAGAGAGATAGAGACAGAAGAAGAGCTGAAGTGAAAGTGAATACAGATAACAAACTTGAGAATATTAGGACATTACCAGGAGCTGGTTATGGCAGCATATTTATCAGATTTGAATATATCTTCAAATATGTCCTCATTAATGATCCAGCTGAGACTCTTGGCTCTTTGGGAAACTGAGAAATTAAGAAACTTCCTTAGTGCTGCAGAGGAAGCAATGTAAAGATGAGGATAAGGACCAAAGAAAAAATCTTCTCTCCTAATCTGCTATCAGCAAACATGGATATAAGGTGAAGAATGATCATGATTTTTGGTCAGTCTCACATGACCATGTAAGTTTACAGCATATTTCCCAGAGGGAAGGAAACAAATAAAAGACAAAGCATCGCTCTGGCAGCACAGCAATGAGTTGAACATACCAAGGCAGTTACAAATAAAATCCATTTACTTCTGGATCACTCCACTCAAAAAATGAAATAAACCGACAGACAGATGGACAGATAAACAGACAGACAGATAGATAGACAATCAAGCAAACAAATGAATGAATGGATGGATGGATAGATCAATAAACAAATGAATAAAAAAATGAAGATGAATCATAGAATGTCAGAGGAGGAAAGAGCCTCTGATTTTCTGATCCTGCACCCTGGCAAGTACCTTTACAATGGTTGTTGTTATTTTTTTTTTCAGGTTGTGACTTTTTGTTTTTGTGTTCAGAGCTTCTGTTTAGAAACTACCTCTAGCCAATGCAGACCTAAAGCTTCTCTGAAACTTAGTCTTAGAGAGTAGTCCCAGGCATGGAAATGTTAGGAGACTTATCCAGGGTCATATAGTCTGATTATATAGGACTTGAACCTGACTCCGTTTTCTTTTCCTGGCTCAAGGTTCAGCTTTCTAGTCATGATACAATACTCTGGATAGAAAGTATGTTAATTCCTGACAAGTAGTACTTCTAGTCTCTGCTTGAATATTTCTAGTTATGAACTCATTTGACTGCCCATTTAATTTTTCTACTCTGAGGACTACCTATCTCCTCTTATTCCAACTAAAAATAGAAAAGAAAAGAAAGAAAATAACTCTGAGATGACAGTAAATCTTTACATAATGCTATAGTTAAAAACTTAAAATCATAAATAAGAAAAGCACTTTAACTACAAACTGAACAAAGGATGGAAAAAATTATATTGTATTCCCAGATGTGACAGTTATTTATTGTTATAAGAAGAAAAAGAAGACTGCATTTCAAGATACAAACCTTTCTTACATCTATTCTGAGGCTTTCTGATTTTCTGAAAAATATAAAATTGAATTAGTCATCAGGGGAACTTGGGCTTAAAAAGCTGTCTCTACCATTAATTTGCTTTGTGATCTTTGTACCTTTATAAGTTTTGGTATAGGAAATTATAGGATTTAGATCTGAAAGGGAGTCCAATCTCCTCTTTTTGCAAGTGAGGTAATTTGGGACTAAACTAAGTGACATGTGCAAGGTCATTCAGGCAGAAGTACCAAAACTAACATTTGAAATACAGTTCTCATTCTACAGATTCAACGTATTCTAAGTCTTTTCTAACTATAAAACTCTATGTTTTAAGTCAGTGATTTTCAAGCCTCTTGAATACAAGGACCTCATTTTGTTATTTTAAAAAAGTGGGTTACCACATAATAGATACATTGTTTCTGTCCATTGATTGAGAACTTGGATAATATAATATTATATAAGGAATGTTGTAAATTAATTTTTATTTTACTAATCAATATTTTTCACAAAGTTTTTTTAAGTGATATGCATTTGTGAAAGACCTTTATTTGATCTATGAAAGATATCTTTGCTCATTTATTTTTTTGAAGTATGCTGTATATTTGATTGAAATAAAAATCAGAATGAGTCTTTTGTTCACATATGTTTCCCTGGACCATTTGCAACAATTTCATTGATATCAATAGTTTCCAACCTTGGAAATCACCATTTTTTATTAATCATTTTATATGTAATTCACAATGTAAAAACATAGGTCTGGACTCACACGAACCAGGTTCAATATTGAAGGTGTCTCAAAACAAAACAACAACTATATTTTTTATTGTATGTTTCCCTTCCTACCCATCAAACTCTAGGAACATTTTAAACTTGACTCATTTATAGCTTTCTACCAGAAGTCATCAATTCTTCTGATAGCACCAGACTAAAAGGAACCCTTTAAATACTGAACAGGTATACTAAAAATTCATGTAAGGAAAAGGAACTCATATGTAAGCCCTTATATTGTTCACCCTCTAGTGAGTGTCATTTCCTTCTTTCCCCTAATTTGGACTTTCTTTGTAGTCCCTGCAAAATTTATAGAACCAATAAGTCAAGACATTGCTCTGCATAATATTTTCTATGATCTGGGATCAATCTGCTGACAGATAAACTCAATCAGTACAAACACGTTATGTTCTAACATCCCTTCCAGATTTAATGTTCTATACTCTAACATTATATATCCTAAAATCACTTCCAATTCAAATATTTCATGATTCTATGACTTAAGAATCCATTCACTTCATTCTCGTCACAATATTACTACACTCATATTTCAGTTTTTTCCCCTGAAGCAATTGGGGTTAAGTGACTCAACCAGGGTCACACAGCTAGGAAGTATGAAGTATTTGAGATCAGATTTGAACTCAGGTCCTCCTGACTTCAGGGCTGGTGCTTTTCCACTGCACTACCTAGCTGCCCCATCATACCTCATTCTCTTTTCATTCCTTACTCCAAGATTTGAACTTCTCTTAGGAATCAGGATGGATAATGGTATGGAGGATTCTGAAAGGAAGACTCAGAGAATGATATATACTTCCCCCAAAGACATTCAACAAAATTTCCCAAATGCTTATATGTTCTTAGGAAGGTATTGTTCTAAGTCCTAGAGATATAAAGAAAAGGAAAAGGCAGTCCTGGCTTTCAAGGAACTCACACTTTAATGGGGGAGACAACATACAAATAACTACATATAAACAAGCCACATACATGATAAATTGGAGATTTTCAATAGAGGGAAGGCACTAGAATGAAGGAGGATTGGGAAAGTCTTGCTATAGAAAGTAAGATTTTAGCTGTTACTTGAAAGAAGCCAGAAAAAAACCATGAGTTAAGGAGAGAGAACATCCCAGAAATGCAGAAAACAATGTGGGAGAAACTGAATATCCATGTGGTGCCATAGAATAAGTATGGATTAAGCATCAGAAGAGTTAGATTTTAATCCTGGATCTGGATGACTTTAGGAAAGTATTTTTCCTTTCCTTGGGACTCATTTTCATTGTTTATAAAATTAGGATGTTAGAACTGATTTTTTAAAAGGTTCCTATTCCGATATTCTGTTTTGGATATCCTTCTAGTTCAGATTCTGTACTTTACAAATTTATCCAGCTCTGATTCTCTATATTCTTCCACGCATTCTAACACTCTATGTCCTATATAGTAAAGTGGTTTTGAAATTCCTTCTAATTGTAGCATTCAGTGTTCTACGGACCTGAGCAACAAAACTCAAGGATTCATAGTGTGTGTGGGTGTGTGTGTGTGTGTGTGTGTGTGTGTGTGTGTGTGATGGACCAATTCAGCATTCTAAGGAAGGTAACAAACCTTTTCCTGGAATAATGTTTTTCAATAATTGAAAGAAATGCTCAATGTTTTTTTATTTTATTTTCATAGCTTCTTATTCATAAAACATACGTATAAAACATATTTATATAACATATATATGGGTAATTTTTTTTTAACATTGACCTTTGCAAAACCTTCTGTTCCAACTTTTCTCCTCCTTTCCTCCACCCCTGCACCTAGATGGCAGGTAATACAATACATGTTAAATGTTAAAGTATATGTATATATACAACTACATATATATATATATATATATATATATATATATTTCTATACACACACACACATATATATACATACAGTTGTCTTGCTGCACAAGAAAAATCAGATTTAGAAAGAAAAAATCTGAGAAGGAAAACAAAAATGCAAGCAAATAATAACAGAAAGAGTGGAAATGCTATATTGTGGTCCCCATTCATTTCCCATAGTTCTTTCTCTGGGTGTAGCTGATTCTCTTCTTTACTGAACAATTAGAACTGGTTTGAATCATCTCATTGTGGAAGAAAGCCACATCCATCAGAACTGATCATCGTATAATCTTGTTGTTGCTTTGTATAATGATCTCCTAGTTCTGCTTATTTCACTTAGCACCAATTCATGTAAGTCTCTCCAAGCCTCTCTGAAATCATCCTGTTGGTCAAGAAATGCTCGATTTCAGTTAGAGATTAGTGAAACTAGATATGTATTGGTTTTTTTCCTCTCCAAGGTCATGAATCCCTTGTTCTAAAACAGCTAAGAATAGATCTAAGATTTAATTCTGTTATTCTGCATTTTGAAATCCTACTTGACTCTTTGACATCTTATGTTTTTCATTGAAATAGTCCTTGCAATGAAAGATTTCTTCTGGTTACAAGGGTCTATGCTCCTATGACTCATTCAACATGTATTTATAGAGGATGCAAAAACTCTACTATAACAATCACTGTGTTTAGAAGTGACTAGGGAATAACTTGTATATGTACAGAATGACCTCACCTGTTATTGATGGCATAAAGTGCTCCTGAAATATTAATGGTTTTAAACATTCACAAGATTTCTTGTCCTTTCAAGCCATGATTTAGCAAAGTGAGTCAGTTTGACAATGAAATTGGACTTATTTGATACAGTTTTCCTCTCACCTTTCTTCCTTGAAAGCATCCAAATGAAGCTACTCCAATGTTCTTTTCAGTGAAATTTCCCCTCAAGATTATCTATTTTCCAATGAATATATGCTACTTTACTCAATGTTTTCAGTTCTCACAGATACCAAAATTGGGATGCCCAATTTCCTAATACTGCTACAGGATATATAGTATTATTTGACTGATGTAATTAATTTTGGGATTGTCTGAAATATTGCATAGAATTTTCCTTCCTTCCTTTCTTTCTTCCCCCTGCTTTTTTTGGGGGGCAGTCATGAAAATCATAGGATTTAAAGCCAGGAGGGGTCTTTTAAATATTATAGTTGAATACTTTCCTTTTGTGGATGAGGAAACCAAGGTCCAAGGGGAAAAAATATTTGCACACAATCACAGATTAGTAAGTAGCAGAGACACAATAAAGGTGGGTTTTTTTTTGTTTTATTTTGTTTTCATACTAAACTTGGAAGTAAAAAACTGGTATTAACCATGTGCAAGGTAGAGTTCATTAAATTGGTCTGTTACCTCTATATTTCAATAATCTGCAATTTACTGTTACAAAGTTCTGCTTCTACCAATACTGATAATAGAGTTTTGACTTAGTAGATGGTATTCAAAATTTACTGTAGCTAACCTATTAATAAACATATCTAAGAGTAGTTCTTCTGATCCTTGGAAAACAGTTATATAGGCTAACAATAGGTTCATACTAAATTTTCATTATCCACATTCATGATTTGATATCTAAGTAAGTTAATCAATTAATATACATTTTAAAGTACCCAGTATATGCCAGGCACTGATGATGAAAAGAAAGGAAAAAGACTATTTCCGAGATCAAGGAGTTCATGGAGACACATTATACAAATAAATTACATAGGATAAGTTGAGAGAACAGAGAGAAAGGATTAAATTAAGGGGAATCAAGAAAAACCTTATAGAAGGTAAAAATTTAGTTGAGACTTGACAGAAACTAGGGAAAGTAGGAGGCTGAGGTGAAGAGGGAGAGCAATCCAGATATGGGGAACACTCAGTGAAAAGTCCAGAAATTTGGAGATAAAATTTGCTCCCTTTGTATAACTCTTAAGAAGCCAGGCACTTTTAACCTTCCCAATTAGACATCAGAGTAGGACTACAATAAATGATGTTTGTTATAGTGAGAGAGAAAATGTGTCCTGCCATATAATCCTAGGATCATAAATTCAAACTGAAAGGAAACTTTGAGACATCTTGTCTAATGAATTCAGTTTAGAGATGAAGAAATTAAAAAAAAAAACAGAGAAGCTAAGTCATCTGGCCAGCATGACACAGTAAATAGTAATGCAAGGATTTGACACAAAGTCCTCTAACTCCAAACTCAGACTTCTTGACATTATACCATGGAACAAATGGCCCATTCTCCCTTCAACTCTTTCTGATGATTTTAATAAGAAATTTCCAAAATATTTTTGTCAGAAGAATATTGTGAGATAAATAGCACAATATTGATGATATCCATATTTCAGATGAGAAAATGGGTTCAGAGAAGATAGTAGTATCATTGCAAAGGTTAGCTTGAAGGGAATTTATTGTTGAATCCAACTCTTCATGATCCCATTTGGGGTTTTCTTGGCAGGAATACTAATGCAATTGGCTATTTGTTTCTTCAGCTCATTTTACAGATGAGTAACTGAGGCAAACAGGATTAAGTTTAAGTGATTTGCCAGGGTCACACAGCTAGTAAGTGTCTGAGGCCAGATTCAAACTCCTGACTCCAGGGCTGGCACTGCCCCACACGGCCTCAGAAGTGACTTTTAAGACCATGTGTACCAACTTCCTCATTTTACAATGAAGGTCTGATCAATTTAAGCAAGTCCTCAAATTCCATGCTCGGCATTCCCCCCCCCCCACACTTCATTATGCTGCTTTCAGGTGACTTGCTCAAGATCATAGCACAAGTGAATGCTAGTGTAAGGATTTAGCTTCATCATGTCCCAACTCCACACCTTGTGCTCTTTCAGTCACTCTAGACTGCTGCTTTCTCAATTAGTATTCAATAAAACTGACTAAAATATACATACATTAGGTTATTTGGAGGGACTGGGATAGGTATTGGGGAATAGCAGAACAAGATAAACAGTAGTCCCTTTATCACAAATGCAGAAGAAGGGGTAGAGCCAAGGAGGCGGAGTGAAGCCAGGGAGCTGTTCCAGCTTTCCCAGATATCCTCAAAAATCACATGAAACCAAGCCTCTGAACAAAGTCTCATGGAATTGAAGCTCTCTCCAGTTCAATATATATGGAAAAAACTTCAAGAAAGGTCAGTCTCACTGGGGTGAAAAGGGTATTCAGTTCAGCTCAGATGAACTCTGGGAAAGCCAATGAGAGGGTCTTAATCTCAGCAAATCAGCTCAAAAGGGACATTGAAAATCAAGCAAGAGGGGCAACTAGATGGCACAGTGGATAGAGCACCAGATCTGAAGTCAGAAGGACTTGGTTCAAATCTAGTTTCAGACACTTCCTAACTGTGTGACCCTAGGCAAATTACTTAACCCCAATTGCCTCGGGAAAAAAAATCAAGCAAAAGAGACAGAGGAAAAATTAGGGAAAGAATTGAGAGAGGTGCAAAAGGAAATTTAAAAAAAAGCTAATGAAGCAAATAATGCCTTAAAAAGCAAAATTGGCCAATTGGGAAAGAAGGTACAAAAACTTACTGAGGAAAATAATTCCTTAAAGAATAGAATTGAGCAAATGGAATCTAATGACTTAATGAGAAATCAAGAAAATATAAAAACAAAACCAGAAAAATAAAAAATAGAAAAACTAGTAATATCTAATTGTAAAATAACTGAACTAAAAAATAGATCCAGGAGAGATAACTTAAAAATTATTGGTCTACCTGAAAGTCATGATCACAAAAAAGATCCTGGACATCATCTTTCAAGAAATTATCAAGGAAAACTATCCTGATATTCTAGAACCAAAGAGTAAAATATTCTAGAACTAATTACCTTCTGAAAGAGATCGTCAAGTAAACCCTCCCAGGAATACTATAGCCAAATTCCATAACTCCTAGGTCAAGGAGAAAATATTGTGAGCATCCAGAAAGAATAATTCAAGTATAGTGGAGCCACAGTCAGGATAATACAAGCCCTAGTAGCTTCTACATTAAAGAATTGGAAGACCTGGAATATGATATTCCACAGAGCAATGGAGTTAGGGTTGCAACCAAGAATCTTAGCAAAACTGAATATAATCCTTCAGAGAAAAAGATGGTCATTCAATGAAACAGAGGATTTTCAAGCATTCATGATGAAAAAAACAGAACTGAATGGAAATTTTGCTTTTCAAATACAGGCTCTGGAAAAGCATAAGGAGGTAATCAGGAAAATGACATCATAAGGGACTTAAGGTTTATCTGTTTATATTCCTACACGGGAGCATGATACTTGTAATTCATTAGAATTTCTCAGTATTATGGTAATTAGAGGGAGTTTATAAAGGCAGGAAATGGGTGTGAATTGAATATGAAAGAATAATATCTTTTTTTTAATGATGAAATTAAGGGGTGAGAAGAATGAATTGAGAGGAGAAGTGGAATGGGGAAAATTATCTGTTATAAAAAAGAGGCCAAAAAAAGCCTTTATAGTGGAGTGGAAGAGGAGAAGGAGGGGGGAAGTAAGTGAATTTTACTCATCAAGAATTGGCTCAAATAGGAAATAACATACATAGTTAACAGGGGCAGAAAAATCTATTTACCCTGCAGGAAAATAGGAGGAAGATGGAAAGTGAGAAGGGGAGGGGTAGTAGGGGATAAAAGGGAATGCATATTGGGAAGGTAGTAGTCCATAGAAAAACACTTTTGAGCAGGATCAGAGTAAAAGGAGAGAGAAAATAAATGGGGGAAATATACACCTGACAATAGTAAATTTTAAACAGTAAAATTTCAAAGTAAATAGTAAAATTTTCAAAGCAAGTTTCTCTGATGGAATATTATAGTTCTCTGGGAAATGATGAACAGAAAAACAACAACAACAACAACAACAACAATACCTGGAAATCCTCCATGAAAAAAAGTGAAATATATTGTATATAAAGTAATAGCAATATTATGGGATGACCAACTATAAATTACGTTGTTGCTCCCAGTAGTAGAATCATCCAGAATTACTCTGAAGGCCTTTTGATAAAAATATCCTATCTATACCCAAAGAAGAACTGATTGAGTCTGAATATACATTGAAGCATTCTCCAATTCTCTATCCATCTCTTTCTTTATTATTAGCTTATTTTTTTCTTGAGGGTTTTTATTTTTATTAGGATGGGAGATCTATGTTTTCTTTTACAATTTGACTTTTAGGTAAATGTTTTGTGTAACTTCATATGTGGATTCTTAATTGTGGGTGGGGATAAGAAAGAGAACCTAGAACTCAAAAATCTTAAAAAGAAATGAAAAAAATCATTTTGAACTTAACTGGGGAAAATATTAAATAAATAAAATTAGGATTGGGAAATAAAAGGTACACATCAGAGAACAAGAGACAATCTACAAGGAAGCAAAGATGGACAGTTCTGAACACAACGTATAATAGTCATTATACAGACTTTCTTGAAGTGGAAATGTATTGCTTAATAATTTTAAATACTCTCATGTTCTGCTGTGAATGTGGCATTTTTTCCTTTTCCTAATTTGCATTTGAGTTTAAAATAATTTTTTGAATGTAAACTATAACAACAACAAAAGGACAAATGAGAGAGTTAGAAGAAAAAATGAGAAAAGAAATGAGAGATATGCAAAAGAGAGTCAACAGATTGGAAAGGAAAGCAATTCCTTAAAAAATACAATTGTCCAAATGCAAAAAAAATCTATTGAAGAAAACACCTTCAAAAATAGAATTAACCAAATGGAAAAAGAAATCCAAAACTAACTGAAGATAATCACTCATTAAAAACTAGAACAGGGCAAATCATTAAAAACTAGAACAGGACAAATGGAAGCTAATGACAATATAAGACCTGAAGAATTAGTCAAACTAAAAATTATGAAAAAAGTGGAAGAGAATGGGAAATACTTCAGAAAAACAGCAGACCTGGAAAATAGATCCAGAAGAAATAATTTTAAAATAAAAAATCATGGCCTAAAGGCCATGATCAAAAAAAGAGCCTGAGTAGCATTCTTCAAGAATTCTTCAAGAATGACCAGCAGGACGAATTCAGAGAGGCTTAGAAAACTTACATGAACTGATGCTAAGTGAAATGAGCAGAATCAGGAGATCATTATACACTTCAACAACAATACTGTATGAGGATGTATTCTGATGGAAGTGGATTTCTTCAACAAAGAGATCTAATTCAGTTCCAATTGATCAATGATGGACAGAATCGGCTACACCCAGAGAAGGAACACTGGGAAATGAATATGGACTACTTGTAGTTTTTTTTTCTTCCCTGGTTATTTTTACCTTCTGAATCCAACTCTTCTTGTGCAACAAGAGATTGTATGGTTCTGCAAACATATATTGTATCTAGGATATACTATAACACATTTAACATGTATAAGACTGCCTGCCATCTAGGAGAGGGGGTGGAGGGAGGGAAGGGAAAAGTTGGAACAGAAGTGAGTGCAAGGGATAATGTTGTAAAATATTACTCAGGTATGGGTTCTGTCAATAAAAAGTTATTTTAAAAAAGTTCTTCAAGGAAAACTGCCTCAATATTCTAGAAAAAGAGGGCAAAATGTTCATTGAAAGAATCCATTAATTACCATTGGAAAGAGAATTCACAAGGAAACCCCAAGTAACACTGTTGCAAAACTCTAAAACTAGAGTATCAAGCTAAAAATACTACAAGATATTTTGTTTTCTTTCTCATTTTTTCCCCCTTTGACCTGATTTTTCTTATGCAGCAAAATGATTGTATAAATATGTATATATATATTTTTAACATTTTTTTAACATATATTGGATTACTTGCCATCTAGGGGAGGAGGAGGCAGAAAGGAAGAGAAAATTTGGAATTATTCATGCATATGTTTTGAGAATAAAAAACTTTAATTAAAAAAAGAAAACCACAAAAGATATTGCAAGCTGTCAGACACATACAATTCACATTGCCCATCCAGCACTGGAAGTTACTCAGCACTGACCCAGCACAGTTAGTACTGCTTGTAAAGGAATCTTGGACAAGCTCTCCCTTACCCTAAAAGCAGACATCAACTTTAAAAAAAACGAGCAAAAGAGCAAAAAGAACTCTGACCATAGATAGTTTTTTTTAGGGTGAAAGAGAACAGATTTCAAATCTTGAGGTCACTAAAAGCAGATCATTTCCAGATAAAGCCCAAAGGATGATATAAATTGGTTCCCATCTCACAAGGCTCTCTTGGAAGAAATTTAAAAGGATCTTAAAAGAGAGCTAGAAGAAAAATGGGGAAAGAAAATGAGAACTTTGCAAGAGGGTTGGAAAAGGAAACACAGAAATTATCTGAAGAAAATTCCTTACAAAATAGATTTGACAAAATGGAAAAAGAAAACAACTTCCTGAAAAACAGAATTTGTGAAATGGAAAAAAGAAAATAATTTTTTTGAAAAACAGAATTTGTGAAATAGAAAAAATCCATAGAGCAAAACAACTCATTTAAAAATTCAATTGGCCAAATACAAAAAGAACTAAAAAAGGTAATTAAAGAAAGTAATTAATTAAAAATCAGAAGTGAATAAAGGGAAATGAATGACTCAATTAGATATCAAAAATGAGTCAAGCAAAACCAAGAAAATGAAAAAAAAAATAGAAGAAGATGTAAAACAGCTACTTGGAAAAACAACTGACCTGGAAAATAGATCTAGAAGAGAAAATTTAAGGATTATTAGAATTCCTGAAAACCATAATTAAAAGAGCCAAGACATTATCTTTCAGAAAATCATTAAAGAAAACTGCCCTGATATCCTAGAATTAGAAGGCAAAATGACCATTGAAAGATTTCACTGATCACCTGAAAGAGACCCCAAAATGAAAAGTCCAAGGAATATCATGGCTAAATTTCAGAACCGTGGGACCAAGGGAAAAATATTACAAGAAGCCAGAAAAGAACAATTCAAATATTGAGGAGCCACAATCAGGATTACCCAGGACCTAGCAGCTTCCATCTAAAGAAATCTAAGGGCCTGGATTTTAATATTCTGAAAGTCAAAGGAACTTGAAATGCAGCCAAGAATAAACTATCCAGCTAAATTGAACATTTTCTTTCAGGGAAGAAGATGGGCATTCAATAATTCAGGTGGATTTCATTTATTTCTGATGAACAAAACCCCAGAGCTGAACAAAAATTTTGATTTCCAAACACAGAACTCAAGAGAAGCATAAAAAGGTAAAAAGGAAAGAACTTTTGAGAACTATATCTCTGTTATGGGTATATATATAGAGAGTGTAGGTATGATTTGATTTTACTGTTATAATATAAAAAAGAAACTAGAGATGGAAAAGAAATTGTACTGGAAAAATGTGAAAATGGAGGTAAAATGAGGGACATTACATTGCATGAAGAGGCAAAAAAGACCTATTATTAATGAGGGACAAGGAAAAGGGGCAGCTAGGTGGTACAATGAATAGAGCACCAGCCCTGAAGTCAGGAGGACCTGAGTTCAAATCTGGTCTCAGACACTTAATACTTCCTGACTGTGTGACCCTGGGCAAGTCACTTAACCCCAATTGCCTCAGCAAAAAATAATAAAAATAAATAAATAAGGGGGAAAAGGGTGCTGAATAAACATTGTGTGAATCTTACTCTGCTTAGATTTGGTTCAAAGAATATTAGATATATTTGGTTTTATAGAGAAACTTGTCTCACTTATAGGGAAATGGGAAGGAAAAAAAAAAGGAAAAAGGGAGGCTAATAAAAGGGAAAACAGAAATAGTAGGGGAAAGGTATAAGAAAGGGAGAGGAGCTTTAATAAAAAAAGATACTAGTCATTCATCAATTGACAAATGGTCACAGGATGTGATTAAACAATTTTCATATGGAAATATTAAAGCTATCTGTAGTCATATGAAAAAATGTTCTAAATCACTATTGATTAGAGAAATGAAAATTAAGAAAACTCTGAGACATCACCTCATACCTATCAGATTGACTAAGATGACAGCAACAGATGATGATAAATGTTGGAAGGGATATGGGAAAACTAAGACACTAATGCATTGTTGGAGGAGTTGTGAACTGATCCATTTATTCTGGAGAGCACTTTGGAACTATGCCCAAAGAGGTATAAAAGTGTGCATAGCCTTTGATCTAGCAGTACCACTATTGTGTGTGTATCCCCAGAAAGGGGGGAAAAGGACCCATAATTGCAAAAATGTTTGTAGCAGCAGCCCTTTTTGTAGTGGTAAGGAACTGGAAATTGAGTGTATTCCCATTAGTTCACAAATATTTTAAATTATGGCATATGAAATAATGTAATATTATTGTTCTATAAGAAATGATGAACTGGGTAATTTTAGGAAAGCTTGGAAAGACTTACACAAACTGATGCCAAGTAAGCAAGGCAACCCAAGAAATCATTGTACATAGCAACGGCAAGATTATGTGATGATCAACTATGACATACGTGACTCTGCTCAGAAAATTTAATGACCCAAGGAAATTCCAATAAACTTTGAATGGAAAATTCCATCTGCATCCAGAGAGAGAATTATGGAGACTGAATGTTGATTGAAGCATACTATGTTTACCATTTTTTCTTTTTTTTTTCTCATGATTTACCTCTTTTGTTCTGATTTTTTTCTCTTTCAACATGATATATATGGAAATATTTCAAAAATAAATGTACTTTTATAATATAAAATGTTTTTAAATAGATGTATTAGGTGACTAATATTTGTGAGAAATTGGGGTAGGTGTTGGCCATAGAATAACAAAATAAACAAAAGTCCCTTTATCAGTAACATGATATTCCAAGTAAATGTAATATGGCATAATATATAATATGGCATATTATGGCATGGTAATAATATAATATATTATGATATGATCATATATAATATATGATATGATGCCATATCAAGTTATGCCATATTACATATACATACATAATAATTTAAAATAATAAGAGAACATTAACAACTAAGATCAAGAAAATCATCCTTTAAGAAGTAGCATGCATACTGAACCTTGAAGAAAACTATGTATTTTAAGAGGTAAAATTGATTAAAAGACATTTGTTTCAGACTTGAGTATAACTTGTGCTAAATCTATATATAGGGGACATGAGGAAAACCTATTTGGCAAGGAAAGTATGTGAAAAGAAACATTGTGCAATGAATACAGAAAGGTATACAGAAGATAGGATATGAAAGACTTAAAATATAGAATTGAACAAGAGTTTGTATTTGACCCTAGAGGAAAAAGTAAATGCAAATTATGGATATTATTTTACATTAAATTCTAAAAAACCTACAATAACCAGTCTATCAATAAACATTTACTATAAGAAAATGAGTCATTTCTCAATTGATGGATAATTAAATAGTGCAAACAATTTATAATAATCTTATTGAAATGCTCTAAATCGATCATTACTGATCACAAAATAGAAAATTTCGATTATACCAAACTGTTTTTGTACAAACAAAACTAATGCAGACAAGATTAGAAGGGAAGCAATAAACTGGGAAAATATTTTTACATTCAAAGGTTCTGATAAAGGCCTCATTTCCAAAATATATAGAGAATTAACTCTAATTTATAAAAAATCAAGCCATTCTCCAATTGAAAAATGGTCAAAGGATATGAACAGACAATTCTCAGATGAAGAAATTGAAACTATTTCTAGTCATATGAAAAGATGCTCCAAGTCATTACTAATCAGAGAAATGCAAATTAAGACAACTCTAAGATACCACTACACACCTGTCAGATTGGCTAAGATGACAGGAAAAAATAATGATGATTGTTGGAGGGGATGCGGGAAAACTGGGACATTGATGCATTGTTGGTGGAGTTGTGAACGAATCCAACCATTTTGGAGAGTAGCTTGGAACTATGCTCAAAAAGTTATCAAACTGTGCATACCCTTTGATCCAGCAGTGTTACTACTGGGATTATATCCCAAAGAGATTATAAAGAAGGGAAAGGGACCTGTATATGCATGAATGTTTGTGGCAGCCCTTTTTGTAGTGGCTAAAAACTGGAAACTGAATGGATGTCCATCAGTTAGAGAATGGCTGAATAAATTGTGGTATATGAATATTATGGAATATTACTGTTCTGTAAGAAATGACCAACAGGATAATTTCAGAAAGGCCTGGAGAGACTTACACGAACTGATGCTGAGTGAAATGAGCAGGACCAGGAGATCATTATATACTTCAACAACAATACTATATGATGACCAGTTCTGATGGACCAGGCCATCCTCAACAACGAGATCAACCAAATCATTTCTAATGGAACAGTAATGAACTGAACCTAGCTATGCCCAGAAAAGAACTCTGGGAGATGACTAAAACCATTACATTGAATTCCCAATCCCTATATTTATGCACACATGCATTTTTGATTTCCTTCACAAGCTAATTGTACAATATTTCAGAGTTTGATTCTTTTTGTACAGCAAAATAACGTTTTGGTCATGTATACTTATTTTATATCTAATTTATATTTTAATGTATTTAACATCTACTGGTCATCCTGTCATCTGGGGAGGGTGGGGGTAAGAGGTAAAAAATTGGAACAAGAGATTTGGCAATTGTTAATGCTGTAAAGTTACCCATGCATATATCCTGTAAATAAAAGGCTATTAAATAAAAAAAAGAAATGCTCTAAATCATTATTGATTAGAGAAATGCAAATTAAAACAATCTTGAAATATTTTACACCTATCAGATTGGCTAAAATGTTAAAGGATATGGGGGGAAAATGGGACAATTGGAATTGTGAACTGATCTAACCATTTTGGAAAACAATCATTATGCCCAAAGAATTATTGAACTGTCTATACTCTTTAACCCAGGAACATCACTATTAGGTTTATTTCCAAAGATGATTAGGGGAAAATGGAAAAAAAATGTCCTATAGCAGCTATCTCTGTGGTGCCAAAAAACTCAAAAATTATGAGAATGTCCATCAAGTGAAGAATACCTAAACAAGTTGCGGTATTTGTGATAGAATACTATTGTTCTATAGGAAAGGATGATCTCAATGATCTTTAAAAAATGAAAAGATTTGTATGAAATTTAAAAAGTGCAAAATGAGATGAACCAAGAAAACATTGAATACAGTAACAACAATATTGTGTTAGGAATAACTTCAGGTGAATAAGTCATTTTGACTATAATAAATATCCAACTTAGATGAAAAACATTATATGGATCCAGAGAAAGATTGTTGTTTGTCCTTCAAATGCAAAGAGGTCCATGATATTAGAGGTATTTCCAGGATATGTAAGTGAATTGGATTTAAATGAGGAAAGGCTGTGCAAGGCTTCTCTCTAGAACTGTCTATATCCTCTGGCAAGATATGGATCAGAACAAATGGAGATGACCCTGGATGTAATGGGATACTTTGGCCTTTTTAAGCTAAAGTCTTCAACAGGTGTGTGTATATGTGTGTGTGTGTGTGTGTGTGTGTGTGTGTGTATACAAAATACACACAGGAAATAATTAACAGAGGGAAGACATGGGAAAGGCTTCCCGTAGAAGATGAGATTTTAGATTAAAGTTAAAGAGGAAGTTAGTAAGCAGAGATGAAAAGTGAGGACATTTCAAATATTTGGGATAGAAAATGTCTGGAGCCAAGAGGTGGAATAGCTTGTGGATGGAACAGCAAGAAGATTGTTGACACTTGTCTTAGCTCTGTGTCATCTCTCTAGGCCTGTTTTGATACTGACCTCATACAACTGTTGAAAATATCAAATGAAATCCTCTATATGAAAGCATTTTGTAAATGGTAAAATGTTTTATAAGTGTTACTAATAAAGTGTTCTTGTAATGTCTTACAATGATCTTATATAATTTTTACTTTGTACCTTCCATCTTAACACTGGTTTATCTGATCTATACCCAGCCTTTTTCGAAAAAGAATTTGAGGCACCTTGATGTTCCAGAGAAGGCAGCTGTGGTATGGCAAAAAAAAGTATATTACTGGGAGTAAAGAGACCTAAATTCTGATTCCAGCCTATCAGCTGTGTGACCCACCTGGTAATCTCTGGGTCTCCTTTGCTTCCTCTGTAGTGGAGTGGAAGTTAGCTTTGTTCTCTTTACAATTCTCTTAAAGATCTAATAGCTGATGATTCTATACTTAAACCCAGTGCTATCCAGCTCTCCAGGGGTTTCATGAACATTTATTCTAATTCACTAGCATTAGCTGCCTGAAGTCAGCAACTATATCTCATGCATCTTCTGATTCATACCCAGCACTTAGAAAAGTGAATGCTTGATAATTGTGTAAATATGTATAGAAGAATTACACATATTTAACATATATTGGATTACTTGCCATCTAGGGGAAGGGGTTGGGGGAAGGGAGGGAGAAAAAATTTTGGAACACAAGCTTTCTTGGGGATGACTGTTGAAAACTATTCATGTGTTGTGAAAATAAAAAGCTTTATATAAAAAAGTGAACGTTGGGTATCATGTACAGAAGTGATAGAATTATACATAGAATATATATGTGTGAATGTATAGATATAGGGTGTATGCATATGTATATGTGTGTGTATTTGTGCCTGTGTGTGTAGTGGTACCCTTCTCTGATATGGAGGGAGGGAGGAAAAAATTACATGATATCTTTGCTATATATTTAAAAGGATTAGCAAGTTGTATATAATAGAGTTACCATTTCATGAGCCATCAGTTTTTATTATATCATGGAAATGCTTGTTTTATTCCACAAATTTAAAAAATGAAATAAATAAATGTGAAAAAAAATTAAACATGCTAAGCAGTAGGATTATCCTCAAGGAAATTCCCATCCAGTAGGATGATACAACACACAGAGAAAGTTTTACTTTCAAGTCAGGTGGAAAAATCCCATGATCTTTAGGGGTACAACAATAAAGTTAATGGTAATGCTTCCTCTTTAGCCATATTTCCCCTGATAAAATCAAAACAGTTTCTGAAATTGAACCAACTGACTATACCAAGAATTTTGATGTAAAAAACTTTATTTTCTGGGTCTTCAGTGGCTGGGGCTAGAGTACCCACAGGAGCAATTGCCAGGCTACATCTCTATGGAAGTTATTTCCCAGAAGGATGGCTTCAGGCACTCAGTTAAAACTATTGCCATTTAAAAGAGCCTTAGGTTTCAGGATCCTGACTATCTCTATCAGGATCTGGAGCTAGCGATTATGGTAGTGGTGATGGTTTCATTTGCCTGGTATATACTGGCTTTTCAGCTTTCCCTCTGGGTGTCCTGATGCTTTAGCTAGGCTGGTTTTCTAGGCAGTCTAGTGGGTAACAAGTGATTGTCACTCCTGTTCCTTGAATCTTAAGTATGGCCTAACATCCCCAAAATAAAGGATCCATTAGGCAATTTTCAGGAAGACTAGCATGTAAATACATCATTAAAGCTACCACTCTCTCTTTATTCAAATATTTTGAGTGGGTCCTGAAAGGCCTTGTCTTCAGAAGAGATTAAGGATAAAGACAGTATAAAATATGGGTTAATAGAATGTCAAAGTTAAATCAGGAAATTTGAATCCACATTCTACTTCCAGATAGCCTTTAATATTTTAAAATTATGTAATTGTAGAAAGGTCCCCGAACCTCTCTGAATGTCAGCTTTCTGATTTGTAAAAAGGGGCTAATACTACTTACAATGACTTTCTCAAATAGGGTCAGGAACCCTGAGGATAATCACAAATTCCATGACATCTGTCCTGCTTCCAGTCCAACCTTCACCATCATCATCTGGGAAAGCAATGCTTTGAAGAAAGGGACAGTTATCCCAATCAAATGCTATCCACACAACAGGCAAGCCATCTTATATGAATCAACTAGGTACCCTAAAAGAGAGATGAGAAACAATATGTGCCAGGAAAGTCAAAACATTACAACTTTGCTGATATCTTCCTTCGTTACCTAATGGAGATAGTTCAGGATTCTGCAATGGTTCTAGTCCAGTGTCCATAGTCAGTGTCCTCAGAAGCAGATTCCTATTCAGTGCACAACTGCTCAAACAAATGTTCTAACCATACCTATTGAAGACTCAGAAAATAATATTCTTGTCATCAAAGTTTTTAGTATTGTCAGATGGCTCAACATAAGAGACTGATACGATTTTACTAGTGGAAATGACATTAAAGAAAAAGCATTAAAATATGTTTTTCTGCTTTCCTCTAAAGAGCATGCTGATACAGTCCATGTCCTTTCTCTTCTATTGAAATGTGAACTCCTTGAGATCAGCTACTATCATAGTTTTCTCTTTGTATCCCCAGGGCTTAGAACAGTTCATGGCAAACACTAAGAACTTAATAGCTGTTTGACTCACTCATTATTTATTTCTTCCTTCTCATAGGGTTGCTATGAGGAAAATGGTTGAAAAACCTTAAATTACTATATAAATGGGAAGTTTTTATTATTAATGGAAATTACACTAAAATTGGAATGAGATGGACCTAAGTATAAAACTTACTTCTGATAATTACTAGCTAAGTGATCAAGTGTAAATTTCTTAGAATATTTGATCCTCAGAAAAGTCTTTAAATTTTTAGATGAATTAAAAATATTTTGGTCAATGGAAGAAATTTCCCCACAGGAAAAATACAATCCTTGATATACTGATATTTATAAATATGTCTGTGTGTCTTTAACTTGGCTATGCAAAATCCAATCCTGGGAAAAAGGGGGGGGACTCTTAAATTCAAAAATACACATACATACACATGTGTATCAAATGATAGGACTATACAGTCTGCATATATTCATATACACAATTCAGTGAGTTCTTTTGATACATATGTATATACATACATATATACATATTATCAGGCTAATATACTATACATGGCTATGTAAAATCTAATCCTAGAAAAAGGTGGGGAGAAGGGATTCTTTAGTTAAAAAAAAAATCCAGAACTTACAAGGGACAGTAATGTTTACACTCAGTCAGCTGAGTGACTGCATTGGTTTTACAGTCTACATTTTGTGCATTCTTTCTTGTGGTAATTGAAAAGTAGGTAAAGATGGAAGTTTAGTTTCTTCCCTTTCATCATGGAGTCTGTTTGTTGTTTCTTTCTTTCTTGTTTCTTTTTTTCCCCTTGAGATGTCATCTGAATAGTACAAAGTGACACAGGGAAATAGCACCAAAAAGAAGTCTCTTTTTTCATAGTCAGGTTATAACAACAGATGGTTTTGTTCATCAAGAAAAGATGCCTCACTCAGTGACAAAAGCTGTGCGGTTCAGAGGTGGTGGAGGAATTCTAAGTCACTTGCATCAACCATTCACAATTGCTTTCAGAGATTTTAGAGAAAACTCATTCCCTTCTCTTTTTTCCAAAATGTAGAGTGAATGATTCCTTGGATTCCTGTGATATTCACAGAACAATTGACCTATATCATGAAAATGGGATTATGTTCTTAAAAGATATTCATTATAATTCTTCATCAATTTGAATAAATGGTTGTAAAATATAGGGTTCTGGGTATGACACTAGGTTACCAGATAATTACCTTTCCATTTTAAAGTTAAATTTGTTGCTGCTGTTGTTAAGTTGTTTTCACTTGTGTTAAATTCTCATAATCCCATTTCACTTGGCAAAGATACCGGAGTGGTTTCCCATTTTCTTCTCCAACTCATTTTACAGATGAGGAAACTGAGGCAAACAGGGATTAAATGACTTTTGAAGTGTCAGACAACTAGGAAATACCTAAGGCCAGATTAGAATTTAGGAACATTATCTTCCTTATTCTAGGCCTGTCACTCTGTCCAGCATACCAACTACTTACCCCATTCTGTTGTCTATATAGTTTGAATTTCTATGTTCTGGATCCTGGAATTCTCTATTCAGATACTCTGTCCTATTCTTCTGCTTTTGATTCCATCTGCTCTTTCCTAAGGTCCTTGTCTGTGGTAGCATTCTGTGTTCTAACATTTTCTCTTTCCATGTTTAACATTAAAGCTTTCTGTATTCTAAAGTCCCTTCTAAATCTAACATTTTTTCACATGATTTTACTTAGAAAATACCTGGAAGATAAATAATAACATCTAAATTTTAAAGATAAAAATATCCAAGATGTAGAGTACTTAAGTATTGAGTTTGGAATTGAAAATTAGATCTTTGGTTCTAAAACCAGTGATCTTTCCATTATACCATACTGTTCCTTAAAGTATCTGGATAATATACACAATTATTACTCTACATATGTAAATATTTATATTAATTTGTGCAATAAGAAGTATAAGCTAGTATATGTGCATTAATGCACACATATATAAAATGTATATACATAGATATGCACATACATATGATTGTGTTTTAAGGTAAGATCTATGATTTTATTGGCATAGGGAATTTTCAGTGAGGGGAAACTACACTGATTTCCTCACTAGGAGTGTTAGTTTTTTATACAAATTAAATCTTAGATTGGGGCCCTGTAAGCATGTCTGTGTATGAACACATATAAATATATATATATATATATATATATATATATATACATACACATATGTACTAACAAATATGCATATAACTATACACATGTCTATATACATACATAATATCCCACAAGTTTTCAGTGTAAAATTTAAAATAAAGAAAACAAGGAAGGAAAGAAGAAAGAAAAGAAGCAAAAAGAAAGGAAGGAAGAAAGAAGGGTGGGAGGAAAAGATAGAGGAAGAGAGAGAGGGAAAGAGGAAGGGAGGGAGAAAAGGAAAGAAAGAGGGAAGGAAGAAGGAAGGTAGGGAGACGGGGGGAAGACTAAGTTAAAAAATCAAAATCTTTTAGAGATGAATGATTTTTTTAGATAGATATGTGAATTGATTTTATAGCATATTTTCTCCATATATATGCATATCTATAAATATATAGTATATCCAAAATTTTGGATCTGACCTTGATTTCATTATTGTAGAAAAGTTCTGATGAGGAAATTGTCTTTACCAAGGAAGGTTGGCTTTTGTTTTATGACCTGTGATTTATAAGAGGCAATCTGAGGTAGGGGATAGAAAGCTTCTTTCCCTTTGTGTCAAAAAGGCAGGTATCTAAGTCTCCTCTATGACATACTTGGCAGTGTGACTTTGGTTAAGTCATTCATCTTCTCAATGCCTTAGAATACTTTTTAATTCAGTGCACTCAGGCAACTCTGTATAGATTAATCCTAAGAAATATAGTACTGAGGACACTAAAAAGATTGTGTCCTAGGCTATAATATCTCCCAATTATATAAGGATTTAAGGTTTACAAAGGTTTTTCCACTTCATAATAACAACATATGGGAGGAAGCACAAATGCTTCATTTTACAGAGGAAAAAGAAAAACAAAATTGAGCCTTAGAAAGATCTGATGACTTTTTCTATGTTCCAACACTTGTTGGAAGTGTTGGAGTCAAGGCTTGAATCTAGATAAATCATTCTCCTTTTGTTTGCATCTCATTGTCTACTGGGTAGATCATACTTTTTAGGTATTTTCATTTATTGCCTCTTGCAATACTTTACTCTTTCTCTTATCTGCCTCATCTTCTTACACTAAAGGGACCAGATTTAGGGAGCTAAAGGCTGAAGGTAAGAAGGTATGCTTGAATTCCACCTTCCATTCTCCTTAATTTACAGCATCCGGATCAGTTTCAAAGAAGAGCTCAGAGAATGGAGTTTGGAGACGATGAGTATTACAAGGTCAATGTATCTGTCAGACTACTCATCAATCACTCATCTTCCAGTCACTCCCTAAGGATCTGTAAGAGTTAAGTCTCAATGGGAATCGGTGTTTCAAAGTCTTTTTAGCTTCCTGAGTGCTTGTTCAAGTCTATTGGCAAACTCCAAAGTTTTCTCAATGACACAGAGCCTATCACCCTTAGCAAATGCCCAAGGACAAGAATTTGCTTAATGACCACCGCAACATTCACCAAAATCATCCCTATCTCTCTACTGGCTCTCAAGAAACAGGCATATTCCATCTGTCCTTGAAGCAGGCCCCACTGTGAAGTGATTAAAACGTTCTCGTGGTGGATAAACTCTATGCAATTTTCCAAAAGTCATCATCTCGACATTTCCCCAGTCACTGCAGAGCATCTCGCCTCCAATTTATGTGCACGCTCATTTGTTTTCTTTCCGACAATCTTTGAGACACTCTATCCAGTGACCTCTGGCAAGGGAGAGAGAGACCCACTTTTATGCTGGCATTATGCAGAGGCAGTGACAAATTGGTCTATTTTTTATGCCTGACAGAAATGGGTGGGGTGGGGAAAAGGGGAGACATTAACTCAGAACATCTCCTACTATTGCCTTACACAGCCTAAGATAAGTACTTTTTAATCCTCCCCTTTCTGATCTTTTCTTCTTTTCCTTCATTGAAACCTATAATGGAAAAAAACTGTCCCCAAAGGGTACACCTAATGCCTATCATACTTATTGCATTTTAACAGTAATAATAAGTCATATGCTTATGGGCACTTTAAGGTTTGCAAAGCACCTTCTTAACACAATATGAACTAGTGCAAATAGTTGTGTTCCCATTTTATAGATGTGGAAACTGAGATTCCAAATTATTAAGTGAGTCGATCATAATCAAAGAGCTAACTATTTGAACTAGATTTTAAATCCAGTTTTCCTAAATTCAAGTCTAGTGTTCTAAGCAGTAGAATTCATTGCCTTTCAACAATGAGTGCACCTTGTCCCAATACATCCCAAATGGAACTCTGAGACATAATATAAAGTAGTAAAAAGAGAACTGGATTTGGATCATAGAGTCATAAAAAAGGGATATTTGAGGTCATCTTGTCCAGCCTCTTTATTTTTATTTATTTATTTATATTTATATATTTATTTATAGATGAAGAAAAAAAAAGGTCTCCAGTGCTTAAATAATTTCCCCAAGGAAACAGATAGTAAATGGTAAATTTGGTACTTGACTTCTCTCCATTTTTGATGAGGTTAAAATTTTGATGCTTTAATTTTTGCCCTTTCTCTAGTGAGCTCATTTCATTAGCTAAGGACTAGATAGCTTTTTAATTTTTTTATTTTATTTTGCTGAGGTAATTGGCATTAAGTGACTTGCCTGTGGTCACACAGCTAGGGAGTGTCAAGTGTCTGAGGCCTGATTGGAACTCAGGTCCTCTTGACTTCAAGGCTAGTGTTCTACCCATTACAAGCTCTATGATCTTGAACTTATAATTTCCTTTTTTTGAACCTCTCCTCATCAATGAAATGATATGTGTGAATTATATAATCTCTGGAATCTTTCTAATTCTTTCTTATCTATTGTTCATAAAAATAGTTCTCATTTCTTTTTAGCTCTAACTACTTAGGAGCTATTGGTTATATTATTCATACTAATGGTCATTTTATACATAATAATAATAATAATAAATACCAATAATAACTAGTATTTTTATAATGCCTATGAGTCAAGTGCAGTAGCTAGTTGGTGCAAAGGATAGAGTTTCAGGCCTAAAGTCAGGAAGATTCATTTGGTTAAGTCATTTAACTGTCTCAATTTCCTGATCTATAAAAAAGGAGCTGCAGAAGGAAATGACAGTCCAGTATCTTTGCCGAGAAAATCCCAAATAGGATCATGAAGAGTGGACAAGATTGAAAACAACTGGAGAACAATAAAATGTGCCAGGTATGATGAGAAGTGCTTTAAAACATTATTTCATTTAATTTTTATTACAGCCCCCAAAGGTAAGTACTATTAAATCTATTTTACAGTTGAGGAAACTAAGGCAAGCAGTGGTTAAGGGACTTGTTCTAAGTCACACAGCTAGGAAGTGTCTAAGACTGAATCTGAACTTGGGTTTTCCTGACATCAGACCCAGAGCTCTATCCACTGCACATACATATGCACAATATACATACATTTGTGTGTAGGTATATATAATTTCCCTAATCCAAGAAATCATAAATTTGGTCCAAATATCATATGTATATACCATACATACATACATACATACGAATGTATGTAGTTTTTATATATGCATGCATGCTTATTTTCATAAAATAGATATTGTAAAACAAATATCACAGATATGTATGTGCAAACCATATATAAGACAGACATAAGGCTAATATTCTCAAAAGACCTTTCATTTGTGTGATTTCTTTTGACCCTGCAAATACATCTTTAAGATAGATGATGGACAGAGTTATATCTCCCAATTTTATAGGTAAGAAAACAAAATCTCAGACTGAGGATGGTGAGCCAGCCAATTCCACTTTCCTCAATGTCCACACCCAACTAGAGACAAAGTTTACTCCCTGCCTTTGTGTTTTGCAAAGGGCCATTCCTCTTAACCTTGGATGTTTCCCCTTGTCGACCTGTGTCTCTTAGAATCCCTGGTTTATTGGCATAGCAGAGTTTCTACCTTTTGTATGAGGTCTGTCCTGATCTTCCCAATTGCTTGTACCTGCTCTTGTCAGTGAAATTACCTTGAATTTATTTTGCTTATATTGTGCATTTCCTAATATGAACAACTGTTGTTTTCCCCATAGAACAAGTTCCTTGCAGACAGAAACTTTTTTTTTTTTCTGCCTGCATCTTGAGCACTTAGTTTAATGCCTGGCACATAGTAGAGGCTTGATAAATGTTTGTTATTGATTGATTCCTTCTGTATATATTCCCCCCAGATAGAAAGCATACATTCTCTTTTAAAGCTCCCAGTAGACACTTGCATCATCAAACACCTGGAAAATCAGGTGGAGCCACCTGTCCTGAATCCTTAACATATTCTGGCTAGAAGTCTGATTTTGGGAGACCCTCATTTTAACACACTATCAGCAAAATGTTTATCATAATTCTCTGATACAGTCATGCCTTTACCTTAAAGGGATGATCTCAACCCAGTTATTCAGAACCACCTAAGCTTTTGTGTAGCTGATGATATCTCCTATTATTTTAATTGCACATTGGAAGATCATACCCGGTGCCAATCTCCAGTGCCAGTGGCTATTTATAATACTGGAGTTAATAGTATATAAGAAACTTACTGCTTTTGAACATTAAACTTCCCCAATCTTCTTCTCTGAGCTGTTGTATGCACTAACCAATAAAAATGATTCCTGTAATAGGGATTATCTTAAGTGCCAAAGGACTAATGGTTCTTCATTTTAATTTTTAAATTTTTTTTTCAAGATTTAGTTTTCATCATCAGTGCAGAAGCAAAGAAAGAGACATGGGGGATAAGAAAAATAACTATGGGTCTTTTTTTCCCCCTCCAGTGCTCTACATTAAGGGCCTGATTTTGGTTTTCAAGTCAAATCAGGGATAGGGTTAAGTTGCTTGGTAATTGAATAAAAAAATTGCATGAACTTTCTCAAGACCTCTCTTTGTGTTTATATATTTTTCTTCAACTAGTCATTAGGAGAAGAAAAAAAAGGATACAAGAATAACACTTAACTAAATCAGATGCAGATGGGCTAGATATTTTTTTTATTATTTTAAAAGCTTTTGTTTTTATAAGGGAAGAAAATGGGCAATATTCTCTTGTTTTTCTTAAGGGAAAAAAAGCGTATGCTTTTTAATTTGAAATGGAGTATTAATGGTGTTATCCATAGGGAATTGCCATGCTATAGCAGAGTGTAGATAATGTGTTTTACTCTCTAACATTCTGGCATTGTCTCTTCTGCCTTGCAGACATAGTGGCATATCATATTACTATATCCTTCCAAAGATAATATTTTATTTTGCTCCCATGAGTGGGTTTTCTGAAAGACTATCTCACTAGGTGAACTATTTTTTGTTTACTTTATTGATTTAAAGAAATCACCTTGGTGAGAGCAAAGATTCAACCTGAATAGAAGAGAAGGAATCATCATTATCATCATCACTGTAATAATAGTAATTGTTATTCTTTTAGTTATGATATATTATTACAATGATATATTAGAATCATCAGTATCATAATTATTACATTATTATAATGATGTATTATTACAATCATCACTGTAATAATTACATAATAATAATTATCACTATTACAATGATGATGATGATGATGATTGACTATCCATCTTCCCATAGTGCCTTAAGTGGAGTTAAAACATCTTAGGTTCAAATCCTGCTATTTGATATCTTTGTGACTTTGAATTAAGTTCTTTGCCCACAGCAATCTAGGGATGCTGCCTAATACAAAGATGATTTTCATTATCCTACAATTGTTGAAACTGAGAATCCAAAGGATTAATTGTCTTATTGGGAAGGTATTAAAGGTATATTCTTAACCTAGATCTATAGATTTCAAGTCTAGCTTTGGTTCCACTAAAGCATGGTGCATTTATGAGAACCTCTTCTAAGGTACTAGCTTAGGCACTGTGAGGAACACTACTAAGTTCCTGCCTAGAATAATTAGAATGGTTTATATTTATGTTTTATTTTATAATTACAAAGTGTTTTATGCACACTATCTCATCTGATCCTCATAGTTCATCTATAAAGTTGGCTGGGCAGGAGATATTTTCCCCATTGTAAAAGGGAGGAAACAGAAAGAGGCTGAATAATTTGCTGAGTTTAGATCACACAAATACTAAATGGTCAAGCCAGGACTCAAGTCTAGCCTTCTAACTTTAGAGAACTACAATCTAATTAGGGTGACAAGAAGAAGCTTTATTGAATAACTAATTAATAAAAGAGAGTAAAGTACTTAATTTTAAGATGGCATTCAGTTGCTACCCCAATATCATTGCCAGATAACGTTCCAGTCTTGGAAAAAAATTGGAAGGAACACCAGATTTAATGTCAGAAATTAGGATCAAATCCTAGAGGATGTCTATCCTGAATATGTAAAGACATGCCCTAATGGAATAGGCAGAGGAGAACAACTTGTTCTGATAGCCATGAAGGTGACTAAAGCAGGCATCGAAGAATACTGACAGCTTGGTCAGACACTGAAAATTCCAAGGTTATCCAGTGCATTCAAGGTCATTGGTGGTCATCTTGGCTTTTGTCCTGCCAGTGGACTTTGATTATTCTGGAAAACTTTGTACAATTCTGCCTCAGTTAAAATCTACTTCATGTCTAAGTCATCGCCCCATGACGTCATTGGTCCTCTGAAAATGAAAGACCAGCAACAAGAAGACTATTTGCTACTTGTACCTAGATGACTTTGAACAAATCACTTAACCTTTCTCAGTTCCTCATCTCTAAAGTGAGAGGGGCTGGACTAGATGGCTTATAAGGTCCTTCCTAGTTTTAGCAGTACAATCCTAAGATCTTAACTTATACCAGAACTTGAAGAATAATTTATAGCTAAGATTCTTGGTTTCTTTATTTCTGAAGTAAGGTTATATTAGGTGAATGGTGTTAAACCATGGAGAATCCCTATAGAACTGATATCAATTGTATTAATATGTTATGTCATTTATATCACTGTTTTATATTATTTTTGTTTTGTCAAATATTTCCCAGTTACATTTTAATTTGTTTCTTAATGTACTCAGGAATATTGCCTGGCCTTAGGTCATATGTTTGATATATCTGTACTAAATGACATGTTAAAGGCTCACCTGAATTCTATAGAGCTGCCTAGGGGCACTGAGAAGTTACGTGATTTGCCTAAGGTCACACTGGCAGTCTATTTAGAGGTAAGACTTGAACTCAAGTCTTGTCTATGAGTTCAGCTCTGTATCATGATGTACTTCTGTCTCTGAATATCCCAGGTCTCTTTATGTGCAGACCTTAGTTTTAAAAGGCCAAGGTCTCCCACTCATCCAGGGCCAGCTCCAGTCGTTCTGATCTACACCTGGCTACTGGACCCTGATGGCTCTGGAGGGAAACTGAGGCAGGTGATTTTGTACAGCCCCCCCTCACTTAAATCATTTTCCCTTGCATATCATGGCATCTCCTCCCTGATGTCATGGGTCTTTCTTTATGAGAAGGACAAACAACCACAATAATATCTTAAAGGTTGCTTCCTTCTGGTGCCCTACTCAGCTCTTCCCACATTTCTTCTAGGCTCCCAGAAGGTGATGTCATTTAGTACAGTTCCCTTTTTGAGTCTTCCCATTATGCCACAGTTCTTCTGTAATTCTCACTCTCTAGCAGATGGCGAACTTTCCCTTTCCCAAGGAGCATTCTTTAAAATGCCCTTTAAAGGAAGAATGCTTTAAAATAATAATAATAATAATAACAATAGTCTCATAGTAGTCTCTTTTCTATTCAAAACACAGCCTCAAAGCAGAGCAACTTTCTTAAATCTTTTTCTTAAACTACTAAATGGCCTATGAGGAAATGTAAGGTACCCATGGATAAATGAGGAGAAAATGAGATATGCTCCACACTCAGGTACACAGCTCCAGACCTCACATACAGAAGATAGTTCCAGTTATCTCTGCTTATACAAGTAGGACTCTTTCTAATTAGAGATTAGCTTATGATAGTTTGTCAGAGGTGTATTGAAGTCAAGTGGGATCAGAGCATATTGTTAAATGGATAAGCATTTACATTTTGGAAATAAGCAAAAGCTACAAATTTGAGGTTGATTTTTTTTTAAATGTGTATCTAGATTTAAGAAAGTGATGGGGAAAATGTTGGTAATGTAGATTAAACATAAACGTGTATACATTTTTTCCCTTAGAGAGCTGGTGGTTAAACATTTACTAGAAAACTCCTGCTTATTATGTTTTTATCTCTTTTTTTTATCTTCAGTTGATGTATTTTCTGCTCATGTCAGTTCTTCATGATGACTCTAAAGGTAAGTAAATAATTTTTTATTCTATCTATCTCCAATTATCTGTGGCCCACTATACTTCATCATGAATATCTGATCGAGAGTATTCCAATTACTTGTTGCTGTTTCCAGGAAAAATTTAGGAAAGGGAAGAGCCAATCAAGCCTCGTTATATTGTTAGCCTGAGAGATGGGGGGCGAAATTATAACAGGCACTGGAATTAATCTCCATAAGAATCCACAAACAAAATTTGCTTGCAAGACCAATTTTAATCTGTGGGAAAGATCTAAGATAAATAAGGCTGTTACTGCCCTCAAGGAGTTTCAGTATAGCTGGGGACAAAATATGTGCAAAAAAATTGTGAAAATAGTACAGCAAGCCTATTACATAAGCCTATCACTACTAGAGTCCTAGACAGTTAATATATATATTCACTGCCTACATTTTCTCAGGTCCTTGCAATCTGGCTTTTATCCTCACACTCTATTTAAATTACTCTCTCCAAGGTCACTAATGACTTCTTAACTGCTAAATGCAATTATATTTTTTTAAACGTCACCCTCCTTGACCTTTCTATCACATTTCACATTGTTGACCACTCCCTCCTATTGAATAGTTTCTCTTCCCTTGTCTTCCTTAAGATAATTTTTTCCATTTTCCACCTTACCCTTCTAATTGTTCCTTCTCAAGAGTCTTGTCACTAGTTCATCATCTTCCCCTATACTCTATACCGCCCCCCCATCTGTCCTAGGCCCTATTCTCTTTTGTCTATACTTAATTCTACTGCCTTCTATTTGACATTCATCTCTATTTAGTTTATCTATATCTAATTTGTAAATAGATACTTGCAAGCTGCCTGTCCCATTAAACTGTGAATAGGGGCTTTTGGTTTTGGTTTTAGTTTCGGTTTTGTTTTATTTTTGCTTTTCTTTGAATACCTAGTATTTAATGAAGTGCTTGGTGATGAGATTCTGAATGGTATATTTAGGCAGAGGAAAACTGAGGAATTGATCCCTGAAGCACACAGAGAGAAAAGGCATTAATAGAGATGAGTTTAGCTACATGGTCCCACTCTCTGGAGAAGACATCCAATCAGAAATACAAATTATATCAATCCCTTGAGGCACCCTCTGTAGGGGTCTTGGGCAGCCTCACCTTGCCATGTTCTGTCAGAAATACCAGTCATGTTCCTGAGGTTAAATTTTTCTTATAAAATCTACTTATGGCAATGACACACTCGCTGCCCCGCTTTGGGTCAGTCTGCCAGGGCATTCTGCCTCAAGGTGTGTTTCTCCTTAGCTCTTCCTCATGGCATGTGATATCTTTCTTAATTTTACTATACTTCTCAACTCCACTATTTTTATGTACCTAACTCTTTTAGGGTACGAAGTTCCTTTCATATTTAGCTTTATTGCTAAGGACATGCCCCAACTTCATGGGGTGCTCCCTTTCTATTGGGAAATGGTGAGTTACACTGAGGAACTTGTCTTCCATATGCTCTACCATTCTATTTCATATTTATCATTTCTGATGTCTATTGTATCCCTTCATTTTGTCTATAATCTTTCCCCTAAATAAATTTTTTTATATAGCTTTTTTCAAAACACATGCAAAGATAATTTTTAACATTCATCCTTGGAAAATTTTGTGTTCCAATTTTTTTCTCTCTCCCTTCCACCCGCCCCCTCCCCAAGATGGCAAGTAATCCAATATATGTTAAACGTGTGCAATTCTTCTACACATATTTCTACAATGATCATGATGCTCAAGAAAAATCAGATTCCAAAAGGAAAAAAAATAGGAAAAAATAAAATGCAAGCAAACAATAACAAAAAGTGAAAATACTATGTTGGGATTCATACTCGGTCCCCTTAGTCCTCTATCTGAGTACAGATGGCTCTCTTTATCACCAGATCATTGGAACTGGCATGAAACACCTCATTTTTGAAAAGAGCCATTTCCATCAGAATTAATCTTTGTATAATCTTCTTGTTGCAGTGTACAATGATCTCCTGGTTCTGCTCATTTCCCTTAGCATGAGTTCATGTAAGTCTCTCCAGGCCTTTCTGAAATCATCCTGTTATTGTTTCTTACAGAATAATAATATTCCATAACATCCATATACCATAACTTATTCAGCCATTCTTCACCTGATGGGCATCCACTCAGTTTCCAGTTTCTTGCCACCACAAAAAAGCTGCCACAAACATTTTTGCATATGTGTCTCCTTTTCCCTTTTTTAGGATCTCTTTGGGATTCAAGCTCAGTGGAGACACTGTAGGATCAAAAGGTATGTACAGTTTGATAGCTCTTTGGGCATAGTTCCATACAGCTCTCCACAATGGTTGGATCTGTTCACAACTCTACCAGCAATGTATTAGTGTCCAATTTTCCCACATCCCCTCCAATATTCATCATTATCTTTTCCTGTCATCTTAGCCAATCTGAAAGGTTGAAGTGATACCTAAGAGTTATCTTAATTTGCATTTCTCTGATCAATAGTGAATAAATTTGTCTTTTGCCAAAGAGAATGGATACAGTGAATTCTTTGTATGACCAAATCCCAATTTTTGGTGCTTGCTATCTTCTGGTGTCTACATCAATCACATTACTTACCATCCAGCAAGTACTCAATAAATGTTGTTTTTGTTTGGCTGTCTCAGTTGTGTCTGAGTTTGTGACTCCATTGGTTTTTGTTTTTGTTTTTGTTTTGTCAAAGACATTGGAGAGGTTTGCTATTTCCTTCTCCAGCTTGTATTAACCAAAGCAAACACGGTTAAAATGGCTTGCCCATATTCATGCAGATGGTGCCAGAGGCCTGTTTTGAACTCAGGATGATGAGTTTTCCTGTCTCCAGACCTGGTACTCTCCCCACTGTGCCACCTACCTGCCTATTTTGGGTGAAACAGCACCTCATGATATTATTTTCAAACACACTACTCCTTTTCTCAAAATTTTCAGTAGCTGCCTAATGGGTCTAGGACAGAATATAAAATTTTCAGTTGGGCATTTGTAAGGCTCTCTACGATATGGGTCTTACATTTCCAGTCTTACTCATATTACCTTGATTCATATATTCTCCCTTCCTTTCAAAATAATCTGAAAACTGTTTGAATGTATAACATTCTGATTCCTACTTCAGGGATGATATATAAGCTATTTTCCTTGTTGGGAAAGCACTTCCTTTTCACCTCTTTTTTCTTCAGATCCCTAGGTTCTCACAAAGCACAGGGCAGGTAGATATGACCTCCTACATGAGCTTATTCTTAATCCCACCCAGTCATTAGTGACCTGCCCCTTTTAAATTTCTTGAATAACTTTATATATGATTTGTGTTTAGCCATCTGCATATGCCATTCACTGTCCCTTCACATCCACTCCAGACACATGAAAGCTTTTTGAGGTCAGGGACTTGCTTAGTTTTTGCTTTTATATCCTAGCACCACATCTATATTTGTTGACCTGAGTGTCTAAATTCAATTTAAGACATTTATTCAAACCTGTACTAAGGTAATAACCTAATTTGTTTTCTTCCTTCTATCTCCTACTTCCATCTATTCTTCACATGATTTCTGGAAATAATTTTAGCACAGCACATGTTTGATCATGTTACTCCTCCACTTTTAATAAAAAAAAAATCTTCTGTTGATTCCTTGTTGCTTATTCCAACCAAAACTGGAATATCTGAACTGGCTGTTCCTGAGACTAACCTTGGTATGTCTCCTGACTATATGAAAATAGTTTTAAGTTCTCAAAATCCTTCTCTTCTTTCCTGTCACAGATCAAGGGTAATTTGCTTCCATAAAATCTCCTTTGATTGCTCCCAACTGCAATGTTCTTTCCCTCCCAAATTTTCTAGAACCCTTTGTCAGAATCTCAATTTTCCCTTCATCACACCCAGTTATAACATGCTGTTGAATGTACATGCTGTATCTAATGTCATTCCTCCCTCCATCCCACCTCCCCAGAAAATTTCTTTAGATCAGAGACTTTTTTCATAACTACTTGTATTCTTCCAGAGACCAAACATAATACCCTCCACAGAGTAGATGCTTAATATGTGCCTGTAGGATGAAATAAGATAAATAAATTGTAAATTATAAATATTTTTGAACCAGAGGAGGCAGAGATCATTAAAGTTTGGCATGTTCAAGGAAGACCTCATGAAATCTCTAAGCCTGGATCTGGGCTCAAAAGTACACATCAGATTTAGATCTGAAGAGATATAAAGGGAAAGGATTCCAGGCAGAACTAACAATGATAATGAGACAGTTAAAGGGTATGATAGCTAAAAATATTCAATTTGGAGTCAGGAAGAACTGAGCTTGAGCCCAATCTTAGACACTTACCAGCTGTGTGTCCCAACTATTCAAGTCACTTAATCACTTTCAGCCTGTTTCCTCATAACATAAGAATATTAATAACACTTTACAAGGTTGTTGTGAGGATAAAATAAGATAATATAACATAAGGCACTTTCTAAACATTAAAGCACTATATGATAGCTAGCTATTATCATTATCTAACATTTTAAAATTTACAAAGCATTTTCTCACAGTAACTCTGTGTTTTATGTAGTTAGTATTAAGCATCCCCCTATAACCTCTCCACCATCACCTTAGAGATGTATAACTGAGTCCCAGAGAAATGAAGAAATTTTTCCAGGACCATACCCTAATATTAGAGTTCATTAACTATTAATGTTAGACCTTCCTCTACATACTTTTTGCTTAGCCCTTTAAATTTAGGGCATTACCCTTTGGTACCTTTCTCTATATGGTACTAAATTAACTTAGATTGAAACCCACAAACTTACTTGAAATAAAATGGGGATGGAGAAAGAGGAAGGAAAAAAACTAAACTAGATTACCTTTATAGTTTCTTCTAACTCTATGATTCTGTCCTACTCTTATTTTATACTTCATCACCTTAATCTATCCTACATTATCCTTTCCTATCTACCATATCCTTTTCTGCCTTACTTTATCAGACCCTACTCTACTCTATCCTATCCCATCCAATCAAGTTCTGTCTCAGCTGGCAGGAACCATCCCATCCTATCCCATCCCATCCCATCCTATCCCATCCCATCCCACCCTAGCCTATCCCATCCTAGCCTATCCTATCCCATCTCATCCTATTCCTTCCCTTCCCAGCTCATCCTATCCTATCCTATCCTATCCTATCCTATCCTATCCTATCCTATCCTATCCTATCCTATCCTATCCTATCCTATCCTATCCTATCCTATCCTATCCTACCCTATCCTATCCTATCCTATCCTATCCTACCTTTTTCTATCCTAGATTTAAAATAAATGTCACCCTTGCCCTAGTTTATTAACCAACGGTCACCTTTGTTCACTAGATCATGCAATCAGCTTCAATGAAATTGGAAAAGCACCATCAACCTTTTCCACGATAATGTCAGGGAACTTGGGGGAAAATGTAGTGCAAGCTGAAATTAGCTCTGAGCCACTGTGTTGCTTCCTGTGTTGTAATGCTTTTATTTTAGAGCTTTTCTCCTCTTGTGTTGCATGACTAAGGACCTGAGATCCTGCCCCACATGTATAAACTGAGTGAATTTTACTGTATTAAAAAACATTTTCACATCACCTTGCTTTTAGAAAGATAGTTTAATCATCATATATACATGGAGAGATGGAGAGAAGAGGGTAAAGTCACAGAACAGTGACAAGGGCTCTGAAATGAGATTCAAGAATACTTGATTTTCCTCTTGATTCCACTATGTGATCTTGGGCAAGATTGGGGGAGGGAATCTAGGCCAGACTTCTTAAACTTTTTCCTTTTGCAATCCTTTTTCACCGGAGAAATGTTACATGACATCTATAGGTATGTAAGGCATATAGGAATACAAAATATATTAAACATTTCCTGATAAAAAGCTATACTTTTGTGACCCCCACATTCAGTTATGAGACCACATATGGAATTGACAACCAGAGTTTAAGAAGCTAGGATCTAGACTATTTTCCTATCCAAGCTTTAATGTAAAATGTATTATGTTCTAATATTCTGTGTTCTAGGGTTCCTTCTCCTTTTAACATTCTAATGTTCCAGCTTTAACTATGTTCTATCATTCTATATTTTAAGACACCTTTTGCCACCCATATTCTTTGAGTAAAAGACCAGATTTCTGGAAACTGGCACACTTAAAATTGATAAACCATGACTTTTTCACATAATGGAATCAAGGGAAGAACAAGACTAAGGACTTTTTCACATAGTGGAATCAAGGGAAGAACAAGACTAAGGGTAACATATTTGCTGGAAGGTCAGGCTAAGTCAAGTTGCCTACATTTTTCTCCACCATCCCCTTGCCTTTCCCTGACAGCAAAGGAGACTCAGTTATTTAAAGTATTCTATTGATAGGGGAGAAAATAGATATGTCTGTCTTTAGAAGATCAAAACAGAAAAGGAAAAAAAGATTCCAAATTCTAAATTACTTGAGTTTATATCATAGGGGAAAAAGAAACAGTGTCATGAGAAGCAGGATGAAGTAAGTCCAAGAGACCTCCTGGGGAATGGATCATCGTGTATATTGCAATATTTGGGTTTAAGCTACTGTTCCTGGCAATGTGGGCTTCTTAAAGAAGGTATAAGCAGAGTCTAGGGGGAAATCAGAGGCTGTTTATGCTTTATAATTTGTATAAAATAAAATATGTTTGGTGGAAAAAATTGATCCCCATTTATTTTCTCATTCAGATTTTATTACCTCTATTCCCAGCAAGGTTTGGTCTGCACTCTCCAACTTTATATGAGGGAGGGAGGTCAGAGCTTTTCTCCCATCTCTCAATAATTACAGGCCTCTGAGGGAAGATGGCCTTACAAAGGAATTGTATAAAGGTTTAAAGATTTTATGATGAAGGATTTGGCCCTTGCACAATTATTAGTTTTAAAAGGTGCTTTGCTGCCATTGCCAGTTGTACAGCTATTGATCTTTTGACAAAAGGAAGACACTTATCCTGGGACACCCACACATGAGCTTCAGCTCAGTGTCTTTTAAATGGAGATAATAAAGTTGTGAGACAAGACTCCCCCTCAAGGTCAGAAGATCTCTGGTCTTTACTAATTGTATGGAAGGAAACGGCTACTTTTTGGACATCAGTGACTTAAAATTTCTCTTTTGTTGTAATGGTTACAATGGAGGCCATATTTGTTTAGTCCAAAAACAAGATAATACAGTGAGTAAAAATCATCAAGCATTCCTTCTATTAGTCTAATGCTGAATTAGACACTGAGGATGCAAAGACTAAAATCAAACAGACTGATCACAAGACGTTTGTAGTCTAAATTGGTGACTTTTGGGAAATTTTTCATCTTGGGTTCTTGAAAATCCGAAGGTAAAATAAACCAATTTATCAATACAAAAATGAAGGGAAATGATTAGAGCACCAAGGAAGCTTGGTCACTGATAGCAGTGACCTTCCTAGGGTTCAGAGTTTGGTTTATCTAGCTGTTTCAGAGATGCTTAGAGAACATAAGAAATTAGAAAGATCCTGTATTGTTTGAATGGATCACTGAGGTGCAGTCTATGTCTACATGGAAGTTAGTCTAGAAGTATGTGATTGAATACATTTGTAGTCATTTAAAGATATAGAATAGTGTGTTGTTCTTATTATACATCTGTTTTCAAAAAGGACCAATGACATCAGGATGTTATGACTTGTCCATGATTTGGATTTAAATGAGGCAGGGTTGTGAAAATTCTGGCAGCAAAATTTTGGATATTTGGCTTAAACAAGATGAAACTAGTTAAATAAGGTTTTGTATATTTAGTCTACAGGAAAATGGGGATGAAGAGGTTTGCAGTAGAATTGAGGGATGAGGGTGGAATAATACAGTCACATAGCACATTCTGATAACAAAATTTTCTTTCTTCTACAAATCAAAATGTTCATATATACAAAATAGTTGTAAGGAAAAGAAAGGTTGTAAGGGCATAATTCATTATCTCCACAAGGGAATAAGGGAAGGTCTCATGTAGCAGGTGACATTTGATCTGAGCCTTACTGGAAACTAAGGGTTCTAAGAAACAGAGGTGAAAATGAAATACATTTTAGGTTGGGGGGCAACCAGGCCAAAGGCCTAAGGATGGGAGATGAAGTTGTTTGAGAAACAACACCCAGCTAGGTGGCTCATTGGATAGAGTTCTACACTTGGAGTCAGGAAGAACTACTCTGAAAAATGACCTCAGACATTTACTAACTGTGTGACCCTGCACAGGTCCCTTAACCCTATTTGCCTCAGTTTCCTCATCTGTAAAATGAGCTGAAAAAGGAAATGGCAAACCACTCCAGTATCTTTGCCATGGAAACCTAGAATGGGGTCACCAAGCTTGGATATGACTGAACAACTCTTCTAGGAACTGTTTCTAATCTAGGAATCAACAATGTATTTTGCCCCTTCCCCAGCTATTTGCCTTCATTTTACCTCCAGGTTGGGCTGGGAAGCTAGGCTAGGCTGCCTCCAGATGAGATCTCCACCAAGAAATAAAAGCGATTGAGGCTGGGACTGCAATCTGCTATGATGTCAGAATCATGATGTAGTACAAAAAATCATAAATTTGACATCCAAGGAGGGGGTGTGAGTCCTTATTGCTGCTGATTCTCTGTGTTGCTTAGACCAAGTCTTTCTGGGCCTCAGTGCCCTGATCCTTAAAAGGGGCTATTAGATTAAGTTCTTTCCAGCTCCAAATATAAAGTTAAGTAAATGTGATTATTTAAATGGAATAAAACCGCATTTCTTTAAATCTTAAAACATGGTCACAAATGTGACATTGGATCATAATAAGCTTCGGAATTTGAAAAGACCTTAGAGAATATTCATCCAGCTTTCTCTCTCTCTCTCTCTCTCTCTCACTCTCTCTCTCTCTCTCTCTCTCCCCCTCTCTGTTTCCCTCTCCCTCTCTCTGTCTCCCTCTTGCTGTCTCTCTCACTGTCTCTCTGTCTCAGTCTCTCCCTCTCCCTCCTTCCCTTTCCTACTTCCTTTCCTCTCTCTTTTTTCTTTCTTCCTTCCTCTCCCTTTCTCCTTCCCCCTTTCTTTGTCTCTCTCCTCTCTCTGTTTCTCTCCATCTCTGTCTCTGTCTCTCTCCTTCTTCCTCCTCTCCCTCCCTCCTTCTCCTTTCCTCCTCCTCCTCTTCCCCACCTTTCTGACTTTCTGTCTCTGTCTTTCTCCTCTCTCTCTCTCTCTCTCTCTCTCTCTCTCTCTCTCTCTCTCTCTCTCTCTCTCTCTCTTTCTCTCTCTCTCTCTTCTCCCCCCTTTATCTTTAAACTTATGAGGTTAAGTGAATAGTTAAGTGGTTTGGTCAAGATCATGAAGATCCAGTATGAAGGGAGACTTAGATCCATGTAATAAGCTTGACAACACTACATTGACATCTCCTGGACAATATGTCACTATGTGGAACTCCCTGCTTAGCAGTATGAGTAAATGACGGACATGTGCGAACCTGGGTCTGAGCTGTATCTACAGTGATACCAGTCTTGCCTTAGACATCAGGGTTAACATTTCCCATTTAGATGCTACTTCTCAGATGTCAGAAACATATATATCAAGGCTTCAAAAATACATATACTTTTTAATCAGCTTATTAGATGATTCCTTATAAAATAAAGCTGTTATCCAGTGGCAAATCCCAGCTGCTGAAAGGCTCATTGCAAAGTGACAGATTCAGGTCAGTGTCATTAATGAACATCCAGCTTGCCAGTCACAAATGATGGCACACTCCCTTCCTGTGGGGACAGAGGATGAAAGAAGCAATGTGTTATATTAAAACTTATATAAAACTTGGAGTCAGAAGATCTGGATTCAAATCTCAGTTCTATGTAGCACTGGGAAAGGTTTCTGAGCTTGTTTTCTTATTTGTAAAATGGAAATAATACTTTCAATAACTACTACTTCTAGGTCAGGGCTTCTTAAACGTTTTTCACTTGTGATCTCTGTTTGTCTAAGAATTTTTGTGATCCTGGGTATATAAGTATATAAAATAGGTATACAAATCAAACATTTACTCATAATTTTATAACCCCTACTTTCAGTTAGAAGACCCATAGGGGTCATGAACCACAGGGTAAGAAGCTGAGCCCTGAGGTGCAAGAATTGAATGAGGGTTTAGTTTCTACAGAGTTACAAAACTTGTCAGAAAAATAAAACTGAAACTTAAATGAAATCTAAAGGTTACAAAACTTAAAGAGGGAAGTCATCAATTAGAATTTAAAAACTCACTATGAAGTGTAATTAGGGATGGGGACTGACACTCATGTGGGGGAATTAAGCATTCAGGATAGGCTGTAACCTAGGTAATACCCAGCCAGTGGGGAATCAGGGAGAGACTGAGCTAAATCCAAATAAGAAAACCAAGGGGAGATGTAATCAGGGGTAGGAGCTCAATGGGGAATCAGGGAGGGATTTGTGTTTTGGGGGTATAAAAAGACATGTTTTATCAGTTTGAAGTGTGCCAGTTTCCAGACACCTAGTCTTGCAGTTTGTGAATAAAAATTCTTCCCTGGTTTCACCAATGGATCTGTAGAATTCTTGGTATGATGCTTATTTCTTTCAAGGGGATGAAGGAAGCAATGTGCTTGTTAAAATTAAAATTGCATGGAAATGGATATTATTAAGACAGAATTCATCCCATTAGATAATCCATCTGGAACATTCCTGAATGAAATACTACAGAACAGAAAAGTTTAGTTGTATATTCTGCTCAAAAACCATCATTGGATCCCCTTATTTATCATATAATCCAAACTAAAACTGGCATGCAAAGTCTTCCATGATACAGCACCAGGCTGCTCTTTTATCTTCATCTATATACTTCAGGTAAACTTCAGATCACTCGCCATCTACCAGACAGGTCCCATGCATTCCCGTCTACTCACTTTGGCTCACATTATTCTTCATATAACAATATCTGACTTTTAAATAGAATTTTAAGTTTTACAAAGTGCTTTGCATGCATTTTCTCACTTGCTCATAACAACTATGTAAAACAAAAACTGCACTTGTTATTATCATCTCTATTTCAGATATGAGGAGAATATATGAAGGTTAGACAATATAAATGGCTTGGCCCACATCATACAAGTATTAAGTATGAGAGGCAGGATTTGAACTGAGGTGTCTGCAATGAGTCCAACAGTTTTCCATTATGCCAGATTGTATTTGGAAAACTCTGAAATCTAACCTCAAGCCCAAGTAATATATTTGTCATAAAGGCTTCCCTAATCACAGTCTCCAGCTGGAAGTGATTCCCCAGCTCATTAAATGGAACTCTAAGCATTTATCAACAATTCATTCCAATTCATTAAATACTCATGAAGCATTTACTATCGGCACTATCTTATGTTCCCAATAGGAATATAAAATTTATCACATTGAAAAATCAAACATTTTCTGACTTCATGGAGCTTACTATCTAGGTAAACAAATAGGAAGTTGTGATGGAGAAATGATATGCCCATAAATAAGGGGAGGGTTAGAGAGAGAACAGGAAAGCAGGGAAAAAGAAGGAAGTTGTTAACCTTAATTCTCTGTTATGATATTTAATGAGGGAGGGAATCACTTACAGCTGGAAGAATGTGATTAGGGAGGTCTTCATGTCTGTATGGTATTTAAAAAGTTAAAGTATGATAGAAACAAAAGTGAGGTAGACAACTTGTTTAAGACCTTTTAGGAGGGATAGATAGTTTTCTCCTAAAGGGATAGGAAGATGGTCCAGGAAAGTTCCTTGAAGAAGGGAGCATATGCATTGAACCATGAAGGAAAGATGGATTTCAACAGATAAAGAAGAATATACATATATATATATATATATATATATATATATATATATATATATATATATATATATATAAAGATATGGGGACTGTACAGATAGAACAAGAACAGAATACATAGTTCAGTTTTTCTAAAATATTCAAAACATAATGAGAGATAGTATGAGGGAAAGGGCATTTGGTAGATTGGAGGCTTTGAATGCCAGCGTCTAGAATTTGTGTTTTATTTAAATTTATATTCTAATTTGAATTATGCTTATCTCTATATAAATGTTTTATTTCCCCTGAAATATTCTAAGTTCCTTGAAGGCAGGAACCATGTTTTTATTTGTCTGTTTTTGTCATCCTCCACAAAATGCATTATGTAGAAATATGAAAAATCTTATAACTTATCATTTTGGTGGTAGTTCCACTGGCACTCATCTCTTTTCTAGCCATGTCCTTTACTACACAGATGGTTAGGCCTGCTGGATAATTCTATTTTTACTGAATGTTAAAGAAGAGCAAACCTAAAAAATTCAGGGATAGTCAATACCTATGGCAAAAAGCTACAGTGAAAACATGTTAAATCAGACGTGATCATTTGTCATATCTGATATTCCAACATGTTTGCTCTAAATGCACAGAAAATAAAATGAACCATTAATGTGCAATGGGTGAAGTTGTAAATTGGTCTAGTTACTTGTGAAGCAAATTTGTAGCTCTGTCTTAAAAGATTCTAAACACTGCATACTCTTTGACCAAGTCATTCTCCTACTTGATCTGTGTCACAAAAATATCTAAAAAGAAGAAAAGGAGTCATATGTACAAAAAGTATTAATAGTAGCTCTTTTTGAGGTGGTAAATAACTGAAAGTAGAGAGAATCATTAAATGGGGAATGGTTGAAAAATATATGGTATCTGGAATTAATTGAATACTATTGTGCTGTAATTAATGATTGAGAATGTTTCAAAGAAATCTGGTAAGACCTGCATAAACTGATAGAGTAGGCAGGTCAGTAGAACCATGAGAGCAATTATACAATAAAAACTTTACAAAGACAATTTTGAAAGACTTAAGACTTCTTCATAAAACTACCAAGCACAATTCCCATAGTTCAAATGGCAAAACATTCTTTACACTTACTAATAAAGAAAGTCAGACTGAGACTGCAGAAAGATGTATTTTGGAGAATTGGCCAATGCAGGAAATTATTTCATTTGACTATTGATTTAAAACAAAGGTTCCCCTACCCCCACTATGGTGAGAGATGTGAAAGAAAACAAAAATAGACGTTTTATTGAAAAAAATTAAATTATATTTTTAAAAAATTGAAGTGAAACAAATGGTAGTTTAAACTAGATTTTAGAAGCCAGGGACCAACTTAAAGGAATAAATTGTTTTCAAATAACATGAGACTGTAACCTTTGATCACAACATTTCCTCCATTAGGTTTCAGTTTTTTTTTTTTTTTCATTTCCTCAAAATAAAACAAACACTATGAAGCAAAATCCACATCTAAGCAAAGAATAAGTTTTTAGTGGACCAGACAGAATTCAGGGCAAACTAAAAAAAGAAAAAAATAATGACAATCGATCTGCCAGACCCTCAACTAGTGTGGATCTTTAATGTATGAGTCACATTTGATGATCTTTAGGGTCCCTTCTCTTGGGATTAAAATGTTATACTTTTTTAAAAAGAAGTTTTATATATAAGTATAGAATGGAAATGTATCTTGGACCTATGACTTTGGTATTAGATTTCCCAGGTGTATAATATACAGTCTTAGAGAGTTACTTTTAAATATTAAAAATGATTTTTTTTAGTCATATGTAGGACTTGAAAGACTTGAACCTAGGGAGATCATCTTGACCCCAGATTTGTCCTTCATTTTCCTCTCATGCTATGGTAAATAATTTAATGGTTTTTATTTCCATTCAGATAATAATTACTCTTGATTCAAAAATTTTTATTAAAGCACTTCAAATTCCCATTCTTTTCTGAGAGAATGTGCAAGCAGCAGCCAGCATAGTTAAGTATAAAAAGGATTGAAGAGAGCTAGATAGGATGGATTTGACTTTTAGGTCTTATATCTACTATCTCTATGGCACTGAATATCTTTCTTTATATTTCTGGGCCTTTATTTCCTCATCTGTAAAACTTATCAAATTTTGCTTGACTATCCTGGTTGATTCTAGCACTTAGAACAGTTAATGGAGATTTGTGCAAAAGTTTCAGTCAGGATAGAAATGTGGAAAAGAAAAAAAATACTATTATTATAACCTATTTTAACGAACACAATGGAAAACTCAAGCTCTGCTATGTTGCATCAAGGAAATGGGAAGATGCAGAAGATAAACAACACAAGAAAAAAATGACCAAATAGGTGGTTAGCCCTAGGATGCCATGATCCTCAGGTCACAGGAGGAAGAAAGGAAATCTATGGTAGTTTTTGGACTAGCTGACCCCATGCTCAGACAAGCCTACGTTCTGCAAAGTTCCTGTAATACCATCTACTTGATATGAAGGACGTATCTGCTTGATGACACAGGTGAAAATTATAATAAGGGGAATCTAGTCCAGGTGCTCTGAAGAGAGTCCCATCTCTTATGTCTCAAACTGAAAAATGCTAGGGGATTCATAATCCGAGAGATGTTGTAACTTTGACATTTTATTTATATAAGAATTAATGTTCATTCATAATCTTATAAAGACATCATATGAAGAATTTCTTAGAAGCCAGATAGCCCAAATCCCTCATTTTAAAGATGGCTCAGAAAAAAACAAGTGATTTCTTCAACATCACAAAGGGGGATTCAAACACAGACCCTCTGGCTCAGCATTCTTTCCCCTGCATCACTCTGCCTTCTCGGTTTTTTAGCTAGCCAAGCTACTAAATTATTTAAAAGAAATAAAACTATTTTTTAAAATAAATGCTCTATAATTCAAACTTTCTCTATTTTCACTTGAGTTCATCCCCTCCTGTGCCTTCCTCCTCACCCGTTTCTTAAGTGGCTTGTCCTTCCACTTTCTGAGTTTCCATTTGCAGGTGCCCCTCACAGGGAAAGGCAGAAATTTAAGCAAAAGTTTGGTTTGTTTCAGGACTGCAATAACAGCAATTAATATAATGGCCCAGGGCTCACTCTTTGCTGCTCTAAGGGTGTTGCTAAGCAACGTTTTTGCACTCAGAAATGGGGCGACTCCAACGCCAGTCTCTGTCAGAGAAGGGAAGAGAGTTTGGAACAACCCTCTTGGGTTCATTCTCTTTATAACTCTTTAAACTCAGTCTTTCCTCTGCTCCTTCTCTTCCATTTTAGAAATTGCTTTAAAATAAGGACTTAGAAGAAATAATACAGGCTGCTTCCAACTGATCTCATAGGTGCTCTGCAGAAATAGGAACATACAAGGACCAGAATAAAAGATTTTGTGATATAGTGAATAGATGGCCTCTCGCAGAGTTATGAAGACCTGAGTTCAAGTCCCATATCTGACACATGCTCGCTGTGGGATGCTACACAGGTCACATAACCCGACAACTCTCTAAGATTCAAGCAAAAGACAAGCCCCTTATCTATATTAATGCAGTTTTTATACCTGCAGTTTTCCACCTGGATGAAATAACATAGTCCAGATAAAAAAATACAAACAAGAATCCAGCAAAATTTAAAGGAATTAGTCATCTATCTATAGAAGTTAGGGGAATAAATATTACAGTTATATTATTGGATCACAGGTCCAAAACTGGAAGAGAAGTTAGAAGTTATGTAATCCAATCACCTAATTTTGTAGACAAGGAAACTAAGACCCAGGGAACTTAAGTGACTTGAGTAGTGAGCATCTGGGGCAGTATTTGAACCCAGGTGCTTTGACTTCAGAACCAACATTTTTTGTTTTCTTGTTTTTTTTCCTATTGTATGATAGTGTACAGTTTGATTGACATCTAACAATCTATAATACCTGTTCTTCCCATAGCAGCTGGGCTATTGCAACCTCTCCTTCTCCCTAAAATGAACATCTACTCTGAAACTATGCACATGATATAAAACCAGGCTCGGTATTAAAAGAATTTGGCCTTTAATGAAAGATATATTAAGCTCTTTTTCTCTTTGATTTATGAAATACCCTCCTACTCTTCAGTGTCAGTGCAACAGTTTATTTATAGTTTAGGATTTGATTCACTTCTAAGGTTCCCCCCCCCAAAATGAGGAGGGGTATTGAAAGGTATTCAGTGTAAAATGTGAATAAATTATGGAATAGGAATTTATTTCCTATATAGAAAAGAAATGAAAAGGTGGGGGCAGTTAAGTGGCATAGTAGATAAAGTACCAGTGCTGAAGTCAGGAGGACCTGAGTTCAAATTTGGCCTCAGACACTTAATTTAACACTTCCTAGTTGTGTGACCCTTGGCACATCACTTAAACCCAGTTGCTTCAGGAAAAAAAAAAAAAAAAAGAAATGATAAAGACTCTCATAGGCTGCCTGACAGACAAACTAAATAAGTAGCAGAGTCAACTACTATTAAGTATGATTGAAGGATTGACACTTTTTTCTCCTATTTTTAATTATTATTTTTCTCTATTTCATTTCTTCCACCTCGCCTGCCAAAAGAATAAAACCCTTATAATAACCCCATATGAGTCATGTACAAACATGTGTTTCAATCTGCATATTAGTCCATTTTGATCAGGAAGTTAGTAGCATGCTTCATTATTGGAACATTAGAATCATGGTTGATAATTGGGTTGAACAGAATAGTATAAACTGATCTGGTTCAGTTCACAATAATCTGTATCAGTTTATTCAAATCTTCCCCATTTTCTCTAAAATTTTCCTTTTATTTTTGTTATTTTATTTTTTTCAGTCATTTCCTAAATACAGGACAACTTGTAAGTTTTCAGTTCTTTGCCACTACAAATAGAGCATGTACAAATATCTTGGTGCCTATAATAGATTTTCTTTTTTCTTTGATCTCTAGGGAATAAGGAGAAATAGTAACACTAACTTTTAAGACAGAATTCTAATTACCAGAATGACTATTCCAATTCACAGTTCTACATTAGGACAGGAAGGTGTCCATTTTCCTGAAGGTCTTCCAACATTTGTTATTTTCCTTTTTTACCATCTTTGTCAATTTGATGAGTATGGATGGAGATGGAACCTCAGATTGGATTTAATTTGCATTTATCTAATCATTAGTGATTGAAATATTTTTTCCCATATGGCTATAGATAGTTTGAATTTCTTTCCTTGAGAACTGTCTGTTAATATCCTTTGGCCATTTATCACTTGTAGAATAGTTCTTATTCTAATAAATTTGAATTAGTTCCTTATAAATCTTAGAAATGAGATATTTATCAGAGAAACTTAACAGATTTTTTTCTTCAGTTAACTTTTCAAGAAGCTGATACTTAAAATCTGCTAAACATAAAGCAGTTTGCAGTTTGCTGATTATTCATTCTACATTTAACCTCAGCTATATTGTCTAAACAGCTCTTGGTACGTACATTTTAGTATAACATGTTAGAATAGGTCCAATACTCTTTTCAGTAGCCATTTTCTTCAAGAGCCCTGGAGTAATTATTGAGTATTCTGCTCTTTCCTCCCTTCTACCATTCTACAACTAAATTTAAAAAAGATTTTCTCAATAGATTTTTCGAAAATGAGAAACAAAAACATAAGGTAGAAAGTGAAATCAGGAGTCATGTCTCAATAGTACCTGCTTGATTCCCTTGAAATAGTACCCATTTTTGATGAATTCATCATGATGCCTTAGTGGAAACCACCAGCCCATCCTCTTCCTTCACTGGAAGTCTTGGAGTTATGATGTCACATAGAGGATTGAAGGTAGAGTAATTTAGTGCCTTGTCTTCCTATGTTTGCCATGATTTATGGAAAGATCAAGAGAGTACCGAGGGTTTTTTGCATTATCTTAAAGTGACAAGTTCTATTAGTACTGGGTTCTTTACATGCCCAGAAACAACCAGGGATTTTTAGGATCCCCAACTCATATAAATACAAAATCTCCATGTTTCTGGAGTGCCTGGATATTTCCAGGGAGCCCCCATATTGAAAATTCTGTGACCTTATAGGTCCTTTTAACCTGCACTACAATAATGGTCTGTATTTCTATAGTTATTTACAATTTAGAAAATGTCTTTCCACAAAAATCCCATGAGATTGGTAGTAAAATGATTATTTTTTTCTTTACAGAAACAAATTAAGACTTGGAAAGTTTTGTTGACTTGCTTGAAATCAGACCAATGGGAACTATTAGAACTGGATGGAATTTGGAAAAGAGCTCTTTGTATTCAAAGATTGTACAATATTTCTATTATGCCAGTGTCTCTTCTGATTTAGCTTTTATAAGGTTGTCAGTCTTATTTTTATTTTTTATGATTGCTTTCTTCTTCTTATCTGATTGTACAGGTATTTTCCTAATTTGCTTATAGTCTCAAATTAAAAACAAAAAACAAACACAGATTTAGAGCTAGAAGTGATTGTACAATCTAGTCTAATCTTCAGTTTATGGATGATAGACTGAGATGTAGAGATACTACATAACATGTCTAAGGTGTTCTTAAGGATAGGGAAGATAAAGCCAGTGAAAAAGTATAAACTGAATATAAAAGAAAGGGAATAATCAAACAGACAAGTTACCAGAGAGAATGGATTGAAGAAACCAAGAGAATGGATAGTCTTGACCTCAAGACATGCCATATCATACACTCTGGGACAATGGGCAGGATAATGGAGATATAGTGTGATTTTAAAATATGAAGTTGAGAAATGGGAATTAAAAAATAAATGCCTTTTATTTACTCAGTACAATAGATAGCAATGTCCTCAACTAAATTAGAGGAATAGAAGACATGAGAAAGGTTGATTTGAAGCTTGAGAAAAGAAACTTTGAAACAATTATGGGGAGTCTGATAGTGATTCAGAGAAGGTAAAAACAATGAACATTTAGGATTCAGATGAAGTGAATATGTATTTGTAAAAGAGCCAGTCTGCAAAGTTACATTAGTTTCCCTTCCCCAATACTATTCAACATAATTTAAGTAGGAATGGATAAGATGGATGGTAGGGGTTATACAGAGTTGACAAGGCAATAGAATAAGTAGTTGAAGAATTTAAGATTAAACTACTGTGTATAGGGAACTGGCTAACCATAGGATTGAGACTGTCAAGGGAGGAAGCCAAGGCCAGAACATTGATGATAAACTAGAAGGGGTGAAGGGACATGGAAAGAATAAAATATCAATTTCATAAATATAAAATGAGAGAGGCCTAAATCAATACAAATTTACATCATTAGTTGATTATAAGTTCAGTATGAGTCAGTAGTGAGATATGGTAGTCAAAAAGCTAATGTGATCTTAGGTTTATTAAAAATCAGAATTATGGACTAGAAATAGGATACTCTTTCCATATCCTGCCCTGCTCAGACCACACTTGGAATACTACATTCAATTCTGAGAACTGCAACTTAGGGAGGATATTAATAAATTAAATAATACCCAGAGGAGGGTAAACAGGATATTGGGGATCCTCAATGTCATATGAAGAGAATCAATGGAAGGAATTGGAGATATTTAGCCAGGAAAAGAGGAGACTTAAGAGAAACAGCTATATAGGTATTTGCAAGCTGATCAAGAGGAAGAAGGATTAAACTTGTTCTACCTGATTATCTCCAATTTATCTTGTACCTAGCTTATTTATAAATAGTCATTTGCATTTTGTCTTTCCCATTATTCTGTGAGCTCCTTAAAAGCAAGGATTATTATTTTTTTTGCCTTTCTTAGGATTTCCTGTGCTTGGTATAGTATTTAGCACATAATAAGTGCTGAATAAATGTTTATTGACTGGTTGATTTAGAGAAAAAAAGCTGGTTTTTGCAATGAGACAGATTTCTCCTTTATGGAAGTATCATTATCAAATGGTCCTATCTGGATGACTGCTTGTTGAATATTTTGTACAAGGAATGCTTTTTCAGGTATGAAATACTGGGTTCCCTTCCAATTCTGAGATTCAGAATTTGTGATTCTCCTATCTTATGTATATTTTTTCCATCTTTCCTTTCTTCCTTTTATATTTGGCTGCCTACACGCCTCAGACAAGTACAATATCTTGAATTCATTCAGAATTTTAAAAAATCCTATGTGAAACACTCTAGTGGAAACAAAGCAGCCAGTACAAGTCATGATTCTTGTGTTCTTGTTGCTGTTTGTCCTCAAAGAGGACCAGAACATCAGGGAAGGGATGCCATAAATGCAAGTAAATTGGATTTAAGTGAGGAAGGGCTGTGCAAAATCACCTTGCCTCATGTCCTTCTCCAGAGCTATCTGGGTCCAATGGCCAGAGATAGATCAGGACAACTGGAAATGGCTCTTCATGAGGCTTATAGTTTAATGGAAGGGGCTAGACATGTAGACATAAACACAGTGCAAGGCAGACTATGACAAACCCATTTCCCTCATGAGAGAGGGAAATATAAGAAACTGAAGCCTAGAGAGGAACATTGCATTCCTTCAATAAGTTGCTTTAAAACACTGAATCACATAGCTAGTTAAATTAAAACAGTTTATGTCTCTAAATTAGTGGCATAGAAGGGTAAAAGTGGGAGAGATCACATCTGTGTGTACTCTCCTAGGAACTAGCAGTGATAGGGTGGAAGGGGTAAGAGAGGTTAATAATAGGAAAAGAGAAAAATAAAATATCAGCACAAGAAGGAGCCTAAGTATACAACTATTAAAAGCTGAAGAAGACCTTAGAACATAGACTGTTAGGACAGAGAACATCAAATCAAAATTAATCAATAAACATTTATTACACATTTATTGGGCATATCGCACTGTACGCAATATCTAGGAGAAACATAATTTAGCTTGGACAAAGCCCCAACTTAATGGAAATAATGGCCAAATGAGAGGAAAGAGAAACCAAGATGGATAGATAACAATCACAGGACAATTTATGTATTAAAGAAGTCAACGGTGCCAAGTGAGGCTTGAGGGACAATGTCATCATCAATCAGAAAAGGTTTCCTAGAGGACAGGTGATTTAATTGAGGCTTGGATTGTTTTTCCAAGAGATCACATTGCAACTTGTGATGGAGTCACATGGTAGAATGTAGACTGTACTTGTATATGACTTGAGAAGGTAGTTCAGTCTTGAACCCCAACTCACCTTGCAGAATTGGAAATATTTTGTTTCTTTGGTATTGTGATACTGGAAACTAGTTTTCTAACAGAAAAAGGAAATACACTAGGTCGTAGTTTTAGTTAATAGATAATTTGAAAGTTCTAAGATCAGATCAACTAGAGAAAGAAAGGAATTCTCTAATGCAGTATATTCCTTGAAAGAAAGAAAAAAATGTGGCTAGTGTATATAGTTCCTATTCAGAGTCCTACTTGCAGAGAAAAACTTATTTGAAGAGTTACTTACATTATAAAGGGTAAAATGGATGGAGTTGTTTGTTAGCAGCCTCATACTTAAGTCTGAGGAGAAGTGTAGCAGAAAGGATAGAACATTACCTTTAGAATTGGTATCACCCAACTTTAAGACTGATACATCATACACATTGTGTAACATTGTACAACTATTAAAATTTTCAGTGTTTCACATACCACTTTAAGATCATAAATTGCAGAATAATTGCTGATCTAAAGTGGTTGAAGAACTTTCTCACTGAGAATTAATAATTCTATATAAAGGAAATCATAGATCCAGATCTCTTCAAAAACCATTCAACTAGACAAACAATACAACAAATCACGTTAATCTTTTTTTTAGTTCTCTAAACCAAAGGGAAGGTAGGATTACATATCTTAAAGTATCATAGAATCTTAACTATAGAACCTTGGGGACCACATAATTTAATTATCTCATTTTGTAGATGAAAGAAGTGACACCCTGAGAGGTTAAATAATTTGCCCATAATTGTACAAGATTGGAACCCATATCATCTGACTCTAACTCCAAAACTTTTCGATCACACACGCTACTTTCACTGTTTTAGAGAGACTGCATTTTAAAAAAAGGAATCAAATATCAAACCTTCCTCTAAAAGGAACCTTTAATTCATCTTCCTTATAAATGCAGCTAAATGGAATATTTGAGTGTTTTGTATGTTTATGGGCTTTTATGAATCCTTTCCATCCTTTGCATGTTTAGTAGTGATAAAATGACTACCCTGTAACCAATATGAATTTGGTAGCTTAAGTGATTCTGTGGAAGATTTATTTCTATTTCCCTTATTTTGCAAAACTTTGATATGAATTCTATTTTCTGTGTGTATACTAGGAGATACTCTCAGTGGGGTAATGAATAAAAGAGACAAAATTATCTTTTTAGGGTTAAGTCCTAAGGATTAAACTTGGTCAATATGAGTCCTAGGAAGTCTTTGGTTATAGAAAACATTTCCTGACAGAAATGTCTCCAGATGGAATATATTGCCTACAGAGATAATGGTTTTCACTTCATTGGAAGTATCTAAGAAAAGGTTTGTTGGAGATGCTGTTAGATCTTCTTGGTCAGGTATAGATTGTATTAGATAGCCCCAGCAGCTAGGTGGAATAATGGATAGACTGCTGGACCTGGAATCAGGAAGAGTCATCTTCCTGACACTAGCTGTATCACCTGGACAAGTCACTTAACTATGTTTGCTTCAGTTTCTTCATCTATAAAATGAGCTGGAGCAGGAAATAGGAAATCCATCCAGTATCTTAGCTAAGAAAACCCGAAATGGCATCATGAAGAATCAGACACAACTGAAATAAAAAAAAAAAAACCCGAAGAACAACAGATAGTCCCAATGGGCTTTTCAGCTTTTAGAGTCTGTAGTCCTGTGACCACACAACACTTTATGGCTATTGTGGCAACTGATTTTTACAATAGTTCTGGGAGGTAGGCTATGCAAGTACTACTCCCATTTTATAATGTCAAAACTAAGCCTCAGAGAAATGAAATGATTTACCAATTTCATTTAGCTAGATAGAGCAGGGAGTCAAACCTAGTTCTTACTTTGAGACCACAGTGGTTTTTATGTTTTGTTTTGTTTTGTTTTGTTTTGTTTTGTTTTGTTTTGTTTTGTTTTGTTTTTTACCACATCTTCTACTTCTTTTCATTACCATCTACTTTGCAATTTCTTATTTGATATTCAGCCGTGATGATATTGTTATAGTATTATTTTGTTTTTTTAAACAAGTAGTACTAGATGTGCGAGCTTACGTATACTAACAGTTTAGTATGTCTTAATAATAGTCATGATTATTTTACATTTATATTATGCTTATTTAATGATTAAATAATGCCCAAGGCATTTTCTTCACAATTCAGTCATGTCAGGAAAGTTTATAGCTCCCAAAGAGCATGAGATTGAGTATTACTGAAGAAAATTTAAAAAAAACACTGTAAGGCAAAATTGCAATCGAAACAATACAGGGTTAGCAGCCAGAGAAAAAGAGAGCTTGAACCTTGTCCTATATCTAATGACCAAGGTCACCTTGGGCAAATAATTCCACATTTCTAGAAGATTTAGTGCAGCCTAGAAATACAGAAAGGATGAAGGAGTTTCATTTGGACTTCAAAAAGTCATTCAATAAATATGTTTTGAATGTCTTATGTGTAGAGAGTATTGCACTCAGATATATTTAGAATTAAGAGAAGTAACTTTTCCTTTCTTCCTGGAGCTTAGTCTAGAAGGAAAGAAATGTCTGACCATTACTGAAAGAAAAACACATTTATTTCATTCTTCCCTTCTGCTGTCTTCTTCCCCTTCTCTGAAATCTTAAATGGAAGAGAAATCCAAGAAAACATTTTGTTATTTTAAAACTATATGAATTTGTGTGTGTGTCTGTGATTAAACTATTTCTTATTGTGGGTGAGAATATACTATTGTCTTCTTGAGGAAAGTACAGGAGGGTGAACTGGAGAATCTTTAAGGTACCTTGCAGAGCTGGTCTTGTATAACAATGATATATTCTGGGAACCTCAGTTTCCTTATTTCTGAAATAAAGATATTGGGTAGCTAGTTGGCACAGTAGATAGAGTGCCAGACTTAGACTCAGAAAGAATCATCTTCATGAGTTCAAATCTGGACACTAGTTGTGTGACCCTGGGCAAGTCACTTACTCTTGTTCGCCTCAGTTTCCTCAACTGCAAAATGAGCTGGAGAAGGAAATGGCAAGCCATTTCAGTGTCTCTGCCAAGAAAACCCCAAATGGTTTCACAAAGAGTCAGAAATGATTGAAATAACAATAACAACAAGAAAATAAAGATGTAATATTGGGCCTTGCTGTAAGGATCAAATGAGAAATGGATGTGGAAACCCCTCTTGAACTCTTGAACTGCTACATAAATATCAGTTATGATTATTTATTGTTTTTACTCAAAGCAACATGGCAAATATGGAAAAGTCTAGAGAAAAGATTTAAGAGGATATGATAGCTTTCTACAAGTATTTGAAGATATGTCGTGAGAAAGCGGGGTTAGTAGGACCTAGGAAGACAACTAAGAGCTGTGCTTCTATTTCTCCTGGACTTTGTCTCCTTAACTCAGCTGCCTTCTCAGTCTAGATCTTCCCTGATTACCTGGGGACTTCTCACTTTGGAAAATCCACCCTCCATTCTGCCCTACTTCTCCCAAGCTTGAGTTCCCTCATGGTTCCCCTTTTGGAGATAAGACTAGTTCAGTCATACTTTATTCCTCTTCTGTCTATGCTTCCTGCCTTTCCCAAGACTGCCACCATAACACAGTTGACTTCTTTTACTAGAGATTTCCTCCAAGTCTGAAGTCTTATAAAACTGGAGCACCACTCCACAATTTCCATTCCCTTCCCCTTTTGGTGAATTCCTTTCAAGGGCTTCAATTTGGGGAATGAACCTGTCATATTCTGTTTTACTTTTTATTGTGCTACTGACTCTCTAGACTTTTTCATCATATACCTTCATGGGTATCAAGTCTCCTTCCCCCTTAACTTTCTTTCATGTTTCCTCTTCCCTGCTTAGAATGGAAACATCTTGATAGTGAGAACTGTCTTTCTTTGTACTTTTTATTTCCAGTACCTAGCACAGTGCCTAGCAAATCATAAATGCTTAATAAATGTGGTTGTCTTTCTGCCTATCTATACATAAATGTTATGGAAATGTTTCAGATACATATAGGGAAAACAAACAAATTAGCTAAAAGTGATAGCTATCCCAAGGTAAAATGAGCTATCTAAAGAAAAAGTGCATTCCACATCACCTGTGGTCTTCAAGTAGAGTTTGGATGATAATTTGTCAGGGATCTTATTCTTGTAGTAAATGTTGGACAAAATGACCTTTTAGATTCCTTCCAACTCTCGATTCTCCAGAGGAAAAAGCCAAATTAGAATTCAGGAGAATCCTCAGGATACTGTTAAGTCAGGTTTATGGGCAACTTTAGAACTAAAGTCACCAGGCAGGGGTATGACCAGGAAATTCAGGCCCAACAATTATCCCAAATCAGAAAATATGGTTGGTCCAATCAGTTATAAAGGCCATGAATTTAAGTAGCAAACAGTTAAAATCAGAAATCTGGGTAGAAGATTAAGAAACAATTGATATCAGACAAGAAAAATACTGATGAGCAAAATTTAAAAATTCAGATCCTACAATAGAAAATATTTATATTTGTGCTGTTTTATCCTCTATGAGGGTTTTGAGTAGCTTCAAACCCAGAGACTGATTATCCCCACATTAGGAAAATTTTTCTTTTCAGGCCCCCAAATCTTCCTTCCACTTTCTATGATCAGGTGATATTGATATCTACTTTGCCCAGAAAACTCATGCACTGGTGAACTGGAAACTATCCTCATCTAGCAGCCAGTTTTTCTGTTTTTAACACTAACTCTCTCTGTAAATTTGTACAAATCACTTTACCCCTCTGGGATTCAATTTTCCTCATCTGAAAAATGAGGTATTTATATTGTAGAGTTTATATAAACACTAGGATCACTTTAAACTCTCACATAATTTTTTAGGGTCTCTTCCCATGCTAACATTCTCTGGTCTAAAATTTTATCTTCTATTTTCTCTTTCATATTTAACAGGATGTGAAACCATAGTCAAAATGTAGTCAAAAGTCCATAGGTGACTGGTGTGCTTGATGGGGAAGGGGATTATGGAGTCACATCACAGATTAGATATACCAAAAACAAACAATGTCTATTGTCCTGCTTCTATGAAACTTATTCTTCTTAAATATATTATAAAAGGTTAGATGTGGAAAGAGAAGACATTAGCAACCAGCCAATGACTTGCTCTGTGATGGTAGATAAATTGTATTCCTACTCTGTGCTTTAATTTTACAGATTTAAAAATCTATATTTCATTCTTTCCTACTTTGCATATTGTAGGGCTGAATAAGGTGATATCTGTGAAAGTCCTTGGGGGAAATAATCACTCCAGTTTCAAGGATCATTAATATCATATTGCTTGTATTAGTATTCATATTCATATGAATATCCACAGGTGTTTTTGATATGACTTTATGAGACTCATTCATTCCTAAAAATGGGCATATAAACTGAACCTTTACAAATCGCATTATTTTTAAAAACATTAGAGGGATTTAATATTTTTAGGAACCTTGAGGGAAATTATAGACTTTTGGAAGAACCCATAGATATCATTCATTCTTACCCTATCATTTTACAGATGAGAAGATTTTAACATCTAAATATATATATATATATATATATATATATATATATATATATATATTTTTTTTTTTTTTAATCTTCCACAGATGCTTTCAACTCCAACATCCTATGACTTCTGGAGAAGATGTAGATTATCTGCCAATTTTTGGGGTTTACTAATAGCTTTGTAAGTTAGTACTTCTTTTCTGAACCTCAAACTCCCTCCCATCTTCTAGTGGTTATTTTAACTTGGTCATTTCAACTTTTTCTCTTCTTGTCTTCAGCCTCTTTTTTATTATATGATTATATCTCATGTTTACAATAAGGTTTCAATGCTCTCTCTCTCTTTCTGTTTATATCTCTGTCCTTCTGTCTCCCTCTCTCTGTTTCTTTCTCTTTTCTGTGTGTATATGTGTCTGCATCTATTGATAGAGGGGTATGCATGTGTATACTTCCATCTTACATAGATAGTTATGCCATCGGTAAAGCTGACAACCCATATATATGATTTGATCTTGTGAAATTCCTATCCATTTATCTTCATAAATCCTCCTCAATTTTTATTAAACAACCTAAAGCCTTCCTTTACTCCTTGTCTGATGCTTCTCCTATTCTATCCATAGATATTCTTGCTATCTTTTATTCTACTTCTTGGACAAGTCACAGTTGATAATGTACTGAAAGCTACTTGTACCCACTCTGTCTTCTTTCTATTGCTCTAGGTCACTGCAATTCTATTCTTCCTGAAATTGTAATATTCCATGATTTAGTATCATATAGCATCCCCAGAAGAATATTAAAGTTTAAAAGCTGTTGTTTTGATGACAAGGGGAAGTTTGGAATCATGAAAATGCTTTTCTTTCCCACATTTGATAACAGCCAAATGTCATTATCTCAGTCTGTTCCCAGATCAGGGTCCATTGGTAGTACCTGTCAAAAAAACATAATACTAACAAACTACCTTGATGGGTTGTCTAGCTAGCTGCATGCTGAAATCCAGGTAATTATTCTTACCTAAACAATTGGCCTCTGCTAGTCTTTCCCAGATGCCTTATCATGGCATAAAGACATGCTGGTGGAGCACAAACTAGTCGAGAACACCTTACTTGCTTGCAAAGGAGGCTTTAATATGTGTCCAGTAGAGGACATGTCTTTTTTTTTTTTTTTTTGAGAATCTACCTAACCAAGTACTGAGATCATCATGAGATGACCAGCTACCATGAGATAAAGTTTTTAGCCACAATAATTTAAAGAATGTCTCTATGTCTGAGAGGACCCACACTGAAAGAATGGAAGAACCTTGAAGCATTAAAATAAGTATATAAGTATATATACATATGCATATATATATCTATGTCACATCAGAGTGTTATTATTTGAAACTAAAGTAGCATGAAGAGGCTATGTCCAGGAAGAACCAGGATAGACATTCTAGTTAAGCAAGTAGGACTTGGCATATAAGACAGTTATTGCCAAGACAGGCTCAAGGAGAGAGACATATAATTTAATATAATGATGAATATGTCACCTATGTACTTAATGAATTTGAATTTTTTATATATAGTTTTCTTAAATTCCATCATCTATCCATATTCAAGTCACGTAATGAATCCAGCTTTTTTCTTAGTGTTTCCTGTCTGGGAGACTATAGATTATTTCTGGATAATCTTTTCATGGACCTTGGGGAACACAACATGATCACTAAAGTCTATTTACAGAAATCCTATTTTTTCAATTCTGTTCTGTTCTTTTTTGCTGCATTATATTCTGTTGAATTTTATTCCATTCTATTCTATATTATTCATTATAAGCTCCATAATATCAGGGAGTCAGGCCATTACTAAACTTTATATCTTCCTTAAGCATAATGTACCCTACACAAGATCAAGTTTATAAATGTTTGAAGCATTGTTTTATGTACATACATACATAGACACATATATATTGATATTGATATTAATATTAGGCTCTTCTGTTTGTTTTTCTATTTAAGGAGGAAGATGATGAGAGGGCTATATATACATAGTAGGCACTTAGTTCATATTTATTAAATTAATTAAGTAAATCTATGATAATCCATAGACTTTAAAACTTTAAGATTAACATTAGTACCACTAGGAAATTCCCTCCAATTTGAAATTTTAGTGGATTTTTATGCTAAATGAAATGGAAATATATTGAAATGATGTTCTATCAGGTGTTCTCCTTCTACAGTACCATATTTAATTAATGTATCATAACAAAAATACTTTTTAGTAATGTTGTTGTACTGTCAAGATGGTGGTACCCAAATATAATGTGGGTCAACCATCCCTGATGTGTAACTTGATCCATATTTGGAAATGTATTATCAAGATAATCATCGCCTATATATATCTATATAGATATGTGACTTCTGCTGCCCCCTGTAATTCTTTCCTACTGCACCCTGATCTTCAAAGTTGCCCATGCAACTCTATGTAGGTGACCAAATTTATACCTCTGGCTATTTCCATGCCCTACAAATGGAAAGAATAAAGTAACTGGGAACTAGTTAACTTGCTCAATACAAACAGCCCTTGCTTTGAATCGTTAATCCAGACCCAAAATGCATATATGATCCAAGTGATCCCATTTCCTGTTACCATTGATCACATTCTCTGACTCTTTGTACACCAGCCTAACTACATTGTCAAAGGAAGTCTCACCCTATGTGCAATCATAATTTTAATAATCAAATAGGGACTTGCTGGTGGCTCTGACCAGCCTCTTGCCCTCTGCTTTGATGGGTTCAAAGATGCCAAAGTCCAGATTTTTCCAATGATTTCATTTGATAGCTAATTAATAACCTTTCCTAGTTTCCATGGCAACTCCATACTTTGCTTAGAGTCCTGATACAAATGGGCATTCTACACACTTTGGTGCTTTAGCATCAGCATATTAATAAGACACTGTTGTTCCTTGGTTGCTGCAGCAAGCTGGTAAGACAGTAATTGAATTACAAAATCCCTGGGAGCCTCCAGGAATCTCTTCTACTCAGAGAGGGACCCTGATCTTTCTTGGCATAGTATCTGAACAGAAAGAGTAAGGAGGTCCAAAGGATAGCATATTTCCCTTTTGGGAAGACAGTCTTTGAAACTTGGAATAAAAGTCCTGATGACTCATTTATTCTTAGCCTTTGGGAATAGTCCTATTTCCCTGGCATTTTCTAATCATTAAACCTGGACTTCTCTCAAAAGTCCCCATATAAACACAAAACAAAGAAAAAAAAATCACCATTTGTCCTTCACTAAATACATTTGGCAAGGAGTGAGGAAGAACTGAAGGTGCATAATTTGACCATTTGAACAATTGAAAGGATTTGAAGATTAAGGAAAAGGAAGAAAAATGATGCTGGTACAGCATCTGTATTCTTCAATTCCTATCTTTTGTCCAAGAATAAGCCTTTATCTTAGCTATACCCTCAAAGACATTCAATTATGTAAGCATATTCCATTTTATTTGGAAGGGATCTAAGAGACCATCTAATCCAACTCATCACTTTCCAGAGAAGTAAGATAAGGCTTGGACATGATTTGTCTAAGGGCACAAGTTGTTTTTCTCCCTGATTTATTTTCCATTCAATGAAATCCTTTGTCAAATTAATGTCATACCATATGTGAAATTCTTTTGATGTCAACCTATTTACTCTTTGTAATGTGCTAGTCACTGCAAAACTTTTGGTGTAAATTCAGCACAGGATTTTCAACATTAAACATTTTGATTTCATTCTCTGAATCTGATATTCAAAAGGTCTTCCTTAAAAGGGTCCACAGCATACCCAATGTGTATTATCATGATAGCAGTAGTTCCTATTGAGGTACTGGTTAGCAACAAGGTTATCTATGATTTTGCCATATGCTGAAATCTACTCTTTAAAGGATCACAAGAATATTACTATGAAGGGATTTCTCGGTGCATCTGCTACAATAATTGAGACCCTAACACTTTGTATTTTTTAGGACAATTATAGTGATGTGGGGTGATTGTCAAGATATATACCAAAACTTACCTCAAAATATGAATTGATTGACTTTAAAAGCCTATTCCACCTTATAAAACTATGATATATTGGCTGTATAATTACTCCTGACCAGACAAATATATGTGAATATGGACAAAAACATCCTCTTCAGACCTTGCCTTCCTCTTCTATGAAAATAGGAATTTGAGATTAATGATTTATATGATTTTTTTTACCTTTAATATTTTCCATTCCCACATTCTATAGTCTAAGGCCATTTTGGCTTTTCCATTTTATGTTCTAAGGCAACTTTCAGCTACATTATGCCTGAGCTGATGTTCAATATAAAAATAATACTGCAGGTACTCATGAATGTGAGAAACTGAAAGAACTATATCTGTGTAGATTTCATAAAAGTTGGCATCCTTGCCCCTCTACAAAGTGATTCACAAATGCTGATAAAGCAATTATTAAAGAGCTACTGGATCATAGGATAAAGATAGCTGCATTGCAAATGGGGAAGACTACCGCTAATTTAGGATTCAGGATTCCCAAGTTTTGGTATTAGAACTGCCACTATAATGCTGTATGATCTTGGATTAGTTTGTTAATTAATTTTTTCTGAATTAAACTTTTTTCGAGGACTTTTTTTCTCTTTCATAAAATGAAGGGTATTGTGATGATGTCATTATAAGATTCAGTTTCATACTCTAATATTCCAAAGTTTCAAGTCTTGTGCAACTTATACATTCTTCATGAGAATGTGTTCTCATGCTCTGTATCAAAGATCTCTTCCCTTCCTGATATTCTATTCTGATTTCTTTCATCAGTGAATTACTCAGGAATATTTTTCTCCTTTCTTTATTTCCTACTTCCTAAAACACTCCTAACTCATTTCTGTTTTGATGGAGTCTTTGATTGACCAAAAACACCAAACAACATAATGTTTTTTCCATTACAAAACCTTTTATATTTTATCTGTGGTTATGTACTACTTTTCTCTGTCTCTATCCTTGTCTGCCCTTGTCTCTTTGTTTCTAACTCTGTCTTTCTCACTATCTTTGTCTCTCTTTCTCTTTCCTCTCTATGAAAAGAGAAGTTGAAATTGATGATTCTAGATATTTTAAGGCTATTTTTGTGTAACCTTTATATGTTCTAAAATAACTTTCAGCTTTATTATGCTGTGTATACTTGTTTACCTCTTAGTCTCCTTCTATCTGACTCTTTCTCACGTATGTAAATACACATCTCTTTATCTAGAATGCCAACCTTCAACTCTGTCTAGAATTGAAATCCTATTTATCCTTTAATAACTACTTTTTTTTGTGTCCATGAACTTTTTCCCTGATTTTTCAGCTGAAAGGGATCCATACTTTTTTCCTATTAATGCCTAACATCTTATTCATACTTATAAACTTAGGTTAGGCTTTATTTTTTCTTTTGTATCTTTCTTTCTCCATTGAGATGTAACAAAGATTGATACATGTATGTATATACGTATGTATATCTGCATGTACACACATATTTGCATGAAAGCATATTGCATATTCACATGCAAGGGGAATTTGAAAAGCAATGTGGAGTAGTGAATAGAAGAAGAAAAGAAGTGAATAGAAAAGTGAATAGAAGAATAGTGAAAAAAAAAAAAAGAATCTGGCCTTAGGGTCAAAAAATACTGGATTCAGGCCCAATCTCTAACATATCCTGGATACAAGATTATGGATAATTCTTTTTAACATCTCAATATTCCAGGAAATTAGCTAAAACTATTGATTTACAATCAAGTTGAAGACATGAACTGGTAGAGGGAGTTTTTAACAATAGGACTTCCCTTGATATAATAGTTCTAAACCAAAAAAGGATTAGGTAGCATGATTCATCGGAAAGAACAACACACTTGGAGTCACAGACCCTGGATTCAAATTCTAGTTCTTCCATTTATTATCAATATAAAAAGGGCAAATCATTTACCAATTTCATTTCCTCATCTGTAAAACTAGAGGATTGAACTAGATGATCTCTAAGATCTCTTTCAACTCTAGATTTATGAATAGATATAGCTTATATACACATATGCAGATATGTATGTGTACATCTGATAATAGTGCTACATACATCCCAGGTAATGATTAAAAATCAGATTTTAAGATGAGAGACTCAGGGGATTTGGAACCAGAAAGGAACTTGGAGATCATCTAAGTCAATATTTTCATTTTATGAATGAAGAAACTAAGACTCAGAGAGAGTCATTCAAGGTCATACAGTTAGAAAATAATAGAACCATCATGTTTAGAACCCAGATCTTGACTCCAAATTCAGTGTTCTTTCGATGACACCATGCACTTTCATATCAGTGTCTATCTTTTCCTGTTTTCCGCTTGATATTCTTAATTCTTTCCACTTGGATCACTGAGTTTGTATTTGCCAGGGTTTGTTTACAATATGGTCAATTCTATTTCTTTTCTTATCTTTTATTTTTATTTTAAAATTTTCCTTGGAGGCTCCTGGGAAGTTTCACAAGTAAAGTTTTCTTGGCATGTTTATTTTTTCAAAGTACCAAATCGACTGTACAATTCTCTAACTCTCTGGCACTCTACTAATTAGTGCCCCCAAAGTACTAGCCCAAAAGAGAAAGGATTTCTTTTACCCAGCATGTAAGGGAGAAACATGGAGCTCACCAGCCAACCCTCTTCCCTACAGAACCTTCCTTTCTGTTGGTCTGGATTTCTCCCCTTTACCCTCTCCCACCTTCAGAGGGAAGTGTCAGGTTCCCACAAGGAAATGAGCATGAAGAGGATAGACATCTCATCTGAAGAAATCTCTTCTTTATCTTTGCCTATTTCCTCCCACAAGGAAAAATGGCAGTGTTTTTTTTTTTTTTTTTTTTAACATTACATATAGCTCTTTTCTTGTAATCTTAGCACCTGCACAGCAGAGATCTTTACAATTCATTGTGTACATGTTCCCTCCTCTACCCCCTTAATGCAGCCCCTGAAGCCTACCAAGCAACACCTTCACAGCTTGAGAGGAAAGGTGCGACCCTTCTTTTATGACGGATTATAGAAATAACAAACATGCCCGACAGTTTTATACAGTTGCTAGAACGGTTTAGTTTTCCAACAAATGAAGAATTTTCTCCTTTCTTTGAATATTAATTACATTTTACAAATTTTTTTATCTTTTTTTTTTTTTTTGTTTTGTTTTGTGGGTGGTGATTTTTTGTTTGTTTAGGCTTTGTGATTTTTTTTTTTCTTTTGTTTTGTACAGCAAAAGGATCAGTCCCTGGGGTTAACAGAGTTTGGCTGTCATTTGGTCCGATTGTTTAAGGATCTCCGTATTGTAGAGATCCAGTGCATGGTTCACACGGATGATCTCACTGTTGGTCAGCTTCAGGCGGTGCTTCAGCATACAGGAGAACAAATCCAACTGAGGTTTCCCCGGGGCTACGGGGGGAGCCAGTCTATTGATTCGGTCCCGGATATCTAGCAACAGCAGCATCACGGAGGAGGAGGAGTAGAACTGCCCGCCTTGTGTGTACGACTGGTTGACCTGTTGCACGGCACTCCGGAGGAGGTCGGCATTGAACCGTAGGCTGTAGCCAAACACCTGCACGTCAGAGATTTTGATGTAGAACTGCCTTTTGGAGGGATCGGACAGATCCACCGGTCCCTGTCCAGTCTCATTGCGCAGTAGGGAAGGCAGCCGAGTCCGGCTGCGTAGGTAGATGTGAACAGTCTCAAAAAATGTTTTCCACCGGTTGCCCAGCAACAGAGTCCAGTTGTAGCACTGGCCATTTTGGAGGCGAATTTTCTCCCAGCGTGGGTAGCCAAATTCCCCAAAGGGCATATTCCAGCCTTCAGAGTGGCTCCCACTAAAGGGGTTGACATAGACAAAGAACATGGGGTCCAGACTACTATTGCGCATCTGACAGATACGCATGGAGATACCAATCACCATATGGATGAAGTCCATGCGGTTTCTGTTGCTCTTGAGGGTAAGGGACATTCGTTTGCGCCACCGGGGGTCAAAGAAGGTATCGAGGCGGATCTCGTTGCTGATGAAGGTGGTGTGGACGTAAAGGCGGGAGTCCATCTTCTGCAATAGGTACTTCAGCTCCAGATCCTGGAAATCCAGGTCTGTCTCAAAGCTGATGAACTGCTCACTGCGCTCCGAATCCACGTTCTGCGGCTCGCAGCGGCCTCGGTAGAGCTTGTAGCCTTTGTTGCAGGAGCCACAGAGGGAGATGTTGGCCAGGCTGCACATGGCACAACTGTTGTTGCCCCCAATGATGCAGGGGATAGGCCTCTGGCATAGGCTGGTACTTCCGTGGCATACACAGCTTCGCTGACTTTCCAAGAAGGTTCCCCAGAACCCGTTCTCATTGCAGTAGAGGAGGGACTGGACCCTAGTAAGCCACTGTTGTATAGTCCTGGAGAGAGAGAGAGAGAGAGAGAGAGAGAGAGAGAGAGAGAGAGAGAGAGAAAGAATCAGCCACCTTTCAATAACCTGTGGGGAGTCAGGATGGGAAAAGCATCTAATCTGGAAAATAAATACAGGACCATGCACAAGACTACTACTGAGACCTTTCCACTCTTTAAATGGTTTCTTTAAAGAAATTAACCTGATCAGAACTTCCAGGGACTTTGGACTATGAAATCATAAAAATGGGTGAGCCCTGAAAACATAAAATGTTAAGATTAGTGAACATTGGTCCTAGAAGGCATATTAGAAATGATTGACTCCCATTTTGGAAATGAAAAACAAAGAAAGTACAAGATCATTGGCTTCAGGGGAAGAGAACTGGATCTGAAGTCAGGGGAACTGTTTGGATTTGAATCTCAGTCCTATTATCGAATGGATTTGCAACTTTGGGTGAATTACTTTCCATCTTGTGATATAATTTCCCTCTCTCACTCCCACCTACCCAAAATGAAGTTTATTTCAACTAACATGCTGGATTAGAAGAATCCTAAGCTTTAAGTTCTTTGAATTAAAAATATTCAAATGATTTGTCCAAGGTTCTATCCATCCCTTTTACGAATCAATCAAAGTAAAGTTTCCACAAAGTCATCTTTGATCACAACACACACACACACACACACACACACACACACACACGTGCCATTCCTTTTTGTTGGAAATATCTTATCACATCCCTTATACCCTTCTTACATATTTATAGTATATTTTATATTATAGGCCAACATTTATGCAACTCAAATGTTTGTGTGGAATAAACACATACTTTTTTTTAAAAGTGAAAATACTATGCTTTGATCCACATTCAATCTCCATAGTTCGCTCTCTAGATATGTATGATACTCTGCATCATAAGTCTATTGGAATTGCCTTGAATCACCTCATTAAACACATAATTTAATTATAATTGTGAGTATGAATAAGCTAGACTCAAATCTCCTTGAAGGAAGGGACTGTCTTTTATTTATCTGTTTTCTCTTAGTACTTAACTTAGTGCTTTCTATATAATTAGGTATTCAATATATATTTTAATTGAATTGAAGATTAGAATTGTTGTTGTCTTGGCCACTTACCCATAGTAAAATTAACCATGAATTTGTTTTCATGTGGTGTTAAAAGTAGCTTAAATTTCTCCCTTCCCTGACTCCCAGAACTTGGGTTTGGGGAAGGCAATCTCATCACAGAAGAAAAACCATACTCAGAGAAGCAGACAGAATACTAAGAAGCTACCCATGGGTTTCTTAAAATCTGCATTTTCTAAGTATGAGATACAAATCTTTTTGAACAAGTGGAGACATCACTATATGGGGAGATAGGAGATTTGAGTTTCAGTCAGTGTTGGCTGTTAATAAGCATGCTGACCTTTGATGATTCTGTTTTCCTTTTTGGGCCTATTTTTGTAGCTATCAAATTAGGAATAAGAAGAAAGAAAGAAGGAATGAAAGAAAAAATGAAAAAAAAAAGAAAAAAATGAAATAATGTAAGAAATGGGAAAGAAAGAAGAAGGGGAGAAGAGAAGAAAAGAGAAAGGAAGGGAAGAAGGAAGGACAGAAGGAAACAAAGAAAGGAGGAAGGGAACAAAGGAGAGAGGAAGGAAGGAAAGAAGGAAGGAAGGAAGGAAGGAAGGAAGGAAGGAAGGAAGGAAGGATCAGTAGACTTGGTTTCAGGGTCTGACCCTGCCACTTACTATCTAGCTACATGATGCTGGTCAAGTTACATAAGTTTATTGAATCTTAGTTTTCTTATTTGTAAAATGAGGACCAAAAATATTCATATTATTTACCTTATATGATTATTGGAGAGAAACAAATGAGATGATGGTTGTAAAGTCCTCTGTGATTCCCCAAAACTATATAAATGTGAGCTTTTAGAATTGTATGATTTCTGATCCCTTCAAACTCTGACATTCTGTGACCTTTCATACCACTTAATGAAAATCCCCACATAGACTCTCTTTCATATGGACCACACGTGGCTTTCACCCTCCCTCAAAGCTCTCAGAACAATAATCCATTTAGAGGGTGCTTTCCCAATCAACAAATATTCTTCTGCCCTGATAGCGCCCCCCTTTCCCATTGCCAATCATTGGAACTCTTTATAAAACCTGAGACCTCTACCCCTACCCTCAGAATAGAAACTTCATTGTGACAAATTCTCAGACTCCTCTGAGCAGCTCAGAGCTCTGGGCAAAAAAGAAAAAAAAAAGAAAGAAAGAGAGAAAGAAAAGACAAAATAAAGGCCCTGGGAATATAGCAGCAGCAGACGTGGCTAATAACAAATTAGGATTCAGACCCTGTAGAACAGGAGGGGCGATTATGGACAGAGGCTCTCTGAGTTGGATTAGTGAAATTCATGGCACCTGCATAGGCTGACCTCAGAATAATCATTAGGCTGTGAGCTGTATCAAAGAGCACATTAATGATACAGCAATGAAGAACAGCAAGGGAGCTGAGAAAGAGGACAATGTGTAGGGATGGGGGGTAGGACTGCTGGAGGCAAAGGGAAAGAGGAAAACATGGAGGAAAGAGAAAGAAAATGGAGGGAAAGGATGGCAAAAAGGGAAGAGTAAGATGAGAGAAGAAAATGAAAAAAGGTGAAAGAGACAGAGGAGTGAAAAATGCAAAATGACTTAGAAAAAACACAGAAAGATGCCATGAGGGTGGGACAGGGGAAGAAATACGTGATTCTTGAGGTCCTTTCCAACTCTGGAATTCCATGATTCCATGATACATCAATTGAAGGTTGATATTGTAATAGGATCATCAGCTAATAGGATTTAAAAGTGGGGGAGAGAAATCTAACTTGCTCAATTTATTGATGAGGTCAGAGTCAGAGAAGTGAGATGACTTTTGCAAGCTTAGACACATAACTAATAAGTAGCAAAGCTGAGATTCAAATTCATCTTCTGACCTTAAGTCCTTTGGAGCGAAAAGATATGCATGAGGAAATCTAGTAAATTCATGATTAACCTCAAGTGCAAAAAACAAAGTCCTTTACAGAGCTGTTAAATTTGTGCAGCCTAGAGCAAATGTATCCTGAACCAGATTAAAATGTGATTGGCAAAGTATTTAGCTAAATAAATAAAAATTAAACACAACATAGATAATGTAAACTTGTGGTTTTCTAAGTCAGTATAGTGCCAATAGGGACTTGTTTCTATTTGAGTTAGACACCTTTGCTTTAGCACATAAAATTGGAAATATAAATTAGCAGAACTTTGAGGGATCTTCTGACTAATCTAATCCAAATTCCCCACCTCTCAAAAATTAGAAAACAGACACAGAAGTAATTTGTTTCAATTAAAGTAGAAGAATTTTGCCATGGTCATATCTAGATCTCAGGTCTCCTGACTCTCAGGCCTATATTCTTTTTCATTCTTAGATTTTTAAGGATAAAGGGATAAAGGTCACTTTAGCAATCTAATGTTATTTGCTTATTTTAAAGCAACTTGTATTCAGTGTACATTCAATCTCAACCTACTATGCTTTTATTTCCATCCACTATAAAGGACAGTGATCACTAACAGGAAAAAAGATGACTAACTAAACTTCAGTTACAATCAATATGCTGAAGTTAAGACTTAAAATATCAGCACAGACAGATCATTTAAACATAGAATGTTATAGCTTGAAGGGGCCTTGGTACATAGAATATTAAAGCTGAAATGATCTGAAAACAAAGTGGGGATGCTAGAAGTTTATGTAAAACATAGCCCATCTAATAAGAAGTTATATCTTAAGAACACAGAAAATTAGAATATAAAATACTGGATAGGTATAGTGGGACCTCAGAATATAATAGATCTGCTACACATGCCCTAAGGTCTCTTAAGACAAAGAAAATAGGAATTTATCACTCTAAAGGGCTATAAACTGCTTAGATATAGAATGTTAAAACATTATATGATCTCAGGACATAGACTGTTAGTCCAAATAGAACTTCAGAGATAATTACTTTTTAAGAAACTGAGGGTCATATTTCATAATTGACTTGTCTAAGGTTCATTTTCAGTGAACCAAAAAAAAAATCAACTCACCAGGAAATCTCCTGTAAGTTTAAAGTCTGATTAACTGAGGTGTTGTAAGAAGAGTAATCCAGCAGTGGGGATGGGGTGGAGGATGGAAGAGGACAAAATCATCAGGCAGAAGAAGAGGAAAGGAGGAGTGACAGTGGAAAGTTTGAGTGTGAAGGAACCGTTACCACACTGCTTGCCTGCTCCAAACCTGCCAGGTTGTTTCTCCCCCATTCACATATAATTGGAGCTAGCCTGCAAGTAGAGAGGCGAGGCTAGGGAGCATGGGAAGGAGGGACTGAATTCTATAAATAACCGCTCCCAGGCTAGCGAGTGACAGGCTGCCTCAGCCCTGGGAACAGGAGAGGCCTACTTAATAGGACAGCGCTAGTAGAAAGGTTCTGAGAAAGGGCTGACACAGCCCTACTGCAAGGCATTTGGCTTAAGGCAACAAGGAACGTTTTTGAAGATGTTTTTTTCCCCTCCCTGGAGACCTAACGTGCCTTCCATTTTTGGCAAACTCTTAACTCCAATACAACCAAGTAACTAGCTTCTTTACCCGTGGATTTCAATACGTATTGACTAGAAAGAGGCACATGATGTACCAAGGGGAAGGAAAGAGGAAGGGAGGAAGGGAATCTCTCTGTTCCTTTCTTACTGGGCTGCTCACGCCCCTCCTCACACCCTACTCCCCCCTCCCCAGCCTTTCAATGCTTGATCAGCAGACTCTGATAGAAATTTAGCTCCTCTATGGAAAATGACATGATTTTGCTTTACGTTGCCTATTTTCAAAGCTCTTTAACACTATTAAAGTAAGAAAAAAAAATGATAAAAAATGAACTTCATAGAACATCTGAGCTGGAGAGAACCTTAGAACAGAATGATAGAACACAGAATGTTGGAACTGGAAAGGACTATGGATTTTAGGACTCAAACAGTGAAAAATATTCATTAAGAACTTACTAGGTGCCAATCACTGTGCTAAATATGGAGGATGCCAGAAGATGCATAAATGTTAAAACAGTAGAGCAGGTCACTGGCTCCTAGCATCCCTGATCCAAAGCTCAAGGAGACTAGGCTATCTTGTCCAACCCCTTAATTTAATAGAGGAAGATGAGTCACAGAGAAGTAACTGGGTTTGCATAGAGCTAAAAATGGAACCAGACTTTCTTCATTGCATCCTAGGACTCTTTCCAACTTTTCAGTTACCCAGAATCTTAACCTGGGGCATATAGGGTTTGGAGGGAGGTGATCAGTTGGGATTCATCTTCCCTCTCCAGAACTGGCCAAGAAATTGAGTGATAAGAGTTTCTCTTTCCGAAGACGGGGGCTTAACCCAGGGTGCCATTACCTCAGCATAATCCACTTCCCCCCACCTTCAGCACCACCCACTCCATTCCAGCAGTCCAGCCTGAGAGCTCTAATTCACACCAAACACCCTGCTGGTTTTAATTGGCGGCTTTGCCTATGAAAACACAGAATAGGGCTGGTGGCATTTTGGGGAAGATCATACAAATATATATAGCCAGAGAGTCAGGGTAGGTTGAGTAGGGAAGGAGATAGAAATAAAATAGAAAACTAATCCATAACTTCATTTGCTAACTGGGTGTGAATTTCAAAAGTAGAAAGGATGGATAGTTTAAAAATGAAGCCCTTGGTCTGAATTATTCCTTTATTTATCTTCTGGCTCTTTTGTTGGCATTTCTTTGACACCATAATGAGAGCCTGATTAATTCCCTGAAGTTCTATAAAATGGTTACACTTTAGAGTATAGGCCAGGATGTAAGATAAACAGTAATTTTTAGCTTTTGGATGATACACTGAATTCTATTTTACATTATTTATTTATTTGTTTATTTTGGAGAGACACTGGTAAAAGATGAATAAGCTAAGGTCTGCAAAACACTTTAAGCTCAACTAAAAGGAGTCTTGGATTATGGATGTGGCATTATGAATCATAGCTGGACTGTGGGCCCGCTCCTTGCTCATCATTTTGCTTCACAGCAAATATTTCATTCTTCTAATTGGGCACATTTAGTAAAGAAAGTTACTCTCTTTAGTCATTTTACTTTGTGATCTTGGATGAATAATTTCCCTTCTTTGGGTCCCAGTTTCCTCATCTTCATCTGTAAAACATTGTGGTTGGACTAGATGACAATGTTAAAGCTCAAAAGGACTATCTTTCCTGACTCTCTTTTTCACTTTGGAGAAAAACTATGGGGTACTTCTGTACCCCCAGAAAGGCTGTTGCATTTTAAATGACAAGGTCCATGTTGGAATCTTTACTCGAATCCTTATTGGCATGGGAACCCATTTTTCTGGGCCACAGTTTCTTCATCTGGAAAATGGAAATGCATGCTTACATTAACTACTTCACCAAGGCTATAAAAAAGAAAACATTATAGAAATGTGAGTTGTTATTATCATTAGGAGGAATCTAAGGCAATAACAGAGTTAAATTGATTTGCAGAGTAGGTTAGGGACTCAGACTTAAACTAGGAAGTTGAACATATGAGACTAATAGCATACAATGTGTCTCAAATTAATTTTTTTAAAGACAAATTCTATTATGAAAGATGGAGGGAGTAGGGATCCATGGTCTACTGGAAGAGCCACTCTAGGATACCTCAAAAAGCTGTTGGGGAAGCCTCCAATATGGAGAAGGTGCCAAGTAGGAGAAATTTGAAGGAGTTAAGGTAGGTAGGGAGATAACTTCATGTTTTTAACTAGTTATTCTGGTGAATTAGGTTTTGGTGTTACTGAAGAATATTATTATTTTCTATGGTTTTAAAATTTCAGTGCCATGGAGGAAAGTTCCCATTGCTCCATTCCAGTTATGACACTGCTAGGACTAGAATCTATGCTATCTGATTTTCAATCTAGTGCTTATCTTCAAAGTTATTCAGTCACTTTCAGTCATGTCTGACTTTTTGTGACCCCACCTGGGATTTTCTTGGCAAAAATGCTGGAGTAGTCTGCCTTTTCCTTCTTCAGCTTACTTTACAGATGAGGAAACTGAGGCAAAATAGGGTTAAGTGACTTGCTCAGGATCACACAGTTTGTAATTGTTTGAGGCTAGATTTGAATTCTGTAAAATAAGTCTTCCTGACTCCAGCTTTGGTACTCCATCTAATATCCAGCTGCAGAAAAATAAAAAAGGGTTTTATCTTTTCTTATGAAGTTGGAAAGACAAGTGGATTTGGTAACAGAGGTATTGGGTTTGAATATTAGCACTGCTATCAAAGACACCACCTATGTGGTTTTAATCAAGTTAATTTACTTCCTTGGGCCTTAGTTTCTTCATCTATAATTTTTTTTTTTTTTTACATTTTTAGTTCTAAAGCTTCTGATCTGATGTTTCCTCTACAATGGTATCCCCCCATGGCTCCCTCACAATGGTAAGCTTTAATCTGTGAGTCATATTATTAGCAGAATGCAAATGTCAGGGAAAAAAAAAAAGATTCCATGAACCATTTAAATCACTGTGGCTTAACTTGCAATAATTGGTAGTGTCAGGAATTTCTGGAAGACAATTTGAGAAAGTGCTCCATATAGCTGGGGAGGGGGAACGCAAAGTAGGAAGGACAGGAAAATAAAAGACAGGAAGCAGGCAACATATTGATCAGAGAAGAGAAACAAGGACACCAAATCAGAAAACAGCAAAGCAGCCATAGTCAAGGATTTCCTTCTCCCTGGACAAAAAGTCATATGTGTTTCTTTAAAATTGGAAAGTCGGGACCTTAATTGAGGAGAAAAACGGGACTGATTCGCACAATTATTCTGGTTTGTGGCTGATGTACATCATCAGCTGCAGCTCCAGGCTCCCATTCTATGTGGCAGCTCCACTCAGGGCTTGAACTTGGTAGGGTCAAGAGAAAGCATCAAAAGCCTCTCAGAGATGGGGCTGAAGGGCAGGGAGAGGTAGGGAGTTCCCGGGACTGGCCTTTGCAAAATGGCAGCAATCAGAAGGGACAATAGGAGTGGCCTGACTAAGAGGCCGTAAAGAGAAAAAGGATCGTTTGACTTCATTGCATTTAAACCTGAAAAGCCCTGATGAATTCATCCAGGTTTGGAAGAAAGATATATCACTTGTGAATAAAGACATTTAAAGGGAAGCTCCAGGTGAGTTTTGTTTTCAGTCCTCTCTAGCTCCCCTCGATCTTTTTTTTAGAATGCCCCCAAACCTCCTCATTCTGGAAACTCCCTCAGTCCCTGGATTTCATACACTGGAAGCACCTTCTACACTATGGCGGCTCCCTTTATTTGGTTGGTTCTTTCCAAAACCTCCATTTTAAGGAGGAAGAGGTTCAGGCCAGCCATGTTTTTGTTTTTCTACAAGCTGCAATCCTGACTCTTGTGGACTTCTCCAATGTCCCCTTTAACTCTCCTCTCCCTTTTACTACCAAATATCCCACAGTTTTTCATCTCATTTTTACACAAATGTAAACTCCTATAAGAACAGCAAATGTCTTTTCTTTCTGCTTTATTACTGGACAAGGTGAAAAAAAGGAGATTCTTTGTCTTAGTTGCTACCCAGCCTTAATCACTGTACAGGTACAGACTCAGTCAAACTGAGACAGTTAAAAACCTTAGCTTAAAAAGACCAAGGTCTCCCACTGCATTCAGGGCCATCTCCAGACATCTTGATCTCAGTCTCGCCACTGGACTCAGATGGCTGAGGCAGGTGACCTTGCACAGCCCTCCCTCATTTAAATCCAACTCTCTTCCATGTCATGGCATCTCCTCCCTGATGCCATGGTGCTCTTCAAGAATGAAGGACAAAACATAACAACATTTCCAGGGCTTAGAATAATACTTCGATTGCAGTATTTAATAAATGCTCATTGACTTGACTTATGTTGTAAAATAAATTGCACTTGTTAATTTGGTTGATCCATGCTTTCTAGAACTTCCTGTATCACAAAAGAAGAGAACCTTAACTAGATTTGGGAGACTCTGGAATCATATGAAATTGACACTAAAAAGGACCTTAGAATATAGAATATTAAAGTTGGATGTAGCCAAACATAATTTCCAGGCCAAATACTGTATTTTATAAGTGAGGAAACTGAGACAGGAAAATACTGTCTTTTTTCAAAGGGAAAGTGCTAAACCTGTCTTTTAAATAGATGCAATTTATCATAGGACCTAATTTCAAAGAAAGCATAGCCAGACTTGCATTTTACAGTATTAAACTAAAAATTAGAAAGTAAATAAAATTTTCTATGTCTTTCCTTCACCTCACCAATACTAGCCCCTACTTCTTAATCTCTGAGCAATGTCCCCAGACTACTATGCAATCCTATTTTGGACTCTTAGGGATCAAGGTTGGATATTGTTCCTGCAATTTATTTTATGCTTCATCAAGCACATTCTGGGTATGTTTGGGCTCTGCTAACCTTGTTTCTTCATTCAGACTCTATGTTCTGAAAAGGCTAAAATTTACTAATTATGTGACCTTAAAATTTTAACTTATCACCTCTCTAAGCCTCCTATGTTAAATGAGTTGATTAGATAAGATAGCAAAAGGGACCAGATCTCGTTTTGGATTTTTTATTTTTGTTCTAATATTCTAAGATCCTTTCCATGTTCAGGTCTGGCATTCTAAGTCTTGTCTTTTCATGGGCTCTCCAATGCAAATGTTTTATGTTCTAGTATTTTATGTGCTAATGTTTCTTCTAATTCTTAGCCCACGTTCTGAAAAAGCTTTCAAGTACAACATTTAATTTTATATGTTTTAAAATTCTGTATGATCCAGTATCTCTTAGTGTTAACATTCTGACTCATTGCTTTTATACATAGAATCTCACCCTAGAACTCAGTAAATAGTTATTGAGAAACTTTCCAATTTTCCATATTTTCTCCATAGAGACCTCCTTATTGAATGAATAATTCAATTGTTGTTTTGGGATCAAGGCGTTTGGATTTCTTTTGGTTTTTAAATTTAAGATGAGATAAAAAAAAGTCTGAGAAATAAGGGAGTACTCAAGATATCAACCCCAATATCAAAAAAGGATACCTTGAAGGTATTCTTTGCAGCAGAATTGGGAGGACTGATCTCCTATGTTTTTCCAGAGTTGGCTACAAGTATCATAGGATACATTTAATGCAAATGATAGAGCCATCTTCCAGTAGCTACTAATAAGAGATTTGAGAGGAGCAAAAGGAATATTAGAGATGGCAGTTGAAGGAGAGGGGAATGAGCTGATTGGAGATGAAAGCAACATTATAGGAAAAAAAAAGCAAGAAAGGAGTTGAACTTTGGGAGGAAGCTCTTGAGGTTTTTGAAAACTGATACAGATTCCTTCCATTCATTCGTATAAGCCATAGGGAGATAAAAAATAAACTTTCACCTGAAATGCTAACTTTTGTGATGGGAAAACTTGATGAATATAAAACACTTTCTGTACAGAGTTTGTAACCCTGTTAGAAAGGACATTGACAGAATGGAGAGTGATTAGAGGAGGAAAAACAGGAGAGCATTCAAAATTGTATGGGTCAAGGACCATGAAAGAAACAAGAGATATTTAACCTGCAGAATAGAAGAAAATAGCTGGCTTCAAGGATCTGAATCAGGTTGTCATGTAGAAGAGGGAGTGGAGTTATTCTGCTTAGTTCCAGAGGGCAAAACATAGAACAGAGGTTAAAGTTGCAAAAAGGCAGATTTCAACTTAATTGTAAAAAAACAAACAACAAACCAACTAACAAAAAAACCAAACAAGAACCTTCCTAAAAACCAGAACTATCTAAAACTGAAAGGGGCTGCCTTGGAAGGTAGTGAGTTCTCCATCTCTACATGTTTTCAATAGGGAAAGGTAAAAGAACATAAAATGTCACAATGGAATTTTCATTCAGGAACGGGGTACATTAGATAACATCTAAAGTTTTTTTCTGATTGTATGTCTGTGTGATCCAAATTCATATTATCATGAGTTATTTTGATCAGGAGGGAAAGGAAATTTTTCTAAGAGAACAGGACTCATAACTTTTTTCCTCATACCTATTCCTAGAACCACCAAGGGAAAATGCTCAGGAAAATATCACAAAGACATAAAAAGTAATTGTGCTTTCTATTTATAAGCCTACTTCTATAAACTGTGGATCCAAGACAGTACTTGATGGTTATTGAATTATATAGCTGGAATAGGGGTAAAAACTAAGATCTGGAGCCAAAAGAATGGAGTTCAAATTCAGTCTGAAACACTGAATTCAGTCTGAAACAATGTTGTTATTCTGAACAAGTCACTTCAGATCTCTCAGACTTGGCTTACTCAGTTGTAAAATGAAGATAATAATTGTACTCCCAGGTTGATTATGAAGATAAAATGAGATAATATAGGGGCAGCTAGGTGGCTCAGTGAATAGAGCACCAGCCCTGAATTCAGGAGGACCTGAATTCAAATCTGGCCTCAGACACTTAGCACTTCCTAGCTATATGACCCTCAGCAAGTCACTTAACCCCAATTGCCTTAGCAAAATATATATATATATATATATATATATATATATATATATATATATATATATATTGCATGTTGAGAAATAAATACTGGACTTAAAATGAGGAGGCTAGGCTTCTAGTACAACTCTGCCATTACTTTCAGTGACCTTGGTCAGATGACTTCCTCTTTCTTACCTTCTACTTTCTCATCTTTGAGATAAGGATTCTATTCAATAATATAGTGGAAAGAATGCTGGACTTTTGGGAGGAGAAGTTAAGGGGATCTTGTTTCAGACTCTACCTTCTACACTTATTAGCTATATGGTCATGGACAAGTAACAAACCTCTGAAACACAATTTCTTCATTTGTAAAATTGGGTATGATAATAAGTAGAGCTAGTTATCTGTCTCATAGTGTTACTAAGAGAATCAGATGGCATAATATGTGTGTAGTTCTTGGAAAAATTTAAAGCACTGCATAAATATCATAATTAGAACATTCAAGGATCTGTAGTTTTATCAATGGTTATTAGGTGATATAGTACAGGACTTGGAGTTAGGAAGATTCATCTTTATGAGTTCAAATTTGGCCTCAGATACTTCTTTAACTGTGTAACCCTGTCCCAGTCACTTCACCCTGTCTGCCTCAGCTTCAACATCTGTAAAATGAGCTGGAAAAAGAAACACCAAGTCACTGTAGTGTCTTTGCCTAGAAAACTCCAAATGGTCTCACAGAGCCACAGATGACTGACAGCTGAAAAACAATGACATTTTAGCAAAATAAATACTCCTGAATCAGTGCAGATCCTAACCATCCCTGACTTGGTAGTTTTTTTTTTTGAAAGTTACTGAGAACACATATATCCATTATCTACAACCAATCTGGTTATATATGCCTATAAACTTAACCAAAACTTACACAGCATCTTAAGGTTTGCAAAGGACTTAACAATCATTATTTCCTTTGATTGCCAAATAATCCTAAGAAGTAAATGCTACAAAGAGTATTAACTTCTTTTTACAGATGAAGATACTAAGTTTGAGAAAGCATAAGTGACTTTTCCAGGGTCACACAGCTAATAAGTGTCTCAAGTGGGACCTGAAGAACTTGCTGATTCCAAATTCAGTGCTCTATCAACTAAGAGACAATATCTTCCCTGCATTGGCTAGGTCAGTTCTCACATAGGAAGAGTCTGTCACTAGTCCCATATGTGAAGCTTTTCCAACTTCATAGAATCTATAAGAGTTGGTTCTCTAATGTCACAGGCTTTAAGAACACAGGATCGTTTGTCTTCCAAGCTGTGATATAGCATCAAGGGAGAATTTTTGGGAGGTAGATTTACAATTGTGGCTATTGTATAATTACATTCACACATGCTGTATAATTATATATAAATTATGTAGCTATAATTAAAACTGATGTAATTGCATAATTATCACATATATTATTATGCATGATTTATTTAATTTGACATTTTATTAAATATAACCAGAAATAATTATTACATAATATATTTATTATTTTTAGGTTTAGTTATTTTTCAGTCATATTTGACTCATCATGACCCCGTCTGGCGTTTTCTTGCCAGATCTACTGTAATAGTTTGCCATTTCCTTTCCCAACTCAATTTACAGATAAGGAAACTGAAGCAAACAGGGTTAAGTGACTTGATCATCATCATATAGGTAATAAGTGTCTGAGGCCAGATTTAAATTTATGAAGATAAGTCTTTCTGTCTCCAGGCCTGGAACTCTCCTCGCTGCCCTCAGAAAATCATTGGTTACTGGGGAAATAAAAGAAGGCTTCACAGAGAAAAGATGATACTGGTTTGCTATTTCCTTTTCTTACTCATTTTGCAGATGATGAAATTGATGCTAATAGGATTAAGTGACTTGCCCAGTTTCAAAGTTAATGTGTCTGAGGCTAGACTTGAAATCATGAAGACAAGTCTTTCTGACTCTGGATCTGTTACTCTATTCACTGCATCATTTAGCTATCCCATTTATAATTATTGTTGTTTATAATAATAATTAAAAATATTTAACTTATAGGACCAAGTTAGCAAAAGCAAGTAAAAGTTTTACAAAAGTGAATACCAGGAACTCTAAGTGAATTAATAGTAGTCAGGATTTAAAGCCTAGGTTTCTGGTTTTTAGTATATTTTCCACAAGGAAAAAGTTGTCTTTTTTAATTGTAATAATTCAATCACCACTACTACTACTACTACTACTACTACTACTACTACGACTACGACTACTACGACTATTACTACTTTGTGACGGGTATTGTGCTATATCTTGGTAATAAGACGATTAATAACAAAATAATCCCTGACCTCATGGACCTTACATTCTGTCAGAGGAAACACTAAGTAATTAAAAAAAGTATACACATTGATTTTCTGGGTTTGGGGTGGGAGATGCAGGCTTCAGAATTATCCTCAAGAAGCCTTCTTATGGCCCTAAGTAACAGATAGCACTTGAGCTGAACCTTGGAAGAAGCTAGGTAGCCATTGAGACAGAGGAGGCAGCCTCTGAAAAAGCAAAAAATTGTCTGAAAAAGACAACTAGCAAAATTGCATTGAATATAAGAATTACATCAATTTGTTTGGAACCTAGAACATAGGAAGAAAACTAATGGCGTAACAAACCTGAAAAAGTAGGCTGAGGTTACTTTGGGAAGGACTTGAAAAGCCAAACAAACCTTTCTTGTCTCTTCCCCTTTGCTCAAACCATTCCATTCTATTCCTGGAATGTGCTCCCCATCCCATTTCTACCTATCAAAGTTACTCAAAAAATTAACTTTCAAGGCCCAATTTAGATAGTTCCTAGGCAACCTAGTGACTCGGTGGACAAAGCACTGGACCTGGAGTCAGGAGAACCTAAATTCAAATTTAGCCTCAGACAGTTACTATCGCTGTTCAAGTCATTTAACCTGTGCAACCTAATTTTCCTTAACTACAAAATAGAGATAATATTATTACCTTTCTCCCAGTATTGTTGTAAAAATCTGATAAGAAAATATTTTTAACGCTCGTAAAAGCTGGAACTTAAGCCCAGGTGTTATGACCCATAATTTCAGTGTTCTTTTTGGCATATTACAGTGACCTTCTTCTCTCTTGAGAACTAATAACGTGCAGGATCAGTTTGTTCTATCTATAGAGAAAACTACTTCTAAGCTCTAGGGCTGGTGGGGAAGGACTATGCATAAATACATGCATACATAAGTGTACATGTTATGTGTATACATATATATATATATATATATATATATATATATAAAAGTAGGCAAAAAGAAAAAGAAAAAATATATATGTATATCTAGATATATACTTCCTTCTCCCCCCCCCTTTTTTTTTTTTACTTATGTCAGTCAAGTGAATCAATTGCCTTACTTGGTACAAATGCAGAATGACAAATAGGAGCTGAAATGGAAATACGCCTAGCAATGTTGGCCTAAATAAATTCAGTTCGTCACTCTTTTAAAAAAAAATCTTGAGTTGTCAGCATTCACTTATCTGCCCCTAAGACTGGATGCTTCTGGGTGAAGGTGGCTTCCTGCCTCACTGGTTTGTTTTTATCCATAAATAGAAAAGGGATGCTAAGAACTGCCCCCCTGCCTCCCAATTAGCCAAGAGTTTTGACGGCATATGCTTGGAGGAGTGATGTGTAGGCTGATGTAACTGATGGACTATATGCAGGAACTTGATGTTATTCATCTGAAGTATAAAAAAACTAGTTAATGGGAGTATTTAATATATGCTGAGGGTGAGTTATGGGTCACAGTCACCTAGATTCCTCAGTTTCAGGGCCAGCTGAATTTATTGGGGTGGGGAGGTGAGCAAGCTACAGGAGACTTAAAAAGGGGCTGCCCAATAACAACAGATGATGGGATGTAGTAGAAGGAACTCTGGGCTCATAGTCAGGAGACCTGGTTTCCGATCTCAGATCCAACATCTACTAGCTGTGTGGCTCTGGAAAAATCACTTTCTCAAAGCTTCAATTACTTCCTCCATAAAATGATCATAACAATAATTGCAGAATCTTTACAAGGTTGTTGTGAGGAAAGAATTTGCAAATGTAAAAGCTCTATATACATGACATTCTGAATTATTATTATGGGAACTGTCAGGAAACTATAGTGAGCACAGGTGGGTCTTGCTTTAAGCAAATATGATACATAGAAATCTAAAATCATGAAAACTTGTATCAAAAGAGTTGTTTCTTTTGCTAGAGGACACATAAGTCTATAGGCAGATATTGTAGTCTCAGACAATAAGTAGTAAAGAATGATGTTATCAGAAGTCAAAAGTAAGAAAAAATAGGAAGGAAAGGCAAGAATCCGGTAGGCAAAACATAAGCATGACAAATATATGGAAACAAGGAAAGACTTACATGAACTAAGAAAAAGCAAAATAAGCAAAGTCAGGAATACACAGTGACTACAGCAATCTAAATGAAAAGAAGAACAGCAAGACAATTGAAGATAAAAAACCCTGGCCTTGGGCACAAAGAAGAGATGCAAAAAAATACCTCTCACTCCTTGCTCTATTAGATGGCAGGGACAGGGATTGGGGGAGGAGGGAGGTAAGGAAGGATTTCCATGGATGAGGAACATTACTTAAAATGTTAGAATCTTAAAACATATTGATTTTTCTTTCTTTCTTTCTCTATCTTCATTTTTCTTTCCTTCTTTCTCTTTTTTTCTTTTCTTTCCTCCTTCCCTCTTACCTTTCCTCCTTTCCTTTCTCTCCTTTTTTCTCTCTTTCTTTCTTTTTTTTTTTCCTTTCTCTTCCCTCGCTCCCTCCTTCCTTCCTTTCTTATTTCTTTTAAAAATTTGTTTGTTGTAAGATATGATTCTCTGAGAGAAGGGAATGAGAGTAACATACGGAACATCTTAGTGCTTTAAACCCAAAAGATGTCAATAAAAATCTATTTAAAAAAAATCTAAATAGGCAAGTCATGGATGAGGGCATGTCATTATAAGTCCAGGACAAAGATAACATTTGAATTAATAGTGGAAGAGAGGTGATATTGGCAGAGACCTCGATCTTTTCTTCATTACAAAAATCCTGATAAAGTCCTTTGTGTATTCAATGGCATATAGCTGTGGACATAACATTTTAGGGGAAATAAACAAAAAAAACAAAAACAAATTAGCACACACCCAGAGAAGGGCAATCAACTTGACACCATGATATTTTAGAATTTTAAGAAACTAGAAATACTTTCCCAAAAAATAAGACAGAGAGAATTCTGGCTCTAAATGTGAGGGCTGTCATATAGAAGAGGTATCAGTCTTGTTCAGAGTGACTCTAGAAGATAAATAGGAGGGCATCATATAACTGAGGAACTAGAAAATCAACATTATTTTCCATTTAACAGCTTAATTCTTAATCTGAAGATTGTCATCAGAACATTGCTAGTGCCATACATGGCTTTCTAATGCTTACAGTGTTGTCAAGAAGATGGGCTTTTGACACAAAACAAAACAAAGAATTGGAGCCATCAAAAAAGTGTCATAATTATGACAATAGAGACTGTATTTGAAAGTTCACAACATCTGGCTTGTTTTGCCCTGGTGGAGCATTGGAGACAAAGACAAAAGCATTGGGGACAAAGAAGAGTATATTAGAGACTATGCTGGGTGGAGAGTCAGAAGTCCTGGCTCTGTGATCTTGGATAAAACTATATCTCTTTGGGTCACAATTTTTACTGGTAAGATGAAGCCCATTTGAATAAGATGATTCTAAGTTTTCTTACAGTATTAATACTTATTTCTATGGTCTAAAATTCTATGTTCTAAAATACCTATCTACCCTAATATTTTACATTCAAGGTCTATTCTAGTTGTGTCATCCTAAAGTCTTTGCTTTATAGTTTTTTCTAGCTCTAATATTCTAATATATACCTCCACAATATCTCTACTATTTCTCCCCTTTTTCTCTAAAGTAGGTAGATGATGCGGTGAATAGAGGGCTGAACTTGGAGTCAGGAAAATCTGAGTTCAAATCTGAACTTAGATACTTACTAGCTATGTAAACATGGATAAGCCACTTAACTTCATTTTGCCTCAGTTTTTTTCATCTGAAAAATATTTCACATTTTTTTTTGTGGGGCTAAGAGCTCCTACCTTCTAGAGTTGTAAGACTCAAATCTCAAAATAACAGCAAAGCACTTAGAATAGTGTTTGACCAACAGTAAGTACTATATAAAAGGGAGCTACTATCATTATATGCTTATATAGATATATAATTCATTGGTTAGTCAAAATAGGTCCCAGAGCAAGTCTAACTGGTTATTGTTTAGGTCCAAATTGACACAAAGTGAATGTAAATAGCAATTGTTTCTGTAGTGGCCAGAATATCTGAGGGTCTTTCCCTCTCAGACTGGATTTTTTTAAGTAGGTAAAAGAGGCCATTCTTTGCCCCAATTCTTTTTTTCCCTTCTTTATTTTTTTAATAATAGCTTTTTATTTTCAAAACATATGCAGATAGTATTCAACATTTACCTTTGCAAAACTTTGTGTTCCAAATTTTTCTCTTAGACAGCAAGTAATCCAATATATGTTAAATATGTGCAATTTTTCTGTACATATTTTCACATTTATCATGCCGATTTGCTTCAACTCTTTTAGCTTTAATCAGTGAAAGGACATGGCCTCAGTCAAACTGAGACCTGATAAAGACCTTGAATTAAAAAGAGCAACTGCATCCCACTGCATCCAGGACCATCTCCAGTTTGATCTACATCTTGCCACTGGACCCAGATGACTCTGGACAAGAAAGTCAAGCTGGTGACTTTGGCCAAGCTCTCCCTCACTTAAATTCAACTCACTTGCTAGTCATGACTTTACTTCCCTGAGGCCATGATCCCCTTCACAAATGAAGGAAGAACAACAGCTTATATAGCTATATACACATATTTGGAAAGAGAAACAAAAAAGTTGACTTTGAAATATGAATTTTTTAACTCTTTAGACCCATTTAACTCTAGAATAAAAGCTCTACATAAAAAATACTCTCCATCTAAATTCTTCATTCAATCCCTTATCTTAGCAAGAGTTCTCTAAGTGGGTTCTCAAACATTATGTCAGTGGAACATAAGGTGAGGGAAGGGAGACTTTCAGATAGAAACTTAGTGATGGGCTGACTATATCTTCTCATCATCTTCCCAGTTGCTAAGGTTTTTATCTTGAGTGATCTTCCTTCTCCCTCCTCCCATATATCTAGCCAACTTCCAAGCCATGACAATTTTACCTCCATCACATCTCTCTCCTTCCTCCTCTTTTCTCTAGGACAGTGAGGTAGTACAGCAGACAGAAGACTAGGTCCAAAGTCAGAAAGACAATTATATTATGGGTTATATTTTTAAAGGGCTTACTTAGCAAAATGCCTGAAACACAGTTGGTGCTCTTCCATGTTTGTTCCTTTCCTTCTCCCTTTATTCCCAGTGGCACAATCTTAGTACTAGTGTTTTACTCATCACCTCTCACCTGGCACATTGACTTAGCTTCCTAATCGGTATGCCTATTTCAAAATTTTTTTTCTATTTAAAAAGCTGGCCCAATCATGTTATTTACCTGCTCATCTCATGAAAGCTTTGGTTGTTCTTATTTGCCCCTAGAATCAAATACAAGCTCTTCTAACCTAGTTCTAACCTACTTTTCAGTCTTATTATATTCACTCATTTTCTTTTCTATTAGTCCACAGTACATCCAAACGGGATTTCCTGCTATTTATTGTTCATAAAAATATTTTATCTCCTAGAGGCAGTCAGGTGGTACTAGATAGAATGTGGAGCCTCGAGTTAGGAAGACCTGAAATCAAATCCAGTTTTTGAACTTACAAACTATGTGGCCCTGGACAAGACACATTATCTCTGTTGGACTTAATTAATTCAACTGAAAAATGAGGATAATAATAGCACTTTGCAGAATTGATTTGAAGATTAGATGAGATATTTGTAAAAATTACTTGGTACAGATTCCATACCATGCTTGTTTCCTTCTCCTCTTGCCATCTCTGTCTTGGCCCAGGTCATCTAACATGTGCGAATTTCATCTCTTCCTGACTCCTAGTTTCCTTCATGATTCAGTTCAAATTTAACAACTTTCTCTAAGAAGTCTTCTCTGATTACCTTCTCATCTGGTACGCTTCCCATTAGATATTTAAATAGTTATTTTGCATGTATTTATATTTTTAAAATCTATTTTCTTATATTTATGTGTTTCCTAATAAGAGAATATAAACTCTTTGAGGGTTAGGGCTGTTTTATATTTATCTTTGTGAACCCAGCATTTAATAAAGAACTTGGCACATAGTAGGCGTTCAATGGAGTGTATTAAATGAAATGAACAAATATCAGTAGGAAGAACATCTTTTGAGTCTCTACAGATTATTGTAATTTTAACTTGGCATCTTCAGCACCTCGTGAATATCTCATACATAAATGTCTGTTGATTGATTGGTTGATTAAATTTTTAGAATGACAAATAATTGTCCTGATAGAATCCCTTCTGACCCTTGTCTATATTTTATTTAACAAATTAAATTACTGAATTTAATTTTTCTTTAACAATTCACAGGCTCCTTGTATCCTCAGTTGGAGAGCAAGTTTACCAAATGTTAAAATTACATGAAGTTCAGCCCTTTCATTTTACAGATGGAGAAACTGAAGCCCAGAGGGATAATGTTTTGTCCAAGGTTACTTAGCTACTCACTGACAGGGCCTGGCCTAGAACTCAGGTCTCCTGACTCTGAGACTAGGGCTCTTTCTGCTACACTAAAGTATCTTTTTAAAGAGCTGTAAATAGCTCACCTACCTTCAGGAGCTAAATGACAAACTGGTAGACATTTACTTACCCTTTGGTGATGTGAACAGCACCTGGCCAGCAGGCCGATTTCTCACAGCCTTCAGCAAAGGCATCAAATTGATGTGGGGGGGTGGGAAAAGAGCAGTTCATCTGCAAATGCTAACTTGCTCAGCCAGCAGGCCCAGTGAAAGGTTTCTGGTGTCAGCGCCTGCAGCTGTCACCTCTTAATAGCAGAGCGGTTCCTTACCTTAGTGAGAAATGCTCATTAAATCTTTAGAGCCAGTCCTCAGAAGCACAGCCGTACCAAGGCCGAGCTCAACCCCACTGCCAGGCCCTCGGTGGAATCGGCAACACTTCCCCAGTGTCATTATGTGCTCTGGAGGGAACTGGACCGATTGTTCATTAGCTCCAGCTATCAATGTCTCCTTTACAGAGCTAACTAGCCACAAAGAGGTGTAAAGTCAGAGCTGGAAAGCACTTTAAAATAGAAAATATGAAACGAGGCCTTGAAAGCAGAAGTATCTAGTACATTTTCAAACAGACACTTAGTGGAAGAGCCAAGGCAAGAACTCAGGACCATTGACCTTTGCCAAGAAGCCACCAACCAGGGGTAACCTCCATACAGAGAGCTAGGTAAGTTCCCAGGTGCCAGAAATAAGCAAAGAAACAACTGCTAAGTGAGTATGGTTTCTTCCTCCCTGGGCATTAATCCAAGCTCTCCATGGCTTCTTGCAATTGCTTAGAGTCCAACTGAAACCTCTCCTTCATGAGCAGCATCTTATTCTGTCAATTGTCTATCTCTCAAGGAGTTTGTGTGGTTTAGTAGTGAAAAGAGCACTAGGTTCAAGTTTATGACTTACCACTAAATAGCTTTGCAAACAGGTATATCACAGGACCTCTATGGGCTTCAGAATAAAGAAGTCAGACTAGACAATTTTCTCAAGTCCCTCCCCCCTCTGATAGTCTATGATATTTCCTTTTTCCATCTACTCTAATAAGTTTACTTAATTTTAATATACTGTTTCTTCTGTGGTTATGATTTCTTCTCCAAGGTGGATGGCAGAGAATTAGGATTAGGGAAAGCAGACAATCACTGAGGGTATTGTTAATACAATTTTTAATAAATGTACACATTTTGAATGCCGAATAAATCCAACAATCCTGGGTCTTCAGAGATTTTTTTTTTTTTGGCTAAGTCAAACAGCTTGTGCTATGAGTAAATGCTTCAAGCCTCCAGTAGCTGTACAATGTCCCAAGTTTCCTGTGATGTAAAAATGTCTGGTGCAGGCCCTGATCATAGTTAGCTAATCTATGAAGCAAATATGCTTCAAGGTGCTAGTGGATCATAACATCAGAGGATCTAAGAGCTGCAGAATTTTAAGGTTGAAAAGTTCTACGTATATTATCTAGTTTAGACTCATCATTTTATATTTAAGGAAACTGAGACTCCGAGAATACAAGTCATTTCTCCAAGACCACAAGACTAAAGAGTGGCAGGTATGAGATTCCAACCTGGGTCTCTGTCTCCAAGTTCAGAAATTTTAAAAAGATAACAAACCAATCTTTCCCAGGATTTTTATCAAGGGATTCCTGATCATACATCCTTTAGTAGCATTTACATTGCATTTTGTGATCTTGAGCAAATCACTCCATGACCTTCAGGTTCCTCAATCTATAAAATGAGGCTATTTGCCTAGATGACTCCTAATAATAATACTAATGATAGCTATAATGCTTATTTTGGGGCAAGCATTGTGCTAAATGTTTTGCAATTATTTTATTTGATCCTTACAGCAACCTTGGGAGGCAGGTACTATTACCAATCCCATTTTACAGATAAGGAAACTGAGGAAAATAAAGGTTAAGTGATTGGCTTGGGATCATAGAACTGTTAATCTGTCTGAGGCTGGATTTAAACTCAAGTATTCTTGCCTCCAGGTCTGGAACACATTCCACCTGGCTAAGCCATGAGGTTCTCAAAGTAGGCCATCATTGTCCTTTCCTTCCAAGAACTTTTCCAATGGAAGGGTCCACTGCTCTCAAACCTGGGTTTGAGGGTTTGAGGGTTTGAGGGTTGAGAAGAGAGGGCTCACCTTTCTCTTGGCAGCTGGTGGTTTGGGTTGTGGCGGCAGCGGACGCTGAGGCCAAAGAGTTTTCGGGCAGTGCGTTGAATCTTCTGTCTCTGAGCTTCAGTGGAGCTCTGGAGCAACTTGTAGCGGTTCTGTAGGTCCCAGTCATTCCCCCAATGCTGGTGGATGCTCCCAATGGTCAGAAAATGGTTATTAGGCAGCCTCTTCATGAATGACTTAAATTCATCTGTTGAAAAACACAAGTCCAAATGAAAAGGATGAGACCAGAAAATGCCCTCCAAAAACATCCACATGATAACAATGATCACTGAATAAAACAGGCTTGCAAGCTAGGTTATGTAATTTTAAATCCCCCATTAATAGAAATCATGTTACCAGTTTCTTTCTTACTCTCACCTTTCACACTCTCCCCTACTTCCTAAGAAGTACAGGGGTCATAAAAGAGGCAGTTTCATTTTTTTCTTTTGCAAAATGACTCACAGACCATGTGAGTTTGAATGGACCCTTTGAGATCATTTAATCCATCTTTATTTTGCAAAGGAGAAAACAGGTTCAGAGAGGAAAAGTGGTTACCCATTGTCACACGGCAAATTAGTAGAAGACCCTGAATCCAAGTTTCTAGAACAGTGCTATTTTCCAGCTCTTATGCTGAAGGATTATTAGGATCTGGGTATCATTTATGCTCTATAAGTGGTTGCAACAAGATGGAAGTAATAAGCTTTGAATATGGCAGATCTGAGTAATTTTTCTCAATGTCTAAATGATAACACCTAAGATGAGCTAAAATTAAAGCAAGATTTGGTTGGTTATAAGACCTTTTTACTTTTAGACCTGCAAAAATATTGGGATGGGTACTTTGGTTAAGGGGTAGAATGCCTGTCTATCCCTACAGACCCTTAAAATGAAAAAGGTTGACTATTAGTCCTAAGTACTCCACCTGAAGGAAGTAAATAGTACTAAAACTTCCTAGGTTCCTTCCACCTCTATTTTTATTTATGAAACTTTTCTGAGTCCATTCAGCAGCTAGCCCATTTGTTGTCACAGACTGAGGTTTCCCTCTAATCTATTTGCAGTTATTCTGTGGCTTCAGAGTTTATGGCAGATTGGGAGGGGAAATCCAGGAGTCCGGGGCTCCAAATCCCTGCTCTAACAATCAAGCAGGCTTCCTTACCGACTCCTTCAGTAAGCATAAATAGGCCTCTGAATCTGTGTGTGTTTTAGCTGAGTCCTGTTTAAGCCTAACCATTTGGGGACATGAAGTCATTTCTGCCTGGGGGGAGGAGTTGACAGTCTTTAGCTGTAGTTGGGCATTAATCCGATGAAATTACCCAGAGTTGAAGCTGTTAATGCTATTATGGGCTGAAAATGAAAAGAAGAAGAAGGAAAAAAAAAATCAAACCACAGATGCATATATGGATTTTTCTTCTTAATGGGCGATGCTGTTTTCAATTGATACATACATGGGCATTAGAGAATGAATGTCCTTGTGGGAAGCAGGCACAATGCATAAGTCATCTAAGTGGTCTATTCAGCTTAATACTTGGCTTCTCATCTTCTTGTCTTTCCCCACCCAAAGTGGTTTCTCTTTCTTCCCAAGAATTTGATTCAGAGAAGCCAGCCAGATTTTGCATGCAGTCTCCCTTTGACTAGAACTAGGAGTTATAAGGACAGAATTCTTCCTACAATTTTATTTTCACAAACATGCCTTTTTTTTTGGATTAACAACAAAAAAACATAATATAAATTGTGCCACAGACTCCTTTTCATTTCACAAATTCTGTACAATTTTAAAGCGACTGTGTAACATTAGCAGCTTTACCTCAGTAATGTGACCTTGCAAAAAATAAACTAGGAGTAAAATTGCCAATAGCATATAAAGTCAGAATGTTGGAGTGAGAATGACCCTTAGGACACTAAAATATCAACACATTGCATATTAGAGCTGGAAGGGCCCCCGTAGAATAGACTGTAGAAAATAGAATGCCTAAATAGGAAGAAAATGTAAACAATAGAATATGTAACAGAATATTTAAAATAGGCTATTAGATCTAGATGGAAGGGACATTTTGAACATAGAGTGTTAGAATATAGATTCTGATAATCTTATAATTGGATGAAATGGTGCATATTGCTAAGTAGGTGATCAGAAGCATGGAGAAGGTTATCAAGCTACTCCACCTGGCCATCCCTAGTACCAATGCAAACACAAGTCAGGCAGAACTTTGTAAGAGAAAAATTACTCATTGCTCTAACCCTCACCAGTTTTTATATAGGGCACTTTGTACTCTTCTATGTATTTTGATTTGCTCTCCAAACAGGGGTGTGAATATCTCATACTGTGGAACCAAAGAGTTTTTCATCCCATCATTAGACTTATTTTGATCCTTTTCTAACTAGTTTGAGGCTATGCACAGTCAAGATTGAATGGGGATCTTTACAATGCTTTTACCTAGAGAGTACCAGAATTACTGTGCTCTTGTTCAGTGAGTCTTGGGACTATTTACAACAACTATTCCATTACTTGTCATTTATGTCTTTGAACTTTTAAAGGCACCTAGGGAACATATGGAAAAGGACACTAGCGATGATCTTGTTTGGAAGTCAGAGGTAAAAGGAGTTCTCTGTCAAAAGGCAAATGATCTTAGTTTCACACTTTTACTATTGGATTTACTTGTTTTACCTTTGATAAATATCTTTACCTCCCTGACAAACAGGGAAATGTTTCTGAAATATTCTTGTTCTCCAAGGAATAGTTGGAGATCATTTACTATCTTCATCCAGAGCTTATTTTAGTTTTGGTGACTGTTGGATGTTATATTTTTGTTGTTGTCGCTCTTACAATGATTCTATATCTCTTTCCTTCACCTCCCTCCCTTTCTCCTTCTTTTTCCTCCCTCTCTGTGTGAATCTCTGTTTAGGTGTCTTCCTGTCTTTCTGTCCCTCTCACACTCTTTCTTTCTCTCTCTCTCTCTCTCTCTCTCTCTCTCTCTCTCTCTCTCTCTCTCTCTCTCTCTCTCTTTCTTCTTCTCTCTTTCTCTCTCTTTCTCTCTCTCTCTCTCCCTTCCTCTCTCCCTCCTTCTCTCTCTCCCTCTTTCTCTCTCTTCCCTCCCTCCCTCCCTCCCTTTTTCACCCTTTCTCTCTCCTCTCTTCTCTCTCTCTCTCTCTCTCTCTCTCTCTCTCTCTCTCTCTCAGACACACACACACACACACACACACACACACACACGGAACAACACAAAGTCATCAAGTTGGTAGGCTCTTTACCTGAATTCTCCAGGTCCTTATAGGCTTCTGTCCAAGATTTGGCCATATTGGCCAAGGTGTACTCCATGATCTGGATGTCAGTGATTGGGCAGTTGCACTGTGGGAATTCCTCCGCACACTGACATCGGCACTGGCTGTTCTTACACACATACTCTCCCTCCCCATTGCACATTATGTAACTCAAGGCTGACTGGACAAATTTCTCTTGTAGATACTGAGGGAAGATTATCTGAAGACCTGCATGAGAACATAAAAAGGGCAGAAGGAGAAAAAGAACATTAAACAGAAGTTACTTCATTTACTATTAGGAAAGGTAACACACTGGGACTCAAGGCTGCCAGGTTTCTTCTGTTGTTACAACTGAAATCTTTTGGGATGGACCAAAATTCAAGCATTGTGGAGGCCCAAAAAGATCTCTTTTTCAATCATGTTCATTCCAATTCTACTTACTATGCAATGTCCTTTTTCTTCATGGATAAATTGTTGTTTTAGTACAAGAATACCCTCCATTGCCATAGATCTTAACTCCCCTGTCACTTTCCGAAAATTTCTTATGAGCTGACATGGTCAAAATATGCATCAACTGATGGGAAATGCTCTATTGAGAAACTTCTTCATATTTAGTTAGTTTGGTATTTGAATAAGAAACCAGGCTTGGAAATTAAAAAAAAAGGGAAAAGGACTTTTTCTGCACACACACACACACACACACATCAACAAACAAGGGATACCCATTGATTGGAAAATAGGTAAACAGACCATAGTATATGATTGTACTGAAATATTATTATACTACAAGAAATGAGCAGGATGATTTCTGAAATGTCTGGAAAGATTTACATGAACTGATACATAGTGAAGAGAATAGAAACAGAAAAATGTTGTACACAGTAACAGCTATATTATTCAATGAAAAAGTGTAAATGATTAAGTATTCTCAGCAATACAATGATCCAAGAAAATCCTAAAGGACTGATGTTGAAGCATACTGTCAAGCTCTAGAGAAAGAACTGAGATACTGATTGAATATGGACTGGAGTATGCTATTTTTCACTTTTTTCCTATTTTTTCCTTTTGTTCAAGTCTTCTTATACAAAATAAATGTTTTACATGATTACATATGTATAACATATTTCATTGGCTACCATCTTAAGGAGGAAGGAGAAAAGAGAAGAAAGGAGAGAATTTTAGACTCAAAACTTTAAATAAAAATATTTAAAAAAAAAATCAGGGGGAAGCAGCTAAATGACACAATGGATAGACCACCAGCCCTGGATTCAGGAGGTTCTGAGTTCAGAGTCAGCCTCAGATGTTTAACAATTTCTAGCTATGTGACCTTGGTCAAGTCACTTACCCCAATTGCTTCACCAAAAAATCAGATCTGGGGATAGGTAGGTGGCAGAGTAGATAGATCACTGATTCTAGAATCAGGAAGACCTGAGATAAAATACAATCTCAGATATCAGCTGTATCCCCTTGGTCAAGTCATTAAACCCTGATTATCTTTTAAAAAAATCAGGCCTGGACCTGAATTTTTTAAACTTGTTAATAGCTAGCATTTATATTGCACTTTAAGTTTTACAAAACATTTTTCATTTGTTACCAAATTTTATCATTATTAAAACCCTGTGTGGTACCCCCCATTTTATATATGAGGAAACCAAGGTTGAGAGAAGTTAAATAAATACCCCAGAATAGCTCATAATTCTTTATGGCAAGATTCGATTTTAGATTTTCCTGATTCAACTCTTGCACTTTCTCTAGTAGCTCAAACCTTAAACTTCTCAGACATAGCTAATAAGAAAGGAAAATCACTTTCCAGGCTGATTCTGGGGAGATATTTAACATTGCTAAGAAATCTTGCTCAGTATTGAACTTAAGTAACAACCAAGTACCTTATATAAACTATATATAATATTTTGGAACAGATTCTTGTTGCAGCTCAAGACATCTTTCCCAAGAAGATGCACAATAACTACCGTGATGGCCCTTTCCCTCTCCTATTGCCACTCACATTTTGAGCACAAAGCAGTTCTAGGCAAGAATATATAGCATGGAAGAGTTTATGTATCCTTATTATCAAAGACCAGAGAGCAGGAAACTCCTGATGCCAATACTTCTTAAAGATCCACTGTATTCTGCTGATTAAGATGTTTGGAAAATGTATGATAATAAAAAAATTGTTAAACATATAATAGGTTCAGATCATTGTGCCAGTTATTGGGAGGTATGCAAAGTTTAAATAAGACATAAATTTTTGCTTTCATGGACTTTACAGACTAGAAGATGGGTAAGAAATCTAGTCAGTTTTTACAATATATACTGTTGTGCAATAAGTACTTTAGAGTGATATTTCAAAACAAAAGACCACTTAGGAACTATCGAAAGGGGAGATTTTTATTGATCCAGTGTGTTAGAGAAGGCTTCATTGAGAGGATGGCTTTTGATTTGGACTTTAGAATTAAGTAGGAAAAAGACAGGCAATAGGACATTCCAGATATAGGCAATATCATACAGTATATGGTGTGTTTTAAGAATAACCAATATAATCTCTTGAGAGGAAAGAGTATTAACCATCAAAAAAATAGGTCAGTGGAGGTTACCCAACAATTTCCTGAAAACTTATCTAACTAACACTTAATGAGTGTGCATTCTAGGAATATGACATCATCAAATATAAGATTTTAACTGTGTCCCTACTTTTTTATCACTTAGAAAATGATAATGATTATGATTATATAAAGACATAAAGAAAAAATGATATTCTTCTATACTATTCTGCCTAAAATGGACAAGGGATAAAAATAATCAGTAGCTGAAAGGAGAGAAGAGGATAGAGCTGGGCCTGAAGAGGCTCAGAATTGCAGACAATGAATGCTGGAGGCCAAAGATATTTCTAGAGAAAATCTATTAGGATAATAAGACTCAAACATAGATGAATATAGAGACAGAAACTGGACCTGGGAAGAAACAGGCGTGGAAACTCTTTCTACTAGTAGAGAGTTATTTAGAGCACTAGGAAATCAAGTGACTTTTCAGAATGTATCAGAATGTAGTTTTATCCTACCTTTCTTTCATCCTACCTTTCATCCTATATGGTGAGGCGAGTAGAAGTTAAAGACAAATTTCCAGGTGTGACCTAAGAGAGAATGTCTCTGCCAATCTGAGGACCATTGACAATATCCCAGGGATAACTGAATCCACATGGGACTTGGCTATTTTCTTCCTGATGTGCTTTGATTCTCTTCTTCTCTTTCTACCCTTTTCTTCTCCTCTACTCATCTATCCACAGTCTCTTCTTCCCTATTTCTCTTTCAGGTTTTTCTATGATCCATCTTCTCTATCATACATCCTCTGCCCAGTGCTTTGCACTCAGAAGTGAGAAGTAATAAAGCAATACCAGATAAATGAATGGAATCTAAATTGGTCATTGAACTACCTATAGAAAACTTTCCTGTGTAGAAGATTTAGGATTATGGTCTGGCTTCCAACATTCACTATTTCCAATTCTGAGACGCTTCAGCCCCATCTCTAATCTATTCTTTTCATCCCATTACAAATTATTTTTATTTTTGTCCATTCATATAGAATAGTATGGAGGAATCTCATCTTTTTGAACTTTATTTAATAATCATAATAATTTCAATAACTTTCTAAGTGATTAAGGGCACCCTGCCCCCCAAAAACAGTATCTAAGAGGCAGGCAATGAAAGGATTATTCTTCCCATTTTTTCAGATGGAAAAACCAAGGCTCATTAGTAGAAGTGTCAGCCCAAGTTTCTCTATTTCAAGACCAAGGTTCTATTTTACCATGCTGCTGTTCTATTTCCATGTGCTTGCTCATCATTTTCTCTATCCCCTGTGTGTGTGGTGAACATTTTCTATTCTTGGTTTCAGCCCAAAAGGAACTTGAAGAGCAAGTTTTTAGAAAAATGCATCAAATAGTTTCTTAGTTTGGCAAGGATTCAAAAAGCGGTATTACCTTCTATGTTTAATATAACTGTAGGAAAAAAAAAGACAGAAAAGGCTTGGCATTGGGGGCTTTTTTATGAGCAGTTGTAACACAAACAGGCTTCTCTTTAAAAACGGAAACTCTGTCCGTGCCTCCGCGTCTCTGAGGCAGGATCTCTTGGGTAATTTTGAAAGAGAATAATGAAGACAGAGGCAATTAGAAAGTACTTTTCTGCAAAATGTCATTAACTGTTGAAAGTTACATAACTATTTTGTTAGCAGCAGGGATTCACAAGCAGCCATGGCCAAAGACTTCTCTCAGTCACCTGTGTTCAACAAAGAAGCCCAGTTCTGGCTTCATATATTGGCTTCTCGTTCCTCGTTTCCCATTTCAATGGGAGCCATAAATATCTTGGGGCAGAATTTGGCCCATAGAATCCCTGTTGTGCGGATATCCAGCTGCTGTTTGCTGTGGGATATTTTGTTCTCTGTAGCTCCCAAGGAATCACACATGTACATACACACATTATTCCTTTTGCTTATATGCAAGTAATAATAATTCAAATTTATGGAATAATAACTCATATGCAAATAACATGTCATGTTTCCAGTGCTTTAGGGTTTACTCTCTTCAAAATAACCCTGTGTTTGGTAATTCAAGGTTAATTGTTAATTATCTTCATTTCACAGATGAGGGGGTGTCAATCCAGACAGGGCAAGAGATTTGCCTAAGTTCACACAGCTAATAAGTAGATAGGAAAATGAGAACTTGGATCCAGATCTGGTGCCCACATGAGTTACAAAGAATGTCAAAAAAAATCGAAGGCCACTCTTTTGGGAAGGTTATAGATTCCACTGCACAAATGGTAAGATTTACAAAAATTCTGATTTTCATTTCAAAACCAACTCACCCACACTGAACATATGGATTTTTTTTTGTTTTTTTGTTTTTTTCCTCTCAGACTACTTAGAATTTTAAATGGGATGCCTTCAATATGCAGGATGTGTGGGCAACGGGAGATGTGTGAACATTAAGAAGAGGACCATAACTTTATGCTTCTTTCTCTTTATTACTTCACACGGTGACTGTTGGGACTTGACTTAATATATTTAATCCTTTTTTACTTGATCCTGACATAGCATGCACCTTCTCCATTCTGATCACTTTAGTTTGACTGAGGGAAGAGTAAGGAAAAGGAAAAGAAGAAGCATTTATATAGTACTTACTATGTGCCAGGTACAGTGCTATGCATTTTACAAATCCTCACAACATATACTCACAACATCCCTGTAAGGTAGATGCTGTTACTATCTCCATTTCACAGTTGAGGAAACTGAGGCAAAAAATTAATGCAATTTCTTCAAGGTCACACAGCTAATAAGTGTCTGAGGTCACATTTGAAATCAGGCCTTCCTGTCTCCTAGACCAGAACTCTAGTTCCTGCATCACATTCTTGTTTTTATCACTTATTTCACTTGTATTTGACTCTTTGTGATCCCATTTGGACCTTTCTTGACAAAGATGGAGTGATTTGCTATTTCCTTCTCCAGCTTATTTTACAGAATAAATGGCAATTGTTTCTGTTCTGGCTAGAAACTCTAAGGGTCTTTCCCTTCCAGATTGATTCTTTTGTGAAGGCAAAGTAAGTCATCTTTTACCTCCATTCTAACCCAACCTTTAATTGCTGAATGGGTATTGCCTCAGACAAATTGAAACCTGGGAAAGACTTGAGCTTAGAAAGGTCATCTCCCACTGCATCTGGGGCCATCACAAGATATCTTGACATATGTCTTGCCACTGATGACTCTGGAGAAGAAACTGCCCATTAAATCTGCATCATTTACAAGTCAAGACATTACCCTTCTGATGTCATGGACCCTTTCTGAGAATGAAGAATGAACAAAAATCCTTTTATAATTGTGGAAACTGAAACAAAAAGGGTTAATTGACTTGCTCACACAGCTAAGTGTCAGGCCAAATTTGAACTCAGAACATCCTGACTCCCAGCACTCAATCCACTGCAAATCTAGATGTCTCTAAACCCCTGATACTATTATTCCATTTGATTGTTACAGTAATCCAAGAAGGTGGGTACTATTTATTATCTCTATTTTGTAAATAAGGAAACTGAGGTAGGCAGTGATTAACTTGTCCAGGTCACAAAACTAACAAGCATCTGAACTGAATTCAGGTCTTGCTGATTCTGGGTATAGTGCCTCTATGCTGTCTAGATAATGACACTCTTTACCAGACTTAAAAAGCAATTTGTTCAAGGTTCCCAATTGGAACTTCGTCCTAAGTCTTCTACTTCTTAGTCCAAAGCCCTTTCCATCACTCCAAAAGGGGTCTTTTCCTTCTGTTATGCCTATCCCTCTCTGAGTTGGAGGACAATTTCCTGCCTAGCTCCTCAAAATTACAAAATTACTCAAATTCAGACACAAGTGTACAAGCTTTTTTAGAATCATTCTAACAATTTTCCAGAACAGATCAGTATAGCCTTCGTCCCTGCAGTCCCTTGCTCCCAGATTACTTTTGCATATTTATCACTCAAATTTCTGACCTCTTTTGCCATTTAGGGTCTCATTGAAATGAGGTAGCAGTTGATTATACATTCCCTTGTATCATGTGTCTGGGTCATATATTTAAACCGACTTTAAGATACATTAGGACAGATCTTATTCTTTTCTTCCCTTACCTCACATCAGACAGTTAGTGAATGTTTGATAAATAACAAAAGGGAAGGGCCTGATGGATTTTGAAATTAAACAGGCAGCATCAAAAATGGAAACTGAGTCATAGCTCTGAAGATGGGATCTGACCTCAGGCACACTGGCTCTGTTCCCTGTACTAGTCTGGTTTAGCCTTAAAGCTCAGACGGGTTTTACCTTGGGGAGTATTTGGGGAATATCCCCTGACCCCAAAACAGAATCAGAATATTCAGTTTGAGGCTGTCTCTTTTGTCATTTATCAGATGTATGATCTTGGGCAAATCCCTTCCTTTCCACCGGCCTAGATTTATTCTCAGGTAAAATGAGGAGATTGGGCTGGCTGACTCTGAATTCATCTTCTAGCACTAACACTCTTAGAGGAGCCTGGAAAAATGTTTGGAGCCACACAAGACCATCGTGGCTCACTCAAAGCCCCTTTAAGGCAGAGACCATTTCACATAGGATTTGGACAAAGAAGGGCCCTAAACAGCAAATGCAATCCCTTCATTCTACAGATGAGACAACAAAGGTCCTTCAGCCGTGAAGTGACTTTCTTCAAGGTCAGATAAGTGGTGAGGAACCGAGTCTGACTCCAAGCTCACAGCAAACACTCTGCCATATCTTCCCCTTCCTCATCGTACACCCCAAGCACCTACACGGGCGCTATCCTCCCTGTCGGAACTTGATAAATCTTTCCTGACTAAATAGTTTGCTTCCTGACCTATTTCATTAGGAGCTAAATGCACGTTCTCTTCTGGTATCAAGGAGAGGCAAACTGTACCAGATGAGGGAGACAGAGAAGGAAAAAAAAAAGATCCTCCTGCGATGGAAGATAAATATTTTTCTCTCCCATTAGAGCACCAGAATGCAACCCCCTGTAGACATCGTCAAGCCCTATAGGACTCCCAGCTGTTGTCTTGTACCTGGTAAGTTCTGCCTGTCAGATTCTGTCGGTTTTTGAAACGCACGAGGCAGAGGGAATAATAACTCCGGGTGAACCGCCTGCAAGCCTCCCAGCCTGATCTCCTTCCTCACAAAAGGCCCAGGGATTTCAGACTGGCAGATAAAGGACTTTATGGCTGGAACAGCAGCACTGAACTCCAGTGTAATGAAGGCACGCAGGTCAATTACCCATCTGTTTGTGTTTCTATTGCGCTGAATTACAGTATCCATCGCTGACAGCTCATTGGAGTGGAATGGAAATAAGACAATAATTCACCGGGTGAAACTGTGCAGAAAGGGCGAAAAGGCTGTGATCTCATTCAGAAGTTCAGTCCTGTCTCTGTGATGGGTCATTTACGCTGTGGGAAAGGGAGACAGGCAGCCACAGGGCTCTCACAATTTCATGAGACCACTTGTTTGCCTTCCTTCTTGAAGGGAGTAGGAAGTGGGGTTTGGTTAAGGTCCAGATCACAGAACCGCAGAATGTCAGAAGTGAAAGGAAAAGGAATCCCCTTTCTAACACCCCTAACAAGTGGTTTTCCAGACTCTGCTTACAGACCTCTGGGGATGAAAAAGCTGCGATTTCAGGGCAGCCTATGCCATTTTTCTATAAGTCCTCCTCTCCCAATATATGCATGAAATTATTGCAGCATATAAATATATTATTTTGTAGTTATAGATTATATAGAGAGACATATTTTTATAAAAATAAGAGCTAACATTTATATTATATAAATACTGTGCTACAATGACAATTATTAGCTCATTTGATCCTCACAACAACCCTGGGAGGGAGGTTCTATTATCATTTCCACTTTACAGATGAGAAAATGGAGGGAAGCAGAGGTTAGCAGTGACTTGTAGCACCTAATTTAATTCTTTATCTATATTTAATGTATTTCTCTATCTCTTATGGAAGGGAAGTTACTACTTCCAGAGAATCAGGAAAAACTTCATTTTTAGAGTGGCATTTGAACGGAACTTAGAAGGCAAGTAGATCTGAACAGAGAAAAGAGTTGAAGAGTGAGTGCATTTCAGGCATGAAAAACATACAGTAAAAAAGCAGAGAGACTGGAGGAGGTTTTTCTGTAAAGAACAATAAATTGTGACATCTTCCTGGATTGAGAGTGTTGGAAAGGAAATAATATGTAAGAAAACTAGAAAGGTGGGAAGGTGCCAGGTTGTGAAGTATTTTAAATGCCAGAAGAATTTATAATGGATTTTTGAGCCAGCTGGGAGCCACTGTAATATGTTTGAGACTTTAGGAAATGATCAACATGCACTTTAAAAAGATTGCCCAGGCAGCTGTATGGAAGATAAATTGGAGTGAGGAGTGAGAGGAGATGAAGATCTGAGCAACAGTGGTACCAAGTCAGTGTAGAGTGAGGAAAGAAAGGTACATAAGAGATGTGAAGCTAAAAACTAAAAGAATTGTCAACTGTTTGATTATTAGGACAGAATGAATATAAGGAATCTAGGTGACTGGATAGTCTTTGAAAGCAATAGGAAAAGTCAGAAAAATGGAGAGGTTGATGGAAAAGATAATTCTATTTTGGATATGGTGAGATTGAGATGGATATGGGACATTCTATTCAATACAGTCAGGCAATTCAGAATGTGAAATAGGAATGTAGGAGACAGAGTTTGACTTAATAAAAAGATCACATCATCTGAAGAAAGATGGAAAACCAATGGAACTGTTGAGATGATCAAGTTTGGGAGAGTAGAAAGAAAAATGAAGAAAGACTTGTATAGTTAGCCTTGGGGACATGTCGAATTAGCAAAGCAAATTGAGAAAGTCCATTCAACTAAGAGGAGAACCAAGAGAGAGCACTGTCATTAAAAATTCCAAGATGAGAGAATATTAAGGAAGAAAAAGGTGGTCAATAGCTAGTATGCAGAATTTTAAAATTTGCAAAAGCATTTTACATTTGTGATTTCATGGATCCTCACAACAATCATTTGAGATAGATTTTTTTTTTTTATAGATGCTGAATATGAGACTGAAAGATATTTAATTGACTTTCTTAGAGTCACATAACAGGTTAAGTGTCTGAGACAGAGTGGAAAGAGAGGTCAAGGAAGATGAGGGTAGAGGAAAGGTCAATAGATTTGGCAATTAAAAGATGTTTGGTGACTTTGAAGAGAACAATTACAGTTGAATGATAAGAATTCAGTTGAATGGCAAGAAGCCAGAATGAAAGGACTTAATTAAGGAGAAACTGGTAGGAAATGAGATTAAAGTATGAAGCAAAATTTTTTTTAAATGTTTCACAGAGAAAGGTAGGACAGTGAGGAAGGATGATGTACTTTAGTAAATCAAGATAGAGAGATTGTGATATATTTGTAGTCACTAGGGAAAAAAGACAGCAGTGAAAAAATAAAGATTAGAAAAAGGGAATCATAGTTGAAGCAATCTGCTGGACAAGGTGGTAGGGAATAGGATCAAGGGTAAAAAGAAAAACTTTGATACCCTGGCCATCTTCTTTGCCATTCACATTGCTACTGAATGTATATCCCCAATGCCATATTTCTACTTTTTGCTTATGAAATAGTTATCAATCAATAGTGTCATTGCTCCTGAAAATACTTCTTACTGCTGTACTTATCATCCCTATGATTTCTCATAACAAAATGGTCCAACCACTACTCCTTCACTTGAATGTAAGTATCTTGAAAGCAGGGACTGTTTTGTTTTCAATTTGTATCCCTGGTGCTTAAAACATTCTATTAGGTATTTAATAAATGCTTTCAAACTAATTAATTTAATCTTACAGCTAGCTCTGAGTCTTTCCCCCCTCAAGGCTAAATACACCCATTTCCTTCAACATAATAGAACCTGACAAGCATTTATCTAACAATTACTATGTACAAAGGTATCATGGTAGGTTTATGGAACATAAAGACAAAATCAAAAACAATTCTTGCCTTCCTGATGCTTACAGATCCTATGATGGTCTAGTTTCTAATTACAGCTAACTTTAAAAAAATTATGACATAGCATTTAAAGTTTGTGAATTACTTTATATTCATTATCTATTTGTGCCATATAGCAGCCTTGAGACAGGAAAGTGCCACGGGTGTTTTTATCCTTCTGTTAGAATTGAGGAAATGGAGGTGATTTGTCTATGGTCAAAGAACAAGTGAGAGAAAATGGATCAAAATTCAAGTGTTTCTGAATCTAAATTCAGGAGGCAGTGTTGTATAATAGAATATGAGGCTTGTGAAAGCAGCTGGATTTGAATCTTGGCTCTGCTACTTATGTGACCTTAGGGCCTTGATATCCTCATTTATAAAATAAGGGAAATGGATTCCATCATCTCTGAACTCCCTTTTAGTTCTAATCTTTGATCCTGTGATATGTGGTCTGGCATTCTGTCTTCTTTGCTATTTACCCCTTAGAATAGTTTAAAACCATCACCCCTAGTTAGCAAAATATCTACCTACTCCCAAAAATAGACAGTGGGAATTTAGGAAAGTCAAAGAAATCTGGATTGGATTACCTCTAATGCAGGTAAGCTCTGAGAAGTTATGACTAAAATTTAATTAAACTTGGGCAAGTTACTTCTCTGAGGCAGTTGGTGATAAAATGGATAGATCACTAGGGGTTCAAATATGACCTACAGGCTTATTAGTTGTATGACATTGGACCAGTTATTATATCTCTATTTGCCTCAATTTCCTCAATGGTAAAATGGGGATGATAATAACAGTACCTACCCTGTAGGTTTGTCAAAGTGGTTAGCATAATGCCTGGCACATAGTAAGTGCTATTCCCTTCCTTTACTCTCCTGATCTTTAAAGTGGGATTCTGAAGCAAAGTGGAATAGTGGGTACAGTCCCATAGTCGGGAAGATTTTTGTTCAAGTTCTAACTCTGAGACATACCTAATGTGTCACCTTGGATAAGTCACTTAACCATTCAGTGCATCCAGGTGACAATTTCATTAGTAGAAGTCTCCTCATAAGAGTTATTCATTCCAATAAAATCATAGATCTTGACAACTCCACCACTACCTCACTCTCTCTCTGTCTCTCTCTCTCTTTCTCTTTGTCTGTCTATCTGTCTCTCTTTCTCTCTGTTTCTCTTCCTCTTTCTTTTGTTTCTTTGTTTCTTTCTCTCTCTCTTTTCTTTGTTTCTTTCTCTCTCTCTTTTCTTTCTTTCTTTCTTTCCTTCTTTCCTTCCTTCTTTCTTTCTTTCTTTCTTTCTTTCTTTCTTTCTTTCTTTCTTTCTTCTTTCTTTCTTTCTTTCTTTCTTTCTTTCTTTCTTTCTTTCTTCCTTCCTTCCTTCCTTCCTTCCTTCCTTCCTTCCTTCCTTCTTTCTTTCCTTCTCTCTTTCTCTCCCTTTCTCTATTTCTTTTTCTCTCTCTCCTTTCAAAAGTGGAATATTAATCTTTTCTGTGTCTCCATCACAGAGAAGTTGAGAGGATCTAATAAATTAACTAATGTGTAAGAATTTTACACATGCCAAGGGTTATTTAGTTCATTCAACAAACACTTCTGAATTGCTTGTTCTATCGCCAAAACACTGTGCTAGGCACAGAGGAAAAAAAGAAAAAGAAACAGCTCCTGTCCTAGAGGAGGATCCAGTATCCCAATGTGAGCTTTACAAGTACATAAAAATGTATAACAGGTAAAACTTAAGGAGGAAAGGGCAGCAATGATTGCTATTATTCAGGAAAGTAGCACAGAGAAGTTGATATCTGGCTTATTTCTAGAAGGAAGACAAATATTTTCAGGAGTAGAAATGAGATTGGAATACTTGGGAGGCACGAAAAGTTGACTTGTGAGAATGGGTAAGTCCAACATTTCACACCAAGATAAGGTCAAAATGGGTATATGACTTAGATATTAAAGATGACAGCATAAGTAAATTAGGGTAGCATGGAAAATTTCACGTCTCAAATATAAGGATAAGGGAATAGTTTAGGATGTAAATTTTGATTACATGAAATCAATTGTTGTACAAATCAAACTAATACAGCCAAGATTTAAAGGGAAACAGGAAATTGGGAGGGGGGAATTATAGCAAATTCCTCTGATAAAGGCCTTATTTCTCAAATAGAAAATGGATTCAAATTTATAAGGATATAAGCCATTCTCCAATTGATAAGTGTTTAAATGATATGAAAAGACAATTTTCAGAAGATAAAAATCAAAGCTATCTATGGTAGAAATGTGAAAAAATGCTCCAAATAAATATTGATTAAATCAAATTTAAATAATTCTGAGGTATCACCTCACCCTAACAGATTGACTAATATGACAAAAAAAGAAAAGTGACAAATGTGGGAGAAAATGTAGAAAAATTGGGAAATAAATGTTTAGTTGGTGGAGTGCAACCATTTTAGAAAGCAATTTAGAGAACAATTTGGAACTATGCCCAAAGGGCTATAAAACTATGTGCACCCTTTCACCATAACTATTACTACTAGGTGTATCCTAAAGACATCAAAAAAGGAAAAAGAACTATTCGTACAAAAAGATTTATAGCAGTATTTTTGTAATGAAAAAGAAGTAAAAATTTAGGGGATGTTCATCAATTGGGAAATGACTGAACAAGTCATGGTATATGATTGTGATAGAATACTATATGTCATTAAGAATGATGAGACAGAGTTTCAGAAAAACCCAAGAAAAATTATACAGACTCATGTGAAGTGAACAAGAAAACATTGTACCTAGTAATGATAATATTGTCATATGATCAGCCAAGAATGACTTAACCATTCTCAACAATAAAATGATCCAAGATAAATTCAAAGCATTTATAATGAACCTGAATGTTCTCCACCTCCAGGGAAATAAGTGATGGAATCTTCATTAAGATCAAAGTGTAACTTTTTTTTCACTTTCTTTATCTTTCTTGCTTTAAAAAAATAACATGATTAATATGGAAATGTTTTGCTAGATTTTACATGTATACCTAATATCACATTTCTTTTCTTCACAATTATGGATGGGGATGGGAGAAAAGAGAGAATTTTGGACTCAAAAGTTTAAAAGAAATGAACATTAAAATTAAATAAAAATAAGTTTGAAAGCAAACAAAAAAAGACAAAAAAGAGAGAATTGGTAGGACCCTTCTAGCTTCATCATAGTGTTCTAATTTATATTCTATCATACACAAAAATTCTTAATGGTACTTTTGGACATTTTTCTCCTTGTTCTATTATAGGTAGATAGATTCTTGTGACTCTTTTGGATATAAATTATATTCTAATATTAAAACCCCTACTGTTGCTTCTCTGATCCTGATCCAACCCAGGATTCCACAGGGAATCAGATTGGAAGTTTCTTATCACATGATTCTCTAGGATGACATGAGCATCTGCTGAAACTGCATTTCCATCTCCTACAAAAATAAGGACCATTTTCCCCACCATTGCTTCAGTCTAATCTTTATTACAATGGTGATAAAGATGGAGTAATGAAGGCTCTGCCCCTACTGAATGTTGCCAGAAAATAATCAGCAACTGATGCTTCTAGATCCTCCTACTGTCATCATTTTTCAACAATCACTCCTCATTTAAAATTCTTTCTTTTTGGAGGGGAATGGAATTTGAGTTAGGTGAGTTGCCAAGGATCATACAGTTAGGTAAGATTCTAAAGCCACATTTGAATTCAGGTCCTCCCAACTCCAGGGTCAGTGTTCTATCCATTGCTCCACCTAGCTTCCCCTACTCATTTGAAGTTGATATCATCCATTCCTATAACCTTGTCTAGAAATCATTGTGGCCATTTTCTAAACTACTAATTATTCTCCGTTTTTGCTCAAGGAATTCATTATTAGGTATATTCTCCTCTGAAAAATTCGTCCCCTCCTCCCCCAGTCTTAGGCACATTGTTATAATAATAATGTTTATATTATCATCATTATCACCACCATCAACAACAGTTAACTCATATCAAGACTTCAAAGCATTTTATATATATTACCTGATTTGATATACTGTTTTTTTTTCAATCTCTCAGATCCCCAGTTTATCAATCACCTCAACTGCCAAGAACTTCAGCTCTATTCTATCTCGGCCTCACACACTATAGCCCTTGTCTTTGGACATTCAAATTCTCCTTTCTGATCACCCCCTCCAATCCTTTTCTTTAGGGTCTTTAGTCCTTTCTTTTTTACTCTTTTGTCCTTCTTGGTCTTTTCAACAATTAGGTGACTCAAGATAATTCCAATAGATTTATGATAGAAAGAGCCATTTATATTCAGAGAGAGAACTATGGAACCTGAATATGGATCAAAGCCTAGTATCTTCACCTTTTTGTGATTGTCGTTGTTGATTGTTTGTTTGTTTTTCTAGTGTTTTTATTTTTCCTTTTGATCTGATTTTTTTCTTGTGCAGAATGGTAAATATGAAAATATGCTTAGAAGAATTATTAGATTGCTTGCTGACTAGAGCAGGGGAAAGAGAAGAGGCAGAAAAATTTGGAACACAAGGTTTTGCAAAGGTGAATGTTGAAAACTATCTTTGCATGTATTTGGAAAAATAGAAAAGTTATTAAAAAAGAAAAATAAATAAAGTAAAGAGAGCCACAAAAGATAAATAAATACACACACACACACACACACACACACACACACATATATATATATATATCTTTTGTCATTTCAGAAAATTCTGGTATTCTGGTCCCTTGATTTCTTCCTACTTTGCCAATCACTCATGCCATAACCTCACTCTACTCTTGTCACAGTCTTTACCATTTCGTTAACTACTTTAAATGTAGGATTCTCTAGCACAGTTATTCCACATCTCCTCTTCCCTTTTGAATTCCCACATACTGTCTACTCCATCTTCTCATATAGCTGATAACTTTATCTCCTACCTCACTTAGAAAAGCAAGAATATTTCATTAGCCTTTTTGGTTTCCAGGTTTATAATCTTGGAGTCACCTTTGATTCTTTCCTCTTGCTCATGCTCCTCTCTGATTAGTTGTAAAATTCTAAGTTCCCACCTATAGTGCCTTCTCACCCATGCTGACAAAAGCCAAGCTTAAGCTTTTGTCATCTCTCTTCTAGACTATTATAATTTCTAATTGGAGCCTCTTTTACATATCTCCACATTCTACAATACATTTTCTACACATAGTTTCAAAAAGGGATGGAAATATCTAAAATATGAGCTACCCTCCCTGATTAAAAAAATTACATATATATATATGCATATATATATGTATATATATATATATATGTATATATATATCTATCTATATATATTTATATATCTTCAGTGACTCCCTATTAATTTTGCATCAAATGAAAACTGCTCAGATTTGGCATTTAAGCCTCCCCATATTCTGGATGCAACATACCTGCACAATTTTAATTCTGATTAGCCTCCTTTGTATATTCTGTACTTCAGACAAAATGCCTTATCAGCTATTTCCTGAATTTGCCCACTTTGTCCCTTTAGTTTCATAAGCTATTCTGTCAGCCTAGAAAATGCTCTCATTTTCTTTGTCTTCTCTTTCTTCATACTCAGTACAGGTAGAATTTTCTCTAAGCTTTCCCTTATCTTCATAGCTAACTGCATTTTCCTCTGAATTGATTCCTAAGTATTTTGACCTAGCCTTTAGCATCTTTACTTTATCCCTTTAATAGTAGTTATCTGTGTACTGCCTACAGTAGAATGTAATCTATTTGCGACTGTGATTGTCTTTCTTTCTTTCTTTCTTTCTTTCTTTTTTTATTTTAAATCTTTTCATCCTCAGTTCACCCTAGAACTCTAATGGACTTTGAGAAATATTGGTTAAATTTTATCAACTAAAAATCTCACCCAATTCTTATGTTCTATCTTCTGTATTGCAACATTCTATGTTCTAAGGTCATTTCCAGCTCTAACATTTTATGAATCTATAGGCTTAAGTATTCTCAAAGGTGCTTTTTTAGTTCTAGCCTTTCAATCTATGGATCTGAATATTTGAAGATGAAGGTCCCTTAAAAGCTTTAAAGAGGTTGATTCAGATAAGGAAGCAGTACTTTGCCCAGCACCCAGGAGAGCAAACATTTGCCATTCATTATCCATAGAAGCTATATAGACTGAGAAAATTAATAGGATCAAGATTTTTAGATGAGTTCATGAATATACTTTCAATGGCCATTCAATGACTAAAGAGGATTCCTTAGGGCTTGCTGAGAATTTCAATGAAAAGATTTAGGAAGTCAGTGTATCCTGAGTATGTATGATCTTTCTTCTTCACCCAACATACAATCAATGATAAAGATTGCCTGAAGGGGTAAAAATATTTTGAGGCTGATGAAATTGTGTATTGCTTCCATATTCATGAAGTTCAAAATTTCTTTATATGATCATAATATTTTATCATTCCATCTTTTTTCTGTCTTCTGACCCTAAATTCTGTTCTTCACCAAAATCTTCCTTGTTTTCTGATCCATCTTTATAACATCTAGTAGTCTCAATCACCTTCTCCCTCCTGTATGTTTTCTCTTCTCTTGATTTTTATAACACTGATCCCACTTTGCCCTACTCTTTTTCTAATGACTTTTTCCCTCCTTATTTGTATCCAGGAAAAAAAAAAAACCATTACCTATACATGCTCTAATAGTATGACCTGGGCTCTCTTCTATAGTATCTCTAGTAGCTATCTCATCAGCTCCTTCCACTACAATTGTTATGTTTATGCAAATGATTCCCAGATCTAAGTATCCATCATTTACTACAATCACATAAATAGCTGTAGAGTTGAGACTAGAATCTAGGTCTCTTCACTGACAGATAACTATTGTTTTTGCTATTTTGTTTGTTTGTTTTTTGTATTTTTCCCTCCCACAATAATTGTCTATATCCTCCCATAACTTTTTACAGAAGACTGGCTAGACTTTAGCCTCTGAAAACTGACTTATCATTGGAATCTCTTCCTTTCCTTTTATCTATTAGTGGCATAAAAGTACCTAGAATTATTCATGTTAGTGTCTATGGTGCCCATATCCTGCTTGGTAAATAGATAAGATATCATTTATTCTCCTACTCTTTTTTGGAGAGGGATAAATATTTGTGTGTTTGATTTGATATTACCCTTCCTTTAATCGAAACTAGCCAGATCTTGAACCCAAAGATTTCTTCTCTCATTCATATCCTTAGAATCACAGAATGCAATATCTGAAAGGAACCATAAAACATAGAGTGCTAGAAGAAATAATGTAGAAAAGTAGAGATGGAAGTGACCTCAGAATATGAAATGTCAAATTAGGAGTGGTAGAACAGGATTTAAGTTTTACCTCAGTGACCTTGCCGCTGCACAACTGATCTCTAAGATCTTAATGATTTTTATGTGCTGTGACTGTTACAGTCTATTCTTCTAAAATGTTATGTTTTAAGGTCTCTTCCTGATTTGACATTTCCATCTCTAGTTTCCTTAGATAAGTTATTTATCTCTATATGCCTCATTTTTGTAAAGTATAAAATGAGGATGTTTAAGAGCTCACATCTCAACTCTCTTCCAGCTCTAAATTGATAATCATCTTTGGTCATTACTGAGGCATCGAGGTGGCCCAGTGGATATGAATGTTAGACACATTTATTAGCTATGTGACACTAAGCAAGTCTTTAACCTTTCTCAGCCTCCAATTCTTCATCTGAAAAATGGGACTAATAATAGCAGTATCTTTCAGGGCTGTTTTGGAATCAAATGAGATAACATGTATAATGCCTGTAAATCTTAGAGTGCTATATAAATGCTAGCTGACTCCAGAAATTCTTAACCTGGGGAAGAAAAATGATAAATCTTTATTTTATTCATGTCTAACTGGAATGTAACATTTACTTCATTATGTAATAGGAAATAATAGATAAGAATTATAATTATACTATATAACAGTTATATAATATAAAACAATTGAATATATAATAACTGCATATGCACATATATAAAATCTAAGAAGGGGTACATAGATTTCATCAGATCAAAGGGGTCCATGACATAAAAAAAAATCAAGAAGAGTCCCTAATCTAGTCCAAGTCATCTTCTTACAGATGAATATACATAGATACACAGACACACAGACACACAGACACACACACACACACACACACACACACACGACTAAGATAAGAATCCATGTTCCAGATCTGTAAGATTTCCCCTCTACACTGCAACTTAACTTTTGTCTAATCGATTTGAATCTTCAAGTTTTCCCACCTTCCTGGGTGTTTCTCTACAGGCTTGATGTCTTACAGGGAATTCAGGGCTCTAGGCTCATAAAACAAAACCAATATTTGGATGCAGCCGGGTGGTCGGAAGTCAGCAATTGCCTTTGTCGTGAAGACACTGCTGGTATATTGAACAGGCCTCCCAGCCAGAGCCACACGAAGGCAGAAACATGGATTCTTGTCAGTGTCTCCTGCTCCAATGCTAATCAGATGAAGGGAGCCTCAGTCACAATCCATTACCTACAGGCCTGTGACTTGTTCTTAATGAGATTCAGCCAAAAGGCTAGAGATGAAAGAAGGGATTTGTCAAAATTACTCAGAAAACCACCCTCTAGATTGAAAAGATAACATATGGAATATTGTTAAAGGTCACTTGCTTTATTAAGACAACACTTTTGGGGGGTTAATCCATCCCTTTGCAGATTCTTTGAATGTAGATTTCCTGCTACACAATCACATATAAATTTCCTTTTCTGAAGTCACTATTCTCATTGTGATCTTCTTATATACCAAAAGAGCTTCATTATTTATTCTCTTCTAGAATTACAATCAGTCAGTCAGTCTACAAACATATAATTAGTACCTACTATTCACCCTGAACAGTGCTAAGTGCTGAGCATGAAAAGGTAAAGGATAGTCCCTTGTTCTCAAGGAACTCCTACTCTAATGGGAGAAACAAAATGCACAAACAAGCTATATAAAGAATACATTGGAGATAATTTACAGAGGGATGGAACTAGCATCAAGGGAGACTGAAAAAGGCTTCTAAGAGAAGGTGGGATTGTAACTGGGACTTGAAGAGAACTGTGGAAATCTCACAAGAAACACATGTCCTAACACTGGACATTTTCTCTGGCTGTTCCCCTGCCTGAAATGATCTCACTTTTCATATCCATTTCCTGATTTCCATGGCTTTCTTCAAGTCCCAGAATATGCTGTATTGAGTGAAGTAGAAGAAGACAGGAAAGTTGGAAGAAAGGGGGCTTTGAATGCTGTAGAGGAGAATTCATAATTGATTCCAGACATGAAAGCCACTAGACTTGATTGAGTAGTGGGGTGATGTGGTCAGATGGAAGTTCACTTTGACAGCTTAATGGAGAATAAACTGCATTGAGGAGAGATTGCTACAGCAGACTCATGAGTCAAGGACTCTGGAAGTTTGGTCAATCCTCTGCATGACCCCCATATCTGGTGTGAACTGCTTCTCATTGCCACTTCCAAGAATCTCTGGGTTCTTTCTGAGCACACTTCAGTCGCCTATTCCTATGCCAAGCCTTTCCAAATCATGAAATTATGTGCATGTTTTGTACATCCTTAGGATGGATATACTTGGAGACTTGCTGCACCTTCTCTGTCCTTTAGATTGAATAGAGTTCCTGAGAGGACAGAAACGATTTCTTTTTTGTCTTTATAGCACAATGCCTTACACCTAGCAAAATGTTAATAAATGTTTGTTGAATGAATTGAATGAATTTTACTGATGAGGAAACTGACATCCAGGAAGTTTCAAGGGAAAAGAAGTAGATATGGAATAAAACAATTGAGTTGAAGGGAAGATTTCTCATAGGAAATAGAATCAGTTTTAAAACTAGAAGAGACTTTAAGGATCGTCTAGCTCAACTCCCTCATTTTCAAAGATGAATAATCTGAGGTCCAAAGGGGGAAGGAGCTATTTAACTTTACTATGCAAAGCAACTTTGTGCTGCATATATATTATTATATATAATATAATATAAGGAAGATGACCTAAATTGTATCTAATGTCCTTTCCAGCTCTTTGCAGTCTATGACTGACTCAAGGTCTGTAAGTTATAAAATCAGGAGTAGAAAACAGGAACCCTGACTTTTTCCCCTTAGACAAACATGGACAAGATTAGAGTTCTTTCTGCTAAACCATGATAGAAACCTGCAGAAATGCATTTTAAGTTGAAAAAAAAAAAACAGAGTTGGACCAAAAGAAGAACTTTGTGCTGGAGAAGATGGTTAAATTCTGAGATGAATTATGGATGTGAAATTGCTTTCTCTGGAGGTCTCTGAAAACATAATAGATCCTCATCTGACCAGATGGTTTGTGTATAGTACCGCCTGGAGGTGGGGATATAGATTTGATGATGTCTCAAGACATCATCAGCTTTCCCTTTCAGCTCTACCAATCTATATTTCTACTTCCTCACTATCCCAGTTATGATTCCCTGCTTTTCAGCTGTATTTTTTGCTCCAATTTCCTTTAATTCTTGAATTATCACACTTGTAAGAGACTATAGGACATACAATGTTAAGAGCTGGAATGCATCTTAGAATGTCAAATGTTTTAGAATAGGAGAGTCGAAAAGAATTCTACAAATTACAAAATAAAATTATTCAGTACATAGATGAGGAAAGTGAACCAGTGATGTAATGCCCAATGCCAAAACTTCATTAGTGGTAAAGCTAGAGAAAGAACCTAGGTTTCCTACCTCCCAGTCTGGATTTATTTCCTTCCCTCTATTCCAACTTCCTTTAGTTTCTACCTTTTCCCATCTGTCTTTTTTTTTCTTTCATAGAAATGAGATCTGTATTAAATTCATAGATCTTCCCCATACCAGACAAAATCTTCAATCTATCTATGCATCAATTTCCCCAAAAGTAAGATAGGGAAGATAATATCTGCCCTCTTCAGATGGATACAGGATTCAATTACATAATGTCCATAGAAGAACTATTGGGTTTCTTGGAGAGAGATGTATAAAAATACAGAATTATCATTGTATCACTATTGTTATTACTACTGCAGCTACCACAGCTGCTCTGACTACTAACTTCTCTTTATTGCTTTCATGTTCCATTTTTCCCCATCCCCACTGTCATTTTCTTTTTCTCATCTCATTTTCTTTTCCTCTTTCTTGCTTCTATTTCTCCCTTGGCATCCATTTTATAAATGATTACAGGATGAACGTTCATTAAAGGAACTATTGGCCATTGCTGCCCATCACTGTCATCAATAGTGGTCATCAGCATCATCATTATCACCATCAACATCATTATCATCATCAACAAGAACCATCACAAAAAGTTTAATTTGGCACTTACACTATCATAGACATTAGTGAGATGTCATTCAAAAGCATTTAGGAATAGCTCATTATGTACATGTCATTATCCTTGGTGCTATAGAAGGTACAAAGACAAGTAAGCTCTTGTCCTCAAAAAACTTAAAATCCTTAGAAGAGAAAAGGAAAGTACACAGATATAATGTAAAAAAGAACACTATGAATGCGTTTAAAAAATGTAAACAATGACATCAGAGCAGGGAGAGGTCTCTTCCTTTTTACGAAGGGGAGCAAGGAATGCTTCATGGAAAGCAAGGCCATCAAAAATATAAAGTATTATTGACATAATTATATATTACATGAGGGCAACAGATGCCCCAGGGAATTATGGAAGAAGGACAGTACAAGAGATAGGAAAACTTGAGGCATATTTGGATGAGCCTGTTTAGCAGGGACAATAGAGTATATAAGAGATTATTAGTGCGAGAAAAGGATGGAAAGGAAGGATTGGGTCAGACTATAAAGAGTGTTATATCCAAAACTAACGAGTTTGGAATTTATTTATTTTGTAATACAAAGCAATTGACAGGTATTGAAGATAAGGGAGATAGTCATCTGTTTATTTCTGTGGCAGCCTGTTCAGGATAGACTGGAATGAGGGGGATATTCAAGTCAAGAAAACTAACCAGGAAACTACAGTAATAATTTAGGGAAGAGATGATACAGACTTGTATTGTGGGCAATTATAAATAGAGAGGATAAAGATAATGAAAACGTTTCAGAGACAAAAACAAAGTGGGACAGGGATTCAAAAAGGTGTATGATATATCTATCTTTCTTCTTTCTTTCCTACTCAATATCACTTCTCTGAGTGCTTCCCAAGGACTCAAGCCAAGGTATGACTTAGTAGGCCCTAATCTCTTTCAGAGAGACTTATTCATATACTTCCCCTCTAAGTCACCTTCTGTATCCCCTTCTTCCCTTCTTTCCCCTTATTATGAAGCAATGGGACTGATTGTTCCTTATCCACAATCTTTTCTAGCAGGAATGGGAGCACAAAGAGTTACCAAGATATCAGAACATCAAAGTCACATCAATCAATGCTCAGATCTGCTTTGCAAATCTAAGGCCAATTTTCCTCCCACTGACATTCTGAGCCATCCTTATTCTGCACTTTGGGAGAAGGTCATATCTGTCGGTTGCTCAGTCTCGTCAAAGCTCAGATATAATTTGATAGAAAAAATATGCACAGGGATGATTAGCAAATAAAATGAAAGAAAAAAAATCATAGAGGGAACCAACATAGAGAACCAAAGTTCTATAAAATACCCTATATTTCTTGGAATTCAAATAACACCTGTCAAAACACATAGAAAGTCAAAAACAATAATGGAGAAATATCCAGACGACATGTTATGAAATTTTAATATATATTAGGTCTGAGGTATCTATAAATAACACTATTTGGACATTTTCATCAAAATAATCAGATAAAGCTCACATTTCCATACTTTCTGTCAGAAAATAATTAATAACCACGAATTTCATGTACTGTATATGTTAGATTTTTTTAAATCACATTTTCACAATTCCTGATTTCTATGCTTTTAGTTTTTCATCTTCCTCCCTCTACTGTCTTTTTATCCTTCCTCTTTTCATCCCCTTTCTTATTATCTCTCCCTCTTTTTTCTTTTCCTTTTCTTTCTCTTCACTGCTTCTTTCTTACCATCATCTTCCCTTTTTCTCCTTTCTTCTGCCTCTCTACTTTCCTTATTCTCTGCTACTATCACTTCTCTTCCTACTCTCTTTTTTTTTTCTTTCCCCCAGTTCCTCTTTCTCTACCTCAGCTTCTTTATTATCCATTCTACCCCCTGGTCTGTCTTTTGTATTCCAATTCACTCTCTGTTTTCCATATCCCACTTTCTTACCTTGGAGGTGGAGTTTGCTCTCCGTGCTTTGTAGAAGGACAGAACTCACAGAGTCCAGATTATCATAGCTGTTGCAGCCCAGGGGACCAGTGCGGGTTTCTGTTACCTAGTATAATAACCAAGAACAACATTAAAGAGTTGCCTCTCAGGGACCATGAACAGGGTCAGCCCTTATCAAATGACAGAGTAGGAAGGGCTAGTCTTTTATGGCTTTTCATTCATTCTCAGCACTGTCTTTTCTCTCCTATTCCATTCCAAATTCCCATATCAGATTCCAAGCCTGTATTCTCTTCCCTCTGTGAGTTAGTCTCCATCCATCTGATACTGATAAGAGCTCAAAGTTTTTCTCCTCTTTCAGGTAGTGGCATTCTTGGGCCAGAAGGTGTCTATGATAAACCTTGACATTTTCAAGATCCAAAGGATTGGAGAACTAGTCGCGAAATTTTAGGTCTCATGACATGGGAGAAAAGATATTTTGAATAGAGATCCTCAAATCATGTCACATCAATGGCTGGCTACTCATTCTACCAACTTAAAATGTTCACTCTGTCTTCTCTACTTACTCTTCATTAACAAATACTACTTCAAAAAAAAAAAAAGAAAAAGAAAAGAACTGTTTAATCTTTCTCTCCCTCCATTCAGCAACTGAATGTCCTTATTGGAAAGAAGGTGTTTTTACATTTATATACTGACCACTTAACAAAACCTTGAAAATAATAAGTGTATAACAACTGTGTTATGAATGGTTGAATTTGTTTGGATAGTTATCAAAAGGAACATCAAACTTCTCCCTTCTCTAAACACTATCCCTTCATTTCTGCTTGTTCTCAGTCTCTTTAATGTTTTACAATAGGAAGATTTCATGACTGAAGATTGGAAGACAGGGAATCAAGATGACTTCATTTTAAGAAGCCTTCCACTATAAGTGCTTTAATCTTATGCATGTAGAAATCCTTTTGTTTGTAAAAAAAAAAAAAAAAAAAACATTGTTTGTTGGGTTATTTTTTTTTTGATCTGTCTATAGACTAAAAGTGAGTGTCAGTGTTATTTCTGTTGCTACCTTAATGTGTGTGAAACAAAGGCTTTTAGACTTTGTTTTTTTTTTTTTTTTTGTAAAATAGAGATACTGATAAATGACTTTTTTACTTCAAAGAGTGATTGTAAAGAATAAAAAATAGCAAATCATTATATGAATAAAAGTGTTATGAACCAAAAAATCATATAACTTCAATACACAATTTTACAGAATCTGTTATATGCATGTGCTTTGTGGTAGCACACCCAGAACTGGACCTAATAAAATCAACATTTTCTGACAGGGCATAGGAGAATCCTAGTTGAAGAAGTTCAAAGGGTCTTAAGAGAATATATATTTAGCCACTCCTCATCCACATTTCACCAATGAGCAAACAATACTAAGAAAACTGAGATTGCCACACAAGAGAATAAATAACAATAAAGATTTAAATCTACATCTTGAGACTTGAATTGTATATTGTTATGTCATGATAGTTCTCAAGTCAAAGATCCAAAATGGAATAGTAAAGAGTTAAAGGTGGCAATATATTCAAGTGATGGGCAAAGATAAGGAGAAAATAAAAACAAATACAAATACAAAAACAAAGTCTCTGTCCTGGGTTGCAGAGAGAAATGGATTGTCCACTGAGGCTTCCTACATGTGATTGCCCGGGAAACCCTGAAAAGAGGAAGCTTTTCCTTCCCAGATGCACTAGAGAGGATTATCAGCTGTCAGAGTTTCAATATCTCAATTCAGCATCCCATAGTGGGGATGTGCAGTGGGGGAGGAAGGGGGAAGAGAAAAGACAAAGTCAGGGAGCCATTTCATAGTCATGAAAAAATCAGCTCTTTCAGAATTCTCATACACTGAAAGCTTCATACAGATCCTGCATTTAGTACTGAATTCCCTAATAATGGGAATCCTTTCCTCCCCTATATTTGGGTTCATGAGTATCACAGAAATTGGCCCTTTTTCTGGCAAATTTGTTTGTTTCCTCCCCTCTGTTCCTCTTCCCTGGCTCAATTCCCCTTCCCTCCCCTTCCTGCCTTTCCTTTTTTCTCTCCTCCTTCCTTCCCTTCATTTCCTCTTCTCTCTTTCTCTGTCTCTCTCTGTCTCTCTCTCTCTCTCTTTCTCTGTCTCTCTTTCTGTCTCTCTCTCTCTCTCTCTCTCTCTCTCTTTCTTTCTCTCTCTCTCTCTTTTCTCTTTCTTAGTATATCCATATGCTACAAAGAAAGAATAGCATTTAAAGTAATATGACCTATACCGAAAGCATGTAATTGTTTCTTATTCTTTATATAAATATGGGTATGTCACTTGCCCTCTATGAACTACAGATCATCTGCAATAATGAAGAGATTCAATCTCTACAGTCTCTTTCAGGTCTACATTTTAGGAATAAGCTAAGAATTCCCTTCTTCATTTTACCTTTGTGTATTTTGAAGGTTTACGTTTTTCAGTTGCCTACCTGCATCTGGTCCCTATTCCTTTAACAAATTTGGAGAAAGATATTAAAGGAGTAGGATAGTCTTAGTGAACTTTAAATATTTGGAAATCATTTAGTGAAAAATCCCTAATATGGCTATGGAAAAAATCAAAGTACAACATACATGTGTATATATGCATGTATAAATATGTTTGTACATATACTTATACCTGTAAGCAGATGTATATACCAAAATCCATTTGCACATATGAGAAAACTCATATATACAAATCCATACTCACAAAGCGATGCATGCTTTGTATGGCAGAAGACCGCTTTGGTTGACAAAAGTACTAACCATATGGTTCACTTCAAAAATGATCTCCCTTATTTAGAAATGCATTTTACAACAGAAATTTATTTCTTGCTAAGAGCAGGACTCTAATGATGGCTATGGGGTTATAGGTTGTGAAAAGTACTACGTGTGAATTCTGACTCAATACGTCACAGACCTGTGATTATGGGAAAGTAATTTCATATCTTTGGGGCTCAATTATAAAGTGGACATAATTCTCCTTGTACCACCTATATCACAAGAAGGCTGGGTAAAAAATGACTTGCTAAATATGAAATTACATGTAATGCCTTTGTGTATCATTACCTATTTCACTATTGTAGCAGTCCATGTACTAACAGTCCTGACCAACTTGGTTTAGTCCCAAATGTATCCATTTCAACCTTAAAGAGTATTTGAATTTGAATCCATTGACTTAGATTCTGGTCCTGGATATTCCACAAACTATGTCACTTTCTTTAAGTAAACTCTTTTTGAGCTTTCTTTTTATATCATGGCCTGCTATATTGTAAGGTTTATGATCTAGCAATTCCTTAGTTCTTACATTGTAGTTTTATATTCTCAAATTCTATATACTATGTTCTCTTCCAGCTCAAGTATATTTTGTTCTAAGGACCTTTCTAGCACTGAAATTCCATATGTTCTTTTCTAATAGTCACCCAATCTATCCTTAAAAATCTATGATGCTTTGGAAAATCTGCTTATCCCTGCCTTGTATGTCTACTCTGTATTCCTTCTCTCAGGAAAATACCCCAAGCCACACCTTGATTGCTCCGGTGGAGATCTGGATCTCATGGAGTCTCCTCATTGTGCCATCACGGTCAACAAAGTAAGAGGATGCAAGTTGGTGCAGAGCCTCTACGCTTTGGGTAGCATTCCCTGACTTCCTGTCGAGTCGGCTTTTGTCCATGTACATGGTCAAGGCCTCCTCTCCTGTGGGGGAAAAATCAGAGAAATTACATCATGCAGAAGGCTTCCTAATGTGGGCATCTTGCTAGTCACCTTTACCTGTCCACCTTGTTTCACTTCATAGGCCATTCGGTAACCAGTGACTTTTCTCCAATTCATTTCTATTTTTTCCCTTTGAAACTCAAGAGTAGAATTCAAGCCCTGGGATACTTGTTAAAGGAAACATCAGAGATCATGGATAACCTTGGGATAATCTCTAAGTTTTTTTTTTCATTACAATATTCTATAAGTTGTATGAGTCAAATGAAGATGAGAGAAATGGAGAAATCACAGGCCCTAGAATCAAGTAAGTTGAATGTAAATCCCTACCCTGCTACTCACTTTTTATGACCTTAGCTGAACCACTTATTCTCTTTGGACCTCAGTTTTTTTATTTTGTAAAATAAGTTATTTGGGTTAGATAGATCTGAGATTCCTGCCTCCTCTAGATCTGTGACATAAGATCCCTTCAAATTCTATGCTTTTTGTAAAGATCTATTTGTTATACAGTCCAGTGACCTTGCCAACCCAATCAAAGTTTGGGTGCATATCTCTCACTGGTTCCAACACTAGGCAGAATGTCTGACACATAGTAGGTGTTTAATAAATGCTACTTGATTAATTGACTGGCTTGAAAGTTTACTCTGGAGGATAATCTATTCCTAATAATCTGAAGTGAGAAGACTTCTGGCCAGCCATTAAGGGCTAATTAGCCAGTCTTCAGGGAAGATTTTGTAATGCATACCACCAAATTTGGCAATTGGAGAACTGGAGATTCTTAAAGAAATAAAACAAAAAAAGGAGTACTTTCTGAGATAGTTTACAGATTTTAACACACTAACCAGCCTTCTGTTTTAGAAGCATTCCTTCCTTGGATTCTTTAGAATAATTCCTTCTTTGGTATTCATGTTTAACAAGAAAAGCTTATGGAGGTGGCTCCATATGAGACAGCATTATGCCATTCCACAAGAGGCTTGGTTAGTCTGACCCATGCGTAGAGTCATTTTCAAGTATTCAGTTTTCATTCTCTATCTCTTTATGGAAGGTGGTATAGTCTGATTTACCTAGGGGAGAGGAAATAGACCTTATAATTTGCTTAGTAGAGAATAAAGATCACTGGGTTTAGGTCAAAAGATCACAAATCTGTGATTCTAGATTATTTTTTCTATGACATTGGTCAAGTTAGCTATCTTTGTCTTACCTTTCTGGACTCAGTCTAGAGCCAGGTACATAGAAAGTAGAGTAAGCATTCCTTACCATTTTCTAGTTTGGCAGTCAATAAACATTTACTAAGCACCTAAAATGTATCAGGGGCTCTGACAATTATTTGAGATTTTAAAGAGAGACAAGAGCAAGAGAGATAGAAACAGAGACAGAAAGAGAGAGAAAGAGAGGGAGAGAGAGAGAGAGAGAGAGAAGAGAGAGAGAGACAGAAAAAGAGAAAGAGAAAGAGACAGAAAGAGCGAGAAACATAGAGACAGAAAAAGAGACAGAATCAGAAACAGATAGAGACAGAGACAGACCACAGATAGGCTTCAAGGAGCTCACTGTTTGATCAAGGAAAGAACAATCAAATATCAACCAAAAAACTATATAAAATATACATAGAAAATATTAAGAGAAGGAAGGCACTACAATTAAGAAAGATTGAAAAAGACCTCTAAAGGAGGATGGGATCTTAATTGGGACCTAAAGGAAGTTGGGAAACTAGTAGACAAATATGAGGAGATTGTTACAAGCTTGGGAGACAACCAAAGAAAATAAATGGAACTGAGTGTTGGGTCTTTCTCATGGAATACCAATATCACAGGACTAAAGAATACATCATGGGGAATAAGGTATAAGAAGACTGGAAAGATGGGAGAGGGCTGTTTTGAAGAGCTTTGAAGGCCAATCAAAAGATGTTATATTTATACATAGAAGTGATAGAAAGCCATTGGAGTTTATTGAACCAGTTTATGGTCAGACCCACACTTTATGAAAATCAATTTGGTGGCTAAATGGAGGATGGATTGGAGTGAGGAAAGATACCAATAGGCAAATGCAAAAGTCCAGGACCTGCCTCAAAGTTATTGCAGGGTCCGGAGAAAAAAGGACATATTTGAAAGATATTACAAAGGTCAAATCAACAGACTTTGGCAATAGATTGGATTGAGGTGGGGGGTGTGAAAGACAGTGAGGAATTGAGGATGATATCTAATTTGTGAGTTTGAAAGACTTAAGAGGATAATGTGTCTTCTATAATAGCATAGGAAATGGGGGGAGGGTCTTTGAGGAAAATGATAAATTCGATTTTGGACATGAGTTTATAAGATGTATATTGGACATACAATTTGAGTTGTCTGAAAAAAAATTGGGAGATGGGAGAATAAAGGTTAGATTTTGTAGTAGATTTGATCATAACAGAGATGATAAATTAAATTCATGGTAGTCAATGAGAAAATTAAATGAAATAATATACAAAGAAAAGACAAAATAGTCTAAGTCAGAACTCTATGAAACATCTACAGTTAGAGGGAAGGATCTAGGTGAGAATCTAGTAAAAATTATTGAGAAAGAGGGATTAAATACATAGGTGAAGAATCAGGAGAGACTAGTGTTCTGAAAACCCAGAGAAAAAAGAGTAGTATCAAGGAGGACGGGATGATGAAAAAATGTCAAAGTCTACAGAGAGGCTGAGGAGAGTGAGAACTGAGAAAAAGACAGTGGATCTGGCAATTGAGAAATCATTTATAATTTTGTAAAGAGTGGTTTTATTAAATAATAAAAGAACTGCTGTTGCTACTACTTATATGACCTTGAACAAGTCAGTTAATCTAAACCCTAGTCTTCTCATTGGCAAAATAAGGATATGACTTTTTAGGACCTATTTCATGGGGTTGTAGTGAGGCTGAAATGAGGTGATATACAAAGTGCTATGTAAATGTCAACTATTATTGTTGCATTATGGAATGGTCACAGGACAACAGATTTAGAGGTGAAAGGAAACTTAAAAATCACCTGTCATGACACCCTTATTTAAAATAGTGACATCAATCACTCCTTGTACTTTGTATATTACATGATTCTGGTGAGGAAAACACTTTCAAGCACTATAGAAAGTGGAAGTTTAATTATAATAACTAATTACTAGAAAGTCAGGATTAGGGAAAGGAAGTTTTAAGGCTGGTGGAGGAAGGTAAGGGAGGAGGGCAAGCTGGCAGGGAACCAAGGTTCCCTCTGGACTCAGAGCTGGTAGAAGCTGAGCTTAGATCAGGAGGGGTTAATAGGCTTCTTGCTGCATTATTAAGACTTAATTTCCTGTTTATTAAGATGATGTTCTGTTCAAAGTTGTCTTCCCTTTTGGGTATTCCTACAAATTACCTCTCTGCTTCACAGATTCCCTTCCTGAGCTTCTGTGGCCTCCAAGTGACTTTGTACAAGCTCCCCCGCCTCCACTTCCCAACAAGGGTGTGACTGGCTCAGATGAAGGCTGGGGGCAAAAAAGAGGCACTGGCTGGAGGGGAATCTGACTGTCTTACACCCTGATTAACAGTGAGCCATTCATTGCGTACAGATGTGGCTTCTGGATGGCAGGGAAGCCTGCATCTCTGTCTTCCCCCACACTGGCTTTCTCTTTTCTCCTCAGCCAGGGGAAGGTCTGATGGAAATGGGGATGCTAATGAAAGCTCACACACAGCTACTCTCCTGAGCTCCTGGAGTGCCGTGTTTTCCAGAGGGAGGGTCTTCAGAGAGGTTAAAGAAATCACAGACACTATGAGGCAACGAATGTGAAAGAGCAGGGAGAGACGGCAAACTGTGGGGAAGAGAGGGATAAATGGGCTCTCATTCAATCCCTACTGCCTTCCCCTGGATGACCTTGGGCATTACCCTCAAAGGCTTCATCAGTAAAATGTGAGGGAATTTGGCTACATGATCCCTCTTTTTATTTCTGATAATCTATGTTCAGAGGTTTCACTTCACAGGCGCCCTATGTGACAAGAGTTGTCCTGAGGAAAGAGCTGTGGCTATTTTAAACAGTCTAGAAATGGAAGATGTTTTTCTCATCAATAAGCTGATAAATAGCACCTACTATGTGTCAGGTACAGAGAATCCAGATACAAAGAATTAAACAATTGTTTTTCAGAAAGAATATACATTTGTATGGGGAAGACTATACACACACACACACACACACACATACATATATATAAATATAAATAAATAAAAGTACATACATACAAAATATATAATACAGAAATTTGGGCCATCCTAAAGTCTTAGGACAGTTTTAAGGTTTAGTAACTTCAGAGGTATAAATGCTTTGTGCTTACATAAAGAACATTTGAGAGATTACATATTAAAATTAAAAAAAATTATCTTTCTTATTAAAATTCAATATAATCAACAGCATGTGTAATATATCACTCTAGTTGATTTTCAAACTGAGTAAAAATTTTCATCATCAGATATTTCTGAATAACTGACAGAATTGCATTTCTATTACAGGCCTTAAGATGATCCAGAGGAGGTTTTGATTCCTGCATGACAGTTTTGATGGAACCTTATAAGGAAACAAAAGTCTAATGGAGACAGAACTGATTATTGAGGTGCCCAAGCAAGAGGACCTACTCTGCCAATCCACTAGTCTCAACAAAATATAACTAAGAAACTGCTGAACAAGTAATGTATAATAATAGAATGTCCCATGTCATTAAAATTAAAATTAAAAGTGTATTATTTAAAACTAAATAAGTAAAAAAAAATTAATTAGACTTGCATATATGTTTTTATAATTTGTAATATCTATAATTTTGAAGATAACAAAGCTTAAAATATACCAAGACTTTGGGGATAACATATGTGTATATAAACAGAATAAGCACAAAATATTTTATTTTATTAATTTTTATTAATACTATTATTTTATTTTATTATTACAATTTTATTAATACTATTCTGATCTTTTTTTCAACATAGTCCAAATTGAATCATCCCTAGGGTAAACTGCTACCTTGCTATTGATGATGTTGATGATGATAACAATGGAGGTGATGGTAGCAGTAGTTGGACTGTTAGGTTAGTATTGTGGCTGATGTTTAGCTCTAATAATCTATTTTTTTCCAAATTAATATGTGATCTTATTTTAGTACTAACTTTCCCCTATGAGACTCTATAGATTTTATGTGTGAATTACTCAAATCTCCAAAGAGTTAAAATTACAAATGACCCAAAAGGAAATATAAAAGTACACCGTGCCTATATGACAGTTGTACATTATCAAGACTATTTTGTGCAGAAATGGTGCAGAAGACCACATTAAGGTCATATAAGTCCTACCAAAGAGAATTTGGTCACTTTGTGGCAATAAAAGATCACAGATGGGCAACCTAACTGCGGTATGACTAAACATGAATACTGAAAGATGCAGAAGGACGTCTCAGCATGTTGATTTGATCTTCTACAAAGGATTAATGAACTATTTGGAGTTGGAAAAAAAATTGGTGATCATCTAATCTAACTCTTACATTTTACAAATAAGAAAACTGAGGCCTATTGAGGTAAAGTGATTGTTCCAAGATCACACAGATAATAAGTAGTAGGGTCAAGTTAAACTCAGGTTTTGAGATTCCCAGATTAGTGTTCTGTCCACCACACCACACTGCTAAGGACATAGAAAAAGATTTGTACAGAATAACAGGACTTGGATAAGTTCAGATATGGGAGAGAAGACGTGAATAAGCATTTATCTAACACCTATAATGTCAGTCATTGTGTTAAGTACTTTTTAAAATAAATATTATTTCATTTGATCCTTACAACAACTCTGTGAGATAGGTGCTGTTATAATCTCCATTTTATAGTTGAGAAAACTGAGGCAAATAGAGATTAGGTGAAACACCAGCATCACATAGCTAATATGTATCTGAAAATAGCTTTGAATTCACTCCTTCATGATTCCAGATCCATTGCCCTAACCCATGACAACAAAAAATGCTTTAATAAAGTCATAGATCTGATGAAATAAAAGAATCTTTCATGTGTCCTCCTTGCTGCCTTTTTCTTTCCTCTTTCCATTATTTAGGCTTCTTTATTCCCTTTTTCCCACTTCCTATTTTTCCTCTGGTGTTATCTCATCCAAATCTCAACCTATGGCCCTTTGATCCTCTATTCCTTCATACTATGGACTGAGTGTATACTTCAATCTCATTGTCCAACAGTGACTCTCATCATAAAGCTTTGCATATTTTAAAATGTTGTGCTGTAAGAACAGGAGCAGAACAAGGCGCTGTGAATAATTTACCACTTGCCTTTACTGAAATTAAAAATATATTTCACTGCAAAAGGTCTTCATTATTTGGAATTTCTAGGGACATGGGAGGAAAATAGCTTCCAATGGGGAAATTCAATTTACCTACTGACATCTTAAGTTTTCAATGATGATCTGAACCAAATATAAGATGGGAGGAATACATCATTGCCAAAGAAAAATGTGCTTTTTACATATTTATTTCTGTTCTTGGGGGTAATGATAGCTCATATATCTATATTGCTTTACAATTTTCAAAAAGTTTTCCCCACAACAATCCTGTGAAATTTGCTCCATGTATTATCTCCTATTTTAAAGATAAAGAAGCTGAGACTGATAGATGACATCTTCATAAGAGACAAAGCCAAACTTTGAGTAATATAGTCCAGTATATATATATATATATATATATATATATATATATATATATATATATATATGTGTGTGTGTGTGTGTGTGTGTGTGTGTATGGACTTGAACTTGAGATCAGGGTCTTCCACTAACTCAGTTCATGATCTTATACATGTCAATTGACCTCTATGAATCTAATTTTCCTTATCTCTAAAGTGGATAAATTAATTTCTGCACTGCTTGCCTCAATTGATGAAATTCAAGTCTCAATTTCATCATATGTAAAACAAGAGGGATTTGGACTCGCTAACTTTAAGGAACCCTCATAATTGTGAAAAGTCTTGAATTGGACAAGAAACTTGGATTTTAATTTTGGTTTCACTACTAAATCATTACAAGATGATGGATACATCATTTTGCCTCTTCATACTTCTGTCTTCTCATGTGTGAAATGAAGAGATTGGAAGGGATGATTTCCAAGGTCCTTTCTATATCTAAACCTGATAGTCTTATGATCTTATAAGAAAATGGATGCAAAACATTCTGCAAATCTTAAAGCACGTTCCAAAGGTGATTCAATAAATTCTGAAGTCTTTATCCTGGCATTCCAAAATCTTCATGATATAGTCTCAACCTACTTCACAAATCTTATCACCCATAAGTCTCCTCTCATACTCATTTCCTCTTTCCCACAATACAAAATAGCCAAGGCTGTGGGCCAGAATTGTGAGAAGAGAGCAAACACCCTTGTTCCCAGACTTCTTCATCCTCAATCCCTACCCCAATTTTAATCCTTTGGTAAAATGAATGGGAGCTGATTTTATGAAAGGAACTCTTCAGGTCTAGCATATTATACCATGACTTCGCCATGTGATGTGGGGTAAATTATTTTCATTCTCTGAGTCTCTATTTTCTTATTTATAAATTTTCAAAGTGGAGGTGGATAGTCTTTAAATTATTTTTCAGTGCCAACAATTTAAAGACCCATTGTCTAACTTTCCATATTTCCAGGTTTACTCTAACTGAAATAACATATTCTAAGGTTTGTATTCTAAGTTCTATCAAGCCTATATCCTCAGGTTTCTTCCCACTTTAATGTTCTATTATTGTCTCCCAAAGTAGATGGCAAAAGAATAACCCAATTAATTCATGGTTTATGAGTCTTCATTTTCAGATAAGTTCACTTAATTACTTAGCATTTTGTATTGTTTATCACCAGGAGAGGCATTATCAATTATCTCTTCCAAAAGGATCCAAAATATCTCATCCATCTCCTACTCTGCTAGACTTAGCTTAAAGCCAGAACTGAACCCAGTCAACCACCAACCTACCTCCCAAAGTGGCAGAGATGAGGATGTGGGTGCCGTACTTTTTGATGATGGTATCAATGAATTGCTGAGTTGTGGGTCTCCTGCCCAGGAGTCGGATGCTTCTCTGAAACTCAGGCATAAGGGGCACTGGATTACGGAGCAGATCTCGCCGCTCAATGGCTGTATTCCTCACCTTCCAACGGGCAAACTCCCTGTATATTGGGTAACAAGGACAGATAAATAGCAGATGGGTTATAGAAGCAAAATTTAAAGTTGGGAGGAACTTCAGAAGCATTGTAGTACAATTAATAGATGAAGAAAAATCTCTTTTATAGTACCCCCAGAAGCAGATATTAAGACTTAACTAGAAGATGTCTGGTAAGAGGAAAATTACCAGCTCTCTCATTAATGAATTTCACCTTTGAATAGTTCTAAATGTTAGGAAATTGATCATTCCATCAAGAATACATTTCCTCTCTATCTCTTCCTCCCATTGCTCCTTATTCCATCTTCTAAGGTTAAACAGAGAAAGCCTAATTTCTCTTTAAAATCTTGAAAATAGCTTTTGTTTCCATATTATTATTTTCTCTGGTTTAGACATCCCCAGTTACTTCAGTTTAAATTCTTCATCTGAAATTATCTTCAGCTGCTTCCCTATCCCTTCATCTTCAATTGTATGATCTCTAGCTTATTACTATCCTTTTTGAAATGGAATACTCAGAACTGAACACAATATGATAGTGGTAGTATGTCCAGGGACTACTATACTAGAGCTAATATTTCTCTATTACTGGGCACTATCTCTTATTTAATGTAACCTAAGTTTGGGTTGAATTTTTTCCTACTTTGTCATAGGACTGATGAATCAAAAATGTTGGCTTATGTTGAATCTGCAGACAATAAAAGCTTCCAGATCTTTTTTTTAGGTGAAATTGGCTTTTCACATTCAACTTTGAAATCTTATATCAGTCTCTATTAAGTAATATCTTATTAAATTTAGCCCAAATTTCTAATGTGTCAAGATCTTTTTGAATACTGATTATGCAATCCAATGTGTAAGCTTTCCCTTAGCTTGTTTTTTTTTCTTTTTCATCTAAGTATTTGATAAACATGTTGCTCTTTGTGTCCAGGTTTCTCATAAAAATGTTAAGGCTCACAAGACCAAACAGGTCTCTGGAGTATTATACTAGAGAAGTTCTTCCAAGTTGACACTGAGTCCAAATCTATCTAACATATCTTCTACAATATCTACCAATATAGCATCAGTGATTTTGTCACCAAGTTAGCTTAAACCTACATAAACTGTAACTACAAAAAATTCTCTACCAGCCTACTAATCCTATAAAAAGAAGAAATGTGATTAGTCTGTTATGTCTTGTTCTTAATAAAGCAATGTTGGCTCTTTGTGATGATCATTTCCTTCCTGGGGCAACAGAATTTAAGACTAAATTAAAATGATCTTCTAAGTATAAAAACTGAGATTCAAATGCTGACTACTGGATTGATGTTAGGCAAATCTCATTATCTCTCTAGGATTTAGATTTTTCATTTGTAAAATGAAGAAGATGGACCAAATTAAATGACCTCTTAGTCTCCCTTTAGCTCTTAAACTAGTGATCCTAGATACTCATTAGAGATCTCTTTAATCACACATTCTAAAATTATACCAATGGACTATGCTTTGCAAATTCTTTATGTTCTATGTATTAAAACATGTTGCTGCTATTATCTCCATATAGCTCTATTGTAAACACATACACACACACACATTCCTACAGAGACTCCATCTCATATGTTGTTCTTCTGATCCTATGGGACTCTCTATCTCCAAGTTCAATCCATACTTCCAGAAAGACAAGATCTGTTCCTTGAGGAAGGAAACTATACAACAATGGTACGACGTGTTTTTTGGCAAGTCCCTTAATTTTAATCTTTAATTACCTCCTCTGTAAAATGAATAAGATGGAGCAGAAAATATCAATGGTTCTATAGCATTTCACAATGGTTCTATAGCATTTCATAATCTAAAATGCTATTTTCTAAATATCTGATAGGCTTATTATTTTCATTTGGATTCAGAGATCTCAGAGCCTCTTGATACAAAAGCTGTGATTCATATAGGGAAATAAAAATAAAAATTTGATTATTGAGAATAAAAATTTGAATGATTTATTCCAGAATTTTAGAGTGATAAGGTATAGGGCTTTGGACCTTGGACTGAAACCACAGATCCAAAACCTAGAATCATTTAGGTACAGTTTGATGCTTCTGACCCTTGCCTTTTGTTCTTTTGTTTTCAGTAATGATTCAATCATTTAGCATCTATTGAACATCTTGTATACTCTGGACCTTCTATTTGGCAATGTGGGTGATTAAAAGGTGAGATCACAATATGTAACAAGAAGAATATGGAATTTGAACCCAAGAAAATATACTTCAAAGTCTCATTCTGCCTGTAACTAAATTGTGATCTTGAATAAATCATTTCCCTTCTTCTTTGCCTAGGAATGATGCTTTAAAAAATGAAAGTATAGACTAAACAGTTTTAAAAATTATTTCAAATTATTCTGTGATTCTTTGAATAAGTCACAGTCCCACAAGGACTTTACTACATATTTATAGTGGGGATGGAAGAAGAGAAAGCAAGCACAAATATAAATATCCTACAAAGCGGAATATAAAAATAAAAAAGAAATTGCTTAGAATTCATGAGAAGGGAAAAGGATATCTTATAGAAACTGTGCAGGTAAAAGAAGGTTTTATGAATGTGATGGCAGTGGAGATGAATCTTTAAAAAAAGATTAGGATTTCAACAGATAAGGATGGTGGACATTCAAGGCATAGGAAATGACATGAACAGAGGCACATAAATGAGGAAGCAAGAAGTGCATTTATGGAATGGCAAGTCATGCAAGTTTGTCTAATTTAGTGTGAGGAACAGTAGTGGGAGAAATGGATAGAAAACACATTGAAATCAGATCCTTAAATGCCAATATTTCTCCCAACATTAATCCCTCATGAATGACAACAATCAGAAAACATCTGTGCCCAATGAGGCACAGAACTATGCAACCTCACACTAAATGGAAATTTAGCATTTTCGAGTTTTTTTTTAAATGACTTTCTCCCCTCTTTCCATGCATACCCTCTGATCTTCAAGAAGCAGCTCAATGTCCCAATTTGCCTTAGATCCATTACCAGAGCTTTCTGGCAAAAGCAGATAAACTGGAAATTCCAGCAAATCAAATTTGAAAAATAACAAGTGGCAAGGTTTAACCAGTCCATTTCTGGTATGTGTATGTCTCTTCCTCTCTCTCTCTCTCTCTCTCTCTCTCTCTCTCTCTCTCTCTCTCTCTCTTTCTCTCTCTCTCTCCGACTCTTTTTCTTTTTTCTTTGGGCTTCAGTCTTTCTCAGTCCTCAGCCTCATTTTGTCTCTATTTTTCTGTCTCTCTCTTCTTCCACTCCAAGACAGTTAAGAGAAACAGAGGAAGGTGCAAAAAAGGAGAGTAAAAAGTGAGAAATAAAATTCAGAGTGTTCTCTTGTAATCTATTGCTGCAAAGGAGCCTTGCCTAGTTGGAGGAAAACCATCCCTGAATATAGTTGAAAATAAAAGTTGCCTCTAAGCCTGAGAATGTGTGATCTTCATCTAAATCTTTCCTCACCCTATCTAAATCAAATCCACCATTCAAGGTTCAGCTAAAATCTTGCCTCCTGGGTGAAATCTTCACTAATCCCCAGATATAAATATTTCACTACTCTAAATCTTATATGATTTCATTATTTGTACATGTTTGCCTCATATTCACTGTCTTGAATGGTATTTGTTTTCCTTGTTATTATTAATAAAAATTATTCCTAATGATAACTTGTCCTTGTATAACACTTTACATTTAAAATTCATTCACAATTCTGATGTCATTTGATCATCACAAGTAACAGGAAAAAGGGAGAGCCTACATATAGATGGAAGCTATAAGGCATTAAAAAAAGTTTCTGGTATTTGAGTATTAGTTTCTAAATATTAAAAGTATGACATGGAATAAGTAATTTCCCCTTTCAGGTTCTCAGTTTCATGATTTATAAAGTGGAAATCAAATCTTTGCTCTATCTCCCTCACTTGACTGTTCTGAAAATCAACAAAAAAATATATAAAATGCTTCGTGTTATTATATGATGCTATAGAAAGACAAAATAGTATTAGATGGTGAGAGGTCTGTCTGTATTGATGCCCCTCCTCTGACAGGAGAAACCCATTGATGAGTAACTCAAGAGCAAGAAGGCAGTTGACAGTTTTGACAATAGTTGCTTCAACAAGCACTTCCTAAAGTTCACCAGCCAACAGAAGCAAGGCTTGCCATCTGTGCAGCCTCCCCAAAGCGAGAATAATTAATTCCTAGAAAACAACCACAGACTTTTCCACTAGCTATTGCTTGACATTCTATGTCCTCCCACAGAAGGCAAAGAAGGCTGGGCCACCAATCAAGGGAAAGTCCTAAGCTCCAGGCTAGAAAAATAATTGACAATTACTTCCTCCTTACAGGAAGGTTCCTTTCGACTGGGAGAAAAGGAGGGGCCAAGTCTTTCACTCAGTATTCATCACTTTCTTTCTTCGTTTTACCATTCTATATTATAAGGTATATTCCTAAATTTCCTGTTATATCTTTGAAGTGCAAACATTCTATAGTCTAACATTATGGGTTCTAATATGCTATAGTTCAAGATTTCTTCCAATTCTAACCTATTATATCCTAATATTCTTTGTTCTAAGACCCATTCTAACTTAAAAATATACATACTCTATAATTCTACACAATGGATCATATTAAATAAATATTTGAATGATTATCAGAAAGAATCATCATAGTTACTAAATCTAGCAGGACAAAACTTTAGTCCGTACCATTTCTTTTCTTTCACTTTTTGCTCTAGAAATCTGAGAACAAACTCATGCAAATTCCCATAAAATTTGGAAATACTGTTTTTTTTAATTGCCTCTGAAATGGTTTAGACATAAAAGTTCCCTTCAGAGGACAGAGCATTTTTAGGGATGGCTTAGATTTATATTAAGGCAATTGTACTCAATTCATTAAATTCATTATTTCAGCAATACTATTTAGACAACTAGTATGAGATTTTTTTTAAAGGAGGAGGAGGAAGGAGAAAAAAGAAAAGGAGGAGGAGAAGAAAAAGGAAAAAGAGGAAGAGGAAGAAGAGGAGATAGTGCTGGTAGTGGAGGAGGAGGAAGAGGAATAGGAGGAGAAGTATCTTGATAGTAATGGTTGATGGCAGTATTATGTTGGAAAGAAGTGTTATAAAAAGTCTAGAGAGAACAATTAAAGCTTGAAGACAGTGGAGGCAGAAGACATGAACTTAATTTCTGGATCTAGGTGATCTTAGAAACAAGACTAATTTCCTTATTTGTAAATGGAAATGATAGTAATTATAATACTATTTGCTTCACAGAATTGTTCTGAAGAAAACATTTTTATACCTAGAAAACTGTTATTTAAATATGAATTATTTCCCTGTTCAACTTTGACCTAAGTGAAAATTATAAAATTCATTAGTAATAACTTCTCAGGGCTTCCTTTATTTACTAACACAATCAATATAAGAATTTAGGGAAGTTGTATGGTATTGGATATTGATCCTGGATCTGGAATCAGTGAACTGAGGCATTATTAACCAACTCTGTGATCTTGGTGGAAACATTTAACTTTTCTGGGCCCTAGTTCTTCAACTTTTTCATAGAAAATGAGACTATCCAATAATATGGCTCTTAGTTTCCACTTTAGCATTAGATCCTATGAAACATGACTGTTGAAATTGGGTTGGGGTAAAAAGATAGGAAACTGGGGATCAGTCACTCTCTTCTGATTGCAACTAGACTGAAAATGCCTTAAAAACAGGGAATTGAGCCTTCAAGAGCAAACAGACCAGAACTTAAGCATGCTATATTCCCTCGGGGGGCTACATGCTTACTCTGGGGAGACTGTTATTACTGAAACTTTTCTAGAATCCTCAGAAAGAATAGACCCTAAAGCCAATTCAGGAACCACAAAAGAAAATCAATCTTCATATCCACACTTCATTTCTGACCTCAAATATTATGAAGCAATCTTATTTCCCTATCTTTCTAAGCATAGCACCCATTTACTAACCACAACTGGCATTTATATAGCCCTTTATAGTGTATGAAGTGCTTCACATGAGTATGTTATATCATCCGAGTCTCACAAACTGAGATAATGAATGTACCACAATATCCATGTTATATTATAGATGAGGAAGTTCAAAGAGGTTAAGGTTTTATCTATCACTGCTGTATAACAAGGGTGATCAGAACGCCAGATCAATTTTAATTCCCTAGGCAACTTGAGAATACAGGGTAAGGAGCTTAGTTAGAAAAGCAGCTAACATGGAAGTGAGCGTGTGTGCCCTTCCTCCTTCCAGAGAAAACATAAGGAACTACTCTGGTCATTAGGGAACTAGTTGACTGAGATGAAAGAGATAAATTTGTGCCAGAGGAAGTGTACCTACTGTGGTCTAAAAGAGTAAACTAGGAAATGATTCATTTCTATTCTGTTTTCCCTTTTTTCATTTCCCTCACATGCTTTGCTGGGGACTTCTATTCCAGGATACAGGATAGGTAGGCATGATATATTGAGCACCAGTCCTGGAGTCAAGAGGACCTGAATTCAAACCCGACTTCAGATACTAGGGGTGTGACTTTGGGCAAACTATTTGACTTAGTTTCCTTATCTGTAAAATGAGCTGGAAAGGAAAATAAAAAAGTACTTCATAATTTTTTGTCAGGAATATCTCAGATGGGGTCACAGAAAGTTGGACATGACTGAAATGACTCAACAACAACTACATCAAAGTATATAACAGGAGCTAATTAGAATTTCTTTTTCTCCCTGCCCCAGGAACAGAAAATGGTGACTTACAGAGGCAGATGAGGAGCAGCCTATGCTGATCTGGGAAAATTGTCATTTTCTATTCTTAAGGCAAAAGGAGGAAGAATTTCTAGCCCTCTCCCAGCCTCATTCTACTACTAAGTGCTAGAAAAATTTTAAAAAAGTTGAAATAGAAATGCATGAGGTATCCATCAGTTACTTCTTATCAAACAGAGAAGGAGCATCGTGATCAGAATAGTACAGCTGGAAAAGCATTGAATGTAAAGTCAGAAGTTTTATTTTTAAGGCTATGTAGTATGATCAGTGTGACAATAGAGGAATCATTTAGCCTCCTGAGACAACATTTCTTTATTTGTCATGTGAGAGGGTGGGACTAAATGGTCACTGAGTCTCATCCAGAGTGATTTGTAGGATATTTTTTAGGTCTAAATTTACGATCTCCTTTAAGGCAGAGCACCTCTTCTTTTTTTCTGGATTTTATCATATATGTGGCATTTTCTTCATAGTAGCCTGGTGAAACATACATTTGTCATCCCCATTTTGCAGATGAGGAAGTAAAAAGTAGAGTCTGGTCAGGTCACACAGCAGCTTTGAATGCATCAGTAGTATCAATAGCAAACATTCTAGTACCCAAAGATTATAAGGGGGATGAGACTAAAAACCAAAATAGTAAGCACTGGGGCAGAAAGAGATTCTAAGGGACCTCTGAAGGGACATGGGAACAAGAATGGGGGTCAGGTGACAGCTCCATCACATATTAGCCCAGTTCTGGGACAGAGTAGCGGCTGCAGTGACAATCAGGGAAATTCCTAATTATACACAGAATAAGGAAGGAGCAAGTTTTAAAAGCTTAGCTATGTGGTTCTAAGCCCAAAGACAGAGGTAGGAATCATTTCTAACTTTTAGCACGTACATAAGTCTTGAGTGAAGTAACCAGGATTAGAAAGCAAGACCAAAGGGGATTCAAGCATTTAAGTTACTCTAAACCTGCAGAATTTCCCAGCAGGCAAACAGTGATGGAGTCCAGCAGCAGTCTACTAAAATCAGTCACACACAATCCAATAGACCCAATCTGGGTCAGGAACATTTAGAGCTCAGACCAAGAAAAAAGTGAACAAATGTCAACCCAGATCATAATACTTTGGAAGCACTAAAAATGTCTAGGCCACAAGACTCTGAGAAGTGAAAAAAGAACAGGACATAAAACCCCCCAAACTCAGCCACTTCCTCCCCCTAATCCCCAAAATGAGCAAAGCCCCACACTAACTTAAAGGTCAAATTCAAAAAATAGGCTGCTAGAGAGCACAAACAAAACAAACAAAAACAAGTAAATAAAGAACAATTCTACCACAAAGCCCTGCTATGGTGATAGGAGACCTCAAGACATAGAAGGAAAAATGACAATGACTTGAAAAATATCCACAATCAAAGCCTCAATGAAAAATGAAGATTAGATACAAGACCAACAGGAATTCTTAGAAAACTTAAAGAAAAAAATGTAAAGGACAAAAAATGGTATAGAGGAAAAGTGGGAAAATAAATGAGATCTATGCAATAAAATTATAAGCAAAAAAAATAACAGCTGTGTTAAAGAGGTATAAACATTACTGAAAAAAATTAAAGACTTAAACATTAGAATTGACCAATTGGTAAAAGAGTAAGAAACATTAATGAAGAAAATAATTCCTTAAAAATTTAAAACTGGACAAATGCAAGCTAACAACTCCATAAGACCTCAAAAAACAACAAAACAAAATAAATTTGCAAAAACTTAGAAGAAAATATTAAATATTTCATTGTAAGACCAACCAGATTCTGGAAGGAAAGAGATTTAACATTACAGCCAAACTATTTAGCAAAATTGACAATATGGGCAGGGGTGATAATATTACATTGAGATGATCTTAAAAGAAGAATGGAAGGGTAAAAAGGAGAGATACACTTGGAGAGAGGGAAAGGGGGGGATGAAAAGGGAAAATTATCTCACCTGAATGGAGTATGTAAGGAAGAGTTTGTACAATAGAGTGAGCAATTGGAACAATTGGAATGGGAAACACTTCATGTGACTCGCATATCCTGGCATCATCTCCCTGATGTCAGAGTCCTTTTCAAAAACAAAGGGTAAACAATTTTTCTGAGTAGTAGTAGGAGCTACCTCACTAAGGACTCAACTGGAACTGGACAATTGAGTGACACAGCCCTTTCTTGTCTTGTCTTGTTGTGTCTTTCCTTTCTTTCCCCCCTTTCCACTAATACTATACATAGAATGGAATGTTATCAAAATTCTTAAAGAAAAGCTGAAATGAGTTATAGAGGAAAATAGTAAAACCATACTAGTGAAAGATCTCAAATTATTTCTCTCAGACTCAGGAAAACCTAATCACACAACAATTAAGAAATAAGGTAAGAAAATGAACAGGATTTTAGAAAAGTTGGATTTTAAGGAAAATTAAAAGATTTTTAGAAGAATGCTAAATGGGAATAGGAAGAATTATTACTTTTTTCTTACGTATATATGGCACACTCAAAAAGTTGGCCATGTATTAGGGCACAAGGGCCTCATAAACCAATACAGAAAAAACAAAATATTAAATGTATCTTTTTCTGACAATAATACAATAAACATTACATTTAATAAAAGATATTTGAAGTATAAATTAAAAATTAATAGGAAACTAAATAATTTAATACTAAAGAATGGGTAGGTCAAAGAACAAATCATAGAAATTAAATTTAATGAATTAATTTAATGAATTGAATTGAATAATTGAATAATTTCATTACAAATAATGATGAGACAATGGACCAAACTTTTGAGATGAAGTGAAGCAACATTTAAGAAAAAATTCATATCTTTAACCATTTCCATCAATAAAAGAGAAAAAGTAAAAAAAAAAAAAAAAAAAACAAATTAGGCATGAAGCTGGAAAAACAACCTAGAAAAACAAATTAATCTCCACCCCATCTCCAAAAAAAGCAATTTTGGAGATCAAAGGCAAAATTAATAAAATTGAAAGAAAAGAAAATAAACAATGAACTAATAGATAAACTGCTAGCCAGGGGATGCAATGATAAAGATTTCTGGACCTAAAGTTAGGAAAACATATTTTGCTGAGTTCAAATTTAGCATCAGACACTTTACTGTGATTATTAGCAGTGTGATCCTAGGCAAAATCATTTAAACTTGTTTGCTTCAGTTTCCACATCTGTAAAATGAGCTGGAAAAATGGCAAACCATTCCAGTATCTCTGCCAAGAAAATACCCCAAAGGGGTCACAAAGAGTTGAACGTGACTGAAACACTAAACAACAAACAATAAATAAAGTGAGGAGCTGGCTTAAAAAACAAAATAGATAATTAGCTAATTTGATTTTTGGAAAGAAAAAGAAGAAATTACCAAAATCAAAAATGAAGTGAATAAAATCACAGCCAATGAATATAAAATAAATTCAATTATTAGTAAGTCATTTTGCTCAACTATGTGCCAATGAAGCTGATGATCTAAATTAAATTTGGATATTTATTAAAGGAAAAAAAATCAAACACACATATGCAAACAAAAAACAACCCATAAACTTCACAGGTTAGCAAATCAAGAGATTTAACAGGCTTATATATGTTTTAGAAAAAAGAAATTATACAAACCATAAATAAACTCCCCTCCCTCCCCCACCCTATCCCATCCCACCGCACAAAGAAGACTTAGGAACAGATGAATTTACAAGCAATTTTACTAAATATTGGGGAAAAAAAAAACAATTAACCCAATACAACATAAACTATTTTAAAAATAAATAAAGGAGCAGTACTTCTAAATCCCTCCTATGACAAATATGGTCTTGATATATAAAGCAAAGGGAGCTAAAAGAGAAAGAAAACTATAGACAAATTTTCATAATTAATTTTGCTACAAATAATTTGTTGAAAATAACTAAATAAAACACCATTCAGGAGATTACAACAATATATCATAAAGATCATATGTTTTGACTATGCTAGATTTATATCAAAAATTCAGGATTTATTCAAGATTAGGAAAATCATAAATATAATTAAACATATCAATAACAAAAATTATATGATTATTTCAATAAGTTCAAAGAAAGCTTTTTGACAAAATACAATACTCGTTCCTGTTTTTAAAAAAATTCTAGAAAATCTGGGAATTAATGAAGATTTTTTTTTTTTTAATAATGAGTTACAGCTATCTAAAACCAAGACCACACATAGAGGGGATCAACTAGAATCTTTTACCAAAAGAACAGAGATGAAGAAATTTGGACATTATTACCCTTTTTTTTTTAATATGCTGGCAATCCTAGTTATAGCAATAATACAATAAGAAAATTAGATATAGGAATAGTCAATGAGGAAACAAAACCAACACTTTTTTTTTTTTTTTTTTTTTGCAAATGTTTTGATGGTTTACTTTGAGAATCCTACAATTTGAACTAAAACTGGTCAAAACAACAAATCAGCAGAGTTGCAGTATATAAAATAATGCTACACAAATCATTAGTACTTCATTACCAACAAAACTAAGAAGGAAGGGATAGAAAGAGAAATTCAACTTAAAATAACTACAGACAGTATTAAATAGTAGGAAGTCCACTTGTCAAGACAAACCTAGAACTATATAGGTATGATTATAAAATACTAGCTACAAATGTAGATATAAATAAGTATAGAACTATTAATTGCTCATGTGTATGTTGAGTCAATGTTATCAAAATGGCAAGGCTACCTAAACTATATTTAGCTTACTATAATACCAAACTACCAAAGAATTGTTTTATTGAATTAAGAAAAATAATAACAAAATTCATCAAAAATCAGTGAAAAAAATATGATTTGTAGCAGTGCTGGATTTCAATCTACACACAAAGATGCAATTATCAAAAAACTTTCATGTTTACTTAAAATTAAAGGTTGATCAATGGAATAGATTAGATACACAATATATACAAGCAAATGAACACAGTAATCTATTGTTTGATAAACCCAGATTTCTACATTGGATCAAGAACTTACTATTTGACATAACTGTTGGGAAAAATGAAAAGTAATCCTGCAGAAACTAAACAGAGACTGCAATTTTATAAAATACATGATGAGAAGCTCAAAATGAGCACATAATTTAAAAATAAAGAATGATATCACATAAGCACATTAGTGGAGAAAGAAAGAAATTACCTGTCATACCTATGGATAGAAGTATTCATGACCAAACAAGAGATGGAGGACATCATGGATGACAAAATGAATAATTTTGATAACATAATTTTTAATTACACAAGCAAAACAAATGCAGCTAAAATTAGAAGAATATCAGCAAGAAAATATTGTTGCAGGAAATTTCTTTGATAAATGTCTCCTCTCTAAAACATATAAGGAACTGAGTCAAATGTATAAGAACAAGAGACATCTCCAAATGATAAGTGGTCAAAGGATATAAATAGACAATTTTCAGAAGAAGAAATCAAAACTATCAAAAGCCATATAAAAATGCTCCAAATCCTTAATAATTAGAGACATATAAATTAAAACAATTATAAAGTACCACTTTATATCTATAAGATTGTCTATCATTATTAAAAAAAAAAAAGGAAAAAGAGAAATTTGAAGGATACAGGGGAAAACAGGTACACTAATGAACTGCTAGTGGACCTGTTAACTAGGTACAACCATTTTGGAAAGCAATTTAGAACTATGCCCAGAAGTCTACTGAGGCTGTACCTGAATATACCATTGGTTCTCTGCTTCTCTTTCTCCTCTGCTTAATCTTCATCTAGATCACACCTTCTAACCATAGGTGGACACCAAGGTTGTGTCCTGATCCATCTTTTCTTGTCCTTCCATGCTGCTTCACTTGGTGATATCATCTGAAGGCACTTATTATTTCATGCCTGGATTATTACAATGACAATTGGACTACCTGCCTCAAGTCCCTCTTCATTTTAATCTAAATTCCATTCAGCCACCAAAGTGATTTTCCTTAATAGCAAGTCTGACCATGTCACTCCCCTATATAAATTCCAGTGGCTTCCTATTGCCTCTAAAACTAAATACAAAAATCTGTTTGACTTTCAGAGACCTTAATAACCTTGCTCCCTTCTACCTCCTCAATTTTTTTTTACAAGTTACTTTCTATAACATATTCTTTGATCTGACACTGGCCTCCTGGCTGTTTCTCAAATGACATACTCCATCTCTCAGCTTTGAGCATTTCCTCTTGCTGTTCTCCATTCTGGGAATGATCCTTCTCTACATCTCCAGCTATGGGTTTTTCCTAGCTCTTTTTAAGTCCTAACTAAAATTACACCTTTTTTGGATGCCTTTCTATTCTCTCAATCTAGTGCTTCTCTTCCTTATTTATTATTTATTCTATATACTGCATATTCAAACATTATTTGTTCGCTTGTTGTCTCTTCTCATTGGACTGTGAGATCTTTGAGCAAGACCAGTCTTTTATTTTTTTTTAGATTCCCAGCATTTAGGACAGTACCTGACACAAAGTAAGCTTTAGATATTCTGACTAATTTACTTAGGGATTTAAGGATTCTCTTCAAAATTATATAAATTTTGATTTTTAGATTTTATAGATCTCATTGTGACTATTCAGAAACCTTATTAAATTTTTTCCTAGATTTGTTGTGGATTCTAGATAAAGATCTTAGGTAAAGAAAGCTAAGTTATACATATATATATATAATATTGATGTACTTTATGGTCACTTCTCAATTTATATATCTATCCACATAATTATCTATCTCTGTGTGTATGTATGTATATATGGCTGACCTGTGAAAGAAAGTATAATTTAATTATAATAACTACAGGGCAAAACTTGAACATGTATGTACATGATGGTAGAGGGAGATGTTATACAAAGGGGCAGATTTCCCTCAGTAGAAAGAGGAATTTGCTAGGAATGATTCTGCAATAATAGAAAAGGATAGTTTAGGAACTAGAGAGGTTTTAGTCACAGTTGCTCTTTCAGCAAGATCTAGATGAAAATTTGTAAGGAAAAAAACTGTATATGAGATTCTTTCTACAGATATTGCCTGGAGTCAGATATTTAGAATAATTTATATTCTAAACTTATTTCCACCTCTAATATTCTGTATCCAAAAAATCTCTTCTAGATCTAACATTCTTTCTTGTTTTGTGTTCTATTATTTTGTTTTAAGAATTCTTTCAGAGCTAGCATTCCGTTCCATAATCCTTGGTTCTAAGTGTTTTTACAATTTTAATGTTCTTATATTCTATAGCCCTTTCTACCTGCTATGTTCTATGTTCTAAGATCTTTCTTAGCTCTAGTACTCTGTGATTACATGATTTTTCAATTTTCCATTTTGTACATGGCAGAGTGCCCAGGTACTTAGAAAATCTATTTTCTGATTGAATGATATGCTGAAATTTGAGAATATTTGAGATTGTTTACTTCTAGAAATGCTATAACTTCAGCTGCACTAACTCATTTAAAATTTATATTTTTCCTCTCTTTTAAAGCCTCTCTGAATTATAAAACCAATGGGGAGGATCTGGACACTCTGGTCTCAGTTAACTGCATGTTCCCTCCTTCCCTATCCTACTAGGATATATACAGGGAATCACCAAGGAACAAGAGAGTATGGCTATGAAATCATTCAACCAGAAGAAGACATTTCTCTGGCTCTCCCTTCCTTCCCCTTCCTTTAGTTCAGAAGCCCCTAGCCAGCATAGGGAAAGGGGAATCCAAGGGCACAGATGAACTGAGAATGATGCACATTAGCTATAGAGAGTGTGTCAGACTCAATTAGGCTATCCATCTTCAAAAGACCAACCTATAACTAGGGGGTAACTGAAGAAAACCAGACCAAGAAAAGATCTATGGGTTGAAGAAAAAAGAACAAAAGGCTAGTTCTATTATCATTTCAGTAATGCATAAAAATTTTAAGATAAACTTCCTAGTTAACAATAACAGTATTTATGTTTATCAAGTATGTTTTATGTTTTGAAATGTTTTTATATATATAGTATTATAGTAAAATGATAGTGAATGGAGAATTAGAATAACTGAGAGAAATCTTGGCTTAGTGAATAGTCTATTGTATTTGTGGTAAGAAAAACTTGGGTTCAAATGCTGACTCAGATATTTATTATGTATTAAGCCAAGCCATTCATCTTCTACATGTTTCATTGTCCTCACCTGTAAAATGAACATATCAGGCTCAATGTCTACTAAATTTCCTTTTACATATAAATTTATAATTTAAAATCCTATAACAAATCTTGGGCATGAATTCTGGGCTTGATACTTCCAACCTGTGTGACCTTGAATTTGTCATTTCATTTCCCTAGAACTTAAGTTATTCCTTTGTAAAATAAGGAAGTTAGATTAAGTAACATCTAAGGTTTTCTACCTACTTTAGAGACTATGGTCTGTATTCTCATTAGGTCATTTTAAGAGTCCTGTTACATAGGCAAGGCAGAGGTTCATGGATCATAGCTCCATAACTGGAGCACCTAATACAGCCAGCTTACTTTTCAAATGAGGAAATTAAAACTCAGAGAAAAGTAACTAGTCAAAACTTAAAATAACTCTTACAGCAAATTAGAAACAAAACCAGAACTTGAACTCAGTTCTCCTGACTAATCCTAACTCTTTTTATTTACTGGCCTATGGAAATTATCTTTAACTCTTGTCCTTAAGAGGTGAAAAATTCATATTGCAAAAATTAGGGACTTAATTACTCTGAAAATTAAAGAGATTATAACTAGAAATAATTGTTTGGCCTGGATATGACATTTTGCTTTAAATGACCATGGATATCCTCAAGGGAACATTAGTATATCCTGAGTCTTGATTCAATCAATAAAATATTACCCACAAATAGAAGCATCTGGAAGACCTCAACATCTAAAGGGACCTTCTCATACTTGTGGACCTTATACTTGATATCCTCTATAATAGGGAGAAAATCCTTTAATAAGGATGCATCTCTCAGACTTTTTCATCATGCATTTTTTTGGTCAAGCACATTCCAGTTTTATCCCTCAATTTATATGAATAATTAGAATGTTGTTAAATAAAGTTACCCTTGTATTTGGACATTTAAGGAATCACAAATGATCTTAATCAATGCACTGAAAATTCCCTGAATATGCATATGTTTTGTAAATAAAAAGCTTTAATAAAAAGAAAATTCCCTAAATGAAAACATGTAAGGCTTTATTTTTCTTATCAAAATTATTTATTTATGTAATTAGCAAAAAATAAATAATAAATAAGGAAATGAAGGAAGATCAAACAGAGGTATACATATATTTCTTTCAGGCATTTGAAATTCTATAGATGAAGTCTCCTGTTAAAAAATCATATATATTTTTTCCTATCAAGTGTCTTGAGAATCTCTGAGTTTTTCCTAAGGATTTTTGAGGGAAGGAAGGAATCTTTTGTATCTCTTTCCCCAACACAATGAACTATAGTTACTTCTTGCATATAGCTGTAGAAATCTGTGCTTGTCTACTTAAGCCAGAGGCTGTATACCAAGATCCTAGCTGTCTGCCTTGTATTTCTTTCCCTGGACACAGGTGCCAAATAGTCATGTAGAGATGAATATTACTAATCTTGATGGCAAACACATGTTTCCAAGAGATTAGGCTATTGTGGCTCTAGGTACTAGTTTCTCAGTAGGAGAGGATCACCACAATTTCTTAAGGTGGAAAAGATGATTACTAACATGAGGATATTATAGATGAAAGGATTAAGAAACCTCAAGCTATATTTTGAGTTATGGAGCAGTTTCCAGCAGTTATGGAGCTCACCTGTATTGTTCAATCAGTACAGATCTGAGGTGAAAGTCAATGATTAATTAGCAATCCTACAAATTATTTTATTTTTAAGCATTTGTATTCTGGTCATATCATTGGATACTGATTCATATTTTAGATATTGGCCAATATATGTTTATGAATCTTTTGTGTTTTTAAATTTTTTTTGTTGAGAAATAAATAGTTGTCTCTACTTGAAGAAGAAAAAAAAAAAAGAAAACTCTGTTCTTTTTGCCTATTTCCATTTACAATATCCTTGGTATGTTCATAGACTATTATCTCAGATTTCATAGGAAAAAAAATTGCAATATTGTGATCTATGATTATTTTCTCATTATTTTAGTATCTTCCCCTCTTTAAGAAATCTTAAATATCAATGTCATTTCAATAGTTAAAACAAGTTGATTGAGTGATCTATAAAGGAAAATATAATTGAACAAGGAATGTATATTTCCCAGAAATATTAGAGAAACCATATTAATTAATTTATTCATGTATCTTGGACATATAATGCAACAATGAGTGAAGCTCATCAGAATAAAAACAAAAAAATGAATTTGTATTGAATTTGGAAAATTGTGCTATACTTTCAACCATTTCAAGCTACCTGTACACATATATGCATGCACACCCATGTGTGCACACACACACACAACACACAATGTTATGTTTCTGGGAATCATCGAACATCTTGATCCCTAAATAATCAATATTTCATATGACCCAAAGGGCAGCAAAGAAATGAAAAGAATGTAAGCTCCTTGCAGGCGGACACCGTATCATATTTGTCATTGTATCCCTAAGTACCTTGAAGAGTTCCTGGAGCAAAGAGAGTACTTAATAAATGCTTATTGATTAATTGGTCGAGCATGAGTAAAAATAACTAACCCATATTGCCAACAATGATATGTATGGAATAAGAGGTATAAAAGGCCAACATGGAAATACATGACTAGAAGAGGGGGTTGACCAATCATCTATTGAAGGCAAAAAATAAGAAATCATGGAGAAAAATAAGCTTCTAAGAAGCCTTCAGCATAGATAAAGTATTTTATAAAAAACATGTGAGGGAACATGAGGAAGAATCACACAAGAAGAGAAAGAATGAATAAGCTGCTTTTGAGACCAACAGTCTTATATGTATGAAATCATGGAGCTATCTAAGTATGAACTCAAAGGAATTTGACAGGACTAGTTTTTCTATAAGCTCACCTAGTTTAAGCAGCTCCTTTATTTCATGTAAGAAGAAACTGACATCCAGAGGGGCTAAGTGACATTCCTATGGTACACACTGAGAAAGCTTCAGAACTAGACTTTAAATATAGGTCATCTGACTCCAGCTCTATTAATTGTCACACTTCACCACACTTCTTGTGACAGCTTAATTTATTGTATACCTGGGGTCACAGGTTCTGGTTCTCACAAAGTAAGAGGAAGAATGAAGGCTTCTAATGAAGGTAGGGTGCAACCATAAAAAGAATAAAAAGTTTTAGCGTTCCAGTGTGTGATACACCATTAGTGGCAAATGCTCATGCACATGCTCAATCTGAAAAATAGTTGAGAGAGAGAGAGACAGACAGACAGACAGATATATGGAGATAGAGAGAGACAGAGAGAGACAAAATTGAATTGGTAAATGTGTGTAAAGCAGAGAGTAAGAACTCTATAATCTAACAGAAAAAGAAGTTCATGTTTCAATCTCATTTCCTTTCTTTTATATTGGAGGTATTACAGAGACATCAAAATTTCTCAGTGGCCCAGGAATCAAATCAATCTCCTATTCAAATAAAGAATATGTCTATGCCAGATTTAACATCTTCTTTAAAGTCAATTCTTAAGTTAACATTCTCCATCCTAAACAACTCTGAAAGACTTAGGATCTATACCATGGCCATACAAAATTCGAGAGGATTCATGATGATGCCCATCTCTGAATAAAAAAGTGACAGACTCAGAATAAGCCTTTTTATGTCCAAACAGAAATTTATTTTGCTTGACTATTCATGTTTGTAATAGGGTTTTATTTTTTCTTCTTTTCTCAAGGTACAGGAAGAGAAAGCAGGTGGAAAGCCTAACAGGAGGGCTTTTTTTTGATGGGGAAAAAATTAAAACAATTTGATTCTCTAAAGTTCCTTCTAGTTTTCATTTTAGGTTCTGATATTCGATGTTCTAGGATCCATTCTGGCTTTAATATTTTATGTTCTTTGTCTAAGTAGCCTGTATTCTGAGGTCCCTTACAGCTCTAGATTATTTTTCCCCTAAGACCGTATGATTAGATTGTAATATGGAAAGAAAAAAAGAGAGTCAACTAACAAAGGCTGGTTTCAGCTATTACTCTAATTAATCAGGGCAGGGATCATCAATGGGGGTTAAAGAGATTATATGCAAGAAAGTCAATTTGCAATATCCTTGCTTAATGGTTTCCAAGGGGGCTAGGGTCTTTAAGGATGCCTCATGTATACACATGCAGCCTAGACCATTTAGTTTATTTCTAAGAATATATCAGATTATGTTTTTTCTATATTAATAGAGGACTAGTATTTCAGATGAACAAAAAGGAGTCCATCTTAGATCTTCTTTTAAATACTTAATCTTATTTTATATTAGTAAGATTTTTGCTCTTTAGGGAGAAACAAGCAAAGGTAAGAAAGTAGTTAATGTCCAAACTGCAAACATCACATATGAAAAATTAAGAATATACTACATAAGAATATTCAACCCTTCTGATAAGGCAATTGTGGTATGCAGATTCTGATGGATTTTTCATAATGAGTCTAATGTGGTCCTAGGCCCAAGGGATCACATATATTGCATATAAATAAAATACTTAAATCTGTTTACTCTAACAGTCTACTTAATTCCAAAAGCATCTATTGTTATAAAATGACTCATCACCAAATATAGATTAATAAAATTTTGGAACTGCAATTATTTTCTAATTATCATAAATCTCATTAAGCATTGTGATTTTATAAATAATAGTTTTTTTTCAAATTGTAACATTTTAAAGCTAGAAGGGAAATTAGAGAGGATTTAGTTCAATCTCTTCATTTTAGAGATAAAGAAACTGAGGTCCACAGAGTGGGAAAGATACTCCTAAAGAAAAAAAGAGAGAGGAAGGGAGGGATGCAGGAAGAGAAGGAGAGAGAAGGAAAGAGAGAGAGAAAGAGAGAGAGAGAGAGAGAGAGAGAGAGAGAGAGAGAGAGAGGAGAGAGAGAGAGAGAGAGACAGACAGACAGACGGACAGACAGAGACAGAGACACAGAGAGAGAGAGAGAGAAAAGAGAGAGAGAGAGAGAGAAAGTGACAGAGAGACACACACACACACACACACACACACACACACACAGAGCAAGCACAAAAACCAGAATCCTTATTTTTAAACAAGGATAAATTCAATGGCCATGATCAGAGGTTGTTGTATTGCTTAGTAGAAAATAGCTGTAGATCTGGGAGACTCAGGCTTAGGTGTGAATCCTTATTCCAATATTAACAATTTGTGTGCTCATGGGAAAGTTACAATGCCATGGAATATTAATTGCCTCATCAGAAAGCTGGTGATGTTAATAATCATAATTTGCTTCTGTAGTGCTTAAGAGAGATGGTATGCATAGTGGATAGAGATCCTTAAAACCAAAAATACTTGGTTTTAGATTTCTCCTATGTTACATATTGTCTACATGACTCTGGACATGTCGCATAACATCTAGCTGAGGCAGCTAGATGGCCCAGTAGTTAGAGTGCTGGGCCTGGGATCAGGAAAACTTGAATATGTGTGGTCTCAGACACTTATTAACTTTGTGATCCTAGGCAAGTCTTTTAACTGCTGTCTAAGTTTTCTCCACTATAAAATGGGGACTTACTTCATGGGGTTATCATGAGGATCAAATGAGATATTTGCACAGTGTTTGGCACATGGAAGGCAGTTAATAAATGCTTATTTTCTTTTCTCTTTAGGCAATCTTCTCTGACTACAAATTACAGAGAAGTTGTCAAATTTTAGAAAGTGGAAGGGGGAGTTTCCTTAACTGAGAGTTTTCTGTACCAATGCACACATAGTTCCAGGCCCTATCACTTGAGATTTATAAAGCATCTTCTCACAATAACCCTTTGAGGCAGACAGTATTCATTTCATAAAATAGAAGAAAGAATTAAAACAAAAAACAGCCTATGGAAAACTTGGCATGAGATACAACTGAGCCCTGTCATTCCATAGGCATTCATAGATGAAGCTGGCAGTAGGGTAACAAATGGATAGAAAGTAGATCAGATTGACAAACATTTCTAAAATGATCTCTTTCATCAACACTGACAGAAGAACAATTTACATGTGTAATATGTGATATCTAGGTAAAAGAAAAACAATGGAATATAGTGGAATTCGAACTGCTGGAATCAAAGGGAGTTGGAATCTCAGTTCTGCTCCTTACTACCTGTATGACTTTCAGTGAATGACAAACTTTTGGATCTTCACCTTCCATATCTATAAAATGAAGTTGTAAGACTCAATGGCTTCGAAGGTCAATTTTGGCTCTAAATCTGTGACATTATCATTCAATGATCTATGGAAAAAACATGCAAAAATTGCATAAGATGAGAAGGCATAGGTGAACTATATTCTACATCAAAGGAAAGCATTGTCAGTAACATCACATAAAAACTGGGAGGGACTTTTGTCCAATTCTTTTTTTCCCATCAATTTTTCCTCTATCTCTCTTACTTGGTTTTCAAAATCCTTTTTGAGCTCTTCCATAGCTTGCAACCAGTTCTTATTTTTCTTTGAGACTTTGGATAAAAGAGCTTTGACTTTGTTATCATCTTCTGAGTATATATTTTGATCTTTTTACTATACTAACTTTCTATGGTCAGACTCTTTTTTGTTGTTGTTGTTTGCTCATTTTCTCAGCCTCTTATTGGACTTTTAACTCTGTTAAAACAGGGGTCCATTTTCAGGATGGAGGGTGCACTGTCCTAACCTGTTTCTAGAGATTCTTCTAGGGACTGATCCCAAGCATTCCTTTCTGCCCTGGAACTATGAGGAGTGTCCATGCTCCATGTGGCAGTAAGTTCTGATGTGCAAAAGTAAACCAACCCTTCCTCAGTGCCAGTAAAGGGACCTCTTGTGAGCTGAGTCCTGCAGAAGCTGCCCCCTTCTCCAGCACTACATCCCACTCCTGATTTGTTGGTTTTATAAGGCTCTCTCACCCTGCTAACAGGCCTTTCTTGCTGACCTTCCAAGTCTTCTCTGATATCTCTGGGCTGAATACCAGTACTGCTGCTGATTCAGAGACCCAAGGTCCATTCCTGCTTCGTTGGTACTGGGCTGGGACCAGGGTTGTGCAACCTTGGATTCCCACAGAACTTTCCTGCTGATCTTCTAAGCTGTATTCAGCTGGAAAAAGTTCCACTCCATCTTTCTAAGTGTGGTGACACTTTGGAATTTGTTTGGAGTCATTATTTAAAAGAATTTAAAGCAATTTTGGGGAGCCTGACTTTACTCCACCATCTTGGTTCCACCTCCCCCTTTTTGTTCTTCATGGATATAGTAAGATCATCCAATCTATAATTAAGATTCAGATCTTCTGTGGCTGCAAAATCAGTGCTTTATTTACTACAGCATATATTCTTTCAATCCTGAGCATCAATTTCTCTATCTGTTAAATAGAGGTAATAATTTTGGAACTCTTTACCTCATACCCTTACCTCATAACCTTTTTTGTAAGAAAAGTAAGCCTTTACAGCATTATTGAAATAAGAACTATAATTATGAGTTATTGAAATATGCATCTCTTTAGCTAGGTAAAGAAGTAGATAAAGTGCTAAGCCTAGAATCAGAAAAATCTGAATTCAAATGTAGACTCAGACATTCAGTAGTAGAATGAGGTTGAAAAAAATCATTTGACATCTTTCTTCTTCAACTTCTTCAACTATAAAATGTTTATAAAAACAGTATAAACTCTACAAGGTTGTTGTGAGAATCAAATGACTTAATATATGTAATGCACTAACCACAATATGGGGCAGTTAGGTGCTGCAGTAGATAGAGTACTGGGCCTGAAATCAGGAAGATCTGAGTTCAAATGTGACCAATTATTGTTGTTATAGTTATGCATGAGTCTAGGCAAGTCACTTAACCTCACGATACTCCTTCTATCTTCATAACTAAATAACAAAGTCTTTTTTAAGTAAAAAGACAGCTTGACTAGTAATACTTATGTAAGGGTCAGGAGATCTTATTTTGATACCTGAACCCACCATTAATTAGCTTTATAAACTTATTATTTTGCCTCTCTGTGCTTCACCCATAAAATGAAAGTGCAAGAACAAATGCGTTCTGTGATCCTTTCCAACTAACACATGTCTTTATCTTGACCCCTTCAAGTGTGACATTCTTTGATTCTCTTCAAGATTCACAAAATCTCAGAACTATGGAGTTGAAAGGGATGTTAGAAGCCATCTACTACTGCAACTTGTGACTGAAAAGAAATACTTCTCATGGTAGCCATCTTAGGGCAGAGAGTTGGGGGAAAGAACAAAAATATAGTTACCTTATAACTTTATTGTATATCAAAAATTAAAAAAAACAAGTTATACAGAATAAATCTGCAATTTCAAACATCCACAAAAACAGACCACTAAACTGATCCTCAAGTCTTTTCTTAAAGATCTCCAATGAAAGGAATTTCACTACCTCTAAAAGTAGCCCATCTTTCCTTTGGGACAGCTCTAATTGTTAGGAAGTTTTGTTCATTTGGGGTTTGTTTTTTTCTAATATTAAAACAATATCACTATCTTGGGAACTTCCTGTATCTGCTGTCTAGGTCAAAACAGAATAAGAACCTCTGCCATGTGAGAGCTCTTCAAATATCTGAACAGTTATCATATTTGCTAGCCACACCCACTCCATATCTAAATCTTCTCCAGAACAAATATCTCAAGTTCCTTAAATAATCCTTATTCATGGAATACTTTATGACCCAGACTGCCCTCTTTTCAATACATTCAGGCTTATTAATCTCTTCCAAACTATTCACTCCCCTCCCCACAAATGAACATAGCACTCTAAACATGATCTTGCCATGCTGAAGACAGTGAGATTGTCATATCTTTATGCTTGGAAGCTTCCCTTTTAATGCAGACCAAAATAGTATTAAGTATCTAGGATTGACAGAGAAGTCTGATAATTCATATTGACTTTGAAGGTCACTGAACTCCATCTTTTTCAAGTAACTAGATTTCTTCATTGTCCCCCCCATTATTATACTTGTGAACTTAATTATTTGAACCCATGTGTAAGATTTGACATCTTACTATTCAATTTTTTCTCATTAGATCGTCTAATGCTTTATCCTTCTATGATCTTTTTAGATCCTTACAGTTATATAGTATGTTAGCTATCCCTCCTAGCTTTGTGTTATTTGTAAAATTTTTAACTATTCCATGTAAACTTTTATCTACATCATTGACAAAAGTATTAAGCAGTACACGGCCTTGGGGCACTACACTGGAGATCTCCTTCCCGAATGACACTGAACCATTTACAACTACTCTTTGAATTCAGACACATGAACCAGTTCTAAATTTATTTAACTATATTATGCTCTGGCCTATATCCATTCTTCTCTTTTACAATAAAGTGCCAAATTATTTTACCAAATTCTTCGTTAAAAATTGAGTAAAATTTCTTTCTTCCTCCTATATAGCCATTTAATAATCTTGCTTAAAATGTTTCATTTGGCAAAACTTGTCAATAAAGCTATGGTTACATTTTCTACAATTATAATTATTGTATTATATATGTAATATAGTAATTATATGTCTAATATATAATTATACTCTTTGTATGTCATACACTTACCCTGCTACCTGCACTAGATGTTTCCTAACCCTCTTTTTTAAAGATCTGCTGTAGAATTTTCCTAGTAATTGATCAGTCTAATGACAAATGATTATATCTCTAGGTGCATTCTAATCATTAGTGGCTAAATTGGTCACAAGAAGGAACCCAATCAAATTAGAAGTTTTAAGACTAGTGATTCATGAATACAGAAATGCACTTGATGCTTGTAGTGCTGAACAAGAGCCATACAAGAGACAGAAATCATTTTCAGTACAGCCTAGGTGCCACAGTGACATGTGAAAGAGTAAATCATTAGGACTGAGCCCAGGGAATGGATCTAAATGGTAGTAATGAGATGAGTTTTAGAACATGGAAATGACTGCTGAATATTCAGGCATATTCCTCAAGGGGATAGCTGGCGGAATTAGCAATGTCTCTTAAGGTAAGTGGTCACTGGCATCCCTGACAATCAGGAGTGGGAGAGGCATTAAACTTCCGATTGGAGAAGACAAAAACTGATTGTCAAGAGGATGGAGGAGTAGACATAATCAGCCTTGTTGATCTCTGAATTGGGCATAGAGGGGCCCTAAGGGGCTCTTCCTGTGGCTTAGAGTATCACCATCTACTTTTCTTCAAAGCAGAAAATTGAAGGATTTTCTCTGGCAAATCAGTCAACCCTTCATCTCTCACTTCCACAGAAACAACTACCCATGTTATTTCTCCTGAGTCTAAAGGGTGTTGATGACCACATCTTATAGAACTCATTACCTAGCAACCATTCTTCAGCAAACCTACTTGGTACTTTTCCAGAAGAGATATTCTTTTTTGTGCTCTCATTTTTTCCTCTTCCCCCTCCCTTCTCTCCTTTTCTCTATCTTTCTTTCTTTCTTTTTCTGTCTCAGTCTGATTTTCTATAAGGGCTGACCTCCAGTCAGTATCTGATTAACTTGGACAGTATTTTATCATTGAAGCTGATTATTTCTTATTGATATGACACTTAGTGGATGTTTTATGTTTTAATGTTGATCCCACTTATTTACTTCTTTCTATGTCTCCACCCCTGACTCTCTCACACAAGCAAACTTATCACACGAAATGAAAGATTCAGGGCTGAAGGGAACCTTAGAGGTCAATTAGCTCAACAGTCATAATTTTACAGATGAGTAAATTTTAGCCCAAAGGGATTAAAAGAAACAGATCTAAGAAGTAACAGTAAGGATTCAAATCTGGGGCCTAAGACTCCAAATACAGTCTTGATGTTCCACTATATATCAATATCCTAAATTAAGCAACATCTCATTTCTGAGACCTGCTATATATTATTTCCCCAGGGTCCTTTCAGAAAATGAAGAGTTCATACTAGGTCAGACTTCAGATTCTCTATATGCTAGAATTCTTTCTCTTTTACAAGGAACAGAATCTCCCTGCTCCCCCGCCCCCAAATATATTTTTGACCAGGTCAGTGGAAGCTTGTGTAATGAATTCTGAAGGTTCTAGGTGAGAAGTGCTTGGAAGAAGAGTATGTTATAATCCCAGTGATAGGCAGAAGATAGGGGTCCAAGTTTTTATCTGCATGTAATGAAGCAGAATGAGGGTGTAGGAGGGGAACATTTGAAAGGAAAAGCTTCCCATATGGGGAACAAGTCTTAGAAATTGCCACAAAACCAAGAAGTAGAAACCATGGAATGAATAATATTGTATCTAATACTGTTATATTGTACTAAAGACTGGGATAGAATGTTTGGGTGTTTTCTATTATTATTATTTTGAATGCAGAAGAATTTTAGACAGGTTGCATGACTTAATGAGAACAATGGTGTAATAAACACTGATATATATAATTAAGTTTGAATCTCAAATGGACTACTTACTATATGTAACCTAAGGCTAGTAATTTTAATTTTCAGTGCCTTCATTTGTAAAATTTAATCTATTGGATGAGAAAATATATTGTGACTGGATTCTTGGAGTAATAAAAAGTTTTTCTCATCATATATCTTTAATGTCACAGTTCTCAATGTATAGTCTTAAGATATTTTCAACAGGTCCCTGAGGTAAAAACTATTTTCATAATAATACTAATTTTAACATGTAAATATATTTTAAAATAGTAATATAAACAAAAACTCTTTGGAGAATCCTCAATAATTTTTAAGATTATAAAGAGATCCAGAGACCAAAAAGTTGGAGCCACATGTTCTAATGATTCTCCCGAGACTAAAAGACTGGAAATGTTTCTTCAAGAACAAGAAGTTAAATTAAGACATATAAAAAGAGAAGTTTATGAGGTGAACAGTGCAAATATTATTACCTCCATTTTGCATATTTAAAAATGAGATTTCTAAAGGCTAGTGACTTATTAAAAGTCATATAGCTAGAAAATGGCAGAGAGGGCAAGAGCATATAATTCAATTCAACATAGTTTTATTGAATACCTACTATATTTAGGACATTGCTGTTTCAAGCTTTTTGACTCAAAGTCCAGTCTTCCAGTGACTAGAGCAGAATCATGTTCTATCTTCTAACAATTCAATCATTTCTTACAAACAAATGTTTGTTATTTGTATAGTGTTTACAGAGAGTTATACTTGGCACTGGAGAAGATGTAAAATATATAATATTAATTTAGATACCATGTTTGCCATTATGGAGCTCATCTATACAATCATAACATATAATGTTAAATGTAAAATGTGTTGGTCACAAAAAAATCTTGTATGGTATCTGAGGGAAGGAATATTTTGTTAAATTAGTTAGAGAATCAGAGAAAGACTTTTGGAGAATTATTTGAATTCAGCTCTAAAGGATGGTAGAAACAGGGTAAAAGGGAGACATTATAAGCAAAGAGAACAATAACAACAGAGGTACAGAAGCCAAGGACATAATGCATATTAAGAAGACAGTAAAAATTGTTTAGTTTGGCTTAAATGTAGAGAGAATGAAGGAGTTTTATATAACAGATGGTTGGGAAAGATTAGTAAGAGTCAGCGTTTAATTGGAGGCAAAATTGAACCTTTGGTATAATTACAGCATAAGACTTTTTTTTCCCCCAACGCTGATAGTAAAACCATTATGAGTCCATATTCTCTCTGCCTGAGTGGGTTTAAAAAAATCTTACTTGGTCAATGTTAATTTAGGGGTTAAGTCCTCAAAATTAAAATGGGGCCTTGAAAACAAGACTTAGAGCTTACAAAATAGGATGTTAGAACACTACAGCTAAAGGGTACAGTGAACAGAATATTGAACTTGGGAGTCAGGAAGACTCAAATTCAAATGAGGCTTCAGATACTCACAAGTTGTTTAATCATTTAACCTCTGCCTGGCTCAGTTTGCTCATCTATAATTTGGGAAGCATAATAGCAGAGCAACTAGGTAGAATGAGGAAGATTCATCTTTTTAAGTTCAAATCTGGCCTCAGATACTTATTAACTGTGTGATTCTGGGAAGGTCACTTGTCTTAGTTTCTCATCTGTAACTTGAGCTAGGGAAGAAAATGTCAAACAATTCTAGTACATTTGCCAAGAAAACCTGTGTGTTTTGGTATCATGAAGAATCAAACATGACTGAAATGACTGAATAACAACAAATAGTACTTATCCTACCTGGTTAGTAGGAGAATGAAATGAAACAATATTTATAAAGCGATACACAAATCTTAGGGTTTTATATAAAAATACTAATTATTAGTACATATAAATTAAAATTCTAATTAGAGTGGAATGAAAGTTAGAATACAGTTGCAGAAATAGATTAAATGTTTGAAACCCTAGAAAGGAGTTTAGAAAACATTTAGTCAAATGTCTTCATTTTGCATAAGAGGAAACTAAGGCCCTTTGAGTTTAACGTATACTCTTAGAAATCTATCCTTATATAGATGGGCTCATAAACTTTCTGATATTTTCTGTTTCTGTAAATGAATCCTCTTCAGCTTTTGGTGAAAGTCACCTCAGAGGTAAAAATGGTCAGAATTAATCCTTAACAGCTAAATATATTCATCCTCTTATTGCCAATCATCAGTATGTCTAATTAAGTCCCTTGTAGACAGGCGATTGGTGGGTCAGGAGACAACAGGAATGGGATATCTAGCCTTCTACTGATTCATCCTGTGACTTGGTTATAGGATTTTTTTTTTTTTCTTTTTGCCTAGATTTCTTTAGCCTTGAGGATTTATACAACACTGTTTGCACCAGAACCCATGGGGCTTATTTTCTTAGTTCTTCAACCAAACCCTAGCCAGTCTCACTCTAGTATAATCCCCAATATATATTATATACATGTAAATACATATGTACATATGTGCTAATATATATGTGTGTGTGTATATATATATATATATACACACATGTATATATGTCTTTTCATCATTCCCCACAAATGGTCATCTATTTACTACCTGAACATATCCAGTATCAAATAAATCACTGAATCTTGAAGTAACTTTTTTTTCCTGTATCAGACCTTTCTGGTTTTTTGGAAAAGAAAATGATCTTATGATTGATTGAGTACTTCCATCATCAAGCTTTATGAGCTTGAACTATCATGTGGTGGATATGGACATTGGTCACTTTGGGGATCTTGTGTATGTCATTTATCTTCTCTGAGTCTCCGTTTCCTTATGTAAAAAGTAAAGGGGGTAATGATTTTGAAAGTCCCTTTCAACTCAAAATTAAGTGATCTTGTGGCTCCCTTCTCTGAGCCTCAATGTCTTCATTTGATAAGTAAGGACAAGAATATGTAATATTAGCTACTTCATAGGGCCGTGGAGAAAGTGTTCCAGGAGACATGGAATCATTGCTCAGTTTCTCCCAAGCCTGTCCTTTCTCCACCTCCCTTTTCCCCCTCCAGGGGTGGGTAGTGACTGTATTTAGAACCTTAATCTTCCTGGGCAGTGGACCATCCCGAATGGCACCGTCACAGGCAGCACTGAAGTCCTCTGACTGATTGCTTCCTGATTTGCTTTGCCATTTTAGTCTGGCTGCATATAGAAAGTATTATGAAATCATTTTCTTGTTCCATACATTAAATTTGAGACTACTTCAGTGGGGAACTATAGAATGAGGGATAGTTATGGGAAGCTGGTTAGTTTAGGAACTGTACTGTGGGAACTTAGTAAATAATAATCATCCCTTAAAACATTACTGTATTTTTTTAATTTTCAAAGCACTTTTGTATCCATTAGCCCCATGACATATATATAGGAAAATAAATTTCCTATTTACAGATTTTCAGAATCTCAAAGTTAGAAAGGACTTCAGAGGTCACTCATTCCAATTAGTAACAGACCAAGAATCACCCCTTTAATATCCCTAACAAGGTATCATGCAGACTGTTTGAAAATTACCAGTGAGAATGGACCCATTATTCCTTGAAATACCCCATACCACTTTGAGTAGCTCCATATGTAAGAAATTTCCCTATAATGAGCCAAAATAGGTCTCTCAACAATTGCTACCCATTGCTCTGAGTTTTGCTCTACAGAATAGAACAAGTCCAATCCATCTTCTGAATGACAGCCCTTTAGATTGATGAAAAGATATGTCAGATTCCCCACACCGAAGATCTTTTCCTTTAATATAAATGTACCTATCCCCTCACTCTGCCTCATTCTTTTATTTCTTCAATTTTCTTGTAGAATGGTATCTGGTATTATGCCCATTTAATAGCTAAACAAAACTGAGGCAGAGAGAAGTGGGATGATAGCTCATCTCCTTTCTCATCATTACAGTTTTCTTATATATTATTCCCCTTCTTCTGTTCTATAATCTAGCTTCACTGGCCTACCTGCTGCTTCTCACAAACAAACCTCTATCTCTGACTCCACATCTTTGCACTGATAGAATGGAATACTGTTCCACACCTGGAATAAACTCTCTCCTCAACTCCATCTCTTAACTCCCCGATTGCTGTAAGACTCCCTCAAATCCCATTTTCTGCAGGAAGTCACATTTATTTTCCCTGAATTCTACCACTCCCCCACACTATTTGCTGCTAGAGCCTTCCCTCTGCGATGCCCCTTGGATCTCCTCTTGATGTATCCTGTATCTAGTTATGAATATATTATTTCTGCCCTTAGAATGTGAATTCCTTAAGAAAAAGGATCATGTCTTGACTCTTTTTGTATTCCTAATGCTCAGCACAATGCCTGGTACATAGTAGTATTAAATAAAGGCTTCTTGACTGGCAGACTTTGTCTCAGCTGGCCTCTGGTTCTGTCTTCTGATTGTGATTTATCCGACTTTAGAAATTGGCCTCTGACCTGGAATCTCAGTGTTTTCACTAGCATTTTTCCTTATGTATCCTTGGCTTGAGTTCATGTAAGCATGATTAAGTGACATCCTCTCTCTTTCTCAAGTGCCCCCTAGTTTTCTAAAAAGCAAATGTCCCATATCTCCTCTTTCTGTCTCTGTCTCTGTCTCTCTATGTTTTTCTCTCTCTGTCTCTTTATCTATTTCTCTGTTTCTTTCCATCTGTCTGTCTCTCTCCTTCTGATTTTTTCATTGACCTTCTGATTCTCTCACTATATCACATGCAGATCTCATTCACTCCTTTGTTCTTGCTATGTTCCTAACTCCGATGTTCTCTTCTTTCCTTATTCATTCCTATCAGCTCTTGAGGGTTCATCCCAAAGCCCACTCTTCCAGGAAGGAACGACTCAAGGCAACAGTGAGCTCTATATTTAAAGCTAGAGCCATACATTCTATGTATGGTCCTGTAAAGGTAGGTACTGTGTCATATAATTTTGTTACATCAATACATATAAACATAGAGGAGGGAGAGAAAAAGAGTGAAAACAAGAGAGACAGACAGACAGACAGAGAGCCTGAAAGAGACAGACAGATAGAGAGAGAGAGAGACAGAAAGAGAGAGACAGAACGAATGAGAAAGGAGAGAAAGAGAGAGAGAGAGAGAGAGAGAGAGAGAGAGAGAGAGAGAGAGTTAGTTTTGTGCATAGACTACCAATCCAAATGTCCGAGACAGCATGGTTGCGGAAGATTCCAGACTTAGAATCAGAAAATCCTATTCTTTACCTAGTCTGATATGTGATTTAAAGCTGGGAGGCACCTCAGAGACCATCCATTCAAGCAACAATAAGTTAATCAAGAAGCATTTATTGTCTATTGCATGTCAGACACTGTTGTCCATTCTCTCTTTTCCCCTCATTTTATATATAAGCAAACTGAGTCCTAGAGATGGTGATTTATTTTAAGTAGCACAGGTAGGAATCATTCAAGATGGAATTCAATCCAGGTCCTCAAATTATAGTACTAGGTCTCTTTTCACCGTTTGGTGTTTCTTCATCTATAAAATAATGAGGTCCAGAAAGATATCTTTGAAATCTCTTTCATTTTTTTCATTCTGTGATTCAGATACTAGTTCTTACACTTTTAAATTCTGTCACTGTTGGAAAGTTACTTTCTGATATTAGGTTTCTTTAAAAATGGGAAAAATAATGGAAATAATAAAACTTGAACCTCCTACCTTACTGTGTTGTTGAAAATTCTCAGTAAATTGCAAAGATATATAAAAATGAGAGCTATTATTATTATTATTATTACTATTATTAATAATAAAGTTATTTTAGAGTTTGGAATATTAGAATTGATACTTTAGAAGAAAGGATATAAATTACATGTATACTATAATATAATGTTATATATATAGGCTGTATATTTATATATATGTACACACATATACACATTCCTAAATAGTCTAATTCAATACATATTTACAGGGGAGAAAAGAATAGAAGGGCTCATATAATCAGACATACAAGGTATAATACTCATTCTCTGCAATTTACAGATGTGGAAACTGAGGCCCAGTATAATCAGGAACTTGACTAAGGTGACACAAAGAATTCATGACAGAAGCAGGATTTGTACCCAATGCTTTACCTCTGGAACCATTGCTTTTCCCACTGTACCATGCTTACTTAGCTCAAACTCATTTATTTGGCTCTTTTCTACCACACTCTCCTAACTTAACTAAATAGCATATTAGCTTCTCTAGGTTTGAAAGGGTTAAATCTTTGTCTTTCTAATCTTCAGTACCTAGCATTAACTTTGGCATATAATAGATACCTAATAATTTCCTTCTTGACTATCAAATTGAATCTTAGTATATTGTCATGAAGCGTTTCCTCATCTGGATAGTAGTAAAAACTGGATGCGAAGGAGCTAAAGGAAACTCCATTCTGATGCTTCCTTGCCAGCTCCTCTCCCTGTACTTCTCTATAATAAAATGCCGGATTAACCTTTCCCCAAACACACCCTGCACACAGAGAGACCTTCCTAACTGGTCTGTTCCATCCTTCAATCTCTGAGGTTCAGCTGGAACTTATGACCAACAAGGGCCTGCTTAGTATGCACAAGGGGGAGTCCCTCCACTCTCCACTGCAGCAGCGATCATCGCATCTCTTATACATTTTCACATGCAGCCTTCTCTCTGTGGGAACTACAGGATACATTTCTCAACAGCAGGAGTAATGAACCCCAGAACACACCAAGGCTTTGCTTGTTTCCAAAACGACATCATAAATTAACAGAATTTTTTTTTCCCCTTCCAACACCAACCAGAGGATGGGCGCATTTCGCTCAGCAATTAATCTTGGCTGATCTATATTAAATATTTATCTGCTAAAATGAGTCCTGTATTGTAGTGATATTTTTCATTATAAGACTTTATCATATCCAACAAGATTTCCATCCACCAAGCTCTCTTGTATATATTATACCCAAATTTCCTGTGGAATGACACATCTTTCTTGGCAGTGACCTTTTTCTCCACAACAAGGTACTGATATGTGGGAATTTACAGGGTGATAAATACTTTTATTGAGTGGGCAGGAGTTGGGTAAGCCTGTATTTGTTTCCCTAATAAAAATCCAAGTTGAAGCTAGGTGATGAGACCCCCCTTTTCAGCAAAAACAATTCAGTCAAGGACTGAATTCCTTATTCAGAAAAGAGGACTGACAAAAGTTTCACTTGATTAAGTGAATGGGGAATAATAGTAACTAAAAACTAAGAATATACTAAGCATCTGGACAATAATTACAACAATATAATTTCTATATACTTTATAGATATTTATAGATTTTCTATAGTATTTAATTATATACATATTTTTTTAGTTGTAAGTCATTTTGTTGTACAAAAGAATCTCTAAGTCTCCCTCTCTAAAATTTTGTTAAATATGAAAGCTTATAAGAACCCTGTAAAGCAGTTAGAGCAGGAATTTTTGTTCTCATTTTACAGAAAGATTACATGACCTTCTCATAATCATATACATATTGTGTCAAAGAAGAAGGATGTAAGTCCAGGTCACAGTCTCTACTACACCTTATAGGTGGGTGATATGCTATCAACAACAAAAAGTAATCAAACATGGAAAAACAGAAGTCATTTGTCTGCTTGGGTCTGAGCACCACAGCTTAGAGTCTAGGAGAGGCTCATCAATCCAAAATCAGAGGGAAAAGAAATAAATAACAAGAGGGTACAAGAGTAGAAGCCCAAAAAAAGAGAATCTAGAAAGGGAAGGAAATGAGAAAAAATGGAGAAAAACAGAAAAGGAAGGGAGCATAGTATAAAGAGTAATGCTTTGACATTAATAGTTTCTTAGACGGGACCTGAACTATAAGTTGTTTCTTGTTGCTTCATGGGCATGAAATCAGGGCTTAGGATTCTTTGAATAGCAATCCAAGATATTCTAAGATTCTATTCTTTGTTCTTATATGGATTTCCACTCTTGTAAAACTACAAGAAATCTAATGAGTTATGATTGATGATGGTGATGAAGATGGAAATGAGAAAAAAGTCTGTCACAGAGGTAACAGTGATGGTAACAATGGTCATTATGAATATATATGATAGTGATGGTATTAGCAGATGTGGTTATGAGTATTACACTGAAAATGGTGATAGTAATGTTGGAAAAATAGCTAGGCAAAGTAGAAAGAACATTGATTTTGGAGCACAGATGATTTGGTTTCAATTCAATTTGCTTTAATTCATCAAATATATTCTAAATTATAGATACAAAAATGAAAAGAAAAAGCCCTTATCTTTAAAAATGTTGTATTCCACTAGAAGATATACCATGCAAATGTAAAGAAATATAAGATAACTAGAGGAGAGAGAGAGAATTAAGAAGTGGAGAAGGTGGGGGCAGGGAAAGAATTATACAGTAGGTGGCCTTGGAACTGATTTTTAAAAGAAAACCAAAGATTCTAAAAGACAGAGCTGTGAAGTGAATGCTTTCAAAGCATGTAGAAAAAGACACAGAAATAGAGATAGGATGTCAAGAGAAGAGAAAAGCTAAATGACTCAATCACTAAGTGCAAGAAGGGAAGCAGTATAAAATGGGTGGAAAGCCAAATTCTGAAGGTCTTTAAATGATGGCTGAGGCATTTATTTGTATTTTATCTTAAGGTACTAAGGAGTTCCTATAGATTTTTGACCAAAAGATTAAGATGGTCAGTACTATGTCTTGGGAATATTAATTTAGCAGCTGTATGGAGAATATAGGGTAGTAAGTATAGACTAGAAGCTGGAAGACTAAAACACTAAACAAAAAGATTGTTCTCAATTTGGGTGGAAACCATGTAAGGGACAAGAAGGGAACTGATTTGAGAGATATTCCAGATGTAGAGGGAACAGAGTCTGGAATGTGTTTTAAAGTATCAAATGGGGCTGAAAGAGAAAGGGAAAGTTAGGATATGACTGGAAGAAGAATGGCTTTGGGGGAAGTAAAATGAATTAAAAAACCCATGAGGCATTTAGGTAGAAATATAGGATTGTATTTCAGGAGAGAAATAAGGTCTGCACATATAGGGATTTGGGAGTCATTTGTAGAGATATGATAACTGAATTCACAAGAGCTTAATATATCACAACAAGAAGATATGGAGAAAAAGGAAGATAGGTAAGATGACACAGTGGAAAGAATTCTGACTATGGAGTAAGGAAAATTTGAACTTGAACTCTTCCTCTGACACTGTATGACCCTTAGTAAGCCAGGAACTTTTAGCATCAATTCTTCATCTGTAAAATGAGGGGGGTAGGACTATGTATCTTTTAATATCCTTTAAGTATAAAAAAGATTCCTTTAGAAATGCTGACAACGGAGCTTTGAAAGATACCTACACTTTGCAGATATGTGATACAGGAAGGTTCAGAAAAGGGAACTGCTAATTAAACGAGAAAAAGTTAGAGAGAGAAGAATGGCAAACACTAAGGAAGAAGAAACTATCTAAATAATTTGAATTCTGGCTTTTCCACTAACTAGCTTTATGACATTTAGGCAGGTCACTTTCTTTGTCTGGATTTAAATTTCCTCACCTGTTAAATGAATGGGTTAGAACAGATGACCTTTTGTGTCAATTCTAGGCATCAATCTGCGTTTTTATAGAAGGTGATGGTTACATTGATGATAGTTATAAGGAAGACAAAGATGAAGATAATAAGGATGGTGGTCCTAATGGTAATCAACGTACTATAAATAGAAAGCAACATGTCTATCTCAGAGATTTGGCAACAACCAAAGCATTTGAATTTTGAATAGACATGGAATAGCAAAAGTGAAAATTGACACACTGAGCTCCTTTCCTTCTAGGGGTAACTTGTTTGTCTAATTGTTTCATTCAACAAGAAAAATATTTTTTCTTTGTAAAATTTAAAAATGCAAAAGCAACATTCTCTTTTCTGGGCTTCTTGAAAGAATCTTTTTTTCTTTCCTGAAAAAGACCAATAGAGTTTATTGTGTTTGGTATCAGCCTATTTTTTTTAAAAAAAGAAATTGCTACAACAAGGAAAAACCAGTCAGATGATCAAATAGACATCCTCTCTCCCTCCTTTCTTCATCTTCTCTGCTCTGCTTTGCCTTTCATCTCTTTCCTTCTTTCCCTTCACTTTCCACTTCTTTTCTTTTCCTACCTTCTTCCTCTCATTTTTCCCTCTTCCTCTCCTTTCCTTTCTCCTCTTATCTCCTTCCCTCTAAGTTTCTTTATCTCTGGTTTTGTCTCTTTTTCTCTCAGTCTGTCTCTTTGTCTCTGTCTGTCTTTGCTAATTTCTTTGTCTCTGCCTTTCTCTCTCTCTCTGTTTCCCTCTGTGTTTGTCTCTTTGTCAGTTTGTCTTTGTAATATCTTTGTCCCTTTTTCTTTGTTTGTCTCTATCTGTCTATCTCTGTTTTGTGTATATCTTTCTGTCTCTGTCTCTTTGTATCTCTGACTCTCTCTGTCACTTTATTTATATTTATAAATCAGTCCTGGTCTTTGTCTCTGTTTCAATCCATCTCTTTTATCAATCAATTTCTGTCTTTGTCTCCATCTCCCTGTCAGTTTATTTATCTACTTCTGTTTCTGTCTGTCTGTCTTCCCCTTCTATTTTTCTTTCTCTGTCCCCCTCTCTCTCCTTTTCAGTCTCTCTGCCTCATGCTCCATTTCGCTATCTTTGACTCTCCCTCTTTCTCCTTTCCCCCTCTCATTCAGAATGTATAAGT